>NC_044326.1:141440686-142924885 GCF_007399415.2 Gopherus evgoodei
TAGAAATACTCTCTCACCAAGCCCTCCCACCTCAGCAGTCATTTCCTCTTCAGGGAAAAGCAAAACTCCTGTCTTAAAAATGCAGTGAATTAGGAAAATTCTGTTTGGTCCCTGATGCAGGAGAGTATGTGCTTAAGTCAGTGAGGAGGGAGAAACAATAACAGGAAACTTGGAAATGGCAGAGATGCTTAATGACTTCTTTGTTTCGGCCTTCACTGAGAAGTCTGAAGGAATGTCTAATATAGTGAATGCTTACGGGAAGAGGGTAGGTTTAGAAGATAAAATAAAACAAGAACAAGTTAAAAATCACTTAGAAAAGTTAGATGCCTGCAAGTCACCAGGGCCTGATGAAATGCATCCTAGAATACTCAAGGAGCTAATAGAGGAGGTGTCTGAGCCTCTAGCTATTATCTTTGGAAAATCATCGGAGACAGGAGAGGTTCCAGAAAACTGGAAAAGGGCAAATATAGTGCCTGTCTATAAAAAGGGAAATAAAAACAACCCAGGAAACTACAGACCAGTTAGTTTATCTTCTGTGCCAGGGAAGATAATGGAGCAATTAATTAAGGAAATCATCTGCAAACTCTTGGAAGGTGGTAAAGTGATAGGGAATAGCCAGCATGGATTTGTAAAGAACAAATCATGTCAAACAAATCTGATAGCTTTCTTTGATAGGATAATGAACCTTGTGGATAAGAGAGAAACAGTGGATGTGGTACATGGTATACCTAGACTTTAGTAAGACATTTGGTATGGTCTCGCATGATATTCTTATCAATAAACTAGGCAAATACAACTTAGATGGGGCTACTATAAAGGTGGGTGCATAACTGGCTGGATAACCTTACTCAGAGAGTAGTTTTTAATGGTTCCCAATCCTGCTGGAAAGGTATAACAAGTGGGGGTTCCGCAGGGGTCTGTTTTGGGACCGACTCTGTTCAATATCTTCATCAACGACTTAGATATTGGCATAGAAAATACGCTTATTAAGTTTGCAGATGACACCAAACTGAGAGGGATTGCAATTGCTTTGGAGGATAGGTTCATAATGATCTGGACAAATTGGTGAAATGGTCTGAGGTAAACAGGATGAAGTTTAACAAAGACAAATGCAAAATGCTCCACTTAGGAAGGAACAGTCAGTTTCACACATACAGAATGAGAAGAGACTGTCTAGGAAGGAATACTGCAGAAAAGGAGCTAGGGGTTATAGTGGACCACAAGCTAAATATGAGTCAACAGTGTGATGCTGGTGGAAAAAAAGCAAATGTGATTCTGGGATGCATTAACAGGTGTGCTGTGAGCAAGCCAGGAGTAGTCATTCTTCCGCTCTACTCTGCACTGGTCAGGCCTCAACTGGAGTATTGTGTCCAGTTCAGGGCACCACATTTCAAGAAAGATGTGGAGAAATTGGAGAGGGTCCAGAGAAGAGCAACAAGAATGCATAAAGGTCTAGAGAACATGACTATGAAGGAAGGCTGAAAGAATTCGGTTTGTTTAATTTGGAAAAGAGAAGACTGAGAGGGGACATGATAGCAGTTTTCAGGAATCTAAAAGGGTGTCATCAGGCGAAGGGAGAAAACCTGTTCACCTTAGCCTCCAAGGATAGAACAAGAAACAATGGGCTCATACTGCAGCAAGGGAGGTTTAGGCTGGACATTAGGAAAAAGTTCCTAACTATCAGAGTGGTTAAACACTGGAAATAATTGCCTAGGGAGGTTGTGGAATCTCCATCTCTGGAGATACTTAAGAGTAGGTTAGATAAATGACTGTCTGGGATGGTCTAGACAGTATTTGGTCCTGCCATGAGGGCAGGGGACTGGACTCAATGACCTCTCAAGGTCCCTTCCAGTCCTAGAATCTATAAGTCCATTCTTACATAGGACAGCATTTAAGCACAGGTTTTCTCATTTAAGTATCTTGGGGACTGGTTACCAGCAAATGGAGAAATTACCAGAGAAGTCCATAGGCGGCGGGTTATATTCTTTTGTGGTGCCCGAGCTCCAGCAATATTTGGAGCTGGGTCTCTCCCCTGGCCCTGCCTGGAGCGGATCCCTGCCCCCACCCTGCTGCGTCCCTGCCTGGAGCAGGTCCCGGCATCGGCCTGCCACCCCCCCCTGCGCTTCCTCGCCCCGCGGGTCACCCCCCTCCCCACATCCCTGCCCGAAAGAAAGCAGCATGCACCTCTCCCATGCCTGCTTGTGCTGCCGGAGTAGCACATTCCTAGGCAGAGCCCCACTCCCGGCAGGAACGCTCTCTGCTGCCCCAGGATCCTAGTGCCCTGTGGCAAGGCAGGCTGCCCTTACCCTGCCCTTCCGCCCTAGCCCTGAGCCTCTCCAACAACCCAAAGCCCTCATCCCCAGCCAAAGCCCTCATCCCCCTGCATCCTGATCCTCTGCCCCAGCCCTGAGCCCCCTCCTGCATCATGAACTCCTCATCCTCAGCTCCACAGCCCTCACCCCTGCACCGTCTCCTATCCCCAAACTCCCTCCCAGAGTGTGCACCCCCTGCCCCTTCCCACACACCCCCTACTGCCCTCAAAATCCCTTCCAAAGCCTGCACCTCCTCCCTTTGCACCACCTCCCACCTCCAAACTCCATCCCAGAGCCTGCACCCCTCACTCCCTCCTGCACACCCACCCCCTGCCACAGCCCGGAGCCTGCACCCAGCACCCAAATTCCATCCCAGAGCCTGCACTCTGCACTCCTCCTGCACCCTAATCCCAGCCCAGGACCTGCACCTCAGATCTCCTTCCTCCACCCAGCTCGCCTCCCAGAACCTTAGGCGGAGGGGGGGTGGAATTGGGGGGGCGGGTTCTGGGCACCACCAAAATTTCTACAGACCTGCCACCCATGCAGAGAACTGCAAATAGGGTTGCTGAGCATGAGGGAACTCTGGTGCAAGATAAGTGGTGTGACTTATGATAAACAGATGCTCAGAATACTTAAGGGACAATTAGACCAGCTCTTCTGTATGGATCAGAGACATGGAAAACCAAAGATAGGCACTTGAGAATCATTGAATCTGGTATAATGACATGTTTGAGGGCAGTGGGAGGGGTGACATTGCTGGACCACATGTGGAATGATGCCATCAGGAGTGAGATCAAGGTCTGCGGTATCAGAGAGGAGGCTGAGATGTATGGGATGTACTAAGGGTGGATGAAAGGAATCCTGTTAAGGAGACATTTGAGACTAGAGTTTGTGAGTGGAGCATGAGAGGACAGCCAAGAAAATGATAGCTAGACATTGTGTGGGAGGGAGGACATATGGAGTGTGCACTGGACTGGCAAGACTGGAGAAGAGTGATCCAGTGACCTGACCCGCAACTACCTGGGGAAAAGGGAAGAAGAAGATTTAAGCACATCTCTAAATCCCAGTGGTTTCAATGAGACTTATGCATATGGAGGTCCTAGTAATGCTGAGATAAAGTTTTCTCTGCACGGATTCTCTCTCTTTTTCCTGCCCTCATAACAGGTAATGGGGTCCACAAGCATGACACAGAGCTGAGAAAGTGTATTTTTAGGTCATACAATAATGCTGATATTTAGCATTTAGGTAGTCAGTTCCATGCTCAACATACCTTTAAAGGAGTAGATACCCCATCAGGTATCTCAGCATAATCATCCCCATTGTGCAGGGAAGGGACCTAAGCAGAGAGGTGAAGTAACTTGTCCAGCGCCAGGATTAGTTATCCCAAAAGTTAGACATGGGAGCTGCTTGGATAAAATAATAATTGGTCCAAGCCTTAGCTTGACTGAGCAGAACAATTACTGACGCTACCAAAAAAAAAAAAAAAAAAAAAAGGGAATTAAAAAAAAACCCATCTGCATTCCTTGGTTCATTATAATTATTTATTATTATTTTTACTGTAGTAGCATCCAGTCAGAGTGGGGCCTGATTGTGCTATTCACAATACAAACATAAAGTAAGAGATAGCCCCTCCCCCAACAACATTACAGTCTGGAGGTGAAATGCTGCTAAGAAAATTGTGTCTGTCTTATTTCTAGTGGCGCTTGTATTAGGAATCACTGCAGACCTTGAGATTTCCACCCTAGTTTTCGACCAAAACAGCTTCCTAGCAGCAATTTGAACTTTTGCCTGCTTATCTGAAATTAACCTGCAACCCCTCACTGCTCAAACAAGGATGAAAAATATGGTGTGTCTAATGTGCACAAGGGAAAGTGTATTGGAAATTATGCTGTCTACTCATTCCAAATGAATAGACACATTTGGGTTTGAGTTTTTATGTACAGGGGTTGCTTTTCCCTGGTCTAGCACTGGATTGTGATTTACTGCTGCTGGTGGGGTTTCTGAGGTACCTGTGTGCGCTCTCTCTCTCTCACTCTCTCTCTCTTTCTCTCTGTCATCCTATATTAACTTCAAAGAGGCCATCAGCTGTAATTGTACATGCTGCAGATAGATCTGTGTCTGTAACCCTTACACATGCAATGGGGCCACTCACAGGAGTAAGGACTACAAGCAAAGGTTTCAAGATCAGCCCCATATTAACTGCAGTCTCATCTTTGGAACTCAGGATAAAATGAATAATTAGGGTTAAAGTCAATGAATATGAGGCTGGAAAGCTCACTGTTTTCAGCAAAAGCTTCAGACTCTGTCTGTGCCTCCCTTGAAAGGCCAACAAGTTATGTTAAGTCAGTGAATGCCACCTCACAAATATTAATTAAGGATAATTCCCTGTTTTGGGATCCCCATGAGGACATGACTTGTAGAAAACTCTTTGTCCTTCTCCTTAAACCAAGGGTGGAAGTACAGAAACTGCAGTTGAAAACTAAAAGATCTGCAACTTATACTGAACTCCAAGATGGCACCACATTTGGCCTCTTTGTCAAGTGGAAAGAATCATTAAGATTACTTCCTGCTTCCCCTGCCCTAACTGCTTTGAGCCCAATAACAGAAAATGAAACAAAAGTGTTTAGTAATATCTGAAAAGGATATGAATTATAATTCAGTTAATTATATTGTATTCTAGATTGCGTGGGCAGCCAGTAGGGACAGCTGAGATTTATTTGATGTAGTGGTTTATTATTATCTTACTGACTTGAAGCTATTCATGTGTCTTTCCATTGACTTCAATGGGCATTTGATCAGCCCCTATGTCACCATGGATTCCTATCACTTTTACCTTGGTCTTTTCTCCTCCATTACCACCAATTGTTTATTACAGCCACTTATTGCCTCTTGTTTAAATTAGGCCCTGCCCTGAAAAAATTTATAAAGGTGCTTAACTTGATCTACACTAGTTGTCTCACTGAAGTCCATGGGACGGCTCCTGAGAATACAGTTAGGCATGTGTGGAAGTGTTTGCAGGATTGGGGCTTTAAATTCTGACCCAGCTCCTATGAAGGACCATGGAAAGAATCCCCATGGTATCAATGGATACCAGACTCTTATACTAGGAAGTATCTTGGCAGAGGGCTGCTGGACAAACCTGTAATAACCTCATAATAATTTCACTGCACCCCAAATTGTGCTAACTCCTCCAAGTAACTGGAAATTGCACCTAGTCCCTGGCTCCCACAGCTTATACCCTATGTTCACACATGGTGCAATGATGGGACAATAAAACGAAGGAAGGAGGTTGGATAAGGACAGAAGCAAGCAGCCACCCCAATAATAAAATGTCATTACTCAGAAAAGATGGGTAGTAGCATGGTTAAGGAATTGGTTAAACTAACTTATAAATATATGAATCTACTAAAGTACTGTCTTATGAAATATTGACATCCTGTTTGACTCACTGCTTGTGGGCATCTCGGCAGATATCAATCTTTAAGAGGGATCTGAGCAAGGGGAGGTTGTTGGCCTTACAGTGATAACTGTTATGCATAAAAAGGTTCCTTTTCCCTTGACAAAAAAAATTCATATGTGCACTGATAGAATGGAAGTAACTCAGCAAAGAAAAGTGGCAAAGAGTCCTGTGGCACTTTATAGACTAACAGAAGGTCTGTGAAAGCGAGGGATTGTTGTCCAGGCTGGGTTGTAGATCACTGATGACGCATTGGAGAGGTTTTAGCTGAGGACTGGTGATGGCCAGTCCTCACTCACAGACAACCTGCCAACCTTAAGCATATTCTTACCAGCAACCACACACCGCACCATAGTAACTCTAACTCAGGAACCAATCCATGCAACAAACGTTGATGCCAACTCTGCCCACATATTTATACCAGCGACACCATCACAGGACCTAACCAGATCAGCTACAACATCACAGGTTCATTCACTTGCATGTCCATCAATCTAATATACACCATCATGTGCCAGCAATGCCCCTCTGCTATGTACATCGGCCAAACTGGACAATCCCTATGTAAAAGATAAATGGACACAAGCAGATATTAGGAATGGCAATGTACAAAAACCTGTAGGAGAACACTTCAACCTCCCTGGCCACACAAGAGCAGAGCCTGCAATCATTTACATGTGCTGAACTTTATGCAGAGTGAAGTCAGTGGAACCACTCACTCATTTGAAGTTAAGCACATATCTAGCAAAAGGTGAATATCTGCACTGGGGGGATAAGGGACCTTTGTTATATCAGGTGGAACGTATAGTGCATTTTCCAGACCAAACACAGAGGTTAGATGGAGTAAATGGAGCTTTCTGGCTCAAAGTGGACTGGATAAAGGGGTGTTCCTGGTTTTTGATTGTATGTGGAGGGAGAGATACAACATGAGGAGGTCTCTTGACCATAGTGGGAAGCTGAGACTCGGGAGAACCGAGTTTCTGCTCTGCATATGGAGAGTGAAATTTTGGATTTTGGCGTCTCTAACCCAGGGGTAGGTAACCTATGGCATGTGTGCCGAAGGTGGCACACGAGCTGATTTTCAGTGTCACTCACACTGCCTGGGACCTGGCCACTGGTCCAGAGGGCTCTGCATTTTAATGTAATTTTAAATGAGGCTTCTTAAACATTTTTAAAACCTTATTTACTTTACATACAACAATAGATTAGTTATAATTATAGACTTAGAGAAAGAGAGCATCTAAAAACATTAAAATTCATTACCGGCACACAAAACCTTAAAATAGAGTGAATAAGTGAAGACTCAGCACACCACTTATGAAAGGTTGCCAACCCCTGCTCCAACCTATCCTGGGTAGCTCCACTAAAGCATGGTTTTGGTTGAATCTGCTGTCAAAATGTAGTAAGTGTTTCCTAGTGAGAATTTGTTGCCCATACTGGAAATGCAGATGATTTAGAATAGGGAAGCTGGAAAAGGATTTTTCATCTGTAGGCTGGAGCTGACGACACAAGTTTGCTTGTCAAGCCTTAAGCACAAATTACTTGCTTTCTAATGTAGGTGGTTTGTTGCCACACACTTAGGACTATTTCATAATTCACTTTTAGTTGACAGAGATGATTTTTTACCACACTATAAAGTGGCTAGGACCTGATCTCTCCTAATAGTGAGCCATCCAATTGAGCTGAACAGTATAAATGATGGCGGGTGGGAATTTTCAAAATTGTTCAGCATTGATCTAAGTCTGCTCCCACTGAATTCAGTGATCTAACTCATGAATTTCATTGGGTGTAGAATTAGGCTACTCGTGGGCAGTTTTGAAAACCCCACCTTATACCTATGTGTTGATTTCCAATTTTATATTGGTGAGTTTTTTTGTTTTGTCTAAATGATGTAAAACATGCACATTTTAGAATGCAGGCTGAAAAGGGCTGGAACACTGTGTTCTGAGTCCCAGAGAAGACTGTTCTTCCCTGAATGTGTCCATACCTTACTTCTACAATACCAGGTTTCAGAGTAGCAGCCGTGTTAGTCTGCATCCACAAAAAGAACAGGAGCACTTGTGGCACCTTAGAGACTAAAGCTCAAATAAATTTGCTAGTCTCTAAGGTGCCACAAGTACTCCTTTTCTTTCTACAACACTGTCACCAGGCTACCAGTAGAGGGGCCCAGCTCTGGAGCTGTGTGGAGAAAGATCAATCCATTTCACCAAGAGTTTTGATATTTTGAAATTTGGTTTCGTTCTAACTCAAAACAAAACACAAACATTTCAGATTTGTCCACAAAATGGAACAGAACCCCGCTTTGAGGGCAGAGCCCCTGTTAGGCTGCTCCAGAGCTGTGCACACTAGAAATCCCTGCGGTTTGCAGCTCCTGGGCAGTCTGCATAACAGGGTTCCCTGGAGCTGCAGAGCCTCGAAGTCCTGGGAGCCCAGGCTGCAGAGGAGCTAGGCAGGTAAGTTGGCTTGAAACGATGCTCTGACACCTGCTCGGTTGTCAGGGTTCTGTTTGAACTTTATCAAGATCCAATCATCTCCAACAAATTATTTTCATGACACAGCAAATTCCAATGAAAAAAGATTAATTTGGAGTTTTTCTGACCAGCTCTACCCAGCTTATTTTATCACAATAACAAAGGAAAACCAGGTGCAAACACCAAAAACTGTCAGAGTGTATTTTTCAGTCCTTGGAGCAACATTGTAAAAATGTCTGGCTGCATTACATGGCTTCTTTGAAACCAGTTTGCAATGCAAGGTCACTTCAGTCAACAATTCTTTCACTTCACAAGTAATTGTTTTATTATATAACAAGGAAGTCACAACTCCCTATTTCGTTAAATGGCAATTAACTAATTTAAAAATAATGCTAAGGCCCTTAATCAGCTCTGTTTGCCATTCATGCCTCAAGGGACCTTAACATTTCCAGATCAAAGGAACAACTAATAGGAACAGTACATTACTAGCACAACTGCTGCTTTTTAAGCATGTGTATTGCTTGCCAACCCAGAGAGTTCGGAGATGTCATTCTAGACAATGAACTGTGCTATATTTTTTCCATGTGAGTGTACACTACTTTCATGTTAGTTCCATGGGAGGCCCCTCCCTGGTCATCAGGCAGACAGGCTTGGCTTTGTGATGGAGAAAAGAATGGCTGCTGGGGAATAGGTGAACAAAAAAGAAGTGTAGCAAAAAAAAAATATGGCTAGAAAATGGGGCTGGGCAAAAAAAAGGAGGGAGATGCTTTGTGGGACAGACATTGGATTGTGTGAGCAGCATCGCATGTCTTCATCTGCCAAATGTTTGTGCCTGTTGGCTGATTTTCCATGGCCCTACTGGAACATTGGCCCCTGAATCCAGAGAGATTTGGGCTCTAGAGGAACCCATCTCACAGCCCTACTTTCAGATTTGTTTTCTAATGTGCAGTGAAATCTTTGTGTTTAAGTGCTATAGAACTCACCTGCATTCTACAGAGAGCGCCAGGTGCTGTCCAAGCCACCTATTACTCTCTACGAATAACTGCAGCCATCTGTTCCTGTAATTTTAATTTCAAGACCACTGTCATAACGATAAAATAATTGTATTGTGAGGGAACATAACCCCCCCCCCCGTCTCGTTGGATAGAGCTTTGCAACTGTTTATATGGGATCTTGTCTTGCCACCAAAGCCTTTTGGAGGTTGCTGTCACTGGTCGGATACTGTACCAGGGCCATGATTGAAATAGTAATCTATCTGTCCCTGCTGCAGGGCCCTGCCATTGATATAAGCATCTGTGATTTTAACATATAATATTGTAACAATTATATGCTTTTAGCTTTATTAGTTTACAGGCCATGCAAGCTAAATAAATGTAAAATAAAGGCCATGGTTTTAGTTCTCAAAGAAACTTGTTTCTACATACTGAGGCACTGGGTGTGGAGAAACTAGATATGAGGAAAGCGGGGTATGGAACACTGACAAAAGAGGACCTGGGAGGGGGGACAAGGGGTCACTCAAGTGCCAGTTCAGTTTTAAGCAAAATATAGCATGATAATTATTGCTTGCTTGCGGTAACTGCAAGATGGAGTTACAGAATGACCAGCTCACACACTGCCCACACGCATGATAAGTGTGGAAATGGCTTGCTCAATTACAGAATGACCAGCTCACCCACTGCCCACACGCATGACAGGTGTTAAAATAGCTTGCTGATTTGCAATATTAATTTACCAGAAAAAGGGCAAATAACTTGTGTAATCAATATGACGTTTTGTGATTTTAACCTTTATAAGCTTGGTGAAAATTGTAAGGGACAGAGCAGCCTACCTCTTGCAGTGAGGTTACACTGTCTCTCCCTGTATGCATACTTGTAATTTTTGTTTTATCAATAAAGGTGCCTCCGGCTGTCTGATCCAAAATCAACTGGGTGGTGGTCTTTTCCACAACAGTATAAAAAGAATTTTATACAATTCTATAAAATCCCTCCTGGTCAGAGATACCAAAATCCTTTTACCTGTAAAGGGTTAAGAAGCTCAGGTAACCTGGCTGACTCATGACCCAAAGGACCAATAAGGGGACAAGATACTTTCAAATCTTGAGTGGGGGGGAGAAGGCTTTTGTTTGTGCTCTTTGTTTTGGTGGTGTTCGCTCTTGGGACTAAGAGGAATGGGATATCAATCCATGTTCTCCAAATCTTTCTGCACAAGTCTCTCATATTTCAAACGTGTAAGTAACAGCCAGGCAAGGCATGTTAGTTCTATCTTTGTTTTCTCAACTTGTAAATGTTCCTTTTGCTAGAGGGTTTACCTCTGTTTGTTGTAACTTTAAACCCAAGGCTAGAGGGGGTTCTTCTGGGCTCTTTGAATCTGATTATTTCCATCCTGATTTTACAGAGATAAACTTTACCTTTTCTTGTAATAAAATTCTTCTTTTAAGAACCTGAATGATTTTTCATTGTTTTAAGATCCAAGGGTTTTGGATCTTTGTTCACCAGGACTAATTGGTGAGGGTATATTCTCAAGCCTACCCAGGAAAAAGGGTGTAAGGACTTGGGGTGGGGGAGGAATTAGTCTCAAAATCTACCCAGGAAAGGGGGGGATTAGGGACTTGGGAAATAGTTGGGGGAAGGTAGAGTTCCAAGTGGCTCTCCCCTAAAATTTAAAACATGCTTGGTGATGGCAGCTTACTGTTAACCTAAGCTGGTAAATAAGCTTAGAGAGTCTTTCATGTGAGTCCCCACATCTGTACCCTAAAGTTCAGAGGGGGGGAAGGAACCCTGACAACCACAACATGCTAAATTACCAGACTCACACTTTAAGATCATTAACTGAAGGGTTCTTTGGAGACTTGGGGTCAGATTTTTAGCTATCTATCTACAACTGTAGATCTAAATTCCTTTAAGAATCTGGTTCTTGGAGTCATCTTCTCTCAAGTTGCATCACTGCTTCTTTCCATGATTGCAAAAGTAACTCCATTCTTGGGAGAGCCCTACCTTTACCTTCCAAAAGATTCACTCCCCCCCACAGGCAACACTGGTAAGGACAGGAGAGCTCTGGATCTGACAGGAGGAGACTGGGGAAGACTGCTCTTGGAGGATCAGGTCCAAACAATCATCCAAGTGAATCAGAAGAGGTTCATTCATGATCTGTCCCTTCACATGGGCCACCAGAGTGGGTCTGGCTCATGTAATGCACACAAACTAGAGCATGATCCATGCACAGGTTGCTTACGTTAACCAGTGGAGTATTCTGTTGTTTTTCTTATAATCTGCACTATTAGCCACCTGGACAGAAAGTGAATGTTTTGCTCTTTGTGTATGGAAAACATTGTAGGACTGTCAGGGGTGTGGGGCTTGGAAGGAGCATGGGAACAGATGGGGGAGGAAAAGGAAATGAGATCAGACATGCAGGAAGGGGTACATGAGATCTGAGAAGCTCAGGCTAGATGACAACAGGAAGCCCGTGGAGAAATGCAAAGAGGGGAAGAGTCTCTTCTGTTCAGGTCTTTCTATCACACCATTCTCCATGGTATCTGAGCAAATACAGCCCTCTGGTTCTTGATGTCTCCGGAACTGCCATACAGCCATTCTGACACCTCTCTTCATCCTTCTTTGATCACTAGAGTGTCACTGCTTAGCCTGTGCACTACATCCAGTAACTCTCCTGTGCCCAAGCTTGTGGTGAGCACCTCGACACCATCAGTCTCTGCTTGCAGCAAGGACAGAGGGTTGTTGTAGAGAATGGAAGGGATCCGGTTTGAAGAAGCAGAGGTCCACACAAACGCATCCCCTTTATGACCTGTCTCCAAAGAAAGGGAATCGCTTTAACACATTTTCTGATTAAAGAAATATCCAGCTCTTGGATTGACTTGCCCTTTCGTCACCAGGTGAAGGCTGCACCTGAGTGCTCATGCAATACTCAGCCCTGTCACTGAACCCCTTCACAGTGTGTGCAATAGCAGGGGAAGAAGAGGAGAAAGCAGGTGCTTGTCAAGTCGCCTCAGGGCTCCATGTTTATCACCAGGTAGAGATTACAGCTGACAGGGGTGTCCACCCACCTGGGGGGACATGCGTGACTGCAACACCTCTAATACTATCTGATCTGCACTTAGAAAAACCAAGGACTGGAGGTGTTTGGGATGTCACAAAGGATCCTATTTCAGCAGCATAAATCCCTCTTTCCATCTCTACAAGGCCAAATATCCCATTGTGTGTACAGATCCCAAGTTTAGCTATGGGAATACCAGCAAGATAGTTAGAGGATTGGGCCAAAAGAAATCTGATGATGTTCAACAAGGACAAGTGCAGACTCCTGCACTTAGGATGGAAAAATCCCATGCAATGCTACAGGCTGGGGACTGACTGGCTAAGCAGCAGTTCTGCAGAAAAGGACCTAGGGGTTACAGTGGACGAGAAGCTGAATATGAGTCAACAGTGTGTCCTTGTTGCCAAGAAGGCTAATGGCATTTTAGGTTGTATAAGTAGGGGCATTGCCAGCAGATCGAGGAACGTGATCATTCCCTTCTATTCAACATTGGTGAGGCCTCATCTGGAGTCCTGTGTCCAGTTTTGGGGCCCACACTACAAGAAAGATGTGGAAAAATTGGAAAGAGTCCAGCAGAGGGCAACAAAAATGACTAGAGAGCTGTAGCACATGACTTACGAGAAGAGGCTGAGGGAACTGGGATTGTTTAGTGTGCAGAAGAGAAGAATGAGGGGGGATTTGATAGCTGCTTTCAACTACCTGAAAGGGGGTTCCAAAGAGGATGGATCTAGACTGTTCTCAGTTGTACCAGATGACAGAACAAGGAGCAATGGTCTCAATTTGCAGTGGGGGAGATTTAGGTTGGATATTAGGAAAAAAATTTTCACTAGGAAGGTGGGGAAGCACTGGAATGGGTTACCTAGGGAGGTGGTGGAATCTCCTTCCTTAGTGGTTTTTAAGGTCAAGTTTGACGAAGTCATGGCTGGAATAATTTAGTTGGGGATTGATCCTGCTTTGAGCAGGCGGTTGGACTAGATGACCTCCTGAGGTCCCTTCCAACCCTGATATTCTGTGATTCTGTGATTGCTTGCTAGGTTGATAGTATGCAGTTCATACCCAGCCTACCTGGAGGCATTTAAATAACAATTCAGAAAAAAAAAAGTATTTAAAGCACTGGATATAAAATATTAGGTAAAACTGCCTTCAAGTGTCAGTGTGAATTAGATTCTTTCGTTATAGACTTGTGCTCCCTTTGAATATCACCAGGGCCTCTTCCCCATATGTTGTCAGATTACAGACCCGGTTCGGATGGTTGTCAGGAATGCACAGTTTCATTTAAGGCTATGTACTGTATGCAGCCCAAACCAAAATGATTAGCTGGCGATCAAGGGTCTGAGACAGGCTGAAACCCCTTCCCTGGGCCAGCCCCACTCACTGCTTTGTTTGGACTCAGACACTCAAGATCTTCCCTATCCTTACCTCCCCCTTTTCTCAAACTGAAAAGGAGCAAACGTCTGTAATTTCATCTTGGTATCAGGTGTTAGCTCAATCCTCTTATGTTCTAAGAGGATTCCAATCACCATGAGCCTGATGCCACTACTGGAACACAAAATTGAAAGCAAAGTGCTGTATATTGCATTCACTTAGTATCAAAGCACCTATTTTGACTGCAGGCCCAGAGAGCAACATAGCCTAAGGGGCCCATGTGAAAGCATGGTATGAGGCCTCTTGATCCTACGCCCTATGTACATGTCATGTGCACACATTGATCAGGACCAAAATCCATTGTCTATGGGATAGGCATCATGGGAAGAGCACCAATATCTCCATTTCCTATGGATACCTGCTGCAGGATCATGGTGTGGTTAGGGATCCATGGATGTAGAGGGGTTGTGTCTTTTATTGATCCTTTAGTATTTTACAGAAAAACTTCCAGTCTTTGTCAGATAAATGGTTCTACATTTTTCACTCATCAAAGCTATCCCTGTGAAATAGTTTCCTGCCCAAATGCCTATATTTGTATTATTAAACTCCATCAGAACAAACTCATTGCATAAGAAAGAATTCCTTTAAAATAAAACCTGCATTTGTCTGTCATTTCAGCAGTTGTCCCACCTGCTCCCACAGTGAGGACTGGAGGAGACCTTAAATAACCTCTGATTACTGGCTCCAGCTACCCCTGCAGCTTAACCAGCACTTGAAGAATTCAGAGGGTAGCCTCTCGTTCATTTGTCAGCTCTGACCTTTGTGTATGACTAGGCCCCTGCTTGGAGTGCTTGCTGCTTGGTTAGCTCAGCTGTTGGATGAGCAACTGACGAGTCTATCCGTGTCCATATTGTAACACTGCCTCCCGGGCAGTTTGAACAGCAGATCTGGAAGTCAGAACTCCTGGATTCCTCCTGGAGCTCTGGGAGGCAGGATGCCCCAGTGCTTATGGCATTTGCCTAGGTTTTGTGTGTTCAATTCCCAGCTCTGCTACAGACTTCCTATGTGACCTTGAGCAAGTCACTTAGCCTCTCTGTGCCTCAGTTCCCCAACTGTAACATGGGGATCATGGCACTGCTTTGCCTCACAGGGGTGTTGTGAGGATAAACACACTGAACATTGTAAGGTTCTCTGATGCTACAGTAATAGGGGCCATATAAGGGTACGTCTACACTACCGGATTATTCCGATTTTACATAAACTGGTTTTGTAAAACAGATTGCATAAAGTCGAGTGCACATGGCCACACTAAGCACAATAATTTGGCAGTGTGCTTCCATGTACCGAGGCTGGCGTCGATTTCCAGAGCGTTGCACTGTGGGTAGCGATCCCGTAGCTATCCCATAGTTCCCGCAGTCTCCCCCACCCCTTGGAATTCTGGGTTGAGATCCCAGTGCCTGATGGGGCAAAAAACATTGTTGTGGGTGGTTCTGGGTACAGCCTCACCCCTCGCTCCGTGAAAGTAGCAGACAACTGTTTCACGCCTTTTTTCCTGGCTGAACTGTGCAAATGCCATAGCACAGCAAGCATGGACCCTGCTCAGATCAAGACCGCAATCGTGGAAGTTGTAAACACCTCGCGCATTCTTGTGCAGTCTATGCTGAACCAGGACCTGCAAAGCCAGGCGAGGAGGAGGCGGCTACAGCAGAGCGGCGACGAGAGTGATGAGGACATGGACATAGAATTCTCTCAAACTGAGCCCCTGCGCTTTGGAGATTCTGCTGGTAATGGGGCAGGTTCTAGCCATTGAACGTCGATTTTGGGCCCGGGAAACAAGCACAGACTGGTGGGACCGCATAGTTTTGCAGGTTTGGGACGATTCGCAGTGGCTGCGAAATCTTTGCATGTGTAAGGGCACTTTCATGGAACTTTGTGACTTGCTTTCCCTTGCCCTGAAACGCCATAATACCAAGATGAGAGCAGCCCTCACAGTTGAGAAGAGAGTGGCAATAGTCCTCTGGAAGCTTGCAATGCCAGACAGGAATCAATTTGGAGTGGGAAAATCTACTGTGGGAGCTGCTGTGATGCAAGTAGCCAAAGTAATAATTAAGCTGCTGCTACGAAAGGTTGTGACTCCGGGAAACGTGCAGGTCATAGTGGATGGTTTTGCTGCAATGGGATTCCCTAACTGTGGGGGGGCGATAGATGGAACCCATATCCCTATCTTGGCACCGGAGCACCAGGGCACCCAGTACATAAACCGCAAGGGGTACTTTTCAATGGTGCTGCAAGCACCGGTGGATCACATGGGACGTTTCACCAACATCCACGTAAGATGGCCAGGAAGGGTTCATGATGCTCGCCTCTTCAGGAACACTACTCTGTTTAAACGGCTACAGCAAGGGAATTACTTTTCCCAGACCAGAAAATAACAGTTGGGGATGTTGAAATGCCTGTAGCTATCCTGGGTGACCTAGCCTACCCCTTAATGCTATGGCTCATGAAGCCATACACAGGCAGCCTGGACAGTAGTCAGGAGCTGTTCAACTACAGGCTGAGCAAGTGCAGAATGGTGATAGAATGTACATTTGGCCATTTAAAGGCGCGCTGGAGCACATTACTGACTCACTCAGACCTCAGCCAAACCAATGTCCCCATTGTTATTGCTGCTTGCTGTGTGCTCCACAATCGCTGTGAGAGTAAGAGGGAGACCTTTATGGCAGGGTGGGAGGCTGAGGCAAATCACCTGGCCGCTAATTACACGCAGCCAGACACCAGGGCAATTAGAAGAGCACACCGCGAAGTGGTGCGCAACAGAGAAGCTTTGAAAACGAGTTTCATCATGGGCCAGGGTACGGTGTGACTGTTGTGTGTTTTTCCCCTTGATGAACACCACCCTTGATTGACTCATTCCCTGTAAGCAACTCACCCTCCCCCTTCGATTACAGCTTGCTTATAGAAATAAAGTCACTATCATTTAAAAATCATGTATTCTTTATTAAAAAGTCATTATAAAAAGAGGGAGAGAACTGACAAGGTATCCCGGGTGTGGTTTGGGGGGAGGATAGGAGGGAAGGAAAAGGCCACTAAAAATATTTCAAAGTAATGACAGCCTTTTGGTTGGGCTGTCCATGAGGGTGAAATAGGCGGGTGCACGAAGCCTTCCCCCAGGCGTTCTTACATGTCTGGGTGAGGAAGATATGGAACATGGTGAGTGGTGAGGGTGGTTACACAGGGGCTGCAGCGGCACTCTGTGACTCCACTGCTCTTCCTGAAGCTCCACCAGACATCGGAGGATGTCAGTTTGATCACACAGCAGCCCCAGCGTTGCATCATGCCTCCTCTGATCTTCCTGCCTCCACCTCTCATCACGTTCATCCCTCCTGTCCTCACATTCACTGGCATCTTTCCTGTAATTTGACACCACGTCCTTCCAGTCATTCAGATGAGCTCTTTCATTGCGGGTTACTTCCATGATTCCGAGAACATTTTGTCTCGCGTCTTTTTTTTCCTCCGCCTTATCTGAGATAGCCTTCGGGATGGAGTAGGGAGGCTTGAAAAATTTGCAGCTGCAGGAGGGAGGTAAAAAAGGGAGAGAAGTATTTAAAAAGATACATTTTACAGAACAATGGTTATACTCTTTCACAGTGAACAACACTATTCACCTTACATAGCACATGTGATTTCACTACAAGGTCGCATTTTGCATCTTAGTATTGAGTGCCTGCAGCTCTGGTGTTACAGATCTCACAGATGCAGGTCCAGGCAGCAGAATTCAGCTTGCATGCAGCCATGGTAAGCCATTGTCTTTCGGCTTCTGCAGCCTTCATATACACAGCGCCCTCCTTTCCCAAATACCAAGCAAAGCCCGTTCAGTGCTGCTTCTTTCCTGTTAACATGCAGCAGCAGAAACCACCCCCCCATCCAATTCTCTGGGATGATCGTTTTACCCCTCCCCCCACCACGTGGCTGGTATCATGGAAGATCACTGCTAATCACCCCCTTCCCCGCCCACCGTGTGGCTGGCAGCAGGGAAGATCCCTGCTAGCCAAACGCGAAAAAGCTCAGCGCCATTACCACCCCGCCTGCCACTTGGCTACCTGCAAGGAAGGATTTCTTTTAAGCAACAGGCAAACAGTCGAGTAAGAACGGCCATCTCTGTCCCCATAATTAAATTCCTGAATTTCAACCAGGTTACCATGAATGATATCACTCTCCTGAGGATAACACAGCGAGATAAAGAACGGATGTTACTTGAATGCCAGCAATCACCGGGACCATACGCAGCTATGCTTTGTCATGCAGTGATACCCGATTACTTGCTACATGCATGGTGTGGTCAAGTGTCCTACCATGGTGGACGGAATAAGGCTCCCTTGCCCAGAAACCTTCTGCAAAAGCTTTTGGAGTACCTCCAGGAGAGCTTCATGGAGATGTCCCTGAAGGATTTCCGCTCCATCCCCAGACATGTTAACAAACTTTTCCAATAACTGTACTGGCTGTGAATGCATCCCAAGTCCTCAGGGCAAATCAATTATTAAAAAAGCTTCCTTTTAAACCATGTTTTATATTTACAAAGGTACACTCACCAGAGGTCGCTTCCATGGCTTCATTGTCTGGGCTATTGGCTTGGGAGGGCTGGGAAGGTAATTCCGCCTGGGTGAGAAAAAGCTCCTGGCTGTTGGGGAGAACGGAGTGCTGTGTGCTCTCTGCAAGCTCGTCCTCTCTTCCTCCTCCTCATCTTCCCCGTCCGCAGAATCCTCAGCCATGGCTGAGATTACCACCCCCACCTCAGAATCCATGGACAGGGTGGGGTAGTGGTGGCGGACCCCCCTAGAATTGCATGCAGCTCACTGTAGAAGTGGCATGTTTTCGGCCCTGCCCCGGACCTTCCATTTGCTTCTTTGGTTTTCTGGTAGGCTTGTCTGAGCTCCTTAACTTTCACTCTGCCCTGCACTGAGTCCCTGGTGTGGCCTTTCTCCATCATAGCCTTGGAAATTTTTTCAAATGTTTTTTCATTTCGTCTTTTGGAACGGAGTTCTGTTAGCACTGAATCCTCTCCCCATATAGCGATCAGATCCAGTACCTCCCGTGCGGTCCATGCTGGAGCTCTTTTTCGATTCTCAGGAGCCTGCATTGTTACCTGTGCTGGTGAGCTCTGCGTGGTCACCTGTGCTGGTGAGCTCTCCAAGCTGGCCAAACAGGAAATGAAATTCAAAAGTTCGCGGGGCTTTTAATGTATACCTGGCCAGTGCATTAGAGTTCAGATTTCTGTCCAGAGTGGTCACAATGATGCACTGTGGGATTCAGACCAATACTGTCGATTTGCGGCCACACTAACCCTAATCCGATATGGTAATACCGATTTCAGCGCTACTCCTCTCGTTGGGGAGGAGTACAGAAAACGGTTTAAAGAGCCCTTTATATCGATATTAAGGGCCTCGTTGTGTGGACGGGTGCAGCATTAAATCGGTTTAACACTGCTAAAATCGGTATAAATGCGTAGTATAGACCAGGCCTAAGTACCTAAGGCAGCCATACAGGGTGAGTGATTTAGCAACATTGCAATGTCTTTCTTGTTTCAGTCACCCTATACACACATAAGAAGTGCCATGGAGTCCCAGTGACAATAATCCTGGGCAGGATTCAGTGCATTAAGGACAGTAAAGTCTTGTCTGCATTAAAACAGCAAGAGCAAAGGCAACAGAAGGGCACCTTTTTACTATGAAAATGATGCATACATTGGTCTCGCGCTATATGGTACAAATTCTGCCCTCACTTATACTGTTGTAAGTCTAGCATCAGTGGAATGACTTCAGATTTACACTAGTCTGTGACTAAAATTCGCCCCTATGTGGACAGCAACTACTTCTGCAATGGTTCTGTGGTCGAGAAATGGCCAGACTTTGGGTGTCTGTTTATATGCATGATGTTCCATAAGCCCCACCCAATCCAAACCACCAGATTGGAAGGTGAAGTGAAGTAAGGGTTCACTGCCCCACACTGATATTTTTATGTAGGGAAATCTCCCTTGTCACACCCCTTCTGAGCTGCCTGGCCCCTCTTTTCATTCCGGCAGCAGCTTTTGATGGCAGATAACTCTCTGGACGTATAGTGCTGTTTCTTCCTCTCTGAGAATGTTGCTGAGAACTGCAGCAGTGAAGCCCTCATGGCATTTCCCTTGTGCTTGCAGACAGTAGACAGCATGGAAGAGAGTCTCTGCATCAGCTTATCCCAATGACATGAAGGGGTTTCTAGGAAGATACAGGGTTGGGCTTTTGACCCCTATAAGTGTCCAATCTCAGCCATTGGTTGCAAAAAGCATTACCCCTTTCCTTCCGTCCCTCCAAGAAGGAGTCTACATGGTGAGAGTCTTCATCATCTCCTTAATGAGGTGTGGGTTGTTAGGGGAGCCCGGGCCTTCCCACTCCACCGGGTTCCAGCCCAGAGCCCTGTAAGAGTAACCAAACATCCAGCACCCCAGAGTGCCTCCCTGGGCCACTTCCTACCACCCTTTCTCTTGCCAAAGTCTTGCAGTCTCTTGTGAAGTTGTAAGAGAAAAGGTACCAGTTGTACCTTTAGCCTCCTCCCTCTCCCTGGCTGAGGGCAGGTCCTTCTCCCTGCCTTGTCATGCCCCTTCTGAGCTGCCTGGCTCCCTTTTAAGCTCCACCTCCAACTGGATCATGCTCTGCAAGTGGGGTTGGGTGGGATCACCTGAGCCCATAGCTGCTCACTCCTTAACTCCTTCAGTTCTAGCATGGGGTTTAACTACCCACCAAAATCACATACACCTCTTTAACCTCGAAGGCGTGAAAAGCCCTGACTAACACGTCCAAAGATATTTAGGTCCAGGATAAAAACTAAATATGCAAGGATACAAGTGTTCCTACACTTGCTAGCTAGCTCTAATGAACATCGCCTGTATCCCTGGCAAGCTAGACTTGAATTCTGCTGCAAGTTCCTAGACTGTTTGCCACTCTGGTGAAAGTTCAGCAGTAGGTTATTTATTTTTATATCAAATTCAGTTTCTTTTATGCTGATTTTCAGTCTGCCACACACCATCATTTTTAGGTTAAATATACCATCTTAAATAGAATAACAAGAAAGTTTAAGGGGAAAGACTCAAGTGAGCCTGTTACAAGGCACAGTGATTATGGGCGAGTTCATTAACGGTGAGAGATTTCATGTGTCGGGTCAATATACCATAAGCCACTGGAGAATGGTGGTATCTGCAACCAGGTAGGTAAATCAGGCATCTCAGGTTCTGCTCTTGGCCAATCCAAAGCAGTGGGGAAAGACTCATTAGAGATTTGTCCAAGTCACTAAATGAAAGTGCAGATTTTGAACATCCAAAAGTGCAGACATGCTGGCATCTAGGGGCTGGGTTTGGTCTATTATAAAGATAGGGTCCATTTGCACAGATATGTTTCAGAACCAGGTTTGGATTTTGAACATACACATGTTCAGGAAAGAAACTGGGTTTTGGCTCAGACTCAGCTCAAACCATGGAGAATCTGAGTCCAAAGAGAACAGGTGATGAGCTGCCCTTCAGTGCATGTATCTACGGTGTTATTCCAGTTTCACCTAATGGCCATGGGTACGTTTCATACAAAACAAACAGGTTACCCAAGTCGCCTTATCTCACTGTTAGGCCTGAATAAAGATATAGCAGACAAAACCAGGTATGCCAACCTGACCAAAGTCAGGCTAACAGAGGTTTGTGGGTAATCCCTGAGTGGAAAACACTGAGAAGCAGCAGCATGTCTCACAAGCGCTGGGAAAAAGTGAGATAAGAGAGAAGCTGCATTCCTGGCATAGTACCAGATGTGCTGTGTTCGGGCAGCTCCTTCAAAGAACTGATAAGAGTCCTAGTTTCGCAGCCTCCTTGTTTTCACTCCCTGGTTTTGTTCTTTGTTTGTTTTTAACTCCCCTACATCTCTAACTTTAGGCATGCCTGTATACTAAAGGTGTCTAGTTTCTAGTTGTTAGAAGAAGGGGGTGGGTTGCTCCAGTGAATAATTTATGACGCGACGGAACTGTCTATATAGGCTTATACTAAGATGTAAGAGGGGGCTGGTTCTCTCTGGAGACGAGCTGCTCTCTATTGATGCGTGCACTTGTCAATAAAGAGCTTTTGATCGGACCTTGCTGGTGTTGCCTGTCTCTCTCGCGGTCAGACAACGAACTTTGCCGTCGGGGTTAGAGTCCCTGACATCTTTGGCGACTCCGCCGGGACCCGTCTGACTCTCCGGCGGGGGATCGGACCCTGAGGCAACGCAGCGCGCATCCTCCAGTTTAGAGGAGCCTTGCCTGGTGATCTGATCTCTGCGTTGGCGATAAGGCGTGTTCTGTGAACCAGCTGAAGCTCGTAGAAATCCAGCAACGTCCACCTACCCTTTGAGTAGGGTCCAGGTTGTCGGGGTTAGAGTCCCTGACAACTTAGGTCTGGGTTAGAGTCCCAGTCCGGGTCTGGGTTAGAGTCCCAGTCCAGGTTTGCGCAGGATCCAAGTTGTCTGGGTTTGAGTCCCAGTCCAGGTGTTCAAGTCCCTGGAGAGGTAAGCGAGCGCTCGACACGGGGAGGTGGGGGTTAGAGTCCCTTTACCTCGACCTGGGGAAGAGGGGTTAGAGTCCCTTCATTAAAATGGGACAAGTTGGCAATAAGTGCCCGGGGGACGCCCCGTTGTCTCTGATACTTAGAGATTGGAAAGAGATTTCTGAGACAGCTGGTCTAATTAAATTTAAGATGAGAAATCTGTGTTGGATCCAATGGCCATCATTTACCTTTCATTTGTCCCTGACTAGAGACTGGCCGGAGGGTGAAACCTTTTCCACAGATAGGATGAACTCCTTAAGGGATATTTTGGTTGATCTTAGGCTGGGACAAATGGATTACTTGTTTGTATGGTATATTTATGAACCCATGGAGGGATGGATAGCTTTTGAAGCTGTTTGTATGGAGAGCTCTTGTAAAAAAAATCCCCCACCATATGCCCCAGAGCCGCACCGGGAGGAGGACAATTTTGTTCCTGTTTTTCCCCGCCTGATGGAGTGCAAAGATTCAAAAGCAGGTTAGGGACAGTTCAGGGACAGAGGAGAATCAAGGGGGAGCTCAGAGTGATGGTCCCTCATCTTCAGAAGAATCAGGCAGCCTCACCCCCTCTGTGCAGCCTCCAGCCAGCCTTTTGCAAACTTGGTCAGGGACTGCTTTTCAAACACCCCCAATATTACAGCAGCCCTCGTCCTTGCCCTTGTGGACCCCCACTAGGTTACTTAACTCCATGAGGGAGAATGTTTCTGAGACACCCCCTGATATGACAAGCCTCGCTGAGAACTTATCTGGTTCTACTGGTTGCTGGGGAACATGAGATGGTTTTACCCAAATCCTGTTTGCAACTTCAAATTTGTTTAACTGGCAGTGCACTATGCCTCACTTATGAGACAATCCTGAGGCAGTGGAAAGAATGTTCTGCACAATCTTTTTCACTCATGTGCCCACTTGGGCAAATGTAAATCAGTTATTAGATACTCTCATGACAAAAGATGAAAGACAAAAAGTAAAAGAAAAATCTGCAGCTCATTTGAATGCACCTTGGCTAATTACTGACCCTAGCTGGAATTCCAATAATCCAGCTCAAAAGACAAAGTTGGATGGATTTTTAAAAGCTGTTTTGAATGGTATTAGAGATGCAGGGGAGGCTACTCCAAATTGGAGCAAGGTGGTTCAGCATCCAGATAAGCACCTCTCTGACTTTTGTGCTCGACTGATTTGTGAAGTTAAAAAGCATGGGAATTTAAATCCTGAAACTGATCATGGAAAGGAAATGGTTAAAATGGTTTTCATGTCACAATGTGCAAAGGATATTGCAAAGAGATTTAGAGAGCATCCAGATGGTACGCAAGGGAAAAGTTTGTCTAAAGTAGTTAGCATTGCTACTAGAATGTTTAATGGGAAAAAAAAAAAGAAAGAAAAAGACATAAGGAACGGGTTAATTTAAAAATCATCTTGGTCCCGGGATGGAAGGAGGGGGTTGCTCTGCGTTCAGGGTCAGGAATCGGCGCGGACTGTGCTTGGTGCAGGGAGGGGCTGCTTTCGGCCCCAGCTGGCTGTGAAGGAAAAAATATAGACAGAGGCGAAGCAAAGGAAATACAAGTTACAGAACTGAAATTACATTTGCAAAGCTTAACTGTCCAGTAAGATCCAACAGAGTGCCTTTGTGACCCTGGAGTTGGTGTGGCTTGGTGACACCAAAGAAGCCACAGGCAGCCGACCTGGACTGGAATCTCTGAAAGAGACGCTGCAGGAGATTCCAGGGTGTAAGAGAACAGCCCTCCCAAGAGCAGAAGCATGTTGGAAATTCTGGACGAGCTGTAAACAGGATAATCTCCCTTCCACCTCTCCCCCTCCTCTGAACATTATACACAGAAGTGGCCAGTCTGAACGTACGTGTGTGAGTATGAAAGGAGCTTCGGGCTTGGGGCATTAATATTTTCCTGAGTGATGTGGGAGCGTTCCCAACACTCTCCGTTGTTGTTTTATTATTTTATTAATGAAGCTTTAAAATTCAGTTATATGGTGTGTTTTCTTTATCTTCCCCCAACGATCCTGTAGTGTCAGCCTGATCACCTGACACGAGGGATAGATTGGTAACAGAAATTTGTCACAGTTTGGTGAGCAGTTAAGAAGAGGGGAGCCCTGCAGAATTTACACCATCTATTTGTTTTACCCTTGTTATTTTGTGTTTGCTTTGCTTGGTACTGTTGGTGTTATATGCTGAGAACTGCATGAGTAAAAGTGAG
Source organism: Gopherus evgoodei (assembly GCF_007399415.2). Taxonomy (NCBI): domain Eukaryota; kingdom Metazoa; phylum Chordata; order Testudines; family Testudinidae; genus Gopherus; species Gopherus evgoodei. The sequence continues at coordinate 141,465,133 of NC_044326.1, forward strand.
TCCTAATAGGATAAGGAAACACTATCTGGTTCTGGTTCTGTTCTATCTAACCAGTTACTGTTGTTTTTTTTTTGCTCTGTTCATTTGGGTGTTAGGAGTGTGGGCGGAACTGAACCTCTCGTTCATAATTCCTCGGAGTGGAAGCCATGTGTGCGAGAGAGCTCTGAGGTGGAATTGAGATCCTTCTGTCCTGTCCCCTGTAGCGGTCAGTGTATAGAAGTGGGAAAGTCTGGCTTAGACTGTAATTCCCTCTGCTCTCTGTGTAATTCTCTTTTCTGTTTAAGTGTCAAACAGATGAATGAGTCTCTGGGTAAACCCTCTAAGAATAGTCCTTTAACTTATATGTTAAGTAAATGGCCTTTGCCCAATGGGCCATGTGTCTTCGTCCAGGTGGCAAGCCTCATGAAGGAGGACTCGGGTAGTTTTGTAAGTAAGAATGTCTAAGGCAAGAGACCAGGAGGGGTGGGGGCTAGTTGAAAAGCCCACCCTCCTAGCTAAACTGGTAGTGGAACAAGTTGGTGCCCATGGAAGGGACAGTTCAGTAAGAAAAGCAAGATCGGGCCCAGGCGGGCAGGCAACAGACAGAAAGATTGGAAAACAGGTTGGAAAACTTTAAGGGTGTAGTGGAAGGAAGGAGTAAGTAAGTGTAAGCATGGGGATTTCAAATACCCAGGACTTACTTGGAATGGTGATTTGAGTTGATAAAAGTGGCTGTTGGGAGACAAGCAAGTGATTTAAGGGAGAGTGAGAAGTTAACTCTGTAGTTGCTGAAGAAAACAGCAGTTAAACTTTGTAAAAATGCTAAAGAGGAAAGTTCTTGGTGTCTTTAAAATGTTTGTAAATAAATTGAGGCAAAGAAATTGTTAATTGCAATCATTTAAAATTTAGTTAAATTAGCTGAAGAATGTATATAGTGCTATGTAATTGAAATTTTATTAGGCTGTAAGGGCACTATAAGTGGTGATGTTTTCTTTCAGCGTTTAAAAGCAACAGTTAAAAGTAAAAAGCAAGCCAGAAAGCATCTGTATTAATGCAAATTATCTAACTGATAAGGTAGGAGCCACTGAAACCTGGGCTGCCTATGAAACACATAAAATATGGGATAAATCCTCTGTTTTTCCTGAAATCAACCAGGGTATTTGTCTATTTTAAGCAATGATTGACTGCCCAGAAGGGGTAGACCTCTGTTTTTTTTTGTCTTTCAGATAATCAGAGAAAACTGATGCCAGCTAAACAGCATTCAACGTACCATGCATTTACTGACACAATAGGAATTATGTTTTGTGTTCTATGTTCTGTCTTGTGGTGTTTGTCTTGTGGCCGGAATTGTTGTGTTTAGTGTTTTCATGGGATGGTATGGTTTGGAATCAGGCAAAAAAGGTTAAATTAAAATGCACATACTTGTTTTGTTCAACTTGGAATACAAAGTGTTTAAATAAATCAGGACAATGTGATATATTAAAGTCTAATGCATTTCCTTAAGTAAGAAAAAGAAACTTCATTGGCCAAATTGTTAATTGCAAAAATTGTTGTTAAAATTTGCATACCAACAGTCTTTGAAAGCAAAGACATGAAAAGTTAACCCACTCCCCATATTGTACATGGGATCCTTCTGGCTACCTCAGATTTCTAGCCAGAGAGCTGGGGATGGTGGGAAGCTATTGGACTAGAGGTTGTATTAAGTGAACTCCTCAAAGTGGGTGTGCTTGTCCTGGCCTGTTGCTCCAAAGTTCTGTAATAAAGTTATTTTAGTGAAAGGGTATATGTGGCATACATTAAATAATAAGACTAATGTACTGTATAATGACAGTGTGTAGGTATTCATTGTTGGGAAAAATGTGTATAAGTAAAAAGTGAAAGTTTCCTTTGCAGGTTAAAAGAAGCCAAAAAGGAAAGAAGGACAAAAAACAGAATAAATTAACTGAAAAAATAAAATAAAATAAAATAGCAAGCTCAGGCTATAGATAAGACACTGACTCCATTCAAGGACACTGCTCACAGTTAAAACTTGGTTAACAACCAGGAAAAGGAGAGCTTGAATTTGCCCATGCAGCTATGAGATCTAAAAAACACTGCCAGGCACTAATGAAATGTGTTAAGTTTCTTTTCTCACAGGTAAGGAATCACTACCCAAAGACCCTAGCAGCCCTGCCACTCCTTACAACCAGGAGACGTTGATGTAAAGGTCCACCAACGAAAGACTGCCTTGGCTCCATGCTGGAAAGGCCCTTAAGTCCTGATGACTACCAACACCGCTGTGAAGTGCCAAAGACTGACTGTTTGGACCCATGATTCTCACTGCAAAAAGACCCCTCCAACTCGGAAGAATTCTCCTACTAATGATTAGCCTATTTCTCCTTCTAGCTCCACTGTGTCTTCTGGACAGTAGGGAAAAAGTACAAAGTGACGTGCTAGTAACCTCACCTTGTCCACCGACAGATCTATTGTGCCTTTGAATTTTTCTACAAAAAGCAAAGCCATTACAGGGTTATGTGCTAGTAACCTCTGCCCTATATGATGCTGCACCACGACGGTTTTGGGAAAGAAGAAGAAACACTCACTCCACTAAAATTGCCAAAGTCCAGGAATTCCTGACTAGAAAGGACATTAAGAACTGACCCTGGTGAAGAAACAAAGAATTGTACACTGGCAGAAAAAATTTGTGGGACCCATGCTTGGGAATGTGGTATTGATTGGATTTTGGGGTTTATTCTACAGGCTGTGCCCTGTGTTCTGGATAAATTCTTCAGCATGTATTGGATTTTAAATAACAAGTACCCGAAGAGTTTGTTCTGCCACTGGAAATTTTACCTGTATTGAAACCATTCCAGTGACTAATAATGTAACCCCCTCCTATGCTATTAATGTCAATGCCTTTTAAAAGTACCTAAAATAGTTAAATAACAAATGTAATATAGTACTACACCAAGGAGAGATGGTATTAAATATCACTGAGGCTGGGAAGGCATTGCAGTGGGATCTAGTATGTTTGGAGATTCAGAATTTCCTGAATGACCAGCTAATGGCCATTCGAAGTAATCTTGAGTACCAAACTTGGCCCACTGCCCTTACAGAAACATCAGAAGTACCATCTGATCTGTGGTCATGAAGATATACTAAAGACTTTCTGGGTGGAAGTGTAAACATTTACAGTGCTCCTTCCAAGCATTTGGACCGGGGGGTGTGGGCTTCCACATACCGAATCCTGACGGGTCCATGGGGAGGATGCACATGAAACTGGATTATTCACCGAAACATCTGGGAAATTAGACCACTTGGTATACCTAACTGATTTATAGTCAGTGCCCCAATCCCTTAGTTGTCAGACAAACAGAATTCCGCTCTTTTGTCCGTGCACTCATTCCTGGATTGTGGGTGGCTAAGCTCAAGAGAGCAGTTGTAAATATTTCTGCAGAGCTTAAAAAAACAGCTAATGCATTAATAGACGCTTTCCAAAAGTTGCAATGAAAGACTGATGAAGTAGCAAAAGTAACTTTGCAAAATAAACGTGTGCTAAATGCTATGAATGCTAAATTAGGGAGAAGCTTGTGCTCGCATCGGGGAAAAATGTTGCTTTTCTGTTAATCACTCTGGCTTAATTGACAAGGATTTACAAGCTATTAAGAATGTTGCTGTTGTTTTCCATGCTATATCTCTTGATCACACTTTTAGTTTTAAAGACCTCCACTCAGACCTTGGGTCATGGTTTACTAGCCTCCCCCGTACAATTGTTAAATGGATATGTGTCCCAAGAGTCCCATTATGGTCCTCTAGGGACAAAGGGGGGATTGTTAGGCCTGAATAAAGATATAGCAGACAAAACCAGGTATGCCAACCTGACCAAAGTCAGGCTAACAGAGGTTTGTGGGTAATCCCTGAGTGGAAAACACTGAGAAGCAGCAGCATGTCTCACAAGCGCTGGGAAAAAGTGAGATAAGAGAGAAGCTGCATTCCTGGCATAGTACCAGATGTGCTGTGTTCGGGCAGCTCCTTCAAAGAACTGATAAGAGTCCTAGTTTCGCAGCCTCCTTGTTTTCACTCCCTGGTTTTGTTCTTTGTTTGTTTTTAACTCCCCTACATCTCTAACTTTAGGCATGCCTGTATACTAAAGGTGTCTAGTTTCTAGTTGTTAGAAGAAGGGGGTGGGTTGCTCCAGTGAATAATTTATGACGCGACGGAACTGTCTATATAGGCTTATACTAAGATGTAAGAGGGGGCTGGTTCTCTCTGGAGACGAGCTGCTCTCTATTGATGCGTGCACTTGTCAATAAAGAGCTTTTGATCGGACCTTGCTGGTGTTGCCTGTCTCTCTCGCGGTCAGACAACGAACTTTGCCGTCGGGGTTAGAGTCCCTGACATCACCAACCAATTTTCCATTCATCAAAATGATACTCTCTTTGTTTAGGGCTTCCTTTTTTAATGCTTATAATAAAATAAAATAAAATAATTTGTATTGCCAACAGGCGTATTAAACTTTAAAAGTTAGTAACTAAAATACAGTAACTGTGATAACAGGCCCTAACTGTGAGAATTTGTCCTAATCAAAGAGTCTCTGTTAATATGAAGAGCAATCTGCTCCTCTGATTAAACTATAAATGGAACCAGAAGACCAAGGAAAACCCATGTCTCTGCCTCCTGTGAAAGGAAGGGTTAATTCTGATCTCTCAAAGGAAACAGTTTATAAACAAAATGTCTGCTCCTCAGCTGTGCAAATCAGCACAGCTCCAACAAAGCCAATGTCCCACACATGATACAGTACAGAATATACTAAGACAAATACCCTCATTTGACCTCTCCCATGTATTTAAATATTTCTGCATATAAACAAACAAGACCAACTGTCAGCTTGCACTTCTGATGTTGTCTGAGGTACCAGTTCCAGACCCAACTAGCATCACATTTGTAAACGTTCCAGGGAGTCAAACAGCTAATTGAGCCTTTAAAAAGAGACCTACCGTTCACTGGACTGAGTGTGAACCACCTGTGATTAGTGTGAGTTTCCTGGCAACAAAGTTCTTTGGTTTCTTTGTCTGTCAGACGTGACAGGAGCAGATCCTGGGCCTTATCCGTACTGTGGTTGAGCAGGGTGGGAGCATGACAAGGGATCTGCCCTATACTCGTCTGGCAGGGGATGGCTGTGGGCTGATGGGAGGGGCACAACCTGGGCCTTGCCAATGGAGCTGCTTCTAGGCATGCTGTCTCCAACCCACCAGAGGCATTGCTTGTTTAAGGGCCCTGCAGGCAGAACGCCTCTGGCAAGTGCTACTGCAGCACACACTCAATTGTGCCTGTGGCTATCAGAGCCACTAACAAGCCTACATTAGAGCTCAGTTCCACAGCCACCAAAAAGATACCTAGGACTGGCCCGATACAAATCCTTTCCCACAGTCACAGGGACCACAAAACGAGAGATCATTTGCATGTAATGAGCGCAATGTTTGTAGAAGTATCTGCAAACTCCTCTCCCAGTGACAGCTACTGCTGCAGTATAGTGTCACTATTGCTCCTCTTTTCGAGTCTCAGGGCACTGCTCAGAGCAGGAAATCTCCTGCAGTTGAACATGACAACCAGGGAAAAACTCAGTTAAAAGGCCCAGGCTATTTGGGATAAAATCACAAATACTGTTAAAACCCAGGAATAACTGTTATATCAGTGTTCAGATTCTATCCTTTCCTAAATGAACTCTTAAAAACAAACTACGCCAAACTAATTTAAAAGGTTGGATTGCTGAGCAGGCCTGGAAGAGTGATTGCATGGATGACCCTTTTATTTTGTCCTAGGAGAAGCTGCTTGTGTTGAGTTTGAGCATTCATTCAATGGAGAAAATTAAAACAATTCCTCCCCTCAAAATATGCCTTTAAAAATATTGTCCTGCTACTGCTGAAAAGGTCTCTGTGGGGCTGTGAATTTGAATGGTAGCAGATAATTAGTGGGTTTAATTACATGCAAATATTTCCAAGCAGCATACAGCTAGAGCAAGATTTTTTGTACGTCTCTGGTATGCAATACTGTTGTCAGATATGTTATATTAGGTCGATACTGAGTCAGGAAGGGTTGCAAAAAAAAAAAAATATAAGGACAGCAGAAGTAGCAAAATTATTTAATTCTCATCAAAGGAGTTAGAGGGAACAATTTGTGCTTTTATAAATATACCAAGGAGAGAAAGAAATACTAGAAAATCAGCCCTTTAATAAGAAAGGAGAGAGATAACATTACTGGTGAGTCTCAAATGGCTGAGATATTGGCTGAATTTGTATTTTTTAGAAGAAAACCAAAGAGGGGGCAGAGACAATCAAGGAGTACAGTAACTGGGATGGATGAACCCATGGGGTTAAAATGAGGCACCTCCCCATGCAATGCACCAGCTGGGTCTTTCTGAAGGTGTGGTATTAAGGACCACTGTAAATGGCTCTTTGTCTTCACACCATACACCTGTTACCTGCAGTAACAGTGCTTCAGAGATGGGGAGTGGAGTACTTAGAGTCTCCAGCTACACTCCAGATGACACTGTGCAACCTGTCTTCATGCTGGGAGACATGAGCAGTACCACTGATGGGACAGCTTCTTTGCATAAGGGCTGGCCATTCTGCACACATGTAAGTGTGAATGAGGGTTGCATAGGATGTTACGCCTTGAATGAAGGGTTTCGTATCAGTAACAAACTATTTGCATCATTTGATTCCCACAGGTCTAAGCAGATGGCAGATCTCATTTTCCATCATATCCAATATACTAAACACTTCTCTTTTATGTATTCATTTACTATTGTCTGTTGTCATCCATTATGTTAGACAAGGATGCTACCAGATGACTGGGTTACACCGCAAACATACAATATTAAACATTAGGTTTACCCTCTAGATTTAAGCTTGGCCAAGATTTTCAAGAGCACTACTGATTTTAGATGCAGCCACGCTGAGACACCTGAGAAAGATCTCTTTTTCAAGAAGTGGTAAGCATCAATCCTTAGGAAAAAAGGCCCCTTAAGGTGTCTCAGGTTCAGAATTCACTATTTAATAGCTGGACCAAGTATGTTCGTTCTCTTCTATGTGACAGATGATCACTTCTTAATTATGGTTCTCAAAAGAGAGTTAGGCACCAAGTACAGAAAGAATTTAGATGAGACAATATTAACTAGTCATTATGCTAGATGTAAAATTGCTTAAATAAAATGCATGTAATAGAGACGATGTTATAACTAATGTCCTCTACTATCCATCAGGATATATGAGAAGAAAAAGAACAAAAATAAAATTTATATAGGCTGGAGGGAGAAGAAAAGAAATAGATACAGATCAATTTCATTCTTGATGATATTTTAATAAGAAATTTAAAACATTTTTCCTCTTTAAGATTAAAAGCTTCAGTCTGGTTCTTCTCCCATCTTTCACAAGACTGATTTTTATGCAGAGAAACAGAGTATGCAGCATCTACACAGTCTTCAATAAATAAACACTTGCCAGTGAAGTTACAGCAAATTAGATTTAAACAATAAAAAAGTACCGGTAAATCTGCTGAAGACAGTTCAGCTATTAAGCTATAGGATCAAAAAAGTTAAGCAGTTTAAAGCCCTGGAACTCATCCGTTAAACTTCTCAGAGCAGAATTCAAGGGTTAGATATAATTAAATGGATGTGGGGGATGAAATACCTTAGTCAAGCACAATGCTATAATGAATGGATATTTATACTTCAGAGAAATCAATGAGGTGTCCATTTTCCTTTCAGTTAAGCTCTCCACTTGCTGTTTTGCCAATCCAGGAGGCTGCTCATCTCTTGGGAGAAAAGGTTAAATGTCTCTAGACCTCCTGGATTTTCATGGGAAATGAAGCTATTATCCCCACAGACCTGTGCAGTGCTTGGCTTAGGTTGTTAATTCCATGAGTCAGTGATATTTCTGCACTCAAACATTGTTATAGTCTGCCTGAATCTGTTTCTTATTCTTTAGGTGATTTAAAGTCCAAGGATTGATCATTATGTTCTTTTAATGTTTCAGCTTTAGATTTTTTTTTACCACACACTTTCAGGCTTCAAATTGTATACATATGTGTTCCAGACCATTTTACATGTAGATGAGATAAAATGAGATAGATTCCAACTGCCAAATGTTCAAAAATAATAAGAAAATATATATATATTCTTGTTATGCATTTGGGGTTCTGGCTATTTCTATTTTCTGAGCCTTTAAGAGTCACATTGTCAAGCCTTTATATAAAACCATGAGAGCTAGAAATTGCTTTTATAAATGAAAGATGAGAGTCTCATGCAATCACATGACTCGTGGAGCTGGGGCTTTACCAAAAACATTAATTAACATGACTCACAAGTATTAGACTTGGCAATATTCAGAAAGATAAAACAAAAATGAACTCCCCATTTAAAGTAAATGTGAAACATGAAACTAATAAAAATAAACAGAAAGTGAGGAGGAAAAGGGAGGTTGTTTCTGCTTATTGTTGCACACTCAATGCAAGGGGAAGATTGAAGTGGCAAAATAACACATTGCTATTGGCATAATAAAGTTTGGAGTTGAATTCTTAATCATTTCAATTAATGGAGACAATTATAAGTGTGGATGAAGTTGCTTAACTCTGAAGGAAATGATATATTTCTGCATTATAGAGTATGTATAAATTGCATTGCATATAGTACAATGACTTGGAGGGATTCATGTCCTTGTAGGGATACTGGTTTCCTGTACTCTATTTGGTATTTCCTTGCAAGCAGAAAATGGCCACCTGTACAAAACAATAAGGAATCATAGAATCATAAGCCTGGAAGGGCCCTTGAGAGGTCATCTAGTCCAGTCCCCTGCACTCACGGCCAGACTAAGTATTATCTAGAGTCTAGACTATCCCTGACAGGTGTTAGTCAAACTTCTCTTTAAAATATCCAATGATGGAGATTCCACAACCTCCCTAGGCAATTTATGCCAGAGCTTAACCACCCTGACAGTTAGGAAGTTTTTCCTAATGTCCAACCTAAACCGCCCTTGCTGCAATTTAAGCCCATTGCTTCTTGTCCTATCCTCAGAGGTTAAGAAAAACAATTTTTCTCCCTCCTCCTTATAACAAAATTTTATGTAATTGAAAACTGTTATCATGTCCCCTCTCAGTCTTCTCTTCTCCAGACTAATCAAACCCAATTTTTTCAATCTTCCCTCATAGCTCACGTTTTCTAGATCTTTACGCATTTTTGTTGCTCTTCTCTGGACTTTCTCCCATTTCTCCACATCTTTCCTGAAATGTGGCACCCAGAACTGGACACAATACTCCAGCTGAGGCCTAATCAGTGCAGAGGAGAGTGGAAGAATTACTGTTCGTGTCTTGTTAACAACACTCCTGCTAATACATCCCAGAATGATGTTCGCTTTTTTTACACTAGTGTTGTACTGTTGACTCATTGTGACAGGATCCCCAGGGTGCGGCCTGGGACTGTGGGACCGCTGTGCCCCCTTAACTGTCTCCAGACTGAGCTATCTCTCACAGTGCCTTGCTAGTGACCAGCAGCAACCCCTCCAGGCACTGTGATCACTCAGCACAACTGCATGATAGCCCCCCCACACAGCTGGATTGCATGAATGCTCCCAGAGCCACTCATGAATCACACAGGGAAAGGCACCAGAGCATATGGAAAGAGGAGGTACCAAAACTCGGCTTAAGAAAATGCAAACAGTTCATGGTCTGCAAGGTCTTGTCAAAAAGAAGTCTCCCTAAATATCTGTGTTATGCTTTTTTGTCAAACAATGCAGCAGGGGTGTCTGACTTCAGCAGAGTACAGAGGAGACAATGTGGCAGAAAGCTACCAAATGCAGCCTGGGCCGTGGGGTTTTGCACCCCTTTGGGTTCCTCAAACCAGGATGTTGAAGGAGATGAGGGGCCTGATTCTTCAACAGGGCCACCCAGAGGATTCTGGGGGCCTGGGGCCATTGGCGGCAGGCGGCTCTGGTGGACCTCCCGCAGGCATGCCTGCGGGAGGTCCACCGGAGCCGCGGGACCAGCGGACCCCCCACAGCCATGCCTGCGGGAGGTCCACCGGAGCCGTGGGACCGGCAAGCGGCAGGGGGCCCCCCGAGCAGCAAAATGTCTAGAGCCGGCCCTGTTCGGTGGCGAGGGGGCCCTTCCGTTCTGGGACCTGCCGCTGAAGTGCCCCGAAGACCCGCGGTGGGGGCCCCCCGCCAGCGAATTACCGCTGAAGCGGGACCCGCCGCCGAAGCACAGCCTGCTCTTCGGCGGTAATTCGGTGGCGGGGGGCCCCCGCCGTGGGTCTTCGGGGCACTTCGGTGGCGGGTCCCTGAACGGAAGGGCCCCCCGCTGCCGAATTACCGCCAAAGACCGGGTTGCACTTCAGCGGCAGGTCCTGCTTCGGCGGTAATGCGATGGCGGCGGGTCCTTCCCCCTGGAGCAGAAGGACCCCCCCGCCAGCGAAGACTGGGAGCGGAAGAAGCTCCGGGGCCCGGCCCCGCAAGAGTTTTCTGGGGCCCCCGAGCGAGTGAAGGACCCTACTCCAGGGGCCCCGAAAAACTCTCCTGGGGGCCCCTGCGGAGCCCGGGGCCTGGGGCAAATTGCCCCTCTTGCCCCCCCCCCCCCCCCCGGGCGGCCCTGTCTTTCACTCTCTCCCGTCTCCCCCTCCCAGCCACTGATCAGCTGTTTGGCTCAACAGGCAGAAGGCAGCTACAATTACAGCCTCTTGCCTCCAGAAGCCCCTCTGTGCCCCTACTGGGCAGACAGGAGATTGCAGCTGAGTCCTCTCCTGACTGGCTCTGAGTGCCTGCAGAGCAGGAGGGGCCCAGCCAGACTTAAGAAAACAAGATTGTTGAAGGCTGCAATGGCTTGTCCCTTGCATACAGAGATGAGGCACAAGGGTGGTCATGTGGGGGGCACAGATGCTACACTCAGAGCTGGTATTGTTTGATTCACACAGTTTTTGGTGCCAAACTGCTTCCCTGGGAGTGGCAGTGAAGTGCTCCCAGCTCAGAACCCGTTCTGTGCAGAGGTAAGGGACATGCTGCAAGGCAGTACACAATCAGGCTCTGAGTACACTAATCTTCATCCCGACACAGGTGTGTTCTGTGACCTTGGTTGGGTCACTTAACCGCTCTGTATATCAGCTTCCCAATGGGCAAAACAGGGGTAGTGACATTTACTGGCTTCACAGTGTTGTGGTCAGGCATAAATTATCATCTTTTTTCCAAGCACAATTTGGAATCCTTGGAGTTCAGAAATATTGGGCCTGATTCATTGCTCCAGTTTTATACTGGTATAACTCCACTGATTTCAATAGAATTACAGCTGCCTAATCTGAAATAATACAGTAGTGGAGCAGGCCTGGCATTATTTTACTACCAGGTGAAAGCAGCAAGCTTTCTGCAGCTGAATGCATTAAGTATGGCTTGCAAACCTTCATAAAGGTTAGGGTTTGGGAATGTGCTAAACCCAGCTGTATGTGATCTTCATAGCTTTCATTATAAATTGAGCCTCCAAATATATGCATCTGTTCTTTAGACACTGCAAAACACTCAGATGGGTTCGTTTGCCTGAAACTAGCCCCAGTTTTGTGTGTTTTAGCTTTTTGGTGTGCTAGATTTGCCTAGCTCTAAGCTGAGGCATACACATATTCCTGAAAAAAAGAATGTCCTACAGCACTGTACCAGATGTAATGAAAAGCTAAGGATATCCAGATGACAATCTTTTAACCGCAGCGAGGAATGGTCATCTCATAATTCAGAGAAAAGAGCGGCCCATGGATATTTGTTTTCTTTTTCCTATCCCTTAATTCACACAGTTACAGCAAAGAACATAAAGGCAATGGATTAAAGCTTGTTACTTCTGGATCTCTGGTGGCTTGTTAAGATCCTAGCTCCAGTAGTCACTTACTCATTTTGCAGCTTTTCTCCTAAAACTAAGGAAAATATCTGAGATCTCTGAAATTCCTCAAAGAAAATCGTGTTCTCTTCTCTAGTGAATGTCACTCCAGTTGTTTAATTTCAGGAGATCATTGCAAACAACCAGTTTGTCAGGAAAAACTATTAGCTCGAGCTGTTTGCAACACAACCATGTTCTCTTGGAAATGCAGTTTTGTTGAAATCAAAATGTTTTGTAGGAACGTGACAGTTCTGATTATTTTTTTTCAGGAAAAAGTTGAAACAAGTCATTTCACTTTGATAATGACTAAACATTTTATTTCAATTATTTCAAAATATTTCATTTCAATAAGTTCAAACATTTTGTTTTGACTTTGTTGTTTGTGAGCCTTTGGTTTAGACTTATATATTAAAATATTAACTTTAATATTTATATATTATATATACTATATTATTATATACGACATAGTGTATTTAATATTTTATATTACAACATTTCTATCTATTGAAACAAAATGATTCAACCAGATTGAAATGAAATATTTTCAGATTTCTGAACAGAATGTTAATTCTGTGGCACATTTTGAAATGTTGGGTTTTCAGAATCCAAACAAATTGTGAAATGTCAGAATTTCCCACCAAACAGAATTCTGGTTTCTAACCAGCTCTGCTGTTAAAAGTTATCACTTTGCTCTATGTTCTGATGAAAGGTAACAAGATAGAAAGGATAGAGTGTCTGTGCTAGGCCAGAGGCAGTTCCCACAGAAAACAGGCAGTCTTCTCTACTGATTTCTTATGATATAAAATACAAGCATATATGTCCACTACAATAATCAGTTCCTTTGGTTCAGTTTTTGGTTTCTATTCACCATCAATGAAACAGTGGAAAATAAAATCAGATTTCAAGAACGTTTCTGATTACACCACTGTGCCCCAAGTACACTTTCATTTGAGACAGTGATAATGTCTTAGATTACTTGGTAAAACTGATAATGAATTATGCGCCTTGAGGCTATGGTTAATTAAATTGGCTACCCTTTTGTCTTCAACATGGGCAGCTGGAGCATTCCACTGCTCAGAATTCATGAGTCCTACTTAAGGTAAATCTCTGAGGGACCTGAACTCCTGCTGTCAGACAGGAATACAACTCAGATCACATTCTTTTAAACAGGTCATTGTCTCTAAGAGGAGACGTATTGGGATCTGTTAACAACATTCGTTATTAACACAGTTAGTTCTTAGATTAAAGAAAGCATTTACATTGCTGAGTTAGAGACAGTGCATTAATAGTAGGCACCATCTCTTCTGTTCACGCAGTAATGAAGCAATTGACCCTCCAAACAGTAGAATCAGCAGTGGGACATAGGTTCAACTATGTTCACGCCCCTCATTACTCACTGTGGGCCTGACCCAGTGAAGTCAATGGAAGGACACTTATGACCGTAACAGGCTTTGAGACAATTCTGAATATTTTCTTATTTTCCCATGCAAATCTCTGATGAATAGCTATTCTTTGTATGAATATCTATATTCACTGGCAAAGTTATTGGCGTTGGAACAAGATTATCCATTATTTGATATTTTTTATTCTTTTATTTAAAAGAACATTTCAGACATGCAGTCAGGGTGTAAATACATCAGCATGTGTAGATGTAGCGATGTCAGGGACTCTAACCCCGAAGGCAAAGTTCGTTGTCTGACCACGAGAGAGACAGGCAACACCAGCAAGGTCCGATCAAAAGCTCTTTATTGACAAGTGCACGCATCAATAAAGAGCAGCTCGTCTCCAGAGAGAACCAGCCTGCTCTTTACATCTTAGTATAAGCCTATATAGACAGTTCTGTCGCATCATAAATTATTCACTGGAGCAACCCACCCCCTTCTTCTAACAACTAGAAACTAGACACCTTTAGTATACATGCATGCCTAAAGTTAGAAATGTAGGGGAGTTAAAAACAAACAAAGAACAAAACCAGGGAGTGAAAACAAGGAGGCTGGGAAACTAGGGCTCTTATCAGTTCTTCGAAGGAGCTACCCTAACACAGCACATCTGGTACTATGCCAGGAATGCAGCTTCTCTCTTATCTCACTTTTTTCCAGCGCTTGTGAGACATGCTGCTGCTTCTCAGTGTTTTCCACTCAGGAATTACCCACAAACCTCTGTTAGCCTGACTTTGGTCAGGTTGGCATACCTGGTTGTTTCTGCAATATCTTTATTCAGGCCTAACAGCGACTTCAATCCCAATTTTACACGCTGCTGCCAAATTGTGTTAACCATTCTTGCAAGTATTACCAGTTTGTGGGATGCTGGGTTGAGCATTTATGATGCAGAAATATTTCAACAACAGGCATGTTTGGTAAGGTTTGCAGAAAGTCTGCTCCATGTTTACATAAAGTATATTGAATAGAACTAGGTGAAGTTTTTCATACAAAACTTGTTTTGGCAAAAATGTAGACTCAACAGCACAAAACTGTTTTGTGAATTCAAGTTGTTTTGCCATATTATTTTGGTAAAAAAAAAATCCAAACCCCACAAATATTTCATTTTGAAAATGAAACATTTTGATTGTTCAGTTCAAAATGGACTTTTTGTTTCAAATTATAGAATTGACTCTAATTTTCCTTTTTTAAAAAAAAAAAAAACCAAAATGTTTTAAATGCTCAAAATCAGGCCATAATGTTTGGTTTGTGGTTGAAAAAAACGTTTTGTGTAACCCAAGCCACAATTTTTTTCAACTTTTTAATTTGCTGAACATTTAGCAAAAATCATTTCATTTTGGGTCAAAACATTTGTTTTTTCAATTTTTTGGAATTCACCCAGGTCTAATGTAGAATCATTAGGATTGACTGGAACGCAATAGACATTGGGCAGCCTGATTAATGAATCTGAATGTCAATTGCTATAAATTCTATCAATGTATGTTTTTAGATTTATAATCATGTGATTAACTTTAAATAGGGATCAGCAAAAATCAGAAGTGCTGTCCCACAGGAAATCCAATCTTTCAACATTTGTTTTATTCTCAAATTAGGATGAAAAGCTGAAATATCAAAACTTATGGCAGAACAGAAATTCTCCAAAATTTTTATTTGAAAATGGCAAAGTGTTTCATTGTCAGTTCAACATTAGCATTTCCCTGTGGTGCGGCACAGCCTTGTGGGAGTTGTAGTTTGATCATTTGATGCCCCCATTCTCCCATAAGGGCCAGGGTCCCAGGCCAGATTACATCTCCAATGGTGCACCTCCAATCATGCAACTCCCATGATGCACCACACAGATTCGTTAGAGGGGAGATCACATTCCATCAAGAGAGTTGTAGTCCAGCCAGGGAGCCTGGGCTATGTGGGAGAATGAAAGCCCGAAGTATAACTCCCATGAGGCAAAGTGGCACCATAAAGAAATGCTTTTTAATTCTGAACTGACTCACAATGAAACATCTCAGGTAAGTTCAACAAACCAAAATAGTTTGATCTGGGTTGAAGCAACCTGAAATTAAATATTTCATTTTTATTTTCCCAATAGAAAATTGAAAAACTTCAGTGGTAAAATTGTAGTTTTCACACTGAAGAATTTGATTCTGTGCAAACTGCATTTTCTGTCAAAAAACAATTCTTTATGGAAAGTTCCCATCCAGCAGAGGAATGGTCCCACCGACCATCTTCCAGGATTTCCCACTGACTTCAGTAGGACTGTTCTCATGTTTAAAATTAAGAAGGTGCTTAAGTGCTTTGTTAGACTCAGGTCTTATTTCTGTTTGTGACTCATTCATAAACAGATCCCAATTTCTGCCAATGTATTGGTAATTAGAGCAAAGGCAGAATAGTTTATGAAAACAATGTTAATTAACTGTTCCATCTGGATATTTGCTCTGTTATTCCTGGTGTGAGAATGGCTACCGTAGTTGCATGGTAGCTTCTCTGCTCTCTGTTTGGATGACTGAAATGTTAAAAACATAGGAATGATCGACAGTTGACTGAGGAATCATCTTATCTATGCAGGAACCCAAATTACATTACAATTGTTAGCAGGTGAATATGAGCATTTGTATGAAGGAACAGTCACATCAAAAACATTCATGAGAACAAATACCCAGTCTCACAAATATTGCAATTCATCTTTCACAAGACATCAGTGAAATCTCACTTAAACCCTACTTTGAGCACAAGCATCAGTTTCGCATACAAAAAAATAACCCTGGACACAGACGTGGCTGAGCAGATCATAGAATCATAGAATATCAGGGTTGGAAGGGACATCAGGAAATCATCTAGTCCAACCCCCTGCTCAAAGCAGGACCAATCCCCAACTAAATCATCCCAGCCAGGGCTTTGTCACGCCTGACCTTAAAAACCTTGAAGGAAGGAGATTCCACCACCTCCCTAGGGAACCCATTCCAGGGCTTCCAAATGAACAGTGTAGGGTTTTATTGAACGGTCACATTGTTTTGCAGTATATAACATCTCTATTTAAATGTTCAGTTTTGGTAGGAGTGTGTATATTTATACTGTCAGCTATTTTTTGGGATTATTTTTCTGTTTTGCAAACTGATGTAAATCCAGAATTATTCCAGTTATGTTTTAGGAGCAAAAAGCAACCATGAATTCTTATTAATGTCTGTATAGTGTAATCCCAATTATCCAAATAACATGGGGAACATGGATTTTATCTGGATTATCAAGACAGCAGAAGGCATACAGCAGCGGGGTGGCCTCCCTCGCAGCTGGGGGCTCATCTTCCTCCTTCTCCTCACAGTTCTGGGTAGGGGGAGTCTCAGCTCTATTATCCAGACCCCCTCATTATCCGAATCCTTCCTTGTCCCCCATACTATCTGGATAGTTGGGAGTACACTGCACTGGCATTAATAAGAATTCACTATGACTTATTGCATGTAAGCAGAGTCTGAATGAGCTTTCCCCGATGTCTAGTGGTGAGCTAGACTTCAGAAGCTGATTTTGTTTGAATGGACACACCCATCTTGCCTAGGTGCTCAGCATGATGGGATTGGTTGCCCAAATGATCACTTGTGGCTGGTGTTGGATCCCCAGTCTCCTTGTTATTGGGGCAGGAGTAATAAAGCATTGTTATCATTTTTGTGTGAAATGAGGACAGTAGAACTGTACCTGGCACACTCCAACAGAGGGACTCACCCTCAACTGCATGGCACTCACTAGGCAGGGGACATGGGTTCCAAAGCCCAATGAGTTGAGAGAGATGGGGATAGGGGTGTGCACTGGTGGTGTGGGGCTGGTTTAAGGGTTCTAGACACCACTTGACTCTTTCTCTCCAGGGTATAATAAAAGAGCTAATTTAGATTCAATTGAGAGTCTTGTTACATGCACTATAGCTGAAATCACTGATACCTAATACTTAGACCTACTTTGGGACCATGTATTTATTGCAAGAGACTGCCCAGTGTGCACCAGCAATGAGGCTTCCCCACTAATAGCTGAAATCCCTGAGAGCTGTGTTAAGTGGGGGGACCCTGAAGACATCTTGGTGAGTTACCAGCTGGGCATCTGGTAGAGAGGTGCAGCAAGTGGGTGGCTGGCACAGAGGTGTGGCAATCAGCCATTGGGGTGACAAGTGAGTACCCAAGCAATGGAGTGTATAATGTGCCTCCTTACCCACCCCCAACCAAACATACAGGGTGGGAGGTGAACTCTGTGGATAAACCTCTGAACTCTGGGGCTGCACTGGCCAAGAATAGCAACTGTGAGTGGGGTACAGAGAAAGGACGGGCACATCAAAGGGTCTTCTGGGTTGCAGGACTTAAGAACCTGAGGGGAAAAGGGCACTGCCCAACCTACTTGGGGGTGAGTCTTTTACTCTTGGTTTGTGTTTATGAACCCTAGTTGCGGTGTTTTCCCAAATTAATGCTGAGTTATTTCCCTCCTTTTATTAAAAGTTTTTGCTACACTCAGACTCTGTGCTTGCAACAGGGGAAGTATTGCCTCTTAGAGGCACCCAGGAGGTGGTGTGTAATTGTCCCAGGTCACTGGGTGGGGACTCACGCCCGTTTTGTGTTGTATTGTTGAAAAGGAACCCCTAGATACTGAACCTGGCCCTTGTTGCTGCTGGCTCCACCTGGCACAAGGGTTACATGCACATAAGACATCACTGGAACGATTCTGGCTTATTCTAGGGGACAAGGAAGGGATCTGGATAAGGCAGGGACGGGGCTGGCTCCAGGCACCAGCTCAGCTCAGCTCAGGGAAGCCAAGGGGAAGGGCAGGCACGTTTGGCTCTTTGGCGACAATTCGGCGGCAGGTCCCTTGGTCCCTCTCGGAGGGAAGGACCAGACGCCCAATTGCCACCGAAGAAGAAAGTGGCACGGTGGAGGAAGCGCTGACCATGATTGCGGCTTTTTTTTTGCTTTTTTTTTTGCCGCTTGGGGCGGCAAAAACCCTGGAGCCGTCCCTGTGCAGGGATTTGGATAATAGGGTTTCAGATAATCAGGAGTATACTGTATATTGACATCATGGTTCATTGAAACAAATATACCATGCCTGAATACTTCAAAGATTATATTGAACAAGTGGATAATTAACTTGTTAGCAGCAGCCATTTTTCTACTCAAGAATGGCCTGCTAATTATTGCTTTGTGAACCGTTTGTTTTAGCTACATTAACAAATAAATAGTCAAACTGAGCAACCTTGCCATCAAAGTCTTTTAGCAATAAACAGGGAGGTTGCCCTTCTGGCCTGGCCTGGCTCCCACCAGGGGTTGTGGCATTTCAGTACTGTTTGTATGTGTGTGGTCATACGGTTCTTATGAATATGCACAAAAATTGGGAGTGTGATAAATAATGAAAAAGAGCAATCTGGACCACTTGGTAAACTCAGGGCAATCAAATGACACATGTTTAAATATAGCCAAATATAAATATATCCATCTAGGAACAAAGAATGTAGGCAACGCTTACAGGATGGGGGACTCCATCCTGGGAAACTGTGGCTCTGAAAAAGATATGGGGATTGTCTTGAATAATCAACTGAACAGGAGCTCCCAGTGTGATATTGTGGCCGAAAAGGCTAACAAAATCCTAGGATGAATAAACAGGGGAATAGGAGCAGAGAGGTTATTTTATCTCTGTATTTGGCCCTAGTGCAACTGCTGCTGGAATCCTGTGTCCAATTCTGGTGTGCACAATTCAAGAAGGATGCTGAAAAATTGTAGAGGGTTCAGAGAAGAGCCACAAAAATGATTAAAGGATTTGAAAACCTGCCTTATGATAGGTTCATGGAACTCAATCTATTTAGCTTAACCAGAAGGTTAAGGGGTGACATGATCACAGTCTATAAATACCTACTTAGGAAACAAATATTTAATAATAGTCTCTTCAGTGCAGCAGAGAAAGGTCTAACATGATCCAGGGGCTGGAAGTTGAAGCTGGACAAATTCAGACTGGAAATAAGGTGTAAATATTTCACAGCGAAAGTAATTAACCCCTTGGAATAATTTACCAAGAGCGGTAGATTCTCCATTATTGGCAAACATCCAATCTTGAGTTAAAAGTTTGCTGAGGAATTATTGGGGGAAAGTATCCCTTGGCTTGTGTCAGACAGGCGAGCAGACTGGAGGACCACAGTGGGCCCTTCTGGCCTTGGAATCTGTGAGCATGAAAGTGGGTGAAACATTTGTAGCAGCTATTTAAATCGAATCTCCAAGCTTTAGGCTTGTTGCAATCCAGCATCAACATCAGATGGTAATTTTATTTTTACCAAGTAACATATAGAATGTCTTTTAGGCGATTATACTGATGCAGCAATAGACAGCTGCTTTATCTTCCAGGAGCTACACAATCACCACAGAGCAGTCTGGTTTAAAACTTTTCTTTATAGGATAAACTGTCTGTCCCCTTTTGAAAGGACTTGAAATTATCTGCTTTTACAAGGCTCATTTAGTTCTGAATTTAAAAAAATATATTTTTAGTAATGCTGAGATTCCAGCTAATCACCTTTCTTCTTCATTTAAGATGGGCAGGCTTTGATAATAGTTCTCCTTAGTGGGAAACAGGGAGTCAGCATGACCCAGTGCATAAGGGAAAGGGGCTCCAAACCAGAAGATCTATGTTCTATTCTTGGTTCTGCATAAGCATGGGAGCGCCACTTCACTTCTGTGCCTCCTTTCCCCAAACGGTAAAATGGAGCAATGATACTTAGTCTCCTTTGTGAATTGGTTTTGGAACTGTGAAGTAAAAATGCTACATATTTGCAGAGGTCTAGTTCATGAATACAACGAGGAGTCCAGTGTCACCTTAAAGAGTAACAGATTTATTTGGGCATAAACTTTTGTGGGTAAAAAACCTACTTCTTCAGATGCATACAGTGGGGTTTTTTTACCCGTGAAACCTTATGCCCAAACAAATCTGTTAGTCTTTAAGGTGCCACTGGACTCGTTGTTTTTGTGGATACAGACTAACAGGGCTACCCCTCTGATACTTTCATTCATAAAATAACCCCCCCTACCCCTTTTTTTCCCAAATACACATTTCTGCTCTGCTAGAGGATACGCTGGCTTATGAACCTATTTTGATCAGAAAGGCTCACTTTTTAAGTGGTGTTGCAGAACTTCCCCCTAAGATATATGTTCATACACTTCCAAAAAAGATGTCTTCCAGTTCCCACAGTCAGTGATTTCTTTTGTACACATCAAAATCCTTCAAAATTAATTCTTCACTGGTTCTTAATAAGTAGCTTATAATAATTTGCTCTGTAATCATTTGTTCTGTCCTTAGAGAACCATTACATTTCAAGATAACTAGGTTTTGGTAAACTAGCTTAAACTTGACTGGATTTCAATGCTGGGTTATTTTTAGATTCTTAGTAATTTATGTTTCAGACTAGGAGCTCTAAATCCTCACCGCTTTCCAGCTTTCATTTCAGTTACTGATGTCTAAAATGTGTTAGTGTCTGTCTCACAAGCTGTTATTTCTCCCTTTCTGTGCTGCATGGCATAAGTGTCTGCTACTTTTGAAGTACTTTCTTGTGCCTGCTCATCTCTGTTGCAATTTTTACTTCTTCTATTTTTAAAAAAAATAAAGGCAGGTTACTCTGTGCAGCCAATTTGCTGCTTATCCTTTGTGACAGGTCACATCTTCATCTGGCTATCATTAATTCTTTACTTCTACTTCTCCAGTTCAGATACAAGGAGTTCTGACTTTAAAATGGCCTTGCATGTCACTTCCTTGTACCCTCCGCCTTGTCACACAGTAGAACAGTGTCTCTCAAACTTTTGTACAGGTGACCCCTTTCACATAGCAAGCCTCTGAGTGCGACCCACCTTATACATTAAAAACACTTTTTTATATATTTAACACCATTATAAATGCTGGAGGCAAAGTGGGGTTTGGGGAGGAGGCTGACAGCTTGTGACCCCCCCCCCAAGTAATCATCTTAGGACCCCCTGAAGTGTCCCGACCCCCAGTTTGAGAATCCCTGCACTAGAAGGACTCAGAATGTCAAAAATATTTTAAACAAATAATAAATAACTTTGCATTTATTTATCCTTCACAAGACAAAGCAAGATTGCTGCTTACCCAATTGAATAGTCTTCAGTGAGAAGAAAAGGAAGTTAAACACTTCAAAACTCATTAAATAATTAATGCTTTTCAACAACAGTAAAATCAGAGTTAATTACCAATGTATCTACACAGTGAACTTTGAATATCTGCATTGGGAATAAAGGTCATTCATTATATTTGTTTATTCTACATGCACTAGATACTTGATAGGAGTTCGGATTGGGTGCTAGATAGACAAGGCATAATGCTGTTAGCAACACATTTTTTCAGTGCACTAGAATGTTATGAAAATTGTGTTTTCCAAAATTAGGAGTCTTATGTTATAGTTGAACAAAACTCAGTATTTCACAGAATCAATTTACTGTAATATAGAACAATGTGAAGATCAATTTTTCCAAAGATATCACTGAAAATATAATCACAATATTGTTGACTCTTATAACAAATGTATATAACAATTACTAATGCAAGAGTCTAATGATGATATTTCAATTCTCATCAGATGTGTATGTTAGAGAAAGAGGTGAGGGGCAAGAAAGATCAACTTTGATTCCTCTTGGGGTTCCCCCAGTGCATAACTGGATTATTAGTCTGTCATTTTTCAACATGGGAAACCCTTCTGCTAACCTTTTCTTGTGTAAAAGAAGTGTAGGGCTGGATTTTCAAAAGAGATTTGTAATAGAGATGGGCAAAGTTTTTCTTCTGCAACTTTTTTTCAGTGAAAAAAATGCAGATTTGGGCTGCCCAAAACATTTCCTGAATAGTTTGTATTGGAAAAAAAAACTAAAGAATTAATTGTAATGGAAAATATTCATTTTGGCACTTCTGAAATGAAGCATTTTCATTCAAAATGACTTTTTGTTTCAAAATGTCCTTCAATTTTCAAAAAATGTTCAAAATTAAGATGAAACTTTTTGTTTCGGGTCATACAGAATGCTTTGTGTGACTCTAAATGAATTCTCTCTTTTTGACTTTTTTCCTTTGAATTTTTGAATTTTTTTCAGAATTGCTGGCAAACCAAAAAATCAGTTATATACCTTGACTCAGAACCACTTGAGAGCATTGAGGAAATGCTTCAAGTAGAAAGCAAGTATATGAGTAGACTGCATGTGAGGTGAATATTTTGCCATTTCCTGTGGCAGCACTTTATGTATGTGCTCTGGTGTCAAGTGGCTGGGTGGGAGAGAGTGTGCAGTTTGGGCAAATATGAGTTTTCCTAAACATCTCCATGAATATCCTGAAGCCTGAGTGGTTTAATTACACTGTAATGGTTTTCTTCTTCGTGAAAAAAGCTACAACCTTATTGTTTGCTTCTAAATAAAAGCTACAGTTAGATGGAACTACGAGCATTCTCAAATTCTCTCATGGAGGAATAACTCCTAAGATTACCCTTTAAGAACAAAAAGCTATTGCACTATAATGTGGTAAAAGTTATCCTGTGCACTACAGCTCACTGTGGATTAGTCTGGACAAGAAGCAGAACCATTTTCAAAATGAAAACAATTATTTTCTAAAGCTTCACAACTCAGAAATGGCTGGATTGATTAGCTTCAGATTTTGAAAAATATTCTCTGGGTCAAGATTACACATCAGAAATGGCACAGGATGAGCAGATTTCTGCTTTGATTTCTAAAGGTACCTAAATACATGTCTAATTTTAAACACGAGTAGCCCCATTGAAGTTAGTATCACTACTCCTGTGCTTAAACTTAAGCGTGTGCTTCAGGACTTTGCTGAATTGGGGCCTTTTTACAGGAAGGTAAGAGGAAGGATCAAAGTTAAGCTTGATATAGAAAGTCATCACCTTAACTATGGTATCAAGAGCTGATCAAAAATGGGATATAACTTCAATGAAATCGTTAGAATCAGGTTACTTGTCACACCTAGGTGCTTCAGTATGGATTTAGGACCTGGGAACTCTTTGCAGGAAACTATATTTGAATACCTTGGCCCATGTTTCTATGGAGAAATCATTATGACAGAAACTTATTTTGATTTGATTTTGCATTTATATATGGATATTGAGATATGTATAACATTTGCAAGGTCTGTCAAAACATTACCAGAACATGATGCTATCACAATAATATACTGAAAACAGGCATGAGGTATTTATTATCTTGACAACATAGCATATCTAATAAAAGCACCGGTCCTACAACCACTTGTGTGTAACTTTATACACAGGTGGCCTCTTTGAATTCAGCATGGGTCTGCCTACACTTACTTTTTTCAGGATTGGGACCTCAGGATTTAAGTGATTCCAAGTAGTAACAGGCAGAACAAAGTGAATTATCAAGCAAAATAAAATAAAACACACAAATCTATGTAAGAAAATGAATACAGATAAGATCTCACCCTCACAGATGTTTCAATATGTTTTTTTCACAGACTGGATGCCTTCCTAGTATGGGCACAATCCTTTCCCCTGGTACAGCCCTTGTTCCAGCTCAGGTGGTAGTTAGGAGATTCCTCATGATGGTTCTCTCTTTTCTCTGTTCCACCCATTTATATATCCTTTGCATAAAGTGAAAATCCTTTGTCCCTCTGGGTCCCCCACCCCCTCCCTTCTCAATGGAAAAGCACCAAGTTAAAGATGGATTCCAGTTCAGGTGACATGATCACATGTCACTGCAAGACTTCATTACCCACTTGCCAGCACACACATATACAAGAAGACTTACAGGTAAAACAGAGCCATCTGCAGTCAATTTCCTGGTTAATGGAAGTCATCAAGATTCCAAACCACCATTAATGGTCCAAATTTTGCATAATTACAATAGGCCCTTAGAGTTATATTTCATATTTCTAGTCCCAGATACAAGAGTGGTACATTTATACAAATAGGACGATCCCACTCAGTAGATTATAAGCTTTGTAATGATACCTTACAAGAGACCTTTTGCATGAAGCAGATTCCAGTTACATTAGCATCTTTTCATAAAATTATAGAGTGCAACATCACAATCATGCTTTCCAAAACTAGGAGTCTGTTTTCCATTGTTAAAGAATGCAACAAAAATGAAAGCCCCAAATGAACGTATTGTGCTAGGTAACATTTTACTTCTCTCTATGGGAACGAAAGGTCAGACTAGTACCCATTGAGCCAATCCTGATGTTGGCATAGCACAGTATTGTCATCATGGTCCGGCATTTCTGTGCACGCACAACTGAAATTTGCTTTCTGCAAGTAACTGAGGCAACCAAAAGTACAGACAGCTGGGCTGGGGCGAAGTTCTTTTACTCGGTTAAGGGTTTGCATTAGAAGTTACATTGATTGGGATGGCATTGGGATCTCCCCTAGGCATGGTATAGCATATGGAAATTGACATTCTGTAATAAATCTTTGGTACCAATTTAGGAGCCATGCTGTGCCATCAGTTTTTAAACCGAACTCCTCGTTGCACTCAGCAGGGAACTCTTGCTGAAAAGGTTAACAGCACAACATGGCCCTAAGTTTTTAAACCTGTAAGTACCTCCAGAGATTTGTGCATCCGTGAATGTTTTATAAATGTGAATGTAACATTCTATACCTTGGGGGAGCATCCTGTAATCCCCATATTCCTCATATAAAGCATGCCATGTGAGGTATCAGGGGACAGGTTATGATCTGCTGAAACCCACTGTTCTATATAATTATGTATATCTTCAGTGCATTTGAAATTATGAGATTGG
The DNA here is from genome assembly GCF_007399415.2 of Gopherus evgoodei. NCBI lineage: Eukaryota > Metazoa > Chordata > Testudines > Testudinidae > Gopherus > Gopherus evgoodei. The sequence continues at coordinate 141,490,194 of NC_044326.1, forward strand.
TTTGTATGGTGATCACTAAAACATGCTGTAAGCTGGGGAATCAGCCAGCTATTAGCTCCCCAGAGGCAACAGCAAGGAAAGTAACCAATGCCTGGGCAGGTGTCAAACCAGCATCAACAGCCATTGTCCAGCAAGGGAGCCCAAATTCAATGACTCACCTGCATAAGGCAACAGGAGGGAAATCACTCAGCTTTGCCTGGGGACTCAGCAATGCCTTCCAGACATGCCTAGACGTGTGTTCTCCAAGCACATGAACTAAGGTTATAAAACAGAACACAGGGCCCCATGCTTGGCTGCAAGCTACAAGGACACTCTGAAGACTCAGCAACAGAGGAGACTGGCCCAGGTTTCAAGGGTGAAATCTGTGTACTATGAACTGCAGTATCCAGTGGGGTGAAAAAAATGCTTAATCTAGATGTTTCGCAGTCTAATAGGGTTGAGAGTTTAGACTGCATGCTTATATTTTATTTTATTTTGGTAACTAACTGACTTTTTGCTATCACTTATAATCACTTAAAATATATCTTTTGTAGTCAATAAATTTGTTTTAATATTTACCTTTATCAGTGAGTTTGCCTGAAGTATGGTAAATTTGCTCAGGTTTGACAAAGGCTGATGTATATCCATTTTCCATTGATGAAGTGGTGAACCAATTAATACATTTGCACTGCTCGTCTTGAAGTGGTACATTCCTAGGGTATAGTGCCAGGAGCTGGGGGGATTTGGCTCTGGTGCTTTTCCCTGTGTGATTCATGAGTGACTCTGGGAACACTCATGCAATCTAGCTGGGTATGTGTCTCCACATGTTGTTGTGGTGAGTGATCACAGCGCCCAAAGGGATTTACTTCTTGTCACTAGCAAGGCATTGTTGGAGTTTACCTAACCAGCATCTGATCTCTGTAATATACAATACAATGCTTTTATGTTTGTACTGAACTGCATTTGAGACAAATCTGTCCCTTCCTGGTGGACATAAGGCAATCCTGCTGTGCTGGGTGGGACACAGGATTCCAGGAAGCCATGGAAGGCACCAACCGGCTTCCAAATCCAGTTTTCAGTGGAAAGAAGTAGAGGTTGCACTGTTCCCATGTGTGGGGGTTCAGGCAGAGGAAGAGCTGGGACAGGGCACGTGTACCTTTAGCTTGGCAGATGCATGAGCTACCTCCTGCTCAGTGGAGAGGAGTGAAAGTGCTGTGGCTACTACCTTAGATGAGCATAGTACAAGATAGTATCTGGGTAGAATACTGCTCCATAAGAGAGCTGCTATGTTCTGGGCTAGCTGCAGTGTGTGGATGGTTTGAATGTGTAGACCTATATTAAAAATCCAAATCCAAGGTAACGAAGGAGCGGGTATCTGTGGCAAAACCCACATTTGAGAGGAAAAGGATGCCACTTTATTTTTTTTCCCCCAAGCCCAGATGGGAAAAAATCTGTCTGGCCACAGTTGCTACCTTAGCTTAGAGGAGCAGCCTCGGATCTAATAAGACTTCCAGATCATGAACACATGAGAAAAACAGCAGGTCTGTCCCTTGGATCAGGAGTGCCTGTGCAATTTCCTGCTACTTTCCCCCACGTACCAATAATAGCTCAGTGGTTCCTGGGTTGAACCTCATCCTCATTCTAGCCCCTATTTAATGGAGATACTGGATCAATCATTCATCTGACCTAGACCAGTGAGATAAAATCAATACTGAGATTGTCATCAGCGCACCGGGTGCTATTAGCATCCATCCAAATCCAGCTCAGATACACATCAAACAGAAACAGTGATATAAATCTATGGATGGTTGTTGTTCTGAAGTTTAATGATGGATAAGAGTTTAATGGAAGATAAGCTAAAGTAAAAACAGTACAATAAGTTTGTGCACTAGGACCTGAGTTGCATGTGATAATCCCGACAGGAACATAAATTTCAGCAGACTACGTGAGAGCCACAGTATTATTACTGTTTATGTGTATTACCATAACATCTAGAAGCCGAAATCCTGGACCAGGACCCCATTGTGTCAGGTCCTGTATAAACACAAAGCAAGGCGGTGTATTCCAATATACCAACCGCAATGTCTCTGGCTGTGTATTTAGATATTTTTTAAAAATATAAACAAATCAGTGCTTATATTTTTTTGAAAAAATGTGGCAGCAATTTTAGACTTTTCTGAGCCACACTTGGACTGTGCTTTGCACAAAATATCTAGTAAATTGCCAAATACACATAACAGGATATATCCTTAAATTCATGTTAAGGGAAGAGAAGCCAAGCTTGGTACTGGCAATAAAAGGCAACTCTCCTATCTTCCAGTGCCACAACTAATTCACTGCACCACAGCCTCTTCTAGGCAAGTCACAAAACTTCTTGGTCTCAGATTTCCATTTGGGGATGATAATATCTACTATATTTATCTCTGTGTGACTGAATATTTTTTATCATTTGGGTCTGGTTCCCCATTCTCCTGCCTCTTGTATAAAGTAGATGTAAAACTCTACAGCTGTGTCTACACAAGAATTAGCTGATAGACTGATCCCTAATGTACATCATCACAAATGTTGATAACCTGGGACAAACTTGGGGGAGTTTCCAGATGAGCCTTTACAAACATGGCAACTACCTTGAGTTAACCAACAATTGGTAACTTGTGGTTACACACTCTAGGGAAAAAACAAGCCTTACTATTCTGTTCTGAAAGCAGGGCCACCCAGAGGATTCAGGGGCCTGGGGTCTTCGGTGGTGTGGGGCCCTCACTTCAGTGGTAATTCGGTGGCAGGAGGTCCTTCCACTCCGGGACCTGCCACCGAGGTGCTCCGAAGACCCACGGTGGGGGCCCTCCACAGCCGAATTGCCACCGAAAACCCTGCCGCCGAAGAGAATCATTTTTATATTCTTTTTTAAACAAAGGGGAAAAAAGAGTCATGTACAAGGTAAGGGAGCCAAATACAACATGAAGGCAGTAAGTGTTGTGGGGGAGACATTGGCTACAATCACAGTCTCAGACAAAGGAGCGTGTTTGCCAAACAGGCAGTTTACCTCTGTACAAACTTCCCACAATATGTTTCCTTTTTGCTCTTGTTAGTCTAGACAAATCCCTGGGAACTGCAGAGAGAACTGCATAAGGCAACAGGAGGGACAATGATAACGCTCTTCCCGAGTCCCCTATGTTCCATCACTGACGGAACTGCCTTCGTTTCGGTACGGGAAGGAAAGAAGACAGCCAGCGGTGGACAACTCTCTACAACGCTGCACTCCATCACCACAGCACCTTGTCAACCAATACCAGGCTGCAACAGAATTGATAGTGTCTCTAAGCACTCAGAGGGATCAATAAAGGCAGCAGGAAAGGGAAAAGGCAAAAGACTGTAGCTTCTTAAATGACAATTGAACCTGTCCATTGTCCAGTCTCAAGGCATGGGAACAAGACATCAGTAACACCCAGAATAGACAGGGAGTATAATTGTCTCTCTCAGGGAAAGGGTGAAAGCTTGATGAAAGGTCACAGGGGAAATCCAGACTATCAGAAGGGGAAGGCTTGTCCTCAACCTTCTCAGCAAAGCAGCCAGATTTGAGCTAGCTGAGTTACTCAATAGTATGGCTCACTGGTCTCTATCTGGCACTGCTAGTCCTGAGGCAGGTGAGTCAGTCACTGGACTCCATTTTCCTGGCTTCAGCATTCAGCTTTCCCTCCAGCCTCAGCTCCACTAAGGTGCACCTCAGTTTCACACAGCACTCTGGGTACTACAGGGGCAGACAGTTCCCATGTTGCTGCCTTCACTCTGTTAGCACCAAGTCATGTGGATTCCCGCTCCATCTAGGACATCCCATCAGGAGGGTGTGTGGGGCAGCAGACAGCAGCAGGAAGATGTGTGAGGATGGCTCCATTGAAGGAGAGAAAGGGAACCGGCATACATCGCAGAGGGGAACTGCGTGGTCCCAAGGGATACACACACAGACTCAGTGTGTATTCCCCAAGATCCATGGGATCTGTAGGTCAGACCCCTGCTGGGTAGAGATACTCGGCCTCCTCCAGTGGAACAATTGAAGGAAATTCCAAGGACTCTCACTCAAAGAGCTCCTGTAGAAAGAGGAGGTGATGGGGACCTTCCTTTAGAACACACTGTTTCTAGTTCAATGCTAGTCTCACCAATACATCAAAAAAGTAGCTGTTTCCCCTAGCTAGCCCAGGGTGCCCTGCAGCTGCTTTTCATGCCGGTAGGCAGTAGAGATGTGATGTGATCCTTGCCTGACTTTTTGTGCTAGACCCACAAATCATAGAATGATAGAACTGGAAGGGACCTTGAGACGTCATCTAGTCCAGTCCGCTGCACTCAAGACAGGACTAAGTATTGTCTAGACCATCCCTGACAGGTGTTTGTCCAACCTGCTCTTAAAAATCCCCAATGACAGAGATTCCATCACCTCCCTAGGCAATTTATTCCAGTGCTTAACCACCCTGACAGTTAGGAAGCTTTTCCTAATGTCCAACATAAATCTTCCTTGCTGCAGCTGAAGCACATTGCTTCTTGTCCTATCATCAGAGGTTAACAATTTTTCCATCCTCCTCCTTGTAACAACCTTCTATGTACTTCAAAACCATTATCATGTCCCCCTCAGTCTTCTCTTCTCCACACTAAACAAACCCATTTTTTTTCAGTCTTCACTCATAGTTCATGTTTTCTAGACATTTAATCATTTTTGTTGCTCTTCTCTGGACTTTCTCCAATTTGTCCATATCATTCCTGAAATGAGGCACCCAGAACTGGACACAATACTCCAGTTGAGGCCAAATGATGATGTTCACTTTTTTTTGCAACAGCATTATATTGTTGACTCATATTTAACTTGTGATCCACTATGACCTCCAGATTCCTTTCCGCAGCACTCCTTCCTAGGCCGTCATTTCCCATTTTGTGTGCTACTGATTGTTCCTTCCAAAGTGGAGTATTTTGCATTTGTCTTTATTTCATTTCACCCTATTTACTTCAGATCATTTCTCCAGTTTGTCCAGATCATTTTGAGTTTTAATCCTATCCTCCAAAGCCCTTGCAACCCCTCCCAGCTTGGTATCATCCGCAGACTTTATAAGTGTACTCTGTATACAATTACCTAAATCATTGATGAAGATACTGAACAGAACCAGACCCAGAATCAGTCCCTGGGGGACTCCACTTGTTATGCCCTTCCAGCATGACTGTGAACCACTGATTACTCTCTGGGAATGATTTTCCAACCAGTTATATGCCCACCTTCTAGTAGCTCCATCTAGGTTGTATTTCCTTAGTTTGTTTATGAGAAGGTCATGCGAGACAGTATCAAAAGCCTTACTAAAGTCAAGATATACCATATTTACTGCTTCCCCCCCATCCACAAGGCTTGTTACCCTGTCAAAGAAAGCTATCAAGTTGGTTTGACACGATTTGTTCTTGACAAATCCATGCTGAGTATTACTTATCACCTTATTATCTTCTAGGTGTTTTGCAAATTGATTGCTTGATTATTTGCTCCATTATCTTTCCGGGGATAGAAGTTAAGCTGATTGGTCTGTAATTCCCCGGGTTGTACTTATTTCCCTTTTTATAGATGGCCACTATATTTGCCCTTTTTCCATCTTCTGGAATCTCTCCCGTCTTCCATGAACAGATGAACAGTACGCACCAAAAAACACACATCGGCTTCCTCCAGGGAACAAAGGTAAGTCAGTACCGAAACCAATTCCCTTTTTCCATCAGTTAAACCCTACACATTTTAGTTAATAATAAAATAATAATAATAAAAATTAATTAATGACATAGCTTTGAGCACCGCCTTCCACCCACTACAAATCTACAAATTTATTATGGGAAAAAAACAAAGAAAAACAGTCTGACACCTAAAACCCCCCAGACTGGCTCTAATCAAAGCCAGGCTCAGAATGAAATAGTGCAGGGTGAGAGAGTCACCATTCTCACTGTACTTGGCGTCCGCAGCTGAAAACTGCATGCTAAAGGACTAGATTTGATCCAGTCATTCTTGTTCAGTGTTCCGAGAGGTAGGACACAGTGATGCCTGCGGGCTTGATTCGAGCTCACTCTAGGCTAGTAGGGTGCAGCAGCACAGGGTGGCTCTGAGCTGGGGCTTGGGTCCAGCTCCAGCCTGAATTATAAGAAAGAAGATGTGACTTATTTTGCAGCTTCATTTCTGATTTTCCAGAGCAGTCATGAACTGTGGTTAAAAAGCAACATAAGAGCAGTGAGTTAATAAAATCCCCAGCCACAGTCTGTCAGAGAGACTAATGATCTTCTCCCTGTGACGGGATTTCACTCCTAAGAGCTCTGGCTCAGCTGGGGAGCGCAGCAGAACCAGGAAGAGACAATGGGATGGGAGGCACTTCTGAAGGGAAACTCGACTCGTAATGGACTCACAGAGCTTGGATCAGATGAAAACCTCTCTGCTGAATCCTTCCATGCTCAGGAAAACTGGGGCGCAGATACATGCTTTGGAGGCAGAATGAATACCTCTCCTATTGAACATGTCAAATGGTGTCAGAGCATGTGTGACTAGTTGGATCAATGCGGTGAACTGGACGGTTGCCAAGCACTGGGTCAATGCTTGCCAGTGCAGGACCGCTCTTCTTCCCCTCTTAAAGTAGGTTTGAGGAAAAGCAACACAAGGATTGTGAGGCAGAAAACTGGCAGCCAGTGGTTACCTGGAGCTCAAACACCTGCCTGAGTCGCAGCTACAGGATTGATTAGAGCTGGTGTTCCACTTTGTGCTGCAGTTAAATTATTCTGCAGTGAAGCTGGGGTGTTTTTTTTCCTTAACGTGCATCTAGTGGATTGTTAAAACAAACAGCACACCAACAGGCTTCTGCCAGCAGACACAGAAGACAAGGATGAAGATTAAGGGAGCTGCCTTTTCAACCATCACATACTTCACAGGAGACATATTATTGTAATTCAAAAGCTTGGGCACTAATCTATTCCTTCTTTGTGACCTAACATGGACCTTCACCCACAGCTCTGGTTTTGCCTTGTATTGTATTAAGGGGATTTATACTTTTAAGCTTCCCCCCCTCCCAAGAGATAACAGCTTTTCCAACTCCTGGTTTCAATATCTGTGTTGTGCTCTGTGCTCTGAGAGGTGCCACATAATATTAGTAACCCATCACATTAAAAAGTTTTTTCTACACCTAGAGTCAAATTCTAGCTTCCATTACACATGTGCAACCCTGCTGATTTCACTGGCTTACCTGGGACTGATTGAGACTGAAAGGGGCCCTTTGATTTTCTTTTCCTGCCTTTCCTATTTTTTTATGCAGTAAGTCTAAACTCCACCAATTGCTGCACTCTGAGCTAAGGCCTTTCGTGACCCTTCAGGCTTATACATACTTTGTGAAGTATGTGTTTATACCTGCTGCCCTTTAGAACCTTATGCTCTAACCAAGTGAATAATATGGTTAGACTTGATCCTATAAAGACTCATGCAGGTACTTAACTTCAGGCATGGTGAGTAAACCCACTGAAGAGGACCACTTGCAATGTATAAAGTTATGCACATGCTTAAGGCTTTATAAGATCACTGCCAAATATACGACGCATGAGAGAGACAAGACCCAGGGTCTATATAAATAACACAGTTTTCATACATACATGTTGTGTAAAACACAGAGATATGTATAGAAATAAAATATAAGAGTTATAATGTTATAAAAATGTTCTAGTCCTACCAGATTAGGTCTCTACACTGCTCGCACCCTCCTGTAGACAGTATCTCAGTACCAGTGGCTAAATCACAACATCTCCTTTTTATTAGTTACACTCGGCCTATCAAGAAACACATCAAATGCCATCAAAGAGAGGTGACAGATTACACGGTGCTGGTAGTTTGCAATGCTACCCAACACATTACAGCCTATGTTTGTCTGAAGCAGTAAGAGTAATGAGCAAATTCACAAAAAGAAGCCTGCTTGCAAACAGAAAAGAGACCAGAATCTATTGACTAAATTGCACACTACCCATCATTTGACAAACTCTAGATACTACATACCAGGTAAAGTTTCAACAGGCATTTCACATTATCTGAAAAACTTGCAGTAGCAGAAGAGGGAGTTTTAATTCTCCCATTTTAGCTAGTCAGCCGATTCAGTGGCATTGACTAAAGCTTCAAATGATACATAGGTTCATAGATTTTAAAACCAGAAGGCACTATTAAGAACATCTAGTCTGACAGCCTGTATAATACAAGCCAAAGAAATGATAATAAAATATAGTTGTGAGTAGTGTACAATTATAGCAGTTCTCATAGACTCATCTTGTTTGATGTCTTGCACATTGCAGGCCAGCCATAGAACCTCACCCACCCACTCGTAATAGACCCATAACCTCTTGGTAAGTTACTGAAGTTCTCAAATCATGATTTAAAGACTTCAAATTACAGAGAGTCTCCCATTTACACTAGTTTAAACCTGCAAGTGACCTGTGCCCATGCTGCAGAGGAAGGAGGAAAAATCCCCAGTGTCTCTGCCAATCTGACTGGGTGAAAAATTCCTTCCCAGCCCCAAATATGGGTTATTTAAATAGTGTCTCCATTATAACACTTGATGGAGGTAGCTCCAGAAAGACCATGTCTGACGACTTTTTCAATAACCACAAAAGGGGCCATTTTTGGCTTCCAGTATCACAGATCACATACAGGGCAGATCTTCACTCTTCATTTACCAGGTCTTTGCAATTGTTAAGAGCTGTTATAAGAATTTGAATTTCTTTGAAATCATCTCTAGCCCTGGTATATTTTGTGTCTACAAGGTCTGGGTGTAGGGAAAAGTAGAATGGAAAATCTAAACTTTGGGATCAATTAAAATCTATTTGCCAGGGCATTTGGTATACATGGGAGCTTGCGAGATAATCATCTGCATCACTTGACACACACTTAATTATTCAAACCAATTACACAAAAGACACATTGCAGGCATGGATGGATGCCACACTTCATTTCTTACCTTAGACAAATTCTCGACCCAGGCTTATGCCAACATTCAGTGAACAATGTTATTCTTTTGGAGTTGTTCCAGTCTACAAGATAAATATAGAACACATCCATTACTCAAGGAGTTGGAGGTGGGAAGAATGCACGTCAACCCAAAATATGGCAGGGCTGAATGATTTTAATTTGTTCACCTAGAAAACTCCTTAGAATGTAAAATGCATTTTAAACAAGCTTGTGATTGAGTATATATTTCTAGTTAGCAATTTTAAACTTTGAAACCTTGTTGTATAGCAGTTTGACCTGTTCTTTCTTTTGAATGGGAGGCATTCTGAATGAAAGAGATGTAGCATTTGCTAATTGCATGAGCTGAGAAATTTCAGCTAATGATCTTTGAAATCCTTTGACTGTCCCATCTAGTTAATCACTCCTGAAATACCACAAGATCGGGGAAGCACTCCCACGGTTGGGGAGGGTAATCGCCTTCACCTTGGAAAGCCAAAGGTTTCACTAGAAGCATTGGGATTGCTCATTCATTAGATAAATTCTGTATTTATTCTAATCAGAACAGACTAATTGGAAAATCAAGCAGAAGTGTGATATGAGGCTTATTTTACACTGTGCTGAAGCATATTAAAAATGTTATCAAACCACCCACCCTTTACATCCCAACACAGAAACCACTGTAACTAGCAAGGTGGAGTTGCTAAAGTGCAGATCCCAGCTAAGTACATCTTCTCCCAGCCACAATATACACCTCACTTCACCATCACCTCCCATCCATCATACACAAGCACCCTTTACATGCACCATCCTGGCTGTAGAGACAGGCTTGTGCTGAGGTGGTCCTGACAGATGGAAAGTTGTTTGTGGGAAGAAGCATGTAAGTTGTCATGACTTGTTTCCTTGGCATTTCCTTGGGATTTGGGATAAGGTTGAGAGGAACAGGCCGGGAGGCAGACTTCACAGTAGCAGCTAGCCAGGGATTCACCCAGCTGCACAGACAACTGCCAGTGCCTCTTTCTGGTTGAAGTAGTGTGCCCCAACCAGTCAGTGGGGCTGGACGTCTCCCCTAGTCAGGAGCTTTTGTGGGAAGGACCCTTTGTGAGGTAGAGCTTCACTAGTCCCCTTCTCCGGGGCTTTGGGAGGGTTGTTGGGTGGCAGCCATCGTCTGAGCATGACCTGAGAACCCATGGGCCAGGGTTTAACCCTCAGAGTCAGACTAGATGATCACAAGGGTTCCTTCCGGCCTTGGAATCTATGAATCCTTTGCCTGGTGCATGATCAGCCATTTGCCTGTGGGCTGCATCCTGAGAGAGCAGGCTGCTGGATGTTACAAGCCAGGAACCAGCTACTGAAGGAGTGCCCACTGCAGTGTGTTTCCTTCATTCAGAGCAGTGGAACTGCATCAGAGCAGGGGGAGAAGCATGGGAGCTCAAGCAGCAATTTGTTGTCAATGCAGGAAACAGTGCCTATCCACATGTTTGTTGAGTTTCCCTTAACAAAAGTGTGCAAGCAAATTCTTGCACAGGTTTTTCAATCAGTTATCCACACTCAAGCTGTCTACAAAATGCTCTTTGCAAGTTCACATAAATAAGTGGGAAATTTATACTGGGAATTTTGATTGCTTACTTTTACAGGGACAGATAGAGATACAAGGAAATTGTACGGATCAATTAGCATATGTCTTGCATTAATTTGCACATAAAAATATGTTTGCTGCACTATCAAAAATTCCTTGAACAGATTGTCAGGAATATGACTTGTAAAGAGAGAAACATCAATACTAAACATTCCAGGGCTGCTATTGCTGCCGAAATTCAACAGTGTTCAGGTCTAACATCTTCAAATATTTAATACAAAAGCTAAAGAGGGGCTATATGAAAAGGAAAGAACAACATCAGAAAATTGAAAAAAAAATATTAAAAAATTCTATATACTCCACAATAGTGAAATAAAACTCAGATAGAGACATCAGAGGACTGCTTCTAGCCATGGATATGTAAACACAGAAGGAATCTTACAGCAAAATCACATACAAAAGATTATGGTATCTTTCTGGAAATTACAGAATTAGTTTGAACACTTCTTCCAGCAGAAAGGCAGAGATTCATTTGTGACTCACTTGTAACTATTTTTACATTGACATGTTTGCTTTTTGCATGGTTTAATTAGAAGCTGCAAAAACCAAAGTGTCTCCTGAAAATCTGCTAGCATTCACCAACTGACACATTGAGTATGTGTTTTCCAAATTAAAATTACACTCACTCTTAGGGCTGGTCTACACTACGGGGGGAAATCGATCTTAGATACTCAACTTCAGCTATGTGAATAACGTAGCTGAAGTATCTAAGATCGAATTACTCACCATCCTCATGGCGCGGGATCGATGTCCGCAACTCCCCCTGTCGATTCCACAACTCCGTTCGGGTTGGTGGAGTTCCAGAATCGATATAAGCGCGCTTGGGGATCGATATATCGCGTCTAGATGAGACGCGATATATCGATCCCCGAGCAATCGATTGCTACCCGCCGATACAGTGGGTAGTGAAGACATACCCTTAGCTGTCTATTTCTGTTACCTAGCTATTTACTGCCCCCCACATTATGAGACTGCATCTAACATTCCAGACCTCTGAACAGCTTCAAAAAGCCCCAGTTGTTTAGAAATATATACATAGATATCAACTTGCCACAAAAATGTGTCTTGATTTTTCCTTCATGTAGAAGTTGCAAAGTGAAGGCTGCATGTAAAACCTTAACCTTTTCCCTTCATGAATTTGCAAGATCATCTTTTATTACATGAGCACCTACTGTTATTGCTGCAGAATCTCCAGCTCATTCTGTGCACAGGCTCAATGGTGCCTGGAAATGAAGATGGAACAGGACAATCAAAGACTGTATGCATACACACCAGAGGGCAGAGTTAAGGCTGTGAGTACTACCCTGCTACCTCCACACTGCTCTCAACTACCCCATCTGCCACCACAACACTTCCCCCCCAATTCCAGCTCCCCTGGCTTCCCCCCACTGACAGCCCCCATTCAGAACCCACTCAACTGCCCAAGGTTGTGTTGCTCCATGCCCTAATCCCACCACTGCTTGGGAAGCGGTGCATTGACCTTCGCATATTTGAAAATTATTTGTCGATGACTCTAACTTAAGTTTAGGGTCACAAACAAATACTTTTCAAATATGCAAATTATGTAATGAGTGATTTTGTGAATAATTAGAATAAAATGTCACACACAGAGATCCCAAAATGTATCTGCTATGTGCACACAGTCGGAACAGAATGCTGAATGAGCTGGAGTTCTGTGGGAGAAAGTAGACTGTGATCAGGTAATTGAAAACAGTTTTATAATGGAAATAGACAAAGAGTGAAGGTTCTATAAGGAAACTTGACTTTTGCATTTCTTGACTTTGAAGCACTTCACTTGGCTTTTAAAGACTAAATGTCCTAGCTATTTCACAAAGGAAAGTAAAGGAATTCCCCCACTCTCCAAACTGCATTATGGAACCTTTGTTAGACAGTCAGGTATCCATTAGCACGCTCTCACTGAAGGCACATTTTGTGCAATGAATGATGCAGTGCTCCACAGCAGGCCTTACCTTGTTCCACACACACCCTCAGCAACTATATGGAATGTGGCATATGCCCCACTTCAGAGCCTGCACACATTTTATATGCATGTGCACTCTGAGTGAGATGGAGACTTTTCCAGTGTGTAGTACAATCTGAAAAGCAAAGTTTGTTTTTTACAATGAAATCTAAATTGATTTTTCGTGTAGCATTGCATGTGTTCAACTCATCTCCAAGCCAAACTTAAAATCTCTATACCCATATGCTGAGGGTCTAGAGCTGTTCCAAAAAGTTACACACTTTCTTCATATAAACGAATGTGTGTTCCTCTCCCCCACAGACACTCACACGTTCTGACCTTGCACTCTTAGTAGATGAGAAGTTTTTGATTACATATCACAAAAAAACCCACCCTGAACAGAGACAAGACCTGGAAAATGTCAGCCTGAAAGGTAAATATTTCACAAATGCAAAATGCCCATTAGAAAGGAAACATGAAGGCAACTTTTCCTATAGTTGGTGTGACTAGAGCTGAGCAAATAATTGATTTGTTGGTTCTGTGGCCAAACTGAAAAAAAATTCAGTTAATTTAGAGCAGAAACTTACTTGTTTCATTTTTTCTAAGTGAAATGAAAAAATTAAAAAAAATACATTTGGGTGTAATGAAAAGTTTCAGAATGTTCGAAACAGAATGTAGATTCAAAATTAAATGCCAGAATGAACCATGTTGACATTTACAAAAGCTTTGTTATCTGGGGAATTCCAGCAACTTTACTGTTTGTCAAAAAAAAAATTTCACTCGGCTTTAGCTGACACATTTCAGCTATAACACAAGTTTGCCATGCCAGTAGGTGTGCTTGTTTGTTTTAAGATGTAATGCGAGAATGAGCCCTAAATAGTTAAATCTGTTTAACCCTTAGGCAGTACAATGCAGCATATATTGTGTTGCGTCACATCGCACAATACCAAACGATTTGACCTAGTCAAATGGAGAACTAATTAGCACTTAGTTTAGTCAGCAGTCTTTTTAAAAGGTACATTTAAAAGATCCAGGTAATTACTGCCTTGTCCTTGAAAATCTCTAGCTAAGATAAATCCATGCAGGATACATGCCTAATTAAAAATAAGAAAGCCGGAATTAGCGTTTCATCTGCGTATTGAAACAAGTTTCATAATGGTTTTCAAATTCTTACAAGTATTGTAACTGTCACCTAACAAGCAATAGAAGTAACATGCTGCACACATACTAAAGCAAAATAACATGGTACACAAGTATGGCATTGCTGAGCCGGTCAGCATGTAACATGATGGAAACTATTGATATTTCAATGATTTATGATTACTTAAGAGTTCTTATCTTGGCAAAGGGATAAGGGTCAAATTTCCATACCTAACTCCAGCTGAGTAGCTTCTTACCTCACAAACAGAACTGAAATCAGTGGAACCATTTGTGGAGTAAAGTGCTACTTAGCCTGAGGAAGAGCATCGGGATGTGATCCTTAGCAACTTGATGCTATCAGCCATTTGATGACTTAGCTCTCCACGTGTTTCAGTCCTGCACAGAGGTATGTGTCAGTAGGAGCAAAGCGCAGCTCGCATCCAATCGATTTCTTCAGAGCAAGTAAGCAGACCCAGTGGAACGAGGTTATGGATCAAAATAGCAACAGTAATGGCCATCTAAACATGTATGTTCCCAGCTTCATTTCTCTTGTCTATTTTGAATGGTTATTGCTCCAGCTATGCTCCCTTACCACCTGGCAGATAGTCAGTGCTGCAGTTCTGATGCTGGACATGACAGGATATACATTTACCTAGGGTGATGGTGGCATTGCTTGCCTGATAATGTGAGGTAAGAGGAGGGATTATGACTGTGACTTTTGTGAGCAGCTGATCTCTCTCTCCATGATAAGCTAAGTAAATAATGACCTCGGATGTATTATATTTACTTTTAATGAAAAGATCAGAAGTTAATTTGGATTGTGGATTCAGGAAATACAGGATAGTAGAAACAATTCATTTTAAAATGCATACTCCTTGGATGTGTGTATTTGTAGCTAACTAACAAAAATGTCATATTTGTACCTTAGCTAGATTTGATTTGAGTGGCATAAAATTCAAGAAATGCAGTTGTGAATCAGACTCATACAGCACTACAAAGAGAGTACCCTTAGAAAGATCCCTGGTACCTTATTATTGTTAGGTAAGATCGGAAGCGAAAGTAAGCTGGTACCATCCGATAGGGAGGACCGGTAAGAAAAGGAGACTGACTGAGGGAGGGAGAGAGAAGCCTGCTCCCTGCATAAGAATAGTTTAAACTCAGCTGTTCCCTGATGGTTCAGCCCCCACTGCTAGGTTTCTGGCATCCTTGTTAATTTCACTCACAGTAGCTGAGGGGAGGGGGTCGGTGTGTTTGACCATGGCAAGGGCAGTCCCTTTCTGCCCCTCGGGATGAGGGGATCTCTCCAATACTAATATACACAACAAATACAAGCATTTGGCTGCACAGCTTAAATCCAGAGCTAATAAAAGCAGGTGGAAGGGGAAAACTCACTGTCACTTTAGTTTCTCGTCTCCTCCCTCCCACTCCTCCAGCCAGGCTGCAGACAAGGCTCTGCATTCCTCCCACCCCCAGCAGGAGTTCTCCTCTAGGCTCTAGTTTGCAGTAGGGAGACTGGCTGAGATGCCTGCTGCTGCTGCTACCTGCAAAAGAACAGTTTAAACTCCACTGTTCCCTGCGCAGTTCAGTGATCAGAGTTAGGAGCCGTTTCTGGCATCCTTGTTAATTTCACTCCCAGTTGTTGTTGGGTGTGTGTGACCATGGCAGGGGCAGTTCTTTTCTGCCCCCGGGATGAGGGGATCTCCTAAACACAGTCAAAATCAGGAACCATTTCCAAGTTCAAATCTATCCCATTCCCTCCCCAGCAGAGGATCATGGTTGTGATGTCCAAACTGCTTGCAGATCCTCTTTGAAATGTCACTGTTTAAAAAAAACACAAAAAACATAGAGAACATGGTGGAAAGATGTATCATGACGATTAGGTTTAATTTTGGGCAAAGCAATTTTGCTAAAGCAACTAAAGATTCACAGGGAAAGCAAATAGCCCCCACAGACAAAACCACAAAGGGATTGGAGGGGAAAACTAAATATTCAGGGAAATTATTGTGCCTGCTTTGAAAGAAATAGTAGTTTTCATTCCAATCCACCCTCTTTATATATTGATTTAAACACCTGAAATGTCCTTAGGACATCGGGTACAATCTCAGATCTCTTTTTGTTTTGTCCTGCCTGCAGAGTGCAGAGTCTGAAATTGACAACACTTTCTCTAAATATCTTGTATATTTCATGAAGGCTATTCCAGTTGTCCTTCATTCACCCCTGACTTCCCCTCCCCCCCAGCTCCCTCCCTGGCTGGCTGTGGTTTTTGCCTTGGCTACTTACTCCTTGGCAGACCCAGCCCAGCGGCACCTGCTGGCTCTCTGCAGGCAGCAGCCCACAGGGGCCAGTTGCTGGGGTCGTTGCTGGTAGGTAGCAGGCTGCAGTTGCATTATTTGTGACACATTCATACACAGACACATACATACAGTATGTATTATTATCCCGTGGGGAGGGCACCAGTGCCCTTTTGAGGAGTGGGGGGACAGGGAAGACAGTATTTCTGCTGCTTCAGATGTGAAAGTAAGCTGGTCCAGTCCGGTCCGGTCCAGCGTACTGGCAAGAGCCAGTACGCCGTGCTAGACCACATCAACTTCCACAGCGGGGATTGAAAGGGCTCTGGGCTGCCCACGGCTGCAGCTCTGGTGACCGGGCCAGGGCTGGGATTTAAAGGGCTCAAAGCTCCCCGTGGCTGCGGGCAGCCCAGAGCCCTTTCAATCCTGGCCACGGCTGAGATTTAAAGGGCTCAGAGCTCCCCGCCGCTGCAGGCAGCCCAGAGCCCTTTAAATCCCATCCACGGCTCTGGCGGCCGTGCTGGGGCCAGGATTTAAAGGGCTCCGGGCTTCCCTCAGCGGCAGGAGCTCTGAGCCCTTTAAATCCCTGCCCCAGCCTCACAAAGCTCGGGGTTCCCCCTGGCGGCCGGAGCACCAGGCCCTTTAATTTGCCTCTGAGCCTCGGGGGGCTCCCAACCACCTCTTCAGCTGGGAGCCCCTGGTTGATTTAAAGGCTCTGGGTCTCCTAGGCACAGCTGGTTCCCCAGGGCCTTTAAATCTTGAGAGGCCATGCCTCTCCGGATGAGGCCCCGCCCTGCTCAGGACTCCAGCAGTACCGGTAAGTCCTGTAAGTTACTTTCACCCCTGGGTAAGATGTTATCGGTATTTGTAGGTATTCTCTATACTTAGAATGGCAAATACATCTTATTTTAGTAATCCTTTATTTTACAGTAAAAAGGTTAAAGCTTTTAAAGGTTCCCATTATATTAGTTATAACACAGATGAGATACAGCAAATGAAAATATCTCACAGAACCCCAGTGGGGTTTACCTTTTTAGTTTTCGGTCTTTTCTAAACAGTTATGGTCTCATGGTTAAGACACTGGCCTTAGGAGAACTGGGTTGAATTCCTGGCTTTGCCACAGATTCTCTGTGAGGCCTTGGGAAATCACTTAATCTCTTCCTGAAAAGTTTTGATTATTATATTACACTAGTTGAAATAATAATGTCAAAATAAAATATTTTAGAATATTTTGTTATGTGAAATATTTTGAGATTTCAACTTCTCGTCCCATTTGGAGATGAAAAGAAATTTCAAAATTGCAGACTTTCCCCTGGATGGGAATTCTGATTTTTGACCAGCTCTAATGGAGGGTCTGAGACCTCTGAGAATAGAGTGAGACAATACAGGGGCCAGGAACTAAAAACACAAGTGATTGAAGGACAGCAAGTACCTTTCTTAGCCTTTCTATGGCCATAATACAATCTTCCACCCTCTGACCGTGATTTTATTAAATATACATTCTGATTATTGCCCGAGTTGAAAAGGTCACCAGCGAAATGCCATCTTAGTTCTTTCGATGGTATCTGGGATTGTTTGTTATTTTTATTTTTAAATCCTTTTAACATTCTGATATTTTCATTTAAAAAAAAAAAAGAAGCTTACGTAATCAAGGGACCACTTTAACATTCCACTGACTTTGCTATGACCTGATTATTCTCATGGCAAAAATATTAATATGGGCTCAGTAATGTAGCCAATAGGCAAGGTGAGCAGACCCACAGCTGATAGCTCTACTCCAACTCACTTATGCATTTCAGTTGTGCAGTTATATTTATGGCCTTTACAAAATTCCCTGACAATGAGTTCCACAAGTTGACTGGACATTGTGTGAAGTAGTACTTCCTTATGTTTGTTTTTAACCTGCTGCCTATTAACTTCATCAGGTGACATCTAGTCCCAGGGTTATGTTAAGGGATAAATAACACTTCTTTCTTCATGTTCTACACACTATTCATTAGTTTATAGACCTCTATCATATCCTCCCTTAATCATCTCTTTTCTAAAATGAATGGTCCTAGTCTTTCTAATCTGACCTCATATGGAAGATATTCTATACCCTCAATAATTTTGTACATTTTCCAATTCCAATAAATCTTTTTTTTTTAAATGGGGCAACCAGAACTGCATGCAATATACAAGGTGCGGATTGGTGTGGCTTGGCTTAACAGAGAAATCTTCTGTGAGCTTAAAAACAAAAAGGAAGCTTACAAGAACTGGAAACTTCGGCAGATGACTAGGGAGGAGAATAAAAATATTGCTCGAGCATGCAGGGATGTAATCAGGAAGGCCAAAGCACAGTTGGAGTTGCAGCTAGCAAGAGATGTGTGACAAAGTTCCTCCTCTACCTTGGTGGATCCTGCACTTATTGGCAGGTTTGCTCGCCTCAGAGATTCATCCTGTGGGTCGGGAAACAGCCCAGAGACCTTCCCTTCTGGTAGAAGCCACAGTCCAGGTCAATTCCTCCTGTGTTTAATCAGGAGTTGGGAGGTTTGGGGGGAACCCAGGCCCACCCTTTACTCTGGGTTCCAGCCCAGGGCCCGGTGGACTGCAGCTCTCTAGAGTGCCTCCTGGTACAATTGTGCAACAGCTACAACTCCTTGGGCTACTTCCCCATGTCCTCCTCCCAATACCTTCTTTGTCATCACCACCAGACCTTCCTCCTGATGTCTGATAACACTTGTACTTCTCAGTTCTCCAGCAGTATGCCTACTCACTCTCAGCTTCTTGCCCACCTCTTGCTCCCAGTTCCTCACATGCACACACTTCCTCTCCTCTGGCTGCCTCTGACCTGACTGGAGTGAGCCCTTTTATAGCATCAGAGGGACCTTAATTAGAGTCAGGTGCATAACAGCCTCACCTGACTCTTAGCAGGTTAATTCAAGTCAGGTGTTCTCATTAGCCTGGAGCAGCCCCTGCTCTGGTCACTCAAGGAACAGAAAACTGCTTCTCCAGTGGCCAGTATATCTCCCTTCTACTACTCTGCTGTTCCCAGCTGGCCTGGGTCTATCACAGATGTTAAGAGTAACAAGAAGGTTTCTACAGGTATGTTAGCAACAAGAAGAAGGTCAGGGAAAGTGTGGGACCCTTACTGAATGGGGGAAGCAACCTAGTGACAGATGACGTGGAAAAAGATGAAGTACTCAATGCTTTTTTTGACTCGGTCTTCACAGACAAGGTCAGCTCCCAAACTGCTGCACTGGACAGCACAGCACGGGGAGGAAGTGAGCAGCCCTCAATGGTGAAAGAAGGGGTTAAGGACTATTTAGAAAAGTTAGACATACACAAATCCATGGGGCCAGATGCAATGCATCCGAGGGTGCTGAGGGAATTTGCTGATGTGATTGCAGAGCCATTGACCATTACCTTTGAAAACTCATGGTGATCGGGGGAGGTCCCGGACGTTTGGAAACAGGCAAAAATAGTGCACATATTTAAAAAGGGAAGAAGGAGAATCTGGGGAACTACAGGCTGATCAGGCCTCACCTCAGTCTCTGGAAAAATTATGGAGCAAGTTTGCAGATGACGCTAAGCAGGGGGCAGAGGTAGATACGCTGGAGGGTAGGGACGGATCCAGGGTAACCTAGACAATATGGAGAATTGGGCCAAAAGAAATCTGATGAGGTTCAACAAGGACAAGTGTAAATCCCTGGAATGGTCACATAAAACTGCTAAGGCTGACACCAGATAAGATGGTGGGAGAGTGATTTGTGTGACAGGGTAAAGCATGATCTCCCAAGAAGAGATGGTAAATGCCGGGCAGCTGCACAGCCTTAAAATCTTTCAACACTGAAAAGTTAAAAAATCAAAAATCTCTCAAACAGGAAGTCACTGGATGGGTCCAAATTACACCACAGAGGGCTTTGACGACTACACTGATCCAATTATTGGCCATCTGGAATTGATGGAGTGACTCATTTACACCACGCTTCCATTCCTAGCAATTTCCCCATTGCTTTCCCTGTGCCCTGAAAATAACATTTCCCAAACAAGCTAAATTTCAGATGAATCCTTGATATTGCTTCTCACCTATTCAATGAAAATCAGCAAGATCTTCAATGGAGTTTATATCATATGTACCCAAAGCTTAGTGCCACTATGAAGAGCATAGGATCAGGCCTATAGTTTTATAATACAAGTCATTGCTGAAGGCTTGTGAGATGCTATGTGTTCTCAGATCCCTTGACTTCAATGGAGCTGAATGAGCAGAGCACCTGTATTGTATTGGGGCGACACCTTGGAGCCTAGTCCTGGGCCGGAACCCTACTGTGCTAAGTGCTGTACAAACAGAGATGGAGCCAGCCTCTAGGATCTGACACTCTTAAGTGTAAAAGACGAGACAACAGATAGACACAGACAGAACCATGGGGGAGAACAAGGAAACAATGAGCCAATACTGGTCAGCATGATAGGCAGTGGTCTCCGCACATCAGCTGCCCAGCCATTGTCAAGTATTTCCCGAATATGCCCTGCCCCTCTGAGGTCTGGGACCTGCCCCTCCTCCTCCCTCCCACCCCACCCCACCCCACCCCTCCGTTCCCTGCTCTCTCTCCTTGCTCTGCAAATGGAAAGCTAGTGGTTCTTATGATGAATAGGCAGCATGCTCCCACCGCTCTGTTCTTTAATAAATAAAACACAGCTACGCAGCATCACAACAAATTAGAAACTACGTATTGCTGTTTATTGAGCCAGATGGAACCAATAATCACCAGGAGGTTGGCACCAGGTTCATGAAAGGCCTCAGTAACAATACTTGGAGAACTCACCCACTAGTTAGTTTCCCTGTAGGGAAAAAACTGAGCTAAAACATTTATCAGCTCAACTGAAAGTAATGGATAAATGCTCACTTTGTGTTGTGCCCTTTTACACCTAAAACAGCCGAGGTTTCTTCTAAATAATACACGAGATGCCTCCACATGCAGCCACCTGACAATTGCACTGTGCAGCCTGGTGGAAAGAATCTGAAGTAAAAACAGGGCAATGGTCCTTGGCTGCTTGCAGATGTTTTCCTGCCTGAAGCACGGTGATACATGTAAATAGATTCTTTTCTTTATTGAAACCCCACCACCATGTTTGCTGGCATCACTGCACATCAGAACCATAGAAAGTGGGACACACATTTAGGTTTTATTTTTCCTTGATTGTTAATTGGGAAATACTACATCTTAGTATCAATTACAGGTGGTCAATCAAGCTATTGCATCCAAAGTCTAAAGTGTGCAGTGTATCTAATATACTGATAATAAAATAGTACATGTCTCAAATCCAGCACAGGACAAGATCCGAAATCTGGCAGTAACATTAGATTGATAGAGTAGACTTAGCCCATTGGCCTGGGTGCTGTTTGTGCTCTTAGTAAGATATAAGCCCTGTCCCAAATAAATGACAATCTCTCTCCCTGCCAACACTGACATGTTAACATTATTCCTATCAGTAGCTCCACTGAAATCAGTGTGATTGGTTCTAGGAATAAAACTAAGTGTATGGTTAAATGTTGCAAGGTCAGGGCTCAAACAGAAAAGACAGACAACACGTAGGAGAAAAGAAGTCTTATCACTAGCAGTTTACAGATGAGAAATTGAGGCACAGAAAGTTAAAGGTGACAATCCTGTAGATACTTATGCATATGCTTAATTTTATGCATATGACTATGGACCACTCCTTTGTGGAAACTTGAACAGACATCTCATGGCTTCCAAGATCAGGGCCTACGTGATTTTCCTAGTAACACCAGGCATCCGTGGCAGAGCCAAGAATTGAATCTAGATCTCTGGAGCCCTACTCCAACAAACCATCACTCACTTATATGCTATTGGTTAAAACAAAGCTTGATTGGTATTCACCATCTGATAGCTGGCTGATGCTCTGTGTGAGATGAACAAGGATCTCAGCCCATTTCCCAGTAAAGATTGATGCAGGTCACACAAGAGAAGGGAGACATTTTGTGACCACCTCAGCAGAGAAGCCAAGGACTGAATTGGCCATGGAGACTGGAGTGCCCTCCAGTGATCACTTTAACTTAAAAAATAATTATAATGATAAAAATAATTAATTGATATATTACAATTGCATTAGGACTGGCTAATAAAAGGAGATGAAGAAGGTTGTCCAGCCGAAGTGTGGATACTGTTCTGGAAAGGCTCATAATCCAGTTCTCCTTGAAGTGTCATTCTCAATAACTAGTCATCTCCCAGCACCACTATACTCAGCCACACTACCTTGCACATGGTTCTGCATGTCAAAAAATAGTCTAAATATAACAACTGTATCTATAAAGTGCCACTCACCTTCCATGCCCTTGCTGAATTGTTCAGGGCATTTTACATCATGCAGCTGTGGTAGGGAGATTTAAAATACATTCAACACACTGAGGCTCCTATCCAGCAAAGCACATGTTTGACTTTAAGCATCTGATTCCTTCCATTGACTTCATTAGGACTGCACATGTCCTTAATTTCAACGTGTGCATAACACTTTTGTGGATTATTGCTTATGACCTGATCCTGCAAACAGTTATTATAATGATTGTTTGCACCGGGTAGCATCTAGAGGCCCTAGCATCATTGTGTTAGACCCCTTACAGACCTAAAACAGACCAATGGTCCCTGCCCCATGGAGTTTGCAATCTAAGTTTATGAGAGACGGCAACAGGTAGGTACCAGCAGGCGGACTGGAGGAACACAAGAGAACAGTGAGACGGTTTTGAGCAGTGTAATAAGCATTGCTGCAGCACAATCGGCTGCCTAGCAGTTGTCAGGCATTTTACAGGCATCACAGGTGGGTTTTAAAAGAGACATTTCAAGGATGATAAAGTAGGGGCCTTGTGGCATTTTACAGGGAGCCCCTTCTACGCAGATAAGAAAATGTGGTAGTGTTTGTCAAAAAATGTGACCACCAGCCAGTCGAGGGTGGCATCATGTCTGTCTCTAGAGCTGATTAGAGGGAGCCTGGGCAGTTAGGGTGGAGCTGTGCTTGGTGGTCAGTAAAGGGCGGGTGCAGATTACCTCTGTCTGGAGCATAGTGAGGGACCCTGGGCAGACGGCGAAACCATCTGGCCCCTGCTGTGCTCCCAGGGCAGTGCCATTGGGTCCTTTATATTTATGGAATGTGCAACTCTTCTGAAAAATAAATGATATTAAATATCCGTATATAAAAGCCATGCTAGCTCTCTGGTCTGGACACCGTTCCCAGTAGGCCAGTCAATTGTCATAACTCTGGGGCAAGTGCTGTTTCCCCTCACATGGATGCAGTAGGAAGTGCTTTGTGAGTGACAGCATTCTGCCCCAGGATCCCCGCCCCTTGCAGCCTCTCTTGTGCTCCTCCTGAGGCATTGAGTGTCCTCGTACGCAGGTGACTTTAAAGCCGCAATCTAGCCCTACATGCAAAGATTGCTTCTGCTTTTCTAACAGAAGTTGTTCACATGAGGCCTGATCCAAAGTCCTATAAGAAGTTAGTGGGTGTCTTTCCAATGATTTCACTGGCTGTGGATCAGGCTCATATTGACCAGTAACAAAGGCCAATCTCTAGGCAAATACCACTGACATTTTCAATAGCTGGCTCCACTGTCAAGGGGTTTTGCTCCCCATACCAATACAACACTGTCGGGATCCCCCCAAAAAAGGATGCTGGAATTTCTGGCCCTGCATAGGGACATTCAGTGATAAGGAGACAGAGGGTGGAAGAGGCCAAAGGGTTATTGGAAGGTCATAGGGAGGTAGCGTGGCCATGTTAGTAATAGCGGAAGAATAGGAGAAAGAATTTCTTAGCTGAGAAAAGGTGATTCCAATGGATTCAGGTTATTTCAGTATATGGGCAAAGGTTTGGCCTGGTGATCATTTCTTCCAGAGCCTATTCAGTTATCCCTATCAACAAAGATCATAACCATCCATGGACTAAAAGGAGGGTCACGAGAGAAACATGTTAAATGCCAACACATAGAATTTTGGGCAAATGAGATTATCTCCTATGTCATGCAGTGTTATAGAATCATAGACTCATAGAAGATTAGGGTTAGAAGATACCTCAATCCAACCCCTTGGTCAAACAGGACCAACCCCAACTATATCAACCTAGCCATGGCTTTGTCAAGTCGGGCTTTAAAAATCTCTAAGGATGGAGATTCCTCCATCTCCCTGGGTAACCCATTCCAATGCTTCACCACCTTCCTAGTGAAATAGTGTTTCCTAATATCCAGCCTAGATCTCCCCCACAGCAAGTTGAGACCATTGCTCCTTGTTCTGTCATCTGCCACCACTAAGAACAGCTGAGCTCCATCCTCTTTGGAAGCCCTTCAGGTAGTTGAAGGCTGCTATCAAATCCCCACTCACTCTTCTCTTCTGCAGACTAAATAAGCCCAGTTCCCTCAGCCTCTCTTCATAAGTCATGTGCCCCAGACCCCTAATCATTTTTGTTGCCCTTTGCTGGACTCTCCAATTTGTCCATATCCTTTCTGTAGTGGGGGGCCCAAAACTAGACAGAGTACTCCAGATGTTGCCTCACAAGTGCTGAATAGAGGGGAATAATCCAATATGCCTTTAGACATCTTGTCAACCAGGGCACACTGTAGACTCATATCCAGCTTCCCATGTCCTTTTCTGCAGAACTGCCACTTAGTCAGTCGGTCCCTAGCCTGTAGAGGTGCATGGGATTCTTCCATCCTAAGTGCAGGACTCTGCACTTGACCTTGTTAAACCTCATCAGATTTATTTTGGCCCAATTCTCCAATTTGTCTAGATCACTCTGGACCCTATCCTCCAGCGTATTTACCCCTCCCCCCATCTTAGTGTCATCTGCGAACTTGCTGAGGTGCAATTCATCCCATTACCCAGATCATTAATGAAGATGTTGAATAAAATTAGCCCCAGAACCAGTCTCGGGGGCACTCTGCTTGATACTGGCTGCCAACTAGACATCGAGCCATTGATCACTACTTGTTGAGCCGGATGATCTAGCCAGATTTCTATCCCCCTTATAGTCCATTCATCCAATCCATACTTTTTCAACATGACGGCAAGAATACTGTGGGAGACCTATTAAAAGCTTTGCTAAAGTCAAGATATAGCAGACAACAAAAAAGATTAGGGAGAATGGTTACAGATTCACTTGCATGAATACTCTCGCTATACAGATTATGTGTTTATTATAGAGACAGGCAGCTGTTATAGAGCAATAGATCCTCCAGGAAAAGAGATGACAGTGCGGGAGGTATTACTGAGGGGAAAATGTATTGTCTGTGATGGATCATACAAACCCCACACTGGAGAGTAAGGGATTAAGGAACAGCTCTGATCCTAGGCGGCCTGACCCAGCCTCACTTACAAATACTGCATAAGCTGGAGGTAGGGTTTAAAAGGGGATTCTGAGGAGCTCAGAGGGGGCACTGATGGATAGGACTGTGTTTGCAATGGGGAGACAACGTTTCATACTCTGGCCTGACCACTAGGCAGTACCACTGGTGGTTGTTCACCTGCTACATTGTGAAGTTATCCCTCAAAAAGAGACCTCGAATGTTAGCAGAGCTGGAAGAAAGACCAGGTATCCAATGCACCTTTCTGGTTATTTAGAGACGTACAACCCCCAAAGAACTCTTTATAAGATGCAAATGCAAACAGACATGGAACAGATGCCCATTAGTGGCTTGAAGGGATTAGCCTTCTTCATTTTTTCTTCTCTATCAATTCCAGCCATGGTGTCAAAGATTAATAAGGATCTTCCAGGGAAGGTCACCGGTGATCCCATCACTATAGCTTTCATGGCCACAAGTCCCAGTCAGCAAATAGTTGTTCAGTAATACCAGGCTGGGGTCAATATGACCCTTTTTCTCATATCCAAGGCATTTCTTAGGAAGAAAAGAAACAATGAGGCTCCTTGGTCTCTGGTCCAGCAATCCAGAGCAGGACAGTCGAGTTACAAAAGCAGCAATTTATCATCTGAACTAAGCCATGGAGGAAACCTGCTTCTCAAGTTACAGTATATTAATGCTTTGTCTGCTGTTGTACCTTCAAGATAAGTCCAGCTGAAGAGGACAACACATCTTCTGTGCTGCTGAATCAGGGGATCGGGGACGGTCCATGGATTATTTTTTTTTAAAGAAAAATATTTGAACTGAATATTTTATCCTCACGTTTTTTTCAGCGTATAAAATAAAAATCCAAATTCTTGCTTTCTGTACTGGAGAACTCTTCCCACCTGTTTTTAAATCAGCCCCAAAGGCCCAGAGGCTTGAATGTTGCAGAACTTCTCGCTAAATTGCTGCCATCTTCAAAATAAACTTGTCCCTTCATTAGCATGACAGCAGCAAACCTGTACTGTCACTCCTGCCGGGATACATGCCATCATTCTTTCGGGAGCTCAGTTTAATGGCTCGTGACTAGCTTCACTGAAATTATCTACACATTTCCTTTCTTAACAAAGGATAAGAATGAAACAAGAAATGTAGGATTGTAACCAAGGCCCCATTTATTCCAACCCACGGTAAGTCTAAATTCAGCAGAGAGAATTCTGCATCACTCCGTTGCATTAGCCTGGAAATTATGTGGCAGCTTCAGATACATGTTTTAAACGGGAGGTTTTGAATTGAATTAAATAAGGAAATGAATCACACAATCCATGCAGCATCGCTTGAGTTGTTTAACCTGATATTTAAATTCCGTTTATTTGATGCTACCCCTGCATTTACAGTGTGCTGCAAACACGTGTCCTGAAAACCTAGAGCTGCATTGCTGGGAGGGAAGAAGCTGGAGATACGGTGGCTGAGTAAGGGAGTGCTGGAGGGGTGTGTGTGTACTGGGAGAAGGTATTTGGGGGTCTTAGAGGGGGCATTTGGGGGTACTGGAGGGGATACCTGCAACTTCACTCTCAAAGTGGGGGACAGTGTCGCTCCCTGTCACAGTGGCTGGTGCAGGCCCAGGATGCAGCATCAGCCCATCAGTTAGCACCTCCCCCAGGGTTCTCCTCCTCCCCAGAATGGGGAGTCAGGGCCCGGACCTGTCACCCCTCCTGGCCAGGCTCTGAGGCCCTGCAGCGAGGCAGATGGCCTGGCAGACAGTGCTTGGCAGCTTCGCTTACCTGTTTGCCTGGGCTGGGCTCGGGTGGGCATGATCCAGCAGCTATATATGTAAGGGACGGACCAGTCAGGGCACAGAGAAAGCTCTTTCTGAGCTGCAGCATCTGCTCTTAATCCTGGACATTGCCTCTTATTTGAAAAATCTGCCAGAATGGGAGGATGAACTCCCAAACAAGGGGTCATGTCCAGGAACAGGACATAAGGTAACCCTATCTAACCTGCTCTTAAAAATCTCCAAAGACAGGGATTCCACAGCTTCCCTAGCCAATATTTCCAGCGCTTACCTATAACAGTTACAAAATTTCCCTAATATCCTACTTGGATCTCCCTTACTACAGACTAAGCCCCTTACTTCTTGTCCTACCCTCGGTGGACATGGAGAACAACTGATGACCATTCTCTTTATAATAGATCTTAACATATTTTATCATGCCCCCCTTAGCCTTTTCTTCTCTAAACTAAAGACACCCAGTTTTTTTAACCTTTCCGCATAGGCCAGGTTTTCTAAACTTTTTGTCATTTTTGTTGCTTTCCTGTGGACTCACTCTTATTTGTCCACATCTTTCTTAAAGTGAGATGCCAAGAACTGGACACAGTACTCCAGCTAAGGCCTCACCAGTACTGAATACTGGTGAGTAGTAGGACAACTACCTCCTGTGTCTTACATTTGACACTCCTGTCAATGCATCCCAAAATTAATCGATTTTGCACCAGCTTTTCGCTGTTGACTCATAAACCCCAGATCCTTTTCTGCAGTACTACCACCGTGCCAATTATTCCCCATTTGGTAGTTGTGCATTTGATTTTCTCTTCTTAAGTGGAATACTTCTCCAATTTCTGAAGATTATTTTGAATTCTAATCCTGTCCTCCAAAGAGCTTGCAATCCCTCCCACATTGGTATTATCCACACAATTGATACATTTATTTTCCATAACATCATCCAATTTATTAATGAAAATATTGAAAAGTTCTAGTTCCTGTGGGACCCCACTTGCTATGGAAAGGGTAGGTTGCTCATCCCAAAAAGAGGTTGTTCCTGTCTAGGGAGCTGTCTCCCCAGTACTCCCCACGGGGTAATACAACACCTCCAGAAGTTCACACTTTTCACAGAGAGAGCTAGGAAGAGCAGAACTGCACAGAAACTCCTGTTCCTCTCACTCTGAAGAACTGATGTTGCTGTCTCAGTTTTTCCTTACCTTCTGTTTGGAGTAAAGTCTTATGTGAGAATATACACAAGGTAATGAGAATTATAAATTATGTGTCAGTAAATGAGGTAAAGTGGTTTTTGATTGAACATGTCTTTTATAAATATGATTTCAGATGAGGGCATATTGCAAAATGCCGCATAGCATATTCAGCAAATGTTACCTTGCTATCAAAAAACATAATTCTGATTCCAAATTTGATTTGTGTAAGGAGGGAACCAGGAGAGAGTCCCTCGTAAATTACCATTCTGATTTCAGGGTTGATTCATTTTGCTATTGAATTTTGAAGCACTGAGGCTCCATCAGTAAACAATGTTTACTCATATAACCTTATAAAGGCTATACAACCATAAAATCTCGTCACATAATCTTCAGAATATATGGATTCTATTTCTTCCACTAAAGATTATCTTTATTTAATTTAAATATTTTAGCTTTAAATGAAAGATATTGTAGCATAGCCTTGAAAAATCTATTTTATTTTAAATTATGCCATTTGAAGAATAGTTATTCTTAGCATTTCCATTTCAATGACTTTCAAATCAAGTACTTAATGCTTAATTCCAATCTACCTTGTAAACCACCATTGAAATGTAGATAGTTTGCCTCACCATACAGTTAGTCAATTTAGTCCTTTTGTATTTCACATTACACAGGGCTAAAAAGCATAGACGTTAAAGCTATAAAACAGTCTGTTCTGCCTTATATTTAACAGTGGCTCTCTGAGTTAGTTTCCCAGACCTGAAGAAGAGTTCTGTGTAAGTTGGAAACCTTGTCTCTCTCACCAGCAGAAGTTGATCCAATAAAAGATATTATCTCACCCATTTTGTCTCTCTGATATCATGGGACCAACATGGCTACACCACCACTGCATTCAAAGATAGAAAAGACTGATACTGGTAGATCAGACAGTCCATCACACCGACAAGAATATATACAGATTTATTTTCAAAAGAGCTGAGTTCCAGCTGTCTTTAATATTGGTCAGAACTCTGCACCCACATTTTTGCACTTATAAAATGAATGCAAATTGTACCTGTAAAAGAAAGACTGCTCTTTTGAAAAGTTAGTCCAGTCTGTTGACAGTATCCATCCATTAGACCTGGTAGGAAAAACTTCAACAGAACCATTTTCAGCCAGGAATACAGTTCCATCAAAATCCAATGCTTTGTGAAATTGTGTCGATTTTGCCAAAACTTTGTTTTGGAGAAAAACATTAAAAATTTCTGAGAATGTTAAAATGTCTCAGCTCAACATTTTCATAATGAAATGTTTCCTTTCTTTCATTTGAAACAACTTTTTGTTTCAATTTTTAATAAAATTTTTGTATCACATATAAAGTAAAAATTGAAATCAAAACAAAATATATTTATCTAACCAAAATGTTTCAATCCTAAATGATTTTTTTAATAAATTATTTCTGGAATTGTGGCTTTTAATCCAAATCAGAGTGAAAACAAATTTCAAAATCCTTTGGGAAACTGGACTTTCTGTCCTCTGCACAGCTTTATTATCCATCTATCGTAGATATTTCTAGGTTGCCTACCAACTTGGTTTCTAATACAGGGAAGGATCAATTTTAGTTTTGCCACAAGCCCTGAGTAAGAGGTAGTAGTTCCCAGACGAACCCCTGTGGGGGCAGGCCTGGAACCAGGCTGTGATTCAGAATTGCAGTTTGGCTCCTGGTTGCCCTCCCTTCTCTAGGGAGGAAGTAAATCAGCACTATAGCTAGTGTGACCCCTGTTGTCTTGGCCAACACAGCAGGGATTTTCTGAGCTCAAAGTAGAAGGTACTAGAGCTGACGCTATAGATCTAGTGCTCTCTAGGTTGGGCTGCAAAAGACTCCACTTACATCCTCTGTGGATCCGCATAGAAAGGGACAAGTGATGCACACTTACCAGTGGGTTCCAGTTGCACAGAGCACTTATCTTAGACATGCTCTGGTTGTGATGTGCTGCACAACATACTCAGGCCAGGGAGGAGTGGGGGGCAGAGCTAAGGCTCCACTTGGTCCTGGTCCTACACTATCAGTTTAGGTTGAATTTAGCAGCGTTAGACTGATTTAACCCTGCACCTGTCCACACAACGAAGTCGTTTTTGTCGACTTAAAGGGAAAAATTGATTTCTGTACTCTGACAAGAGGATTAGCGCTGAAATCGACATCGCTGGGTTGAATTTGGGGTAGTGTAGATGCAATTTGATGGTATTGGCCTCCAGGAGCTATACCAGAGTCCTCTATTGTGACTGCTCTGGACAGCACTCTCAACTCGGATGCACTAGGCAGGCACACAGCAAAAGCCCCAGGAACTTTTGAATTTCATTTCCCGTTTGGCCAGTGTGGTGAGCTTATCAGCACAGGTGACCATGCAGAGCTCATCAGCACAGGTGACCATGCAGTCCCAGAATTGCAAAAGAGCTCCAGCATGGACCATATGAGAGGTACTCGATCTGATCACTGTTTGGGGAGACAAATTTGTGCTATCAGACCTCCGTTCCAAAGATGAAATGCCCAAATATTTGAAAAAATCTCCAAGGGCATGATGGATAGAGGCTACAACAGGGACCCGCAGCAGTGCCGCGTGAAAATTAAGGAGCTCAGGCAAGCCTACCAAAAAATCCAAAGAGGCAAACGGCCACTCCAGGTCATAGCCCCAGATATGCCTCTTCTATGATGAGCTACAGGCAATTCTAGGGGGGGCCTCTACCACTACCTCATCCGTCTGTGGACACCTGCAAAGGGGGAGTCTCATGCAACAGGGATGAAGATTTTGGGAACGAGGAAGATGAGGAGGTGGAGGAGGAGGAGGATAGCACACAGCATGCAAGCAGAGAAACCATTCTCCCCGACAGCCAGGAACTGTTTATCATCTTGGAGCCAATACCATTCCAACCCTCCCAACTCGGGCTCACGGACCACGAAGCCATAGAAGGCCCCTCTGGTGAGTGTACCTTTGCAAATATAAGGCATGGTTTAAAAGCAAGCATGTTTAATGATTAATTTGCCCTGAAGACTTGGGATTCATTTGCAACCAGTACAGCCCCTCCTTTTAAATGGCCAACCCAATGGGTGCTTGGTATGGGAAATGAGGGTGCTGCTGTTTGAAACCATTCCCACATGTTATGAAGGTTGAAGAAGTTGAAAGATTGTGGCTTACCATGGCTGCCTGCAAGCCGAATTGTGTTGCCCAGCCCTGAGGCAGGCCCTCAATATAAGAGGCAAAATGTGACCTTGTACCAAAAGCACATCTGCTATGTAATGTTAACCGCTTGGTTCACCGTGAAAGAGTCTACCCATTGTTCTCTAAAATGTGTCTTTTTAATTACTAGTCTCCCTTTTTTTCCTCCCACAGCTGCAAATGTTTCAACGTTCCCCCTATCGTCTCTGCCCAGAGGCTAGCACAGATAAGGTGAAAAAAAAACGCACTCATGTTGAAATGTTCTCTGAGCTCATGCAGTCCTCCTGCACTGAAAGAGCTCAGCAGAATGCGCAGAGGCAAACAATGTCAGAGTCCAGGAAAGCAGAAAATGAACGCGAGGACAGGAGGGACGAGTGAGATGAGAGGTGGCGGGAGCAAGATGAGGGTGGAGGGAGCAAGATGAGACATGGCGGCAGCGTGATGAGAGGAGGCAGGTTGCAATGCTGAGGCTACTGGGCAATCAAACTGATATGCTATGGCATCTGGTGGAGCTGCAGGA
Organism: Gopherus evgoodei; assembly: GCF_007399415.2. Classification (NCBI taxonomy): domain Eukaryota; kingdom Metazoa; phylum Chordata; order Testudines; family Testudinidae; genus Gopherus; species Gopherus evgoodei. The sequence goes on from NC_044326.1 coordinate 141,522,180, forward strand.
AAGGCAGCAGACCGTCGCTGCTGCCCCTGTGTAACCGCCTTCCCTCCTCCCCAAGTTCCATAGCCTCCTCACCCAGACACCCAAGAACGCGGAGGCGGGGACTCCAGGGACCCAACCACTCCACCCTAGAGGACTGCCCAAGCAACAGAAGGCTGGCATTCAATAAGTTTTGAAGTTTAAAGTGCAGTGTGGCCTTGTCCTTCGCTCATCCCCTCATTCACCACCTCACCTAGTGCTTCCCTCCTCCTCCACCCTTCCTGGGCTACCTTGGCAGTTATCCCCCCTATTTGTGTGATGAATTAATAAAGAATGCATGATTTTGAAACAATAATGACTTTATTGCCTCTGCAAGCAGTGATCGAAGGAGGGAGGGTGGTTGGCTTACAGGGAAGTAGAGTGAACCAAGGGGGCAGGTTTTCATCAAGAAGAAACAAACAGAACTGTCACACCATAGCCTGGCCAGTCATGGAACTGGTTTTCAAAGCTTCTCTGGTTCGGAGCACACCCTGCTGTGCTCTTCTAATTGCCCTGGTGTCTGGCTGCCAGGCGAGTTGCCTCAGCCTCCCACCCCACCATAAATGTCCCCCCCATACTCTCACAGATATTGTGGAGCGCACAGCAAGCAGCAATAACAATTGAAATGTTGGTTTTGCTGAGGTCTAACAGGCAGTAAACTGCGCCAGCACACTTTTAAACATCTAAATGCACATTCTACTACCATTCTGCACTTGCTCAGCCTATAGTCGAACAGCTCCTTGCTACTGTCCAGGGTGCCTGTGTATGCTTCATAAGCCATGGCATTAAGGGGATAACTATAGGCATTTCAACATCCCCAACTGTTATTTTCTTGTCTGGGAAGTAAGTCCCTTCCTGCAGCTCTTCAAACAGCCCAGAGTTCCTGAAGATGCAAGCGTCATGTACCTTTCCCGGCCATCCCACGTTGACTTCGGTAAAACGTCCCTTGTGATCCACCAGTGCTTGCAGCACCATTGAAAAGTACCCCTTGTGGTTTATGTACTGGCTGCCAAGGTGCTCCAGTCCCAAGATAGGGATATGCCATCTATCACTCCATAACAGTTAGGGAATCCCACTGCAGCAAAGCCATCCACTATGACCTGCACATTTCCCAGAGTCACTACCCTTGATAGAAGCAGGTCAGTGATTGCATTGGCTACATGGATCATAGCAGCCCCCAGAATAGATTTACCCACCCCAAATTGATTCCCAATTGACTGGTAGCTGCCTGGCATTGCAAGCTTCCAGAGGGCTATCGCCACTTGCTTCTCAACCATGAGGGCTGCTCTCATCTTGGTATTCTTGCACTTCAGGGCAGGGGAAAGCAAGTCAAAAAGGTCCATGAAAGTACCCTTATGCATACAAAAGTTTTGCAGACATTGGGAATCATCCCAGACCTGCAACACTATGTGGTCCCACCAGTCTGTGCTTGTTTCCCGGGCCCAGAATTGACATTCCACGGCATGAACCCAGGGCCGCTCAGAGGATTCAGGGGGCCTGGGGTCTTTGGCGGTGGGGGGCCCCCGCCACCGAATAGCCACCGAAGACCCAGCACTTTGGTGGTGAGTCCCACGGCAGAAGGACCCCCCCACCACCGAATTGCCGCCGAAGACCTGCGAGAGTTTTCCAGGGCCCCCAGAGCAAGTGAAGGACCCTGCTCCAGGGGCCCTGAAACACTCTCTTGGGGGCCCCTGCAGGGCCCAGGGCCTGGGGCAAATTGCCCCACTTGCCCCCACCTCTGGGCAGCCCTGCATGAACCTGCCCCATTACCACCCTGATGTCCATATTGCCAGGGCCTGTGCTTTGAGAGAAGTCTGTGTCCATGTCCTCATCACTATCGTGATTATGCTGTCATCGCCTCTTTGCCTGCTTTTGCGGGTTCTGGTTCTTCACATACTGCAGGATAATGTGCAAGGTGTTTACAATGCTCACAATAGCAGCGGCGAGCTGAGCGGGCTCCATGCTTGCTGTGGTATGGCGTCTGCAGGAGAGAAGAGTTGCAGTGGAAGCAGTGGATGACGATGGATACCATTGGAATAAGTATTTATAACGAACAACAAGAGGACCTGCGAGGTGGATTCATGGCACCAGGAGAGCAGGAGAGCACAGTTGCAGTGGAAGCGGTGGTTGGATGACAATGGTTAGCAGTCCTACTGCTGCACTGTCTGCTGAAAGCAGTATGGCATCTGCACAGAAAAAAGACGCGGAACGATTGTCTGACGTTGCTTTCACAGAGAGAAGAGCGTCTGATGACATGTACCCAAAATCACCCGTGACAATGTTTTTGCCCCATCAGGCATTGAGAGCTCAACACAGAATTCCAGTGGGCAGCAGAGACTGTGGAAACTGTGGGATAGCTACCCACAATGCAACACTCTGAAAGTCAACACTAGCCATGGTACTATGGATGCACTCTGCTGACTTAATGCGCTTAATGGGGACACACACGATTGAATCGTTTCCTAAAAATTGACTTCTATAAATTTGACCTAATTTCCTAGTGTAGACATATCCTTAGTTCTTGCTCACATATGTATGGGAAAAGGAGCAAAAACACCTCAGAGCAGCTCTTCCCTTCACCACACTGCTACTTGCAACGTGGCTTGTCCATGTAAGGGAGTAAGTAGGCATGCCCCATTGCTCCCTTGTGGTAGTATCTGTTAGTAAATATTAACCCTTTAACTCCTTTCTTGCTGTATATTTCAGTCCTTTATATTCTTTAGATTCCATAGGATATTAACAAAGATTATGTAGACTCTTAAAGCGCAGAACACTGGTCATTGACAGATAAGTAATTGTATTCAGGGAATTCTGTGTGTTAGACAGTATCTAATAATCCATGGCATCTCTATGTCTATAAAGCTCCAGATATTCTGGGGAACCCTCCCTTTAACACACACACACACACACACACACACACACACACACACACTCTTACACAATTACATAAGCATATATAAACCTGGGAAACTGATAAAGCATGATTGTTACAACAGACAGGGAAGAATGGTTATTGGCAAAGAAAGACCTACTTAACGATATTATCTTGAAGAATTGTTAGTCCTCTCAGCTGTAAATAATTATGCCTTCACTCATAAACCAAGTAAACTGAGAATGTATAGAAATGACATCAGAACATATTTTCTTTTGGCAAAGAGGAGCTCTTTGTCTGAAAAACCGATATAACAACACTGGTGTTGGAATTTAGCTGGGGAATGAAACTGCACGTCCCTCCAGTTGCAGTGAAGAAGAGTCACAAAGCCAGCCCTTAAGCTCACATCAAAGGGTGATATTGTATCTGTTCTGTCTGTATTCTGTATAATGCTGTACTAATCTCTCATTGATAATCTTTCATTAAATAATTCCAACTGAGCCTGTTACTTAACAATACTGAGTCATCATTAACTCAGACATGCAACACTTGCACGGATATGTGTTGGCGCCTAACAGTGCCCATAACGTATAGCCCATGAAGAGAAGCCCCCTCTTATACAACAACCAAAACCCACCTGTTTTAAATGGTCAGTTTAGTCTCAAGCTAATGTTACACAGTGAATCTTCAAATCACAATGACATGCCACTGTTCATGGCACTAACCATTTGTACGGTGACGTTTCCACTGTACCTTTTTAAAATTAATGGTGAACAGTTGGCTGCTGGTTTTAACCTGGCCATGTAAACCATGACATTATAAATTCTATGGTGCACTGGATGCAATCTGAGCAATATCCTTAATCTTTTACCATTCTGGTCAATCACTCATTGAGACAGATTTTGACAACATCATCTATTTAAAAAAACCAGCCATGGAATATATTTCCTGTATCACAGTTTACTACCCTCCTACCAAAGCTCTTCAAACTTGTACATATACTTTATTAATTATAAACTCTCTCTCTCGTCCCTCCCCCCAAGCTATTTGTTTCCTGTGAAGAGTGCAAATAAGAATGTAGGGTAGGGCTGATGTTAAAATAAGGAGGGTTCTGCTGTTTTGGGCTCTCTTTATATCAGCACACTTCACAGATTCTGTCTGTTTGTTTGTTATGTTTGTTTGGTCGAATGTTACATGTCTGTGTAGGTTTTGTGACACCCAGTCAATGTTTATAGAACCACAGGGTTAGAAGCGACTGCAAAGGTTATCGAGTCCAGGGGTTCTCAAACTTCATTGCACCGTCATCCACTTCTGACAACAAAAATTGTTACACAACCCCGGGATGGGGAACCAAACCCTGAGCCCTCTTGAGCCCTGCGCAGGGGGGGCCAGGGCCAAAGCCAGAGACCCACCACTCTTGGTGGGGTGCCAAAGCCAAATCCCAAGGGCTTCAGCCCCAGGTGGGGAGGCCTGTAATCTGAGCCTCCCACACACACACTCAGGGCTGAAGCCCTTGGGCTTTGGCCCCAGGCAGTGGGGCTTGGGCTTCGGCACTTGGCCCTAGCAAGGCTAATGCCAGCCTTTGGTGAGCCTATTAAAAAGGGGGTCATGACCCACAGTTTGAGAACTGCCGATCTAGTCTAACCCCCTGCCAAGATACAGGATTTGTTGTGCCTAAGCCATCTGAGACAGATGGCTCTGTCCAGACTCCTTTTGAAAACCTCCAGTGAAGGAGTTTCCACAACCTCCTTCGGCATCTGTTCCATTGTCCTACTGTTTTGACAGTTGGGAAGTTTTTCTTGAGATTTAATTTAAATCTGCTGTGCTGTTGTTTGAACCAATTGTCTCTTGTTCTTCCCCCAGTGGCAAGAAAGAACAACTTTTCTCCATCTCTTTTATATCAGCCCTTCAAGTATCTGAAGACAGCTACCATATCCCCGCTAATCTCCTCTTGTCCAAACTAAACATACCCAGTTCCTTCAGCCTTTGCTCATTTGGCTTTCACTCCATTCCTTTAAACATCTTTGTCGCTCATCTCTGGATCCTTTCCAGTTTTTCCTACATCCTTTCAATACATCGGTTACCAAATTGGACACAGTACTCCAGCTGAGGCCTAACCAATGCCAAATAGAGCAGTACTATCACCTCTCATGACTTATGGATTCATAGATTCATAGACTTAAGGTCAGAAGGGACCATTATAGTCATCTAGTCTGACCTCCTGCACAATGCAGGCCACAGAATCTCACCCACCCACTCCTGGAACAAACACCTAACCTATGTCTGAGCTATTGAAGTCCTTAAATTGTGGTTTAAAGACCTCAAGGTGCAGAAAATCCTCCAGCAAGTGACCCAGGCCCCATGCTGCAGAGGAAGGCAAAAAACCTCCAGGGCCTCTGCCAATCTTCTCTGGAAGAAAATTCCTTCCCGACCCCAAATATGGTGATCAGTTAAACCCTGAGCATGTGGGCAAGACTCACCAGCCAGCACCTAGGAAAGAATTCTCTGTAATAATTCAGATCCGCCCACATCTAACATCCCATCACAGACCATTGGGCATATTTACCTGCTAATAATCAAAGATCAATTAATTGCCAAAATTAGGCTATCCCATCATACTATCCCCTCCATAAACTTAATCAAGCTTAGTCTTGAGGCCAGATATGTCTTTTGCCCCCTCTACTCCCCTTGGAAGTCTGTTCCACAACTTCACTCCTCTAATGGTTAGAAACCTTCGTCTAATTTCAAGTCTAAACTTCCTAGTGTCCAGTTTATATCCATTTGTTCTTGTGTCCATATTGGCACTAAGCTTAAATAATTCCTCTCCTTCTCTGATATTTATCCCTCTGATTTATTTATAAAGAGCAATCATATCTCCCCTCAACCTTCTTTTGGTTAGGCTAAACAAGCCAAGCTCTTTCAATATCCTTTCGTAAGACTGGTTTTCCATTCCTCTGATCATCCTAGTAGCCCTTCTCTGTACCTGTTCCAGTTTGAATTCATCCTTCGTAAACATGGGAGACCAGAACTGCACACAGTATTCCAGATGAGGTCTCACCAGTGCCTTGTGTAACGGTATGAACACATCCTTATCTTTACTGGAAATACCTCGCCTGATGCATCCTAAAACTGCGTAAGCTTTTTTAACGGCCATATCACATTGGCGGCTCATAGTCATCCTGTGATCAACCAATACTCCAAGGTCCTTCTCCTCCTCTGTTACTTCCAACTGATGTGTCCCCAATTTATAACCAAAATTCTTGTTATTAATCGCTAAATGCATGACCTTGCACTTTTCACTATTAAATTTCATCTTATTACTACTACTCCAGTTTACAAGGTCATCCAGATCTTCCTGTAAGATATCCCGGTCCTTCTGTGTGTTAGCAATACCTCCCAGCTTTGTGTCATCCGCAAACTTTATTAGCACATTCCCACTTTTTGTGCCAAGATCAGTTATTAAAAGGTTAAATAAGATTGGTCCCAAAACTGATCTCTGAGGAACTCCACTAGTAACCTCCTTCCAGCCTGACAGTTCACTTTTCAGTATGACCCATTGTATTCTCCCCTTTAACCAGTTCCTTATCCACCTTTCAATTTTCATATTGATCCTCATCTTTTCCAATTTAACTAATAATTCCCCATGTGGAACCATGTCAAATGCCTTACTGAAATCGAGGTAAATTAGATCTACTGCATTTCCTTTGTCTAAAAAATCTGTCACCTTCTCAAAGAAGGAGATCAGGTTAGTTTGGCACAATCTACCTTTTGTAAAACCATGTTGTATTTTGTCCCAATTACCATTGACCTCAATGTCCTTAACTACTTTCTCCTTCAAAATTTTTTCCAAGACCTTGCATACTACAGATGTCAAACTAACAGGCCTATAGTTACTTGATCACTTTTTTTTCCTTTATTAAAAATAGGAACTATGTTAGCAATTCTCCAGTCATACGGTACAACTCCTGACTTTACAGATTCATTACAAATTCTTGCTAATGGGCTTGCAATTGTATGTACCAGTTCCTTTAATATTCTTGGGTGAAGATTATCTGGGCCCCCTGATTTAGTCCCATTAAGCTGTTCAAGTTTGGCTTCTACCTCGGATGTGGTAATATCTACCTCTATATTCTCATTCCCATTTGTCATCCCACCATTATCCCTAAGCTTCTCATTAGCCTAATTAAAGACTGAGGCAAAATATTTGTTTAGATATTGGGCCATGCCTAGATTATCCTTAACCTCCACTCTATCCTCAGTGTTTAGCGGTCCCACTTCTTCTTTCTTTGTTTTCTTCTTATTTATATGGCTATAGAACCTTTTACTATTGGTTTTAATTCCCTTTGCAAGGTCCAACTCTACATGGCTTTTGGCCTTTCTCACTTTATCCCTATATGTTCTGACCTCAATAAGGTAGCTTTCCTTGCTAATCCCTCCCATCTGCCACTCCTTGTAGGCTTTCTGCTTTTTCTTAGTCACTTCTCTGAGATGCTTGCTCATCCAGCTTGGTCTTCAACTCCTGCCTATGATTTTTTTTTCCTTTCTTGGGATGCAGGCTTCTGATAACTTCTGCAACTTTGAGTTGAAGTAATTCCAGGCCTCCTCCGCCTTGAGATCCACAAGTTCTTCAGTCCAATCCACTTCCCTAACTAATTTCCTTAATTCTTTAAAGTTAGCCCTTTTGAAATAAAAAACCCTAGCCGCAGATCTATTTTTGTTTATCCTTTCATCTAGTTTGAACTGAATTAGCTCATGATCACTCGAACCAAGGTTGTCCCCTACAACCATTTCTTCTATGAGGTCCTCACTACTCACCAAAACCAAATCTAAAATGGCATCCCCTCTTGTTGGTTTTTCAGCTACTCAGTGAAGGAATCCATCAGCTATTGCATCCAGAAAAATCTGAGCCCTATTATTGTTGCAAGCACTTGTTCTCCAGTCTATATCTGGGAAGTTAAAGTCTCCCGTGATCACACAATTCCCATTAGTGTTTACTTCATTAAAAACATTAAAGACATCTCTATCCATATCCAAATCATTTCCCGGCAGTCCGTAGCACACCCCAAGCACTGTCTCAGGGGAGGCTCTAGTATCTTTCTTTCCCAATATGATTTTTGCCCAGATTTGCATGCTATGCCTCTGTTAATGCAACCCAAAATTGCATTTGCTTTTTCTGGTCTACCACCACTGCCAGATCCTTTTCAGTGGTGTTGCCGCCAAGACAGTTATCCTCCATTCCATGCTTGTGGTTTTCTTCCCTAGGCACAGCACCTTACATTTGTCTTTGCTTGAATTTCATTTTTCCGTCTATAGCCCAGTTCTCCAATTTGTCAAGATCCCTCTGAAGTTTAGGTCTCTCCTCCAAAGTGTTTGAATATTAACACTCAATATTTGCAATCCCCAATCCTAATAAACCATTCATTAACAACTTAAGGCCCTATCCAAAGCCCATGAAAGTCTACGGAAAGACTCCCACTGACTTCAGAGGGCTTTAGATCAGGACTTCCAAGGATGCAATGGGAAGTAACAGAATCCCATGCATAAATATAAGTAATAATACCTAGCTCTTCTATGATGGAATGGTATCCCTAGACTCTGTCTGTTTGTCCGAGGGTGGAGATGGATGGCAGGAGAGAAATCACTTGATCATTAACTGTTAGGTTCACTCCCTCTGGGGCACTTGGCATTGGCCATGGTCGGTAGATAGGATACTGGGTTAGATGGAGCTTTGGTCTGACCCAGTATGGCCGATCCTATGTTCTTATGTTCCTATATCATGCTGTTCCTCAGCAAATCTCAAAGTGCTTCTCAACAGAGGTCAGCACACACAATACAAAACTCAGAGAGGTTACTTGTGGCCCTGTTCTCACACTGTTAACCACATGGGTGTGATAATTTACTTCTGGAAGAGCCCCATTGATTTCAATTAGACAAATCAAGAAACAAGGCACTAGTTAGTGAAAGTAAATGTATCTCAAAATCTGACCATTGGTAAATAGGATTCACATAAAATAAGACCTCAAAAATTGGCTGAAATCAAGCAAATGAGATTCAGGCTGTTATTATGAATAACGATGTAGCCCCATATGAAAGGCCTAAATCAGCAACAGTTTTTCACCTTGAGTAGTACTTACACTTGCAGATGCAAAGGGGGGCTGTTTGCTTGTGAACGGTGCCCAACCGGAGGACAGTAAAGCAACAGAAAAGCACTGGGGAGATAGCAGTAGATGATAATTTGAAAGTGAGACGATCTGGACAAGTACCCTAAAAAAATTGAGTAAATATTTACTTGAATTTAAAAATGTGTTCACTTTGGCCATGCATGCACCCATTTGTGTTCATTATAACAGCAAAGAAAACAGTGTTGACCCGAAAGTGATGCCACTGGGCTGCAGAGCTTCTGCACAGAACCTTCCCTGGGTCTCAGCCTGCCAGGCGTCCCACTACCGATTTAAAGGAACAGTGCACATATCCTCCTAGTTACTTTTCTTGTTAACCTCAGTTTCTGTGGTTTCTTCCATACAAAGTAACCTAAATGTGGCTATTGGCAGGTGAAGAGGATTGTCAGTCAACAGAAGTGCTTTCTCTCCATGTAATATGTGAAGCTGCAACTGGCCAAATACATTTCCTGGCCTGAAGTGTTTGTGCTGTGAATTGCAGGCACATTATTCAGCTTAGAAGGATTCCCAGCTATAGCCCATAGACCAGGGATCGACAATCTTTGGAACGCAGCCCACCAGGATAAGCACCTTGGTGGGCCAGGCCGATTTGTTTACCTGCTGCATCCGCAGATTCAGCCGATCATGACTCCCACTGGCCACGGTTCACTGTCCCAAGCCAATGGGGGTGGTGGGAAGCGGCTGCCAGCACATCCCTCAGCCTGCTCTGCTGGTCGCAGCCCCCATTGACCTGGAGCGGCAAACTGCGGCCAGTGAGACCAGCGATTGGCTGAACTTCAGGTAAACAAACTGGCCCAGCCCGCCAGGGTGCTCACCCTGGTGGGCCATGTGCCAAAGATTGCTGATTCCTGCTGTAAGTGTAGGTATTTGCTAGATAAAGCACAGGTATCAGTTAAGGCAGTAGTGTAATGAGCCTATAAGGCATAAGACCAAAAAGGCCTCAGCATATGCAGGTAACCCAGGTAACCCTAGATAATAAGGTATCACAAGCTAGAATGCTGTAATGACTAAATGAAGGACATAAATCCACACTGTGTAGAGGTCAAGCATAGGAGTTTATTACACACAGCGCTGGCAGAGTATCACCTTGTTTATTAGGTTCAGAGACACTGTCAATCAATTGATTACAATAGAATATATAGATTTTCCATGGGTGGGGAAAAGTGACGGGGTAGGCAGTTCCACACCCCGGGATAGGTTTTGCAGCAAGACAAGATGGCACATTAGCCAATGGTTAAAAGGTTACATAATGTCTCCGCCCATGGTCTCAAGTTAGCAAGATAACATTTAATTAATACTTTGATAAAATATTATTAGTATAAAATACATATGTTGAATTCTGATTTGGGGTCCATAGGAATGGAGCAACTCCTTTGACTGTCCAACAGGTACATTCCTAGGGGTTAAAGCAACGAAACAGTGAAAGTATATGGCAATAAAGATTGTCCCCTTTATGTCTTTAGGCAGGCACTCATCCCTGGGAAGGGAGGTGGGAGGCTGCCATATCTTATACTGAAATGTGCCAACTTTTCCTAAACTCAAGGTTGGATCTATGGGAAGAACGTTCCCTACAGAAGAGACTGACACAATAGGAACAGGGATCCTTTGTTCAATTTGCAACTCTGAATAAGACACAATTATTTAGTTCTTAGCTCCAACACATGGCAATTTGCTGACTAGGCCTATTTTAGCAAAAGAAGATTATCTGTTTGCCCTAGCTTTCTCTTAGCTAATTACTATTTGCTATGCTTCTGGTCTCCAGACCAAGCTCTGGACTTTGGGTCTGAGAAAGAACTGGCACAATCCATATACCAGGTTGTTATATAAAATGCACATGGATTTTAACTCTTCACTACCACAGAAAGCTAATTTATACCAGCGTGGGATATTTAAAGTTAGGAACATCAGTGGATGTCTGACCACAAGAGTGCCATGGTAACTAATTGTCGTATATGCTAATAAGCTTGAGGTATAAAGCCTAGTAACTTATGGTTGATCACAGGATGACTATGAGCCGCCAATGTGATATGGCCATTAAAAAAGCTAATGCGGTTTTAGGATGCATCAGGTGAGGTATTTCCAGCAAAGATAAGGAGGTGTTAGTACGGTTATATAAGGCACTGGTGAGACCCCACCTGGAATACTGTGTGCAGTTCTGGTCTCCCATGTTTAAGAAGGATGAATTCAGACTGGAACAGGTTCAGAGATGGGCTACTGGGATGATCCGAGGAATGGAAAACCTGTCATATGAAAGGAGACTCAAAGAGCTTGGCTTGTTTAGCCTAGCCAAAAGAAGGCTGAGGGGGGATATGTTTGCTCTTTATAAATATATTAGAGGGATTAATATTGGGGAGGGAGAGGAATTATTTAAGCTTAGTACCAATGTAGATACAAGAACAAATGGGTATAAACTGGACACTAGGAAGTTTAGACTTGAAATTAGATGAAGGTTTCTAACCATTAGAGGAGTGAAGTTCTGGAACAGCCTTCCAAGGGGAGTAGTGGAGGCAAAAGACATATCTGGCTTTAAGACTAAGCTTGATAAGTTTATGGAAGGCATGGTATGATGGGATAGACTAATTTTGGCAATTGATCTTTGATTATCAGCAGATAAGTATGCTCAGTGGTCAGTGATGGGATGTTGCATGGGATGGGATCTGAGTTACTGCAGAGAATTCTTTTCCGAGTGCTGGCTGGTGAGTCTTGCCCACATGCTCAGGGTTTAGCTGATCGCCATATTTGGGGTCGGGAAAGAATTTTCCTCCGGGGCAGATTGGCAGAGGCCCTGGAGGTTTTTCGCCTTCCTCTGCAGCGTGGGGCATGGGTCACTTGCTGGTGGATTCTCTGCAGCTTGAGGTCTTCAAACCACAATTTGAAGACTTCAGTAACTCAGACATAGGTTAGGGGTTTGTTATAGAAGTGGATGGGTAGGGTTCTGTGGCCTGCTTTGTGCAGGGGGTCAGACTAGATGATCACATTGGTCCCTTCTGACCCTAGAATCTAAGAATCTATGAATCTATGGGAGAAGGGCACCCCAACATTAGAGGGTGAGGAAATACAAATAAGAAAAAGAGGATGAAACACCTACTGACTAGATATTAGGCTTAGTGGCATCCATGCTAGACATTATAAAAGTTGTGTCCTGGGCTGTGTGCCCTGGGAGATGTAACTCTTGGGAGATGCCAGAATGGTGACCACTGGTGATAATGGGCATAATGATTCTGATGAGGTGGATGATGACTAACACTTTGGTTCCTTTTGCAAGGTATGGTCCGAGTATGTGGCTGCTCAGATGCACACACTGTATTATCTCGATCTACATTGCTTAGTGGGAGTGTTTGTGACTTTACCAATGGTGTTAATAAAACTACTGCAGATTCAAAAGGGTTTTCTTAAGTGTGAGTGTCACAACTGTGCATGTCAGGTTCTCAGCTAAACTTTAATTTTAATAGTACGGGGCCTGGTCTTGGGATGAGAAACTACCAAACATCAGATTGTTGATGGGGAACTCTTTAAGTAATCAATCGAATGAATACACAATCAGTAGATCAGAGAACACTGGTCCACATATGCCCACTTATCTCTGTCTAACAGGAGAGCTCTAGGTGGAGTTAGGCTTTATGACTTTAACATTATGCGCCCGCTATCTTTCACCTAGAGTAAAATTCCCTTGTGAGCTTTAACAAGCCCATAGGACATTAGGCCACTGTAGGCCAGTTTCAAACTAGTTGGTTCTTGGAGGGTGAGTGTTGTCTGCTCCTATCTGTTCTTCTAAGCTAAGTGGAACATGCAGCCCCATGCATACCTGAGCAAAAGTGACCCATCCTTGCTGCCCAATGTAACTCTTTTAATAAGAGAGATGGAACCCGAGGGATTCAGTTGGGGATACCACCAGTAAAGTGCAGCTGTCACAAACACAGCACACCGAACAAGGAGGGCTTAGCAAATCGAATCCCTCAGAGCTCAGTGGAAAATGGGGCAAAAAACCCTCACAAGGAGCCAGTAAGAATGGAAGTGAAGTACCTCCTAGCATAATAAATACTTTACTATTTAATTACACAGGCCCCAGGTCTTCACACCTTGTGTTTACAGCCTTTGCAAACAGAATCACAGCACTCTACTAAACTGAAGACAGAACAACTGGCCATTCCACGGTTCAAAGTACATACATTTCAAGTGACAACATGCTTGAAGGATAGTGACAGTCTGCCCTGTTGAACTTTTGCTGTGACAATCTGTGTGAATTGAGCATAAAGACATTTTGTCCACCAGTGTCACTGGCTACCAGGTTTCGCTCTCCAAGGAAAGTTACTGTAATACAGTGAGGAAGACATGATGCATTTAATAAAAAGAGCAACATGCATATTTCTGGACAACGTGAGCCTTTTGGAATGCTGAAATTCACAATGCTGCTCTAGGCAGTTCTGTCTTGAAGCCTGCAGTTCCACTTCTCTGCCTCCCTTTCCTAGTTCTTGTCCCATAATCCCACCAGGATCCTGTTGTGGAAGCAAGAGCAAAACTTTAATTTTGCTTGCTGCTTGTTTCACAGAAAGCCCCACTCACACTCGCTCCAGCTCCCTCTCTTTCTTCTCCGTGCAGAGTCATTGGTTTTGGCTGTGAGCAAAAGTAAATGTTCACAAAGTTCACAAAGGGAAAAGAAGCCATGTGTGCATGCTAGAGGAGTGAGTTGCATCAGAGTGAGTTACAATACATTCCACAGAGCTGTGACATGCAAAGGTTAGTAAGGTTCTAGATAGAGCTGTGAAAAACTTTGCCCCTGAAGGGCCTGAAACCTGGTGGAGACCTAAATGTTGAACTATGGGCATGTCTATCCTGCCCCACATTTCAGAGTAGGGGGATGCGAACTTTAGCATGCACCAAAGGGCTGTGCTATAGCTCCCCTGTGTGGAGGTTATGGGCATGAACTTAAAGTCCCTAGTTTGCACTAATGTAATCCTCTTCAAACAGTTTGCTAAAAAGAAAAATCGGACTGTGACTCAGACTGTTTTGACTGTTAATACACACGACTGGAATGTTGGTGTGGATGGGTATAGTTTGCTCAGGAAGGATAGACAGGGGAAAAAGGGAGGAGGTGTTGCCTTATATATTAAAAATGTACACACTTGGACTGAGGTGGAGATGGACATAGGAGACGGAAGGGTGGAGAGTCTCTGGGTTAGGCTAAAAGGGGTAAAAAACACAGGTGATGTCGTGCTGGGAGTCTACTACAGGCCACCTAATCAGGCGGAAGAGGTGGATGAGGCTTTTTTCAAACAACTAACAAAATCATCCAAAGCCCAAGATTTGGTGGTGATGGGGGACTTCAACTATCCAGATATATGTTGGGAAAATAACACCGCGGGGCACAGACTATCCAATAAGTTCCTGGACTGCATTGCAGACAACTTTTTATTTCAGAAAGTTGAAAAAGCTACTAGGGGGGAAGCTGTTCTAGACTTGATTTTAACCAGCAGGGAGGAACTTGTTGATAATTTAAAAGTAGAAGGAAGCTTGGGTGAAAGTGATCATGAAATCATAGAATTTGCAATTCTAAGGAAGGGTAGAAAGGAGTACAGCAGAATAGAGACAATGGATTTCAGGAAGGCGGATTTTGGTAAGCTCAGAGAGCTGATAGGCAAGGTCCCATGGGAATTAAAACTGAGGGGAAAAACAACTGAGGAAAGTTGGCAGTTTTTCAAAGGGACGCTATTAAGGGCCCAGAAGCAAGTTATTCCGATGGTTAGGAAAGATAGAAAATGTGGCAAAAGACCACCTTGGCTTACCCTTGAGATCTTGCGTGACCTACAAAATAAAAAGGCGGCATATAAAAAATGGAAACTAGGTCAGATCACGAAGGATGACTATAGGCAAATAACACAGGAATGCAGAGGCAAGATTAGAAAAGCAAAGGCACAAAATGAACTCAAACTAGCTATGGGAATAAAGGGAAACAAGAAGACTTTTTATCAATACATTAGAAGCAAGAGGAAGACTAAGGACAGGGTAGGCCCACTGCTCAATGAGGAGGGGGTAACAGTAACGGGAGACTTGGAAATGGCAGAGATGCTTAATGACTTCTTTGTTTCGGTCTTCACTGAGAAGTCTGAAGGAATGTCTAGTATAGTGAATGCTTACGGGAAGAGGGTAGGTTTAGAAGAGAAAATAAGGAAAGAGCAAGTAAAAAATCACTTTGAAAAGTTAGATGCCTGCAAATCACCAGGGCCTGATGAAATGCATCCTAGAATACTCAAGGAGTTAATGGAAGAGGTATCTGAGCCTCTTGCTATTATCTTTGGGAAATCATGGGAGACAGGGGAGATTCCAGAAGACTGGAAGGGGGCAAATATAGTGCCCATCTATAAAAAGGGAAATAAAAACAACCCAGGAAACTACAGACCAGTTAGTTTAACTTCTGTGCCAGGGAAGATAATGGAGCAGGTAATCAAAGAAATCATCTGCAAACACTTGGAAGGTGGTAAGGTGATAGGGAATAGCCAGCATGGATTTGTAAAGAACAAATCGTGTCAAACTAATCCGATAGCGTTCTTTGATAGGATAACGAGCCTTGTGGATAAGGGAGAAGCGGTGGATGTGATATACCTAGACTTTAGTAAGGCATTTGATACGGTCTCGCATGATATTCTTATAGATAAGCTAGGAAAGTACAATTTAGATGGGGCTACTATAAGGTGGGTGCATAACTGGCTGGATAACCGTACTCAGAGAGTAGTTGTTAATGGCTCCCAATCCTGCTGGAAAGGTATAACAAGTGAGGTTCCGCAGGGGTCTGTTTTGGGACCGGTTCTGTTCAATATCTTCATCAACGATTTAGATGTTGGCATAGAAAGTACGCTTATTAAGTTTGCGGACGATACCAAACTGGGAGGGATTGCAACTGCTTTGGAGGACAGGGTCAAAATTCAAAATGATCTGGACAAGTTGGAGAAATGGTCTGAGGTAAACAGGATGAAGTTCAATAAAGATAAATGCAAAGTGCTCCACTTAGGAAGGAACAATCAGTTTCACACATGCAGAATGGGAAGAGACTGTCTAGGAAGGAGTATGGCAGAAAGAGATCTAGGGGTCATAGTGGACCACAAGCTTAATATGAGTCAACAGTGTGATACTGTTGCAAAAAAAGCAAACATGATTCTGGGATGCATTAACAGGTGTGTTGTAAACAAGACACGAGAAGTCATTCTTCCACTTTACTCTGCGCTGGTTAGGCCTCAACTGGAGTATTGTGTCCAGTTCTGGGCACCGCATTTCAAGAAAGATGTGGAGAAATTGGAGAGGGTCCAGAGAAGAGCAACAAGAATGATGAAAGGTCTTGAGAACATGACCTATGAAGGAAGGCTGAAGGAATTGGGTTTGTTTAGTTTGGAAAAGAGAAGACTGAGAGGGGACATGATAGCAGTTTTCAGGTATCTAAAAGGATGTCATCAGGAGGAGGGAGAAAACTTGTTCACCTTAGCGTCCAATGATAGAACAAGAAGCAATGGGCTTAAACTGCAGCAAGGGAGATTTAGGTTGGACATTAGGAAAAAGTTCCTAACTGTCAGGGTAGTTAAACACTGGAATAGACTGCCTAGGGAAGTTGTGGAATCTCCATCGCTGGAGATATTTAAGAGTAGGTTAGATAAATTCTATCAGGGATGGTCTAGACAGTATTTGGTCCTGCCATGAGGGCAGGGGACTGGACTCGATGACCTCTCCAGGTCCCTTCCAGTCCTAGAGTCTATGAGTCTATGCTTGGTCTGAGCTTTGAACAAGACAGATCCATAACCAACCCCAATTTAGGCCTTGATCCTGCAGTGAGTTCTGTCCAGATGTATGAGTCAACCAATGGCGGGGGCTTAGGGCTAGATCCACTGGGAGTTAGGCACCTAAATACCTTTGAGGATCTGGACCTTAATGTTTAACACTGAATTTTTCATTCACTTTGTTCAAATCCCAAACCTCAAAAGATGTGAACTGTAACTGAAACACAAAAAAAGAATTTCTTCAGCCGTCTATGAAACAAGACTGATTACCCTTGCAGAATTCTTGACCTGGTGCAGCCAGAACACTCAGATGTTATCAAATTCAGAAGAGATATACAATGACATTAATTCACATTGGAAAAGCTATGTTAAAAGAACTTGAAGGTTCTGTCTCAGACCTTTAGAAAAATGGAAATTACTACTTCAGGGAAGGACAAAACTTCCAGTTTTTAATCACCATGTGGTGGAGTTGTATGCCACTATAGAGCTGCTGTTGCCTCAAAGAAAGCTTTGAAAAACAGTAAAAGTAATTCTGCTATATCATTCATAGAAGTGATCAATGCTCTGTGCTGAATTGTAGATGCGGGCATCAACAGTAGCTCTAAAAGGTAAGGAAATCATATATTACCAGGGAGAAAAGTCCCTTAGAACAATGATAGATATAGTAAGGAATCTTGTACAGGCAAGTAATATGGGCTTAACCCTCATGATTAATCCTCCATCTTGGCAGAAGGTTAGACTAGACGACCCTTGTGGTATCTTCTAACTGTATGGTTCTAAGAAAACATCCTTCTGGCGCTGCAAGCTTTTGGAAGCCTTGGTTGAACAGGGGAATATACAAATAAAATACTCTTGGCAGCAGTTTCAAAGCTGCTGGAAACAGCAAGCTTGTCTAGATGAGCTTCCTGACCCCTGGCAACCCAGCTGACGATGGGAATCATTTCACGAGCTGAATATCAACACATGCATGAGGACCTGTGTGTGATGGTTGGTACTCATTGACAGCTCACCCAATGACTACTGGGCCATGCCATCCTTAATGCAGAAAGGGGCTGATAGGGGAGCCTGGGCCCTCCCACTCCACCAGGCTCTGGCCCAGGGCCCTATAAGGGTTAGCAAGGGTTCAGTATCCAGGAGCACCTTAAGGCTGCCCTTCCTGGGCCACTTCCTACCACCCCACTCTATAGTCCAAGTTTGGTAGTCTGTGGTGAATCGGCAATAGAGAAAGGCATTGACTGCCCTGCAGTCTATCCAGGCCCAGCAGTTAGGCTCCTTTTCTCCAGAGGAAGACTCTTGTAGCATCCCTTTCTGGGTACTCCCAAGGCAGGTCCTTCTCCCTGCCTGGTCAACCCCCTTCTGAAGTGTCTGGCTTCCTTTTAGTGTAATGAGTAGTTTCTGCCTCTATCTTGAACATGTTCTGCTGGTGTGTCTGGGTGGGGACACCTGGGCCCTGAGCTGCTCTTTAACTCCTTCAGTTCTAGTATGGGGTAAATGCGTCCTGTCGTCATGTGCTTGAAGGTGGAAGAGATAAAATGAGCTGAACTATGTCTGTTCTTGGAGTCTTCTTTATACTGTCTCAAACCTTCCATTTAGCTTAGCAAAGAGAAGGTTAAGGGTTGACTGATCACCGTCTATAAGTACCTTCATGAGGAACAAATATTTAATAATGGGCAGTTCAGTCTAGCAGAAAAAAGTCTAACACGACCCAACGGCTGGAAGCTGAAGCTAGACAAGTTCAGAGTGGAAATAAGGCATACATTTTCAAAAGTGAGAGTAGTTAACCACTGGAACAATTTACTGAGGGTCGTGGTGGATTCTTCATTACATTTTTTTTTAAAATCAAGATAAGATGTTTTTCTAACTGCTCTGCTATAGGAATTATTGTGGGGAAGTTCTATGGTCAGTGTAATACAGGAGGTCAGACTAGATCTCTTCGAGTAAAAGGAGTAAATTCTTCTGGAAGACAATGAATTGGGGAGCAGGACTCCCACCTCTAATTGGTCAATGATGCCAGACTCTACTGTACACCTTTGTACTTTCTCTCACTCTGTCCCTTATGCTTGGGAGGTGTTCCCCATAAACATCCACAGAGCTACCTCCTTATCCTTCTTAAAATCTCCTTTTCCATGAAGCCTACAAAAAACTTGACTACAGTTGGGCCCCTGGCATGCTGAGACCACAGCCTATGATGCTGACCAATACTGTCCCTTTGTTTCCTTGTGCTCCCCCAGCTGTCTGTATCCACGTGTTGTCCCTTGCCTTATACTTAGATTGTAAGCTCTTTGGGGCAGGGACTGTCTTTTTGTTCTGTGTTTATGCAGCCCCTAGTCCTGGTCCATGGCAGGGACTCCTATGTGCTACACTTTTAAAAAAACAATAAATAATAATGATCTACCTGCCAATTTACCCTTCTGGCCCCCATCAGGACTATCTCAGCACTAGTCTACACTTGAATCACTACAGCGGTGCAGCTGTACTGACGTAGCTGCACCACTGTCGCACTCTACGTTGATGGGATCATTACTTCTCCTTCCCAAGGTTGGTGTAACTTACATCGCTTGGGGGGGTGGCTTTTCCACACCCCTGAGTGACTTGTCATACCGAAGTAAGTGCTAGGGTGTACAAGCCCTAATTGCCACAGGATAGCTGGGAAATTACCAGGTAAGACACATTTCTGTCTCCCTCACTATCTTGTCTGCCAGTATGGCACTAAATGGAGTAGCTAGCTAGCCCTGAGTAGGGAGGGAAACAAATTGGATTTTTTTCCCCAGAAACTGCTACAGCCTGGAGAACCCTTCTAAAACATGCTCCTTCCACAGCTGACTGCAGGTGTAGCTTGTGACATGGTTGATAAGGATGCAGCACTTCACCCAGGTATCAGCTTTGCAGATCTCTTCAGTTAATGCGCATGCTCTTTCAGCACATAATTGGAGTCACTGCCCTAGTCCAGTGTTATCTGGAGGTGGTGTGAGTCATGCTTTGCACACTTCTCTGATACACAGCTAAATCCATTGAACAAAAGAGGGTTCCAACACTTCCTTTGCTTGTGTGCTCAGGGGAGAATTGACAAGCAGATCAAATGAGGCTCTGAATCAATTTGTTCTACTACCGTAATGCTCGACAGTGCCCTAACATCTACGTTATGCCTCTTCTATTATTTGACAGGATTTGGGCAAAGGATGGAAAATCTATTTTCTGGGGTCTGTGGAAAACTGGGAAATTTTTGGTACATGGCCTGAATAAGTTCTGAGGATAAATGATACTGGCCAAAAGAAATGAATGGTTCCACTCCACAGCTTCTAATTCATCCAGCTTGTTTGGAGATGTCTGGACTACTGGTATGTCAAAGGATGATTGGCCTCTTAAGGGAGATGGGCCTCAGGCCACCTGTGAAAAGCTGAACTCACCACCCTGTTGGGGAAAAGGAAGCTCATGAGACCCAGGGTCAAGTGACCCAAGCAGGCCTAGAGAAGATAAGGAAGACACCTGGAGAGAGAAAGGGCTGAGGGTGGGTGTTGCCAGATGCCAAGAGGCACTGCAAAGAGTAAGAAGGATTCTGACTCAGCAGGGAGAAAACACCAGCAGGGAAGGCCAGTGGAGTGGCCAAACCCCAGACAAGAAGTGCTGGGAGAGGATAAAGACAGATGCTCACGGAGGAGGGGCTGGGCCCAGCAGAAACTAGATTTTGTAGATATAAGTTTTATTTTGAAAGACTCTGTGCAGAATTTAATAAACTGGATCCCAGGAGATGAGTGTTTTGAACATGTGGACTTTTTAAGTTACTCTGAGAAGAAGGGGAAACTGAGGCAGGGTGCCACAGATCCACTCCTGATTAACAGGCAGTACTACAGGGAAAGTGCTTTTTTTCATATGGGAACACTGTCTTAACCGATAAAGAGATGACACTGAATTTGTAGGTTCCTATAGGCTGTCAGTGCTTGTACTATTCCATTTACATATCACAGATCTTGAAAAATATATAAGTGGCGCAAACACAAAATCTGCCCAAACAAGGATGATCAACAAGGAGATGGATGGCAGGAGAGAGATCACTTGATCATTGCCTGTTAGGTTCACTCCCTCTGGGGCACCTGGCATTCGCCACTGTCAGTAGACAGGATACTAGACTAGATGGACCTTTGGTCTGACCCATTACGGCCGTTCTTATGTTCTTAATTTCTGCAGAATTTTTATAGTAATTTAATCTAGCAAGGTGTGTTCATGTATGTGGGGAGAGACTGCTGAAATAAACTGGAAATTAGATGGAGAATAGAGAGAATGTGTATGAGAGAAAGACTTGCTCACAAACTCTTTCCATGATGAAAAACTAGTGCAAGCTAACTGGTCAGCCTCTTGCTCTTTCGGAAAGCCAAGCTGTCACATTTACTTTTCTCCCACCAGGTGAAGAACTGGGCTTTTATTCAGGAAGTCCTGCCACAATGGATGAACGGTCAGATGTCAGAGCCAGGGTCCAGTTGACTGTACTTTTTAAGAAACCTTTTCTACAAAGCACTTTTACAGTGTTCAGTGAGACAATATCCTTGCTTCCTGCATTAAAAGTGAGCTTCTCATTCTCCCTTGCTTGCAGCAAAAGGTCTAGCCTCACGCTGAGGTCACCATCTGAGACTGACAGCTGATTGTTTTGCCCCTTTGAAATTCCAACAGACTGGATGCAGAAAAGGCATCTGTTACAGTCTGTGCCGAGTTGAAAAAAGGCAGAGTGATTGTTGTTCTGTTTGGAGCACTATGTCTTTGGTTTATCTGCCCCTTTCATTGGTCTAAGAGGCTCTCCATAGCACAGCTGTTCATAAAGTTTTTAATTCTGCCTCTGGAAGATGAACTGAAATAAAATAAACTTAAAACAAACTCAGCCTCACTGATGAAGAGAAAATTATAGAAATCAGATTTAAATAAAAGCAGATGAAATATCAAACATGTTGTGTGTTGTCAACACCACCAGCTTTCCGTGGGGACACAGTTAACTGGGGAGATATTAGGGGGCAAGAGGGTCTTTCTATGTGAGAAGAAGGGATGATCAGAGTGTTCCGACAAAACATTTCAGGGGGGAGGGGGACAAAAAGTGTTGTTTTTTTGTCAAAACATATTTTCAATTTGGTCCAAGTTTTCAAGGAAAAAGTGGTAAAAAACAAAACAAAATACTGGAACTTTGCCACTTCGGAACTTTTCAAAAGTTGGAGAAGTTTTGCAGTGTTAGAGAGGGGAAAAGTGGGAGAAAAGAAAACCCAGCCATCATTCACTCCAGTGCATTCAGTGACATCATTTTTTAAAAGAGGAGGAGCAGGAAAAGGGAGAAATAATCACAAACGGAAATGTCAAAGGTTTAACTAGTGCAATGAAAATCTCCATTTGAATTGAAGCAAAGAAAATATTCCATTTTCTTTAAAAATTTCCGCATAAAACAAAATTTAAAAAAATTAAGAAAAAAAGTTTTCAGTGAAAATGATTCATTTCAATTTTTCCTTGGTTAAAAACAGGGAGGTGTTCCCTGTTCATAGAGGGATGTAAGGGGGTTTCCCACCCACCTAGCTAGGCACATGGGCGAAGATTGGAAGCTCTTTGTGGAGGGAACCATCCTTTTTTGCTGTGTGTTTATAGCACCTCGCATGATGGGGCCCTGTTCCATGACTGAGGCTGCTAAAATCACAATCTAGCCATTAGCGAATAACAAATCATTTTGCAGATTTCATGCATTTCAGTTCAGTCAATTATTTTCTATAATAATGTTTAGAAATAATTGTCCATTGTTCTGGTTACGAAGAGAGTTAAAATAGAGATTAGGAGGAGTGGCTAAGAACATCATTTCATACTGCATTGTGTGTGTCTAATTCTGTTCCCGTAACCATCAGTGTTGCACTATATGTGGCATTTACTTGTAAGCAGAGTCAGGATGAGCTCTACCCTGACATCTGGTGGTGAATTATGGGGAGTGTGGAAAGGAATTTCAGGTATTTGCATTGGCACACCCACCCCACCTAGCATAGCCCATGGCAGCCTGGGATGGTTATTTTGACAGCTCTGGGATCCTCAATTTTTTTGTTATTGGGACAGAAGGAAAAAAGTGTTGTCACCCTGATTATGTGAATGAAGAACTATGAGACTGCTTTATGACAGAGATGCCTCACCATCAATGAAGTAGCACTTGCTAGACAAGGGACATGGGTGCCAAAACCCAGTGAATTGAGAGAGGTTGGGGATTGGTGTGTATGCCTGATTGGGGGGAGAGGGGGGGGTTGAGGGCCTGGAACACCAATTGCACATCCTCCTCTCTCCACTGTTGAAGAGCAGAGCTAATTTTGAATCCATTAGGAGTCCATCTAGAGGCTGCTGAGCTGAATTCACGTTGGGCCAATGGTGCACCAGCACCGGAGCTTCCCTACTACAAGCTGAAATCACTAAAAGAGCTAAGTTTACTGAGCTGAGATCACTGAGTGCTGTGTTAACTAGTGGGGGAGCCTGCAGCTCTATTGCTAAGCGGCTGGCAGAGCGGAGCAGTTTGCAGCATGTTGGAGCAGCCCACGGAACAGTGAGCGGAGTGGAGCGGTTTGCAGGGGTGGTTGGAGCAACTCATGGGTCGGCTGGAGGAGTGGCACAGCTGGTGGAGTGGAGCTGGTCGTGGTGAAGGCTGCAGCAGAACTCCATGGAGAGGCGGAGTGGTTGGCTCCTGGCCCACATAAGGTGCTCCTAAACGCCCTGTATGCCCCCCCACATTTCCACCTGGGCTGGAGGAGAGGGAAACTGCAGATAAACTTTTGAACTCTGGAGTGGCACAGACCAGAGACAGAGACTTTTGGGTTGTTGGACTTTGTGGTGATTGGACTTAAGACCCTAAGGGGGAAAGGACATTGCCAAACATACCTGGAGGTGGGTTTTTTGCTCATAGTTTGTGTATAATCCTGTTTGTGGTGTTTCTCCAATGTGATGCCGCATTGTTTCCCTCCTTTATTAAAAGGATTTTGCTACACTCGGACTCTGTGCTTGCGAGTGGGGAAGTATTGCCTCCTAGAGGAGCCTGGGGTGGTGGTATGTAATTGTCCCAGGTCACTGGGTGGGGGCTCGAGCCAGTTTGGCATTGTGTTATTGAAACGGAACCCCTGGATACTGAACCCGGCCCTTGTTGCTGCCAACTCAGAGAGGCAGAAGGGTTACACAAGAAAAGAGGAATATCAGAGTTAGAAGCTTCACCACTGCGGGCTAGTCTACACTACCACATTTTGTTGACAAAACTTATGTCGACACCCAAAAGTCGACAATACAAAAATTGCCAAAGGGTGTTCATACTTGCTCCCTCTGTCGACAGATCATGTCCACACTGGGGACACCATCATGGACAGGGTGAGCAATGCAACATGGGTATGTCCCACAGCGCAGTGTTGTGGGAAGGAAGAGCTGATCGCTGCCCATCTTGGGATTCTCTCCGAGTTCTCCCATAGCCCCTTCAGCTGTGGAGAGCAGCATCACAAGTAGTCCTGTGAGCTCTCCAAGCTGAGGAATGGCAAAGCAGCACAGCAGTCTGTCCCCCTCCTGCTGCAGCGGCAGTCTGCCTGCTGCTGTGTCCTAGTGCCAGGAGCAGTCCAATGATTTGCTCTTTGTTTGTCGCCCAAAGGGAGCAGCACACTCAGCTGACAGATACTTCCCGGAGCTTTGAAAGGGAAGGGGCGCCCACCTGCAGGTTAGCAGAGATCAAAACACTGAGCAGAGCAATCAGGGCAGGCATTCTGGGATACTGGTGGAAGCCAGTTCTGTTGACAAAACAATCAGCAGTGTCTACACTGGCTCTTTGTCAACACTAAAGGGAGGCGAAAAGGCATAAGTCTCTCATAGGGGTGGAAGGTTTTTGTCACCAAAACTGGGCATCTTCCGCAATACAAGTCCCATTGTAGTGTGTGCGCTCTTGATGTTTTGTCGCCACAAGGCAGTTTTTGTGAGTGTAGACAAGCCCTGACTTTCTTCTTCTCTCACCACCCTCCCCAGATACACATCCACACATGCAAACTTGGCTCTGAGTGGGGAGGGAGAGTAGATTTAAAAATGTTATCAAAGTTAATGTTTAAAATTAAATCGATACAAGTTAAGAGGGAAGGTACTGTACATCTGGGGTTAGGTTTGAGTTCTGAGGGATCACAAGTATCGGTTGCAAGGGTGAAGAGATACATACATAGCACATAACCAGCATAAACCCAAATTGGGGTGCAAGAGTTTTTAAAGTGTCAGTCGATAAGTGGGCTCGGGTACCCCCCCCCCCATGGAATGTATAAGAAGTCCAAGTCAGTATCGGTGGAGTGAATGAGAACATAGGTGGTTTGTCAGGGAAGGAAGTGGTCAGCAGTCTCAGTTTCTTAGTGTAGTATTGACTGTGTCCTGTGATGTGTTCTGTATAAATGTCTCTGGACCACCTGATGGTGTCAGACACCATGAGCTGTCTCATGAGCTGGGCGTAGCGTCGACCAACTCTGCATGCTCTCAGAACCAGCTCATTGTGGAGGTCCCATGAGCCCAGGGCTCCGACAATCAGGGCGTGTATCTGGACCTTGTAGCCCTGGGCTCTGAGGGTCTGGACCAGCGGGGTGTACCCCTGTTGGGACTCACAGAAGAGGAAATGCAGCCTTGGAATTTACTACGGGGTTTATGGAGCACCCCTCCGAGGCCGGACAGAGTAGCCATGTAGTTCAACAGTGTCCAATGGGACTAACACAAGAAGAATTTAGAGAAATCCTCATCAATTCCTATATTGTAAGTGCCAGTCTGAACAGAGTGAAGGCAGTTGCACTCATGTAGTAACTACATTTCATGCAGTATAAGCCTCATCACCTAGGTTATTAAGCCGCAACCTCTTAATGCAACTTAATGACGGGAGTGAACCTTGAATGCTGGGATGGTCTGAAATGACTTAAATATTTATTATCTGGCTTTTGTGAGAAATAAGAGGAAAGGTGGCAGGGTAAGAATCCCCCCTATAAGCTATCATTCTGCAATTCACAGCCAGGGCACCCTTTCTCTACCTCTCATCTCTACTCACTATCAAATGTAACCCCACCCTCCAAGGACCACTGGGAAAATTTACCTATCAGATATCAGTGTGGAGTCCCACCCATTTCCCTTGTGTCTCGGGGTCTGCAGTTTGTGCCACAAAGGCCTAGTTTAATGAACAGAAATCTAGCAAGACAGGCAGAGCAAGCTTATTAAATCTAGACAGAGAGACAGACAGAGACAATGATTCCTTCCAGTAGCGAAGGTAAAAGCAGTCCCAGATCTTCCTTCAAGAAACCCAACACTTTTAAGACATGTCTGTTAGGAACAGCGGGAACGACATCGAACCTTGCTGGCATTAAACATTTTCCAGTCATTAATTTCTCCTCATACTGAAATGACCTACAACCAGCGTTTGTTATTTTCAGGTGAAATGCTTGGAATTGAGATTCTGGACTATTTAACAGTGAGTAATTTCCAGCTCAAATCCTTATCTGATTTGACTAGTGCAGCAGTCTTCAACATAGCAATAAGGTAGAAATGAGCAAACATTTCATTAAAAATGAAGAGGTTTATGACAATACCTATTTTCCCAAAATGGAGCCACCTGAGCTTTCCTAATAGCTGGTGACATCCATTAGTGGTTCTCTCTGAAATTGAAAACATTTTCCATCTGTTCATACACACTCGTTACAAAGTAGTTAAGAGCCTGTGGGAGCAGGAAGGCACATTTTTGCAAATTACAAAATATCCAAATGAGTTACTGAAGAAGCAGCAATGACTTTGTAGTAAGCTGCTCAAACCTCCAACCTTCTGTTGTCTTACACAGAGAAGATATTGGCTAGTTGAAGTCTGTTCTCCCTATAGCTGGCTAGACTATGGCTTTTCAGTAAAGTATTGCTGTATTCCTTATATACCGTATCAAAGCGGAAACCTACTCTCAGGTCCATGAATGCAAGTCGATTAAATTGCCTGCCCTCATTGGCACAAGATATTGTTATGAGCTACATGAAACCTTGCTATGGGTTTGAGATCAATAGGGGTGAAGTCACCCTTCAGTTAACATAACTGTAAGCATACACCCCACCTAAGGAAAAATGAGTTTGTGAACCCGTCCAGGAGCTTCTGCTGAGTATTGTTTTGGGTCAGTGTCGGGGGGGTTGGGGAGGGGGAGTAAGAAGCAGAATACAAAGAAACTTTGAGAACAAACCAGAAAGACTAGGAGAGAGACAGCCTAAAAGAGCAGCTGAGGGCATGGCATCTGTCTGAGAAGAGCTTATTTGGTGCTGTGAGCAAAAGAAACTGTTTCGTACTGTTTGGTTCCTTTTGCATTCAGAGACACAGGACTTTGTACATTCTTTCTAAATAAACAAAACTTCATCAAAGAAATACCTGGCAACCCCCAATTTGTACTCCCTGGTGCAGCACTCACAAGGCCCCAAACTTTGACTAGCTGCTTGGGTCTAAAGGGGCAAAAATATCATTGAGGCCAAGAGATTAAGAAAATTAAAATAAAGAAAAGATGTTTATATAGATAACAAAACCATACAGAGTTGCATTAGTGAGGCGTTTTACAAATCCCTTAAATCTGGAACATCTGTAAGCCCTCCAGCCTCAGTGCATAAACTAATCTCTAACACAGGGTTGGAATGAGTTTCCATTCGTACAGGTGATTCCGTAATTATCCACTTCGGGGATTCTTGCTCTTTCCCCTGAAGTACTTGGTGCTGGCCACTTAACTAGATGAACTGCTGGTCTGGTCTGGGATGGCAATTCGCGTGTTCCCAGCACTTGCAATAGCATTACAGTCACTTTATCATATTCACATATGAAGATACAGAAGGCCATGTCTGCAC
The DNA here is from genome assembly GCF_007399415.2 of Gopherus evgoodei. Lineage (NCBI taxonomy): Eukaryota > Metazoa > Chordata > Testudines > Testudinidae > Gopherus > Gopherus evgoodei. Next base: position 141,549,853 of record NC_044326.1, read on the forward strand.
CTCCCAGAGAGAATAGAGCTTATGTAAATGGGTTTTTAAAAAAGTCCTTAATTAGGACTGGCTAATCTAGTCAATATGATTGTTTGTGCTTTCTGTTTGGATTTATATCCTACATACTGAGAAATCAGCATATTTATAAACTACACTTTTAATTTATGTTAAAATTGCATTTACTTAATAAGGAATCACTCATAATCCACGGTTATAATAGTTTTACTTTGGTGTAACTCCACTGACTTCAGTGGAGTATCTCCTGATAGTCTCTCATGTTAGTAGAGGAAAATAAAACCCAGCAAATATTTATCTCATTCATGTAGTTCCTTTATCCACGAGGATCCTAAAGTATTTAACAAACTATGGGGCCATATTCTGGCTTTGGATGCAAGCAAGCATCTTCTATTGACTTCAGTAAGAATTGTATTTATGTATCCAAAGGGCTTATATACTGAGCACTCAGTAACCAATATTCTCTTCATTCACAACTGAAATGCAGCTATCTCTAGGGTGAACTGTGGCAGTATTTTAACAGTACACAGGAACAAGACCCAATCATTTGACAGAACATGAAGAATTTTCTACTCACCTTAAGTTGGGGTGGGAAATTTAGGCAGGATATAATTGTGCAAATTAAAATTTGACTATATAGATTGGTACCCAATACTGCACTTGTCAGTCAAAATACCCGCTGCGGTCAATATATGTTTTCCTGCATAAGAACTGCTGCATCTGGTTGCAGAGTTATCCATACGTATTCTTCTGAGATAGACGATGGGATCGTTATCCTGTTCCCGTCGGCAGCTACTCTGATCTTGTATTTTCTCCTTTGGGGACCAAAAAGTACCACATTAATAATGTACCTCTTCACAGCCTACACAGGATACATAATCCCAGCTTTCCCTGCCCAGCTCAATTACTGAGAACTCTCAGTCTTATTTCGTGTGAAAAGATTCATTTGAAAGCTCCTTACTATTCCTGATAGAGCCATGTCTTTCAAGCCTTAGAAAAAAATCTTCAAAAGAAAAAAAATATCACATCGCATGACCATGGTTACCAGTGGACTACCAATCAAATGAGCAACAGTGGTAGCACAGGGCAGAACCATGAAGTAGCAATGATCCCTGCAGAACAAGTCTCATCAGACTTTGATAGCAACTTTCATCTTTCCTCCGTTCAGCAATCTATTTCGTCCATGCTTTGAAGCATTTCCCTTGTTCCAATACAACCACAATAATAATAAAATAAAAGTTAAATCAAGGATTTGTTTGTAGTCTACTCTGTTCCAGCTAGAAATAAAGGTGCGGAAGCTCAGCCCTCGTTCCCTTTGAGCATGGGATGTATCTGTATGTTAAGGGAAATAATGTGACTTCGCTAGGCATAGCCCCAGTAGGAGTTAAAGATGCAGGTTCTCAAAAAGTGTAATGAATATGTGCACCTGTACATACCTAGCAATAATCAATCCCTAAATTCAATCATATATGTTAATGCAACAGGAAATTTGCAAAAATGAACACTTAAGGTAGGTCGACACTGCAATCAAAGATATGATTGCAGCACAGGTGGGCATACCTGCACTAGCTTTAATCTAGCTAGTATGGCTAAAATTGCAGTGTGACATGGGAGCACAAGTTTCATTGTGGGCTAGCAACAGCGATATGTTCCCAAGGTCCCCAGCAGCGGTGCACAGCCACACTGAAGTCCATGCCACCACATCTTTACTGCTGTTTTTCGCTAGAGTAAAGCTAGTATGGATATGCCAACCCCTGCTGCAATCCCATGCAGATACACCCTAAAGATCAGAAACTGAACAGGTCACATATCACTAATGACATCAGCTTGAGCACATTATACATTATAGACCTGGGTCCTGCATTTCTTGCACATCTAAAAAGGCCCAGTGAGATCAGCATGAACTCTGGGTGCAAAAGGCATTATTGAGGGGTGAAATTTTCCATGGAAAAATTGTTTTCCCTGGAGAATTGGGTTTCCGAGAAAATGAATTTTTTCACAAAAAGTGTCTGTTTCTCACAGAAAAGTTCTGATGTTTTGTTCAAAAACTGAATGCCCCAATATAAAAAAAAAAAAAAACTTTAGCCAAAAATCTAAATATTTTGGGCAGAAGATAACTATTTCAGTTTAAACTTGTGTTGGAGTGTTTGGGAGCTGTAGTCTGGGTATGTAACAGTCCCATTTTCCTCTCTGGGGCATGTTTTTTGGCTGGACTACATCTCCCATGAAGCATCCTGACCTGAAAAAACTAGGAAAACCTTTCCCTTTAACAAGACAGGAGAAAGTGAAGCATCATGGGAGATGTAGTCCTGCCTGAAAGCACAGCCCATAGAAGAGAATGGACGCATCAGGCAGCTGAACTACAGCTCTCATGACACCTCGTGGTGCCTTTTGGAACAGAAGTATTTCAGATTTCAGCTAAAATATTTCAATTTTTCATATTTCACCAATAGGTGAATATTTTCATGGAGACAACATCTATTGTCTGACTAGCTCTATAACAAATGTTCAACAGTGTAAGCAGTTATCAAAACCATACCACATGTAAATATGGCTAATTGGTGTTGATTCTGGAATTGAAAATTTTGCATTTCTTCACTTTTCTCCGAGTTGCATTAACCCCCTTTTTTTGCATTTAATTTAATTTTATTTTTATTTTTTTTTAAGAAAGAAAGAAAAAAGTGGTAGCAAATTTCATAATGAAAGTAGCTATGTGTGCCCTTATGCAGATTTCAGGTTTCTAACTTCTGCATTAAAAACAGGCACTAAGAACTTACATTGCCCATTCACATAAGTTTCCCTAACTATTGCAGAAAAACATTCCAGGCTGCTTCCAGTCTGACACTATACCTCATGCACATCATGGATAATATACATATAACTACATATAATGTAATTTATGAAAGCCACAAACCACATATGAATCATGAAGACACGTGAAATTGTAACCAGTAGACAACTGGAGAAAAGACTGCATGTGAGCTGTTCTGGATGAGGAGGGAGGGAGTGGAGGTTAAGGGGAACCGATAAGTGAAGTATAGATGAGACTGTTGAATGATTGAACTGCTTATTTCCCTGCTTTCTATGGCTCACAAAGCAGTCTAGCATCCTTAATGCAATGGTTGTAGTTCTGTTGCTGCTGCTGCTGCTGCTGTTATGGGTAGGATGGCCTCACAAGCATTGTGACAATTTCTGCACTATTTTGTCAGTTTTTGTGCCGGGTTAGCTAGTTGTGATTGATTGCTGTAGTCATATGGTATCACTTTTGACATCCTGATCATACCAGCCTTCCTGGTGGTCTTGAGGGCTAGCAGGAACCACTTTGACTCATTTTCTCATGTGGATATTTTACCTGTTAGTGGGTCCTGAAGGGAAACCGCCTGCTTCATTTGCCTGCCCAGAAATACAATCCAAATAACCTCTATCGGTTAAGTCTCACACTTGCATCGCTCACTCCTGCTGCTCAGAACCTTGTTGAAAGTCACACACTTACACTACTGGACAAAACCACAGTGTGCACTTTCCCCACAGACTTGATGTGCACCTGTATGCATGTCATGGTCTGTTACTCTCTCTCTATTATATATGAAGAACACATGACAAGAGCTAAGGGGGATGAAGTGAGCTTTCACATACAACCTTGTACATACGCATGATAAAAGCCGTACCCAGAATCAAATAGGAAATCTTTGGCAGAGTCAGAAATCGAATCCAGCTCTCCTGTATACCAGTCCAAGTGCCTTAACTGCAAGAGACAATCCTTCCTTTTCTTGTAGTGCATTCACCAATCCAACCAGTATTAGGTAAAACCATGAACCAACGTTAACAGTGTGTACAGTATTTCATATGCATTTTAGAGTTTGTTCTACAGTTCCCATCTCCCATGTCCTCTTTTACTTGGCAATCCATTTTGTTTGCTTCTGTAATGGAAGAAAGGGTTATGCATAAAGAGTGGAGTTCTAAAGTTCACTTAACACACTGTAGTAAAAAAACTGATCTATTCCTGACTAAACACAGAGCAAAACAGACTGACAGGAGTAAGAAAAACAGAGTTTACAGTTATTGGCATACCAGCTTTCCTGCCAGGTTCAGATTGTTTGTAGATTACAAGGAGTTTCTAATAGGAGAGAGGTTCTGCATGAAGGAGGATTTGATGGACCAGAGGGTAGTAGAATCAGAGAGGATGAATGATCTTCTTGTTAAGGCAGTGAACTGGGACTCAGGAGGTCTGTTCAATTTCCTCTTCTGACACAGAGTTGCTGTGTGTTCTTGGGCAAGTCACTTCATCTCTCTCTCTCCCTCAATTCCTCATCCATAAAATGGAGATGGTAATAATACTTCTGTCTGTGACAAATATTTTTAGACTGTGAGTTTCTCAGGACAGGGATGATTTGCTCTCTGGGATGTAGAATATTCAGGTTCAATTCCTGCTTCTCCCTGACACAAAGGAGGAATTTCAGCTTGGGTCTCCAATATTGCAGATGAGTATCCTAACCAGCGAACTATGGGATATTCTGTAATGGGGTTTTCTCCATCTCCTCTGTTGAAGCTGCTCCACTACCTGAACTATACTTAACGTGTTATTGGAACAGGGACTTGAACTTGGCATTCCTATGGCCTAGGTGAAGGCCCTAACCCCTAGGCTATAGACAGGACTGGCATTAGGTTTTTTGCCACCCCAAGCAAAAAAAGTTTTGGCTGCCCCCCACCCCAGCCCTGGGCTCCCTGCCACACACCCTCTGCCACCCCAGCCCTGGGCTCTGTCTTCCCCCCAACCCCACCTGCACCCCCTGCCTCCCCTGCCCTGGGCTCCCCTGCCGCCCCAGCGCTGGGCTCTCCATCCCACCCCACCCACACCTCTTCCCGCCCCAGCCCTCAGCTCCCCCACACCAGTGCTGACTCCACCCGCCCCCCCCTCCTCTAGCCGGTCTGGCACTAGCAAGGTCAGGGTAAGCAGCGGGGTTCCAGGGCCATGCCTCAGCCCAGGGTCCCTCCAGCTGAGGCTCCCGCCTCTGGGACTGGCTGGGACCTGGGAGGGCAGAGCCAGGGGACCGCCTTGGCAGGGGGCTCAGGAGCCAGGGCAGGGTAGCCCCAGAGGGAGCGGATCCCCAGAGAGCAGGACGTGGGCCCCGCACGGCAGCTCCCCGCCCTCTATGGCCCCACTGCTGCTGCTGATTCTGGCTACCCCGCCGCAGTCCCTGGGCGGCTTGGGCTGCTTCGCCCAGCCCTGGCTGCAGCGCTGGGGGGGCGGCTGCCTTACAGCACCTGCAGGCGGATCCATGTGTTCCGAGAGGCGGCCCCCAACCCAAGTGTCCCCTGCTCGGAGCCTGCTCCTACACGGCGCAAATTGCAGCACCCCAGGGCGCCCCCCACACACGACGTGCTGCTGCTGCAGGGCTGGCTCTAGGCTTTTGCCGCCAGAAGCAAAAAAAAAAAAAAAAAGATGGTCAGAATGCTGCCCTTGAAAATGTGCCGCCCAAGCACGTGCTTGGTTTGCTGGCGCCTAGAGCCGGCCTTGGCTATAGAATCAGTCTCAGTCTCTTAGCCCATTCCTGGCCCAATGACTAGTCATTGTCATTCACAGTGGTAAGTCAGAGTCATTCGTAACAACAGAGAATTGGCATTTTCGGGGGCCACTTAAAAAAATAAGCAGGAAAACAACACAATAGCGCTTAATACGCAGCCAATCAACTCTTGTGGGCACTTATAAGACAATGGCCAAGTGGTTACTGGTGAAGTTGCTACTTCCAGGCTCCAGCCCAAAGTTACATGTTTCTTTTGAAAGTGGTAAGGCCTGTCACCTGAGACAGGGCACTCCAAGAGACCAGGAAAAATGACAGGATGCAGTAAGCCCTGTAATTGTGACAGAATGGTGCCCAGATGGCCTTAGGATCAGGGAAACACAAAAGTAACAAACCCACCTTTCCCACCCTCTGCCTCTCGTATGAGCGGTGGCAGGAAGAACAGAGCACAGATATGGGCCTGTGTATGTATCCACGTTACAACACTCCATGCCTTCTGGAGCGTGAGTGGCATCTTGTGCTGTTTGAACATCAGAACTAAATGTTACAATTCATGGACATCTGATGTGTTATTTGCCCAAGTGACTCCCACTTTGCAGCCTTTTAGATTTTCTGGTATTCTGTTACATCTAAACAGGAGCGGCGCCAGGGTTTTTGGCACCCTAGGCGAGGGTCCTTCCGCGCTCCCGGTCGTTGGCAGCAATTCTGCGGTGGGGGGGTCCTTCCGCGGCTCCCAGTCTTCGGGGTACTCTGGTGGCGGGTCCCGGAGCGAGTGAAGGACCTACCGCAGAGTTCCCACCGAAGACCCGGAGCGCGGAAGGACCCCCCGCCGCTGAATTGCCACCGAGGGTGGCAAAATGCAGCCCTCCCAAATCCTAGCACCCTAGGCAACCGCCTAGGTCGCCTAAATGGAAGCACCGGCCCTGCATCTAAAGGAGTTGGTGTCTTCAATGGATGCCTTTCTTTCAGCACATACAAAATGTTCAACTGGTGACCTAAGAAATGATTGGCGCACAGGCCTATGATAACAAAGTCATAGAAAGAAAGGATATGCCAAAAAAAAATCTATAAAAGATTGTTATGCTTATCCAACAAATGGATCCCCAGCAAGAATGGGAAAAGCTGGAATCAAGGAAATACCTTGGAGATTATTGGTAATCAGATACATTTATTATGACATTGCCCTCAGGCTGGTCATCTCCTTCGGGCAGTTGTGAGAGGAATGAATGATCTGGGAAAGACAATCCTCAGCATCCTGAAATTTTAGCTTAAAGGAATTTTAATTTTCTTAACAATGACAAAGTCCTTTTCAAGGGTTCCAGCAATAGCAAATAGGACCAGTCTAAGAAAAAGGATGTCATCCAAAGGGGAGAGGGGGGAAATAAACATAATAGTTTGCTTTATGGGACTAGGACCAATATTTTCAAAAATAGGAGCCTAAAGGTATGTTCCTAAATCCATATTTAGTTAACTAGGTGAGTGACCTGGACCAAGATTTTTAAAAACAGGGGCTTGAAATTAGGCTCCTAGGGGTAAATAGCTAAAAGCATCCAAGTGACGTAGAAACTTAAGTCATTTTCAAAAGTGTCTTGTGCCTAAGTCATTTTTTTTATATGAGACTTAGGCTCTTAAGACACTTGAATGCTTTAGAATATTTTACTCCTAAATCCACATAGAGGTTTCTAAATAAGTCTGGCCTCATCTTCAAAATTTCTGAACACCCTTGGCTCCAAATCACTTAAATGAGAGCTACTGGGTACTAAGCACTTTTGAAAATTAGGCCATATATTTACACGTAGTAACCTAGACTTGGAACCTAATTTTAATTATGGCTCTGTTTTTCTGAACTGAACACTAAGCTGCTGCTAGTGATTTCCATGTGAACCACTGATGTGTGGCACTTGTGAAAATCAGGTAACTTATTTGAGAGTCTATATATGGTCTGAGGCACCTGTTTTTGAAAATCTTGGCTATCTGACTAGGCTAAACTGGGAAACTTTTACTTTTTCTGAAAAAAAAAATCTTGAAGAAGGATGAAGATACTGCCTCAATATTATCTACATATGCTAATATAACTGAGGTCCAATGATTTTGTTAACTATATTGCCCAACAATTAAGCATTTTCATATATATGAATAATATGTTGTGATATACACAGACACTGGGTACCGCATGATCATATTCCATTAGACATATCTGTTTTCTACCCACATACATATCCTGTAAAACAGCAAGAATATAAATCAGAAAAAGAAAGAGCAGGGAGTTGGACTAGATGACCTCCTCAAGTCTCTTCCAACCCTGATATTCTATGATTCTATGACTAGAGTGTCTCTCTGCTTTGTGTTTGTACAGCACCTAGCACAATGGGGTTCTTGTCCAGGACTAGAGTTCCCGGGTGCTACTAAAAATACAAATAATATATAACATTCAAACAGAAATCTGAGATATTAAGGGTCTATCAACCATGAAGGCCAAACAGATCCTTACCATTATTTGACAGGATATAACTCCGAACAAAACATGTCTGCAGTGGTCCCATAAAAATGCCCTGCACATTACAATTGTACAAGGATGGGTTTTCTGAGCTATTCACTCTGCCAAATTCCAGATCCAAACACTGGGTTCAATGGGGACACTACATAATATTTCCCACAATTAGAAGCTAACAATTCTATAGCTCTGATGTAAACGATCCCCCCTCAGAAGAGTCGGGACTGCAGAGCTGTGTGAAAGGAAGAGCTGCACAATAAGGGATACAGCTGAGAGGCAAGGAGAGAAGGTACGGTCCTTCTGTCTCACCTTATGGTCATTGTTCATAGATATTGCCCCCAAGGCTCTTTTGCTGCAAAAGGGGCATTGGCAAGGACAGAACGGATTATTTTTTCCCAGCTGGGGACTGTTTTTAACAATGCCACATGTCCCCATTAAGGACTTTTGAGACTGGGCTGGAGGGCTTGGCACTGACTTTGCAGAGTTTGAAATGAGGACACTCGCACAGCACTATCTGTGTGCAGTCTTATGGGAACAGTCTTTAACAAAGGAACCAGGCTTCCTCTTGGATTAGCTATTGCCATTGGACATTATTAAACCCCAAACATGGCTGCAGAGTTTGGGTGTCATTTATCGCCTTTCGAAAGGATCACTCTCCTGCCCAGTTTCACTGTTAATGCAGACAATTGTTCTTTAGTGTACAAGGTAGCTCTGATGGAGAGGAAGCTGCATTTGCCAGGCATGCTGTCCCGCTCATAGCTTATGTGACATTGCTGCTAACAAATGCATAGCTCAGTTCTGCAGTCCTTGCTCAAACAAATTCCAACAGGATGTGGAAATGGAGGGGGGCTCAGGACACCAGGATCTTTTCATTCTCATCCTTCTCCTCCTGCACAGGGGCCAGATGCAGTCCCAGCAGCAGTCTGGTGACATGCCAGCTTGCCCAGTGCCACACATCCAGCATGAGAGTCACCCGTACCCCTCTGATTTCATGTTTTCTTGCACCAGTGTCATGCTGTCCTACAGAGCAGCTGTGACCTCACACTCAGCTGGGGGTTGAAGACCCTGGCTTCCAAGGGATGAGTTTCTGACCTGTTGAGGGGTCAAGCTGGGAGCAAGAAAGGAGAAAAGCCACTGCTGTTCCTGCCCCTGTGTAGTGTCTGCTCCTATCCTGCTCTGAAGGGATTAGGTAGGTGGACACAACTGCCCACAGGCCCAAGGATGGCTTCCCTAGGCCTAACTGCAATGGCCCCTGCCTCCAGCCTCTACTAATCCAGCCCCCTTGAGCCCTCCTCGCTCCATCCTCTCATTCCTACTCCCAATTCTCCCGAGGACTCACCACAGTAAGACTTCTGAGGTGGCCTGGTTCAACTTTGAGCCTCCCCCCATGCCTGAGAGAGGGAGTGAGGGCCTCCGAGCAGCAGGCACAGCAGCCAAAGTCAGGACAAAATAGGCGGGAGGGAGTGGGGAGTCACCCACAGGCACGGAGAAACTAATATATTGCCAGGGCAGGGGAAATTTCAAAGATTTTGGGGAGGACCACAACACCCCCTCCCCTCCTGTGCTCACTGTTAGCATTTTCTGTGGTCTCCCCTGTTGAGTGTGGCTAGGGACAGGCCTGCCTGGGGTGCAGCTGGCCCTCAGAGAGGTAAATTCCCTGCAGCGAGGTGTGATGTATCTCACTGGTGTAGATATTGCTTCCGGAGATAAAGGTACTGTTCTCCCCACTCATAATCCCAGTGAGCAGCAATGTGAGCTGGTGTGTGCCAGGTGGAGAGAATGGCTCCAGCACGACATGCTCCCTTTGCTCCAGGGGGAACCTGCGTGGGCAAAATTAGTGACCCTCTCACCAATGACAAACGTCCCAAGGGGAACTGCATTAATCTTGGCCACTCGGGACAGAGATATTTTAACCCCTTTGGGACCGAGGCCCACATCATATGGCCATATCAGAAGACAACTCAGAAAACATTATCAAATCCAATGATATCTGGGCCAAGCTCAGTAGCTTTTTGGGTCTGACTCATGATTTCTTAAACTTTTGAGGATGGCAATCTGGTAGGCATGTCCTGGTAGGATACAACATAGCTACATCATAAACCCTGAAGAAATGAAATAAAAAAGAGAGAGTACTGAAAGTTTCTCCAGTAAGATACAAAATATTGCTAATGATGCAAGAGGTGATATTACCTTTCAGGCAATTACCTGCTCATACATTCAGATGTAAACCACAGTACAAATTCACCTGAAAGAAGGCCTCCTTGGATAATACCAGCATAAAGTCACAGAGCTCTGCATCAAGTGGTTTCTATTATTACATCATCAGGCAGGAGAACTCCACCTCCCTGCAGACTCTGTTAATGTGGTCGGTGTTTAGTGTCCGCAGCAAACATTTAGTTTGAATAGAATTTTAATGGGGCTGAACTGCAATGTGCACTAATTTCAGTTACAACTAGTGACGCTATGGTTAGAGCTGGACAAACATTTTCAAAAGGAACGTTTTCCATCAGAAAATCCCCATTCATCCAAATCAAAACATTCTGTGGGAAGATGTTGATTTTGACTAAACTTTCAATGGAAATCAGGCAGGTATCAAAAGAACCATGCCTGCTTCCTAGCCCTCCCATCTCCCTGGCTTCCCAGAGATCCCAGCTGGGACTGGAAGTTTTCAAAAAAAAAATCCATTTTGTGTTTTTCCTATACAGAATGTTTTGAAAATGTCCCTCCCACAGAACATTTTATCTAACTTTTATTCCTATTCAAAGGAATTTTTTCCCTCAGAAATTCAAAACTGTCCTTGGGAGGGAAATTCTGGTTCCCAATTCCAGCTCTGGAATAACCCAGTGTGATGCTCTCTGATTGAAATATGACTACGTATATCACTGATATTTCCACTGTTAGACAATTGCAACAAATCTTGGACAAAGTATATCATGTAAGATATCAATGGAAAAGTTATGATTTGCTGAGTATGATTATCCTGTTTATATGCATGTATCATTTTTGTGTCTGAAGTAATGAATATTGGCTATGTAGATCTATGTTTCAAATAGATTTGCTCCTGAAATAACACCCATAAGCTAATTTATATCCAGTCTGGCCAGCACATTGTGAATGAACTATATCAAGTTGATGGACCATTAAAGAACACTTAACTCCCACAATGGACCATAAAAGAAGCTTGTCCCCTTCCAGTGACCCTTCCTGTGGATGCATTAGCCAGAATATGGGTAATGGCTGCTTCTATGATTCATCAAAGCATGCAAGGGCATGTGACTTGCCCATGTGACCCTGAACTGTATCTTGTGCCTGTAATTATCCACAGACTGAGACTCAGAGAATTCCCTCTGCATGGGAAAAGGTATAGAAGACCCCAGAAGCATCTCCATTTTGCCTCTTTCCTGCTCTAGACTATGGACTTACACTAAAAGGAGCATATTGACTATGGACTGAGGACCTTTCAATCTTTTGGAAGTTACCAGAGACTTTACAAGCCAGCAGTCTGTAACATCACTGCTACAAACCTGATCCAAGAACTCTGCAATGATTGTATGTATGTGATTCCTTTGACCGTTTTAACTCTCTCCTCTTTCTTTTCTCTTATAAATAAATCTTTAGATATTAGATGCTAAAGGATTGGCAACAGATCTTTTATTGGGTAAGATCTGAGTTATATATTGACTTGGCTGTGTGGCTGATCTTTTGGGATTAGAAGACCCTATATGTGATTAAATTGGTTTTCAGTAACCACTCATCATAAAGTCTGGTGTCTGGGTGATGAAACAAGGGCTGGGATGCCTAAGGAGACTCACTATGAAATTAGGTCAATTTTATAGAAGTCGATTTTTAGAAACCGATTTTATACAATCGATTGCGTATTTCCACACTAAGCATTAAGCCGGTGGAGTGCATCCTCACTACCATGGCTAGCATCGACTTACAGAGCAATGCATTGTGGGTAGCTATGCCACAGTTCACGCTATGGAACATGAGGAGGAGGGTAGGAGGTTATACAGTGGATGCAGTGGGGGCATGTGCTCTTGTTGGCTTTCCTGCAGCTCCAACACATGGTTCATCTTGTCCATTTGCTCCTCCAGCAGAAGCTTCATCATGTCCGTTTGTTCCCTCATTAGCCTCAGCATCACATCCTGCCTCCGCTCATAGCACTCACTTAATTCTTTCCTGGACTCTGCCATTGAATGGCTCCATGCAGTATGCTGTGCCCTGTCAGTGTGGGAGGACTGTATGAGCTTGGAAGACATGTCATCGTGAGTACATTTTTCTCGCCTTCTAATCTGTGATAACCTCAGGAACGGAGATGATTAGGGGGGAGTGTAGAAACATTCTACGCTTTACGATTCTGGTGGGACTGCATGGCCACCTGTGCTGCTAAGTGCTGCTGAGTTCGTCACGCTGACCAAACAGAAAATGAAATTCAAAAGTTCCCAGGGCTTTTCCTGTGTACCTGGCTGGTGCACTGGAGTTCAAAGTGCTGTCCAGAGCTGTCACAATGGAGCACTCTGGGATAGCTCCCGAAGGCCAATGCTGTCAATTTGCATCCCCATTACCCCAAATTCGACCCAGCAAAGTCGATTTTAGCGCTACTCCCCTGGCCAGAGAGGAGTACAGAAGTCGATTTTCAGAATCCTTTAAGTTGACGGAATGGGGTTGGTTATATGGATGCATTCATTTTTAAATTGACCTAACGTGGATAAATTCAACCTAACCCCGTAGTGTAGACCTGGGCTCAGTTTGGACTTTTTGTTAACCAGAGTGATGAGACAGTTTACTTTTGTTTCTGGCTTGGTATATCTAATAATAGAATAACATCAGTTTGGAGTGAGTCTGCCCTATTACTTAGCAGTTTGTCATGAATCTGGTATTCAGGTGTGACTCACTGAGGCACGAGTGACACGCAGTCATTCCCTGTATTGTTGTCTCATTGATACAGAAGGGTTCTGGCTGCTGGGAGAGAAGTGAAGAAGGTGTGGCTGTCATTGGAGAGGAATCCTGATGTGCTGGTTGGATAATGGAGTAGGGGGCAATCTGTGGATAGTGTGCATACAACAAGGAGAAAGAATGAGCAGCTGGTGGCATGTTGGGTTGCATTTCACCTATCACAGGGATCTGGCAGGAGGATTTCACAGCTGGAAATTAGATCAGATCTCTTGTTACAGAGGCAAGGTAATAGCATTCAGGGATTTGGAATCCAGAAAGGGCTCATATGGAGTGACTGGAGGAGAGTTTGAGATGTCTGTCAGAAGGAGAAGGATGCTCTTTGGAAATGTCCAATATCAGAATTCTGGGGGCCACTTTGCAAAATCCTCCTAGACTTAATCAGAGACAAAATAGAGCAACCCTCGTCCTCCCACCTCAAATCCTCTGCTGCCCTCACCATCCTCCCCAGGCTAGCACACATTCCAAGCATGGCTGGCTTTGAAAATAAGGCAGCACTAAACATAAGAGATAAAATCCTTCTTATTGTATACAACTGATGATAGTGAATCTCAGCCATTAGCTCCATAAGAAACCGACATAAAAATGACCATTGCATACAGCACAGCTACATAAACCAAGAGGAAACCGAATATCAAGGAAGCTCAATCTTGCCTGGGTCTGAAACAAGGTATAGATAGTGACAAAGCAAAAAATTAAATTACCTGTCAGATAATCAGCTTCTTCAACATCCTAATTTAATTAAGGCTGGGAGAAGCCCATTATTTTCATACCTACACTTCTCTGCTTAATGAGACTTCCTCGATATGTCAGACCTTTGATGCCCACAGACATGCTGCCTTATAAAGATTTAATATTATTAGATTATCAGTGATAACTTCAGAGAGGACACCTGCTCCCACCCTGCAATAGGCCAAAAATATTTAAATTTATACAGGCTGCTGCAGTACCTCATGGGAGCTGTAGTTTGGTTGAGGATGACTCCTGTCCCCATTTTCCTCTGTGGGTCAGTCTCCTCTCCTAGATAACATTTCCTGTGGTGCACCATGGCCAAGGGCTCCCACAAGCCCTCCCTCCCTTTTCCAAAAGGTCAGACTATGGTGCATCATGGGTGATGTAGTCCAACAACGGAGCCCGGTCCACAGAGGAGATTGGGAGCACGAAGCACTTGAATTACAATTTCCATGATTTACCATGACAGCATTTCTGAATCATAATATTGTAATTTTCACTTACACTAATGTTTAGGTTTTTGGCTTAAATATTTCAGTGTTTGAATTTTTACAGAAGAAAATCTAAATTTTCCATGGAAAAATATAGACAAAAATAACCTTTTTTCATTTTTATCAAGATTTTCCACAGGGGGGAAATATCCAACCACTTGTACTGATGGTGTCTCCCAAAATGTATTCAGAACACTGTGGTTAGATATTGGTAGATGTTTGGGTGCCTCTGTATGCCGCCCCAGCCCTGTGCCAACAGCTGGCATGGCGGACCTTGAGCGAACCACCCAGTGACCACAAAATCTAAGGGATGAAGGCACCCAGCCAGGTTTATTGTTGACGAAGCCTGGTACTACTATCCCACAGACTCTACCAGACCACTAATACATGTATGCCCATAACAATGGACCAGTTCAGTGAACGGTGGGACTTTCCATTCCTCCCTAGGCTAGACAAAGATAGTCCCTCTGAGAGATATTTTTATACTCCAATACAAACAAGTTAGTACTTCCCCTCTAACATAGTTAGTTACTGCCCCCTGACATGGCTAGTTATCACCTGTCATCTTGTACACATTGGTTCAATCAACACATCTCTATTACATACTGTCATCCTGATCTTATCTTTCAGGAGAGGTCAGCGTGTTCCCATTATCCTTGGGGAATGTTTTTGTACCATCTTTGATATTGAGGTGTTCTGGTACCACTTGATATTGGGATTTGTTTGTGTGAGTTCTCTGTGCCTAGCGCTTTTTAGGAATGTGTATTTCTGCAATATCAGCCTGATTCTGTGGGCAGGTCCTCCCTCATACTAGGCTTCTGATACAAGGGCTTATATCTCAGGCTCTCTTCCTACTACAAATACCTTGACTCAGAAGGGTGGAATCTTTGTTACTATGTATCATTGGCTCCAAAGCAATACAGTGATGTCAACCATCAGCCACACCCGTGAAACTGGAACACCCCTGTAGAGAGAGGCACTGCACACATTTTACTAATAAAATAGTTATATGACAACAAATACAGCTGTCCCAAAATAATCTGATTCAAACTGTAAATGAAGTAAGCTCCAGATTCTTTGCATTCTTCAGTTTGATGGGTGACCCTCCATAATGTAAGAGTCTGGGTTCATATCTGGATATTTAGATGTCTCTGTGAAGAACTTCTCAAGCAGGCTGCTCACATTCCCCAGAATTCAGTCCCTTTCTAAGAATAGGAGAGTCTCATATGCCATTCCCTGTGGGCCTTGCTCATTCTTATTCACGTCATCCCTGGATTTCAAATCCCATGATCCATGAGGAAAACCAATAAACAAGTAGGGGTGGGCCCAAATTCCTCTTAAAGGACCAGCTCACCCAATGACATACCCAACAAAGTATGCTGTTCAAAATGGGAATGTTTTTACAACAGAGTACGTGTTGAAATAAGACAAGTATGTGAGCATATAACACAACATTCCTTTGTCTTTTTTTAGCTTAGCCTCAAGGTCCAATTAAAGAATTATAATATATGCACTGTGTAAAGAGATACTGCCCTAGGCTGTGAACTAGCAAAGTTCCAACTCATTCCTTTTAAGCGTGGGTGATGGATTACTGAACAACATTGTGTCCTTTGAAAAAGTACACTGCTTCTGCTACTGCTGGAAGATACATTAGTTCATTTTATCTTTCAGTACCAAGGCTGCTACTGAGCCATTTACTTTTCTTTCATAACAAGAAGACTTTCTACTAATTATCTCTTCAATATTTTATTTGTGAATTGCTGAAAAAAAACCATTTATCTCCCCATTCCTCAGGCTTTTAGAAGTGAACTAAAATGTACTCTTATTTAGGTAGAAAAGATCCAATTCAACCTTCTTTAAAGAGAAAATACAAGTCATAGACTCAACATGACTTAGATGTACAGGACAGGGCTAAGTGAATTTATAAATAATGTAAGGCTTTAACGTTGTCTCTTTAAGGGCATGTAAGTTTTGTGCAGAACAGGCAATGTGAAATTCAGGATAATTTAAACACAGCACCCCATTTCACTCAGCTTTCCCGGCCATTTACAGTGAAAATTTGTTTTTTTTATATTCTAAGGGAGCCATTATTTCATTTGCTGGGGTTACCAAAAAGTTTCCATTCAATGTAATCTTTTGTAATCATACAGAACTACCCTACAGTGTGGAGTAATCCGGTATAGCTGGATTGATGAGTCAAGGAACCAAACAATAAGCCAGATCCACAGCTGGTGAAAATTGATGTAATTCAATTGACTTCAGTGGTCCTTGTCTGAACTACACCAGCTGAGAATCTGGTCCTTAATATTCAGAAGGTACACATTTTTAGCAGCCCTATAAAATATAGATCATGTAAGACATAAGTTATGCAGAGGCACGGTACTTTAGGGGAAATTGTGTTTATTTTACATTATTTTGTGCTTAAAGTATAAAAAGGAAAATTAAGTCAGCTACTTTTGGGCAAACAGTACTGTGATTTTAGCTGGACTTCCCTGCTAAATTAATTTCGGGACTATACATTCATTAATTATTGCATTTCAGGTAAATGTCATACTTTTCTTTATCAGCTGGCTTAGCAGGGCTTTGACCTTTTCAGTAAGTTTGCTATTCTATTGTTTCTTTGCATAGAAGTATTACAGCCATGCATCGCTTTTCATTAGAAATACCTCTGCAGCACGCCTGACCCTCATGCCATCTGGGAGAAGAGATTAAAATTCCTGAGCTGTGAACTACAATAGTGAAAGCTACGCTTATCTGCCTCTGAGGCAAAATGCTGGTGTGCTGCATGACAAGCAGCCCTTTCTGTCTACATCTAAAATTTTGCAGCGCTGGTTGTTACAGCTGTATTAGTACAGCTGTATAGGGCCAGCGCTGCAGAGTGGCCACACTTACAGCAACCAGCGCTGCAAGTGGTGTTAGATGTGGCCACACTGCAGCGCTGTTGGGCGGCTTCAAGGGGGGTTCCGGGACCAGAGAGCAAACCGGGAAAGGAAACCAGCTTCCCCGCGGTTTGCTCTCTCGGTCCCGGAGCCAGCCAGCAAACCGCAGGGAAGGAGAACTGCTTGCTCGGGGTTCCGGGACCGAGAGAGCAAACCGGGAACGCCGCGGTTTGCTCTCTCGGTCCCGGAGCCAGCCAGCAAACCGCAGGGAAGGAGACCTGCTTGCTCGGGGTTCCGGGACCGAGAGAGCAAACCGGGAACGCCGCGGTTTGCTCTCTCGGTCCCGGAGCCAGCCAGCAAACCGCAGGGAAGGAGACCTGCTTGCTCGGGGTTCCGGGACCGAGAGAGCAAACCGGGAACGCCGCGGTTTGCTCTCTCGGTCCCGGAGCCAGCCAGCAAACCGCAGGGAAGGAGACCTGCTTGCTCGGGGTTCCGGGACCGAGAGAGCAAACCGGGAACGCCGCGGTTTGCTCTCTCGGTCCCGGAGCCAGCCAGCAAACCGCAGGGAAGGAGACCTGCTTGCTCGGGGTTCCGGGACCGAGAGAGCAAACCGGGAACGCCGCGGTTTGCTCTCTCGGTCCCGGAGCCACCCAGCAAACCGCAGGGAAGGAGACCTGCTTGCTCGGGGTTCCGGGACCGAGAGAGCAAACCGGGAACGCCGCGGTTTGCTCTCTCGGTCCCGGAGCCACCCAGCAAACCGCAGGGAAGGAGACCTGCTTGCTCGGGGTTCCGGGACCGAGAGAGCAAACCGGGAACGCCGCGGTTTGCTCTCTCGGTCCCGGAGCCACCCAGCAAACCGCAGGGAAGGAGACCTGCTTGCTCGGGGTTCCGGGACCGAGAGAGCAAACCGCGGCGAAGCTGGTTTCCTTTCCCGGTTTGCTCTCTCGGTCCCGGAACCCCGAGCAAGCAGGTCTCCTTCCCTGCGGTTTGCTGGGTGGCTCCGGGACCGAGAGAGCAAACCGCGGCGAAGCTGGTCTCCTTTCCCGGTTTGCTCTCTCGGTCCCGGAACCCCGAGCAAGCAGGTCTCCTTCCCTGCGGTTTGCTGGGTGGCTCCGGGACCGAGAGAGCAAACCGGGAAAGGAAACCAGCTTGATTACCAGAGGCTTCCTCCTTCCACGGAGGTCAAGAAAAGCGCTGGTAACTGTCTACATTGGATTACCAGCGCTGGATCACCAGCGCTGGATCCTCTACACCCGAGACAAAACGGGAGTACGGCCAGCGCTGCAAACAGGGAGTTGCAGCGCTGGTGGTGCCCTGCAGATGTGTACACCTTCAAAGTTGCAGCGCTGTAACTCCCTCACCAGCGCTGCAACTTTCTGATGTAGACAAGCCCTCTGTAGCAGATTACCAGTAGCACTGTGTGAGTAATCGTTTTTCATTCCCGTGACAATTCCAAAAATTTGGGGGTGGGGGAATCATTTCAGGTCAACCCACAAATGAAATATTTGGAAATTTTTGGTGAATTGAAAAAAAAAAGATTGGGGTTGAAACTAACTGTTTTGTATCTGTTTTGGCCACTTTTAAAAAAATAAAATTAAAGGAAATTCTGAAATGAAAAATCATTTTGAACTAAAGAATCAAAACTTTTCAACATTTTCAAAAAAAAAATTAATTTCCTGGAATTTATTTTAGGGTTTGAGAGGTTCAGGGAGCACGAACAATTCAGCAAAACAAGCTGGAGTTTATGACACATTTTAGAGTTGCTGGATCTGTATTTTTTGTCAAAAAAAAAAAGTTCCACCAAGAAATGTCCTCTACCTCTAGCTGCTAATCACTCTGCCATCACATTATGAAGTTTCCAGACAGAAGAGTGTGGAAGTGTAAAAAATCGTAATAGGTAAATGCATGAATTGAGTCGTCATGCTCCATTCAAAGGGTTGCTTTTGTGCTAATTACAAGTGATGGTAGGTTGGTAACCATGAGGATAGTTGAGCTTCAAACAAAGGCAGTGGGTGAAATGCTGGCTTCGCTGAAGTTAATGGCAAAACACAGACTGATTTCAATGCATGGTAGGTTCAGTGGGGGTTCTAAGTACTCCACACCATCCCTTTGCTGGAGTGGATGTATAAAGAGGGGGATATCAAACAGGAAGAGGGAGGTGGTGGTATTATCTCTATACATGGCCTCAGTGTGACCCCTACGAGTATAGTGAATTCATTTCTGGTGTCCACACTTTAAAAAGGAAGTTGAAATATGGCAAAGAGTTCATTAAAGAACTACATGAATGATGTCAGCTCTGGAAAACCTGCCATACAGTGAGAGACTTGATGGGCACAATCTATTTTACTTATCAGAGTGCCATGATTCTGGGAATAGGTAGGAGGGACTAGTAGCAAGAGCAACCACCAGGGTTCACAGTAAGTATCAGGGTCAATATTCAGGCCAAAGGTCATGTTGAAAGGCAAACCCAGAGACCTGTCAAGACCAATGGTCAATATCTGATATCAGGGTCCAGGTGGGTATTCCAGGGTTTGAACAGGAGATAAGGTCGAGGTCAGAACTCAGGTTAATACTGAGAGTTCAGGAACAGAGACTGCAGGGCTGTCTGGCAGCTAACTAGTGATCCACATTGTTTCCTGGACACTTCCTAGAATCATTCTCCTTAAATTTATATAGGGTGGGGAGACAATCAGGTGCCATGAGGCTGCTGATTGTCAAACCCCTTGAGGTAGGATTTCCTATGGTCTGTGTCCATAGTAGGTTGTGGTTAGGGGAGCACAAAATATTTATAGCTGCTGCTAGGTGGCAGCATGGCAGTGTTTGCTTCCTTAGTGACTCTGGGGGCCTCAGTTCAAAGCCTGCTGGGCCTTCTATAGAGAATCAAGCCAACATTTAAAAGATAGGTGCCGGTTAGGCTACTATGTACATGTTAGCTTTTTATTATTATCGATACTGCAATAGTGGTTAGCAGCCCCAGGTATAGAGAAGGACTCCATTGTGCTAGACACTGTACAAACACAGAACAATTGAGGTGGAGATTTGCAAAGGCCCAAAGGTCAAGTAAGCACCAAGTGCCTTTTACTTTCAAAGGGAGTTGGGCATCTAACTCCCCCATTACGTTACCTCCTTATGACCAGATTTTCCAAGAACTCAAGTCAATGGAGTTCTGCAGTGGTGAACCATGTCCTTGGTAGGAGCCCTGATAAATGTAGAGATGACACACTCTTTGCAAGATGTATAATTCATTTTTATTGCTATAGTTTTGAAACCGCACAATTAACTGATTACTTTTGCTTCATATATTAAAAAAAAGAAATGTGTAAGCTTGACAATAATGAGCTTATGCAGGTATTTATTTATCCCTTTGCTAAGAACACCATTCTTTTAAATGTCAGCTTTTACTGAGCAATCCAGTCTAATGTTCCAATTAGTTAAAAAATGAGAACTACAGTGAAATGTTACCAACGTCTAGCAACTCTGACAGTTGCCTGGGTTTTTTTCCCCTGTTATATTTTCCTTGGCCAGGTGTAGAGATGCAGGTACTCAGCAGGGAGCCCAGCTGCAAGTCCTACCGAGGGCCGGCTAAGATGAACCTGCTGGGCTAAGTAGTGACCGCTGGGCTGAGGCAGGAGAAGGCTGTAAAAGTCTTGGGCAAACCTCAGTGGGGAGGTGTCATAGTATAATTCCCAGTTCTGAACCTTAGTGTCCAAAATATGGGTACTAGCATGAATTCCCCTAAGCTTAATTACCAGCTTAGATCCTGTAGTGCTGCCACCAATCAGGACTTAGAGTAGAGTGCCTGATAAACTCTGGTTTTCCCCAAACCTTTCCCTGGGGACCCCCAAGACCCAAATTCCTTGAGTCTCACAACAAAGGGGAATAAACCATTTTCCTTCCCTCTCCTCCCTTCCAGGTGTTCCCTCCCTGGGCTTCTGGAGAGATATACAGATTCAAGCTCCGTGAATCCAAACAAAGGGATTCCCTCTTCTCCTTTCTTCTTCCCAGATCTTTCCCGCCCTGGGTACACTAGGAGATCACCGTGATTCAAACTCCTTGAATCACAACACCGAGAAATCAGGTGGGTTCCCCCCCCTTTCTCTCCCCCTCTCTTCTCCTTCCCTGTTAAGTACAGACTCAATTCCCTTGGGCCTCAACAAGGGGAAAAATCAGACAGGTCTTAAAACAAAACTTTTAATAAAAGAAAAAAAGAATAAAGAAAATCACTGTAAATTCAAGATGGAATATTACAGGGTCTGTCAGCTTCTAGAAGTTGGAGAAATGGCCTCCTCCCGCAGAAATACAGTTTAAATTACTTTCAGCCAAAAACACATTTGCAAATAAAGAAAAAACAAATAAAAAGACTATACCGCCTTTCTACCTTTGTACTTACAAAATTGGAATAGAAGATTAGATAGCCTGTAGGTACATGTGGTCACTCTCAGAGCCCAGAGAGAACAAAGCAAAACCCAAAAAACACAGACAAAGGCTTCCCCTCCACCGAGATTTGAAAGTATCTTGTCTCCTGATTGGTCCCCTGGTCAGGGGGTTGGTTCCCTGTTTGTTAACCCTTTACAGGTAAAAGAGACATTAACCCTTAACTATCTGTTTATGACAGGAGGCTAGCCTGGGAAGAGACAGGAGGGCAGTATCTCTGTCTCCTTGCCAAGAAGGAAGCCTCAAGGGCCAGGAGACCCTGGGGAGGGTCTGTGGGGCACTAACTGTTGGGGTATCTGGGCACTGCATGGGCGCCGTAAATAAAGACACTGGGGTGATTCAACAAAAGAGGGAGTGAACACTCTTTATTAAACCAGCCTAAACATAGGCTGCAGCCACACAAGTAGGAGAACCTGCGCTCACCCTGTGACACAAACCCTTACAAAAAATGATGGAAATTATTTTCCCGAGAATGACAGCCAGTACAGCTATGGAAATGTTTAGTAACAGTGGGTTTGATGCTACATGCATTGAAGTTATAGGGGCTTAAGCATGTGCTTACATGCTTTGCTGAATAGGGATGGATCTAAGTACATGCTTAAAGTAAAGTATATGTTTGACCGCTTTGTTGACCCAGGGCCTGAATTTAGCATAGCTTCAATTTCTTTGTTAACATTCTTGTAAAATTTCTTTTCTTTTTCTCCTTAGCAACAATGAAAACCAAGAAATACAATAACTCTAAAAATGTTTTTTTTGTTCCCTCCCCATGCCATCAGTAAAAAACAAGCTGTTATTTGGGTTGATACTACCATTATGACTTTGTTATATCTGACATATTCCCAGCTGAATGATCTCAATGTGCATTTTCAAGTTATTTTGTACATTTCTAGAGCTGCCGTCTCTATCACAAAATCAAAGTTCATTTACCAGAACTATGAATCAATTTTATCTACTAACAGTATCTGTCAATTCATTTTTTTCGCAATACTGACAATAAAATAATTTCCTTGAACAGATTCTTTTTTACAGTTGATAAATTAACAGCAAAATGAAGGCTGAAATGCTGTAACTGTTCCAATAATACATTTTATTGAGCTGTATTGTGAGTCACTACAGTTCAGACAGCTATTCTCACCGCAGAATGAAACTCACTGATGAGAACAGTATTACATCAATTTACTTACTAAAGGCAGATGCCAATTCACTTTTAACTTCTGGATTAGTAGCACTGAAATGAAGGTGTTCTTTACGTTTTGATCCCGTTGTTGAACTAACAGAAGATGGTGAAATATAAAATGATTTTGTCTTTGCAGTTAGAATTCGCTAGCTAAAGGTGGTAAGCAAGTCATTCATTAGATATGTTATTACAAAGAAAGAACTACATTAAAAGACCATTACTAGAGGCTTGCACACTTCGTTGCTTGAATAGGCAGATCTATACACCCAGCGGGGCCCCTCACCCGTCTACAACCATGCACATTCCAGGGGGCAAGAGACCAGGCTGGAGGGGAGGGCAGCAGCCTGATTTCCATGAAAATTAGCCTGTGCTACCTTAATTCAGCATTATGATACAGACTTTATTTATATGATCACATACTTTTTTCCCATAGGACTGCTGAAAAAACAGAAATTCCATCCTGTAGCATCATATTGACATCCACATGGTTCAGCAGTGGGGTTGGAGGAAAGGTTTGCTCATCTTGTGCAGTAACTGTGCTTCTTCAAGATGTATGTCCCTTGGGTGCTCCACTGTAGGTGTATCCATGTCCCAATGTCTCAGATCAAAGATTTTAGGTAGCTGTGTCCATTTGGCCTGCATATGTGCTCTCGCTGTCTTATGCTTTTCCTCAAGATTATTTAGTGCTGCCTGGGTGAACCACCCTAAGTTCCTTCTCTACAGCAGAGCCCATTGGTAAGATTTCTGAAGTAGAGGGGAGCAGGGCGGGTTGTGGAGAACCTATAGGGACACATACCTGAAAGAACCACAATTACTGCCCAAGGTGACTAAACTTCTTCTTCTTCTAGTAGTGTCCCTATGGGTCCTCCACTGTGGGTGACTCTACAGCAGTAACCCTATAGAGGGGTGACACTTCGCAGTCAAGTCTAATATTCATGATAATATGGTGAAGCCAAATATGGATACTGAGTTATACATGGGTTATACAGTGTTCAGCAAAAGTATAAGGTAAGCAGATGCCCAAGTTGCTGCTTTGCATATATCTGTGATGAGAAAGATTTTCCGGAAGGTTACAGTAGTAGTGGAAAGAGAGTTCAAAGAATAAGTTCAAACTCCAGAGAGAAGTAGGAGTATGTGAGTGTGATAGCAATAGGTAATGCAGTCAGATATCCACTTAGAGAGTGTTTGTTTAGAGGGGGTAGCCGTGTTAGTCTATATAAAAAAAAAAAACAGCAAGGA
Organism: Gopherus evgoodei; assembly: GCF_007399415.2. NCBI lineage: Eukaryota > Metazoa > Chordata > Testudines > Testudinidae > Gopherus > Gopherus evgoodei. Next base: position 141,573,783 of record NC_044326.1, read on the forward strand.
GTCCGGTGGCACCTTAAAGACTAACAGATTTATTTGGGCATAAGCTTTCCTGGGTAAAAAACCTCACTTCTTAACTCCATGCATCTGAAGAAATGAGGATTTTTTACCCAGGAAAGCTTATGCCCAAATAAATCTGTTAGTCTTTAAGGTGCCACCGGACTTCTTGTTGTTTTTGTTTAGAGATTGAGGGTCCTTTCAATCTCTCTGCAATAGAGCGGAGTAGTCTAGGAGATTTTCTGAAAGGCTTAGTTCTATCCAAATAGAAGGCTAATGCTCTCCTGACATCAAATTTATGTAATATTGCCTCCCTCTTGTGCTGATGTGGCTTGGGGAAGAAGGTTGGAAGGTGAATAAGGTCGAAGATATTTTCAGGAGGAATTGAGTGTGGTTCCAACATATCCTTGTCTTTGAAAAAAAAAGTATAAAGGGTGTGCCTTTAGAGCTCCTATCCTCCAAGCTGAGGTGATGGCTTATAAGAACGCCATTTTCATTGATAGACATATAAGCGAGCATGCGGCCAATGAGTTTGAAAGGAGGCCTTGTAAGGCACTTGAGCATTAGGTTGCGGTTCCCATGTTGGTGTAGGACGTCTGATTTGTGGGAAGAGGTTACAAATACCCTTGAAAAATCTTTTTTGTTGTCAGATGAGTGAATATGGAGTAGCCATCTATCTTATGACAGAAGGCAGTGATGGCTGCGAAATGCACCTTTACAGAACTTAGAGATCATTCTTACATTTTTAGATTTAGGATGTAGTCTACGACCAATGGGAGAGAAGAGGATGTGGGGCTAATGTTTTTTGAGTAACATCAAAGTTGGAATCTTTCCCACTTTTGGATATATAGGTGACGAGTCATTATTTTTCTGCTATGTAATAGCAACTCTTTTTCATTCTCTGAACAGGACATCTCTAGGCTTTGGAACCATCAAAAAGCTATGCCTTGAGTTGGAGAACATGAAAGTTGTTACGATGCTGCATCTTTGCAGCATTCTAAGAAGGTGAGGAAGGGGCTGAAGAATGATTGGTGGGCATATCGGTAACTGAGTAAGGTATGGAAACCATGTTTGTCTTGGCCATGTGGAAACTTGTAGAATAACCCTTGCTTTTTCTTTTCTTGAGCAGCATCATTGATATTAGAGGAATTGGAGGAAAGGTGTAAAGAAGACCTGTGTTCCACTGAAAGAGAAAGGCATTTCCGAGAGAACAATGACCCAGTCCAGCTCTGGAGCAGGACAGGAGGAATTTCTTGTTTTTGGCTGTGACTAACAAGTCTATCTTTCAGACACCCAACACAGAAATACGCTGTGTAGAATAGCAGGATCCAGTTCCCATTCATGCTTTTTAGAAAAATTCCTCCTGAGAGTGTCTGCTGTAGTGTTCTGTACGCCTGGAAGGGAGGCTGCTAAGATATTGATGCAGTGTCAAATGTACCAATTCCATAGTTTCACTGCCTTGGCACAAAGGAAAGGTGATCTTGCTCCTCCCTGGTGATTTATGTAAAACATACATACTATGTTGTCTGCCATCATCTTTATATGTTTGCCTTTGATCAGTGATAGGAAATGTGAGCAGGAATTTCTGATCACTCTGAGCTCTTGTCCTCGTCCTCATCACTCATTAGAGGTGGAACAGTCAAGGATGCTGAGGGTGATTGCCTTGGTACTGCAGGAAATTTGGGGGAGCGAGATGTCATTGGTACTGTAATCATGTCAATACTGAGTAAAGGGATTCTGGTGTCTCTGAGACCAGCAGGAGAAATGAGATTCTTACAGTATCATGGTAGCAGTCGGTACACTAAGACTGGCCAAGGGGAGGCTCTCAGTGTAGAGGGAATCAGTCTTCTGTGTTCTGATGAGTGGCCTGGTCTTTTGTGGGGCCAAAGTGCTTGGTACCAAAGCTTTCATTATATCCAGTGGTGCTGTTTTACTAGAGCTAGCATGCTCCCTTCCACTTCTTTCCCCTGACTGTGCTGATATCTCTGAGCCTGAGCCCTTCAGGTCTTTAGATTTACTAGTGGTACCAGTATCTGAAGAACCAATAGCCTCACAGGTACCTCGTTGCAGGACACTACTCAAAGAAGAACCTATATATCCACCGCACAAACCTCATGACTTGAGCTAATGGAGTAATTGGTAGCAGTACTAGATTGTCATCCACTCAAGGGACCAGCATTAGAGGGGGATGAGACACACCCTTTGTCAGTGGGTTTCACAGCTATTTGCTGACAGTACAGTAATGATGAGATTCAAGAATCTTGCCTGTGGAGGGAAGTGTGTTTTAGTGGGGATAACTCTTCACCCTTTTCACATTTTTGATCAAAAAGAACCATTTCCTTTCAAAATGTCAATTCACAAAGAAATGTTTCATGTAGATTGTCCCCACTGAAAATAAGATGTTGTGAAAACCAACATTTCCCCTTGAAAATTTTGATTTTGACAAAACCCCATATTTCATTGGGGAAACTCTCTGGTTAAAAAATTGCAGCCAGGTCTAGTAATTTTTACCCTGTTGTTATGCTTTGGGATAGCCGTGATTACCAGTAACCCATATAAACAATAAGAGAACTACATGACTGAATTACTTATTATTCAATAGCACTTTTGTCTGAGTAGAGAAGGCAGGATCAGGACCTTAGCTGCTAATATGCACTGCACACATTCCTGGCATGGAATCTCACGTTCCTATATAGCAAAGCCCTCAAGCATGTGCTGTAGTCTACAACTGAATTGGGGCCTTTAAGGGCAAAATAGAATGATAAACAGCCGCAGGTCCAGTGATAGCTGGAGCACTAGCACAGAAAGCCACAACAGCACAAACAATGGGATTAATGAGACATTACCAGAAGCAATGAAGTATATGAATAGTATTCCAAGGAGCATTTTTTTTACATCACCCAGAGCAGAGTGGCACTTTCAAGGCACATTCAATTAACATCTATGACTGTGGAGAAAAACCTGCATAATGAAAGGGGAAAACATTTTAATTTATTTGGAATATACTGTGGCCCGCTCTGCCTGAAAGTAATTTAGGATTAATTATAAATGATACAATTTAGACAGAAGAGCCCTACAATTATTTAAAAAAAAAGTTAGGGACACAGTATATTTTAATATAGAAACAGGAGCTCAGAAGGCAGCTTTTCCTAGTTGCAGAGAAGCAACTGCACAACTGTTCTCCAACGAAAGGAGAGACTTCAGTGTGAGGCTAATAGATTGTGTTGGAGGGGCAGGACCTAGTATCTCTAGAAGGAAGGAGAGGGATGATTTCACCTTCTGCTGTCCTTAAAAGATCACTGTTGAGTAGAGACGGACAAAGTTCTCAGTGTGCAGCCCCAGGATGGTTGCTTGGAGCGTATAACCTCAGTCATATTTCTAATAGCACTTCATTTTTTGTTAGAGGGAAAATAACAGGGATAGATGCGTCAACTGGAAGATTGAGCATCTCTCATCTTTCTTTCGACCTTGTCTTTTTGGCTTCACCAAAAAGCTCAGCATGCCTGTGTTTACGCTGCCTTCTGAATACGATCCTGTAACACGGAGAGTTTTCTCACTTAGGCACCAGGGAATGTTCTGAAACACTGCCACGCTTTGATAAATAGGAGGCAGGACACCTTCCCTCCACCTTTATGGTAGATTTTGTGCCAATGAGCCTTTTAGGAAGCACTGTGGGGTCAATAACTAGTCCGTTTCAAAGTGTGATTTATGAATGGCTGCTATTGCAACATCTAGTGCTCTGGTAAGACACAGAAGAATTCGCTAGCATTGGTTCACCAGCTGTGACTGTCCTTTGACTCACAGTAGGAGCCTTCCACACTGTAGTCTCTGTGTGCCTGCCACATTACTTGAAACGCTTCAGCTGAGAGTAAAACAGCTCTTCAGCTTTGGGCCCTGACCCTGCTCTTAGTTACACCACTGTAAATCAGGAGTAACTCCAGTAAAGTCATTAGCCATTGACTTACATCTGGTTCAGCCATTCACATCTGGGCAAAGTGTGTGAAAAATTCTTCCAGTAAGGAACTGTCAGTCCTGATTCTCTGTTGCTCAACAGCTTTTTCAGTCAAGGACCCCAGTGCAAAGTGGGTGGTGAAACATCTGCCATTGTGATTTGGGGGCATTTTGCAGCACATTTTCACTCACTGTTTTCAATGCCCAAAGTGCTCTGCAATGGAGAACCCAGCTCCTTGCTTCACTCCAGTGAGAACAGTTTACACCCACTTTGCGGAGTCATAAATGATTGGGCAGGACAGTGGACGATCAGGCTCAGTGGAATTACAACAGCTCACAACTGCTCAGAGCAAGAGGAGAATGTGACCTCCTGTGTTCTACTGATGTTCTCCTACTTCTGCTAAACAGACTTGTCTAGCTTGCAAATAACTTAGAAGTCAAGGAAATATTTTAGGGTTTACATAGTTTAAACATCACATCATAACACAAAACATAGGAAGCTGATCATAAAAATGGTGTAGGAACTGAATTGAGTGACCGCAAGATTGGGCCCTTTATGCTGTAAGGGGACATGATGAGGACATACATCAACAGCAGAATGGAAGTGGCTGTTCCATAAAAATGGGTACCTAGACTGGGTCACATATCATAAGAATCTGACCAAGCCTCACCCCATCCTCAGCTTTCTCTACCTTTGTTGATACTCTGAGATAGATTACTCAGGGCCTCAGCAAACCGGGCTTGTGAAACTCACCAGGTCTGGGGTTTCTTACAAACACAAACCCTATGTTAGAGTCACTGAAAGGTTTGGTAAGAGTCATCGAGTGTATTCGCAGACAGGCCCAGTTTCAAAAATGCTGCGCTTGGCAAGTTCCAAGTGCCACTCCACAGCTCCAACTGAATTTTACTAAAGCACAAGCAGAACAGAGCTTCACTCAGCTTTAACCAGCTGTTTTCTTCAAATTCTGCATGCTGTGTGCCTTCCCCTGCTCAGAGACATGCAGTGCCTTCTAAGGCATCTCATGCTACCAAACCTGGGATTGTAAAATAGAAGCCAACCTGCCAATATCTGCTGAAGCCCAAGATTAAGTTGGTGAAATGTCAGCATTGTGATGAGGTGAAGAGGGTGGTTGGAGGTTGGAAGAATAATAAGGCCTAGCTCTTATATAGCACTTTCCTTCCAGAGACCACAAAGCACTTTACAAAGGAAGTCAGTGTCATTATTTGCATTTTACAGATGGGGAAACTGAGGCACAGAGTGTAAAGTGGCTTGCCCATGGTCCTCCAACAGTCCATTGGTTGTGTTGGGACTTGGACCTTGGTCTCCTGAGACCCAGTTTCTACATTCTATTCACTAGGTAACACTGCTGTGAAGAGAAAGCAGAGAAAATAAAGCATCTTGGACTTGGAGACGAGGGAGGGAAGGAGGAGATAGCTGTAGCATAGTCAGGATCCAATCAGATAAGAATGTGCTCAGGGACAGAGAGGAGGGTCTAGCTGGGCTGAGCCAAGAGGGGTGGGAAAGGACTGGATATGCAGAAAGTTGGAACTCAGATGAGCATTACAACTGGGATTTTCAATGCAGCCTAAGGGAATTAGGCACCCAAATGACATGCAAATCAATGGGATTTAGATACCTAAATCTCTTAGGCCGATTGAAAATCTCAGTCTTACCCAAAGCCATCTCTAAAGCATTCTGATATTCAGCCATCACTAGCATGCAGTCAAGTATCAGAGAGGTAGCTGTGTTAGTCTGGATCTGTAAAAGCAGCAAAGAGTCCTGTGGCACCTTATAGACTAACAGACGTTTTGGAGCATGAGCTTTTGTGGGTGAATACACACTTTGTTGGATGCATGTCACCCATCGTTCAGCATCACTATCAACACAGGTGAAAACAAGCTGTTTGCTAATCTCTGCTTCACAATCCTGACCCACAGGCTACAGATGCTGCCTCATAAGTCATGGGGTCAGAAACAAGCCTGAAAATGCATTTTGGGCAAGGCTATCAGAAACAAGGAGTAGCTTCAACTGGGCATTGATGGCCTTGGAAAAGCACGTTCAGTTAATTTCACCTACTTCTGTGAGTCAAAGGGGCCAGGATGCTGCTTGGCTCCTTTAACATAACTCAGAGGAGCTTTAGGGAAGGAGCTTGCAAAGGACTGAGAACAACCCGTAAATATGATGCTTTTATATGACCAACTACCTGCAGTTTTTTACACTGCCTCTCAGCATACTAGCATGCTGTTATTGTCCCTCTGGTATCTCTGGGCCTGGAAGGCAGGAGACAGCAATGGCATAATTCTCTCATTACACTTTGGTAATGATATCATCCCCTATTCTGCTACTGAGTGAGGTGGCATTTCCCTACATTACACAGTTGCATGCTGCTTATGGATTTAGCAAAAATGTGCAACTTAATTCTCAAAGATGCCCTTGTTAAATATAAATATATAGGGTATGAATGTGTTGATCCAGCCACCAATAAATGTTGCTATAAAAGGTATTCCACAGTTTACCCAAAGAACTAGATGTTGTTTAGCTTGTGTATTTAAAGGTGAACTGAAATGCTTTATAGAAGCAGATTGAAATCTACAAATAAATGCATTGTAAAACAGTGGAAGATTAGCTGCATCTTTCCTTGCCAAAATAGCGACAAGGAGACCTGTGGCACCTTATAGACTAACAGAAGTATTGGAGCATGAGCTTTCTTGGGTAAATATCCACTGCATCTGACAAAGTGGGTATTCACCCACGAAAGCTTATGCTCCAATCCTTAGACTCATAGACTTTAAGGTCAGAAGGGACCATTATGATCATCTAGTCTGACCTCCTGCACAATGCAGGCTGTCATAGCATTCTTTCTCAAATCTGAACCTTAAAGTCCAGGAATGAGATACTAGCATGAATTTCCCTAAGCTTAATTACCAGCTTAGGTCTGATATGCTGCCACCAATCAGGAATTTTCCAGGGCCTGATACTTTCTGGTCCCCCCAAAACCTTCCCTGGGGACCCCAAGAACCCAGATCCCTTGGGTTCTTAAAACAAGGAGAAATAAGCCATTCCCCCACCTCTCCCCCTCCCAGAATTTCCCTCCCTGGGCTATTCTGAGAGATACTGATCTAACCTCTTAAATCACCATACAGAGAAGCATCTCCCTTCCCTTCCACAAAGAGGCAAACAGATTCAAGGAAAACAGAGAGAGATTTTATCACTCCCTCCTCCCGTCTCCCCCACCCATCCTGGTGAGTTATCCCAATCCCCTGGAATAACACAAGGGAAACACACACAAAAAATCAGTCAGGTTCTCTAAAAAGAAATCTTTTAATAAAAGAAAGAAAAAGTAAAGAATTATCTCTATAACTTCAAGATGTAAATATACAGGGTCCTATAGCTTACAGATACCAGAGAAAGACTTTCCCCCCAGTACCAATACAAATCAAAATATTCCCAGCAACTACACATATAAAAGTTAACCAGCCAGATCCACAATTGCAAATAGAGTAAAACAATTAAAAAGCCTAAACCACCTGGTTTTTACCTTCTATTTGAAAAGAAACTTAGCCCTCGTCCAGACTAACCCGCGGCATCGGCGGGTTAAAATCGATTGCTCGGGGATCGATATATCGCGTCTAGTCTGGACGCGGTGTATCGATCCCCGAGCGCGCTTACATCGATTCCGGAACTCCATCAATCCGAACGGAGTTCCGGAATCGACACGGAGAGCCGCGGACATCGATGGAGCCCCGTCCAGACTGGTGAGTACCTCGATTTTAGAAATTCGACTTCAGCTACGTTATTCTCGTAGCTGAAGTTGCGTATCTAAAATCGATTTTAATTCCTAGTCTGGACGTGGCCTTAGAGAGCCTGTAGTAATGTCTGGTCTCTCTCAGAGCTCCCGAGAGAAGAAGAAAGAACAAAGAACTCACACTCAAACTTCCCTCCACCCAGATTTGAAAGTATTTTGTCTCCTGATTGATCCTCTGGTCAGGTGTCCAGTTCCCTGCTTGTAACCTTTACAGGTATAAGAGACATTAACCCTTAGCTATCTGTTTATGACACAGGCTATAGAATCTCACCCACCAACTCCTGTAACAAACCTCTAACCTATGTCTGTTATTGAAGTCCTCAAATTGTGGTTTAAAGACCTCAAGGTGCAGAGAATCCTCCAGCGAGTGACCCATGCCCCGCGCTGCGGAGGAAGGCGAAAAACCTCCATGGCCTCTTCCAAACTGCCCTGGAGGAAAATTCCTCCCAACCCCAAATATAGAGATCAGCTAAACCCTGAGCATGTGGGCAAGGCTCCCCAGCCAGCACCCAGGAAAGAATTCTCTGCAGTAACTCAGATCCCATCCCATCACAGGCCACTGGGCATACTTACCTGCTAATAATCAAAGATCAATTAATTGACAAAAGTAGGCTCTCCCATCATACCATCCCCTCCAAAAATTTATCACGCTTAGTCTTGAAGTCAGATATGTCTTTTGCTCCCACTACTCCCCTTGGAAGGCTGTTCCAGAACTTCACTCCTCTGATGGTTAGAAACCTTCGTCTAATTTCAAGTCTAAACTTCCTAGTGTCCAGTTTATATCCATTTGTTCTTGTGTCCACATTGGTACTAAGCTTAAATAATTCCTCTCTCTCCCTGATATTTATTCCTCTGATATATTTATAAAGAGCAATCATATCTCCCCTCAGCCTTCTTTTGGTTAGTCTAAACAAGCCAAGCTCTTTCAGTCTCCTTTTGTAAGACTGGTTTTCCATTCCTCGGATCATCCTAGCAGCCCTTCTCTGTACCTGTTCCAGTTTGAATTCATCCTTTTTAAACATGGGAAACCAGAACTGCACACAGTATTCCAGATGAGGTCTTACCAGTGCCTTGTATAACGGTACTAACACCTCCTTATCTTTACTGGAATTACCTCATCTGATGCATCCCAAGACCGCATTAGTTTTTTTAATAGCCATATCACATTGGCGGCTCATAGTCATCCTGTGATCAACCAATACTCCAAGGTCCTTCTCCTCCTCTGTTACTTCCAACTGATGTGTCCCCAATTTATAACCAAAATTCTTGTTATTAATCGCTAAATGCATGACCTTGCACTTTTCACTATTAAATTTCATCCTATTACTATTACTCCAGTTTACAAGGTCATCCAGATCCTCCTGTATGATATCCCGGTCCTTCTCTGTATTAGCAATACCTTCCAGCTTCGTGTCATCTGCAAACTTTATTAGCACATTCCTGCTTTTTGTGCCAAGGTCAGTAATAAAAATATTAAATAAGATTGGTCCCAAAACTGATCCCTGAAGAACTCCACTAGTAACCTCCTTCCAGCCTGACAGTTCACCATTCAGTAGGACCCGTTGTAGTCTCCCCTTTAACCAGTTCCTTATCTACCTTTCAATTTTCATACTGATCCCCATCTTTTCCAATTTAGCTAATAATTCCCCATGTGGAACAGTATCAAATGCCTTACTGAAATCGAGGTAAATTAGATCCACTGCGTTTCCTTTGTCTAAAAAGTCTGTTACCTTCTCAAAGAAGGAGATCAGGTTGGTTTGGAACAATCTACCTTTTGTAAAACCAGGTCCGCATCCCGTATCTTAGCACCCAGCAGACAGCGCACCCTTCTGTTCTCTGGATCAGCTCTAGTTACAAGCCTGTCTATTCTTCTCAGTAAGGAGTCCGCAGTCACGTAGACCTGCCTTTTCCTGGTGATGGTGCGATTCTCCCGTCTATCCCCTGTTCCCTCTGGCTGCAAGTCCTCTTGATTTCTATTGTCCCTTGCAATCCTCCACAACCCATCCTGTATCCTCCTGGGGGCTCATATTTGGTGTTGTCTCCATTGACTCCTCCCCTCTTCCTATAGGACTAGATGCTCTTCTCTTCTTCCTTGCCCTCTCACCTTCAGCGACCACCTGCTGTGCCCCTTCTTCATTTTCCAACTCTGCAAACCTGTTCCTGAGTTCTATTTCTCCTTCACTGGCCCATCTTTTCTTCTGTCTGGTTCTCTTAGTCACACGCTTCCACCATCCACAGTCCTCACCCAGCAGTCTCCCCTCAGAATTCTTTGGTCCTGCTTCCATCTGCAAGTCTGAGCTTTTCCCTTCAGCCTCCTCAGGTCTTTACTCCATCATCTGCTTGAACCCCCTTCTAAACTCAGCCAGAGATTCCACCTGCATCTCCAGTCCTCAGATCTTTTCTTCCATCAGCTCTATCAGGTGGCACTTCATGCAAACGAAACTCTTTTCAGGTACCCCCTCCAGGATCATGTACATGCTGCAGCTTCCACATCCAGTCATCCTCATTGTGTCTTTCACTGATGCCTCTCAATCACTCATAGCCTTCCCACCTAAAACCTGTCAGTCCAGGAAACACAAACCAAAGCAAACCACCGACAGCAAAACAAACCCCCAACGGGCACCAGAACACCAGCAGAACACCCCCACCTTCACTAGCCTGTCTATTCCTCTGCCTAGGTCTCTTAGTCTCCCCTGCAAACTTCTCTTGTAAACTCCCACTGAAACTCCCCTGTTTACATCTCTGTTTGCTGGCTCCTGTGCCATTGCAGCTGTCTATAAGGTGCCACAGGACTCCTTGTCGCTTTGTACAGATCCAGACTAACACAGCTACCCCTCTGATACTTGTCAAAATAATAATTCAGGGTTTAGCTGATTTCAATGGGAGTTGTGCTTCTGGGGATCTACAGGTCTGTTTTCAGTGCCATAAGCAAGGTAAGGAATTTAGCTCCATGCACTGGTTAGGTGCTTGAGGTGGTATCAAATACAGCAGGAGAAGCAGAGTGCTGAGTGCATCAACTCTGGGTCTAGAGAGGTTAAAAGCCCCTTATGTGCCTTTATTGATCACAAGATAACTCCTGGTTCTCCTCACGCTCTGGTGACTCCTGAAGTCAATGGAGTGTAACCATGGTGTGAGAGAAGAGTACCAGAACACAGGTCTGTATATGTATTGTGTTTAAGGCTTATCCAACTCCCATAAAAGTCAAGGGGAGCCTTTGCTTGACTTCCAAGGGGTAAGAATGTGCCCTTAGGGTGAAATCACCCCTCTGCCAAAAGCCTGTCTACTCATTTACCAGCTCTCGTATTATTTGGTGTTTTGCATAAAGTTCCAGCTCCTGGATACTTGTGCTTCCATGAGAATGTCAGCATTTTTAAAAAAATATTTTTTTAGCCCTCATCGGGGTTTCCAAGAAAAGCTTGAAAACGTGACCTGAGTGTAACCTAAAGGCTCAAAAAGACAGAAGGGAAATGACAAGAACCCACAAATGTGTTATGCTTTTCAAATCTTATGCTTTTCAAGTCAATTTCACCGTTCAGGGGGGTAACTCCTTACTCTTGTTTGCAGTGTTTTTCTGTAGCTGTGTTGTCCCACGATATTAGAGAGATAAGTCAGGGGGAGGTCATCTCTTGTATTGTATCAGCTCCTGTTGGTGAGAGAGACAAGACTTTCAAGTTACACATAGCTCTTCTCCAGGTCGAAAGCTTGTCTCTCTCCCCAACAAGAGTTCATTCAGTAAAAGAGATTACCTCCTTGGCCTTGTCTCTCACGATTACATGGACATTACGGCTGGCAATACCACCTCTATAGCTGTGTAAATAAGGGTTAAAGATGACATGCATGCTGAATGGCTTTGAGCTGGCCTTCTGATCAGCAGTTAAAATTTACCCACTGGGATTTGCTGGAGGAGGTGAAAAAGCAGCCAGGAAAGGGTTAGGGGAGGGGACCCTCCCTTGCATGTGGCTGGATGGGATATAAAAGGATGAGGAAGCTGAGCCCAGGGTACAGAGTGTGTCCTCTCTTCCTCTGTCTGGTATAGGTGGGGAAAATGCTTCTGGGGACTGTAGCCGATATTGTTAGCAAAGCTGCTTTATTTTGTGTTATTTATCTCTTGTGTGCCATAGAACAAGTGCCTTAAAGGGCTCAGGTGTAGTGTTTTCTTCCCTCTTTGGCCTGGTGTAATAGCTCACCCAGCTGACAGGCTGTTCCATGCCACTGGATGTATTACCCATCAGCTGTAGGTAGTGAGAAGATCACTCTGCCATTGTGCCCTGAAGAGACACCATCTAGCTTGGCCCCCTCACTCCCTCACACACACACATGCACAGTACCTAGAACAGGCAAAGAACTCCACCTGACCTAATTTTCCAAACAACTGTTATTAAAAAGATAAAACCAGATTTGCCACTAATGTCTTTAAAAAAATAAACAATTGTAATTAACATTTACAATGTTAAATTATGTTACATTCAGAGAAAATGTCTTTGGTAATGGACTGTTTCAGTGAACTATATTATATGACAGTATCAAAGGGAACAAGCTATTTCTATTTTTTTAACAAAGTCACGTTGTTCAGAATACAAAGATTTCATACATTTAATGGTGGCAGTTACGAACGTGATTACAGTTTATATCAACCCTTCTTCTCCATGTAACTGCAAGTTAATGGATATTTTTTTACTACATTAAATAACTTCATCCTGAATGTTATACTTGCTGGCTTGTTTGTAATTTCATTGTGATTTCTGAAAATTTAGTTTTAATAAAAACAATCTCAGAGCACAGATGGGTGTTAAGAGGAAAGTTATAAAAGGAAAGAAAAAATATCCAATTATAAAACATCCTGTGCTTACTACTAAAAAGTCGACATTTGCCACCAATTACCATGTTAGCATCTGAGATATTACATTTTATACTCAAAATAAGCAAGAACTGCAGTATTTCGGATACCTCTGCATCATAACTGATGGCAAATGTTTACCTTTTAATGGTAACAACTATACGCGTGTATATTATCATTAAAAGCTCAGCATCAGATTCTGAGCAGACTAATACTTCACATTAGTCTGGCAGTGTTTCACTAAGGGCATGTCTACTCTACAAAATTAGGTCAATTTTATAGAAGTCGATCTTTAGAAATCGATTTTATACAGTTGATTGTGTATCTCCCCACTAAGCGCATCAAGTCAGTGAAGTGCATCCTCTCTACCACGGCTAGCATCGACTCACGGAGCGATGCACTGTGGGTAGCTATCCCACCGTTCCCACAGTCTCTGCTGCCCATTGGAATTCTGGGTTAAGTTCCCAATGCCTGATGGGGCAAAAACATTGTCGCGTGTGGTTTTGGGTACAGTTGTATGTGTACACGGTTATATGTGTTTCTGCTTGATGCAAACCCGCCCCCTTTGTTGATTTTAACTCCCTGTAAGCCAACCACCCTCCCCACTTTGATCACAGCTGGCAACGGAAAAAAAGTAACTATTGTTTTGAAACTATGCATTCTTTCTTTATTAATTAAAAAAAAATGAGATAACTGACAATGTAGCCCAGGTAGAGTGCGGGAGGACAGAAGGACAAGACCACATTGCTTACTGTAGCCACACTACAAATCAAAACTGTTTCAATGACAGACTTCTGTTGCTTGGGCCATCCTCTGGAGTGCAGTGCCTCGGTGCCCAGAGTCTCCTCCATGTTCTTGGGCATCTGGGTGAGGAGGCTGTGGAACTTGGGGAGGAGGCAGGCAGTTATATAGTGGATGGGGGGGTGGGAGGACCTGTGCTCTTCTTGGCTTTCCTGTAGCTCCACCACATGCTTCATCATGTCCATTTGCTCCCCCATTAGCTTCAGCATCGCCTCCTGCCTCTGCTCATCGCGCTCACTTAATTCTTTCCTGGCCTCTGCCACTGAATGCCTCCATGCATTACGCTGTGCCCTGCCCGTGCGGGAGGACTGCATGAGCTCGGAAAACATGTCATCACGAGTGCGTTTTTTTTGCCTTCTAATCTGTGATAACCTCAGGGACAGAGATTATAGGGGGAGCATAGAAATATTTGCAACTGCGGTGGGATAAAAAGGGAGTGTAAAATGTAAGATGATACATTTCTGAGAACAAAAGGGAGACTCTTTCACAGTGAATCAAGCAATTCACAGCAGACAGCACATGTGCTTTAGGTACAAGGTCACATTTTGCCTTTTATATTGAGCGCCTGCTGGTATGGTGATACATCACACACGGCTGGGAACAGAATTCGGTTTCCAGGCAGCCATGGTAAGCCAAAGAGTATGCGGGGTTTGCTTCTTCCGCCATCATAACACGTGGGAATGGTCTCAAACTGCAGCGCCCTCTTTTCCCATAACAAGCAGTGCTGGGTGGGTTTGCCATTTAAACGGAGGGGCTGTGGTTTTCAGGTGGATGTGCAGCACACCCCTTCCCCCACCCCATCACATGGCTATTCTCTGGGATGATCCCTTCACCCCTCTCCCTGCCATGTGGCTATTCTCAGGGATGATCCCTTTTAGCCAAGTGCAAACAGCCCAGCATGAATGGGGGGGCCTTTTACTGTTCCCTTACAAAAATTCCTCTATTTCAGCCAGGTGACCCTGAATGATATCACTCTCCTGAGACTAACACAGAAAGATATAGACAAAAGGTTGCTTGAATGAGACCAAAACCCAGGACCATTCGCTGCCATGCTTTGTGCTGCAATGATTCCACACTACTTACTACTGGCTTGACATGGCAAAGTGTCCTACCGTGGAGGATGACATAAGGCATACCTCCCCAGAAACCTTCTGCAAAGGCTTTCAGAGTACCTCCAGGAGAGCTTCATGGAGATGTCCCTGGAAGATTCCCGCTCCATCCCCACATTGTCATGGTATAATTCCCCACTCTGAACCTTAGCGTCCAAAAGATGGGGTACCAGCATGAATTCCTCTAAGCTTAATTACCACCTTAGAACCTGTAGTGCTGCCACCAACCAGGAATTTCAGTGCCTGGTACACTCTGGTCCCCCCAAGACCTTGCCCAGGGAACCCCAAACCCAGACCCTCTGGATCTTAACACAAGGAAAGTAAACCCTTTCCCCCACCGTTGCCTCTCCCAGGCTTCCCCTTCCTGGGTTACCCTGGAAGATCACTGTGATTCAAATTCCTTGAATCTTAAAACAGAGAGGAAAATGCACCTTCCCCCCTCCTTCTCTCTTCCCCTCCCAGATTCTCCCTGAGAGAGACAGTAATCCTAACACAGAGAGAAATTAGCCTCTCTCTCCCTCTTCCCTCCTTTCTCCCCACCAATTCCCTGGTGAATCCAGACCCTGTCCCCTGGGGTCTCACCAGAATAAAAAAACAATCAGGCTCTTAAACAAGAAAAGCTTTTAATTAAAGAAAGAAAAACCAGTAAAAATTATCTTTGTAAATTTAAGATGGAATATGTTACAGGGTCTTTCAGCTATAGACCCTGGGAATACCCTTCCAGCCTAAGTATTTAAGTACAAATTAAAATCTTTTCAGTAAAATATAAATTTGAACTTCTTTCAGCCAAATACACATTTGCAAATAAAGAAAACAACCATAAGCCTAACTCGCTTTATCTACCTAGTACTCACTATTTTGAGCTTATAAGAGCCTGTATCGGAGAGATTGGAGAGAAACCTGGTTGCACGTTTGGTCCCTCTGAGCCCCCAGAGTGAACAACAACCAAACACTAACAGCACACACAAAACTTCCCTCCCTCAAGATTTGAAAGTATCCTGTCCCCTGATTAGTCCTCTGGTCAAGTGACAGTCAGGCTCACTGATCTCATTAACCCTTTACAGGCAAAAGAGAGATGAAGTACTTGTATTCTATTAACTCTTACTTATCCGTTTATTGACACACATTAACAGACTTTTCCAGTAGCTGTACTGGCCGTGAATGCACCCTGTACTGTAATTTCAAATGTGTACTCACCAGAGGGGCCTTCTCCACCTTCAGGGTTGGGGAATCCCACCTTGGAAGGGTATTGGTTCCAGAGTGATGAAAAGGTCCTGGCTGCCAGGGAAAATGGATTTACTACTTGCCTGCTGCGCATTCTCCTCCTCCTCCTCCTCCTCTTCCTCATCCCCACAATCCTCCTCTGTGTTGCGTGAAACTCTCCTCTTGCAGGTGTCCATGGACAGTAATGGGGTAGTGGTAGGGAGGCCCCCTGGAATGCCATGCAACTGATCCTAGAAGTGGCACGTATGGGGCTGTGACCTGGAACAATCATTTGCCTCCTTTGTCTTTTGATAGACTTGCCTGAGCTCCTTAACTTTCAAGCAGAACTGCTGTCCAGGTGTCCCTGTTCTAGCCTCTGCCCTCCATGTCCTGTGCAATTTTCGCATATATGTCAGCATTTCTTCTTTTTGATCGGAGTTCAGCCTGAACAGATTCTTCCTCCATACAGCAATCATATCCAATGTCTCCCTTTCGGTCCATGCTGGCTCTCGTTTGTGATTCTGGGGGGACAGCATGGTCACCTGTGCTGTTGAGCTCGCCACGCTGACCAAACAAGAAATGAAAATCGAAAGTTCCAGGGGCTTTTCCTGTGTACCTGGCTAGTGCATCAGAGTTGAAAGTGCTGTCCAGAGCAGCACATTGGAGCACTCTGGGATAGCTCCTGGAGGCCAACACTGTTGAATTGCGTCTGCACTACACCAAATTCGAACCAGCAAGGTCGATTTTAGCGCTACTCCCCTCACCAGGGAGGAGTACAGAAGTCGATTTTAAGAGCCCTTTAGGCGGATGGAACGGGGTTGGTTGTGTAGGCCTGGTCTACACTACACATTTAAACTGATTTTAGAAGCGTTAAACCGATTTAACACTGCACCCGTCCACACAACGAGGCCCTTTATATCGATATAAAGGGCTCTTTAAACTGGTTTCTGTACTCCTCCCTGACGAGAGGAGTAGCGCTGAAATCGGTATTACCATATCGGATTAGAGTTAGTGTGGCCGCAAATCGATGGTATTGGCCTCGGGTGGTATCCCACAGTGCACCATTGTGACTGCTCTGGACAGCAATCCGAACTTGGAAGCACTGGCCAGGTAAACAGGAAAAGCCCAGCAAACTTTTGAATTTCATTTCCTCTTTGCCCAGCATGGAACTCTGATCAGCAAGGGTGGCGATGAAGTACCAAATCCAAAAAGAGCTCCAGCATGGGCCGTACGGGAGATACTGGATCTGATTGCTGTATGGGGAGACAAATCTGTTCTACCACAGCTCCGTTACAGAAGACAAAATGATAAAGCCTTTGAAAAAAAACTCCAGGCTATGATAGACAGAGACCACAGCACAGTGCTGTGTGACAAGCGTAACGGAAAGCCAAAGAATCAAATGGACACTCATGGAGGGAGGGAGGGGGTACTGAGGACTCCAGCTATCCCACAGTCCCCGCAGTCTCCGAAAAATATTTGCATTCTTGGCTGAGCTCCCAATGCCTCTAGGGTCAAACACATTGTCCGCAGTGGTTCAGGGTATAATCTCGTCAATTTACACCCTCTTCCCCCCGTGAAAGAAAAGGGGAAAAAATCTTTTCTTGACTTTTTTTATATGTCACCCTCTGTCTATTGCATGCTGCTGGTAGACGCGGTGCTGCGGCAATGAATAGCAGCATCCTCTCCCCTCCCCTCCCCTCCCCGGTGGCAGATGGTACAATATGACTGCTATCCATGGTCATTATCAGCCCGTGAGTGCTCCTGGCTGGCCTCAGGTGAGGTCAGCCAGGGGCACCTGGGTAAAAATAGGAATGACTGCTGGTCATTCCCGGTAGATGGTACAGAATGGCTGGTAACTGTCCTCATCATAGCAACTGGGGGCTGAGTTCCATCAGCCCCCACCCCCGCCTTTCATGTCTAAAGAAAAGATTCTGTACTGCCTGGATAATCCTAGCAGCTGGATGCTGGGCTCCTCTCCCCCCACCGTTTAATGTTCTGCCTGGACTATCATAGCAGCTGTAGGCAGCCTCTCCCTCATTTTATCTCACTAAAAAGTCAATGTTTCTTATTCCTGCATTCTTTATTACTTCACACAAATGGGGGACACTGCCACTGTAGCCCAGAAAGGTTGGGGGAGAAGGGAATCAACGGCTGGGGTTGTTGCAGGGGCACCCCCGTGAATGGCACGCAGCTCAACATTTCTGTGGGATCTGACATGGAGCAGCTGTGCTCTCTGATACACTGGCTCTCTAGTACACTTGCCCCATATTCTAGGCAGGACTGACTCTATTTTTAGATAAACCATAAAGGAGAGATTGACTTGTGGAGTCATTCCCATTTTTGTCTTTGTGACCCCAGCCTACCTCAGCTAAGGCTAGCCAGGAGCACCCATAACAGCAGCAGACGGTACAGAATGACTGATAACCATCATCTCATTATCAATTTACAATGGCACAGCAGATGATACAGAACAACTAGTAACCATCTCTGCTACCTTGCAATGGCAAATGAATGCTGCTGTGTAGCAGTGCAGTGCTGCCTCTGACAGCAGCATCCAGTACACATATGGTGACAGTGACAAAAGGCAAAACGGGCTCCATGGTTGCCATGCTATGGCATCTGCCAGGGCAATCCAGGGAAAAAGGGTGCGAAATGATTGTCTGCCGTTGCTTTCAGGGAGGAAGGAATGAGTGACGACATTTACCCAGAATCACCCGCGACACTGTTTTTGCACCATCATGCATTGGGATCTCAACCCAGAATTCCAATGGGTGGGGGAGACTGTGGGAACTATGGGATAGCTACGGGATAGCTATCCACAGTGCAACACTCCGGAAATCGACACTAGCCTAGGTACATGGACGCACACCGCCGAATTAATGTGCTTAATGTGGCCGCGTGCACTCAACTTTATACAATCTGTTTTACAAAACCGGTTTATGTAAAATCGGAATAATCCCATAGTGTAGACATACCCGTAGATGCATTCATTTTAAAATCGACCTAGTGTGGCTAAATTCCACCTAACCTCAAAGTGTAGACCAGGGCTTAGACAGAAGAGTAGCAGAATGATGCCCACCCATCCCATTTATGCAAACTTGGATGTAGCAGCTCCCTGATTTTTTGTGTTATGCAGTAAAGCACTGTGACAAAGTTCCTCCTCTACCTTGGTGGGTCCTGCGCTTATTGGCAGATTTGCTCACTTCAGTGATCTTCCCCACAGTCTGGATCAACTCCTCCTGTGTCTCATCAGGAGTTGGGAGGTTTGGGGGGAACCCAGGCCCGCCCTCTACTCCGGGTTCCAGCCCAGAGCCCTGTGGATTGCAGGTGTCTATAGTGCCTCTTGCAACAGCTGCATGACAGCTACAACTCCCTGGGCTACTTCCCCATGGCCTCCTCCAAACACCTTCTTTATCTTCACCACAGGACCTTCCTCCTGGTGTCTGATAATGCTTGTACTCCGTAGTCTTCCAGCAGCACAGGCTCTCACTCTCAGTTCCTTGTGCCTCTTGCTCCCAGCTCCTCACAAGCACTTCCTCTCCTCTGGCTCCTCCTCACCTGACTGGAGTGAGCTCCTTTTTAAACCCAGGTGCCCTGATTAGCCTGCCTTGATTGGCTGCAGGTGTTCTAATCAGCCTGTCTGCCTTAATTGGTTCTAGCAGGTTCCTGATTACTCCAGTGCAGCCCCTGCTCTAGTCACTCAGGGAACAGAAAACTACTTAGCCAGTGACTAGTATATTTGCCCTCTACCAGACTCCTGTACCACACTGGCCTGAGTCTGTCACAGCACATTTGAGGATAATTGTCTTTTCCACATCTCCTCAAGACAACAAAAGATAGCTGATAAGGCAGAATCAGTAAGCAACGCACCATGGGATGGGAACCACACGAACTATTATCCCTGTTTTACAGATGGTAAAGCTGTGAATTGTTTGGAATATACAAATACTTCTCTAAAACTTGCATTGACTTCAGTGGTGCTGGGATTTCACCCACGATTTCTACAGGGTTACTGCTCTACTGCTGTTGTCATTGAGTCTCAGACTTCCTTAAATCCTTGTGAGATTTGCCAGTTTTTGCAAATTTAAATTAAGCTAAAGCACTTCACAGTTTCTCCAGTGTTTAAAGCCACTTCAGACTTTCCCCCAAAAGCCAAAAACAAAGTCCAATGCACATAAGTGGCCCAAACATTCTAAGCCACAGATCAAGCAAAGGCACCTTAGAGAAATTGCCACCACCCAGGAACAAACATTTCATTGCTCAGAACTTCTCAGCTACTGAACAATTTTCTATCACACCTGGCTTGATCACTCTGAGATCTAAACATACAAAGGAATTCTGAGTAGAATCCGTTGTTGACATGTGTATGTTCAGAATTTCTGATTAGACTATATGGGGGAAGTGTATTTTGTTTTATTTTACACATGCAAACTTCAAAGGGGTTTGCCTTAACATACCCTAAAAATTAACTTTCTGGGCTGAGACAAAATTTGTAAAGGCTGAGAAAGGTGGGGATATAAAGAACATTGTATTTCAGTCTCAACTATAGTAGTTGTACTGCTCCTACTATAATAAAGCATCTGTTCCCAGTTATTATACATTGGCCTCTGACTGATTAAAGCATGGGAACTCCAGCTGGGCCCATAAGGGTCACTTGAACGAGCTGGGATAAATTAACATGTTTTGCTTCCACCAGCTTTGATGGAATCAGAAGCTCTGTTATATACTGTGTACTGTAGTTATTAAAGTTCCATATATTATTAGGAAGATCTGAATAGATAAAGAAAACACCAAAGAAAAGTATCAGAGGGGTAGCCGTGTTAGTCTGGATCTGTAAAAGCAGCAAAGAATCCTGTGGCACTTAAAGACTAACAGATTATTGGAGCATGAGCTTTCATGAGTGAATACCCACTTCATCAGACGCATGAAAAGAAAAGAAGAGCAGCCGGAGATAGACATATGCATATTAAAAAATTCTTTATAACTTCAATAAAACTAAATTAAAATCAAACATATCTGGTATTGCAACACAAGTCAGAACTAAATACTAGGGCTGCTGATTAATTGCAGTTAATTCATGTGATTAGCTAAAAAAAATCGCAATTTAAAAATTAATCATGATTACACTCAGTTTTAATCACACTGTTAAACAATACAATACCAATTGAAGTTTATTAAATATTTTTGGATTTTTTCTACATTTTCAAATGTATTGATTTCAATCACAACACAGAATACAACAGTGCTCACTTTATGTTATTATTTTTATTACAAATATTTGCACTGTAAAATGATAAACAAAAGAAATAGTATTTTTCAATTCGCCTCATACAAGTACTGTAGTGCAAACTCTTTATCATGAAAGTACTCAGAGCCTACAAGTCCACTCAGTCCTACTTCTTGTTCAGTCAATTGCTAAGACAAACAATGTTTACATTTATGAGAGATAATACTGCCTGCTTCTTATTTAAAATTTCACCTGAAAGTGAGAACATGCATTTGCATAGCACTTTTGTAGTGGGCATTGCAAGGTGTTTACATGCCAAATATGCTAAACATTTGTATGCTCCTTCATGCTTTGGCAACTATTACAGAGGACATGGATCCATGCTGATGAAACTCATTAAAAATAATGCATTAATTAAATTTGGACTGAACTCATTGGGGGAGAATTGTACATCTCCTGCTCTGTTTTAGCCACATTCTGCCATATACTTCGTGTTATATCTGTCTTGGATGATGACCCAGCACATGTTGTTCATTTTAAGAACACTTTGCAGATTTGACAAAAAGAAAAGCCAAGAGGGAAGAAAGGACATGATAAAAGGGAGAGACATTGGCCATCCTCATTCTCTCTCTTCCACCTACATCTACAGGCACCATTCTAAGCAACTGAAGTGCTGATCAAAAGGGAGAGCCTGGCTGAAGGGCAACCACCCAGCCTGTGGTGAGAAGCATTTAAGGTTGTAAGGGACTGAAAGTGTTAAGATCAGCTTAGAATGTTTCATTTGACCAAATCCGACTTGTGATGCTTTGACTTATAATCACTTAAAATCTATCTTTGTAGTTAATAAATCTGTTTGTTTCTTCTACCTGAAGCAGTGTGTTTGATTTAAAGAGTGTCAGAGACTCCCCTTGGTATAACAAGCCCAGTGCATATCAATGTCTTTGTTAAATTGATGAATTCGTATAAGCTTACAGTGTCTAGTGGGCATAACTGGACACTGCAAGACAAAGGTTCCTAGGGTTGTGTCTGGGACTAGAGATATTGGCTAGTGGCTTGTGGTTGCACAATCCAAGGAGCATCTTACATGCCAGCCAGAGGCTGTGTGTGAACAGTCCAGGAGTGGGGTTCTCACAGCAGAGCAGGGTAAGGCTATCTCCCAGAGGAAAGGATTGGAGTGACCTAGCAGATCACTGGTCCAGATAACACCAGAAGGGAATGTCACAGGCACACAGAGGGATAAATACTGAATCCTTTACTCAACCAGTGCTTAAGCAAAACTCCTGTTGATTTCCATGGGACTTCATAGGGCTGAGCTAAGATTCTGTCAACATTCCCACTCAACACCATGCAGGATCAGGCCCTCAGGCAGTAGGCATAGGAAGAAGGAAAGACTGAGAGAGACAAAAGGCAGAACGGAAGTAGAGTAAGAGAGAAATGAGAGAGGGGAATATATTTTTAAACAAGCTGTCTCCATAATCTTACAAAATGATATTTTCATTGTACCCATTATCTGGAAGTTTTGAATGTGAGACTTTCAAAAAATCCTAAGATTAGGCACCTAAGTCCCATTGAAATCAATGGTAGCATGAATCCCCAAATCCAGCATTCGGTCAACCACTTACTCACATCATTGTTCAATTTTAGCCATGTCTGAGGGGCCAGGAACCGGCCCGGAGCAAGAGGGAAGGGAAATTTGGCCAAGGATAGTGGGGCCACCTACTGCTTTTATGAATAGCAACATGGGAGCTTTGAGGCCAGATTTCTGTAAGAGTATCTAGCAGCTCCCAGTGAAAACAATCTCCATGCCCTTTGGCGTGAACTCTTTTCCAAATCTGTCCCTTAACATACAAACTCAACAGACAAGGATTTCAGAGTAACATCAGACTCACAGTGCACTGCCTAGTACTCAGTACATCTGCCTAGGAAGCAGGACAATCTACTTTAAGAGTGCCATGCTTTGAACCTGGGGTACTATGGAGTCTTGGACCTGATGCATAGACCATTAGGCCAAAAACTAGGGCTGTCGTTCTGCACCACCTTCTTTTCTCTACGTAGACAGTTCAGAACTTGTAGACATTTGGGGGTTTTGTGTATAACAAGGGCTCGATGCACTCTGTGCAAAACTCTAGAGTATGATTGCAAATGTAAAACCAGCAGGCGGTGTTTCCAAAGAGAGCATTCGTGTGTCTTCACACCATCTAAAAACTCCTTAAAGCAGCCCCTGCGCAGCTGCACTCCTGAAAGTGATGCTCAGCAAAGGAGGTGCACTCTGAAGAATGGAGCTCATCTCAAGGAATCAATCCCCAGCAGATTTCATCAACTTCCTCTAACCTAAGAGGTCACTTCCCTCCCCAGAACTTATGGCCCTCACAGGGCATGTCTACACTGCAATGAAAACCCATGACTAGCCCGTGTCCCCCGATTTGGGCTCACAGGACTCAGGCTGTTTCATTGCTATGTAATCTTCCAGGCTTGGGCTGGAGCCTGGACTCTAGGAGCTTGCAAGATGGAAGGATCCCAGACCTTCGGCTGCAGCCCAAGCCCAAACGTCCACACCAACTAAGCAGCCCCTTATCTTGACCCCATGAGCCTGAGTCTGCTGACACGGGCCAGCCACAGGTTTTTAATTGTAGTGTAGACATGCTCATAGCGAACAAAACCCTTCTAATCCTTCTGTTCTGCTACCTGCCATTGAGGAGCTGCATAAGAAAGGAGAAACTTATTGTGTGAGATTGTAGTGATGTTGGCCTCTGGTGTCACTCCTTTCAGCATATGATGAATTGCATCATCAGAGGCCACATATGAAAAGGGAGACCAATAACCTCATCAGTAGCTCTATACGAGATGTTCTGTGGGATTGCTGCTGCTTGTTCCAGGTGGTGTTGAGCCTAGAGAAAGGAGGTCTGTGTCTGCCATTGCTCTTAACAAGCACCCTGAAAAAGCAGCCAAGGTTTAAATCGTTATTGTCCCAGTGGAGCTGGAAACATTTGTGCTGTGTCTGGGCAAGAGAGTGTGCTCCTCATGATGTTATCAAATAACATTCTGTTGGCTGGTGATACTCAGTTTCGTGGCTCCCAAAGACTCCTGTGACTGCTAAGAGCCCTGCCTGTGGTTCTCTTTGTGGGACTGAGGAAAGCATCACCCGCCATCCTGACAGTGATGTGGTGCTTATCCCAGTGGGGAAAAAGACCACCTGCAACAAAGAGACAGAAACACTAATAGACACATACACCTTGTCTGAGCTGTTCTCTGCATCCTTTATTGCACGGACCTTCCAGAGTGAAAAAGAGAGCTCTCATTAAATTAAGTCTTATCTGTACTTCTGTGTTTGTTTGGATGAGGGCTTAGCTTTGCTATCTGAGAAAAAGTGCTGAGCACCCAGCAACTCCCACTGCTGTCAATTGGAGCGCCGAGTGCTCTACATTGACATCAGCTCGTCAGCTCACAGCACTATGGAAGAGTTCCCTGGGTTTGGCTTAGCTGTGCTCTAGACAGGACTCAGAAATGGGTGAGGAGCAGTGACTCATAGACCCTTCTGCTCCTCCAGTCCCGAGGCCTGTTTGGTCCACAATGTAGTTTACAACAATTTACAAGTTGTTCTAATTTACACCAGCAGAAGTTGTCCCCTAGTGACTTGGGATGCACCCTCACTAAGCCTTGTTCAGGTGCCAGGCCTGCTTTGTAAAACTACCTACCAGTGCTGGGGTGTGGGAGCAGGTGGCACAGAACTGGTTACATTAGATTTATGCCAGTTGAGGATTCCATTGAATTAAGGGGAATTGCCAGCTACCCCACTGAGACAGCTATCAATTGCTCTTTGTTTTATCAGCAGGGGTGTGCATGGAGGAGTGAAGTCCTGGGCCATTATATTTATTATTTATTATATGATTGCAAGTGGTGGCTCTATGGTTTTTAGAGAAGAGATTTATACTTTCACTTCAGCATTTGTGTTTTCTAAGTCATTCACAGAAGAATATTTTTGCACTTAAAGAATGGACTTGAAATTAGCTTTGGTCATTTTCAAGGAACCTGAATCCACTCAGATGAACCCTGTGTACAAGTCCAAGAGAGCTTACTGGGAGAGCTATCAAAATAATATATGCAACAGATGGAAAGACTGCCTCACTGACTAGTGTTTTCAGCTATATCTGTAGCATTCCCCCTGTGTAATTAAGGCAATTAGCTATAGCCAAATAGATCTTCATAGAGTACAAACTCATTTAGTCAGATCTTCTGCATAACACAAGCCATAGGACTTCCCTGAGTCAATTTCTCTTTGAATTACAGCATATCTTTTAGAAAAAGCCCTACAGTGCTAATGGCCCATCAGCAAGAAACAATGGACTGTAAAAGAGCTTAGACTTCCTGTGAACCTGTGGGTCAGCCTGTGAAGAATGGCTACAGGGGCCCTACAGAGGCATGTGACCATGTCACCTGATACCGGAACCCATCTTTAATTCTGTACTTTAACAAGAGAAGCTGTGGGGGGAAGGGTCAAACTAGGAAACCAAAGTTTCCCACCTTATGCAAATCCTATTTAAGAGTGGGCAGTGAGGTAATCCATGTCATCAGTTCTTCCCGACTACCCCACCTGAGATGATGGCTGGAAACAACTAAGACTGAACTGGAGGAAAGAACTGCACCCATGCTGGAAGGGCATCTGGCCTGTGAAGAAGATTATTAGAACTGCATTTAGAGTGAGAGAACTTATATGTAACCAGTTTCTTTAGTGTATTAAGCTTAGTTTGTGTCTTCTATTTTATTTTCTTAATTATCTGCTTGTTTGGTCTGCTGCCTCCTTCATTATTTAAGATACACCTATTATAGTTAATAAATGTATTTCTGTTACAATATAACCCAGTTTATGTGATTTCTAACGAGGGAGGGGGGCACGAGAAGTTGTGCATACCCTCCTCCACATTGAGGGAAGAGGTGAATTTCATATAACTCTGGATTTGTACTCCAAGGGTGGGTGGACATGTGAGCACTGTTGCAAGCCCCTTAAGCTGAGTCTTCTCAGAGTGGATCTGTGTCTCTCTGTGCAGCTGGGTGTGGCCCTGCCTGTGTGCTTGGCTAGAAAAAAGGGGGCCCAGCCTGGCAGAATAGTCTACCTCAGTGGCGTTCCAGCACCCCAGGTGATATCCCAGGGGGTCCGATCCATCACACAAGTACTGTAGTGAAATATCTTTACCGTGAAAGTAGAACTATGTACAAAAAACCAAAACTGCATTCAAAAATAAAACCATGTAACACTTTATAACCTACAAGTCCATTCAGTCCTACCTCTTGTTCAGCCAATCACTCAGACAAACAAGTTTGTTTAATTTTGCAGGAGATAATGCTGCCCGCTTCTTGTTTACAATATCACCTGAAAGTGAAAACAGGTGTTCACAAGGCACTGTTCTAGCCAGGGTCACAAGATATTTATGTGCTAGGTATGCTAAAAATTCATATGCTCCTTCATGCTTTTACCACCATTCCAGAGGACATACGGCCATGCCGATGATGGGTTCTGCTCGATTACTATCCAAAGCACTGTGGACTGACCCATGTTCATTTACATCATCTCAGTCAGATGCCACCAGCAGAAGGTTGATTTTCTGTTTGGTGGTGTGGGTTCTGTAGTTTTTGTATCAGAGTGTTGCTCTTTTAAGACTCTCTCTGTGATGTGGGAAATAAAAACAACCCAGGAAACTACAGACCAGTTAGTTTAACTTCTGTGCCAGGGAAGATAATGGAGCAAGTAATTAAAGAAATCATCTGCAAACACTTGGAAGGTGGTAAGGTGATAGGGAATAGCCAGTATGGATTTATAAAGAACAAATCATGTCAAACTAATCTGATAGCATTCTTTGATAGGATAACGAGCCTTGTGGATAAGGGAGAAGCGGTGGATGTGATATACCTAGACTTTAGTAAGGCATTTGATACGGTCTCTCACGATATTCTTATAGATAAACTAGGAAAGTACAATTTAGATGGGGCTACTATAAGGTGGGTGCATAACTGGCTGGATAACCGTACTCAGAGAGTAGTTATTAATGGCTCCCAATCCTGCTGGAAAGGTATAACAAGTGGGGTTCCGCAGGGGTCTGTTTTGGGACCGGCACTGTTCAATATCTTCATCAATGATTTAGATGTTGGCATAGAAAGTACACTTATTAGGTTTGCAGACGATACCAAACTGGGAGGGATTGCAACTGCTTTGGAGGACAGGGTCAAAATTCAAAATGATCTGGACAAATTGGAGAAATGGTCTGAGGTAAACAGGATGAAGTTCAACAAAGATAAATGCAAAGTGCACCACTTAGGAAGGAATAATCAGTTTCACACATACAGAATGGGAAGAGACAGTCTAGGAAGGAGTATGGCAGAAAGAGATCAAGGGGTCATAGTGGACCACAAGCTTAATATGAGTCAACAGTGTGATACTGTTGCAAAAAAAGCAAATGTGATTCTGGGATGCATTAACAGGTGTGTTGTAAACAAGACACGGGAAGTCATTCTTCCGCTTTACTCTGCGCTGGTTAGGCCTCAACTGGAGTATTGTGTTCAGTTCTGGGCACCGCATTTCAAGAAAGATGTGGAGAAATTGGAGAGGGTCCAGAGAAGAGCAACAAGAATGATTAAAGGTCTTGAGAACATGACCTATGAAGGAAGGCTGAAGGAATTGGGTTTGTTTAGTTTGGAAAAGAGAAGACTGAGAGGGGACATGATAGCAGTTTTCAGGTATCAAAAAGGCTGTCATCAGGAGGAGAGAGAAAACTTGTTCACCTTCGCCTCCAATGATAGAACAAGAAGCAATAGGCTTAAACTGCAGCAAGGGAGATTTAGGTTGGACATTAGGAAAAAGTTCCTAACTGTCAGGGTAGTTAAACACTGGAATAGATTGCCTAGGGGAGTTGTGGAAACTCCATCTCTGGAGATATTTAAGAGTAGGTTAGGTAAATGTCTATTAGGGATGGTCTAGACAGTATTTGGTCCTGCCATGAGGGCAGGGGACTGGACTCGATGACCTCTCGAGGTCCCTTCTAGTCCTAGAGTCTATGAGTCTATGTGGGCATGCCTCTATCTCATCAGGGTTAATGGGAATGATGTGAGTGGATACCCTTAGATGAACATATCCTCCGAAGTTTGTATTACCTAGTTTTTATGCCTAGCTAAATTCCATGTGCTGCAGAAGAGAATTCAAATTTTCTTGATAAAAGTGTATCATTCTCAATGACAAATAGTACTTTAGGCAATAATTTCAACTTTGGTGCTGTGGCTAGATCGACAGTAAATCAAGTATTTATATGCTATCCTTTTTTAACAATGGCTATCTGGATGGATATAGGAAAAAACAGATATATTTTACCAGAAAAAAATATCCCAGGCTGGAAATTTACTACAGTTTACAGTTTATTACCAGTGTAACAGCCATCCCATATAAGATGGGACACTGAGATAGCTCAGACTTCTGACTCGAAGAGAAGGATTTATGACTCACATGAGAAGAGATATACTAGAGGCTAAATAGGAACATCTAAGTGATAGGAAGTGAGGAGTAGATGGAAATGACATTAGGATATGTATCAAGGTCAAGCCACTACTATTCTAGCAGTGAATGAACCAAGCAGACAGATTTGTAACTGTTATTAGAGCTACTCCTGTTCCTAAGTCTATCGAGTCAATGAAACACAACAGATATGCTCACAAAATGCATTATTAATGCACCTTGTGCTTTATTCACTTATACAAATATAAAGCCGTGGCAGTTGAGATCACTCACGTGATGTTGGCACAATGGAAGTTCTTTTCTGCAGATTCTTCTCTTCCCCACAGCCTTTTCCTCCTTAAATATTTTTTAATTCAGTACTGGACAAAAGGACTTCCTGAATTCTGACTGTGTGAATTATTTTGGGCAAGTTCTGTGGCCTGTTACACAGGAGGTCAGACTAGATTATCACAATGGTTCCTTCTAACCTTGGAATCTATTAATCTATATTCCACATGTACTAACACATATATTTGCTATTAACCACCTTTGCTGGAATAACTTTGGAATCACCTAGAAAACTTGGGCATTCTATGAAAATTGCTGTTTTTTGATTTTCATGGATTTCAACGTTCATTCGTATAATTTTGCAACCCATGAGTTTTATATTCATTTTCAAGTTGGTGAATGTGAAATTCAGCCCACAACTTTTGAGTTCTGTTAAGCTCCATGCACCATGTATGGGAGCCCCCAAGGTATCACAGAAATTCACAAGGGTTTATTTGACTCTGAGGATTTACCATGTAACCCTCTGGTTATCAGGGTATGGATGAGACAAACCCAGCCCAGCCTCACAGGAACAAAGGACACTGGCCTAGGCAGCAACAAAGGATCTGTTGGACTCTCAAGTGAGTCACCACCACCCCCTTCCTTTGGTCAGTTTGGGACTGCGATGAGGTAATGCTCACCTGACTCTGACGGTGAAGGGCTGAGGGGAAATTTTGGATTGGGAGTGTGGTTAATATTACCCTGCATATAGTAACCAAGGCTGGTGGGAGCCAGAGTGTGGCTGGTGTTTGCTGACCGACTGATGGGATCAGAGTTGCTGAACCAGTGCTTTGGCCATACCCAGACAGTCAGGGTGTGATCTGCATGCTGGCAGGCTGTTTGTGAGCAGCCCAGGTGGCAGCTACAGAAGCAAGGCATTGTAAGACACTGCAGGACAGGGATGACACAGACACTTACTGGTCTGGGTTGCACCCACAGACACTGGCTTCCTCTGGACCCCGCTCTACCCTAGAAACCGCCCCCACCCTCCTCTTCTCCCAAGCCCCGACCTTGCCTCTTCCCATCCCCACTGCACCCCCACTCTGCCTCTTCTCACACAGTTCCACCCCTCCCCCAAGCATGGCCCTATCCCTGCTCCGCCCCCTCCCCTCCAGCGCCTCCTGCACATCGTGCAACAGCTGATCACAGCCGGCGGGAGGTGCTGCAAGGGAGGGGGAGGAGTTGATTGGCAGGGCCACCGACAGACAGGAGGCATGGGGCGGGGCGGTGGAGCTGGCTGCCAGTAGATGTTAAGCACCCACAATTTTTTCTCTGTGATTGCATCCCAGAATGTCATAGTACATAGCACCTTCTACTCTTCACCTAATCTCTGCTTGTCTCCTCCATTCTTGGAAGCACACAGGGCCCTGAAATGAAAATCCTTTCATACCTTAAAGACCATTTGAAATGAAGTATATAACTCATTTTCAATGTGCTAACCATGGGAGTGCTTCTTTTATCTATGTTGAGGGAAGTGTTTTCATGAGACGTACAATCTGCAAACTACATCCTAAATAACATCATAATACCTACCAAGTGGTCTGCAGGAATTTATCGTTACGGTGGGGTGAATCATGCCATTCTTTATGGTTCTGTGTCTGCTTTTGTTTTGCCATGTAACCAGCAACATAACCATATGCATACCTGCAGAGGTGCTGGAACTAGGGATGCTGGGGTGCTGCCACACCTCTGGGCTTGAAGCGGTTTCCATTATATACAAGGTTTACTGTTTGGTTCAGTGGCTCTCAGCACCCCTACTATAAAAATTGTTCCTGCACTCCTGCATACCTGTGCCTTCTGAATGTGAAATTAATCATTTCCAAATGAATTATTGGTTGCCATGGTTTTCACAAGTCCATTAATGGATACAGCTAAGAGAAAATCTGAATTCTAATAGAAAAATAAACAGCTACCATGGGACGAAGTGAGACTGATGAGCAATCTCAGGCTGTCATGTATGTGCTTTAGGGCAGCAGTTCTCATGGGGGAGAAGCCTGGAGCCCCAAGATCCCCCTTCGGGCAGCAGCCGCAGGGCTTCAGCCCCAAGCACCGATGCTGTGGTGGGGCAACTGCTGGGAGCTGAGGGGCTGAACCTCCAAGCCCTGAGGCTGCGAGCCCTGATGCCACTGTGGGGACCCACACACTGAAGCCCCAAGCCCCAGTGCCACCGCTGGACTGAAGCTGGGACCAGCAGGTTGAAGCCCCAAGCCCTGGTCCCACTGCAGGACTAAAGCCGGGACCTGTGGGCTGAAGCCCTGAGCTCTGGTGCCACTGCTGGACTGAAGCTGGGACCCGCAGGCTGAAGCCCCAAGCCCCGGTGCCACCACTGGACTGAAGCTGGGATCCGCAGGCTGAAGCCCCGAGCCCTGGTGCCACCACTGGACTGAAGCCGGGAGCCATAGTCTTAAGCCCTGAGCCCCAGTGGTGCCACTGGGCTGAAGCCAGCAGCCGTGGGCTGAAGCCCCAACCTCAGTGCTGCTATGGGGCTGGAACCTGGAGGCCTGGACTAAAGCCCCGAGCTCCGGTGCAGCCCTGGGATGTGGGACTGAAGCACTAAGCCCAGTGCTGCCGCGGGGCTGAAGCTGGGAGCTGCGGGGATGAAATCCAGAGCCTACATGTCCCTGCAGGGCTAAAGCTGGGAGCCAGGGCTGAATGCTAAAGCCATGAGACCAGGGACACTGTGGGGCCGGCTAAAGCCAGGAGCCGCTGTGCTGAAGCTAGCCAGGGCTGAAGCTCAGTGCCCAGAAGGTGGGGGCTCAGACTTCTGAGTCAGCCCCTGGGGTGGGGGTCACCCAGCCTTAACACCTTCTGGCCCAGCAATGGCTCCGTCCCCAGGGACTTTGCCTGCGAGGGCTCGTGCCTTGGTTTCTGCCCTTGGTCCAGTGAGTCTGATGCCAGCCTTGCAGGGTACCTAGCTCTGTTTGCGGGTTGTAAAGGAGCTATTTCAACAGGAGCAGGACAGGTTACACAGCGGGGGGCGCGGGGAAGGGGAATTGTAAGTGTAAACAGTAAATATCAGATATGGATAGATTTTTAATTCAACAATCAGCTTCAAACCAACAAACTCACAGAGTGATGATACTGAATTTCCTTCAACAAGTTCACCCACCATAATGACTGAAGAACATCAAGAAGCTGATGTGAGTAAGGCCTGGTCTACGCTAGGCGGGGGTCAACCTAAGATACGCAACTTCAGCTAAGCGAATAGCATAGCTGAAGTCGGCCTATCTTAGGTTGAGTTACCTGCCGTGAGGACAGCGGCGAGTCCACTGCTGCCTACTTGTGCGAAGTTTGATTTTAGCCATGACATAAATGAAAGCAAAGTACCAAACCAGGATGAACATCAACCATGATATGTGCGTATGCTTGTCAAAGAGACTCTCACGTCTCGACAGAACTGTTGATCAGTACCAACAAGTTTCACGCAAATAAAAAAATCAGTTTATTTTTGTGCATATATTGTCCTTTTTATATATTTTATGTGTGTGTGTGTAACTGTATAACAATCCCTTTAACACAGCTTTTAATCTACAAGATATGCAGAAAAACCGTTGTAGCACAGTGGGCCTCGGAGTTTTTGTAGCATTTTGGGGGGGATCTGAGAAAGAAAAAGGTTGAGAACCCCTGCTTTAGAGCCTGATCCAAAGCCCACTGAAGTCAATGGAAAACTTCCTATTTACTTAAATGGTCTTTGAAACAAGCCCTTAATGCCTCCACTAAATAATGGCCTGGGTTAGAGATGACTGTACTAACAAGAACAATTATGCACTTATATAGCATCCTCAAGGCATGTTACAGACATTAATTCTTGCAGTCCAGTGGAGGAATTATTATACCCATCTTACAAATGAGGAATGCATTGAGGCTCACAGAGGTTCGTTGAAGCATCCCAGAATCCAAGGTCACACAATGAATAAACAGCAGAGCTAAGAATGGAATAAATGAGTCCAGACTAGGGCTGCATTAAAATTATCTGTTCAAATTTTTTTTGAAAGGAAATTGGGTTTACAAGGAAACAAAAGTGTTTGAGAAAAGTTTGTACTTTCCTTGGAAATGACAAACTTTTTGTCAAAATTTGGCTGAAAGCGTTTTGGTTTTCAGGTGACAGCATTTTGGATTTTGGCAGCTTTCAATTTAACAATGAAAAGTCAAAGTTTTCTGTTGAATATTTTGATGAAAATGAAAAAAAAATCAATTTTTTCCATGGAGAGGGGGGAAAAATAACATTTCCCAGCTAGCTGTAGTCCTGACTCCTAGATTCCAGTTCTAATTACTAG
Organism: Gopherus evgoodei; assembly: GCF_007399415.2. Taxonomy (NCBI): domain Eukaryota; kingdom Metazoa; phylum Chordata; order Testudines; family Testudinidae; genus Gopherus; species Gopherus evgoodei. The sequence goes on from NC_044326.1 coordinate 141,606,792, forward strand.
AAAACTCATCTTCCAAAGCTCCTGGGTTGGTGGGGTTTAAGTAGGAGTTCTTAGGCAAATTTTCAGCCGAAGATATAATGGGTATGTAGAAATATGTTCAAGCACACATGCTGTACCCCAAACCCTAGCATTTGCCTATCATGCCTAATTTAGCATGATTATTTTTTGGACTGGCACATTCACCTCTAAACCCACCTAAGTATAACAGATATATGCCTTTTTGCAGGCAATACTCGCTGCACCTGCAGCTAATAATTTGTCTCGCTCTATTATTTTAACTTTGTTTGGGTAGTCAATCTACTTCACAGACTGGATGAATGCACATCAGATGATAAAGCAGAGGCACTTGCTTTCAAACAGCAAGGATAAACTGAAATAAAGACAGGGGACTTTTGTTTTGACTCAGCCTCACATCATATAATCTTTATTTCTATAGTTTTGCCTGTTATAACCTACCATTCTAGCCGGATCATGGTCGGTCTCCCTTGTCTATCTCCTGATCTGCTATAAGGCTCATGAATTGTAACTTGACATTTCTACCACCTCCAATTTTGCAGTTTTCTCCAGGGGATTGCAGGTATGGGAATCTAAATCATGATCAGTACTAAATGAGTTTTTGAGAGCCTTTTCTTCTCTCTGTGTAAGTACAAAGATTACCAAAGGGAGCAAGACATACAAATTTAAAATGAAAATCTTATGTACAGCACTGTTAATAAATAAATAATAATAAACAACCAAGGTTGACTCTGTAATTATGAAGGATTAAAATATAAAAGCTGAGAAAAAAACAGGACTGTTGGAATGATCAGCCTTCACCTTGAATGTCCTGAGCCGGTCTCAAACAAGGATAATTAGGAAATAAGCTTCTTCTTCTACCAGGGGAGTATTATAAAAGGATTAAGGTTAGTCTTACATAGATAGCAGCTACAGCACATTCAAATACAGTTAAATCACTCATACACACACAAGTTCTTTTAACGCTCAATTGTCGTTCCTCTAATGACAGGATCAGAAGTGGCAGCTGTCTGGACTCTGCATAGCTAATCATTTTGCCTAGAGAATAATAGACTAGGAGAGCCCCATGTTCTAAAATGCAATCACATCCAGTTCAAACTTCCTTTATCAAAAAGAAGGCCAAGAGGCGACTTGGTTACCATATGTAAATAGCTTCACAGGGAAAAGATACCAACCACCAACGGGCTCTTTAATTCAGTGGGAAAAGGCAGAACAAAAACCAATGGCTAGAAGCTGCAGTCAACAAATTCAAATTAGAAATCAGGCACATATTTTAACAGTGGGAGTGATTAACCATGGGAACAAACTACTAAAGGAAGTGGGGTGGATTCATCATCTCTTGATATTTTCAGACCAAGACTGGACGCCTTTCTGGAAGAAATGCTTTAGCTAAACACAATTTATTGTCCTCAATATAGGGGTACCTAGGTGAGGCTCTGCGACCTGTTTTATGCAGCACATCAGACTAGATGAGCAAATTGGTCCCTTCTGGACTCAAACGCTGTTGGTCTATGAAGTTATCCAGGCCCCTGATTTCTGTGGGTGATTCAGCCCTGGCATTTTGTTAGCATCTCCTGAGATAGCATGACACCAATATAGATAATGTATTACTTTGTGGGGGATGCACAGCACCTAGAACAATGGAACCCCAGTCTGATTAGTGCTATTGTAATATGAATAATAAATACATGTAATGCTTCTTCTAGGCATTGTTGGTAGCAGAACAGGCCAAATTCAGTTTTCTAGGGTTCCTTTTGAGATTTTAAATAACACCAGTTCATGCCACCCGCTCAGAAACATGAGAAGCTATATACCACCCTAGGTGCCTTTGATAGGCTATACCTCCCCACTCCAAAAACATCGAGTCCAGGGGTTTAACACAGAAGGGGCGGCGGGGGGAGAGGAAACAGAATAAACCTAGGAAAGCCTGGTTTGTGGATTTTTTGATCTATGAAGTAGTGCTCCCACCCATCCAGGGTGTTTTGGCAACAGTTCCAACTTCCATCCTCCTGTCATGCTTGTGAGTAGGTAAAACATTCTAGCCACTTCCCTTCTCCTCTGCTACTTCTCACTCACAATTTGTTGTCCAGGGTTGGCAGAGTTCAAACAATCAGGCAAATCAGTTTCCAGCCCCTAAGGCATTGTCCCCAAACATTGAAGGCCTCCCCTATCCCTGTCCATGTCCCCCTACCACCACCCCCTCCCTCGCCTGAAGCGAGGCCATGGCCGGGGGCGGATGCAGGCCAGGGTAGGGGGGCTGAGGTTGGGGCCCGAGTTGGGAGTGAGTCTGGGTCTGGGAACAGAGTCACGACTAAGTGTCGAGGCTGGGGATGGGGAGAGGAGAGAGTGGAGCCACAGCCAGGCCATGGCAGGGGCCGGCAGCCAGGGCTGCGGTCAGGTTCAGCTCCACTCCTGGCTCTGCCCCCAGCTTCAGCTCCAGGCTGGGAATAGAGCCGCAGCTTGGAGCTGAGGCTGAAGGTAGGGGCAGGGCTGGGAGAGGAATCACAGCCAGGCTGTGGTGGGAACCGGGCTGAGACTGGGGCCAGGGCCAGGAGACAGGGCCACGGCTGGGGTGGGACCAGAGCGGAGCTGGGGTGGGGCAGGGTTTGGTGGTGCTCCTTCTCTGCCCCCCGTGAGGTTGGTCCAGCCCACTGTGCCCCCCCCAAACATTACTTCATGTCCCCCCAGGGTTGCATGCCCCACAGTTTGGGGACCTCTGACTTAAGAAAAGTGCTGCCTGAGACTCTCCCCCTGGACATGATTCAGTTTTGATTGCTGGATAGGGGGCCTCCACCGATTCCCTCACAGTCTGTTGCTCTCTGCGGCTTCCAGTCACCTCGGCACCATCAAGTGTCTCAGCACTGTCCACACCACAAAGCAATCTCAGCTCTGGCATATGAGACCCGTAACAGAGCCCTCAACACCTAAGAAAACACACTCCTCCAAAAGTCAAAATTTCTTTCTCGCCTTACTGAAGCTTTGTCCAGCTGCTAGTACTCAACAGTGCCTGACTGTGGTCAGGATAAGAGAGATCCTTCACCCCAGGCATGTCTGGTGTCTTTTCTCCTTTTATTGCCCAACAGGGTCGATAGCATCTCATTGCCTCTCAAATCAAAACTTAACTGTATTTGAACCAAAATACCACAAACTGTCCCATAATTGAAAAGCAAATGAGGCCTGGCCCATGCGGTCTTTACCCCTTGTTCATCCACTGAAAGCTCCCTCGTCTACGGAGTCCCTGCCCATCCACAGTTCTCAACCAACTTGTGCTGCTCTTCTCCCATTTCACCAAAACATGTCAACAGTCAGCTTCCTACTCAGCTGCCCCCTGCTCCTGTTGTCCTGACTTGGTAGATGGGTACTCCTCGAAGTGCCCATACTCCATATTCTGGTCATGCCTTTTCTTGGTCCACTTTCTCCGCCTCTGCTGCCTTTCTCTTTATTTGTTCTCCTTCCCTTCACAGACTTGTATTTCCTGTACTCCCCCTCTCATTACCATACTCACCAAAAGCCTACGTACTGCTCTGCTTCAGGGCATCAATGCCTAGATACCATGTTATGGTCACTGCACAAGTCCATAGATTCGATGGGGATATTCACTGGGGTCTCTCTGGAGCTGGCCTCCTGTGCACTCATGGCTCAGCTTGAGGCCAAGCAAGAAAAGCAAAGGAGCGACATTTCAGCTGACACTCTATAGTCCTGAGCACATGAGCAACTCTCTGTCGAGGCTGGGGGCGGGAGCTAGGGAAATATAAAGGAATCTGAAATTGAGCTGTGAGCTGCTGCCTGGGTCTATACGGTCCCTTTAACTCACAAGTGACATCTCTCTTCACTGGAATAGACATTGTGCCCCATCAGTGACAGAGTAACTAATACGTCCTGGTGTGGGAGAAACTCACACAGCCTGTGCATGATATGCAACATGGTTGCCCATCCGCACTCATGCCAGACATGCTAACCCAGGGAATCTGACAACATTTTCAGAAGGATACTGTTCATGGGGTCAGGAGACTAAACCATTAATGCAAACAAGATTCTAATAATTATAGTCTTTCCCTGCTGGTTAGCCCTCCTCATTGTAAAATGGTCAAAGGTAATTGATAGCCGAAGGGTAATCAGTGTTCTGCACCACAGATGGACAATAATGGAGTCTAAAATGTGGTTCCCTCTGCTGTTAAATGCTTATTGATTATGCTTTCCCTTGACTGTTATGTGGCTTATTTAGGAGTTGGAGGGGATGTTGTCTTCTTAGTGAATCACACATAGGGAGCTAGAATATCAGTTACATGAGAAAAAAAGAAATCTTTCTAAGTGGGAAAATTATGAGTTTATTGATGCTCTGAATCATTGTGTGACATTTTGAAAAATATGGAAACTAAAATAAATATTTGTACTTGTTTTAGAGTGCTGTGGAAAATAACTTTTCTGTTTCTTGGTCCCATCTTGATAACATGTCTTAACTCTTACGCTAAAACCCTTGTTGGTTTTACACCAGAAATAATGGTGTAATATGATCCACTGCAGCTGATAATCGTTCTGAGATGCATTGCTAGGGTAAAAGAACACAGCATGTAGAAACAGGTTATAAAAATACCCATAGATAGCAAAGCCATGGCCAATATTTTTTGTGCAGGAACATATATGCCGCATATATGACCAATGAATAGCCTGCCAGGCAGATTCCTCCCTAATTTGAATGAACAATAACAATATAGACATCAGTACAGCTTTAATGATGTCTTTTCTCAAGTACATACATATGCAGCCCAATTGTCTAATCCAAGTTTCACCAGTGAAAACAACTACCTATAGGGCTGATTTCAAGAATATGGCAATTATACTTGGACCCTCTAATAAATATTCCTAGATTATTCAAACAGCCAATAATTTTGTGAAACAGGGTTTTTATAATCCAGCCAAAATGTTATTATATTTCAGGGAGGGGAGATATATAATCTGACTTAATATTAAAGTGCACAGCTGTAGACACCATCAGTAAATACAAATGCTGTTCAAGATTGTAAAAATCACAACCCAGATCCTCAAAGCCTTGGCATTTAGGTTCCTAACTCCCATTGGAAGTCTGGGCTTTAATACTTAAAATTAGGTTCCTTAATCCTTACTTAGGCACATACATAAGTGATCTAATTATCCAAAGTGCTGAGCAGACAGCAGCTCCCTTTGGAGTCCACTGTGGAAACTGCAGCCTCAGAATCAGGTTGTATCAGCAATTTCTACTGCTGCACTCTAGTTATCCTCATAAACATAGTATGAAAGTTGAATAGGGGGAGAGAGAAGCACCAGGGGAATGGGGGCCAAACAATTAAAATGGTAAATGTGGATTTGTATTGGGTTTGTGTTTTCATGGAGAGGTAATATCCTCTTTACAGTTAAAGCTGTCATTTTTGTTTCCAATATAAGCCCAACCTAACTTTCTGACTTTACTATGTAAAGTATTAATACCTTTTAAAATTAGACTTTAATCAATAAAATAGTCCTGTGCCCTAGATCTTGGGTAAAACACCAATCCAGAAAATCACTTAAGCGTGTAATTTCTTCCCTACTCAGAAAAGCATATAAGCTCATGCTTAACATAAGTGCATGAATGGGCCCACTGAAAAATTAATCATGTGCTTAAATGGTTTGCTAGACTGGCACCTAGAGGAATCCAGTAGATAAAGTCAATAGAAAATAAAACAAAGTAAACACAAAAATAAGTAAAACTTACTGATTTTCTCTCTCTCCTTTTCTTATTTTTGTAGTAATTTGCTCTTTTTCTTTCTAAGTTTAGGTGGCGTTACTATTATTGTTGTTATTATTATTTATTTGTACTGCAGTAGTGCCTAGAAACAAGACCACTTTGGGTGGGTACTGGCAAAACACAAAACAAAAAGTTGGTCTCTGCCCTGAAGATACAATACAAGAATTATATTTGATATTATAATATTTGCTGCTATCATTCTTTCCAGGCAAGAAATAAAGCTAACATGTACAAGAACATAGGTGATATTTAAGAGTTAACACCTGTCTCCGAATTGCACATCTCCACAGTAGCAGTGTAACACTGTACATCTGGATCTCTCAAAGCATCTTATTAGGGCAGAGTGCTGACCAAAATCTTAACCCTGTACTGCCCGGCTGCTGCAGTCACATGGAGACCTATGGGTTTCAATGGCATGCCACATGGGTGCAGGGTGCTGCTTGCAAGGAACTCCTTGAGAAATTAAAGCCCTTGTTTGTTAATACATTTGATCGGATCCTGATCCACAGCCCTACAAAGCCAATAGGAGTTTTTCCATTGACTCCTTTTGGCTTTGGATCAGGTTCTTGCTGTTTGGTGATTTTATACTGGCAATATTATTATCAGTGTCTATAAAGCTTTCAAGAAGCCACTGCTTAAATGTCTATAGGTTGCAATAATTTGCTTTTAATTATAATGAGCAATAGCATGTTCACTGAGACGGTCTCTGAAATATTCACAAAAGAACAGCATTAGAAATAGGACAGAGCAGAGCCTATGTTTATCACTGAATGATAGAACTTCTGTCCAATTTCCAGGTTGATCTCTCTTGCACTCATGTATTTTTGGTGATGTATCTTTGCAATGAAAATCTGAATTTGAATGCTGTGCTTTGCTCTTAGGATTACTAAATACCCAGCATGAAGCTGGATTCATATGCAGTGACTTATCAAACTGATTTAAAAAAATAACATGAAATTGCTAAGTAATGCCCAAATTAACACAAATCAGAGTTCATTACACGACATTAAGAACCAATTTATTGCAATCATTATGCCTGCTGTTACAGAGAACCATATGCCAACTCCACAAATAACAAGCATTTTGAATCAGGGTCATTGCCGTCTTATCTGCATACGAACTACATTAGTTGATCTCATGTGCACATTAAAATTAAACCTGCATTTTTTGTATCATTAAATGGTACCTGAAAAATTTGCTGAATTTTTTAATTTGGATGTCTTATTAAGAGAAATGCTTATTGTTAGCTAATTTATTAAAACAGACTTACACAAATAATAAAGGTTCTGATCACCTCTTCAGCTTCAGTGAGTGGAAGGTATGCTACTGAGCATGCAAAAGAGAAACGCGACTTCCCTACCCATATCCTGTCTCCTTGTGACCCTATGGTAGATTCTCAGTGGTTGACCTGAGGATCAAGATGTACGGGCTTGTGGGTGGGTTGCGTCTGTTGTGATAATTGGGCCTACAAATTTACCTTAATTGTAAGCTCGACTGTAAAAAAATATGTGAAAATTCAAACCTGTAATAATGAATGGTGGTGGAAAATGGGGTGTTTTCAATAATGAATGTTATAAACAGGTACAAGAAAATCAAACAGAAAGACTAAATTAGTCTAAACAAAATGGCCAACAGATATGCTTCAAGGACTATAATAAAATCATGCTATATGTGAAATGATTTAACCGAAATTGGCATGTCGGATATTAAGACAAATTGGTGAACAAAATAAGGAAGGGAAAACATAGAAGACCATATGGAGGCTACTTGAATGAGCTTCACCCTTATGGCTGCCACTTCCACCGTCTCCTGGAAACCTGGACCTTGACGGACGTCCTGACCAGACCAGGCCAGAGAGAAGGATCCAGATGAAATCACCAGCCCTACCAGCACTAACTGAAACTTCTTCTTCTCTTTTCTCCAGAAGAATAATTATTACCACCTTTGATACCATTTAAGAGACTGTCAAACAAGGGGTTTTTTCCTTGTAAAAATTCTCCTCAGCTAAAGGGGAAGGGAGCGAGGGATGTTGTGAAACAGAAAGCCTCATGTAATATTTTACATTCCAAAGGCTTTAACTTTCTCTTTCGTTTCTGTATCTTTAATAAAAGGTTAAAAGGATGGTTACTGGTATCTTTGCCACAGAACTAAGCAGGCTGAGGTCTCTGTACACCAAACCCTGAACGTGGTTTGACATGGTTTAATGTTGGACAGTGACTGGCTTGTGTTAAAAACTTTGGCTCATTTATTCCATCTAAATTAATACATCATGAAGGTTTGAGCACAGGGAGCTCTACTGGATATACCAGAGTAAGGTACATGATGATGACACCCTGTGATACCAGAGAGTCATCACAACTTCTAGATGTGGCAAGACCTACAGCATTAACTCTTTATATGCCTTGCAGCATGCTGGGAGAGGCACAGCTGCTTCTAGGGACATGCAGAGCACGGGGCTGTATGACATGTTATGTGATTGGCAGTAGGGCTGGTTGAAATTTTTCTCATTGAAACTGATTTTGGGTGGAAAACTGGGTTTTCAGCTAAATGACATTTTTCACAAAAAAAGTGCCTGCTGTCTGCAGAAATGTTTTATTTTTATTTATTTATTTATTTTGCTGGAAACCCAAATGCCTGAAAACTCAAAATAATTTGGCTGAAAACCAAAATATATCAATTTGGACATTCTGCTCTCTCCAGGAAAGGAGACCGTGGTGCACCATGGGAGACAGAGTCTGACCTGTAGAGTAGAATGGAAGCATGGGGCATCCAAACTACATCTCCAGTCAGGCACTGCATCAGCCTTTCCAAATCAAAATATTTCAGCTTTTGGCCAAAATATTTTGACATTCAAAGTTCTGTCAAAAAAATCAAAATGTTCTGTAGGAAATGCAGACCCAATTTTATTTTTTCTGTTTTAATCAAAAATTTCCACAGGGGGGAAAAAAAAACATTTTCAATTAACTTTTGTCAACAGCAGTTGGAAGCTGCCCAAGGAGAAGAGAAAGAACCCTGGACCACTGGGCAGGTATACAGCCAGCAGAAGGCAGGGGGAAAGGCATGTTTAAACTGATTTGGGGGAGGCAGCAGTGAACTGATGTTTCCAGTTGGGAAGAAGTAACTTGAAAATGGTGGGGGTGGAGAAAATTGACTTTCGGATGGGTTTGAGTAGAAGAGGGGTGCTAATTGGGAAGACCCCAAGTGCCTGTGATGAGGGGTAATAGAACCTGAGGGGGGCAGGGTTTTGAGGGAAGAGCAGAGAGTGATTGACCATCAAGGTGGCTCATAAGACAGACGAGGAGATGAAAAAAGGGACTGGAAGAGGTGAAGAGTGAGTGGGGAGAGAAAGCTGAAGAAAGAAGGGAAGAGAAGGAAGGTGGAGAATTGGAGTGGAGATGGAGAGAGAGGGTGGGTGGGAGTGAAGATGGCTGAGGAGAGGATAGATGTGTTTATTCCCATTGCATTTTGCTTCTCCCTTGGTTGACGATGCATGTGCTGGCTGGATGGAGCCACTGCGCCCCAGGGCAGGTCCCCTTACTGGTCTGTTCCATTGAGAAGGAAGTGGTGCCCCCTTAAGACGGTAGGGCCTGCACCTGTTGGAATCACTTCCTCTGGCATGCTCCTCCAGAGAGAGCACCAGGCAGATAGCAGGGCCTGCTCAAAGGCAGGGGGTCTCTGCGCAGGGGTGAGGTGCCTGGCCAATGGCAGCACAGCTCCCTAGGATGCCTTGCTGCTAAGGAGAGAGGGGCTGACTCTCCGTGGGGTTGATGCTTCCCTCCTGAAGAGCTGAGTCCAGAGGCTGCACTTCTTCCTTCCTTCATGGATCTCCAAGCTCCTTCGCCTGGAGGGGATGATTTGAAGGACAGCGAGTCAAAACTCTCCAAGTCTCCTGAGCCAGCAGCAACCATCCCACAGATGATTCTGTGGGGTGCTGTAATCTGGCCCTAGGTTTGGTACCTGCCGATCTTAACTTCCTACATTCTGGACATGAAGGTTTAAAAATGAACAGTGGAAATGAGCAGTGTTTCTGCTTCATTAATCTGCTTCCTCGAGGGCCTGATTTGTAGTGGCACCGAGCATCCCCTGCTCCCATTGACTCAGCTGCTTTTGAGAGTGCCCAAAACCTGTGAAAAATCAGACCTCAAAACTTTCCACTGATTTGATACCAAGCAAAGAAGACAGTCATTCTGCGTGTGGCAGTCTTCACCCATAATAACAAAATCAGAAACAAATTAAGAACGAGGAGCTTGACCAAACAAAATTACTATTCTAGCATGACCAAAATGGACCAGAAAGCCACAAAACTTCCCATAATTAATGTCCAAATCATTGCAGTCCTTAACAGGGCAAACAGCTGCTATCCTTCCATAGAGAGACTCTAACTCCCCTTTAATGATGCAGGTTATTAAAACATCTAGAGATAGCATTATCAGGAAGAGCACACACTGCCACAGCATTTATCATCTCCTTCACGCCATTGCCAGTGCAGTGAACATGAAACTCTTGCTCTCCAAACACGGAGCAACTCAGAAGAATCAACCTTTCGAAGAAGCTTCTGGGTATTATCAACCTTCAGAATATGCAAAAATGCAAGACATGGCTAAAAAAGTGCGTGAGTAAAGCAAGTCCTTGCTAGTGAACATGTTATTTTGCACTTACTGCCAATATAGTAAGCTAAAAATTTCCCGGTCTTGTTCTTTTTTAACAAAGGAGCTAGTCATCTAGGGCTCAAACATAGCTTATTATTACAGTAGCTACTGCACACTCCAACTGAGATCAGGGCTCCCGTTGTACAAACAGAGTAACAGCCAGCCTGTGTTCCAAACTGAACAATGCTGACAGACAGCACAAAGGAAACATTATCATCCTAATTTTACACAGATCTGAAGCATAGAGAGCAGAGCTGTGCAAATAACTGACTTTTCACCTTGCTGGCCGTATCAGAAAAAAATGGGAGAAAGAAATTTGTCAGGTTGTCCCCCAATTATAATTTTTTTTTAAATTTTTGACAAATCAAAAAAATAGCAATTTTGGTTTTGTGCTTTCTAACAAGTTTACTTCCTCCCCCATTGAAGTAAATGTTAAAAAAAATCACTTTGAAGCAAAAATCAAAAAGCTTTCATTTAGAAAATGTTCAAAAGAAATCTTTCATTTTGTTCAGGGTGCGGAGGAAGGCAGTTACCAAATCAACTGGTGAATTTGACATGTATTTGTAGAATGTTTCGGTCAACACAAATCTGCATTTTTTGGTCAAAAAAAAAGTGTCAGCTGAAAAATTTCACCCAGCTCTAACAGAGAGGAATTGATTTGGCCAACATAGAGAGATCTAGGAGTTGAACACATGTTTCTCAAACCCCAATCGAGTGCCTCAAACATAAGGCCATCCTTCCTCTCGGTGTATTGAGCTACAGTTCTGAGCAAGGGATGGAACATGAGGTGCCTCACCCCAGGCAATGCTGTGGTTCAGACACAATTCTTACCCAGCTTCCGCCTGGCTCCATGGGTGCTGGTAGTAATTGGTCCAAGTCACAATCTATCCTTTACATTAAAAAGTGATAAATCCATCTTATGATTTTAAATATGGAGATAAAAGCCAAAGTATTTGTAGAGCAAGGGAATGACTGTTTTGTTCTGTCGTAACAAAAAGAATCATAGCATCTAATTCCTACCGAAGTTAAGTGGGCAACAGGCATTGTGGTAAGATTTTTAGCCCATTTAGCTACAAAATATGGCTAACAGAAGTCCTGGAGAGATGCTAATTTTAATATTAATGGAGGAATTGCTTAACTTAGCAGGTAATTAGCTTTTCCTTGTTCTCACCAACCAGATGATTATAATGTAGTAGTAATTTTACATTCATTTTTATGTTCATATTACATCCTAGAGGTTTTACTGCTGTTTTCCGTTTCCTGTTAGATGTATATAATCAGGGTTGATCATTCATTACCTTGGCCCAAGCTCTGTAACCACTATATGCTGCTGTGGACCATTGCCAGCAAAGGGCACCAAAGCCTAAGGACCTCCTTTTATGGCTCATTTTGTCCTAATAAATTTCAAGCAATGGCAAGTGGCATCTGCAGGATGATCAGCAATTGGAAACTGTTAACCATCAGGTGTTTTTCTTATAAAACAGTAAATCCAGACCCAGTGCTGCTGTTCTCCTCTCTCCATCTCCTGGCTATGTAGGGCCTCCTCTGCAGTAAAACGGCTATGGTGCAGCTGCATGGGGAGCAGAAAACTAGGGAGCTCCAGCATTCCCTCGCTACACACCATGGAGCTCAGCTTCTCCAGGACAACTTCCATATGTAAGTGGGGGAACTTTCCTGGCTTATACACTACCCTAGTGGAATTGGCTAGAGAAAGGATCTGAGTCCTCACTCCCACTCCCTTTATCCAGAAGCCTGCATGACCTCAAGGACTCCCATTCCTCTCTCCTGTGTGTCATAGTCTTTGTAACCCTGACACGGCTGGGCCCAGGATTCCTGGGGGGCTTGAATCCTCAATCTTCTCGAGGTCACTTAGGACAGGGGCTAGGGTGTTCCCAGTCTGGGGCACACTCTTCACACTGGATGCTTCCCTGGCCCACTGATCATTACATACAGTTCAAAGCAAATACAATTTGTTAAACAGTAGCTAATAAAAAATAAGTAAAAATGGGAAAGGTTAAAAGAAAACACATAACTCTGCTCTGTGGGCACAGGGACGCCACAAACAGCCATCTCTGTGACACAAGGAACGTTCACAGTCTGTTCCTCACACGTCCCAGGCCTCCTGCCTAGGCCTAGGGTTACCAACTTTCTAATCACACAAAACCAAACACCCCTGCCCTGCCCCTTGCCTGAGGCACTGCCCCTTTCCCAAGACCCCATCCCTGCTTGCTCCATCCCCTCTCCCTCCATCGCTTGCTCTCCTCCACCCTGACTCACTTTCACCAGGCTGGGGCAGGGGGTTAGGATGCGGGAGGGGGGCTGAGAGTTCCTGCCTGGGGTGCAGGCTCTGAGGTGGGGCTGGAGATGAGCGGTTTGGGGTGAAGGAGGGGGCTGGGGGCTAGGGCTGGGGGATGGAGTGTGTGTGTGGGGTGTGGGCTCCGTCTGGGGTATGGGCTCTGGGGTGGGGCCAGGAACAAGAAGTTTGGAGTATAGGAGGGGGCCCAGGGCTTGGGCAGGGATTTGGGATGTTGGGAGGGTGCAGTGGGTGGAGTCCAGGAGGGAGTTTGGTTGCAGAAGGGGACTCTGGGCTGGGGCAGGGCATGGGGTGCAAGAGGGCGTTCAGAGTGCAGTTCCCAGCCACTGGAAGCTGTGGAACCGGCACTCAAGGTGCGGGTATCGTGTGGAGCCTCCCTGGCTGTCCATGTGCCTAGGGACCTGGCGGTTGCTTCTGGGAGCCACGCGGAGCCAGGTGTAACTCACACACCTCCTGGGAGTGGTGTCTGTCCCATCTAGTGGCACCGAGACCACTTAGAGAGGAATTAATGAGTCTGTTCTACAGCCTTAGCTAAGTGCCAGTTGGCTTTTAGCTCATGTGGCAGAGACTCATACACTAAGCTGCAGAGTTTCCCGAGTTCAATCCTGCCTGCCAATGACTGGAGTCTGTCAGTGTCACACAGGCAGGGAGCTTGCCTTAGCCCCGACCCCCAATGCGCCACCAACCAGACTTTTAATGGCCAACCAGAGCCGTCAGCGTCTGGGCATTCCAGTCAAAAAACAGATGCCTGGCAACCCTACCTGGGCCCTGGCTGTGCTGCAGGGATGCTGCGGGTCAGACACCTGCTCTGGTGGTGGCCACATGCCCACAGGCTTGAGGTGGCAGGACCCTTTTTCCCCAACATCAGCCACCCCCTCTTGGCTGGTGGTGTCTCCCTGTGCTAGGCCCTCTGCTCAGGGTCCCCTCCACTCACCACCAGTGCAGGGTTTACAGTGGTGCCAATGACACCATGGCACCAGGCCCACCCTCAGAAGAGGCCCCAACACCTGGATCGTGGCCCTGCCCCCCCAATTCTGTCCCGAGACACCTGCTCGCTCCTCTCTTCCCCTCCCCCCATGTGAGCAGTGGATGAGGCCTTGGTGGGAAGAGGCCGAGGGGGATGGGGCCCACAAAAGATTAATCTGGTCCTGCTCATCGCACTTGGCTCTAGACTGTTCCAGATCCAGATCCATTTTGCCTCTGCACTGCTGCAGCTCAGCCTCCAACTCAGCTCCCTGGTCTGCTTCTCTGGGCCCTCTGGCTCTGGCTGCCACAGCTCTGCCTCCAGCATGGCTTCCTGGGCTGCTTCTCTGGCCACTCTGGCTGCTGCTGCTGCTCAGCTCTGTTGCTCTCCCCTTACCTCTGCCCCCTATTCTGGCTCAGGTTGTTCTAGCTCACATCGAGGATGGGACCCCAGGCTCCTGACTCCCCCATTGGCCTGCCTGTCCTGTCAGTTGGGCTGACCTGCGTTGGTCCCTCCCCATTGGCCCTGGAGAACTCCACTAAGTTTCAGTCACCTTACACATACTGCTACGGACTGCAGTTCAGGGAAATTGGACCAATAACTTTTCAAACACCTCAATCATTCCCTCCTGGTGGGGTGTGGGAATTTCAAAAGCACTTAGCTTTGGCCTAGCCATGCTCTCATTGAAGTAACTGGTAAAACTCTGAGTGACTTCAGTAAGATAAGAGTTGCACCAGTGATGGGCACTTTGAAAATCACACCCCAAAGGCACAAAGTACTGCCTGCAGCCTTGCAGACACAGTCGCAGCCATGGAGCAGCTCCGATGCCCCTCCATCACTAATATGGATGGAGGATGGTGGGGGAGGGAAAGAATTCCAGCGCAGAGCTTAACCACAGTTTTTGTGCTGAGTCCAGGATTTGCACCTAATGTAAATGTAAAAAAAAAGCAGCAATATGAAAAAAAAGCCAAAGTCATCTTCCATATAAACTCTATTATACGCAAAGGGGGTGGGGAGGAATTTGTATCCTGTGCTTCCTACTCCAATCCTTGATGAAATTTAATATGCAAAGAAGAACGACTGTCAGATAACATATTAATTTCCATCTCAAGTTTCAATTGACATTTTGATTCCTGAAATTATTTGTAGTTGTTTCAGAAAGTGTAATTTTAGAGATTTATACTACTTACAAGGTTTTCATCAAAACATTTTCTGGCAACTGGAAATATGACCTAGGAAGCAGCATTCTCTTATCAAATGAATTAATCTAAGGTTGGAATTTACCCTGAGGTGAGGACTAGATTGAAACCAGCACGTGTTTAATATGGCGCAGTGTACAGGACTTTGCACCAAATTAATACTAAATCCATTTGTGACATTCTTTATGCTGTTGGAATCAGTGAACAGTTTTGTTTGCTTTTAACAGAAAAATGTCCCTTGCAGTTCAATGTTTTAACATTGTCTATGATTCTAGAAGGCTCAAGAAGAATGATTTGTTTTTCAAAAAAGTTTAAAAACCCCATGCAAAGGGATTGTATGGTAATAATAAAACAACCATTGAGCAATAGAACTATTATATACCATAGCTACTTCGAGTGGTGGTCAGTTCCACAGCCAAGAGCTTAACTCCCAACTGGATGATGATGATGGTGATAAATGTAAGGTTGGAAGGGACAATGGGTAATGTTGTGTACTTGCAACTGCGTTTTGTGGTCTGTTACTGTCCAGTTTTCAAGCTATCAGCCATTTGCGACTCAGGAATTTTCCCTTGTTCCAAATGGCCACAATTTCCTATTACTGTCAGTGGGGCTGAAGCCAGCAAGATGGCCACCATTTCTGTACAGTCCGCCTGCCTCAGAAAGAGAGGCTGCCCTTAATAAAGTTGGCTGTTGCTTCCCACTCTTTCCATGCCCATGCACCAAGCAGTTGACCCCAGTTTCATCTCCTGCAGTGTCCAGACCGGGCTTGTCTGAGGCCATGGTGGGGCAGCATGGGCCAGGGCTCCTAATTGCTGCTTCATCAGCATTGTCTGCCTCTCTCCACTGGTCAGACAGGAAACAGTAGCAGCAGCCTGGGTCAGACTGGCTGGCACCATGTGGTGAGACCAGGGCCGGCTCCAGGCGCCAGCAGAGGAAGCACATGCCTGAGGCGGCACATGCTAAGGGGCGGCATTCCATCCATTCTTGGGGCAGCTCGGTCCAGCCAGCTTTTTCTTGATTTGGGCAGCTTTTATTTTATTTTTTTTTGCTTGCAGCGGCAAAAATGGTAGAGCCAGCCCTAGGTGAGACACAGCTCCACCCATTAACTCCCTGCCTCCCTATGGGATGAGACTGGCTGGCTCATGACCACAGCCTCAGCAGGGATGCCTGGTTCTGGCTCCCTACAGTTGGAAAATTTGCAGCAGTCATGTCACTTAATGCATAAGTGGGAGGTGTTCAGACACTGTGGTAACGAGAGCAGTGTGTGACAGGGTCGTTTGCTATATGGCTGAGATGATAAAATTACTACCCACTACCTGGTTAACTAATGATGTATCATTATTGTCTGATAATTTTGCTATTAATAGAGTAAGCTAACAGCATGGGCCCAAAACAATTTGGGATCCACAGTGAGCTGCCTGCCCAATGGTCCCAGGGAAATAAAGAGTAGAAGGCTCCTGCTTATTCCCCTGTGTGTGCTGGCGGCATCATCAAGGGGGCTGCTACTATTCTCCACACAGATGACCAGGAATTGAGGTTTATCTCTGACCCCCTCAATGCATGGGCCAGCTGAGCCAACGTGGAAGAGAAAGTAAGCTGTGTCCGGAAAAGTTCTGAAGAAGACTGTTTCCTTCGCCCAGAGCAAGGGGGAAGGAGAGACCAAACTGTGACTCTGATAATGGTTCTTCAGTCCCTGCTGTGCTCCCAGGGCAGCCCAGCTACAACTCCCCAGTACCAATCTGGGACAGATCATCACAAAGTGCTAATCCAGCCCCAGATAGCAAGAGCAACTGTAATTTGCCAATCTCATGCAGCTAATGCAATTCTTTTTGAAGAGATAGACCTGGAAAAAAAAGCTTAATAATGGAAACAGTGGGAAAAAGCAGCTTTATCTAAGACTTTATGTTTGGTATTTTGTAGCTGGGGGAAAAGAGCACTGCAGTGGAAAATGATGACATTTGAAATCTGATCTCTTGATTGTGAAATAGAAAGGAAGGGATGAAATTATTCTCAGGCAGAAAGATCAATTTCACATCATCTGATCTTGATGTGGCTGCTGCTACTTGTGTGAACTTCAGACTTCTTTTCCCTTGCCTCCCCTCCGAAAGATCGCGATCTCACAGCACGGCTCCTGCTGCAACATGTGCAGGGAGAGGGACAACCATCTGTCTCTAAAATACAGACCAGACTACCAAAGGCTGATTGTGAGCATCAGTGCCTGGGAAAGCAAAATATTACAGTGCAATCCCAGTAATACTCATCATTCACCTGAAATGGGGCTTTGTCCTTCTGTAGTGCCCCATCTTCATGAAACACTGAGGCCCAGCTTTTCAAAGGTAGCGAGGCTGCGATTTCCACTGAAATCAATGAAGTTGGGATAACTTTGAGAATCTGGGCCCAAGGGCCTACTGCACCTGCACCAGGGGTGAAAGTAACTTACAGGACTTACCTGTAGTGCTGGAGTCCTGAGGGGGGCGTGGCCTCATCCAGAAGAGGTGTGGCCTCTCAAGATTTAAAGGCCCTGGGGCACCGGCTGTGGCTGGGAGACCCAGGGCCTTTAAATCAACCAGGGGCTCCCAGCTGAGAAGGTGGCTGGGAGCCCCCCGGGGCCCAGGGGCAAATTGAAGGGCCTGGGGCTCTGGCTGCCAGGGGGAACCCCGAGCTTTGCAGGGCTGGGGCAGGGATTTAAAGGGTCCAGAGCTCCTGCTGAGGGGAGCCCGGAGCCCTTTAAATCCTGGCCCCAGCCCGGCTGCCAGAGCCGCTGCAGAGATTCAAAGGGCTCTGGACTGCCCGCAGCCACGGGGAGCTCTGAGCCCTTTAAATCCCAGCCCCTGCCCGGACGCTGGAGCCGTGGTGAAGATTCAAACGGCTCTGGGCTGCCCGCAGCCACAGGGAGCTCTGAGCCCTTTAAATCCCAGCTGCAGCCAGGATTCAAAGGACTCTGGGCGGCCTGCAGCCACGGGGAGTTCTGAGCCCTTTAAATCTCAGCCGCAGTTGGGATTCAAAGGACTCTGAGCTGCCTGCAGCAGCGGGGAGCTCTGAGCCCTTGACATCCCAGCCCCTGCCCGGCCGCTGGAGCCACAGCTGGGATTCAAAGGGCTCTGGGCTGCCCGCAGCCACGGGGAGCTCTGAGCCCTTTAAATCCCAGCCACAGTCGGGATTCAAAGGACTCTGGGCTGCCCACAGCTGCAGGGAGCTCTGAGCCCTTCAAATCCCAGCCGCAGTTGGGATTCAAAGGACTCTGGGCTGCCTGCAGCCTCTGGGAGCTCTGAGCCCTTTAAATCCTGGCCCCTGCCCGGGCGCTGGAGCCACGGCCGGGATTCAAAGGTCTCTGGGCTGCCTGCAGCCGCGGGCAGCCCAGAGCCCTTTGAATCCTCACCGTGGAAGCTGGTGCGGTCCAGCACGGTGCACTGGCTCATGACGGTACACTGGACTGGACCGGCTTACTTTCACCTCTGCCCTGCACAGCACTTAGCACACTGGGACCCTGACTTCAACCGGTTATGACAGCGTAGCGGGGCCATCACCCCGCTCTGGCCCTGAAGGGGTTAAAAAAGCCCTGGGGAAAGGGCTGCTCTGGGAGCCAATAGGGTAGGCTGATTGGGAAGGCAGCCAGAGCTGGGGCCATGCCCCAATCGGGCCACACCTGCCGCATTCTAAAGGCTTAGGGAGGAGCTGAGTCAGTCTCTCTTGCTCTGGAAAGAAAAGGAAGCGGCTGCCTGGGAGCTCAGGGTACAGTGCAGGGCTGGGGAAAGGCAAGAGGAGCTCCAGCCTGGCAAATCCCCAGGCTGAGGCCTTGCTAAAAGGCCAAAAAAGGTACTGGGGTTGCAGAGGCTGCAGCCCGGGGTTAGGCAGAGGCAGCTGATCCAACCCCCTTGCCAATGATGAGTGGCCGTGACAGACTGCTGTTTGCCCCAGTGAGAGGGGGCTAGATGGTGACTGGCAGTAGCCACTGAGGCAACGAAGGTGAGAGGGTTGGGAGTTCCCCTGGGAGAGGGGACCCAGAGTGGAAGTACTGCAGCAGCAGACCCCAAGGTAAGGGGCACCGGGGTCCTGGAGAGACCTGGGGGCCCTGAGGCAGATGAGACACCAGCCTGCAGAGGGCGCTCTGGACTGGACAAGAGCTAATTCCCAAGATGACCAGCAGAAGGTGCCTCACCGGTGAATCTCGACCTTGCTACATGTGGTGGAGAATGCAGGCACATGCGGTCAGCCCTTGATACACGGGGCAGGGCAAGGACTGAGGGACTATTGCTCGGAAATCTGGAGAAAAGGAATGATGGATCCTGGCTACACTGGTGTTTTCTTGGCAGAGACCCTAGGTGCCATCCCTGGTTGGGCCCTGGCATCAGTGCCCCAGCAGAAGAGGGCGGATGACCTGTGAGGGATCTGGGAGACCCAAGAGGGACTATGGGAGGGGCAGTGGGCCCTCCACGAACAGTTGGGATGGCTGGCAAGGGAGCAGTGAGCCCTGGTAAAACTCCTCCAGAGGGAGTTTCTGAGGAGCTGCCGAGAGTGTGACAGAAAACCCAGTACCGGGGCCAGGAGGCCGGTGGTGGAATGGAGGGCTTGTTACGCCTATGGGTGGTGTGGTCATGTAAGGGTGGATTGTCCCTGCTGGGATGGGAGCAGGAAGCCTGACCCAGAACGGGAGACGGGACAAGCCCCTATGAGAGGTCACCTGGCGAGGGAAGTCGGGAAGAGACAAAGGTGTTGGGCCTGTGGGCAGTGGGGGCACCTATAGAGGGAGTGCACCGAGAGGGACATGGGGGTCCTAAGGCACATGAGACACCGGCCTGCAGAGGGCGCTCCGGGCTGGACAAGAGCTAATTCCCACGACAACCAGCAGGAGGTGCCTCACTGGTGAGTCTCAACCTCACTACAGACAGATCCCAATGGGCTGAAACATAAAAGGTACCCATCCACATTCCCTTTCCCCTTGTGGTTCCCCAGAAACACACACACGCACACACTTACCTTGTGAGGGAGGCATGTACAACTATTATGCCAGCTCCACATCATTCTCAGTGCACCTGATTAGAAGGCAGCTCAAGTTACCTGTTCCAAAGCAGCTGTAGAGTGGCTGAGGGTCTGGTCTCATATCTCTTTGTCCTTTTATCAGCTGTAATGAAGAAAAAAAAACCTGTTCTGGTGACTGACAATAATACAGCTCCGCGATCCATTGCAAAAGTATTTTCTAGATTTGTCCCAGCATTTATGTGCAGGCAGATGAGTAGGAGGGAAAAGACACATTAGAAAGGGTTAAATTAAAACCCAATATGAATGACTGAGTATATTAGTATGAACTTATTACATACCAGAAATGGAGGGAGCATAGCCTAGTGAATTATACACTGGACTAGCACCTCGGAGAGCTGGGCTCTTTTCCTGACTCTGCCACTGGGCTGTTTGGTGGCCTTTGGTGAGTCACTTTCCCTCCCTGTGCCTCAGTTTCCCCATACAAACCTATTTTGTGATCTGTTAGCGAACAGCACTATATAAGAGCTAAGAATTATTAATCTTAACATCCTTTTTGTTTAAGCAGAAGAGCTCACTCTCATTCTTCACTAAGGTCTGCAAAGGTAAATCTGAAGAAAATAATAGCATTTTTGTGTACTGGAATTATAGCAAAGTGTTCCAAAGACAGGCTATATTTTATTTTCACCCTCATTTGTAAAAGTCGTAATAGACTTTGAAAAACAAAATGGCCACACATCTGTGCTTTTCTCCATTGACTTTGATGCCAGGTTGGAGCCTGCAGCACCTTTTTAAAGGGTCTTATGATGGAAGTGGAGAGAGATTATTAACTGCAGCAGATCGAGCAATTGCCACCACAATGTAGCCCAGCATGGGAAGGTAACAGCCATTTAAGAGACTAAAAGGAAGTGTGAACTGTCCCCAGAAGCCATTACATTAGTGAAGTTTATCTCAGCCAAGTTATTCACATAAGTCAGGCGCTGGATTGAATTTTCAATGGAGGCAGCAGTAGTGCCCACAGTGCTATTTGTGTGCTCCCTATCTAAGCTGTGGTATTGTGCTCCAAGATAAAAAGTCAGCCCTTCTTTCTGCAGGGGCAGATTAGACAACAGCAATCAGAAGCAATTGTTTTCCCACCTTTTGCCTGTTCCTTGGCATTTACTCTCATAGGGCCTTACCGCTGAATTGAGAAAGTACCAGACATACATCTCATTCCTTGCCTTGTGCGATGTTGCAGTTTGATAGGGAACATAAGGGAGGGGGGTATTCTTGGGGATGAATTGTACAATCACTGCACAGGGAGGGTATAAGGGCACAGAAAGGTGTCAAACCAGCGACTACCGGTGTTCTGCCTTTGGGGAGTGAAAGGCACGGGAAGCAATGCTAGTGCTGCAATTGCTACATCCTGTAAGATGGTGCAGTGTGCACTCCCCAGTGTAATGGCTCTGGACTGACAGACAGAAGGGGCAGAGCCAGGGCCTACCTGTCATCTTTCAGCCTTGTATTGCAAGCAAGGCCAATGATGCAATGCACTGCAAAGCCAGTGCCCCATATGAGAGAAGCCAGAGTGCAGCATATGGAATCCAACACCACCACCCTGGGCTGAACCATGCAGCATCAGGTCACACTGAAGTCAATGCCAATTTTACCATTGACTTCAATGGGCACAGAGCTAAGCCAGTGCTGCCAGTCACCCCAAGTCGTTTGCCTGAAATAGATGCCTTTCTGCTGCCACATGCTGGGAGGCTGATCCCAGGCTCCCTGTCACTCTCCTACACTACTGTAGGTATATCTGGGAGCACTAGTCAGGAAGGCAGTTTCTCCCTCATGATTTTTGGTTATTGTCATCCAGGCAACAGAAGGATACAAATTTGGGGGCTACTCCAAAGGAACCAGGATGACAAAACAGGGACTCCCCTGCTGGCATGGCTGAGGCCATGGCTACACTAGAGAGTTGCAGCGCTGGTGAGGGGGTTACAGCGCTGCAACTTAGGATGTGGCCACACTTGCAAAGCACGGCCAGTGCTGCAACTCCCTG
This sequence comes from Gopherus evgoodei, assembly GCF_007399415.2. Lineage (NCBI taxonomy): Eukaryota > Metazoa > Chordata > Testudines > Testudinidae > Gopherus > Gopherus evgoodei. The sequence continues at coordinate 141,628,709 of NC_044326.1, forward strand.
ATTGCAGCGCTGGCTGTACACCCGTTCGAGCCTTGGGTGTAGGGATTCCAGCGCTGGTGATCCAGCGCTGGTCAGCAAGTGTGGACGCCCACCAGCGCTTTTATTGACCTCCGGGGTATAAGGAGGTATCCCAGCATACCTTAGAAGCCTCTCTGGTAATCATGCACACTCCACTGCCCTGGGCTCAGCTGACCCCACCTTTAAATGCCCCGGGAATTTTAAAAATCCCCTTCCTGTTTGCTCAGCCAGGTGTGGAGTGCAATCAATCAATCAGCGACCATGCCTCCATGCCCCAGACAAGCCCCAGCATGGAACAATTCCAAGCTGCAGGACCTCATCAGTGTTTGGGGTGAGGAAGCTGTGCAAGCACAGCTGCGCTCCAGAAGGAGAAAGTATGATACCTATGGGCAGGTATCACAGTCCTTGCTGAGAAGGGGCCATGAACGGGACGTGTTGCAGTGCAGGGTCAAAATAAAAGAGCTGAGGAGTGCTTACTGCAAAGCCCGTGAGGGAAATCGCCGCTCAGGAGCTGCCCCCACGACCTGCCATTTTTACAAGGAGCTGGATGCAATACTTGGGTGTGACCTCACTGCCAATCCTAGGAGCATGATGGAGAGTTCAGTGCAGGGAGAAGTGGGGGAGGGTGTAGAGGAAGTGGAGAGTGAGGCTACTGGGGTGGAGGGAGACACTCCAGAGTCCCAGGAGGCATGCAGCCAGGAGCTCTTCTCAAGCCAGGAGGAGGCTAGCCAGTCGCAGCAGCTGGAAGTTGCTGGTGAGGAAGAAGCTGAGAACCGTGCTCGGGGTAAGCAGATTTTTATGTTTTGGGAGAGGACGGTTGGGGTTATGGCTGCCTGCATGCATGCCTAAACGTGGAATAGCCCATTGATTTGCTCTATCATGTCTCTAATCTGCCTCGGTAATCTCTTGAAAAGTTGCAGCCAGAGCGTGGGCAATGTGCTTTCGCAAGTTTATAGGGAGAGCCACCGTGGTCCTTGTCCTGGTCAGGCTAACTCGTCCGATCCACTGTGCAGCGAGGGGTGGGGGGACCATGGCTGCACACAGGCAAGCTGCATAGGGGCCAGGGCGGAATCCACATTGCTGTAGAAGACCATCCCTCTCTTCCCTGGTAACACGCAGCAGTGATATATCTGGCAGTAGGAAACCCTGTTGAGAATTTAGGGATACTTGAGTGCAGGGCGCCATGTTCACGGTCCCCCCCCAGCCCCGCGGTGCGTTCCGGTCTCCCCACCTCCTTCCAGCATGTAGCCAGCCCCGCGGTGTGCTCTGGTCTCTCCCCACCCTTCCCAGCAGGCAGCCAGCCCCGCGGTGCGCTCCGGTCTCTCTCCCCCCTTCCCAGCAGGCAGCCAGCCCCGCGGTGCGCTCTGGTCTTCCCCCCTCCTTCCCAGCACGCAGCCAGCCCCGCGGTGCGCTCCGGTCTCTCCCCCCCATTCCCAGCAGGCAGCCAGCCCAGCTGTGCGTTTCCCACCCCCTCACCAGCAGGCCGGCAGTTACGCGGACTGCCCCCCCCCCCCGCCAGCAGCTCGCCACCTTCCTGTTCACTACTGTCCCCTGTGCAGGACACCAGCTACCTCCTGTACCCAGTGCAGATAAACCCCAGTGACCCATCGGTCAATTCCCCCTCCCAGGTGCAGTCGGGCCAGAAACACTCACCCCATTGCTCGCCATGCCTTCGCTTCCCTGGCCTCTCTGTGTTAAGTTAGGTATGTGGGAAGGATGCTACAAAAAGTCTAAAAACTCCTTCACTGTGTGATAATAAACAAACAATGTAGCCTCTGTGTATTACATGTTTCTATCTATGTTTTTTTTAAGTGACCTTGACTAATGCAGCCGGATCACCGGCCTCACGTCGCTTGCAGAACTTGAGAAATAATCCTAGAAAATCAAAAGAAGAATTGATCAAAGCAGTTATGATTCACTACAACAGAGAAAGTAGGAAGATGCAGGAATGGAGAGAGAAAATGTATGAGTGGAGGCAAACAGAAAGCAGGAGAAAGGAATTGGCTACCAAAAAAAAACCTCAAAGCAGATGATAAGCCTCCTTGCTCGCCAAACTGACTCTTTCGAGTCTCTTGTAGCCATGCAGGCAGATCGGTACCGTGGTAACCCACACCCCTCCCAAAGCTCTCTTTCTTGTTCCCCAGTATTTGCACAAAACACCTTTCTCCAGCAGCCAGTTTCTTATTACCCCCAGCTGCCCCCAACACCTGTACGATCACCTACCAGCCCTGATAACTACAATTCTTACCCTGTGCACTCCACCCCCATTACTCTGCAGCATAGTAATCCTGAAGTGCAGCAGACATTGAACAGTAATCCAAACAGGACATATTCAAACCTCTGAATGTACAGTTCACCACCCTAACCCCCCTGGCCTTTTATGTACTGTACTTTGAATAAAGGATTTTATGGCTTTTACAATACGTTTTATTATTGCAGGAAGTGAAAATATTGTACCCCAAGGTAGAAAGGAGCACAGCAAAGGCACCAAACATTACTGTTGGCTCTCAGCATCAAATTGCTCCCTTAAGGCATCCCTAATCCTTGAAGCCCTTTCCTGGGCCTCTCTAGTAGCCCTGCTCTCTGGCTGTGCAAATTCATCCTCTAGGCGTCGAACCTCGGAGGTCCATTCCTCACTGAATCTTTCACCCTTCCCTTCACAAATATTATGGAGGGTACAGCATGCGGATATAATAGCGGAGATGCTGCTTTCCCCCAAATCTAGCTTCCCATAAAGACACCTCCAGCGCCCTTTAAAACGGCCAAAAGCACACTCCACAGTCATTCTGCACCGGCTCAGCCTGTAGTTGAACCGCTCCTTGCTCCTGTCAAGCTTCCCTGTATACGGTTTCATGAGCCATGGCATTAAGGGGTAAGCGGGGTCTCCAAGGATCACAGTGGGCATTTCGAAGTCCCCTACTGTGAATTTGTGGTCTGGGAAAAAAGTCCCGGCCCTCAGCCTCCTGAACAGGGAGCTGTTCCGAAAGATGCATGCATCATGCACCTTTCCAGGCCATCCTGAGTAAATGTCAGTGAAACGCCCATGGTGATCCACAAGCGCTTGCAGAACCACGGAGAAATACCCCTTGCGATTAACGTACTCTGATGCCAGGTGGGGTGGGGACAGAATAGGAATATGCGTCCCATCTATTGCCCCTCCACAGTTAGGGAAACCCATTTGTGCAAAGCCATCCACAATGTCCTGCACGTTCCCCAGAGTCACAGTTCTTCTTAGCTGGGTGCGATTAATGGCCGTGCAAACTTGCATCAGCACCATTCCAACGGTGGACTTTCCCACTCCAAACTGGTTCGCCACCGATCGGTAGCTGTCTGGAGTTGCCAGCTTCCAGATTGCAATAGCCACCCGCTTCTCCACTGGCAGGGCAGCTCTCAATCTTGTGTCCCTGCGCCGCAGGGTGGGGGCGAGCTCAGCACACAGTCCCATGAAAGTGGCTTTTCTCATCCGAAAGTTCTGCAGCCACTGCTCATCATCCCAGGCTTGCAGGACGATGTGATCCCACCACTGAGTGCTGGTTTCCCGAGCCCAAAGGCGCCGTTCCATGGTGCTAAGCACGTCTGTTACTGCCACAAGCAATTGAGTGTCTTGAGCATCAGGTCACTGTCACTTTGCAGCTGAAGGAATAGCTCCACTGCCATGCGTGATGTGCTGGCAACATTCATCAGCAAGGTCCTCAGCAGCTCAGGCTCCATTTGTAACAGAAATCTCAGAAATCGCGCTGCAGACTCACAATGCCGCCAAACTGCTCGGAATGTGCAGCAAAGCACCACGGACCGTTGGAACAGGAAGCGGAAAGACCCGCACACTTCCTTCCCCTTCCCACAAGCCACAGCGCCAAAATGGGACGAGGTGCTCTGTGGGATAGCTGCCCACAATGCACCACTCCCAACAGCGCTGCAAATGCTGCAAATGTGGCCACACTGCAGCGCTGGCCCTACACAGCTGTACGAACACAGCTGTAACTACCAGCGCTGCAAAACTGTAAGTGTAGACATGGCCTGAGAGGGATGGGAACCCTGCTGCTCAGCAGCAGCTCATTTGATCAGTCATGTGATAACAGCATGCTTCACAGCCCACCTGGCAGTCTCAACCAAAAGGCCAGTGAAGTCAATGCAAGGACTCCTAAGGGCTTCAGTGGGCCTTCAGGGGTCTAGGGTGTGGTCTAGGAAGCACCTAAACCACACTGAAAGCCACTGGGACTTCTCCTCCTAACCTCCTTAGGCAGGTTTGAAAATCTCACCCCTCAGTGTCCAGGTAGGTAGCAGAAATCAGGCCTGTCTCTTCCCATGGTACATGGAAGTTGATGGCAGTTTAACTACTCACTTCGCTGGGAACAGAGCTAGGCCAACGCTGCCAATCCCCCCAGTCATTTCCTTGAAATCTTGTGCCCTCGCACTGCCACATGCTGGGAAGCTGCAGGTCCACAATGAACTGAGGGTTCCCCTGTCACTCTCCTGTTCTTCATAGATTCCTCCTTCTAGGCATGGAGCAGATCCAGGATGGCTCCGCCTGCTGGATCATAGAGTTGGCTTCTGTATAACTAGGGGTTCCTAGCTGCTGCCTGGTCAGCTGTATTTGCTACCCTACGGCTATTAGGTGTAGGATCCCCTATGAGTGCAAAGGACCAGGATGCAAGACCCTCACTCACTGAATAGTCCCTCACTCCAAGAGCAGTCTAGCTGTGGGTGGAGTAAGGTGTTCCTCATTCTGACTCACGGTGTGACTGTGTCACCTGGAGGGATTCTGGAGCCGGGAATGCTGCGAGAGCTCCGTTCTGGCCACATGTCCCCCAGACTACCCCACTCCCAGCCCCTCATTTACTGTCACCAGCTTACTTCAGGGAAACTAACCAGTGAATCCAACACTTGCTGCCTTAGCCTGGAAGATTCAGAGGAGCACAGTCACCTCTGAGCACTGCATAGTACCCAACCCATCAGCTTCCCGGTCAAGCACTAGCAGCACTTGGCTGCTAATTGTCCACACCACGGGTACAGCATGGGCAGAGCAGTGTGATTCAGCTTCCCCCTAGGATCCTGCCAGCGCACTTCACCCCAGACCTACAGACAAGACCAAGTGTAGCTGAGAGAGAAAATACCACACCAATCCAGCATTCTAATCAGTATCCCCAATAACAGGGCTTTAGCAATGAGAACACCTGTCAGTTAGGAACTGACCGGGGGACATGGGCTTATGCCACATAGATGAGCAGCGCAAAATGCCCGATAGGCTCAATGTACCCAACAAACTGGTGCTTTGGAGGCAATGCTGCTTGGGGAAGGATTGTGGTGTTGTCCAGTCCCGGGGCTCTTACCTGAGCTAGGTTCACTTCCCTGCTCTGCTGCAGGCTAGCTGTGTGATTTCACAAAGTCCCTTAATGTGTCTCTGTCTCCATTCCTGGTCTGCTGACTGGGCCTCATGAGTCTCCCCAGCTTGTCCAATTAAATTGTAAAATCTTTGAAGTGGGCCCTATTCCTTCCTGTGTGTATGTGCAGCACCTCACCAACAGTTCTGATCATACCTGGGGGCACTATGTGCTATCAGAAGAGTATTCAGAGAAATGAAAGCCCCCTAGATTTTTATTAGGTGATTATTTTGAAACTGCTAGTGGTGATTGAGGGAGGGTTAATTTTCCATTAATCATTCTTTAGTGCCCCCCCACTCCCACCCATGTATCCAAATACAATTGTCATTCACCTAAATGAATGAGTGTTACAAGGGGGAGGAGAAATCAAAAGATCGATGTACGGAGTGAATTTGTTTTGGTCATTTACCAGTTTAGTAATTGGTATCTGGGACACAGCTGCAATTGCCACATAATAGCTGTCAGTGTCATGTGCAGGCCGATGGTCTCAATGTTTTGGAGTGGAGATAACACTGAATTTTAACAAGTGCCAATAGGATTGGCATGGCACAAATAGACCACCACTAGACTTGGCCACCAGCACTGCAGCATTTGTTGTCTTACTCCACTGCACATAAAGCATCCATGAGCAGTGTCTGCAGTCCAAAACAAGCTGACACCTTGGATTTGGAAACAAACCAACAAACAAACAAAAGAACCAGTGAAACGTGTAAAATATTTGTGCTTTAATTCTAATGTACCCTTTGTGGTTACAGGTTGTTTTTCAATATAATGGAATAATCAATCTCAGACAGATTGGGAAGAACAGTTTTGTTCTCCAGAGGAAGTGGGCATCCTTTCGAATGTCTTGCCAAAGCAGTATAAGACAAACTTTCATGAAGTAATTCATGGATTCAGACACCTGCAGTTGGGCTTCCTTGGTTGTAAAAATGGGAAGTGATCTGTCTACACTGAGCTCCAACTCAAAATATGTGACATGGTGCCTGGTGCTACTGAACATTCTGTTAAACAGTGGCATCCTTCTGCCAAGCGTTGTCAGCAGCTAAAAGGGCTTGGTTCCATTTTCTAGGGGGTCCTCTGGAAATCTTAAACACCACCAGTTTGAGCCTCCACCCAGAAACCTGGGAAATTATATATGCCACCCTGAGCACCCTTGATGGGGAATACTTCCCCATGCACAAGCACTGAACCCAGGGGTTTAAAACAAAGAAAACTTCATTGTGGGAGATAAGGGGGAACAACAGGATGAACTTGAGAAAGCCAGCAATTAATCAAATTTGAAGACATCAAACTCCCCCACTCTGGCTTCAGTAGTAGTCCCAAACTCAGTTCTCCTCTGGCAGCTGTGAATGGCTGATACGTTCTGCCCTGTTCCCCACTCACAGTTTGTTGTCCAGGGCAGGTAGAGTCCAAGGATTCCAGTTGGTCAGTCTCCAGCCACAAAGGGAAGTGCTGCCTGGGCTGCTCATGGGGCTCTCCCACCTGAGCCAGTGAGGTGATTTCAGCTTGGATAGCTGGGCAGGGGGGCCCACACCAGAGACTCTCAGGTAGGCTGCTGCTTTCTGCAGCTTCAGCTCGCAGTACCTCAGAGCCGTCACCTGCATCAGTGCCATCACTGCACTGTCCATCCTCAAAGCCACCCCAGCTCTCGCCCATCTGTCAACTTGAAGCTGCTTCAGACCCGTGCTGTCTGCCCCTCTAAGCCAGATCAGCTCTTTATTTGTTGTTGCTTTGTAGCTGCCTCGCCTCAGTCCTTCAGAGAGAAATCAATAGCATCCAGCACCCTTAGCAGAGTCTTTGGCACCAGAGAGAGATCCCAGCACAAGACAGAGTGAGCCTATTAGCCCTGTTCTGGCCCCCTTACCTGCCTTTGCCCAACTCTGGGAAAGATCAGGGTGATCCCAGGCACATGTGATGTTGATATCTTGTCTCTTCATTTCCCAACAAGCAGAGTCACTAGCATTTCAGTGTCCCATACTTGGCTGTATTTTAACCAAAATGCCTGAAACTGTCCGTGATGGGGTGCACAAACTCCACAGTGGAGAGCAGCTCTGGGCCCAGGCAGCCAAACCCTGCTACACCTGCAGGGTCTGCACAAAATGGAGGCTGGGCTTTAAAAGGGGTGCAGGGCAGCTCAGAGGGGGGCAGGCAGTGGAAGGGAGCCGATAGCTGCCATGAACTCTGAGCGGAAAGTACCATCCAGGAGCTCCTTGCCTGAGGCCCCACTACACAGACCAGTGAGGAGCCGATGAAGGACAGAGAAGTGACTGAGCATGTAGGTCAGAGGCCCGGGACCAAGTGCAAAGGTCAGAGACTTGAGAGAAATGACATACTCTGGAGCAGGGGTAGGAAGAGGTCCAGGGAGGGCAGTGGCTTGGCTCCCCAAGGGGCTGACCATGGCTGCCCACTGTCAGGCCTTGGAGTGGAGTTGGGTGGAGAGAGTGGAACGGGGCTTCCCTACCCCCTTCCTTGCAACACCAGGAGGCCTGCTGGGATAGGCCTTGACTAGCCAGAGAGCCAGCCCCCCTGCTACCTCTGTGCAGGAGAGGAGGACCAGAAACCCTTGGGGTAGGGACACCAAAAGGAATGACCACATTCGAATGGGAAGGCACTCTGCCAACCACCACCTGACCACTAGGTGGTACTGTGGAGGTTAGTGCATGTTCTGCACCATGCCATAACTGAAATGTAAATGAGGTCTGGCCCATTCAGTCAGCCCCCCTTGCTCTCCAACAGATGCTGGCAGAGAGCTCCTATCCAGCTGGAGTTCTCAAAATGCTCTGCAATGCTCTTCTCCCTATCCACCAGCAGGTGCTGTCAGAAGTGAGCTCCCTGCACTCTGGGGCTTCAGGCCACAGGGTTTATACTAGCGACAAGTGTACTGCATCAGCCCCGTAGGAGTAGTCTTTAAAGAAATCGTTTAGGTACTACACTGAGTGTCAGGAAATCACAATTCAGTTCCTACTTCTGCCCAGTCTGCGTGGCCTTGGGTCAGTCACTTCACCTCTTTAGGCCTCATTTCCAGGGAAATGTCATAGTTCCCTACTCCTCGTGTGTTAGGTGGGGAAATTCTCTCCTGTAGGAATTCAGAAATCATGGTACTGGGTATTTTATAAGAGCCTGGGTGCCAATCATTATGGTAGCTGGGTGCAGTTTTTTCATTCCTCAGAGTCACTAGGATTTTAAAACTTAGCTCCAGTCAAAGAAACAGAAACAAATATTGATTTAAATCCTGATCACCTACAGCCATTACAAATTCCATTGCACTTTTCATAGCACTAGGATACTAACCTAAAAACCCAAGCAAACCCACTTTGCCTAGCTACTGTGGCCATTTTTATGTTCTTATAAGCAGGGAACTAAATCTCTTGTAGAAATTACCTTTTTCTAATTAAGTTCTTTTTCACCAGAGAGCTTCTTCCCTCCCCACCACCTAAATCACCACTGAAGTTAAAAGCCATCATAAGAACATGCACACAGCAGTAATGGGTCAGACCAATGGCCCACCTAGCCCAGCGTTCTGTCATCCAACAGCGGCCACTGAACAATGCTTCAGAGGGAATGAACAGAACAGGTGATTATTCCCCTCTATTCGACGCTGGTGAGGCCACACCTGGAGTATTGTGTCCAGTTTTGGGCCCCCCACTACAGAAGGGATGTGGACAAATTGGAGAGAGTCCAGCAGAGGGCAACACAAATGATTCAGGGCCTTGGGCACATGACTTAGGAGAAGAGGCTGAGGGAACTGGACTTATTTAGTCTGCAGAAGAGAAGAGTGAGGAGGGATTTGATAGTAGCCTTCAACTACCTGAAAGGGGGTTCCAAAGAGGATGGAGCTCCACTGTTCTCAGTGGTGATAGATGACAGAACAAGAAGCAATCATCTCAAGTTGCAGTGGCGGAGGTCTAGATTGGATATTAGGAAACACTATTTCACTAGGAGGGTGGTGAAGCACTGGACTGGGTTACCTAGGAAGGTGGTGGAATCTCCATCCTTAGAAGTTTTTAAGGCCACTTGTGTAAAAAAATGTGGATGATAGTGCTTAACCATGTTTGAAAAATGTGCTGAGATCATTGGGTGCAAAGCATTATAACTGCTATAGAACAATTTGATGACAGTAGATCTGGGCAAAATTTTTTAAACAGTTTATTCAAAGAAAAGTTTTTTTGGTCAGAGCAAAACTTGATTCGCAAACATTTCAGATTTGGTTGGACATGAACCAAAAAAAATAAATAAATCTTTTTTGGAACTGCCACCAAACCAAGAAATGAGTTATTGGCCCAGATCTAGATACCAGTCTTATAGGAATCCCGATAGTAATCCCTTCCAAAGAGAAGAATTTATTTATATGGGAGCAGCAATGTCTGCACTAAAGGAGTAGCTTGCAGTAAGTGAACATTTTTACCAGTGTTAACTTTCTATTGCATCTTCAGTTAGGAACAAAATGTTTATATCAGGGGTCCCTAACGCAGTGCCCGCGGGCGCCATGGCATTTAAATGCGCCCACGTCCTGGCCAGCGGTTGAGCATCTGCTGAAATGCCACCAAATTTCTGCAGCATTTCGGCGGCGATGCCTCTCAATGATGTCGCTTCTCAGCAGCGAGCAGCATCATCTAGAGGCATCGCCGCTGAAATGCCACAGAAATTCGGCAGCATTTCGGCAGATGCTCCACCACCGCCATGGTCCTTCGTCTGGTGGGTGCCAGACGAAAAGGTGGGGACCACTGGTTTATATAATTGTGGTAATCAGTTCAGAAGTTGTCTCTGTTTCCTGGTCTAAACTCTACCCTTGGCTGTGTCACAGTTCAGGGCACCTGCACCTATATTCCCCCTCTACAGTCCATGAAGGGCACCTGCTATCATGCTTCTGGTTCCACATGCATCTCCTCATCTCCTGACCCAGGCATTTCCAGGCTGCACAACTCCCTGATTATATTGTGACTTCACCAGCAAGTGACAGTCTCCCTAATCTGGCCTGTTTGCTAGCTTTCACTTTGGAGATGGTACACAGTGTAATTACTAGTTACAAGTTGCCACATAGCTCTTCCTACACAAGCTTATTTATTTTGAGGGTAAAAAGCTCTACAGAAAAAATATGTTAAAAACAATAAATGAACCTGCATCCTAATAAAAGCTCACCATAGATCACCCCCTCACTCTGACAAGAGTTCTTGTTGGTGATTGGCCCTTCCAGCCTTCCCCCAGGGAGGAGGGATAGTTCAGTGGTTTGAGTATTAGTCCCCTGAACCAAAGGTTGTGAGCTCAATCGTGGAGGGGGCCCACTTAGGGTTCTGGGGCAAAAATCAGTACTCGGTCCTGCGAGTGAAGGCAGGATGCTGGATTCAATGACTTTTCGGGGTCCCTTCCATCTCTATGAGATAGGTATATCTCCATATATTTTGAGGAGGAGGGATAGCTCAGTGGTTTGAGCATTGGCCTGCTAAACCCAGGGTTGTGAGTTCAATCCCATCTAGGCAAAAATCTCTCTGAGGACTGGCCCTGCTTTGAGCAGGAGGTTGGAGTAGATGAGGTCCCTTCCAACCCTGCTGTTCTATATTTCTTAGTATTAGGGCCCACCAGAAGTCCTGTCTGCCTTCTGGATCACAAAGATGGCCCTGAGTCAACTTAAAAGCAAGCTACTTATCCAAAAATCCTTCCTTTGTCTATTAGGCCTTGGAGAATTCACTTTGACCTAGTATATGCAAACCTCTCCAGAGTGTGGTGTTTTTCCCATCACCCTTTTCTGTTCTCCTATTTACCCTTCCAATGGAAATAAATACAATCCCTCAAGAATATAGAGACAATTGCATTTTTAATACAATGGACTGTAAAAATATGAAGGTCAATTCATATTTATCTTAATTCCATAAGGTTTGTCCAGGATATTGTCATCTTTGTCTCAGATTGTACATATGTGCAGCTCCTGGGGAAGTCAATGGAAGACAGGATCAAAGGAAGTCAAAGGAAGCCAGGCATTCAGAACTAAGGACAGAATCTAGCCTTCAGTATAGGGGAATCGGCAGTGCTGCTGTTACACTGCACATGGTAGTGCTGTTTCTTTCATGCCACATAAGAACTCCTTAACGAAGTTTGTAAAGCCACTTTCCCATCTTCCTTTAATCCTTCCTCACACTCTGCCATGATGCCTACAAATCACATCCATCTGGCACTGCGTAAGTTGGTGTTCACCTGTGACCACTATTTAGTTATGAAAACTTGTCCCCACCTCCAACCCCTGTTTATTTATTCACCTCATCATAGGCTAGACAATGAGCTTTTTGAGGCTGGGCCTGTCCACCAATATATACAATACCTAGCACAGTTCTTCATTGGCACCTCTGCATGCTGCCATGATAATAATATTTTTCCCTCACTGGGGTCATAGTCTCTCTGTCTCTCAGTGCTGCGCACTGTAGGGCTGCATTTTGTTGTTATGTTTTTCAAGAGAATGCCAAACAATTTAGTAGTTCTTACACTCTGAAGGGATTTCTTGCACTGGAGATTGGATTAAATTAGAATTTTACATTAATTCTGATTTAATTACTTCTGACTGATCTCTAATTTAAACATCAAGAACAAAGGAAATTACTCTAGTTTGATAAAGCCTGCCAAAACATTATGTTAACAGACAAAATCCTTGTCTGAATTCCTGGATGCAGCTAATTTGTTCAGAAAACCAAACATTTATTTAATGCTTTTTTTAAGGTTAATGACAGATCTTTCTATAGATAAGCATTTACAACAGAAAACAAATACAAAGGTGTCTTAAATGATTAACTAGATTTATGAAACTGCTCTGATAACATTGCTGTGATATGAATAAACAAAGCCAATATGAATAATTTGGTGCACCAGCGGCTCTGCATTCACAGAATCCTAATTATGAGCATAACGAAGGAGAAATCTTCCTTTCCTCTTTTAATTGCATAACCCCTTTGGAAAGTTAATTAGTTATGGTGTTTTTATTTCCTACTTCTATACTAAATCCTTTCAGATGGGTACATTTCTCTTAACTATTATTTTTTCAGTACTGAAGTAGCCAGATTGCTGTAGTGAAGAGTGAATTTCAACAGGTAATTTGTCTTTCACACTGCGGTTTCTTCCTAAAATGTGTGTTTGTTAAGCCTGATGATCTAATGGTCTGAGATTCTGGTTTCCATAATTCCATTTTATTTAGCCTGTAAGTTCTTCATGGCCTGAACTCTGTCGTTCAGGATAAAATTCACCACTGTGAAGGAGGGACAACATTCGTGTCTCACTTTGCTCCGAGGTTGCCTGAATTATACGTGGTGCACAAGCCTTGTCTTGTCTCTCCCCACTGTGATGAATCTTTGAGTCTCACACAGAGCCAGACTCACTGTTTGTGTTCCCTAAATAACTATAAACATCAGGAATCTCGTGGAGCACACATAGCCTCTCAAAGATGATGAAATATTCAGCAACGTGCCCTGTCTTGCTTTATGCAGGACACAACTGCTCCCATTTGTGGATTTTTGGAGAGGTGGAGACCCTGGTGTGGGGTTCTGGTTCCATGTCTCTATCAAGGCCAGTTCATGCTGTATCTCTTTTTACCTCTCCTCCAGCTCTTTGGTTTTCAGGTCCAGGGCTTGCTTCTGGGCTTTGATTTCTTTATTAGCCTCTAGCTGTCTCAGTTCCAGGGCAGCTTTTTGCCTGGCTGCTTCTGCCTCCATTTCTTTGGCTTGCAGTTCCATGGCTTTTTTCTGGGCTTCCATGGCCATCTGGTGTGCTGCTTCTTGTCTGGCATTTTCTGCTTCTTCTCTGGCATTCTCAGCTTCCAGTAATTCCATACATCTTTTGTGTTTTCTGCTGCCTGCAATCTGCAGAGCTCCAACTATACAACTGTTTCAGAATTGTCATTCATCTTGCTATTTTTCTGTCCTTACTTCCCTTACCCGAAATAAACAAACAGAAAATAACAAACAGGTACTTACTTTGACTGCTTTCCAGCCAACAGACTTAAAATTCACTTAAAATCACCATGAGTGTCTCAGACCAATAAGCTGTGCACATTACCCTGCTCACTGTGCCACTTTGATGGGTTACCCACCACTTCGGAGTGCCACCTGATGTACTGGGGTACCACTGAGCTCACCTGTTCCACTAGCCTGGGCTCCCTTACACTGTCCTGCTGAGCCAGGCCCTCAAGCCCCACACACACAGGTAGGGACACACCCAGCTGCAGAGAGACACAGACACTGAAATCAGCTCTGCCTGGGAAGACTCAACTAGGGAGCTGCCCAGCACTCATATGAACACCCTCTCTGGAGTGAAATTGTCTTGTCTGGCGCTGCTAGAGAACCACACAGCACAAACTCATGAGTTTTGCCCCCTCTTTCAGTGTGGGGGAAGATCTGCACAGATCCCCCTCCCACCCCACCCCAGTTATGGATTCCACGAACTGGGTTTAGGGTTTGGTTACACTTGCAGCTGTACAGCGCTGGGAGTCACAGCTATCTTCGCACAGCTGTGTAGGGAAAGCGCTGCAGTGTGGCCACATTGACAGCTGCCAGCGCTGCAGTGTGGCCACATTTGCAGCAGTGTTGGGAGTGGTGCATTATGGGCAGCTATCCCAACGTTCAAGTGGCTGCAACATGCTTTTCAAAAGAGGTGAGTGGCGTGGAGTGTGACAGGGAGCGTGGGGGAGAGAGAGAGAGAGAGTGGATTTGTGTCAGCTCCCTGCCTTGCAAGTTCCAACCCCTTCCCTCACCCCTCTCTCATTCACTCAATGCAAATAGCCTTTTGTTTTTTTCCTCACAGACCAGATAAGCAGCTGCTCCAAAACAGACCCTCCCACCCGCCTGCTGTGCTGCTTCTCTCCTCAGCAAACACTACTAGCTGTGGACATTCCCTGCCTGCCTCTGCTTGAGCAAACAGTAGCTGTTTGTTTTTTAGATAAGCAGCTCCGGGAGCTTTGAGTTCACAACAAAACAAAGAGAGGCATCACAACAAAACAAAGAGTGTTATCTTTACTTAAAAGCAGTATGGGAAAATTCTGGAGGTCAGTTACAGCGTAGTAAGATTAATCATTGTTTACACTGGCACCCCAGCGCTGCAGCGCCAGCGCTGTTCTCTTTACTCCCCTTGTCGAGGTGGAATACAACCAGCACTGTAGCCAGAGAGATACAGCACTGTATGTGCCTTGCCAGTGTGGACGGGGAGTAAGTTACAGCGCTGTAAAGCAACCACCAGTGCTGTAACTCTCCAGTGTAGCCAAGCCCTTAGAGAAAATAAAAACAAGTTTGTTGGCTACAAAAGATAGTTTTAAGTGATTATAAGGGATAGCAACAGATCAAAGTGAATTACTGAACAAATAAAACAAACACACAAACTAAGCCTAATGCATTAAAGAGACTGGTTACAAATAGTAATTTCTCACCTTAAATGGTATTTTAGGCATTTCTTTCACAGGCCAGACACTTTTTCCAGCTAAGGCTCAGCTCTTCTCCACCACTTTTGTCTTTGTTTCATAGATATTTCCATTCCAGCAGTCATGCTGGGCAGGGATTCAATGAAGAATGAACTTTGATTAACTCACTTCCTTGCCTGAAATAGGATTTACATATGACTGAAAGCCTTTGTTTCCCAGTTTGATCCCCACCCCCTATTAGAGGGAAAATACTAGTAGTCCAAGATGGAGTCCAGTACTAGGTGACATGATCACATGACTCTGCAGTGTCAAAGGAGTCATAAGCCCTCAGGAAGGTGGGAGGTTAGCATCTTCAAAGTCTTATTGTTCTCCCTAATGGCCCATCCAGATTGATTGCATTCTGTCTGATGGACATTCCCCAGGTGTAAACCCTCAATATTCCTAACTTCAGATACAGAAATGATACATGCATACAAATAGGATAATCATATTCAGTAGATCATAACCTTTCCAAGGATGACCCATCTTGCATAAAACATATTTTAATTATGCCATATTCATATCATAACAATATCTTTATGAAGAATACGGTGCATAGTGTCACAGAGAGTTTCAAAAGTGCTTCTCCTCTGCCTCCCTCTGCTCTGATAGAACTCCTGTTGACCTCAGCCAGAGCAGAGTTAGGCCAAAGATAAGCATCTATTGAAAATACCACCTATGTTCAGTCTGGTATTTTTCTGATTTAAGAAAAGTGTATTAAAAATAACTGGGAACATCTCTGTGCTAAGCAGGTATTATAAGATTCTCTGTATTACCCTGGTAATAGCACAGGAATGTCTATTAATGCCAAATCGTTACCCTGATAATTGTGGAGTCAGCTTGTGTTGGTACTGCACATGGGTAGAATTTGACTAATTATTTTAGATAGCATTGACAGGGAAACGGAAAGGTCAAGTCTGAAAGCTCCCAGGCTCAAAAAGTCTCATTCATTCTTAGTGCATCTTGCTTAGCTTTGCTTTAATCTCCAGCAAATTTAGGTGAGAGACAAAAAAACCATGCAAAGTGCATTTCAATGGATAATTGAATGGCTCACTCATATGGTTTTCATATCTCACTCATTAAAATGACAGAGACTTGGCACATCTATGATCTCACATTTCAAAATACTGAAACCACTCTGCTGCTTGATTAATGGATGATATTAGGAATGTTGTAAAACACCTCAATTAAACTAAATTACATTTCACAAAGCCTGTTTCAGTACTTCCACTTTGATAGTTGTTTTTTTTTTAAAGAACCATTCTTCCGCTAGAAACAGCTGAAAAAATTGGCAAATAGATTGCTCACTGGGTACATTTTGCAGAAAATTTAATTAAAGTTGACAGCATCCAAATAATAATGGCACATGATTCAGCATATTAATGAGCTAGTCAAGCAATTTGATGTTTGCTGCATTTGCTATGTTTGTGCTCTGGATTAGATCAGGCCTCCTTCTCTGTGGGAAAATCCTGAAGTTCCAATTAGCAAAAGTATCTGTTTAAGAGAAAGGTGGTTAGAGAGATATCAAGGTTTATTGCAGGAGGGGACCTCGATTTTTTTTATTCATTCCTTCACCCCACATCCAGATCCTGAATTGTCACATGAGGTTTGGCAATGGTCAGACCTGCATATTTTCTTAGGTTCTTGTTGAGTGGTGCAATGTTTGGTGGGCTGGCTTTCTACTGATCAGCTGATGGAGTTGTGTTGTTATGTGGACTACAGACACATTACAAGTTTGTATTTATATGCACTGTGTTCTTCAAATGTCCAAGGGACAGATTTTTAAAGGTATTTGGTGCCTAACTCCCAGGAGTTTAAAAACCTGGCCCCAAGTGCCTAGACCCTGAGACAGGCACTAAGGGACAAAAGAAATCAGCACCCAACACCTTCCATTTAGGCTTGGCGGTGCATGACTCCCACACTTGGGAAGGTTGGGCCTGAGTGCCGGAAGCTCCCTACAAGTGGGGGGCAGGGGAGGGTAACCTGTGCCCAGACCTTGGCCCCACCCCCTGTTCCATGCTGAGGCCAACCCCCCCTCTGCCTCCTCCCCCCTTTTCTGGGTTGGTAGTAAGTTACTTCCCCCCCAGAGAAAGTGAGGAGCAGGGAAGGAACTGAAATCCTCCCCAAGAGTCACATTTGTACCTTAAGGATCCTCATGGAGTGCTCCAGCTAAAAGTGTGTGCTTGTGATTTTAAAACAATGACACCAAACTATGTATCAATGTTATAAGCTACCAATAAGAAACATCTTACAAAAGTCAAACCCTACGTTTCCTGCCCCACATAACACCTCTCTAGCAATCTTGTGTCTCTTGTGTTTACACAGCTTTATCAGCCCTTGGATAAGAAGTAAATAGTTCCCTCGTGGAATTATTTAGGTTTGTCATTAATCTTATAAATAAAATGTCCAATGTGAGACAATTTCTGCCATGTCTTTTATAATGGGACACAAGTGCTTTTCGGCCTTGTAAAGATTAATCTCTTTGCTCAATGAAGGGCAATTGCAGTCCATTTCCTTAAAAAAAATTGCAGTCCCTTGTACTGATGACAGATCATGTAGCAAGTATGATACTGACCCAGCAGGTAATTTATGATGCTGCAGTGTTTCTATAACATCATTAATATCTGACCAAATAGATCCAATGTGAGGACATTTCTAAATAATGCGTCCAGTCACCGCTCTGCTTCCCACACTCCTGAATGCATTGTGGTCCAACAGGCCTCATTTGAACAAGTGTGCAAGAAACTCCTACTCTCTTTCTTTGATTTTAAACTGGTTCCTGCCAGAATCCAGGTGAACAAAGGCAGCTGAGAAGGGTTAGAAAAAAGATTCATAGATTCTAGGACTGGAAGGGACCTCGAGAGGTCATCAAGTCCAGTCCCCTGCCCTCATGGCAGGACCAAATATTGTCTAGACCATCCCTGATAGACATTTATGTAACCTACTCTTAAATATCTCCAGAGATGGAGATTCCACAACCTCCCTAGGCAATTTATTCCAGTGTTTAACCACCCTGATAGTTAGGAACTTTTTCCTAATATCCAACCTAAACCTCCTTTGCTGCAGTTTAAGCCCATTGCTTCTTGTTCTATCCTTAGAGGCTAAGGTGAACAAGTTTTCTCCCTCTTCCTTATAACACCCTTTTAGTTACCTGAAAACTGCTATCATGTGCCCTCTCAGTCTTCTCTTTTCCAAACAAAACAAACCCAATTCTTTCAGCCTTCCTTCATAGGTCATGTTCTCAAGACCTTTAATCATTCTTGTTCGTCTTCTCTGGACCCTCTCCAGTTTCTCCACATCTTTCTTGAAATGTGGTGCTCAGAACTGGACACAATACTCCAGTTGAGGCCTAACCAGCGCAGAGTAGAGCGGAAGAATGACTTCTCGTGTCTTGCTCACAACACACCTTAATTGTTGATCAGTTAATGACATCACCTTAATTAAGATCATCTTAATTGTCACACTGTCTGGAGTGGTTCCTGAACATGAGTACCAACCTGAGGGCAGATTGTCGAGAATTGGGGCCAAGACCCCAAACTAATTGTGTGTCCTATAATTAGATTTCATCAACCCAGTCTCAGGCACTGATTTCTTTCTTTCTGGGTGGGTGCTCCACGCTAAGGCCCCGTCACCACTCCACTCCATCCCCTAAGGCCCCGCCCTCACTCCGCCTCTTCTCACCCCTACTCCATTCCCACCCCCTGATCCTCCCACCCACTGCCAAACAGCTGATCGGCGGGGCCTGTCAAACAGCTGATCAGTGGGTGGCTGGTGGGTGGCTGGTGGGTGCTGCGCACCACTATTTTTTTCCAGTGGGTGCTCCAGACCCTGAGCACCCACAGAGTCAGCACCTGTGAACCCATAGACTTTAAGGTCAGAAGAGACCATTATGATCATCTAGTCTAACATCCTGCACAATGCAGGCCACAGAATCTCACCCATCCATTCCTGTGACAAACCCCTAAACTATGTCTGAGTTATTGAAGTCCTCAAATTGTGGTTTGAAGACCTCAGGCTGCAGAGAATCTTCCAGCAAGTGATCCATTAACAACTGTGAACTCCTAAAGCACTATGACAGGCTTGCCATGGAGTCACAGCCAGTCTCCTATCTTGCCACCCGGCCAGCTGGATAGCTGGTTGTGTGCACCAAAAATCACACTGAAATTCAGTCACTAATCCCAGGTCAATCAGTTTCTTAGATTTTACACCAAAGACAATATATGTAGGAAATCCTATAGCAAGCTAGCTAATAGCTAGCTATTTATTAACTAGGAAAAAGTAATGAGAGAGTTATTTACAGGTTAAAACAGGCAAACATATACACAGAAATTAGTTACAGCCTATGGTTTCAAAAGGTGACAGAGTTGTAGCAATCCATCTGCTTTGAATGTCGTCTAAGGCTAACCTAGGCTGACCCTGGAGATCTCTGCTTCTTTGTTGTAGCTCCAGCCCTGTCAGAGTCCAAACAGCAAAAAAGATGATTTTTTTTATCAGCTTCCAGAATTCAAGCTGATGGGATGAGCCCTTTTGCAAGTACCCCTGTCATGGGTGTGCAGGGGCAATTAGCTAAGTCTTGTATTCTGATGTCCTCCAATGGCCCATTTTGTTTTGATAGTCCTTCCTGATGGGCAAGAGGTAACACCTTTCACAGGGATTTAGCACTTGGCACCAAGTAAAGTGGGATTGTCTTGTTTGGTGAGTTACATAATTCAGAACAAACGTTTTACAGCTATAACACAAACACTTAAGTACCTTATAGCAGAGGTTATAGACATTATAAATGTGAGTAATGAGCAATTTACAAGCATTTCATAAAGTCTAGACATTGTTATAAGGCTAATACCCACCCTAACCATACTAACACACAGGTGAGCTTGACTGGTTTCTAGGAATGAATTTGTGAGTGCTTGGCTTCCAGCAATGAATTTGCCAGCATTGCATTAATATTTCCGGAAAAGAAAGATCGGTCCATCCCTCATCTTACAAGAAAGAGGAGTCAGCCAAGCTCTGGTGGTGTGATTGGAGGGATGCAGGCTTGGCAGTTCCTACAACTAGCTAGCTCTCCACCTACCTCCAAGTCAGCTTTTGAATGCATTTCACCGTCCTTATTCTGTGGTGTCCCGCCCTTCCTCAGCCAGCCAGGGCTAGATCCTCTTCCCTTTACCCCATGTAACTTTAGCGCCTTCATGGCCAAGATGGAGTCTGCTCTGCAGGCAGCTCTGGCCAAGAGAAGGCGCGTGCAGGAATGCAGCAGGAGAAATCCCTTCCACCCCAGGGGAACCTGTTCCAAACCTCCCAGAGTGAACACACACACTACAGGAAAAGTACAATGGCTATAACAAAAGGAGATATTTATTTACAAAGGGATGAGAGGAGAAAAACAACAAGGGGAAATATAGGGGGAGCAGTAAAACAGGGCTGCATTCAAACCAAAACCCCACGGGCCCAGTGGTAGCACAGTCTGGAAGGGCAGACACTGAGCAATGTGTCTACACACAGAGTTCAGGAGTCCTGAGCAAAGTTCCAGTCCAGTGGTGAGTCTTGGGTGCTCCTGGTTGTCTTCGGCACCAGTGAACTCTCCCCAGCAAACCCCTCCAGTGCCCTCTTCTGCCGCTGTCTGCAAAGCCACCCAGAGCGACCACCTCCCACCTTAACTATCTAGCAACCTCTCTCCTTGTTCCCAATGCAGAGTCACAAGCCCCAGTACTCCAGCCAAAGGCAGCTCTGGGCAGCTGTGATACTGGGTCCAGCTCCGGCTGTCCTTCTCGGGCGATTCCTCCCTGGCACAGGGCTCCTCCTGGCTCCTGTCCTAGGCTGTCCCTGATCGGGTCTGTCCTGCTCAGGCCTCAGGGAGGTTCTCCCTGCTTCACTTTTCCAGGGCCTGCCGGCTGCCCCTCTCCCTCCCTGGAGCTCCAGCGCTGCCCCCTGGAGTTTCCCTCCTTTTTCTTACTCTCCTCCTCCCTTCGGGAAAAAAGATTTAAAGGGGCCATGCTCTCTAAACCCCAAAGGGGTTACACTCTCCCCCCTCAAAAAGAAATAATCCTTGATGTCCCCATCAAGGTAGGCAACTTTAAGCCATGGATTCCCAGCAGGAGACCCAGGGCCCCCATTTGTCAGAAGCATTCCCATCATCCATCCTACAGGACCCCGAGGGGTGGAACAGGTTTCCCATGAGGCAGCTCACTCCCTGTGGCACCCTAGGGATCTGTAGGTCACTGGGTTCCCCTAAACAATCATACGTCAGCACACACCTGGGCTTCCCTTCCCTAGAGGAACGTCTAGGCTGGCTGTCGGGTTTTGGCTGAGGCGACACTACTGGACATGGAGGCAAGATGATGGGTCCTTGAGGCATGAATTCGAGTGCATCTGGGTTTAAAGTGGCTGTTTGGGGTACAGGGTTCTCTGCCTGCACTAAACCTTCCTCATCATGTTCTTGGGGGGTCTCCACAGCTTGGGACAGTGGGGCCTCAGGAGTGCTCAGTGTGGGTTCTTCCCTTTCACCATCTCTTTGTGTGACAACAAAAGGATCCATTAGGGTCGGGGCATTCCAAACTGGATATTCACCAAACCCTATTTCATCCTCACTCTCCAAGGATCTGGGTGTTTGCAAAGGACAGGTATATTTCCATCATTGGGACCATGTCCAACTTGCAGGGCCGGGAGTCTCAGAATCTGTGGAAACATCCTCACAGGGAAACAATACTTGTCCTATAGGTAACAGATGATTCCGGTGGAGAGTTTTGGTGGGGCCGCGACTGCCCTCAGTACGTATGCGATTCATTGGTAGAGCCCCAAGTTTCTTCTCTATAATATACGGGTGTGACTCCCAAAGATCTACAATTTTGTGTTTTCCCTGTAGTCCGAGATTTCGGACCAAAACTCCGTCACCAACCCGAATCTCCTGTTGCCTCACTCGCTGATCATATTGGGTTTTATTCTTTTGATTCTGGTGACCAGCTGCTTGCGTCACTATCCGATATGTCTCCTTCAGTTGATCTCTTAAGTGAGTCACATACCCCAAGTATGTTTCTGGGAGTGCCCCATCTGAAGACACTCCAAAACAGAGATCGACCGGCAAGCGGGCCTCTCGACCGAACATTAACATGTATGATGTGAACCCAGTTGCATCATGTTGAGTGCAGTTATATGCATGTACTAAATGGTCCACGTGCTGGCTCCAGTATTTTTTCTGCTGAGGCTCTAGAATTCCCAGCATGTTCGGTAGTGTGCGGTTGAATCGTTCTGGTAGTGGATCCCTTTGGGGATGATAAGGGGTGATGTGTGATTTTTTGATCCCCATGATCTTACAAAGTTCTTTTATTAATCGACTTTCAAAATACCGTCCCTGATCTGAGTGTAGTCTGGCGGACAACCCATTGTGGATGAAGAACTTTTCCCACAGGATCTTGGCAACCGTGGAAGCTTTTTGATCTTTGGTGGGATAAGCCTGGGAATAATGAGTAAAATGGTCAGTGACCACCAAGATATTTGCAGTACCCCGAAGGTCAGGCTTTAATGACAGAAAGTCCATAAAGACAAGCTCCATGGGTGCAGAACTTGTGATGCTGACAAGAGGAGCCACCTGCTTAGGCAGAGTCTTTCGCTGGATACATCTGGTGCAGGTGCGAATATGGTGGGCGATGTCAGGCCCCATTCGGGGCCAATAGAATCTTGCCTTAACTAGGGCCTCTAATCGCTCGACTCTCAGATGCTCCATTCAATCGTGGCAGGCCTCTAACACGCCTTGCCGGTACTTCTGCAGTAGCACAAATTGCTTATGGTGAGGCCTCTGAGGATGCTTCTGCCCTCGGTAAAGTCTTCCATCCCGAACCAATAAACGATCCCATTCTTTCAGCAAAAGGGCCTCCTCCAGGTGACTCGGTCGAATAGCCCTGGGATCTTTTCCCCTTTCCAATGCATAAAGGATGTTCTTCATCCATGGATCAGCTCGCTGGGCATGCTCTACCTCTCAATCCTTTAGTCTAGTCAGCTGTGGGTCCTGTACTCTAGCAAAACTTGAGTAGGCCATGGGTATGGCTTCTGGTGGTGCACCCAGACAGTCAATTGCTTGTTCTCCATTGGCTGTGGATTTTTCCTCCATAGTGGATACCCATTGGCATAAAGCTCTCAGTTCAGAGGTCCCCACATTCATCTGATCATTGGGTAATAAATCCTTAGAGTGAGGCTACTGAGACAAGGCATCTGCATCCATGTTTGTTCGACCGTGCTGATACTACAGAGTGAAATCATAGGCAGAGAGTGCAGCTAACCACCGGTGCCCTGCTACGGATAATTTTGCTGTTGTCTTGATTTATGTCAAAGGGTTATAATCGGTTTTTACAGTGAACTTGGCCCCATAGAGGTAGTCATGGAACCTCTCTGTGATGGCCCATTTCAATGCCAGGAACTCCACTTGATGTGCAGGGTAGTTTCTCTCAGACGGTGTGAGACCTCGACTTGCAAATGCTACCAGTCGGAGTTTGCCCTCACACTCTTGATAAAGGACAGCGCCTAAACCAGTGTAGCTTACATCAACATGAAGTTCATATGGCTGGGTGGGATCAGCGTACACCAAAACAGGTGATTGCGTGAGCTGTTGAATGATTTTATGGAAAGCTTCTTCACATTCAGCAGTCCACCGCTTTCCAAAAGATGCACCTACATTAAAGTATTGATGCCGAGGTGAGTTCCCCTTCTTCTTCTTTGTGAGGGGGTATCCCTTGGTGAGCTCTGTGAGTGCATGTACGATGTGCGAAAAATTCTTGATAAACTTGCTGTAATTGCCACAGAATCCCAGAAACGACCTTAATTCCTTCAGAGTTGTGGGCCTCGGCCAGGTAGTTACGGCCTTCACCTTCTCTGGGTCTGTAGCTATACCATCTGCAGACACTATGTGTCCCACATGCTGCATGGATGTCTGGCAGAAGGCGCACTTGTCTAAGGATAACTTGAGGCCAGCCTGTTCCAAACGATCCAGGACTTTGCACAGCCGCGTCTCATGTTCTTCTAGAGTGCGCCCGAACACTATAATGTCATCCAGGTATAGCAGACACTCCAACAGATGCATGTCCCCTACCACCCGCTCCATGAGTCGCTGAAATGTGGCTGGAGCTCCAGATACTCCTTGAGGCATGCGATTAAATTGGTAAAATCCTAAAGGCCAGATGAATGCTGTCTTCTCCCGGTCCTCGGGTGCTATGGGCACTTGATAGTATCCACTGCAGAGGTCAAGGACAGAGAACCAGCAGCTACCATTCAGGCTGTCCAAAGCGTCGTCTACCCAGGGCATTGTGTATTGGTCAGGGATCGTCCACCGGTTCAGAGTGCGATAGTCAACGCACTTGCGCACCTTTCCACTTTTCTTTCGTACTACAACGATCGGCGATGCGTAGGGGCTCCTGGATTCCTCAATGATACCTGCTTGAACCAGTTCCTCTAGGTGCTGCCTCACATCTTCAGTATCAGGAGGGGCTGATCGTCTTGACCTCTCTCGAAAAGGCCGACCATCCTGCATTTGGATATGGTGCTCCTCATCATGTGCACACCCAACATCCCATTCGTGCATACAGAAAACAGCCTTCCTCTTGACTAACTTCTCACACAGGTGGTCCTTCCACTCAGCAGGAATGGGGAAATCCCCAAACTGGAAACTATCCTTCCCAAAAGGTCTAGCCTTGATCTTCTCTTGGAATGAGGGCCCCCTTGCTCGCTGGTATGTGGCTTTACATAAAGCGTGCATTGGCAGCTCCTGCAGATAGTTGCTCCCTGCCATCTCACGGCATTTCCATGCCAATCTCTGGAACAGGTTTAAATTTGTCCCTAGGATTCAAGGTGCATACTTTCTTCCCTTTGGATCTGGGCAGACCAGTGCCAAAGTTTCTATTTCCTGGTTTACCCCCACAACGTTCTTTGGGAACTGAACATTTAACAGGATATATCCCCGATAGGGGCAGGAGTCACAGCCAATTCCCCAGACTGTCAGGGCAGACAGGGGACGCAAGAGTAGATGCTGCAAGTGTTCTTGGTAGTAAGATTCATAAAGTATGGTGTCCTGTGATCCACTGTCCAGCAATGCCTCACACAATCATCCTTCTATATGAACAGGTACTAAAGCCTGGGGGCCTATCAGCCCATCTGGGTAACCCCTGTTTGTGGTTTTTTCTGGGGAGCCTTGGAATTTCAGAGTCTTGGGTTGCTCCTTCCCCAAGCCCTGTTGTTGTTTCCCTGAAGCCTCCTAATGGTCTGCTGCAATCTCTGAGATACCCTTGCATGATGTGTCTTGTTTGACAGTCCAAGGCATAGTGACCATCTCTTCCACAGTTATAACAGAAACTTTCTCGCTGGCTATCACCCCTCCTGCTACTCTCCCCTCTTGAGGAAGGCACAGTATGTCCCTGAGCCTTCATTATGGCCACTTCTTGGGTCAAATCTCTCAATGCTGCTGCCACTGATGGGGCATCCTCCATCTCTCCAAGCACTGTGGTGGTGTGACTCCCTGCCACCTTCGGCTGCACCACTGCATCCACTTGCAACAATTGCTCCTCCTCTTCACGTATCTCTCTAATGAACATGTGGAATAGGGGTGGGTTTTGGGCCCGCTCCCTCAGCTGCGGTCACCACAACATCAACCCATCTTGCTGGGTGCCCCGAAGGATTTGGTCCAACCTAGCGGAATCAATGTGCTTGGTGGAGATGCCTTCTTTCCGCACTACCTGCTGTAGCAAATCCTCTAGTCTCCTGATGAAATCCAACAATCGTTCGTGGGGCTCCTGATAGGTATGGCGGAAACGATAATACAGGTCTTCACTGCTATCAGTAGCACCGTAGACACTCTCAAGAGCAGTTAAATAGTCTTGCACTGTGGCAGTTGCTTGTGAGTCTTTCAGGGCTCAGATAATTAGCATGGCAGGTCCCCTCAGACTCTCAAGCACACGTTTCCGCTTCTCAGCATCAGAGCATTCCCACTCTTGGACAAGTGGCACCGTAAAATCCCTCCAGGTCTCGTAATCATCCTCCCCTGAGGGTACAGGTGACACCCCCGAGAATGAACGTAACCGCTTGTATGGAGCACTTTCATATACCAGCTTCAATGCATCTTTGAGAGCGTTTCCCAGCTCTTTGGCCCATCCCAACAGGCTGGGTGCTGCAGGTCTTGGAGGCCCTCCTAATGCTAAAATTAATTCTTCTCTTGTCCGCTTCTCATCCACCATCAGAGCTTGCAATTTCTGCGCTAAAGAATCCACCTCAAGTAACACAGGCACATTAGGAAGGGACTGCTCTGCCTTGAGAATTGTCCAGGGGATACCTTCTACTTTCACCTCTTTGGGCACTTTATCAAGATCTGCTTCTTTAGAGTGAGTACATAGTGCTACCATGCCCTTCACTTCTCAGTTGTAAATACGGGTGTGGACCTTTACCCTCCCCAGTATTTCAGCTGCATCTAGGCTCTCCTCAATTTCATTTGGTTCCAGCTCTTCTGGAGCACATCTTTGGTTACTGGGATTCGTGCCCCTCGGCACAGGTCTTCTAATAATCCTCTCTCCATTTTTTTTTTAAACTGAGATGAAAGTCACTCAGGAGTTTCTTTGCTCTGTGAAGAAGAGCCCAGGGTGCACAACGTAGGGATGTGGGTATGTGTGTGTGTGTACTGCAAATTCCCCGTGCGGGCCACCAAGTGTAACTTTAGCTCCCTCGTGGCCAAGATGGAGTTTGCTCTGCAGGCAGCTCTGGCCAAGAGAAGGCGCATGCAGGAATGCAGCAGGAGAAATCCCTTCCACCCCAGGGGAACCTGTTCCAACCCCCTAGAGTGACCACACACATCCACAGGAAAAGTACAATGGCTATAACAAAGGGAGATATTTATTTACAGAGGGATGAGAGGAGAAAAATAACAAGGGGAAATATAGGGGGAGCAGTAAAACAGGGCTGCATTCAAACGAAGGCCCCACAGGCCCAGTGGTAGCACAGTCTGGAAGGGCAGACACTGAGCAATGTGTCTGCACACAGAGTTCAGGAGTCCTGAGCAAAGTTCTAGTCCAGTGGTGAGTCTTGGGTGCTCCTGGTCATCTTCGGCACCAGTGAACTCTCCCCAGCAAACCCCTCCAGTGCCTTCTTTTGCAACTCTCTGCAAAGCCCCGCAGAGCGACCACCTCCCCACTTAACTATCTAGCAACCTCTCTCCTTGTTCCCAATGCAGAGTTACAAGCTCTAGTACTCGCAGCCAAAGGCAGCTCTGGGCAGCTGTGATACTGGGTCCAGCTCCGGCTGTCCTTCTCGGGCGATTCCTCCCTGGCACAGGGCTCCTCCTGGCTCCTGTCCTGAGCTATCCCCAATGGGCCGCCCTGTCCTTCTCAGACCTCAGGCAGGTTCTCCATGCTTCCTTCTCCAGGGCCTGCCGGCTGCCCCTCTCCCTCCCTGGAGCTCCATACCTGCTCCCTGGAGTTTCCATCCTTTTTCTTACTCTCCCCCTACCCCCTGGGAAAAAGATTTAAAGGGGCCATGCTCTCTAAACCCCAAAGGGGTTACACCCATAAGGCATCCTGTTGGCAGCAGAATCTGTCCTTACTTAATAGTCTCACTGCAATGATTCAGTGCCTGTACAGATTATCAAATATGATGACAACTTTGTGATGCACTGTGATTATAAGGGCCAGAGACGGATTACTGTTTTGTGGAGCCCTGGGCTAGAGCAAGCGGGGGCCCCTCTGCACCCTTTCTGCCCCACCCTCTGCCTGGCACTGGGGTCAGGGCCCAGGGGCTTTCCCCACCCACCTGGCATGCAGGGGAATCCTGCATGCCCCACCACCTGCAGGAGCATCCATTTTTCCAGGGGCCCCAGGCATGGCCCTGTTGGCCCAGTAGCTAATCCACCATTGAGATGGGATTTGTGATCAGCAACAGGACTAGAACTCAGGACCTTCTTGTCCAAAAACACAGGTTCCAACCAATGAACTGAGCAAAAAATATTCATTAAGGAATATGCTATTCAATGTTATGTCTTCTGAGGGCAACTGCTAGAGGCTGTACAACCTAAAGCCATGAACCAAATCAGTAACCAACAAGATCACAGATATAATGAATCATTTGACCAGGTCTTAGTTATCTAGGTCAAGATTTTCAAAAATGTCAGCCTAGCGTCAGTGCCTGAATCCACATGTACTTGCTTGAATAAAGATTTAGGAGCCTGACTTTAGGGCCCCATTGTTACAGGATGGCTGGCACTCTGAGGGGAGTCAGGCTCAGCCCTATATGCAATGTAGGATTTATCCACTAGCTGATCCACATCTGGTGACTCAATCACAACTCCTGATCCCAGGTGTGGAAGGGCAGGGAGAACTCCCCAGAGAAGGAAGAGAGCTTTGTCTCTTCCACACACAAAGGGAGCTGGTTAGGCTCCTGTGGGATGCTCAGAGATAATGCAGACAGGCCCCTAGGAGAGGAGGTCAGAGCCCCTGGGAAGAGGAGGCAATGGGGCAGAAGGGCTTCCTGGGAGGCAGTGCTTAGCTAATGGTGCTATTGTTATTATAATTGGAGAGATACCTATCTCACAGAGCTGGAACAGACCCTGAAAGGTCATCAAGTCCAGCCCCCTGCCTTCACTAGCAGGACCAAGTACTGATTTTTGCCCCAGACCCCTAAGTGGCCCCCTCAAGGATTGAATTCACAACCCTGGGTTTAGCAGGCCAATGCTCAAACCACTGAGCTATCCCTCCTTCCCTGCAAAACAGGAACTTCACTGGACACAGGAGTAAGGACAAAGAGCAGGGAACTGCAGTGTAGCCTGAGGGGTCAGAAGAATCAGCTATGTGGAGGCAGGGCTGACTTTAGGCTGATTCTCAGGAATCGGGCCCCTCACCTTAGGAGCCTTTTTAGTTTTAAATGTTTTTTTTTACTCACCCAGCACCCGCAGGGAGGGGGGTCTGCTCCAGGTCTTCAGCGGCATTTTGGTGGTGGGGGGGTGTCCGCTCCTGGTCTTCAGAAACATTTTGGAGGTGGGGGGTCCTTCAGTGCCGCAGAAGACCCGGAGCAGACCCCCCACCGCCGAAGTGCCACCGAAGCCCCGGACCGCTGCCAGGTATTCAAATCGGGCCTCGCAGTTCATAAAACCGGCCCTTTGTGGAGGTCTGTGTGGGTTTTTTAGTTACCCCAGAAGGGGACAGAACTGAAAAGAGGTGACCTGGCTGGAGGGCCTGGCCATGCAAGTTGTGTTCTCTCAATGGGAGAAAGAAGTGGCCAGGAGGAGCTGCTAGAGATGAAGATCCCTGCAGGGCCCGATGGTGGTGAGTGCACTGCATACAACCCTACATATCTGTGGCCTGACTTTTTTAGTGGTGGCCAGCACACACAATTCCTATTAAACTAAAGGGGAGCTGTGGGATCTTATCACTTCTGAAAGTCGGGCTGCTTTTATTGAGATATCTTAAAGTGAATTTGCATGCCTAGCATTTGGTCCTCATATTACAAATCAGAGACCTCAATTACTTAGCTTGGGAATGACAAGTAGATGTTTAATGACTGGTCTTGGTGCCTAGAATTCATTGTGTGTGTTCAACCCTGAACAGAGAGCCAGCACAAAGCCCAGCCACCACTTCACTCCCACCGGAGCCCCAAATTGATGGCATAAGCCTTAGGCCCAGCTGAAAATCCAGCTCATAATATTGAAGTAGTTCCACACACCTCTCCCATATCTGTGCCATGAATGGCTGTTCAGTATCCCATCACTCTGTGTGGGGGGATCAAATATGCAGTAGTGTCCAGGCATGCAAAGGGGGCTGCAGCAGCTTTATGGTTCCTGCCTTTCCGATTTTGCATTGTTGACCTGATGCTGTTCTAATGAGGCTAGTGGGCTGTGTGTGGGTGGGTGTGGTTTGCAGAGGGAGGCATGGTAGGGAACATTGTTTAAAAAGTGACACTTACTGGAAGCTCCCAAGTTGGTCTCAGATAAAAGGATTGTCTAAAAGGAGCAGTCTAGTTAGTTTCAATTTACAGTGATCACCCCCAAGTCGCAGGGCTTGTTTATTTTAATCTGCATGAGCAGTAGCCCTCTCTTGCTGTCTGCTTGAAAAAGCATAATGCAGTTATTATTTTCACCGCAGAGATCTGACACTGGAGATTGTCTAAATGGGACAGATGGAGCCTATCTAAGGTAGCATTTCATCAGCCTTGTCCTTGGCAGGCCCCCCCTAAACGTCAGCCTGATGGTCTGTGTTTTTATGAAAATCACTGACTCTTGAATTACATCTAAATGGTATGGGCAGCTCTATATGTGGGAAATGAATTGTGTCAGGTTTAGTATAAACGAGATTTCTGTGACATCATACACCTGTCACCAGCCTGGTTATTAGAGGCATCAGAAGCTTATGGGCTTGAAATATGATGTTAAGCTACAAGGTTCTCTTAAATAGAATGCACAAATTAAATGACTCTTGGTTTGATTGTGAATCAAGTCCTGCTCTTCACTATCACATGCCTTATCTATTGGCTGTAATCTCAGAGGCTGGTGTTACTATGGAGATAAACAAGGAAGTGAAAGCTCCACACACACACACCCCTTTTGTTAGGAAAGAGATTCTCACCTTTGCTTATCAGTTTAAAGAGACTTCCTAGCAAAAAAAGACTGAGACACAAAGGTATGCAGAGAGCAGGACAAGAGGGCTGGGGAGGTGCCGTGACAAAGAAAAGAATCTGACTGACAGTCATTTTAAGTGGGTCAGATCTTCTTCAGTCTCTTTTCTTCTCTGTGTGGCCTGAACCAGAGGCCAGTTGCCATCCCTGGAAAGGACCCAGCTGATGGAATGAGCTTTGGAGCAAGTTCATGTTGATGAGGAAAGTATCAGATTGGAAAACAAGTCACACAGTGGCTCCAGTTATGCTAAAGAGAAAATTGGTCCCATATCATGCTGGACCAGATCCAAAGGCTGAGCGAAGCCAACAGAAAAATTCCCGTTATGGCACAGGGCTTCATGAGGTAAACATGACAAGGTGTGGCAGGATGAAGGGACACCACTTGATCACTGACAGCTAATTCCAGCCTGGCTTCTCCCTCCTTGCACATGTGCTCAGGGGACAATACACGGGCTGGGCTGGGGGAACTGGAGACAATCAGCGTCTGCAGGAGGAAGATGTAGTGAATCGCTATGAAGTGAACAGATGTTAGAAAGACAAATGGAGAGGATGAGAGAAGGAGGGGTCCATGGAGTCCCAGGCTGCAGCGACAGCCCCGATCAGGTATGATTTAGTTGGGGATTGGCCCTCCTTTGAGCAGGGGGTTGGACTAGATGACTTCCTGAGGTCCCTTCCAATCTGTGATTCTATGATTCTATGATTTCTGACTAGCTGAGACCAGCAGGTTTTCTTTGATGTAAGTATACTCTGACTACCTTGGCAGATGAAATCTTCCGGAGAATACAGGCAGCTTGAAAGAAGTCGTGACTGCTGTTATCCCCGGGGAATCCTTTCACCTACATACACGTGGGTAGCCCGGCTGGGCCTTTGCGGCTATTAAACTGCAAAAAACTTCATTCAAGCAGAGTTAAGGTTGCCCAGTGATAGTGTGTGCCCTTCCAGGGCACTGAACTCACAAAACTCAGACTTCTGAAAACCAAGCAACACAGAGTTAAGGTAAAGGCCCCCGTGCCCCAGCCCGAGCTGGCTAGTCTCTGCATGCACTCCAGCTGCATTCATTGTCAGGGCTGACTCTAGCAATTTCGCCACCCCAAGCATGGCGGCACGCCGCGGGGGGCGCTCTGCTGCTCACCGGTCCCGTGGCTCTGGTGGACCTCCCGCAGGCTTCCCTGTGGGGGGTCCGGTGGTCTCGCGGCTCCAGTGGACCTCCCGCAGGCGTGCCTGCGGATGCTCCACCAGAGCCACCTGCCGCCCTCCCGGCAACGCCAGAGCGCCCCCCATGGCATGCCACCCCAAGCACGCGCTTGGAGCTCTGGGGCCTGGAGCCAGCCCTGTTCATTGTGTTAGGTATAGCTGTATTGAATGGGGAAGGAATAAGTTGGGGCAGTTTGGAAGAGTTGTGATTGTGATATGAGGAGAGCTGGGTCTGAGTCCCCCCACGTGTGTTCTCAAAGGAAAGAAGTGTAGGAGTAACAGAGATTCAGTATGCATCCATTCAATATGGCATTGTGTAAATTGTGTCAGTAGCAGGGCACAGGGGTTTTCTTGCCATGTGTATTGTCACTAGTGAGATGGGACATGACAGCTGTCTGTGGATTTAATGATGGGTAGGGGAAAGCTCAGCATGAGTGTTGCTGGTATTACTGGGCATAGCTCAAAGAGGTCAGTGTTAAGGTTGTGTGGGTGTTTATCTTGACTGTATTTCACGATTATCAGAAGTTTGAGTTTTGCTAAACTGGGCATTCTGCCAAAGGCAAAGCTAACATTGGGTACCATTAACTCTGTGTTAGCAGCTTTTGACATTTAATTTCCTAGGTTTTTTTTTAAACAGAAAGAGAAATGTTTGCTGGTAGGAGTCAGTGGTCATTAGGCATGTTAATTTTTACCTAAGTTTGCAGTTGATATGATACTGGGGCTAGGAAATAATCAAAAGACTTAGCTTTTATCTAGTGGTTTCATCAATAGATCTCAAAGAACTTTCCATATTCCCATTTCACAGATGGGAAACTGAGGCACAGAGGTGAAGCGACTTGCCCAAGGTCACCCAGACGGCCAGTGGCAGAGCTAATAACAGTCTCAGTCCAGTGGTCTTTCCACTAAGCCACTCAGGTGCCATGTGATTCCTCAGTGCTCCTCTCCATTTTGTTGTAGTGGAATGGGGATAATGGTTGTGCTTTGAAACATCTGCAGTGTGTAGTGGCTAACAGGGCCAGCCAGAGAAATCTCATCCATGTTCTATGTCCCAAAACCTTGACAGTTTTATGACATGGTTGTTATAGTAATTTTAAGCAGCTGAGGGAAGACTCGTGTGTCTCTCTCCTTCTCTGCCCCCTGCCACGGCATTCCCTGCAACATACAGTGCCCACCCTCAACATTTCCAGCTCCCCCTCCCATCCCCATCCCATCAAGCCAGCAGTTGGCACCATAGAACCAATTAACATGTAAGACGTTGCTCCTTGCCATCTCCTGCACTGTGCACGCATATCCCAGGCAGCAGCTCACTAGAGAGCCTCACATGCAACTGATCCACACTTGAAAGTTAGGTCAACCTAGCTACGGTGCTCAGAGGTGTAAATTTTTCAAAGAGTGTCACATGCCAATGGCTCCCTCCCTCAGAGGGTCTCCTGGGGAGACGGATAGCATTGTATATTGCTAATGCTGTTGCAGATATTGCAAAGTATTTTGGGAGGGGTTACCCGCCTGGAAGCACTGGCTAAGCAAGTACCGGTCCTTCAGGGACTTGTCAAAGATTTGACCATTTGGGCTCAGCATACGCTGCAATGGCAGTGTGCCCATCATGACAAGGAAATTGAACAGTTAAAACGTCAGTTTGCCATACGTTCAGTCCAGGTGGTGAGCCTCATGGAGGATGATTCAGGTGACCGGTGTGAGGGCTTTTATTTTTCCCTTGTGAGGATCCCCAAAGGTGGCCAGATTCTTGTTACACCCCCAGAACGGCTCTCATTAAGATGGGGAATGGGAATTGAGTCGAGACTCAGCATATTTCAGACAGGATTCAGAGTCCACTGGGCCCGGCAGACATCTACATGCTGGCTCGCGAGCTTGGCCCCTTTAAAACGGAAAAGGCAGCTATCTGGCTCCTTTCCTTCTGGAACATCATACATGTAAATAGTCTGTCCCAGCAAGAGATTGAGTGGGTGCTCACTGCTGCCAGCCTCCACCCTGAAAACTGCGGTGGCCGACTTGCAGGGAGAGGGGTTGCCTATCATTCAAGCTGTGGCAGACGTTCTTCTTTCCACCAGGGACAAACAAAAATATTTATCCAACCCAGACCAGACCCCAGGGCAAACCGGGTTAGATTATTTTTATCAACAAAGTTTAATTGCATCTGTCTTGGAACAAATTCAGATGGTGAATGTGGAACAGCGCCTTTTGGGCCAGCTTCCATGGACCGTCGCTCAATTACGGTAGCTGATGGAAGGGATGAATGATTGGTGAAGGGATAGACTATGGCTCTGGGCTGAGGATGAACCTGCAAATTGGAAGGCATTAAAGGGTAAAATCATGCAAATCGCTAAGCATTTTGGGGAACCAATTAAATGCGTAAAAGTGGCTGCCCTCCAGGCCAGCCCGCAGGCAGGAGGCGGCACCCCCTGTCATAACTTTAGTCCCAGATTTGGACCTTAGCGTCCAAAATATGGGGGTTAGCATGAAAACCTCCAAGCTTAGTTACCAGCTTGGACCTGGTACTTGCTGCCACCACCCAAAAAATTAGAGTGTTTTGGGGCACTCTGGTCCCCCTGAAAAACCTTCCCTGGGGACCCCAAGACCCAAATCCCTTGAGTCTCACAACAAAGGGAAATAATCCTTTTTCCCTTCCCCCCCCTCCAGGTGCTCCTGGAGAGATACACAGACACAAGCTCTGTGAATCCAAACAGAGTGACTCCCCCTCTCCGTTCCCGGTCCTGGAAACAAAAAGGACTTTCCTATTCCCCCAGAGGGAATGCAAAATCAGGCTAGCCAATTCAACACACACCGATCTCCCCTGATTTCTTCCTCCCACCAATTCCCTGGTGAGTACAGACTCAATTTCTCTGAAGTAAAGAAAAACTCCAACAGGTCTTAAAAGAAAGCTTTATATAAAAAGAAAGAAAAAATACAAATGGTCTCTCTGTATTAAGATGACGAATACAGGGTCAATTGCTTAAAAGAATATTGAATAAACAGCCTTATTCAAAAAGAATACAAATCAAAGCACTCCAGCACTTATATTCATGCAAATACCAAAGAAAAGAAACCATATAACTTACTATCTGATCTCTTTGTCCTTACACTTAGAAACAGAAGATTAGAAAACAGAACTACTTCTCCAAAGCTCAGAGAAAGCAGGCAGCCAGAAAACAAACCTCAGACACAAAATTCCCTCCACCCAAAGTTGAAAAAATCCTGTTTCCTGACTGGTCCTCTGGTCAGGTGCTTCAGGTGAAAGAGACATTAACCCTTAGCTATCTGTTTATGACACGCCCCCCAAATTGCAGACAGTGGGGAAGCTCACTGGCGGCGATTTCCTTCTAGAACTTGAAAATAAACGGATTAATACAACACATTCACCTTTACATATACTACTAAGTATATAACTAACAGACTTTTACATTTTAAGAACACTTTTTAACTACTGAATTCTGGGAAACTCTCACGGGAGAGTGCATCAGCTACTTTGTTAGAAGCTCCTGTGATGTGTTGAATCTCAAAATTAAAATCTTGGAGAGCTAAACTCCAACGAAGAAGTTTCTTGTTGTTCCCCTTGGCAGTATGAAGCCACTTTAGTGCAGCATGATCAGTTTGTAATTTGAATCGCCGTCCCCAAACATATGGGCGTAGCTTTTCCAGGGCGTACACAATGGCATAGCATTCCTTTTCACTGACTGACCAGTGACTTTCCCTCTCAGACAGTTTCTTGCTGAGAAACACGACAGGATGGAAGTTGTGATCTGTTGCTTCCTGCATGAGCACTGCTCCTATACCACGCTCAGATGCATCTGTGGTTACTAGGAATGGCTTGTCAAAGTCCGGGGCCCTGAGTACAGGGTCCGACATGAGCATTGCCTTAAGCTGGGTAAAGGCTTTTTGACACTCATCAGTCCACTTAACGGCATTTGGCTGGGTCTTTTTGGTTAGGTCGGTCAATGGGGCAGCGATTTGGCTGTAGTGGGGTACAAATCGCCTGTAGTATCCGGCCAAGCCTAAGAAGGATTGGACCTGTTTCTTTGACCTTGGGACAGGCCACTTTTGGATAGCATCCACTTTGGCCTGTAGGGGGTTTATGGTTCCTCGACCCACCTGGTGCCCCAGGTAAGTCACTCTGTTTTGGCCTATTTGACACTTTTTGGCCTTAACAGTTAGTCCGGCCTGCCTGATGCGCTCAAAGACCTTTTCCAGGTGTAGTAGGTGTTCGGGCCAGGAGTCTGAGAAAATGGCCACATCATCGAGGTAGGCAACTGCAAATTCTCCCAGTCCAGCTAATAGACCATCTACCAGCCTCTGGAAGGTGGCGGGTGCATTTCGAAGGCCGAAAGGAAGGACATTGAATTCATACACCCCCGCATAGGTGACGAATGCTGACCTCTCCTTGGCAGGTTCATCTAGCGGTACTTGCCAGTACCCCTTGGTTAAGTCTATTGTAGAGATGAACTGGGCACGTCCCAACTTCTCCAATAGCTCATCGGTACGTGGCATTGGATAGTTGTCCGGATGAGTTACAGCATTTAGCTTATGGTAGTCCACGCAAAAGCGTATTTCCCCATCTGGTTTGGGTACCAGAACCACTGGAGATGCCCATGCACTGGTAGATGGGCGGATTATACCCATCTGTAACATGTTCTGGATTTCCCGTTCTATAGCAGCTTGGGCATGAGGAGACACCCGGTAGGGTGGGGTCCTGATTGGGTGAGCATTACCTGTATCAATGGAGTGGTA
This sequence comes from Gopherus evgoodei, assembly GCF_007399415.2. Lineage (NCBI taxonomy): Eukaryota > Metazoa > Chordata > Testudines > Testudinidae > Gopherus > Gopherus evgoodei. The sequence goes on from NC_044326.1 coordinate 141,665,096, forward strand.
TGCCCGTTCAGTCCGTCCTGGGGTGGCTGAGAACAATGGGGTGAAGCTAGTGCACAGCTCCTTGATTTGTTGCCGCTGCAGACGTTCCAGGGTGGTTGAGAGGTTCACCTCTTCCACGCCACCGTCTTTTTTCCCATCGTAGTAGACACCGTCAGGCCACTCAGCATCATCTCCCTGGACTGTAAACTGACAAACCTGTAAGTCTCTGGAATAGAAAGGCTTGAGAGAATTAACATGGTACACTCTAGGTTTTAGTGAGGAATTAGGAAATGCTATGAGGTAATTAACAGTTCCCAGGCGCTCTTGGACCGTGAATGGCCCTTCCCATGATGCTTCCATCTTATGGGCCTGTTGCGCCTTCAAGACCATAACCTGATCTCCTACCTTGAAGGAACGTTCTCTGGCATGTCTGTCATACCAGGCCTTTTGCTCTTCCTGAGCATTCTTTAGGTTCTCTCTAGCAAGGGCTAAAGAGTGTCGGAGGGTGCTTTGTAGGTTGCTTACAAAGTCCAGAATGTTAGTTCCTGGAGAAGGCGTAAACCCCTCCCATTGCTGCTTCACCAACTGTAATGGCCCCTTAACCTCGTGACCATACACAAGTTCAAAGGGTGAAAACCCTAAACTGGGATGTGGTACAGCCCTGTAGGCAAACAGCAACTGCTGCAACACTAGGTCCCAATTATTGGAGAATTCGTTGATGAATTTTCGTATCATGGCCCCCAAAGTTCCATTGAACCTTTCCACCAGGTCATTGGTTTGATGGTGGTACGGGGTGGCAACCAAGTGATTCACCCCATGAGTTTCCCACAGTTTTTCCATGGTCCCTGCCAGGAAATTAGACCCTGAATCTGTAAGGATGTTGGAGGGCCAACCTACCCTGGCAAAGATGTCTGTTAAGGCCAGGCACACAGTGTTAGCCCTGATGTTGCCTAGAGCTACTGCTTCTGGCCATCGGGTAGCAAAGTCCACTAAAGTCAGTACGTACTGCTTTCCTCTGGGCGTCTTTTTTGGGAAAGGGCCCAGAATATCCACAGCTACTCGCTGAAATGGGACCTCAATTATGGGGAGTGGCTGGAGAGGGGCCTTGACCTGGTCTTGAGGCTTTCCCACTCTTTGGCATACCTCGCAAGACCGGACATACTTGGCAACATCCTTGCCCATCCCCTCCCAGTGGAAGGACTTCCCCAACCGGTCCTTGGTTCTGTTCACCCCAGCATGGCCACTGGGATGATCATGGGCTAAGCTTAAGAGCTTCCCCCGGTACTTAGTTGGAACCACCAACTGTTTTTGCGGCTGCCATTCTTCCCGGTGTCCACCAGAAAGAATTTCCTTGTATAAAAGTCCTTGGTCTATAACAAACCGGGATCGATTAGAAGAGCTGAGAGGCGGTGGGGTGCTCCGTGCCGCCGCCCACGCTTTCTGAAGGCTGTCATCTGCTTCCTGCTCAGTCTGGAACTGTTCCCTTGAGGCTGGGGTCACCAGTTCTTCCTCAGACTGTGGACTTGGGCTTGGTCCCTCTGGAAGCGATGTAGGTGATGGGGTTGTTTCCGTTGCTGGTGAACCGCTCTCCGCTGGTGCACCTGAGGGTATTTCAGGCTCTGGCTGAGCCTTTTGGGTATGGCTGTCTGTTGTTTCTGCCAGTTCTGGCTCGCTGGCGCCCACTGGCGTTGAGTTTGAAGATGGGGTTGCAATTGCTGGTGCTGGGTGCTGTTTCAGTTCCGGGCCTGGGACTGGAGGTGCTGTGGCTGTTTCCGTGGTTGGCATGGAATCTGGATCCACTACCTCTGTCTGGGTCTCTGGTAACACAGACGGGGCCTCTGTGGACGGCTCAGGAACAGGAATGGGTCTGGAAGCTTGCCTGGTTTGGCTACGGGTAACCATTCCCACTCTCTTGGCCCGCCTCACCTGGTTGGCCAAGTCTTCCCCCAGTAGCATGAGGATAGGATAATTGTCATAGACGGCAAAAGTCCACATTCCTGACCAGCCTTTGTACTGGACAGGCAGTTCAGCTGTAGGCAAGTCTACAGCTTGTGACATGAAGGGGTAAATTGTAACTTTGGCCTTTGGGTTGATGAATTTGGGGTCTACGAAGGATTGGTGGATAGCTGACACTTGTGCCCCCATGTCTCTCCACGCAGTAACCTTCTTTCCGCCCACTCTCAAATTTTCCCTTCGCTCCAAGGGTATTTGAGAGGCATCTGGGCCTGGGGATCTTTGGTGTGATGGAGGTGTAATGAATTGCACTCGCATGGTGTTCTTTGGACAGTTGGCCTTGATATGTCCCAGTTCATTACACTTAAAGCATCTTCCATCTGATGGGTCACTGGGCCGAGGTGAGTTACTGGAGACTGGTGAGGTGGAAGAGTAGGGTGTTTGTGGCTTTACTTGGGTGGTATGTGGGGTCTTTGGCTGTCCTCGGTTGTAGGGTTTATGGTCTGTGTGCCCCCTGGGGTAATCGTTCCCCTTGACAGTAGCTTTCTTGCTTTCTGCCAGTTCCATCCATTTGTCTCCGATCTCCCCCGCCTCAGCGAGATCTTTGGGTTTTCCATCTTGTATGTACCGTGTGATGTCTTCAGGAACACCATCCAAGAACTGCTCCATTTGTATGAGGAGGTTCAGTTCTTCCAAGGTTTGAATGTTGTTTCCTGTTATCCAGGCCTCATAGTTTTTTGCAATGTAGTAGGCGTGTTTGGGAAATGACACCTCTGGTTTCCACTTTTGGGTTCTGAAGCGCCGACGGGCATGATCTGGGTTTATCCCCATCCTGTATCTGGCCTTGGTTTGAAAAAGTTTATAGTCATTCATTTGCTGCTTAGGCATTTCAGCTGCCACCTCTGCTAAAGGTCCACTGAGTTGTGGCCTTAATTCTACCATGTACTGGTCTTCGGGGATGCTGTACCCAAGACAGGCTCTTTCAAAATTTTCCAAGAAGGCCTCTGTGTCATCACCTGCCTTGTAGGTGGGAAATTTCCTGTGCTGTGGAGCAATAGTTGGCGCCGGGTTGTTAGGGTTGGCTGGCACATGCAGCCCCGCTTTTGCCAAGTCCAGTTCATGTTTTCTCTGTTTTTCCTTCTCTTCATACTCTTTTTGTTGTTTTTCCATTTCCTTTTGTTGTTTTTCCATTTCTTTTTGATGATTTTCCATGTCTCGGCGGTGGGCCACCTCTTCTTCTTCTAGTTTTCTTTTGTGTGCTGCCTCTCTTTCTCTCTCTCTTATTTCCATCTCTGTTTGTTTTATTTCCAGTTGTCGCCTGTGTTCAGCTTCTCTGAATTGGTCTTCGGCCTCAATTTTTGCCTTGGTAGACATGGTTCCTGTTTTCTTGTGTTGGGGTGCCCTCCGGTGTTTCTCTTCTGAACTGCAGGCTCTCTGTTGCCTCCTGAAGTCTGCCTAGCAACAGTGCCTTTAGCTAATCTTCAATGTTAAGTAAACCTGAAAAACCACTTTATTTGCATTTATATAGTGCTGGTAATGACTCTCAATGGGAGTGCTATTTTGTGACAAAAGACTCGTGATAGCACCTTAACGACTTCTTGCTTAACATGCAAGCCACAAACTGCCAGAGAGAGCAGAAAAAAAAAATTCTCTCTGGTTCCCTTTTAAAACCAAACTGTTTCTCTGTGCTAAAAAGCCCTTAGCAGAGAAAAGACAAATATAATATTCCTACTGGCTTCTGGATTCTGTCTATATCCCACCACTGCTACACCATGTCATAACTTTAGTCCCAGATTTGGACCTTAGCGTCCAAAATATGGGGGTTAGCATGAAAACCTCCAAGCTTAGTTACCAGCTTGGACCTGGTACTTGCTGCCACCACCCAAAAAATTAGAGTGTTTTGGGGCACTCTGGTCCCCCTGAAAAACCTTCCCTGGGGACCCCAAGACCCAAATCCCTTGAGTCTCACAACAAAGGGAAATAATCCTTTTTCCCTTCCCCCCCCTCCAGGTGCTCCTGGAGAGATACACAGACACAAGCTCTGTGAATCCAAACAGAGTGACTCCCCCTTTCCGTTCCCGGTCCTGGAAACAAAAAGGACTTTCCTATTCCCCCAGAGGGAATGCAAAATCAGGCTAGCCAATTCAACACACACCGATCTCCCCTGATTTCTTCCTCCCACCAATTCCCTGGTGAGTACAGACTCAATTTCCCTGAAGTAAAGAAAAACTCCAACAGGTCTTAAAAGAAAGCTTTATATAAAAAAGAAAGAAAAAATACAAATGGTCTCTCTGTATTAAGATGACGAATACAGGGTCAATTGCTTAAAAGAATATTGAATAAACAGCCTTATTCAAAAAGAATACAAATCAAAGCACTCCAGCACTTATATTCATGCAAATACCAAAGAAAAGAAACCATATAACTTACTATCTGATCTCTTTGTCCTTACACTTAGAAACAGAAGATTAGAAAACAGAACTACTTCTCCAAAGCTCAGAGAAAGCAGGCAGCCAGAAAACAAACCTCAGACACAAAATTCCCTCCACCCAAAGTTGAAAAAATCCTGTTTCCTGATTGGTCCTCTGGTCAGGTGCTTCAGGTGAAAGAGACATTAACCCTTAGCTATCTGTTTATGACACCCCCACATATACCAACCGAGTGCCAGGGGAAGGTGGAAAGGGGCCAAAGGACGGACAATCAGACTGGCGCTCCTGGAAGGGCTGGTTGGTGCCGTTAACTAAAGAGAATATGGCGAGAACAGCAATGGAGGTGCATATGCAAACTTGGCGCACCCTCAGGGCCCTGGGGGAGGATATGAGCCAGTGGGATAAGAAACCCACCGTCTGGAAAGACTATTGGTCCTCTCGGCCAGGCGGGTGGAACGAGCCATCAGCATCCACGAAACCCGGGCCCACACAGCGGGTGATCCATGGCAGCAGCCACCCCTTCCACCCTGCCGGTGTAGGATTATCACCAGCCCCGTGAGCAACTCCCGCAGACTGGGGACCCCGGGGAGGGCCCCAGTTAGGGCAACCCCATTGTCAGCCCAGGGTCCTGCTGGTAGTATCGGGGTAGAGTGACCTGGGCCTCTAACCTCCACCCCAAAATCGCTTATAGTTGCTCAGCGCCTGCGCATGGCCCTGTTGGACACTGGGGCTGGTATAAACGGGCTAAATTTCACCCCTGCCGAGGTCAACCTAGGGCCTCCTACCCGGGTCTCTGCCTGTAAGTCGGAGCCGCAACAGCGAGAGACCTGGGATCAAGTCTCAGTGACCATTGTAGGGATAGTTTTACAAGCTTCGTTTACCATTGACCCCTCCTCTATGGAGAAGGTAATTTTGGGAATGTCATGGATGCTAGAGCAGGGGCTGTGGTTCAGTCCTTACAACCAAGGGGGCATGCCTCTGCTCCAGGACGAGAAGGGTGGTTTGCCGCCGCTGCAGGGGTAGCGCTTACCGCAGAGGAGAAAGCATATTATAGGCAGACAGTGTCGGGATGTGGCAAACGTATCCATCTGGGTGTGGTAGGCATAAGATAGCGCTGGTTGAGGTGGTAGGTCCCCCGTTCCCCCACAAAGCCAGTATCCTTACTCCAAAGCTGCAGAGGAGGGTATAGCGGGGGCAATTGCCAACCTGAAAAAACAAGGAGTGCTGCGGACTACCCACAGCCCCATTAACAGCCCAGTTTTCCCGGTGCTGAAAGCGGGAGGTCAGACCTGGTGCCTCACCGTAGATTACCGAAAAATAAACCAAAACACTCCCATGATGGCACCGGTGATCGCCTCAGTGCCTGAGGTTTTGCTCCATGTGCAGTCACGAGACGGTGATTTTCAGTAAATGACCTAGCCAACTGCTGTTTTGCTTTACCCCTTATCCCTGCCTCCCAGGACCGCTTTGCGTTTCAGTTTAGGGGAAAACAGTTCACCTTTACGCGAGTCCCCATGGGGTTCCACAAGGCCCCCTCCATTGCACACCAATCCGTGGTAGCTATGCTAGACGAACTGCCTCACAAGGTCCGGTTCCACGTCATTTCATATGTGGATGATTTGTTAGTGCACGGGGAACCAGAACCTCAGGTGTGAGATAGCACCAGAACTGTGTTAAATAAAATTGAGGAAACTGGGTTTAAAGTGTCATTAAAAAAGGCGCAGTTGGTTCAGCACAAGAAACTGCCTTTGATGTCTTAAAGTGAGGTGCCTTGCAAGCGCTAGCCCTCGCTTTCGCAGACACTACCAAACCGTTTTACCTCCTGCTGTCCTGCAGTCCAAAGGCACTGGGGGCTGTCCTCCTCCAGAAAGATGCGGAGGGTCAGCTGATCCCAGTTGCATATGATTCCCGGGCACTACAGCAGCCAGAGATGAAATATAGCCCCTGCGAAAAGGAGTGCATGGCGGCATATGGGCGGTACAGACCTTTCAAACATATACCTAGGGGCGCCAATCATATTGCAAACCCCGCACACCCCTGAAATACATTTTAACCATTTAAAAATGAGCTTGGTCTCGAACACCTGCTTGGCACAGTGGACCCTGTTTCTTACCCAAAGCGGGAGTGGTATCAGAGACCCTGCAGTCCCCAGACCTGCTCAGCACAGCTCTGGTGGAACAGGGCACTGAGCATTCCTGCGAGATAGCAGAGCAGGAACAGATGGCTGCCCGGGAATGAGACCCCCTCCCAATCCTCCATGACCAAACCCAGGCTAACCATTTATGGTTTACAGATGGGTCCTGCTTTTTCCACCAAGAGAATTGGTATGTCCAGTGGGCAGCCCTGAGCTTCACTGGGAACCTGGCGCATGGTTCAGCACAAGACGCTGAGATAGAAGCAGTGCTCCAGATTCTGAAATATGAGAGTCAGTTGGGGGAGGACTTTGCAGTATACAATGAATACCACTGACTATGTGGTACGAGGGATATCAACGTATATGTTTTATTGGGAAAAGGATAATTGGAATACTGCAGACCATAAGCCCATCAAACATCAGGAAAGGTGGCAGAAGATAATGACATTGTACAGAGCTCGAAAGGGGGAAGTCTACATCACCTGAGTGAAATCACGTGCCCATAAGGACAAGGAATTACTTCATGAATGGAATGGACAAGTGGATAAGCTGACTAGAATCCGTTCAAGCGAAGTAGCAGCATTAGTCACAGGACTAGCAACCCTCACCAAGCAGGAGGACATAGTCCGGGAATAACATGAGTAGGCACATGAGGGGATGGAGGCAGGGCAGGCTCCAGGCACCAGCTTATCAAGCAGGTGCTTGGTGCGGCAACTCCGGAGCGGGGTGGCACTTTCAGGTATTAGGCAGCAATTCGGCGGAGGGTCCCTCACTCCCGCTTGGAGCAAAGGACCTCCCGCTGAATTGCTGCAGATCGCGATCGTGTTTTTTTGGTTTTTTTTTTGGCTGCTTGGAGCGGCAAAACCCCTGGAGCCGGACCTGGGTAGAGGGAACCTTGTTCAAAGTCAAGCAGATGGCACAATGGCCAAAACAAAAGCAAATGGTACAACGGATTGTAGAGGGATGTCTTAAGTGTGCTCAGGTTAAGCGAGGGGCTCAGCTCCCCGTCTTGCAGGGGCAAAGAACCCAAGGGGTCTGGCACCATCTGCAAATGGACTTTATTGATTTGCTACCAACAACAAAGGAGGGGTAGAAATACCTCCTAGTGATAATTGATGTGTTTTCAGTCTGGACAGAGGCGTTTCCAACCCGGCTCAATACAGCGGCTGTAGCCACCAAGAAACTCTATGAAGAAATCTTCTGCCGGTACAGCACACCCCAGCTTATCGGCTGACCGGAGGGGGGCATTTGTGGGAGAGGTCCTTAAATCCTTGCTTGCTGCCCTGAACATTAAGCATCAAATACACATTAGCTGTCGGCCACAGAGCAGTGGTGCTGTGGAAAGGTGGAATCAGGATTTGAAGAATGCCCTTAGTAAAATGTGCTCCACTTTGGGAACGGATTGGCCCCAGAAGCTGCCAAGTGTTTTGGTAGGTTTACGCAATTCTAACCGCCTAGGTACCGGGTACACCCCCTACCATATCCTTTTTGGTTGCCAAATGATGTGGGGCTATCTGTGCGAATGGGAGAGGAATTTACCAGCCAATTCGCCAAACAGTCAGTATATTACCCAGCTGAGGGAGTAACTTTGTAAAACTCGCGAAGCCATAGGGGCCGCTTTAGACAGTTAAAAAGCCAAATGTAAAGGGATCTTCATTAAAGACATTGAGGAGTGGCAAACTGGAGATGAGTTTATGTTGCAAAATTTGGGGAGAGTGGCCCACACCCTGGACGTTAAGTGGATGGGCCCTTATCCCATAGTGAACCGCATTTCTCCAGTAGTGTACCAACTTCAGCTACCCATAAAACTAAAATGGACATATGCCAATCAGCTCAAAGCACTGCATTTAGCCGTATGGAGTGGAAATCCATCAACCTCATGAAGAAGCTTGCACAAATACAGACAGATATCATCTTCCTTTCCAAATGCAAACGGATGAACATCATACCAAATGGACTAAAGGTAAAAAATCCACTGCTATCTACATACTACACAGACCACAGTGAGAGATTATGCCATACTCTATCAAAGAAACTGAGGAAGCACCTGACCAGCATCCTATACAGCAAACAGGAAAACATCAAAAAAAAGAGCTCTCCAACCTGGAGACTCTCATTAATAACCAAACTTCTATACAAACGGACTTCACTAAAATAAGACAGGAGATTTACATTACTCACTTCACCTCTCTACAAAGGAAAAAGGACTGTAAGCTGTCTAAACTCCTACCTGCCTCATGGGGCCACAACCGTGGCACCCCAACCCACCCAGCAATATCGTCAATCTATCCAACTACACACTCAGCCCAGAAGAAAAGTCTGTCCTATCTCCGGGACTCTCTTTCTGCCCTGCCACCCCCACCAACATGATACAGTTCTGTGGCAATCTGGAAGCCTACTTTCGCCATCTCCGACTCAAAGAATACTTTCAGGACAACACTGAACAGCGCACTGATACACAGGTACCCTCCCACCAACAGCACAGGAAGAAGAACTCCACATGGATTCCTCCTGAGGGTCGAAATGACAGTCTGGACCTCTACATTGAATGCTTCCGCCGACGTGCACAGGCAGAAATTGTGGAAAAACAACATCACTTGCCTCATAACCTAAGTCATGCAGAACGCAATGCCATCCACAGCCTCAGAAACCACCCAGACATTATCATCAAAGAGGCTGATAAAGGAGGTGCTGTTGTCATCATGAACAGGTCTGACTACCAAAAGGAGGCTGCCAGACAACTCTCCAACACCAAATTCTACAGGCCACTTCCCTCAGATCCCACTGAGGAATACACTAAGAAACTGCAACATCTACTCAGGACACTCCCTACACTAACACCAGAACAAATCAACACACCTTTAGAGCCCCGACCAGGGTTATTCTATCTACTACCCAAGATTCACAAACCCAGAAATCCTGGACGTCCCATCATCTCGGGCATTGGCACTCTCACTGATGGACTGTCTGGATATGTGGACTATCTACTCAGATCCTATGACACCAGCACTCCCAGCTATCTCCGTGACACCACTGATTTCCTGAGGAAACTACAATGCATTGGTGACCTTCTAAAAAACACCATCCTAGCCACCATGGATGTAGAGGCTCTCTACATGAGCATCCCACACAGAGATGGAATACAAGCTGTCAGGAACAGTATCCCTGATGATGCCACAGCTCAACTGGCTGCTGAGCTCTGTGACTTTATCCTCATACACAACTATTTCAAATTTGTTAACAATATATATCTCCAGATCAGTGGCACCGCTATGGGCACCCGCATGGCCCCACAATATGCCAATATTTTTTATGGCCGACCTGGAACAACACTTCCTCAGCTCTCGTCCACTCACGCCCCTCCTCTACCTACGCTACATTGATGACATCTTCATCATCTGGACCCATGGGAGGGAGACTCTGGAAAAATTCCACCACGATTTCAACAGCTTCCACCCCACCATCAGCCTCAGCCTGGACCAATCTACACGGGAGGTCCACTTCCTAGACACCACGGTGCAAATAAGTGATGGTCACATTACCACCACCCTATACTGAAAACCTACGGACCGCTATGCCTACCTTCATGCTTCCAGCTTCCATCCCGGGCACATCACACGATCCATTGTCTACAGCCAAGCACTGAGGTACAACTGCATCTGCTCTAACCCCTCAGACAGAGACCAACACCTACAAAATCTCCACCAAGCATTCTCAAAACTACAATACCCGCACGAGGAAATAAGGAAACAGATCAACAGAGCCAGACGTGTACCCAGAAGCCTCCTACTGCAAGACAAACCCAAGAAAGAAACCAACAGGACTCCACTGGCCATCACATGCAGTCCCCAGCTAAAACCTCTCCAACGCATCATCAGGGATCTACAACCCATCCTGGACAATGATCCCACACTTTCACAGGCCTTGGGTGGCAGGCCAGTCCTCGCCCACAGGCAACCTGCCAACCTGAAACATATTCTCACCAGTAACTGCACACCGCACCATAGGAATTCTAGCTCAGGAACCAATCCATGCAACAAACCTCGATGCCAACTCTGTCCACATATCTACACCAGCGATACCATCGCAGGACCTAACCAAATCAGTCACACCCTCACCGGTTCATTCACCTGCAAGTCCACCAATGTAATATACGCCATCATATGCCAGCAATGCCCCTCTGCTATGTACATCGGCCAAACTGGACAGTCGCTACGGAAAAGGATAAACGGACACAAATCAGATATTAGGAATGGCAATATACAAAAACATGTAGGAGAACACTTCAACCTCCCTGGCCACACTATAGCAGACCTTAAGGTGGCCATCCTGCAGCAAAAAAACTTCAGGACCAGACTTCAAAGAGAAACTGCTGAGCTTCAGTTCCTCTGCAAATTTGACACCATCAGCTCAGGATTAAACAAAGACTGTGAATGGCTTGCCAATTACAAAACCAGTTTCTCCTCTCTTGGTTTTCACACCTCAACTGCTAGAACAGGGCCTCATCCTCCCTGATTGAACTACCTCATTATCTCTAGCTTGCCTGCATATATATACCTGCCCCTGGAAATTTCCACTACATGCATCTGATGAAGTGGGTATTCACCCATGAAAGCTCATGCTCCAAAACGTCTGTTAGTCTATAAGGTGCCACAGGATTCTTTGCTGCTTTTACAGATCCAGACTAACACATCTACCCCTCTGAAGCTCAAAACATGTGTTTCTTCCTAGGTTTCTGGTTATGACATTGTGGGCTCTGGTTGTGGACCAGCCACTGGCCTGGACTGTCCAAATCTCCAGTTACCTGTGGGATTATCTGGGTGATTACAATTACAAGGAGGGAAAATACCTCCAGAGGCTCTCCATGGCTCGAGCTGTCCTGGAAGTCCAAGCCACGGTGTGGCGAAAGGCGGGAGGGGATGCATCTTAGTCATGGTGCATAGTCCAGATAGACACCATAGGGCCACAGCAGAATACCTGGTGGGTGGCTTGAAACCTCCCTTGGATTGCAGAGGGACAAACCATGCTCCTTATGGGGAGCAGATTGGGAGTCCCTTTGGCAGGCAATAGTAGTCCCTGAAGCCTGGATGCAATATTGTTGTTGCAACCTCCTCAACCAGGCCAGCAGCATCCAGGATGGGGGCCAGGAGGAGCTGTAATGGTACAACCACTGATTTCAGGAGTTTTTTGCCCATGCCTCACTTTCCCCAGTGGGCACATTATGTTTGCTTTTCTTTCTTTCCCTCTTACTTTGCTAACAGGACAAGGTAGTAATAGTGAGAGGCCAGGGACACCCCAAGCATGAGTGGTGGGATCGCTCTTGCTACTTCAAGCCTGCAAAATTCGTCAGAGCAAAACAATGTGTGTTTGGTGGTACAGTATTTCCTATGGGAATCCTCAGGTTCCCAATGTTTTTGGCCTCCTTTGCTAATTTTACCACTGTTCAGAATTGGCCCCAGTGGAAGAGAACTGGATAAATTCATGGTGGTTAAGTCCATTAATGGCTATTAGCCAGGATGGGTAAGGAATGGTGTCCCTAGCCTCTGTTGGATGGAGATGGATGGCAGGGGAGAGAACACTTGATCATTGCCTGTTAGGTCCACTCCCTCTGGGGCATTTGGCATTGGCCACTGTCAGTAGACAGGATACTGGGCTAGATGGACCTTTGGTCTGACCCGGTAAGGCTGTTCTTATGTTCTTATGTACCCTCATATTCTCCAGCCCCTTCTGCCTTCTCTCCTCCCCCTCCCACTCCCACTCCCCTTTACCTACGCCCCAACTCTTCTTCCCTCCTCTCCCCTCTCCCCCATTCCCATAATCCCCCATCCCTCACTGCAGACCCAAAGTCCTCTCCCCCTCTTACCAGCTACTTTTGTATCTCTCAGCACCCCTCCCAATGAGCCTTCACTTGTGTCACGTTCCTTTGCACAGATAGTTTCAGCACCTTCTGAATATTCTGCTGTGCTCACATTACATTTCTCCAAGACAACAATAACAAAACCCATCTTTGATAGAGGGAGGCAGATATTGCCTGCTTGTGGAACTGCACATTTATATCCTGGGGTGGATTTGAACTTACAGGGTACCTCTACAGCAGGGGTATGCAACCTATGGCATGCGTTCCAAAGGCGGCATTCAAGCTGATTCTCTGTGGCACTCATACTGCCAGGGTCTTGGCCACCAGTCCGGGGGGGCTCTGCATTTTAATTTAATTTTAAATGAAATTTCTTCAGCATTTTAAAAACCTTGTTTACTTTACATACAACAATAGTTTAGTTATATATTATAGACATAGAACGAGACCGTCTAAAAATGTTAACGTATTACTGGCACGCGAAACCTTAAATTAGAGTGAATAAATGGAGACTCGGCACTCTACTTCTGAAAGGTTGCCGACCCCTGCTCAAAAAAAATGCCACAACAGCAAGTCTCAAAGCCCAGATCAACTGACTCAGGCTCATGCTGTAGGACTAAAAATAGGCATCTGGAGGCCAGGTTCTGAGACACAAGGCCAGGCAGCTATGCTGCTGTTTTTACCCCCACATGGGCCTGGGTCAATAGACCTGGGCTCTGAGACTCGCTGCTGTGGGTATGTGGGTTGGTTTGGTTCAGTTTGCTGTGTAGACATAGCAGCAGCTGAGGTGCTTATTGGATTCAATGACCTTACCATGCAGAAGGTAGTTTTCCAGCTAGTTAAGCTTTCTCTTTGCAGATGCTCAGTACGATCCATTAGGTGTGCATATAGGTGAGCAAGCCTTCTCAAGTACCTATCTGCGGAAGCAAACTCCGTTTGAAGTGACGTTTTAATTTGATTCCCCTCAAAGGGCTCGTGGTTGCCATGCAAGCCACTGAGGTAACTCTGGAGTGTTTGAGACCCTGGTGCAATGATCTGAGCCCTGGTTTTAATCTGTTTCTGTGCACAAATATAGGATGGCAGAAATTGTCAGCTTTAAGAAAAGCTGCTGGGGGCAGAGAGAGCAAGGGGGAATGACTGTATCTTGGGAACTCCTTGGACATATGTCCCCAAATCTGGATCACTATCAGAACCCTACATCTGCATGAGGCACACCGAAATTCAAGGTCATCCAAGTAACTGTGTAGGCTGCAGAGCACTTAGAGTCAAGCTTTAAATCAAAAGCAGGTATTAACCTTAACTATAGCAGGTTGATTTGCTATGCACCCTGAGGAGATACTGTCTTTTCTAGCCCATGATGAGAACACTCTCCCTTATCCATCTGGCACTAACATGTTGTGCCCTGTAAAGGCTTCTTACATGGCTTATTTATCCAACGATCAAGAGTAGGTTTGGAAAGATTTATTTCTCTCCATCTCAAGTAGGGCCAATGATCATGGCAGGAATGGAGAGATTGTGGTTTAGTCATGGCAAAAAATGGCAACCCCATCATTTGTGTTCGAAAAGTAAGCCAGGTCTGGGCACTCTGGGCCAGATCCCAAGTGAGTGTCACCAGCACAGTTCTTTGACTTCAGGTCAGATTTACACCACTTGAGGTCTTAACCCACAATATCTTAATTAATTTTCCATGACAAACTGCTTAATATTATGGGGGGAGGGTATCAAAATGTTCTTTCTTTACAATTACAATTGCTTAAAACCATTTGTTTGAAAACAATTAACTCCATCCCCCAGGTCTACACTACACTAGACACAGAGACCCATATTTGTAGACACCTATGGAAGCATCTTGCAGAATAACTTACTGGGCTGGCGAACTTCTTATAAATAAAACCTATATGTCATGGGCCTGTTTCTCATTTACACCGGAGCCCCGTCCACCCTCTGGCAGTCAAGTAACTTATATGCTCACTTTAAGGACCTTTTACATTGCAGAATGGTGTAAAGGAGCCTCACTGACCATCAGGCCACATTTAATCCTGGAAGTAACAGCCATGAGAAGCATACAGCTGTAGTTAGAAGTGATTAAAAAGATAGTATTGTGCGGTATGTTTGGGGAGGGGAGTTGTTTTAATAAAGTCTTGATTCTAACATTCTGCCCCGCCCCTCACATACATTCAGGGGTCGGCAACCTTTCAGAAGTGGTGTGCCGAGTCTTCATTTATTCACTCTAATTTAAGATTTCGCTTGCCAGTCATACGTTAACATTTTTAGAAGGTCTTTTTCTATAAGTCTATCATATATAACTAAACTATTGCTATATATAAAGTAAATAAGGTTTTTAAAATGTTGAAGAAGCTTCATTTAAAATTAAATTAAAATGCAGAGCCCCCCCTGGACCAGTGGCCAGGACCCGGGCAGTGTGAGTGCCACTGAAAATCAGCTCGCATGCCGCCTTCGGCACCCATGCCATAGGTTGCCTACCTCTGGAATAGTTCTTTACTCCAGAGAGCATCTCATGAATTTCAATGGAATTATACAATGTGAGCAAGTGTAGCAGACTCTAGAGCCACGATCTTCTCTGTTTTTGGAACCCTGTCTGTATCCAAAAGGTATAAAATCCATCCTATGGCTCCCTGGGGCTTGTAATCTGAGGCACAGTAGGGCACTAATGTCCTGATTAAGATGACAAGAAGAAACCAACCGGTCTAGACAGGCCACTGCTGGTCAGATTTCCCTCTCATGCTCCAATAAGTGCATGGAAAGAGAAGATATGGTATAATACAAACGGGTTTTTGGTTCTCCCCTCCCTCTGGTTTTGTCAAATTAGTCAGAGCAAACAAGATCATTGTGTCAAAAGAGAAACAGGAATTTGTGGTGATGGTTTGGTTTGCCAGATGGATCCACGTGTGTTTGATTCAGTGATGTTCCTCCTTTAACACCAATCTCCTTATCAATTCTGACAGACGGGCCTGCTCAGCAGGGGGTAACTTCCTCATTTTCCTCCCATAGGAATTTATTTGATGGTTTCTCCATCCCCCTTGCTCCTTCCTGGCAGGGTCACCAGGGCAGCTTGGGAGGAAAATTCTAACCACAGGGTAACCCCCATTTACTCACCAGATGGTTGGAGACTCCCAAGGAATAATAACCACACACAGTATATTCAACTGAGTAATTGTATTAAACAGGAAATAAATATAATACCTCATGGTAAAAGAATCCTCTGAGGGACACCAGTACCCTCACCATGCAGATAATACCCAGGACTTTCCCAATCACTTGAGTAAGAGTAATATTTAGTGTCCTGTTGTCATGCATACTTGTAGGGCCCATGGTGGCCTGTAACAATGATACCTTCTGTGAAAAATTAGCAACTTGGCTGGTTTAGTTCAGCACCAGTGGCAGGGCTGGTCTTGCCATGAGGTGAACTGAGGTGGCTGCCTCAGGTGCCAGACTGAAGGAGGGCACCACTAGGACCCAGAATGTAGAAAATTGTGTCTGCTGCTGGTGCATATGTATTCTCTCTGCTCTAGATGCACAGAGATGGTGGAGTGCTGTGCTGGAGGAGGGAGGGTACAAGAGACACAACAGTCAGGCAGGAGAAAAGGTGAAAGGGAATAACAGAAAGCAGCAGGAGCTGCAGGGAGAGAGAAGAGGAGTAGGAGCCTAATAAGTACCTCTCTAGCATCCCAAGGAACCTGGACTGATTAACACCAGCTTCTCAGGGAGCTTCCTGTTTCCTGCTGCTTCCCTGAACCCACTTGAGGAGAACAGACAGTCAACTGAAGTAGTGGGAGCCAGTTAGGCCCTTAAGACACTGATATCTTCTCTCATTCAGGCCCTGCTACCAGCCTGCTTATTTGTCCCCTTCAACTGAGTGTTGAGAGCCACTGTAGCTGGCACAGAACAGCAGTCATGAGTGAAAGAAGAAAACACCCCTCTGGGGCAGCATTCAGAAAAAGACAGAAAGCAAAGGAAGCTTTTCTATCTAAGCAGGAAGGAGCTCTCCTGAGATACATAGACACAAATGTTCATGGTGAGCCTTCTGGCCCCAGTGAGGATATGAGTGGTGAGGAGATGCCTGCAAGAGAAGATTGCATCAGAGTGGCTTTACTGGCACAATGTTCTGAAAAGGCTCATTGCCATTGTGAGAATGCTTGCTACCCAAAACCTAGCACTGCGTGGCACTTCAGATCAGCTGTATGTGCCAAACAATGGAAACTTCCTTAAAACTGTGGAGCTGATGGCTGAGTTTGATGCTGTACTTCAGGAGCATCTAAGAAGAGTCACCACCCTAGGAATGTACGCACACCACTACCTTGGAAAAACAATTCAAAATGAGATCATACAGTTACTGGCAACAAAAGTCAAACAGAAGATTGTGGCAGATCTGAAGTCTGCAAGATATTACTGTGTTATTCTGGACTGCACACCTGACATCAGCCATACGGAACAAATGATTTTAATGGTGCGTTTTGTACCAACAACAGAACCTAGTAAAAATGTCCCTGCAATGGTGACTGTCAGAGAGCATTTTCTAGAATTAATTGAAATTGATGATACTACAGGAGCGGGTATGACAAATGTGCTTCCTAAAAAGATGGAACATACAGGAACTGCAGTAGCTGACATGAGAAGTCAGGGCTACGATAATGGTGCCAACATGAGAGGAAAGAACAGAGGAGTGCAGACACAGATCCGAGAGTTAAACCCTCATTCCCGTGCAGTTCTCATTCATTGAACTTGGTGGTCAGTGATGCAGCATCAGCTTCTAGTGAGGCTGCTGAATTTTTTAATGTAATTCAAAGCATCTATGAATTTTTCTCTGCATCAACTCATTGATGGCAAATTTTGAAGCAACATCTGGGAACATTCTCTCTGACACTGAAACCAATGAGTACCACACAATGGGAAAGTCAAGTGGAGGCAATAAAGACTATCAAACACCAAATTGGGAAGATAGATGATGCCATAGTTGCCATTATGGAGGGTAATGCTATGACAGGAACTGTTTGTGGGAGAACAGTGGCAGAAGGAAATGGAATCACCAGAAATATACATAATTTCAAATTTCTGCGTAGCTTAGTGTTGTGGCATGACATACTGTTTGAAATAAATATTGTAAGCAAGAGACTCCAAGGTATTGACCTTGCTATACCCAGAGCAATGGAACAACTGGACAAAGCAAAATCATACCTACAGCCTTACTGGTCAGATGAGGGCTTTCAAAACATTCTGAAGAGTGCACAGAAGTTGGCAGAGGAACTTCAAACTGAAGCTATTTCCCCACCCATTCAAGAATACAAGAGTCACTGAAGAAGACGACATTTTGATTACAAGGCACGGGATAATCCCATAAGAGATCCCAAACAACAATTCAAAGTTGAATTTTTTAACCAGGTGCTAGATTATGCAATACAGTCATATGAAGAACGTGTCATGCAGCTCAAAGAACACAGCAGTATATTTGGGATGTTGTTTGATATTCCAAAACTCCTCACTATACCTGAAGAAGACCTACACCAGCAATGCAGGGCACTAGAGACAGTGTTGACACATGATGGCATGCACGATTTTGATGCGAGTGATTTAGGTGAAGAACTGAAAGCCCTTTCAAGATACATTTCAGCAGGATCAACTCCAAAGACTGTTCTGGAATATATGTGCACAAATAAGATGACCACTCTCATTCCAAATGCTTTTGTTGCTCTGCACTTCTAACACTTCCTGTAACAGCTGCCAGTTTAGAACGCAGCTTCTCCAAGCTGAAGTTAATAAAAACACATCTACACTCCACAAGGACACAGGAGAGGCTGGTTGGCCTTGCAACAATCTCAATAGAGCAGGGATGGGCAACTTTTGGCCTGCGGCCTACCAAGGTAAGCCTCCTGGTGGGCTGGGCCAATTTGTTTACCTGCTGCATGTGCAGGTTCGGCCGATTGCAGCTCCTACTGGCCACGGTTCGCCATCCCAGGCCAATGGGGGCTGCGGGAAGCAGTGCAGGATGAGGGATATGCTGGCTGCCACTTTTTGCAGCCCCCATTGGCTTGGAGTGGCAAACTGGCAAACTGGAGTGGGAGCCACAATCGGCTGAACCTGTGGACTTGGCTGATAAACAAACCAGCCTAGCCCGCCAGGGTCTTTCCCTGATGGGCTGTGGGCCAAAGGTTGCTGATCCCTGCAATACAGCATGAGATGGCCCAGACTGTGGACCTTCAGCAGGAAGGAGTTCAAATATTTGCAGCCAAGAAGGCACGGAAAGCAGCACTTTGATTATTCAAACAGATAAAAATGCCAATGTTTACTATGCAGACAACAAAAGTTACATTTGCTGTTCAGGTATTTGAAAGTTAAATGTTACTTACAATTTTTGAACAACATATTTTAAGTTATCAGTTCTCCTTTATTGGGGTAGGTAGCAGAGCAGTACCATGAGAGGAGAAAAACAGGAAGAAGGCAGAATTGAGACCTTTTAAAGTTTTGGCCCAAGCGAGGGGGTTTGGGGGTGTCATTTGAGCTCCCCACCTCAGGTGCCAAAATGTTGTGGGCCAGCCCTGACTAGCTGGATAAGGTGGTACGTCCCTCCACAGTTTAATTGACAGTAGGTAATGAAATCCCCAGACCCTGACCCTGGCTTGAGGGAATAGTGGATCTGCCAAACAATTCCCTTGACCATCTGCAAAAAGATGGTGACTCTCAACTCCGTGATGGATCCTCCAGTTCAGAGATGGATTGGACTCCTTAGCAACTGCAGTGGGGCTGACAATCGCCGCTGGCAGCATTCTCTTTGTACAGGAGTCAGGCTGCTTCTGTTCCCAAGATTTCCCCTCACAATAAAGGGATGCAGGGATCAGGTGCAAATTACAATAACCAACCCCATATATCCTACCCTAGACCTCAGACACAGTCACAGCAGGCAGACAGGCCGGAGCTAGCAGCAAGAGCAGAACTTGCCATGTGATAACTCATTTTATCTAGGAGCTGAAGGACTAACTCAGCCTGGCTGGGGGAGGGGGAGTTTTCACAACAGAACTCTGAACTGGGAGTCACCTTGAAGAAAGAAAGGACCAGGCTGAGGGGTGTTGCTTACAGACACCCAGAGGCCAGTTCTCAGGAGGACCCTGCATGTACCCTGGGACTCACAAGCTCACCACACAGACATTCCTTCCCTTTCAGTGGCTGACTCCATACTCCTCCAGAATGGCTTCTCCCCTCTCCCAGTGCCCCTGGGGATGGGCATGTCACTCAGGACCTTCCTTATTGGTCAGGCTAACTCTGCTTCCCAGGGCTTCACTTGTAAGCCATGTGATCTAAGCCCCTTATTTCTCTCACACTGCTCTCCTCTAACCAGGTGTGTTGGTGGCCATCCAGGCTCCCCGACGCTGACAGGGCCCCTGTCATTCAAAACAGTCTCTCTCCTCTCTCCATCTGGGTTGGCCAGTGGACTCTGCATCTGTCCTTAGCCCTGCTTCCTCCCAGGGACAGTTTGCCCCTCCCGGAGTTATATGCACACAAAGACCCAGGAACCAAAATAAGCTCCTTCGGGTTTACTGTAGCCCCTCAGTAAGATTGCAGCCCCATTGTGCCAGTCATACACAGGGTAAAAGTCAGTCTCTGCCCCCAAATACTTACAGTATAAATTACTGAGACAGATGAAGTTTTGAAGGGGAAACTGAGGCACAGATAGGGGAAGTGATGTACCCAAGGTCACGCAGTAGGTCACGCAGCACGACTGCTGGTCTCCGGAGTTCTACTCCTAGGCTTTCTCCACTAGCATCCCTGGGATGATGAAACCATGGAAGTGAATTATGATGGATTCTGACCATCTGGCTGATGGCCATGTGAGCCCCACAGGGTATGTGTGATGATTGCAAAACCACTGGAAAAGACTGAGGATAAAATTTTCAAAGGTATGTAAGTCTCATTTTCAAAAGTCACTAAGCGATACACTTTTCTTAGGGTGCCTAACGATCTAGATAGGCCCTGAGAGGGATTTCCAAAGAAATCTATCTGCATCTTTAGGCACCTGTGGCCTGATTTTTTAAGGGATTTTAGTGCCTACATTCCTTTTGAAAATGGGATTTAGATTCCTACATCACTTAGGTGCTTTGGAAAATTTTACCCTGCTGGATAATTTTTGCACCAATAAACACATTACCTATGCAGCTGTATACCAATGGTGTGGCTCATAGCTGAGAACGTTTCATTTCAGGGTGGGCGGCGGGGAAGGAGGGTGATAGAAGGGGACAGCTAATCCACTGTAGCTCCACAAGGACTATGTCTACACTACCACTTTCAGCGGTATAATTTATGTCACTCAGGGGTGTGAATAAGCCACCTTCCTATAGCAACATAAATTACACTGACCCAAGCGCCAATGCCGACAGCACTATGTCGGCAGGAGAACTTCTCCCACCAATATAGTTACCGCCTCTTGCAGAGGTGGATTTATTATGCTGACAGAAGAATCGCTCCTGTCAGCAGAGCATCTTCACCAGACGCACTGCCACAACACAGCTCCATGGGTGCAGCTGTGCATGCCACTTGTAGAGTAAATAAGCCCTAAGTGTCATGGATCTGGATGGAACCCAGGCCCTTACCACAGAACGTTCACTACCCTGGGAAGAGCTCTCGCAGCCAATGAGAAAGTAGATGTTTTCAGGAAACCACTTCCTGAGGCTGAGAATGGGAGAAGGGCATATTAAAGGCAGTGAGTCACAGATATCAAATGTCAGAAGCTGTGGCATGCAGCATACGGCAGGATGATATTGAAGTCCTCCACTATGTCACCTTTGGAACACTTTACCAGGGGTGGTGGTGGTTTCTCTGTCACTGGAAGTTTGTCTAAAAGATGCTCTCATTCAACAGGAATTAATTCAGGGAAGTTCTCTGGCTTGTGTTACGCAAGAGGTCAGCCTAGATGATCACAATGGTCCCTTCAGACCCTGGAATCTATGAATAATTGAACACATCCTGGTTCAAAGATCATTGACTGAGTTATTAGTAACTTCCCCCAGGACAATATGCCTGAAAGCTGGCTTCCTCTATGATAAAATTTCTTATTGTCAGTGAAATGACAGTCTTGGTAAAAGTGTTGCCATTTTGTACTTCTTTCCTCACTAATACATGCAACTGTTCTCTGATCTGATGTGTGGTCTTGCTGCATTAAAGGAGATTGTTTAGTGTGGAATGAATGAGGAGCTCTGAATTGTGAAGGACCTACTGATCCATCTTCTCTCTCATTTTGTCCCATAATGCAAGACCAAAAGGGATGCTTAACTGAAATGAAGAGCAGTATATTTAGAACCAAATGAAAGGGAACGGTGGAATTTGTTCTGCAGGAAGTCACTTAGACAATGACTGTGCCTGGATTTGAAAAGGGAACACTCATTTGTGTCAATATGACTATTAATAATGCACAACAATAGCTACTGGAGCTAAGGCAATGATGAATGAAAGTCTAAAGCTGGTGCTTCAGGGAACAAGACGCTTGCCTGCAGCAGCTGGGATGGACACTTTGTCACTCACATGAAGTACTGGAACATTTTCTAGGTGTGTTATAGCTTGATTATTTGCCTTGCTTATTACCATCGGGCCTGGGCTACTGATGAAGGAACAAAGTTGGACTATGTTCTGATCCTCTGTAGCAACTCCCACGGTATATTCCTATATAACATTCAGCCAAGCACCCTTCTCCATCAACAAGGCTGAGACCCTAAGGGAGTTAAACACATAGTTCCCATTGAAGTTCAATGGCAGCTGGATGTGTCACTCTCTTAGGTGCTTTTGGAAATCCCAGAATAAAACTGTTACATCGAAACTTCACAGGAATGTGCACATGGCCATTTGTGGCAGCACTGAAAGTGACTGCTATTCTGTTCAGCATCCTCAGGCTAAAGAGTAGAGCATCCTAGTGGACTGGGCACAGGAACCTCACAAACTTCAGTTATAGGGAGATTCTCAATGGCTTTTGGTTTAAAAACAGGATCCTATGTGGTAGGATTCTCCATCCATTCATTCTTCTCTTCCCTTTTTTTTCCACTCTCTTTCCTCCATCATTCTTCCTTTTTATTTTTTACTTGTTTTCTTTCTGTCTTTTATCTTCTATTTTATTTTTCTTTTCTGCAATAGCTTCATGTATTAACCTGTAGTCATTTGTATAGAGATTTTTAAAATTGAACCCCTAATTGTCCAATAGAGAAACACAAGTTTACATATTGTGTCGTGGTAACGTTATTTGTAGGCATTAATACAGTAACACCTAAAAATTAGACCTGAAATATATTTCATAAGGTTCTCTCATAGAGAAGAAAGGCTTTCGAGGAAGTATTTAAATCGCTGTTTTGGGAAAGATAAGATGTTTTTCATTTGGGTATATTTCCTGGTCCATTCTTCATTTCTAGACATATATTGTAATTTCCTTCCATAAACAGTAAGGCACCCCCCCATGTCTATTGAAAGTTTGATAGCTACTTGGGAATTTCAAATACTGCATTATCCTACCAATGTATCAGTATCATGTATGTTATCACAGATTATATTAGATACAGGATTACATAGACTAATTTAGAGAGTGCCAATTCCCCTTCCAAGCCCAGCATGTATAACTCTGAGTTCCAAGGAATTATTTTAATTTAACACATGAGGCCACAGGCTCTGACTTTTGATTTAGCCAATAGGTGCTCCTCTCCACCTTCTCCCTCCTGTGTGAACGAGGCCTCGGGGGGAAGAGGCCAAGCAGAGGCAGGGCCACAGTCCAGGCACCAGGGCCCACAAAAGATTAAGTCAGCCCTGCAGGTGCTGAGTACCCCCTTTTTTGTGGGTGCTTGTGCCCCGGAGCACCCATGGAGTCTGCGCCTGTGAAGGAGGCAATAAAGTATAGACCACAGCTCAAAGATCAAGACTTGTTTTAACATAAAAAATATATGTCTGGGAAACAACCTGATTCTTTTTTGTTTCAGGACTAACAAAAAACATGCAAAACAATGAAGGCAACCACATTTTGAAGAGAACAAATAGAGTATAATGAAAGGCATATTTTTCCTGATTCTTTAACAAATAGGAACTCTTGGCTATGATGTCACTCCTTCCCAGGGAGATTCCTCTCCATGCCATCACACACTGCATTCTGTAATCTATGAAACATGCACAGTGGAGTTTTCCAAAGTGTGTCTGTTGAAGATGTCCTGCTCTCCTGTTGGCATAATCAATCCACCTCTGTGAGAGGCAATAGATATGTGAGCAGGACAAGCTCTCCTGCTGACATAGTGCTGCCCTCATTGGTGCTTTGGTCTGGGTAATTTACGCTGCTCAGGATGGATGGTTTATTCAAATCCCTGAGTGACACAAGTTACACCACTGAAAGTGGTAGTGTAGACCAAGCCTTTAATCTTTATGGAACCACAGGGCATTAGCTGTCCTCCTCTGTCACCGCCCTTGAAATGTGGTTTCATCAGAATCAATATTTTTGTAATGGAAAACGTCAGCTTTGGCCAAAATGTTATAATTTTCACTGGGAAAGCCAAAATGAAAATATTTGTTTTGAATTGATATTTCCACTTCATGAGAGATACAAGAGAGACAAGGCAACATTTTTTATTGGACCAAGTGCTGTGAGTGGAAGGGATAAGCTTTCAGGCTTCATGGAGCTCTCCCTCAGATCTGGAGAAGGCAACCAGAAATGTGTTCCTTCCATCAACAGAAGTTGGTCCAATAGAAAATGATACCTCCTGTACCTTGTATCTTTCAGATCCTGTGACTAACATGGCTACAACAACACTGCAAAATTCTGTAACCCTTCTGCCCCTCTGAGTTGGCAGCAACAAGGGCCGGGTTCAGTATCCAGGGGTTCCGTTTCAATAACACAATGCATAACCGGCTCGAGCCCCCACCCAGTGACCTGGGAAAATCTTACACACATCCCTAGGTGCCTCAAAGAGGCAATGCTTCCCCTCTTGCAAGCACAGAGTCTCGGTGTAGCAGAAAAGGTTTAATTACATGAGATAAACAACAAGCACTAAATTGGGAAAACACCTCAACTAGAGTTCCTAGACCAAACCGTGAGCAAAGACCAACCTCAGGGAACTGAGCTGTGTCCTTTTCTCTGGGCTCTTGAGTCCAGCAACCCCCAAATTGCCCACAGCCCCAAAGTTTGAGAGTCTATCTGCAGCGGTCCCTCCCCCCAGCCTGAGTAGAAAGGGGCACCTTACATGGTCCGGGGCCAACTGCCCTGCTTCTCGGTGGGTTCTGCTTCCACCTTTTCCACGAACTGCTCCGCTTTACCAGCCGCTCCACTCTGCTCCTCCAGCCGTCCTCACAAACTGCTCCACTCCACCAGCTGCTCTGCTCCACCAGCTGTCCCGTGAGCTGCTCCAGTTGTCCCTGCAAACTGCTCGGCTCCACTCACTCTGTGGGCCGCTCCACCCATCCCACAGCTACTCCGCTCTGCTCCACCAACTGTCCCGTGATCCGCTCCAGCTGTCCCCACAAACTGCTCCATTCCGCCAGCTGCTCTGCTCTGCAGTATAGCTTCAGGCTCCCCCACTAGTTAGCACAGTACTCAGTGCTCTCAGCTCAGTAATTTCAGCTCTTTAGTGATTTCAACTCTTAGTGCTCTCAGCTCATAGCAGGGGAGCCCCAGTGCTAGTGCACCATTAGCCCAAAGTGAGTTCAGCTCAGTCACCTGTATTGAGATTCTTAAGGGAATAAAAAATCAACTCTGACATTCCACACTGGAGAGAGGAGGAGGTGGAACTGGTGCTTCTGGCTCCACAAGAAGACTGCACCACTAGGCACAGATACCTGTCCCCAGCCTCTCTCTCAATTCACTGAGTTTTGGAACCCATGTCCCTTATCTAGCAAGTATCATCCAACTGAGGTTGAGTCATTTTTGTCACAAAGCAGTCCCACAGCTCGACAGCCTGGGATGGGGTAGGCGTGCCTATGCAAATACACTCTCTGAAATTCTTTCCACCAGATGTCAGGGTAGAGCTCATCCTGACTCTGCTTACAATTCAATGTAATGTAATTTTTAATCTTATTGTAAGTCTAAATGTTGTCTTGAAATTAAATCTTTAGTTTCAAAATGTCAGAGAGTTTTGATTGAAAATGTCAAACAAAATGTTTCCATTTCACATTTCCAAAGAAGACATGTTCAGAATATTTCATTCTGTAAAAAACTGACTTTGTCCCATTTTGGGACCAAAATAAATGTTGAAATATTGGCATTTCTCACCAGATGGGAATTCTATTTTCCAACCAGGTCTGTGCTTAAAGAAGTTAATTGCCTATCTTTTCTATTGGCTTTTAGTGGAAGATGGTTGTCTAACCTTCTTGGGCACTGTTGAAAATCCCAATGAATACTTCCCAGTGTAACATAAAAGAGAACATGGAAACTGTTCCTATACCTCTAGTCAAGTTTCCTCTTATTTATCTACATCTCTTTGTAAACTATTTCTGTCTATCCACTTCAGTGCTGATGAGGATTTCTGGAAGCCAAACTTGTTTCTTCATTGACTAATGGGATGTGCTTCAGAAAATATTGAGCTAGCGTTGAAGGAGATGGACATTAGTAAGGAACTCTTGATTACAACCCATAGAGATCATGGGACCCCTGACGGACATTTACCAGGGTATAATCTGGACAGATGAACAGCTATGTCCACTCAAATCTCCAGTCTGGGATGCCTTTTACACTGCTTTGCTGTGAGAACCGCCATTCCTGGCCAGGTCAAACACAGCCTCTAGCATGCAAAATCGCTACCAATTGGATTAAATGAACGCTCGGACCAGACACTCATGAATTAGATAAAGGGCAGCACCAGCAAACTCCCAGTCCCAGACCTTCCCCCAGAAATGTGCATCTTGTACTGCCCAGCACCCTAGCGGAAAAAGCAAGCTCACAGAAAGTCTGCCATTTCATCAGTGGAAACTGATGTGCACCCCAATCTTATCTCAAGTGGAGGTTCCCAAACACTTCAATCCAAACACACTTGTTTAGATACAACAAGTTTATTAACTATAGAAAGATAGATTTCAAGTGATTACAAGTAAAGAGGCATAAACGTCAGAATTGGTTACAAAGAAAATAAGATAAGCCTCAAACTAATATCTAACTTAGCAAGCTACCTAGACTGAAATCAAAGGTTTTTCTCACCACATTATTTTTACAGTCTTTAATGGCTGGAAGCCTCCAGGCCAGGATCCCTACACCAGTTCAGTGTTTCTTCAGGCGTCATTGCTGCTGTGAGCAGAGAGGAATGGAGGAGAGAGGTAATTTGTGCTCTTTGTGTTCTCTATTCTTATACCATATTCCCTCTTTGAGGGTCATCTCCAGCTGGAGTTCAGGTGACAGCCAGCCTGTTTACACGGGAACTCCCAGCTGTTTTCCTTTGCCAATCTGTAAAGCTATCATTCACCCTCTCCTTCCTGCTGAAGAATGGCCGCTTAACTAGGTGATAGCCCACTTGACTTTGCTGAGACCTGGCTGAGGTTTTGGGTGTTTAGTATTATTTTTTTTCTGAAGAATTGGTTTTTGCCTGCTTTTCTAAACCTAGGGCATATCACAGTGATGTTATACAGTAGAAACTTATAACTTTACATACAATGTTGATATACATATTACTAGAGCAATAATGTTCAGCAGATTATAAGTTCTCAAATGCTACATCACAAGGCATAATTTGCACAAAATTATCATGATCTTGAAAAAAGGATGAATGTAGGGGTACAGTCACACCCTATATCCCATGTTTGGGTTGGTTTGACTCTGATGGGGGAGGGGATATAGGCAGACCATTCTTGGCTGCCCATGGTGGCTAGAAGGATATTAAAATCCTGATTACCTGACAAATGTTCCACACTTAATCTGCCCATAACAATTCAGGACCAGCCAATTCCCATCTGGAAGGCAAGAAGAGGAGTCTTGAAAGGAGAATAGACAGTTTCCCATTGATTTCAATGGGCTTTTGATATGACCATAAACACTCATAGTTCAGGGAATAAGACCATTACCAACTCCTTGGAGTTGGGAGGAAAAGATCCCTTCTGGCAATGTACAGTGTTGTGGTAGCTGTGATGGTCCCAGGATATTAGAAAGAAAAGATGGAGGAGGTAATATCTTTTATCGGACCAACTTCTGTTGGTGAGAGAAATAAGCTTTCAAGCTACAAAGAGCTCTGCTTCATGTCCACTGTCAGAGACCAGATAGTGGATTAGATGGGTCACTCGTCTGTTCCCCAGTGATAATTCCTATGTTCTGATCCACCATCAGCTAAATCAGTTCCCTGGAAAATGTGCCTGTTGAGGTTCCCTGGCATGGCTGTAGGAATAGAGGAAGAGAGTCTTTCATTTTCATTTGTAAATAGAGCAGAAAAATGCAATGAAGCCATCAGAGGAACCACACCAGCAGCAAAACATTTAAAATTGCTCACCTGGAAAAAGACTGCACTATCTTTCCTTCCCAAGGGCAGCCCCACCAGCTCCCATTCCCCTTTTGGGCCAAGTACCAAGAACCCAGAGGGGGAGTATGCTCTGCACCAGTTAAGGAAGAGGGGATGTTGTGGTTGAATGTTGCTTCTTTGAGCCAGAGGACAGGGAGACCACTCCCCTCTGCTGTTAGCACAGGAGAAGGTGTTTTGTTTCCTCCATCTCCTCCACTTTGTTCTGTCCACTTTGACTCCTGGATTTCCTGAGTTTTGGATTCATTGAGCAATTTTTCCAAAAGTGTCTAAGTCACCTAGGCTCTTAAATCATTTAGGGGCAGATTTTTAAATTATCTAAGTGCCAAGATACCTTTACAAATCTGGCCCTTAAGCCCTTTTGAACATTTTACCCAGTGTGAACAACCTACCTTGGGTGGGAGAGTAGTTAGGATGATTCGTACTGATGAAATTCTAATGGACTGAACACTGAATATCACCTTAAAGAATTTCATGGAATAGTTAGTAAAGGTTAAATTATTAATTGTGTTTTTATTAGGAAATATCTTTCTAGATTTAGTTGTGTGGTGTATTTCAGTCTATCAATTTAGTCTTATTTAAAAGCACTCTGGCTGTTTTTCTTCTTCTTATGATTATTATACTCTCACCAGAGCTGGGTATTGCATAACTTTCTTAGGATTGCAATTACTTCCATTGCTCCTGCTTGAGTCCTCAAATCAGATTTCCAAACTTCTTTAGGAGGAAGTCCTGGGGGGACACCGAGACTGCATTCCTCCCCATGGATGGGAAGGCCTCGTAGAGCTGCGGTTTTTGATTTAGGGGCTGAACTTAAAAAAAAATGTTTTTCATTGTTCAGTTTTCTAGGATTTATTTTATGTTTAAAAAAACTGAAGTAAAACTGAAAACAAAGTCCTTTTGAATCAAAAGGTCAAAACATTTTATTTCAAAAATATTGAAGTGAAACAATTCAAATTTCAACTTGTTTTATTTCCAGCCAAAAAAATCGATGAATTTCACACACATTTGTGAAATGTTTCAGTCAACATGAATCTGCTTTTTACAGTGGAAAAGAAGTTTTATCCGAAAAATTTTGCCCAGCTTTATAACACAGCTTCATTTTTAAAAATTCATACGTTAAATTAAAAAAAAAAAGACACTTATTTCCTTGGTCTGTTACATTTTTAAAAAATGTTCCTAGCTTGATTTGTGGCTACTTGAGCAAGCTGAGTATTTCCTTTACTATCCGCCCATCACCTCTTTTTAAATGAACCACCATACTGGCCTCTGTTGCTGAAGAAACTATTGCTGAATTTCTGTACATTGATCTGAATAAGGATGACAAATTATGTCCTTCCCATAATGCATTTGAACAATACTCTAAAATGCACATTTACTGTTGGTAAATGCTTCCTGGATGCCAGCTAACACTGTATGACAAGCCTTTATTCCTTTTATTCTTAAAACTTCATCCACAATGACCCTTTAGTGAGTTAGTTGCAGATAATTTTAGAAGGAAAAGGGTTCTAAAACAATTGGTTATTATCTCCAGATACACTTCATTGTTTTCTTTAACCAACTTTAGGCCATTCAAAATTATAAAAACTCTATACAGACAACTTGTATACAACTATAAAGCATGTATGTGTGGAACATGAGTGTCAAGATCCTAATCATTTTATTGTAATGTGAAAGAAACCCAAAATGAAGAGGTAAAGCCTAATACTTTACTTTCAAAAATAAAATGGCACAAAAGAATTCCAAGGCTACCTACCTACCTGCTCTTGAAAACAAAGATCCTTTTCTGATTACATGAGATCACAATCTTTGGTAACAAAAGCAGCACATGTATTGTTTTTTCCTCCGTAAATTTTAACTATGGCCACCAGATATTAAAAATAAAACCCTGCAAATCCCCTGTTGTGGTGATTCATTTTAAAACCATGTTGTACACTATTACCCAAGACCAATTCACCCTCTGAAGTTAATGCAAAGCATGTCTAGGTGGAAAATTTACACAGTGCCATTAAAAAGCTATCTAAGCCCATGACTCATTTCCTAATTCAGTCTGTATGCACACAATATTTCAACAAATTAAAAAAAAAAAAGCACAGAGGCAAACACATAATGAAATCTATTGTTTTACCCAATGTTCTGTTATTGTAGGCCGTATTCAACACAAAGACCAGTACAAAATACATTGCTATCTGTTCCCTGTATGTATTGACTGGAACTGTGCAATACTTTTGTTATAAAACACCCAAATCTAACCAAAATTTCAGGTTCACAGACAAATTAGGAATCAGCTGGGTTTCAGTTTTGCTTAGGGTCCTAAAGGGGAGCTGGGCACTTATGAAAATCTGGCCTTGTGTTGCATTTTCTGAGCCTGTTCTCATCACTAAATTGGATGTGAAATGGTTTATTCTCCCTGGATAGCTGAAAGTATCTATAGGCTAAGCTTGGTGACATGTTCAGGGTTCATTGGGGGCCTGATCCCAAGCACAGTGATATTAGCAGAAAGACGCTTTGATTTCAGTGATTTTGGACCAGGTTCTGAGGATGGGCACTGATTCACATATCGAAATGGGAACTGAATTGGGGTTGATAATGGCATAGCAGATGCCTTGTCTCATTTTCAGGTCCATAGATTTCTGGAGCTGGCATTAGGAGCCAGCTGGGAACCCAGGCAGATGGCGCTAGCACGATGGAACCTTGGCATTGAATGGTCGTCAATGTGGTGCAGAGATCTGTTGCTCTGTGCATGTGGAAGAGCTGTGAGAGAAGTTTTAATGATTTCATGCAATTTCAGGATCAGAAAAGCAAGTCGACAGAGGAACAGGTGCTGTGGCACATGCTGTTGTTGGTAACCCATGAACTGGTGTCCTGCACAATCTTGAATTGCCTTTCTGCCATTGAATTCGTCAGTAGGCTAAATGATTATCCTGATCCTTGCATTGGTTTTTGTTTGAAAGCTTTTGGCTGAGTGTTTGCGTACTGGTGGATTCCCGTTATCCCATCACAGTTTACATACTCAGGGATCTCGGGCAGATCCTTGGCAACATATGTCATAGTGGACAGGAGGCAGCCTTGTTCAGGGCGGCATTCTTGATAGCATTTTTCGGTGTTTTCAGGATCAGTGAGCTAGTATCTGGGTCCAGTAGGGACTCAACAGGAAGGGCTTTGCAACTGCATGATATAGAATGGCATGAGCATTCAGTGATATTACACTTGTGAAGGTCAAAGATGGATCGAGTCATCCAGGGTGAATCTGTTATCCTCTGCGAGGGTGGTGAGTCTGGGGTCTGCCCAGTTCAGGCTTTGAAGGCCTACAGGGTGATACAGCCGAAGGGGAAAGAGCCCTTTTTTTATGCACAGCGACGGGAGTCTCCACACACAGATCTTCTGATAACGGAGCAGAGGTTAGGAAGAATTTGCAGATTAAGTAGGCTGATGGCTCTTTGCAATGTTAGCTCTTCAGATTTGGTATCAGTAGGCACAAGTCAGGAGATGAGGTGAGACTGAAATGGATCACTAGCACACAGCCTTGCTCTTCACAAGGCTGTGATGCTGCTTAGCAAGGAAAGATCATGCAGGGTTCTGAATATCTGCTTATGGGATTTCCAGGAGACAGAGGTGTTTGAGGGCAATCTTGTGGAGCAAATGGCATTCCAGAAAGAGGTCAAATCTCTGTTCTTTATCAGCTGGGTCTGTTTCATAACTAGAAAAGAAGCAGATTGTTCGATACATATAAGAATTGCATAGGCCATGCCAGCGTGCTTTATATTTCCAGACCACAAGCATCATTAAGGGAAAATTAAAGCAGTAAATAAATAATACTTTTAACAATAACTTGCTATGATATTGTAATCATCAGGAAAACTGGGAAATGTGAAGTTTTGTTACAAAAGGATTGAAAGAATTCGCTGGATCAGGGCCAAAGCATGTAATCCCATGCTTAACTTTAAGCACATGAGTAGTGCCAACTGGTTTCAATGAGGTAATGTCCTTAAAGTTAAGCCTGTGCTTAAATCCATTGCTGAACTGGAGCCTTCACGCTGCATCTCCATTCATATATCAGTCCTGAGCAGTAATTGGATGTATATTGTCAAGCTGCAATTGCTACGTAAATTCAGGCCAGTAGGTATGTACTATTTAATAGCAAGGCAGAGTTCCAGGGCTAAGTGGGCAGGTAGGGCAGGACAATAACGGCAGTGAAGGGTTAGGTATAAGGAAATTTTAAGGCAGATAAGGCCACTACAAATGAAAGAATGTTAAAAATTGAATGTAGTTGGTAACTACTTATGGGCTTTACTTTCTGCATTTCTCTGAGTGAAGGCAATTAAAAAAATCATTTCTACTACTTTGAATTCATTTAATTTTCAGTGTCCTGGCACCCCAATGTTTGGGTTTCAAACACGACACAGGAATCTTGGTCTAAGAACTATTTCCAGTCAGATATGGAGCCCTTAAAAAGGGGGGTTGAATCTTCTTAACAGTCTCTGGTTTTATAATTAGGGTTTAAAAAAAAAAGTGCTAGGAGTGCTAGGGATGCAGCACCCCCTAGCTTGAAATGGTTTCCATCATATATAGGGCCAGCACAACGGCTGCATTATCTCTAGATTATTCTTGGGCATGATATTTTTGCAGATCTTTCTAATCCACCATGAAAGAAAATTTCAGATTATGTGTTGTAACCTGATTTTTCACAGCTAACATAAATGAGCTGATGCTAAATTATAAGGGTCAAGATGAACATTTATAAGTTTGTCAAGGGGGAAATCAATATTAGAGAGAAAATATGAGCATTAATTAACAAATGGAGGCATTGAAATTAATGATGGCTCAAAAGTATCTTAAATACCAAACTTTTAAAAAAGTCTCTTAAAAAAATCGCTATCTAGAGTATAATTAAATGATGGATCTTTAATGAACAAATTTTGGCAGCCAAATCTTACAAATTGTTCAGATTGGCTTAGGTCTATGTGCAGTTATGGTAAATACCAAGGATTAAGTTGGAAAGAAGTTTCTGATGTGTTATTGTAAGGATCTGAGAGAGTGAACCTCCCTTCAATGAAATTCACAGGTGGTACTCAAGTTTGTGAGGTTCTGTCACCCTCCGAAATATTACAGGGTAAGTACAACAGGAGCTAAGATTACTGACCAGCTGGAAGGGAACAAGAACAACATCACAGCAGCCACACAGCTGCAGAATGGCTGCTTGCGGGCAGTAATTGCTAGGCTCTGCACATATGAAGGACCAGCAGCTCCTCAAAAAGTATTCTAGGGCAAAGGTCCCAGAAAAGTGCAACCCAGGGGAGATTTCACAGCGGAATCAGTGTTTCTGTGTAACAGCCTTTGGGCCTACCTGGTAACCTGACCCAAAGCCCATTGTTGGCAAAGGAAAGACTCACAACAGCAAGTGGGACTAAAGGGCAGAATGACGCCACACTGGGGTACTGCCATTCACTACAAAAATAGAGAGTTGGGAAAAAAATTGGGAATGTTGTAAGCGTGATTTGAACAATCATTATGGTGCAACAGCACATGCTGGTTCCTTCACAGCAGGGCAGGATTCCAGGTGGTCATTCTGCAGCGTTTCTCTTGCAGACTAAAACCTCCAGTGGGGCTGACTGTCAGGATCCTGGCCCTGAATGGCTCCTCCCCAGCTTGAGCAGCCCTGAAGCCTTGTCCCAACCTGCCCCTGGACACTTTCAGTGGGGCACTGGCTGAAGCAAGGAGTGTGCTCTGCCCACCCAGGCACATGATGGGCAGGGGAGAGGGACACCCCAACATCAGCCCCTGCCCAGCTATACGCAGAGCTGTGGCCAGCAGTGGCTCCGTGGGGGACAGGGGCAGCACTACAGCTGCAGAACACACAGCAGCCAAGTGGACCAGGGCACTGAGGGTGAGGGACTGAAAGGCAACAGCAGGAGCATCGTCCATGCTGCAAACATCACCCAAAGGGGGAGCCGTGACATGAGACCATGACGGGGGCGGGCAGCTCGGCAGGGCAGGGTGCTCTTTCCTGAACAGCATTGCCAGCAGTAGCAGGGCAGCAAAACCACCCAATATCACAGCCTACCACTGCTAAATACCCCCCCCCCACACACACACACACCTGTCAGTTAGAAATAGCCCAGTGTGGCAGGTAAACCATGTGCATGGCAGCTGTCACGCTGCTTGGAGTGACTCACAACTGTGAGTGCCTACTTCAAGGCAGCCTGTCAGAAACAGGGCAGATACCCTAAGCTGGCGGAGTGTTCTAGAATAACATTTCACCAAGCCAATAACAAATGTCAACTCCTGGATCACTATACCATGGAGTCACAGACCCCCCTGCTATCTTGCCACCCAGACAAACTAGATTTTGTGATAGATGGTGTAACGGTCCGGTGTTGGGGCTCGGTCCTCTCAGGCGCAGCTGGGAGCCAGGGCGCCTCACTACACGCGGCAAATAGTTCCGGATTCCAGCCCTTCAGCGGGAGTTAAGCCAGCAATAGTCAACCAGCCCAAGCCCTGGGTCAGGGCGGGGCAATAAACCGTTCAGAGCTCAGGCCCCTCAGCAGGGGCTGAGCAGACAAATAGTCAATAGGCCCAGGCCCTGGGTCAGGGCGCAGCAGTAAGCAGTTCAGCGCTCAGGCCCTTCAGCAGGGGTTGAGCAAACAAATAGTCTCTATAAGCCCAGGCGAAAGGCCTCCCTAGGCCAGCGAGAGGGGGAGTCTGCCACCCTGGGGAGGGTGGCAGGGGGAACGCAGGCACTCCCACTCCACTACGTTCCAGACCAGGGCCCTAGCAGCGTGTCAGTGGGGATCCTGGCCGCAACACACTGACATGGGTTCAGGCTCTTCGGGAGCCAAACCAGGGTCGTCTTACCCCGAGCCACTTCTGACCTCTCCCTCTCCGGGTACCTGTGTCTCGCTGGCATCTTCCAGTGGGTCCCAGACCATGGTTTCCTCAGGATACCAGGCACAGGGAAGCTCAGGCAGCTCCTCAGGATACCGGGTACGGGGAAGTTCAGGCCACTCCTCAGGATACCAAGCACGGAGAAGCTCAGGCTGCTCCTCAGGATACTGGGCACAGGGAAGCTCAGGCTGTGTGGGAGCTCAGCCACCCGCGTTGGTTCTCTTCGGCGACCAGCCTCCAAATGTGTGCGGGGCTGGGCTTTTATACTTCCTGTCCTGCCCCTAGACTTCCAGGGGGGGTGGGAACTGGCGGTGGTGGCTCCACCCACTTTGACGGCAGCGGTGGTTCCGCCCACTTTGGAGGCGGTAGTGGCTCGGCCCTCTCAGGCACAGCCAGGAGCCAGGGTGCCTCACTACAGATGGTCACAAACCAAAAATCACATCAGGTTTCTCCCAGTCCCAAAAGATCAGTCATTCACCCCAGATCAATTGGTACTCCAGATCTTACACCAAAGATAACACTGGCAGCCAATTCTATACTAAACTAAGCAGAGATTTATTAGCTAAGAAAAAAGAATGAGAGTTATTGAGAGGTTAAAGCAGGTGTAATATATGTACAGAGGAATTGCAGTTTGTCATTCCAAATGGTGGCAGTGATAGAAAAAACTGTAAGTTTCCCTAAAGTCTTTTCAGTGTATCCAGATTGTCTCTGGGGATATCCACTTTGTGTCTGGTACTCTTCCCTGCAAGAGTCCAAACAGTCCAGAGATGAAGGCTCTTTCTTTTAATCCATTCTTATATGTTCATCTGATAGAAGACAAGCTCACAGTGTCTCTACCCACATGGGCTTTTCCTTTGATGATGGTGAGTGAGGATGCATTTAGTTGTTTGACCTCCGACCATCATACATTTTAAAGCTATTGCTTTAAAATTAGCTTTTCCCATTAAAGTCCTTAAGTCGTTTTTAGCATTGCACAAGATTTCTTTGATGGGATATTTAGTTACAAGGATGTACACAGTGTAAATATTTGCTATTACATTATAACAGGAACAGATACGTGAAAAAATGCAAGTAACGTCCCATTAGTTTTCACGAAGTTTAAACAGGCAATTCACTCTTCTACATCTAACCATTACTTTGATCTGTACTAATACAGAAGTGAATTGACCTGAATACACTCTAGCCTGACCTGGTCTGCCAGGGTCATGACATCCTTCTCCTCATCTCTGTGTCTGTAGATGGTTTGCTATGCCCTACTCCTGCAACTTCTATGCACAGGCAGAGGCTAAGGG
This sequence comes from Gopherus evgoodei, assembly GCF_007399415.2. NCBI lineage: Eukaryota > Metazoa > Chordata > Testudines > Testudinidae > Gopherus > Gopherus evgoodei. The sequence goes on from NC_044326.1 coordinate 141,701,077, forward strand.
TGCCCTCTGCCCGCCTGGGCACATGATGGGCAGGAAAGAGGGACATTCCAACATCAGCCCCTGCCCAGGGGCTGATTACATTACAGTAGTGCCCCATCATGATCAGAGTCCCACTGCTCTAGGCTCCACACGGACACGTGGAGAGTGTGCCTCTAGAGCGCCCACTTGGTGCTAGATGTGGTGCTTTCACTGTCCCACTAAAAAGAGTATTTTTCACACACCATGTGAGCGACATAGCTGGGTTGACCTAACTTTTTATTGGAGCCTCCTCCTTGGGCTGTGGCTACACAAGAGAGCTAAAAAGCACTTCTGCTGACATAGCGCTGGCCACACCAGCACTTCGTTTGGTGTAACTTACATCACTCAGGGGGTGGGTTATTCACACCTCTGAGCAAGGGCTGGGTCTCTTAGCCATTGTTAGCCTGAGAGGCCCAGGCAGAATCTGCTGGGCTCTGAGGAAAAGAAAGAAAACAAATAAGGTCCCTTCACTGATCCAAAGGTTCCAGGCCACAAAGGATCAGCAGCAGCTCAGGGGAGCTCTGAGTCCTAGCTCTGCTTCTCTCTGAAATGCCAGCCCTTTCTGGGACTGGATCCTGCCTTTTAAGGAGCCACCCTTCTCCAGGGGGAACAGGCCTCCCAGGTGTGATGGGTCTGAGCTGAACTTGTTAACCCCTTCCCGGTTGGTGTGGGAACTTGTCCAACCACAAAGAGCCAGCCCCTGCCCCCCAGTAGGTAAGACAGACAAAGGGCAGGAGGGGAACAGAGGCACAGAGAGATGAAGTCATTTGCCCAAGGTCACGCAGCAGGTCAGTGGGAGAGATGGGAAGAGAGTCAGGTCTCCTGAGACCCAGTCCAAGGTGCTACCTACTAGACCATGCAGCCTTTCAAGTGAGTAGCCCTGCTGAAGCCAATGGAAACACTCACCTGAGTGAAGTAAGGCATGTATATAAGGCCTCAGATTGTACAGCACCTCGACCATGTATTGGTGTCACCTATGTAATAATAAGAGCAGAGAGGTGTCTAGCTAAGAGTTGAAAAACTCAGTTACAGTGAGTTACAAATAGTAACTTGGAGGAAGGGTGGGGTGGATAAGCCCGCCTGGCTCATACTGGAATTAAGGACAGAAAATATTGTTGGTTGTGCTGTTACTTTACACAGTGTTTTGTGGGATAAGGGGATGAGATGCTCCTGTTTCTTCCTGCTAATGAGCAATTCAGGTGGGACACCCTTTGTCTTACTCCGTGGCCCCCAGTGGAGGTGTTTGGCAGTGTGGTTTCTGGTCCCGGTAGGAAATGAGAAGGCGCCTTGGTGGAAGGGCAATTGGGAGTGAGGTGATTGCTTTGGATACGCAGTGGAGAAGCACTGACATAGCGTCAGGATTATGTTTCTTCGCTGAAACCTACCTAGGAATTTCCTCATTTCCAGGCTTATTCTTTTATTTATATGTGAAACCTTCATTCTGAATTTCCTGTCTTCCTATGGTGAGCTGTTAATCAAAGTGGCAATGTTTTCTAAACTTAGGCCTGGTCTACACTACGCATTTATACTGATTTTAGCAGTGTTAAACTGATTTAACGCTGCACCCGTCCACACAATGAGGCCCTTTATATCGATATAAAGGGCTCTTTAAACCGGTTTCTATACTCCTCCCCGACGAGAGGAGTAGCGCTGAAATCAGTATTACCATATCGGATTAGGCTTAGTGTGACCACAAATCAACGGTATTGGCCTCCGGGTGGTATCCCACAGTGCACCACTGTGACCGCTCTGGAAAGCAATCTGAACTCGGATGCACTGGCCAGGTAGATAGGAAAAGCCCCGCAAACTTTTGAATTGCATTTCCTGTTTGCCCAGAGTGGAGCTCTGATCAACACAGGTGGCAATGCAGTCCCAAATCCAAAAAGAGCTCCAGCATGGATCATACAGGAGATACTGGATCTGATCGCTCTATGGGGAGACAAATCTGTTTTATCAGAGCTCCGTTACAGAAGACGAAATGCCAAAGCATTTGAAAAAAATCTCCAGGCTGTGATAGACAGAGGCCACAGCACAGTGCTGTGTGACAAGCGTAACGGAAAGCCAAAGAATCAAATGGACGCTCCTGGAGGGAGGGAGGGGGAACTGAGGACTCCAGCTATCCCGCAGTCTCCGAAAAGCATTTGCATTCTTGGCTGAGCTCCCAATGCCTGTAGGGTCAAACACATTGTCCGAGGTGGTTCAGGGTATATCTCGTCAATTTAGTCCCCCTCCCCCCCTTGAAAGAAAAGGGAAAAAAATCTTTTCTTGACTTTTTTCAATGTCATCGTATGTCTACTGTATGCTGCTGGTAGACACGGTGCTGGGGCAATGAACAGCAGCATCCTCTCTCCTCCCCTCCCCGGTACAATGGTACAATATGACTGCTATCCATCATCATCATCAGCAGCAGCAGCAGCCGCCTGTGAGTACTCCTGGCTGGCCTCAGGTGAGGTCGGCCGGAGGCGCCTGGGTAAAAATAGGAATGACTCCCGGTTATTCCCAGCAGATGGTACAGAACGACTGGTAGCCGTCCTCATCATAGCAATTAGGGGCTGAACTCCATCAGGCCCCCTCCCTCTTTAATGTCTAAAGAAAAGATTCTGTACTGCCTGGACTATCATAGCAGTGGGATGCTGGGCTCCTCTTCCCTCCACCGTTTAATGTCCTGCCTGGACTATCATAGCAGCTGGAAGCTGCCTCCCCCTCATTTTATCTCACTAAAAAGTCAGTGTTTCTTATTCCTGCATTCTTTATTACTTCATCACACAAATGCGGGGACCCTGCAGTGGTAGCCCAGAAGGGTTGGGGGAGAAGGGAATCAACGAGTGGGGTTGTTGCAGGGGCACCCCCTAGAATGGCATGCAGCTCATCATTTCTGTGGGATCTGACATGGAGCGACTGTGCTCTCTGGTTCACTGATACACTGGTTCTCTAGTACACTTGCTCCATAATCTAGGCAGGACTGACTTTATTTTTAGATACAACATAAAGGAGGGAATAACCTGGGGGGTCATTCCCATTTTTGTCTTTGCGCCCCGGCCGACCTCAGCGAAGGTCAACCAGGAGCACTCATGACAGCAGCAGACGGTACAAAATGACTGATAACCGTCATCTCATCGCCAGTTTACAATGGCACAGCAGACGGTACAGAACAACTGGTAACCATCTCTGCTACCTTGCAATGGCAAATGAATGCTGCTGTGTAGCACTGCAGTATCGCCTCTGTCATCCAGTACACATACGGTGACAGTAACAAAAGGCAAAACGGGCTCCATGGTTGCCATGCTATGGCATCTGCCAGGGCAATCCAGGGAAAAAGGGCACGAAATGATTGTCTGCCGTTGCTTTCACGGAGGAAGGAATGAGTGACGACATTTACCCAGAATCACCCGTGACACTGTTTTTGCTCCATCATGCATTGGGATCTCAACCCAGAATTCCAATGGGTGGGGGCGACTGCAGGAACTGTGGGATAGCTACGGGATAGCTACCCATAGTGCAACGCTCCTGAAATCGAAGCTAGCCTCGGTACATGGATGCACACCACCGAATTATTGTGCTTTGTGTGACTGTGTGCACTCAGCTTTATAGAATCTGTTTTACAAAACCGGTTTATGTAAAATTGGAATAATACTGTAGTGTAGATGTACCCTTAGTGACAATCACCCTAACTATGGGCCTGCTGCCACTGCAAATACAGTAGAAATAAAGCCAAAAAGAACTCTTCTTTTGGAACCTAAAAGCAGGTAGAAACATGTCTGCTGTTCACCACTGCTGATTTTCTCAGTATGCTTTTGCTGCTGTGTAATTGTGTCAGCCACTGGATGCTTTTGCTGGCATATGAGTTTCAATAACCTTGGATGGAAAATCCACAGCGCTTGCCAGGCACAAAGGCTGTGGAGGGCTCCCTGGCAAGTTGTGAGAACTGGCCGAAGGAAACATATTTTTAATGAGGAAGTCAGTAAAACCAGTTCCAAATCATTCCTTCTGCTCAAAAAAATAGCAAAAAACCTACCTGATGCAATTCACTAACTGCGAAGTCCCCTGAGTTATTATTAGCACTGCAATAAGCGAGCACGCTCACACAGCCCTGGGTCTCTAGATGTGCTTCAGCCTGTCCTTATTTGGAATTGAGTTTGGAAAGGTCAGTCCAGTGTTCTGTTCTGGGCATAATGTGAGCTGGTTGAAGTGATCTCTGGGTGATCCTTGCAGTGCTCCCTATGGTGGAATGAGGCTATGAATTGCATTATGGAGATGTGCCATTTCCATAGTGATGATCCCTCTCTCTCCCCTTCTTTTGGTAACCTCCAGCTTTGGGTTAAATCTCCCATTCATCATATCAGTCATCCCCCTAATCAGGTCTTTACCAAACACCATCTCTGGCTAACCTTTTCCTGTTCACTCTCCAGCTGTCCTTCATCACAACACACCTTCCTTTCTTGATCTCCAGAAATACAAATAAGAAGCAGACACTGGCTGGCGAGACAGTGGTACTCCAGAAAATGAGCTGGGGTTAGAGCGGGTCACAAATTGAATCTGAGCTGACAATGAAATGCAGTAACAAAAAAAAAGCTCATGTCATTCTGGGGTGTGTTAACAGACACATTCCATTTAGGACATGGAAGGTAACTGTACCGCTCTGCTTGCCATGGGAGAAGCCTCAGAAGGAGCACTGCATCCAGTTCTGGGGGCCATGTTTAAAGGAAGAGGAGGACAAATTGTAGTCCAAAAGAGAGCAACAACAATTACATGAGGGTTTAGAAACCCTGAGTTGTGAGTAATGGTTAAAATAATCACACAGTATAAGGATTGGAAGGGACTTCAGGAGTCATCTAGTCCAACCTCCTGCTCAGAGCAGGACCAATTACCAGAGAGATTTTTGCCCTAGATCCTTAAGCGGTTTTCCTCAAGGACTGAACTCACAGTTTTGGGTTTAGCAGACCAATGCTCAAACCACTGAGCTATCCATCCTTCTCTGTAATAAAGAAACTAGGACTGTTTAGTCTTGAGAAAAGATGACTTGAGGAAGGCAGACCCTTAAAAATTTTCAGGTCTGTTAAGGACTGTTATAAAGAGGATGGTGATCAATTGTTCTCCATGCCCACTTACGAACAAGTAGTAATAAGCTTAATCTGCAGCAAAGGAAACTTAGGTTCGATATTAGGAAACACTTTCTAACTGTAAGGATATTTAAATATTAGAATATGTTGCCTAGGGAGGTTTTGGAATCCCACCATTGGAGGTTGTTAAGAACAGGTTGGACAGACACCTGTTAGAGATAGTCTAGGTTTAGTTGATCCTTCCTCAGTGCAGGGGGATGACTAGATGATCTCTCTAGGTCCCTTTCAACCATACATGTCTGAGTTATTCCATCAGTCTCTCTATTTTCTCTCTTCCTGCTCTCTTCTTTCAGCACTGCGGTCTGTACATCCAACTCTACTCTTCTCTCTAATCTTGGCCTGGTCATTCCACTCCCACAACTTCCTGCTTCCCCAGCATTCCCTAACCTAGACTCTCTCCCTGCATTTCCTACCTCAGCTCCTGCTTCCATGTTGACCTTTGGAGAAATACTCATTTTCCTTATTTTAAGCTCATTCTCTCATCTGCCAGCTCTACTGTCTTTCTCCCATTTCTTTTGGCATGTTATTCTCCTTTTGGCTTCAGTTGATTTTGTCTCTTTCTTCTCTGAGTGTGGAATCATGGCCCCTTTGAAGTCAACCGGAATTTTGTCATGAACTTCAATGGGGCCAAGATTTCACTCTGACTCCAATCTGGCCCCTTTCCATATTTTTGATGTTAGCCTTAACCTTTTCCTTTTTCTTTAATCTTGCACCCTCTTGGATCTATACTCTTCTCTTTCCCTACTCTCTCACTCTTCTGCTGGTTGCAACAGCTCCCTCCCCCACAAGAAAGTGCATTGAAAGTTAACAATAAAATGTTACATTTCTTCAAGACTGGTTCCTTGCCTGTGGTGCATAGACCACAAAACTTAGAGTCTGACAGCAGCTTTGGCAAGGCTGTTGGGTGGCCCTGTGGCTATGACAGTTGCTAATAGCACAACACCCCCAAGTTCTCATCCTGTAGCACCACAAATAAGCACTCTCCCCCCAATGACTGAGACATTGCTGTGCTAAGGCAGGACATTGCTGAGTGTACAGGATTTTATTGGATGGAGAAGTAATGAAAATAAGGCTGTTTGCTAAAGGTATTAAAAAGGTAACTCTGGAGGAAAAAAGACACCTTATGCTCATCTCTGCTGAGCCCAGTCCTTTCCCATTCTAAACAGATCAGACAATCTGTTCCCACTGGAAAATGAAGGAGCCCTTGCCAATGGTGTCATCCAAAGCATGGTAGTTGTTTCTCTTACTATTTACCCGAGGTTTGGTGCTTCATTGTATGACTGAGGTGGTTGAAGCACTTAGAGGACTGCATGGAGTGTGATGGCTCATTTAGACCAATATTTTCCACATGAGTGCCAGGGACAGAAGCAGGGTGCAAGGACCCTCTTCTGGTCCCTTGTATCACCTGCGCAAGGGCAAAGGACAACTGCAGAAACTAGCTACTACCTTCTAGCACCCCTGGGGATTCAAGCCACCTAAACGGGTGAAGAAGGAGGTGGGGCAATGGCCCTGCTTTCCCAACATATCAACCAATGGGGCTGGCAGGCCAGCATATTCTAAAGGATGCTGCAGTGCCTACTTTGCATCAGAGCACTCCAGGACTCTTCATTGCCCCACCACAGGGCTCCAACTACAGTACAGAATCTGGCCCTTAAAAGGCTCCACCACAAAGTGGCTCTAGTTGTGTCTGGTGTCACTCTATATTCATCAAATCAGAAAACCATAACGTTAGAAGGGACCACAAGGGTCATCTAGTTTAAACCCCTGCCAAGATGCAGAATTCATTGGCCCATAACTGCAGGGTACTCTAGCTGGGCTTGTCAACTCTCCCGCCATAACAGTACAGAGCATGGTGTAACCTAGGAATGAAAGGGGTGCTGAGGTCATGTGGATATAGTCACAGCTGATGTCCCATGATGAAAGGAGGACATCTCTCTAGACCTGAGATCCTGCCTTCAAGTGTCGCCATGAGGTTACGCCCTCCAGTCAAAGCTTTTCTTTTTTAATTGTCTGGACTCAGTCTTAATTTTTTCCCTCACTGCTTATTTTTAAATTGCAATCTTTGCCTTTTGTACTTGTGCTAAAGGCACTTTGAACTTTGCACCTTACCCAGTGAGTTTTATGAGAGATTTTAAATTGCAGTAGATTGAGCAATATTTTACCTCTGATGCTTGCAATTTTGATCTGATTTCTGCCTTAAACTGAGGCAGAGTGAGAAATTCCCAACTTAAAAGGGTTGAGTTATATTTGTGATGTAATAGACTGAGAAATATTTTATCTCTACTACTTGCACTTTGCTCTGAGATTTGCACCTTAGAAAGAGAGTGAAATTGCATTGCACTTTTAGCTTTTCTCTCTTTGATAAATGGCATGAGTTTCTGAGATCTCTGAGAATATTGCCACACTGAGGAAACCTTAAAAATTAATAGTATGTGGCTATCTGAGCACAAAATAAAATGAGTTCACCTCTTCTATTCCACACACACCAGTTGAACTTAGTCAGTTGCAAAGGGAACCGAAGACAATCTTAATTGTCAGCGTTCCCCATCTTTGCAGAACCCAGGAACTTGCTTATGCTGCTATAATTGTTTTTGATAGGACAACAAATGGTATTAAATCAAGAACAACTGAATATTGTGATAACTCTGCTATAGTAAATCAAGAAGTGCTAGCCCATACTTTAGAAGCTGTGTGTCTCAGATTACTCTGTAAAGAGGCATTGAGGAAGGAAAAACAGGCCATACTAGATGATAAATTACCCGCACAAACAGTGCTGATGTAATTCAGTGACAACTTCGAAAGACAAGCGCATGGTGTAGGTTTTTTCTCACTGACTCAGCATGTGCTAATGAATACATCTTATTGTTCTGCACAAAGCATACCATACAACATTGTGCTAACACAATGTTGTATGTAATAAATGGGACAACCAAAATAACACCAAGTATTTCAGCAATCAGTTCCATGCACTTGTAGGCATTAATGAGAATTCTCAAATAATGCAACCTGCTTTTCCCTCTGATGTCTTCAAAAGCCCCAAATTGTTCTGAAAAATTGTTCCAAAGTGTGAATGATGCCACACAGGAACACAGATCCACACTTTCCATCACCAATTTTGAACAAGCTGCAATTAAGACAAAGTTATTTGCACATGTGAAGAAGAAAGTTTGGCTCTCCTCCTTGAATTAAAGCTGTTGGCATAATTCAAAGCACAAGTATGGCAAATCTGTATGGAAATGGTCACAGATTCTATCTGAGCTTCTGTGTCTTGCCCCCGTTAGTTTTCTGTAACTGACAGAACTCCAAAAGCTTCAGATAAGGTGTCTTATCCCTTTTAATGCTCCTGATGCGGTGCTGTGACTCAGAGAGGACGACACACACGGAAGAGTAACACATACAAATGGAAAATTAACCAAGTCATCCATTGTTTCTTTCCCCCACCAGACCTATAAGTGCTATGTGAGTGGCAAAGATTAACTCCAAGAATACAAAAGACAGTGGACATGAGGCACTGGCTAACAGGGCGGCTGGTGAGAAGGGTGCATGTTTGGACCTGAATTGGAACTGTATGGTAGAAGGAATGCCAGCCCTGCCAGTGCCGTGTGATCTTAGGATAATTGCCAGTTTATAGCCTGGGCAAAGTCATTCCCCTATTGGTTTTAAATATCTTTTGCACATGGCATCATGCTGAATTCTTGTAGAGAAGTTTATGTTTTGATTGCACTTCAAAAATACTAATGTAAGCCACCTTTGCATCCCTCCAAACTTTGGGGTATCCAGCCACCAAGCAAATCCCCTGTGTAAATTACAGCTGCCTCAGGGTTTCTCTGTTTTATAGCAGCTGTCCTCCAGGGATTGCTCCAAAAGCCATCACTGGCACCTAAGGACATCCTCACTATGTCCTTTTCCCTCCTGCACCACCCAGGGATTCCCCCTACACAGATAGGGATCCTCCACTGGTCAACTAATCCATCCTTAGGGCTGCTCTGCACGGCTGAAGTAGCACAAATTAGCCTTAACAAAGCAGAGGAGGTGGTACATGGGGCAAGGCATTGGAGAATCAGACCCAGAGTCTTTCCAACTGATATTGAAATGACTTGGTTGAATGGGAGTTTGATGCCTGAGCACCCATCTGAGAAGCTCAATTTTACCTACCCTTTCCACATAAAACTTTGCTAGTTGGCCTCCTATCTGTCTTAATTTTATTTCAAAATCCCTTTTTCAGTATATTTAGTAGGTTGTCATTTTAGCTGTCTAATTTTATGCAAGTCATTACTTTTGTGTTGCTCTTTACTCAGGCTGCAAAATCTTGTTCATAATGCGTGTCTCATCACATGCAGGTCTGATATTCAGGGCTAGGCAGCAGGACGTCCTGTGTTCTAGCCTCAGCACTGCCACTGATTTGCTGTCTGATCTTGGGCAAGTCAATTTGCCACTCTGTGCCATGGTTTCCCCATCTGTAAAAGTGGAGAAAATATTTATTTCCCTGTGTCACAGGCTCATTGAGGGTTAAACATAATGTGACCATTCATCCAAAATATACCAAGACAGCCCTGGTTTTTCATCTGGTGTCTGTGACAAGGTGCTCTACTCACCATGGGACAGCACCACCTCCTGGAGGTGCTGGGGATTAGCTTTGCCATGCTGATGCCACTTTCTGTGGTTGCACTCGGCCACCCTCCATCTCCTTTGCTGTCTGTGGCCCCCTCTCGCTTCAGGAGCCACTGCCTCCTCTTTGCGACTCAGCCCTCCAGCCAGCTCACAATGTGATTTCCCCTTCCAGAGATACCAAAGTCCTTTGGCATGAATACTCCCAAGGAGTCTCTGGCACTACCCTGAAGGTGCCATCCCCGCCCCAGTGGCCAATAGGGAAACCTGGGATCATCCATTACTCTGAGTTCCAGTCCAGTGACCCTATACTTGGCAACTGTGGCCTGCTTTCCTTCAGACCCTGCTGCTTCTTCATTGGACTCCTTACTACAGTTTCTGGTTTCCCCCACTCAAATTCCTTCCTCCCAGAGAGCAACTACTGAGCCCTGTAGCCTCAAGCACACCTCCCTTCTCCCCAACTACTTCCCGGATGCCCTTTTCTGTTGCCAGCTTCCTGGTGTTATAAAGCCAGCCCAGCTCCTCTCCCAGCTGGACTTCACTAGAAAATTAGGCCTTAGCACCCCTCGGCTCTCTTCCAGGTACAGCATATAGGTTAATTGGCCTAATTTACTCTTTCAGGCCTTGAGTAGAGTGACACCCCACCTCAGTGTCCCAGGAAATTATTTTAGGACACCTGAAATGCCCTAGGGTTTCATCAATTCAAAAAAAAATTAATAAATGCAAACAGTTTGTTCTAGACATTGCTGTGCAAAGTCGACAGACAGTGCCATGGAATGAGTGCTCAGTGTGTTGAGAAATGTTTGGGATGAGGAGAGCAGTCAAAGGCATGTCCGGTTCTCTGACCTGTTCTTTTGCTCAGGGAAAATGTTAATGATGCTTGTCCAATGTTTCCTGATAAACTCATTCAGACACTAAGTGACTCGGGGGAAATCCTGCCCTCCCTGAGAAATGTGCACAAAAAGGGGGCAGCAATGACATTTACACACATTACACAAACAAATGGAGTTTAGTCTTTATATGAACGTTTCGTGACCTTAAAAAATGTCACCACAAAAGTGTCCAGGTTTGATTTTCAATTTATGATCACCGGTGCCAGTCTTTGAGTGTGTAAAGGACTCCATGCAGCAAGGGACGTGTATTATAGTAATCCACATTAAATAACTTTCAGTGATAAACTAATACAGCCAAATATAGACCTGAATTACCATCTGATGTTGCTTTTCTGCAGCCACATGACAATATGCACCCGTTTCCCTGCCTTGGCATATCCTTGAGGATTTGGAGGAAGAGCAGTCAGAGGCTTGAACACACAGGTGAGCATAAATGTTTTACATTTGTTTCTGGAGTACTTTTTCCCAACCTAGGTGATCTCTCTTGCTGAGATTGCATGGCTGTTATCCTTGAAAGCATGGCAGACTCGAGAAAAACAAGTGGTTATTATTTAACAACAAACCCTTTCCATTCCAACGAAAGAAATCCAATGACCAGATTCTGACTTGCTTGGCCCCTTGCAGGTGCACAATGTAGGTTAGTCAGCATGGTAACCTTTTACATGCAATACAGCTCTCGAGCCCATATCCTCAAAGATGTTCAGATCTAACCTACCTCCTGCTTTCAATGGGTGCTACGTGTCCAACACCCTTTGAGGAGCTGGGCCTCAGTGACTGTGCAAGGTGTAATGCAATCAGTTCTTCTGAATCTGCAACCATCTTTCCTGCTGTCATTAATTCATTTGGTTGACAGCTTCTCCTCCTCATGGACCTGGTCAGGAATCTGTATGGCCCTGCCAGGACGCCAGCCTTCCTTGTATCTTGTGCCTGAAGGTATCCAGCATCACTGCCCTGTGGCTGTGCAGGGAGCCCTCTGCAGCTCCCCTCTCATGGCGCATAGACCATTTAACCAATTTCCTTGGAAATTCTCAGAAAATTCCTTCTGTCCTCAGAGATTAAGTGCTGTAAAGTTGGAAAAAATACACTGCATTACTTATACATAATGAAGAGATTTAATCCCAGCTGCATGTGCAAAACTCAGCCTTACCTGTGGAGTCATGGCCAGTGTCTCCACAATGAAACCTCTGGGAGTGTTTCTAGACTCGGGCATCCAAGGAGCATTATAATTTTTTCCTACTAGCCACAGCTCCTCTACCCAAACAATGGGCATGGTTTTGGTTTGTGTTTTGAACCACAGTTTTTGCAATCACATGACCTTACCACTTTTATTTCATATAGCATCACTGTGACTTCTTTTGGCCCTTTGAAGTTCTTTCACAGGTCGGACTTTCACCAAGTACTGCTGCAAAGCCTTGTCCAGCACTGACAGTTTCATAATGTAATTGCTAGCTCTTACTCGGCATGTATTTATTTTAACATTTGTCTCAAGCCCTGACTCATAGGCTACATCTTTTCCTGCAGCAGGGAAAGGCTGCAGAAGGAGGGAGGCAATAGAACACTGCACAGCTGAAAACAGCAGCATGGAAGGGAAGGCACGGCTTGGGTGAGCACAGGACATGTAGGGTATTTATTCAGGTACATACCCACATCCCTCAGGTATGTCTTTACTCACCTAAGCCGTGTCTCAAGGTCTACACTGCTAGCTATACCTGTGCACTACCTGTCACTGAAAGGCACATGTAATGTAGATGTACCCTTAGGAGATTTTTATATATTCCTTTTATGGTATTTACAAAAAATTTCATTGATTGCAAGTGTTATTTGATCTGCAATTGTTGCTGCTGTAACTTCACCAAAACTGTCCCCCTGAGCTTAGAGAACTTAGAGCCTGAAGATCTGTCAAACAGGCATCAAATATCTCCCTTGTTGCTACTGTATGTCACACAACAAAAGGCACCTCTTTTATTCATTCTGTGCTGTGACTATGTAGCAAACTTCAGTAAAATTACATCTGTTTTTTCTTTTTTTCTGCTGCTACTTTGTAAATAAACATTTTATGACTACCAAATGCTTCTGAGCCTGCAATTGTCAGAGACATAGCTACTTTGTACTTCCTGTGTTTTTCAGCTCCACTAACTTCGGGGAGATGTGGCTGAAATCTCTGCTTAAAAGTTCTCCAATCTTTGGCCATAGTTGCTGCCATTTTCATTGAAGCTGGAGGTATAATTACACTCTTAGCAACACAAACATTTTGTCTGTGCCAGTGCTGAGCCTTTTCAGCTAGATTTGTTGATTTCTTGTGGATTTAAGTTAGATAGTCACTCGAACAGGCATGTCAGAAAGAGTCATGGAGAGAGTCTCTGCTTCTCCTTTAGTCAGAACTGGAAGGCATTCAGGTCACAGCAGTGCTTTCACCAGGGCCTGATCCAGAGGTCACTGAAGTCAAAGGGAATCTTTCTGTGGGGATTTAAAATGGAGAAACATACAATAGCTGACATCATGTAATCCAAGAAGATATATTTGCTGGTGACTGCTTTGGTTAGTGTATAGGAAAGTCAAGTGGATCATTAAAAATAGGGTGTATTGGAACTGTGATAACATTACAAGTTAACACTTTCAAGTGCAAGAGGTTTCCTGGTTTTGCTTGCAGACTAGGAGGCTCTGAGGGAAGTCTTATGTTCTGGATCTTTTGTGGCAGTCTGCAAAGAGCCAGTGTGGGGTGAGTCAGGCCTCTCTGACTTCAGGACCATCCTGTTTTGCCTCATGGTGGTTGTGTGTTGTTAGGGTTCTGGATAGTAAGAAATAAAGCAGTGTTATACTTCAACCTGCCAGAAAGAGTGTTTGATGCTCTCTTTGATGTGGTTGTCCTTGCTGTCCCCTCACGTGGAGTGGTATGGGTAAGGATCTGGCCATTGGGAGGTGTAGGAGCAATGACCATGGAGGTCTCTAAGGATTGCAAAGGGTGAGGAGTCTGGCATTGTTGGACTAGCAGGTCAACCGAGATCAGCAGCATTTGGGTTTGTGCTCCTGCTCCTTGTCCTGCTTGGACTTTTCCCTGTCCACTCCTTCCTTCTCCATGCTGTCAGTATGGCTGACCTTCCAGGCCCTCTGTTCATGGTCCAATGCAGCACTGACTTGCAGCATTGCAGAAAAAACTATTTCACTAGGAGGGCAGTGAAGCACTGGAATGGGTTCCCTAGGAAGGTGGTGGAATCTCCTTCCTCAGAGGTTTTTAAGGCTCAGCTTGACAAAGCCCTGGCTGAGGTGATTTAATTGGGGATTGGTCCTGCTTTGAGCAGGGGGTTGGATGAGATGACCTCCTGAAGTCCCTTCCAAGCCTAATCTTCTATGATTCTGTGACCTCAATGAACATATCCTCCTTAGTTCACTTCTTTCTCCTCCTCATCAGGATAAAGCATTCTGCATGTGTGGACGGGGAGCTCCTTAAGGCTGCTGTGGCAGAAACTGCTGATAAAAAAAGACAGAGGACTTACTGGATTTACAGTCACAACAGAAAAGGAAAGATAAGTGGGGGTAGGAAGAGGCAGAGTAGGGGTGAAGCACCCCAGGGAAAAATAAAAGTCAGCACTTATGTCTGTGCTCAGTCATCAGGACTGGCTAGCCTGTGGTGGAATCTCTAACATGTCCTAGCTTGTGGTATTGCTGGAGCCCCTTCTACATCTGTCCCTCCTCTTCCTGCTCCTCCTCACTGTTCAAAGCAGGGGGCTCTGTGGCTCTTCCAAGGGATCCATAGTGGTCTGCAGGGTGCAGCCGCGGGCTCCACCAAGCATGGTGTGCAGCTCATTGAAGCAGCTGCAGATCTGTGGCTCAGCACCAAATCTCCCGTTGGCTTCCTCGGCCTTGCTGTCTGCCTTCCTCCGCTTTCATATGACACTGCTGCTCATCCCTCTCGTATCCCTTTGCCTCCATCCCCTGTGCAATCTGTTCATAAAGTCCAGTTTTCTGTGGTTGCTCTGTAGCTCTGTGTGCACAGACTCCTCTCCCCACAGGCCCAGGAGATCCAATACCTCCCGTCTGTTCCAGGCAGGAGTGCATCTCGTGTTTGGAGCTAGCGTGATTGAGTGGGCAGCTGCACAGAACCAGAAAGTTGTGAGGTGTGCGCACCAAGCTGGGCAGGAAAAGGCATTTCAGAAACACAGGATGGGTCTCTGTGGCCCTGGGAGTTTTCCAGCTGTGAGCAGAGTGGTCACCGTCTCAGAGACCGGATCCTTGTGGGACAGCTTCAGGACTGTTAGCGCTGGCACAGGTCACAGTGCCGATACTCACTGTTCATCGCCCTTGTTAGCTTGGCCATGGTTCCAGGCTGTTTACCACTGAGTATCAGCTTCTTCCTCTTCACAGGCTCTTCCGCACCAACAAGATTTACTGTTCTTTGAGTGTGTGTGTGGGGGGGGAGGAAATAAAATTACTTCAAGAGACAAGATTGATGGGGCCAGGGGAAACAATAGTGATTGAAATTCTTAGCTATTCTCCTAAGTGATTAAATTCTAATTGAGGGAAGGGCCTTGTGCTGAACCCGCAGGCTGCACTAGGATGGTTCTGTGGGATGCAAAGGGGAGATGCTTAGCTCTGTCACAGACATCTATTGCTGTAGGCGGCTCTGTATCGAGTGGGCACAATCAATAAAGGGGAGGGTTGACACTGTAATGATTTCTGCTCTCTCTAATTATTCTGAGACTATAGGAGATTCTCTCAAGGTGCAGTATCAACACAGTCTCCAGGAGGGGATTGGGTTACCTTTTATTTCATGCTGCTTACCTCTGTCATGAAAATGGTATCCTTCATTATCCAGCCTTCCCAGCATTTCTGCAGATGAACTCTCCACATCTTCTTTGTCAGGACCGTGGCCCCTTGGAGCCAACAGTATAAATTAAATGTCTGTACTGGACAGTGAAGTCGCTCTTCTCCCCGCCAACCTCACCTCCTTAAAGGATCCTTGTTTTCAGAAGACAGGGTTAAGTTCAGTGACTTCAAAAGCAGCAAAGTCAGACCAACTCTGGACTTTTGAAAACCCCAGTCTTAATGCCCACTTCATTCCTGTCTCCCATGGTGAGTTCAGAATGTAGTAGCAACTTTCCACTTTCAGCACCATCCATAGCAAAAGGGGAAGGAAGTGCTTAAGAGTTTCACAATCCTTGCCAAAGAGCAGGCCAGTTGTTATGTTCTGGAAAGTCCTATGTGACATCCCTCTGCTGGCTTTTGCACTGGTGACCATCCCCATGGTATCTGGACGCCGATCCGATCAACTTTGTGTGTCCTTCAGTGAGAAAAGACTAGATCCATGTGTGGAATGTAGAAAAGAGAAATCCATAAATAAGACAGAAAATGTTTAATTAACCAATTTATCCAGCTGACCCTTATTTGCTAACAAGACTGTGTGTGTTTGTTTTAATGCAGCAGAACTGTCAGTCCTGGGTGTCAGCTTCTGCTGTCTGCATGGATAAGCCTGAGGCCACTGCCTCACTAGGAATTAGAAATTTCACAACACAGTTTCCACATCAATAGCATCCATTCATTTCTTTGGCTTCTCAAGGCTCATATTTCTGCTTCCTCTGCTTTTTGCACATACACAGGCTGAAATGATGAATGCTTCCTACAGTCCATAAAAAGATCAAACAGCTCAAGCTGGTTTTATATTTTATGAACTAAACTATTCCTTTCTGTTGGAAAACCTGCCACAAACAATCTGCTTTGGTAGGTCATAAAATAACAAGGGCAACACGCATCAGATCAGTTTTTCCACTCAAATAACTGACAATGAAACAGCTAGATTGCTTCCCTCCCCCACTTTTTTCTTCCTGCATGCATGTCAGAGGCCTGCACTTTATGTCTGAGCTGCAGACTCGGGCTGAAATGGAACCACAAACATGGTTGGACAGAAAAGGATGAACTAATTCTTTTATTCTGGTGAGCAGATGGGGCTGATACATTTAACTGAGAACCCTAACACTTGCAAACTGTTTAGGTGGAGCATTTCATTGTGACACTACCTGTTACTTGCCTTGGTTTTATTTCTCTGCACCCTCTTTGGGACAGTAGGTTTGTGTTAAAGAATGGAAGGTCCTGAGTGCCAAGTGTCTTTTTAAACATTCGGCCCTTTGTGTGCACATATACGATCAGCGCAATAGCTGTATATCTGGGAATATGAAAGAAATGGCTTACAGGAGACATTTTTGGCTAAATCTGTTTTACTTATTAGTAGGGCTGTTAATTAATCTCAGTTAACTCACGTGATTAACTCAAAAAATTAATTGCAATTAATTGCAGTTTTAATCACATTGTTAAACAACAGAATGACAATTGAAATGTATTAAATATTTTTGGCTGTTTCTCTACATTTTCAAATATATTGATTTCAATTGCAACACAGAATACAAAGTGTACAGTGCTCACTTTATATTATTTTTAATACAAATATATGCACTGTAAAATGATAAACAAAAGAAACAGTATTTTTCAGTTCACCTCAAACAAGTACTGTAGTGCAATCTCTTTATCATAAAAGTGCAATTTACAAATATAGATTTTTTTTGTTACATAACTGCACTCAAAAACAAAACAGTGTAAAACTTTAGAGCCCACAAGGCCACTCAGTCCTACTTCTTGTTCAGCCAATCGCTAAGACAAACAAGTTTGTTTACATTTATGGGAGATAATGTTGCCCACTTTTTATTTACAATGTCACCATAAAGTGAGAACAGGTGTTCAGATGGGACTTTTGTAGCGGGCATTGCAAGGTATTTACATGCCAGATATGCTAAACATTTGTATGCCCCTTCATGCTTTGGCCACCATTTCAGAGGACATGCTTCCATGCTGATGACGCTCATTAAAAAAATAATGTGTTATTTAAATTTGTGACTGAATTCCTTGGGGGAGAATTGTATGTCTTCAACTCTGTTTTACCTGCATTCTGCCATATATTTAATGTTATAGCAGTCTCGGATGATGACTCAGCACATGTTCTTCATTTTGAGAACACTTTCACTGCAGATTTGACAAAACACAAAGAAGGTACCAGTGTGAGATTTCTAAGGGTAGATACAGCAAGGTTTAAGAATCTGAAGTGCCTTCCAAAATCTGAGAGGGACGAGGTGTGGAGCATACTTTCAGAAGTCTTAAGAGAGCAACACTCCTATTTGGACTTCAGAAAAGCAGACTTTGACTCCCTCAGAGAGCTGATGGGCAGGATCCCCTGGGAAAATAACATGAGGGGGAAAGGAGTCCAGGAGAGCTGGCTGTATTTTAAAGAATCCTTATTGAGGTTGCAGGAAAAAACCATCCCGAAGTGTAGGAAGAATAGTAAATATGGCAGGCAAGCAGCTTGGCTTAAGAGTGAAATCCTTGCTGATCTTAAACGCAAAAACAGAAGCTTACAAGAAGTAGAAGATTGGACAAATGACTAGGGAGGAGTATAAAAATATTGCTCAGGCATGCTGGAGTGAAATCAGGAAGGCCAAATCACACTTGGAGTTGCAGCTAGCAAGAGATGCTAAGAGTAACAAGAAGGGTTTCTTCAGGTATGTTAGCAACAAAAAGAAAGTCAAGGAAAGTGTGGGCCCCTTACTGAATGAGGGAAGCAACCTAGTGACAGAGGATGTGGAAAAAGCTAATGTACTCAATGCTTTTTTTGCCTCTGTCTTCACAAACAAGATCAGCTCCCAGACTGCTGCACTGGGCAGCACAGTATGGGGAGAAGGTGACCAGCCCTCTGTGGAGAAAGAAGTGGTTCGGGACTATTTAGAAAAACTGGACGAGCACAAGTCCATGGGGCCGGATGCACTGCAACCGAGGGTGCTAAAGGAGTTGGCGGATGTGATTGCAGAGCCATTGGCCATTATCTTTGAAAACTGATGGCGAACGAGGGAGGTCCCAGATGACTGGAAAAAGGCTATTGTAGTGCTCATCTGTAAAAAAGGGAAGAAGGAGGATCCGGGGAACTACAGGCCAGTCAGCCTGTCATGGTATAAACCCCTTTGTGGTTTATACCTGAACCTTAGTGTCTGAACCTTAGTGTCCAAAAGATGGGGTACCAGCATGAATTCCTCTAAGCTCAATTACCAGCTTAGTACTTGTAGTGCTGCCACCAACCAGGAATTCCAGTGTCTGGTACACTCTGGTCCCCCCAAAACCTTGCCCGGGGACCCCCAAGACCCAGACCCTCTGGATCTTAACACAAGGAAAGAAAACCCTTTCCCTCACCGTTGCCTCTCCCAGGCTTCCCCTCCCTGGGTTACCCTGGAAGATCACTGTGATTCAAACTCCTTGAATCTTAAAACAGAGAGGAAAATTCACCTTCCCCCCTCCTTCTCTCTCCCCCTCCCAGACTCTCCCTGATAGAGAAAGTAATCCTAACACAGAGAGAAATTTAACCTTTCTCTCCCCCTTCCCTCCTTTCTCCCCACCAAGTCCCTGGTGAATCCAGACCCCTGGGGTCTCACACCAGAATAAAAAAAAATCAGGTTCTTAAAACAAGAAAAACTTTTAATTAAAGAAAGAAAAAAAGTAAACATTATCTTTGTAAAATTAAGATGGAATATTTTACAGGGTCTTTCAGCTATAGACCCTGGGAATACCCTCCCAGCCTAAGTATACAAGTACAAATTAAAATCCTTTCAGCAAAATACAAATTTGAACTCCTTCCAGCCAAATACACATTTGAACTCCTTCCAGACAAATACACATTTGCAAATAAAGAAAACAAACATAAGCCTAACTCGCCTTCTCTACCTAGTACTCACTATTCTGAATTTATAAGAGCCTGTATCAGAAAGATTGGACAGAAACCTGGTTGCACGTCTTGTCCCTCTGAGCCCCCAGAGTGAACAACAACCAAAAACTAACAGAACACACAAAAACTTCCCCCCCTTAAGATTTGAAAGTATCCTGTCCCTGGTTGGTCCTCTGGTCAAGTGACAGCCAGGCTCACTGATCTTGTTAGCCCTTTAAAGGCAAAAGAGATATGAAGTACTCTGTTCTATTAACTCTTATTTATCTGTTTATGACACAGCCTCACCTCAGTCCCTGGAAATATCATGGAGCAGGTCCTCAAGGAATCAATTCTGAAGCACTTAGAGGAGAGGAAAGTGATCAAGAACAGTCAGCATAGATTCACCAAGGGCAAGTCATGCCTGACTAATCTAATTGCCTTCTATGAGGAGATAACTGAGTCTGTGGATGAGGGGAAAGCAGTGGA
Source organism: Gopherus evgoodei (assembly GCF_007399415.2). Taxonomy (NCBI): domain Eukaryota; kingdom Metazoa; phylum Chordata; order Testudines; family Testudinidae; genus Gopherus; species Gopherus evgoodei. The sequence continues at coordinate 141,720,933 of NC_044326.1, forward strand.
TGTGTTATTCCTTGACTTTAGCAAAGCTTTTGATACAGTCTCCCACAGTATTATTGCCAGAAAGTTAAAAAAGTATGGGCTGGATGATTGGATGATAAGGTGGATAGAAAGCTGGCTAGATCGTCAGGCTCAATGGGTAGTGATCAACAGCTCCATGTCTAGTTGGCAGCCGGTTTCAAGTGGAGTGCCCCAAGGGTCGGTCCTGTGGCTGGTTTTGTTCAATATCTTCATTAATGATCTGGAGGATGGCGTGGACTGCACTCTCAGCAAGTTTGCAGATGACACTAAACTGGGAGGAGTGGTAGATACTCTGGAGGGCAGGGATAGGATAGAGAGGGACCTAGACAAATTAGAGGACTGAGCCAAATGAAACCTGATGAGGTTCACCAAGGACAAGTGCAGAGTCCTGCACTTAAGACGAAAGAATCCCATTCACTGTTACAGACTAGGGACCGAGTGGCTAGGCATCAGTTCTGCAGAAAAGGACCTAGGAGTTACAGTGGACAAGAAGCTGGATATGAGTCAACGGTGTGCCCTTGTTGCCAAAAAGGCCAATGGCATTTTGGGCTGTATAAGTAGGGGCACTGCCAGCAGATCAAAGGATGTGATCATTCCCCTCTATTCGACATTGGTGAGGCCTCATCTGGAGTCCTGTGTCCAGTTTTGGGCCCCACCCTACAAGAAGGATGTGGAAAAATTGGAAAGAGTCCAGCGGAGGGCAACAAAAATGATTAGGGGGCTGGAGCACATGACTTATGAGGAGAGGCTGAGGGAGCAGGGATTGTTTAGTCTGCAGAAGAGAAGAATGAGGGGGGATTTGATAGCTGCTTTCAACTACCTGAAAGGGAGTTCCAAAGAGGATGGATCTAGACTGTTCTCAGTGGGAGCAGATGACAGAACAAGGAGTAATGGTCTCAAGTTGCAGTTGGGGAGGTTTAGGTTGGATATTAGGAAAAAAAATTTCACTCAGAGAGTGGTGAAACACTGGAATGAATTACCTAGGGAGGTGGTGAAATCTCTTTCCTTAGAGGTTTTTAAGGTCAGGCTTGACAAAGCCCTGGCTGGGATGATTTAGTTAGGGCTGGTCCTGCTTTGAGCAGGGGGTTGGACTAGATGACCTCCTGAGGTCCCTTCCAACCCTGATATTCTATGATTCTCTGAAACTACAGAACCCGAACAACCAAAAAAGAAAAATCTTCTATTAGTGGACTCTGACTCAGACGATGAAAATGAACATGCATCAGTCTGCACTGCTTTGGAATGTTATCGCGCAGAACCGGTCATCAGCATGGATGCATGTCCTCGGGAATGGTGGTTGAAGCGTGAAGGGACATATGAATCTTCATTGCATCTGGCATGTAAATATCTTGCGATGCTGACTACAACAGTCCCATGAGAACACCTAATCTCCCTTTCAGGTGACATTATAAACAATAAGCGGGAAGCATTGTCTCCTGCAAATTGTAACCAAACTTGTTTTTCTGAGCAATTGGCTGAACAAGAAATAAGACTGAGTAGACTTGTAGGCTCTAAAGTTTTACATTCATTTATTTTTCAATGCAGTTATTTTTGTGTACATAATTCTACATTTGTAAGTTCAACTGTAATGATCAAGAGATTGCACTATAGTACTTTTTTTAGGTGAATTTAAGAATACTATTTCTTTTGTTTTTACAGTGCAAATATTTGTAATAAAAATTAGTATAAAGTGAGCTCTGTACACTTCGTGTTCTGTATTGTAATTGAAATCAATATTTTTGAAAATGTAGAAAACATCCAAAAATAGTTAAATAAATGGTATTCTATTATTGTTTACCAGTGTGATTAATTGCATGATTAATCACAATTAACTTTTTTAATCACTTGACAGCCCTATTAAATAAAACATCATGAAATACAAAGCCTCAGAGACAAAGTAGTTCTGTTTGAACAGTGTGGTTCATCTTACTTCTGGCCACTGAAGTGTTTAAAATGATGGTTCATAATAATGACTTGATTCTGTGGATGGTATGAGAGTTTGGAAATGTTGTGATCTCTTGATGAAATGTTGGGCTAATCCAAGACTATTGGGGTTGCCTGGTAAAGGGAGTAGGTGGAGAGAAACAAAAGTAAATGAATGACCAGGTTTTTTTAAATACCAAGATCATTTTAAAATTTAAATAATTCTTCTGGGGATTGAAACGTTCTATGTGTAAGACATCAAAGTCTAGAATACACAGGCTGCTTGAGTTAGAGACCTACCACAGAGTACAGCAATAATGGGTAGGTACCAGCTGGCGTGCAAAATAGGAAGATTGAATATTTCATATCTTCCATTCACAGTCAGGTCATGAACACTGGCTTAAATCCTTTTGCAAATAGTTGAACCTTTAATCTTCACATTTTTAATACTGCATGTTCCTTTGAAAAAACATTGTGAGTTAGAACTTCCCTTAAACGTGGGGCTACAAGGACACAGGCAAGATATTTTTCATAATTCCTAACATCCTTTTTATTTCTTTCTTACTTTAATAACTAGTCCTTGGAAGCTTATACAAGCAATAGAGTTTGTTACAGTATGTTTTGCCCTCCATCATATGCAAATCAATATGTTTATTATTACAGGGTTTCTTGTAAGTACGAATAATTGACAATGATTTTTCTTTTCAAATAGGGAAAAAAATGTTTTGCACAAAATAATTCAAGGTTTATGTGGATTTTTTTAGATAAAATATGTCCATCCAAAATTCTGGGTATAGAGATATGCATTTCATAGTTAGGGTGACTTTAAATTTTTCCACTAAAACTGTTTTTAAATGGAAATTTGGGTTTTCAAGTATAAGAAATTTTTCATAAAAAGGCCCTGTTTTCTACCAAAAACAAACAAAAAAATGCTTTCTTGTCATAAAATCAAACACCTGAAAAATGAATTATATTTGATTCTGAAATGCTGTTGTGGTGCCTCATGGGAGTTGTAGTTCAGTTTCCTCATGTCCCCATTTTTCTGTGTAGGCTGGTCTCCCCATCCAGACTACACCTCTTATGATGCACCATGGACAGGGACATTTGGGATATAATCTTCACCCCACACCATTGGACATCCTGAAATTTTTTGATTTTTGATTTTTTTTGCCAAAAAGTCAAACTTTTCCAAGGAAAATGTTGATGAATTTTTGGTTTTGTTTTCATCTAAATTTTCCATGGAAAAAAGCCTGTTTTCCAACCAGCTCTGTTTATAATAAAACACAGGCCTCTTATTATTTATATTACAAAGCCTCTAGAGGGCTCAGCTGAGATAAGGCCCCTGTTGCGCTAGGCAGTGTAGACACAGAAATCATGCCCCGAAGAGCTTACAATCTACTCAGACAAGACAAAAGGTAGGAGGGGAAACAGAGGTGAAGTGACTTACATGAGGTCACACAATGGATCAGGGAATAGAATCTCTCGTGTCCCAGTCCAGTACCCAAACCACTGGACCATGCTGCCATCCCTTGCAATGTGCAGGTTCGAGGGAGGCAATGAAGTGGAAGAAATCACCAAATGTAGCTAAATCTCTTGTAAAAAGGCAAGCCTCAGCTCCTCGGGGATGTAACCCCATCTCCATGAGCTGTGGAAAGCCTGCTATGTGAAAGATATGTTTGTGGCTCAGCAGATTTTGAAGGGCATGTCTGGCTTCACCTGTTGTGCTTCACTAGCATCAGGGTGGCTCCAGGCACCAGCACGCCAAGCGAGTGTTTGGGGCGGCAAGCCACTGGGGGCGCTCTGCCGGTTGTGCTTGGGGCGGCAAAATGCCTAGAGCCACCCCTGACTAGCATCTCATGGGAAGTTCAGATAAAGCTGATGCTGCTTTACATAATGTTCCTCTGCACCAGACCCAGCCTTGAGGGAACAATACAAGAGGAAATTCCACATGGTGAGCCTCCTCCCTCCTAAACCCCTCCTACCACAGATTTTCCTGAGTTGAAGGGGAGGAGAGGAGGGACAATCAAGACCAAAGACTGAAGCTGGAGCCATCAGGAGTCATCATTCCCTCTGTCATGTATGGTAGACTCAAAGGCCTCCTAATGCCTTTGGTGTCCATGATCACAATAGTTCTGTATGCTGTGGCCATACAGAATTGAAACACCAGACCCATGAATTCCACTTGACATTCCATGTTAAAAAAAGCAATGAAAACCTATTCTTTTTCCATGATTGATTATGCACTAGCACTACTAATGTGTCCAAAGGTCAAAACCTGCTGCTTCCCTTCTTCCGCTGAAAGATGGTCTTGGATAACAGTCCAATTGATGAGGTGTTTCAGTAAACAAACTTGATAGATTGGGGTGGCAGGGTTTAATTTAAGGGCAGGGATGGTAAGGTATGCAATCATTAGTCAATTACTCATCCATTTATTAGCTACAGCTCTGAACTATTAATCATTCAGGAACTTATTTATTTTCCTCTTGTTCTTTAAAGGGCAGATAAACCTTTTGAAAAGAGATGGGGGAAAAGAGGAAATTGTTAGGTCTGTACTCATGGGGACTGTGATGCGGTGCACTGGGCCCTGAGGTCACCTGCTGGAGGCCTTGTGGCCCTGCCACACCCCGCCCAAGAAAAGGGCAGTAGAGCAGTCCTCCAAACTACCTAGAGAGGCTGTGTAGAATGCAGCCAATCAGGGTCAAGCATGCCAATATAAGAAGATCTGCAGGGCCAGAGTGACTTCAGTTCCTTGCTAGAGCTGGAGGAGTGTGGATGTTGTGTGACTGGCTGAGAGAACTGCAGGACCTCAGATAGGGCAGTGCTGCCAGAAGCCAGGGAAAGCAAGAAGGAGCCCTGAGCTGGTTGAAGGGACTCCATTAGGCCAAGGCCCTGAGGTAAGGGTGAAGATGGTGCGGAGCCATGGGGAAGTGGCCCAGGGAATTAGAGAAGCTGTGCAACATAGTTAAAGGGACACAGCTATGATCTACAGGGTCCCTGGACTGGGACCTGGAATAGTGGGCAGGCCTGGGTTCCCCCCAAGTCCCCATTAGTCACTGGGGGAAGTGGCCTGGACATTGAGGCACCACAGTAGGGGGAACTAAACTCTTTATTGACTCAATTGAAGAACTGGGGCCAGAAAGGCCCTGAGAGGGTGAAGACATTGCCTCCAGGGAAGGAGCCCTGGGGCACCGCTCTAGTCCAGAGCAGGGACAAACTGAGAGAGACATTACAGAGAGCACTGGTAGAGGCCCCTGTTGAACTTGTACCCCAAAAGGGGTTTGCTTTGCTTTTATCTCACACACAGACTGGGTTTGACTAAGCCAGAGGGCTGAGTCACCAAAGACACACCACAGAGGAAGAGAATGAAAGCGTATGCACTCGGCCAGGGGGTACTTACTGAGAGGTGGGTACACCCCATTACAGGGATGCACTCAGAACTCTCACAGGAAAGGGAATTTATGGAATGGTGCTTGGGGAGAATCAGTCTGTAAGGAAGTGCATTATTTTATGTATGTATGTCCCTTCCTTTCAGGCAGAAGTGGGAGTATTGCAAAATAGTAGGAGGTGGATATTTTGCCCCTTGGGCTGGCGTACATCTCCATGTTCATCACATGCCTGGAGACACAACCCTGAGTCCAAATATTATTACTGTGTGTCAGCATCCCTGTGGGAATACAGTAGTCAAGTCCCCAGTGAATGCATTGTCATGGCAATTCATGACCAGTGATCCCTTGCCACATTTTCCTCATTTTATACTGAGAGTCTCTGCACATCAACCTTAAAAATCCATCTAATATTCATTTTAGGGATGTCTGAACTGGTTCAGGGGAAATAAGAAGTAACATAAACCTTCACTCAAATCTAGAGTGATCAGATGTCCTGATTTTATAGGGACAGGCTTGATTTTTTGGGGGTCTTTTTCTTATATAGTCTCCTATTACTCTCCACCCTTGTCCCAATTTTTCACATTTGCTGTCTGGTCACCCTACTCAAATCTCCAAGTAAATCATAAAACTAAACTGGATTTGAGGTTTGCAAGAGGAATAGCCATAAACCTCAGTGACCGTGCTCATGTGCCTCCTGACTTTTCAGTATTGGGAGGTTGGCAAGCTCAGATAAGCATCTACAATGGTGGACACTTATTTGAAGTGAGCAGCTGCAATGTTTGAGGTTAATCCATTGCTATGTGTGGCTAAATCTATCTGAGCATTTGGGATTTATAGATTTTTTTTTTGTTACTTCCAATTTATTCTCCTTTTCTAAAACCTTGTGAATTTACCTCCACGTTTTCTTTCACAATCTGCTACAGCTGCTGTGCTTGGGAGGAAAATGGTATTTATAACAAGATGGTTATAGCCCTTCCCCTGGGCCTTCCGTTCACAAAGAAATGGCACGGTGTGGCATGTAGTGTATCTTTCCCCCTTGTGATGGGGTGTCCACCCCATACCAGGCCTGGAGGGGCTAAGGTGGTTAGATGGGCCACTTAACTGCCCAGGCTGCACCTGGAGGGGAGCAGGGGAACATAGAGAACTAATTACAGATGAAGCTCAGCTGGAGAGGAACAGGACAGGCCTGCATAAAGCCCAGGAACTGAGAGTAGAAGGAGGCTGCAGAGACGGTCTGCAGTCCCTCTCAGCATGGGAGAAGGCAAGGTAGCAAGTAACCCAGGGATACAACAGTAAGGTTAAGGACTGTTCAGACCTTGACTGCTTGCTGGAGGGTCCCTGAATTGGAACCCAGCATAGAGGGCAGGCTCGGGTTCCCCTGCCAGCATCTAAGGAAGTGGCACCATGGGGCAGTGAATGGGAAGACTTCCCAGGACTGTGGGTCCTGAGAGACTTTGATACCCCCAAAAGGGAGAAGAACTTGGCCAGAGAGCCAAGCCATGAAGCTAGAGCTGTTGAGCCCCAAAAGAGTGACAGAGTGCAACCGCAGGAAGGGTTGTTGACCTGTCTGGGGAGTAACTCTGCCAAGACCAGAAGAAGGCACTACAGCAGTGAGTGAAGTACCTCATGACACCCTTCAAATCTATTTTTCCTTCTTTGTCACTTTCTATTGATATTGTCGTCTTATTCTATTTTCCCTACTGCAATAGACAATCTTTTATGTCTATTACTTTTAAACTATTAAAACAATTAAGTCTGATAACGAAAGTTTTGGGAAGCAAGATATAAACCTACACAAATGTTTTTAAAAGTGCTGCTTGTCATTATGATGGTCACAAAATCAGACAATAAACACGGGGGTGAAAAATCCCATACATCATCTTGTCCAGCTCCCAGTGAATACAGGATTGTTCCTTACCACAGTTTAAAAATTAATCATGTTTATTACATTGGTACCTAAGGACCAACCAAGACTAGGGCCCCAGGGTAGCAGATAGGGTATCCCCAAAGGGCTTACAATCTAAATAGACAGGACAGACGCAGGGTAGGGGAAAGGGTAGGACGTGCCAGCAAAGCGATCAGTGGGATCACAGCAAATAACGTTGCATAATTTTTGGGGGGAGGGCAGAGTTACTCAGAAGGGGATCAGCTAGATGCGAATGGAGGGAGGCAAGGGGGACAAGGCAGGGGAGAAGGGGCAAGCATGGCATGAAACGAAGGTGAAAACACTGTGAGGGAGGGAGATGGAAAGTGTTGGAGAAATCAGCACAGGGTACAGAAAGTCCAGTCAGAACTGCAGGAAGTTCTTGGAATGTCTAGAAGTCCCTGCAATGGCTGCTCCTGTCCCCATCAGCTGGAGCCTCTAGGAAGTTTTCCTTCAAAACTACAAGGAAAGACTAGGGGAGAGGGTCCTATTGCCCCAAGAGTTCAGGGCAACCTCTCCAGACGCCTGAGACTAGCTGTAAATAATACATGCAGTGGCGTTTCCAAGGCATCTCTTGAGGGGACTGCTCCAGAGTTCACTCGATTATGCCATCCTTTCCCTGGTATTCCCCAGTCCTTTTCTGGCACTTTAGAGATGCATAGTGGTGCTTTCTCAATCACTTCTGCATAGAGATGAAGCAGAGCCTTTGATTCAACAGAGCAGGCATTGAGGAATAACATGAAAGCAGCTCTGCATTTAATTAGCTCAGAGCCTCCACTTGTGTTCTAATCCTCTCCAGAACTGTCATTTCAGTTCTGAAGCACAGCATGGGGAAATTGCAGAATGTGGCCCATATAGAATATGCACTCATGTCAGTGCTCAACTCTCACTGAAGTCCATGGAAGTAACATAGTTGTATGTGAAGAGGGGGATTTGGCCTGCTTTGTTAGCAACACATGCCAGGATCTGCAGTAGTTTAACAAAATTCTAGTGTTTTTATTTAGACATACTTCCAGCAAATGCGCCATGTGCCTTCCACACCCTTTCTACAGATCTCCCCAGCTTTTGTGGATCCACTTGTATTTAAACTTAAAGCAAAATAGTGGGAGGCAGTGCTGGAAGCAGAAGAGAATTGGGGAAGATTTGTGCCTGGATTTCAGGAAGAAGCCAGTTAGGTTACGTAGGTGTGAGAGCCACTCTTTATAACACTGGAGATGGACCTATAACCAACTGTGTGTCAAACAATCAGTTTATCATGGAAATTCCTGAACTCTTAGAATTTAACTATTTCAGGATTAATCTTCAAAACAGCTCAACACTAGGCAGCTCCCATTGTTCTCTTTGGGATAAGGGGCAGGAATCCTCTATTGTTGTCAGTCAAAGAAGATTCTCCATTGTTCTTAATGAGAGAAGAGATTATCTGCTGTTCTCAGTGGAAACTGGTGGATGCTGATCAGTTCTGAAAATATGGCTCCACAACAGAGCATTTTTCATTCCCCTTAAACAAGATTTTTCAAAAATAAGAGCCTAAAGATAGCCTCCTAAGTCCAGGCCCTCAAGGTATTTAGGCACCTAACACTCACATCAATAGGAATTAGGTGCCTGAGTACCTTTGAGAGTCTTGGCCCTATATCCTGATTTAAACTCCTGAATATATAACCTGATTTTAATAAAATATGGAGTACCCAAGAGCTTCTAAACTCTCCAGTGGGATCTGCTGAGTGGTCAGCAATTTTGCAAATCAGACCATGTACTTCAGTGCCTAAATATGGATTTAGGCTAACATTTTTCAAACATCCCTAAATGATTTTACCTTTACCTGTAGGCTCCTATGATTAAAAATCTGGGCCTTTATTTTTGGTAAATATTCCATTATTTTATATTTCTGCTTACAATAGAAGTACGGTGTTAGAAAGGATTGCTCAAAGTCATAAATTCCAAGGTCAGAAGGGATCATTGTGTTGACCTCCTATATAACCCAGGCAATAGAACTTCCCCAAAATAACTCCTAGAGCAGATTTTTAGAAAAGCATCCAGTCTTGATCAGAAACAAAGCACTGCCTTTGCAACAGAAGTGAGGTCTACCCTAATCCTGGAGCTGTCCATTGAACTGACAAACCCATGGGATCAGTTTGAAAAACATCATTCTAATAACACTAAGATTGAAGTATCAGAGGGGTAGCCGTGTTAGTCTGGATCTGTAAAAGCAGCAAAGAATCCTGTGGCACCTTATAAACTAACAGACGTTTTGGAGCATGAGCTTCGGGGTGAATACCCACTTCGTCAGATGCATGTAGTGGAAATTTCCAGGGGCAGGTATATATATGCAGGCAAGCTAGAGATAATGAGGTAGTTCAATCAGGGAGGATGAGGCCCTGTTCTAGCAGTTGAGCTGTGAAAACCAAGGGAGGAGAAACTGGTTTTGTAATTGGCAAGCCATTCACAGTCTTTGTTTAATGCTGAGCTGATGGTGTCAAATTTGCAGATGAACTGGAGCTCAGCAGTTTCTCTTTGAAGTCTGGTCCTGAAGTTTTTTTGCTGCAGGATGGCCACCTTAAGGTCTGCTATAGTGTGGCCAGGGAGGTTGAAGTGTTCTCCTACAGGTTTTTGTATATTGCCATTCCTAATATCTGATTTGTGTCCATTTATCCTTTTCCATAGCGACTGTCCAGCTTGGCTGATATACATAGCAGAGGGGCATTGCTGACATATAATGGCGTATATTACATTGGTGAACGTGCAGGTGAATGAACCAGTGATGGTGTGGCTGATCTTGTTAGGTCCTGTGATGGTGTCACTGGTGTAAATATGTGGGCAGAGTTGGCATCGAGGTTTGTTACATGGCTTGGATCCTGAGCTAGAGTTCCTATGGTGCGGTGTGCAGTTACTAGTGAGAATGTTTCAGGTTGGCAGGTTGCCTGTGGGTGAGGACTGGCCTGCCACCCAAGGCTTGTGAAAGTGAGGGATCATTGTCCAGGATGGGTTGTAGGTCCCTGATGATGCGTTGGAGAGGTTTTAGCTGGGGACTGTATGTGATGGCCAGTGGAGTCCTGTTGGTTTCTTTCTTGGGTTTGTCTTGCAGTAGGAGGCTTCTGGGTACACGCCTGGCTCTGTTGATCTGTTTTCTTATTTCCTCATGCGGGTATTGTAGTTTTGAGAATGCTTGGTGGAGATTTTGTAGGTGTTGGTCTCTATCTGAGGGGTTAGAGCAGATGCGGTTGTACCTCAGTGCTTGGATGTAGACAATGGATCGTGAGATGTGCCCGGGATGGAAGCTGGAGGCATGAAAGTAGGCATAGCGGTCAGTAGGTTTTCAGTATAGGATGGTGTTAATGTGACCATCATTTATTTGCACCGTGGTGTCTAGGAAGTGGACCTCCCATGTAGATTGGTCCAGGCTGAGGTTGATGGTGGGGTGGAAGCTGTTGAAATCGTGGTGGAATTTTTCCAGAGACTCCTTCCCATCGGTGCAGATGATGAAGATGTCATCAATGTAGTGTAGGTGGAGAAGGGGCATGAGTGAACGAGAGCTGAGGAAGCATTGTTTTAGGTCGACCATAAAAATATTGGCATATTGTGGGGCCATGCAGGTGCCCATAGCGGTGCCACTGATCTGGAGATTTATCTTGTCATAAAATTTGAAATAGTTGTGTGTGAGGATAAAGGCACAGAGCTCAGCAGCCAGTTGTGCTGTGGCATCATCAGGGATACTGTTCCTGACAGCTTGTATTGCATCTGTGTGTGGGATGTTTGTGTAGAGAGCCTCTACATCCATGGTGGCTAGGATGGTGTTTTCTGGAAGGTCACCAATGCATTGTAGTTTCCTCAGGAAATCAGTGGTGTCACGGAAATAGCTGGGAATGCTGGTGGCATAGGGTCTGAGTAGAGAGTCCACATATCCAGACAGTCCATCAGTGAGAGTGCCAATGCCCGAGATGATGGGGCGTCCAGAATTTCCGGGTTTGTGGATCTTGGGTAGTAGATAGAATAACCCTGGTCAGGGCTCTAAGGGTATGTTGATTTGTTCCGGTGTTAGTATAGAGAGTGTCCTGAGGAGATGTTGCAGTTTCTTAGTGTATTCCTCAGTGGGATCTGAGGGAAGTGGCCTGTAGAATTTGGTGTTGGAGAGTTGTCTGGCAGCCTCCTTTTGGTAGTCAGACCTGTTCATGATGACAACAGCACCTCCTTTATCAGCCTCTTTGATGATAATGTCAGGGTGGTTTCTGAGGCTGTGGATGGCATTGCGTTCTGCACGACTTAGGTTATGAGGCAAGTGATGTTGTTTTTCCACAATTTATGCCTGTGCACGTCGGCGGAAGCATTCACTGTATAGGTCCAGACTGTCATTTCGACCCTCAGGAGGAGTCCATGTGGAGTTCTTCTTCTTGTGCTGTTGGTGGGAGGGTACCAGTGTATCAGTGCGCTGTTCAGTGTTGTTCTGAAAGTATTCTTTGAGTCGGAGACGGCGAAAGTAGGCTTCCAGATCGCCACAGAACTGTATCATGTTGGTGGGGGTGGCAGGGCAGAAAGAGTCCTCGAGACAGAATAGACTTTTCTTCTAGACTGAGTGTGTAGTTGGATAGATTGACGATATTGCTGGGTGGGTTGGGGGTACCACGGTTGTGGCCCCATGAGGCAGGTAGGAGTTTAGACAGCTTACAGTCCTTTTTCCTTTGTAGAGAGGTGAAGTGAGTAATGTAGATCTCCTGTCTTATTTTAGTGAAGTCCGTTTGTATGGAAGTTTTGGTTATTAATGAGACTCTCCAGGTTGGAGAGCTCTTTTTTGATGTTTTCCTGTTTGCTGTATAGGATGCTGATCAGGTGGTTCCTCAGTTTCTTTGATAGAGTATGACATAATCTCTCACTGTGGTCTGTGTAGTATGTAGATAGCAGAGGATTTTTTACCTTTAGTCCATTTGGTATGATGTCCATCCATTTGCATTTGGAAAGGAAGATGATATCTGTCTGTATTTGTGCAAGCTTCTTCATAAGGATGATGGATTTCCACCCCATACGGCTAAATGCAGTGCCTTGCATGGTGTCAAGTATCAGAGGGGTAGTCGTGTTAGTCTGGATCTGTAAATGCAGCAAAGAATCCTGTGGCATCTTATAGACTAACAGACGGATCGTGTGATGTGCTTCCATCCCGGGCACATCACACGATCCATTGTCTACATCCAAGCACTGAGGTACAACCGCATCTGCTCTAACCCCTCAGACAGAGACCAGCACCTACAAAATCTCCACCAAGCATTCTCAAAACTACAATACCCTCACGAGGTAATAAGGAAATAGATCAACAGAGCCAGACCTGTATCCAGAAGCCTCCTACTGCAAGACAAACCCAAGAAAGAAACCAACAGGACTCCACTGGCCATCACATACAGTCCCCAGCTAAAATCTCTCCAACGCATCATCAGGGATCTACAACCCATCCTGGACAATGATCCCACACTTTCACAGGCCTTGGGTGGCAGGCCAGTCCTCGCCCACAGGCAACCTGCCAACCTGAAACATATTCTCACCAGTAACTGCACACCGCACCATAAGAACTCTAGCTCAGGAACCAAGCCATGTAACAAACCTCGATGCCAACTCTGCCCACATATTTACACCAGCGACACCATCACAGGACCTAACAAGATCAGCCACACCATCACCGGTTCATTCACCTGCACGTCCACCAATGTAATATACCCCATTATATGCCAGCAATACCCCTCTGCTATGTATATCGGCCAAACTGGACAGTCGCTACCGAAAAGGGTAGATGGACACAAATCAGATATTAGGAATGGCAATATACAAAAACCTGTAGGAGAACACTTCAACCTCCCTGGCCACACTATAGCAGACCTTAAGGTGGCCATCCTGCAGCAAAAAAACTTCAGGACCAGACTTCAAAGAGAAACTGCTGAGCTTCAGTTCCTCTGCAAATTTGACACCATCAGCTCAGGATTAAACAAAGACTGTGAATGGCTTGCCTACTACAGAACCAGTTTCTCCTCCCTTGGTTTTCACACCTCAACTGCTAGAACAGGGCCTCATCCTCTCTGACTGAACTACCTCATTATCTCTAGCTTGCCTGCATGTATATACCTGCCCTTGGAAATTTCCACTACATGCATCTGACGAAGTGGGTATTCACCCACGAAAGCTCATGCTCCAAAACGTCTGTTAGTCTATAAGGTGACACAGGCTTCTTTGCTGCTTTTACTAAGGTTGAAAAGTTCCATTGAGGTTCAGGACACAGTGAGATATGAGAGCTTCTGGAAATAATATGTTCAAAAACATTGTTCTTAGATTTGCTGAGGGGGGGGGTTGTTTTTAGGAACTGGATTAATGACAAACACAGTAAAAAAAATAAATATCCTATCCCATGCTCACCACTCTAGTATCTGAGCTTCTTCCAAGTGTACATGCAGCAATGGGATTACTCCTGGCACATGTGTGTTCTCATCCTCTCTCCTGGATGGATAAGTTGGTGCAGTGGAGTATTGTTTGTTAGGAGTTGGCTGGGGGGAAGGGTGTAATACATGTAGAGTGTGTGTGTGTGTGTTAGAGAAGGCAGGTCAAAGAAATGCACCTGGCATCTAGAGCAGAAGGTGGGGAGGCTTGTGATGGTCCCTCTGTGTCCTGGGGGAGTGTGACCCTCAGAGCACCCTCATGCCAGATGGCACACTGTTGTCATGCTATTTACCCAAAAGGTGGCATGTAATATATCACTAGAACATTAATAACCTGCTAGACACTAACCTTCTTGAGTGATATTTGTATGTTTTACCCACAATTTTACAGATGTATTAGAAATAAGTGACTAAACTGTTTAAATGAGGCATGTCAGGAGGAGTTGATAAACAGATTTTCTCCAGACACAGGAAAGTGGCCAGTACCTTAAACCAAGTGTGGCCAAATTCAGTAGCTGTTTGATTGTGTTAGAGGTTGCAGGAAGTGATAATTTACGTTGTAAAATATCACCAATGGGGGAGGAACCAGCCTGGCATGTGGCATCCACACCCGGCAGGGGAAAGGAGCTTTTGGGGGACATCCTTCAGAAGAATGTTTCAAAGGTTTATGAGCTATAAAGGGAGAGGGAGCAAACACTTAATTTATCCATCTCTTGGTCCTGAACTCCTGGCTGTGACCTGGTCTTGATTTGGTCTTCGCCTGCTGACTTAGGCCTGAAACCTGACTTGGACTCTGATTCTTGTAGCACTGCTGGCTTGCAATCTGACTACAAACTGCTCTGCTACTCCCTACCTCAGGTTTCCCCTGCTCTGATCCATGGCCCTGACTGCCTGTCATAAACAGATAGTTAAGTGTTAATAGAACAGGAGTACTTCATGTCTCTTTTGCCTGTAAAGGGTTAACAAGTCCAGTGAGCCTGGCTGTCACCTGACCAGAGAACCCATCAGGGGACAGGATACTTTCAAATCTTGAGGGAGGGAAGTTTTTGTGTGTGCTGTTAGATTTTGGTGGCTGTTCTCTCTGGGTTCTGAGAGGGACCAGACGTGCAACCAGGTTTCTCTCCAATCTCTCCGATACAGGATCTTATAAGTTCAGAATAGTGAGTACTAGGTAGATAAAGCGAGTTAGGTTTATGGTTGTTTTCTTTATTTGCAAATGTGTATTTGGCTGGAAGGAGTTCAAATTTGTACTTGTATACTTAGGCTGGGAGGGTATTCCCAGTGTCTATAGCTGAAAGACCCTGTACCTATTCCATCTTAAATTTACAAAGATAATTTTTACTGTTTTTTCTTTCTTTAGTTAAAAGCTTTTCTTGTTTAAGAACCTGAATTTTTTTTATTCTGGTGAGACCCCAGGGGACTGGGTCTGGATCCACCAGGGAATTGGTGGGGAGAAAGGAGGGAAGAGGGAGAGAGAGGCTAATTTCTCTCTGTGTTAGGATTACTTTCTCTCTCAGGGAGAGTCTGGGAGGGGGAGAGAGAAGGAGGGGGGAAGGTGGATTGTCCTCTCTGTTTTAAGATTCAAGGAGTTTGAATCACAGTGATCTTCCAGGGTAACCCAGGGAGGGGAAGCCTGAGAGAGGCAACGATGAGGGAAAAGGTTTACTTTCCTTGTGTTAAGATCCAGAGGGACTGGGTCTTGGGGGTCCCCGGGCCAGGTTTTGTGGGGACCAGAGTGTACCAGGCACTGGAATTCCTGGTTGGTGGCAGCACTACAAGTACTAAGCTGGTAATTGAGCTTAGAGGAATTCATGCTGGTACCCCATCTTTTTGATGCTAAGGTTCAGAGTGGGGGTTTATACCATGACACTGCCCTTGTTAGAATCCTGGCTGTTCACCATAAGCTAGGCTCATCCAGGGAAAGGCCTACCCTCTGGAAACATGGAGGGAGAAGGCCACTCTCTGCCCAGCATACCCCGGAATGTACTGGAGATGCCTGAATGGGCTGACCACTCCCAGGAAGAGGTCCCCATGCTTCATGCCCAAGTACTTCAGCTCACAACAGAGAACCAAGCTCTGCGCAGGCAATACACCGAGCTACAGGATGAAAACATGGCACTGCAGGCTCAGCGGCAGAGCACACCCCAGATGCTAAGAGAGCAGCAGCTGCAGGATAAGAATGCTGCACTATGGGCATGCACTGCAGCAGTGTACCTGGACCCAGTCCCCCCAATTCCCCTCACAGAGCATTTTAATGGGGACTGCCAAAAGTACAGGAGTTTATTAACCAACTCTGCCTTCTTTTTCTGTTCTTCCTTTGGTCCCTCCCCACTGACAAAGCCTCCTGACTCATTATTAGCCTCCTGATGGGAGATGCATTAGACTGGGCCTTGACCCTACTCAAAAAAAAAAATGCTATCTGACTGGAATGCCTGCCACCAGGCACTTTCTGCCATGTTGGATGATCCCTATCATGTCCTCTCAGCAGAGGTGGCCCATGCAACCCCCAGGAGGGGCACGGACCAGCCTCTTCCTATGCTGCCCACTTTCAGAGACTAGTCTCTGACACTGAATGGAACAAAATGGTCCAGCTCTACTGGTTCTGGTGGGGACTATGTGAGGAGATTAAAGATGTGCTAGCTTGTGTGGAGGCTCTGACCAACCACAATGCCTTTGTCGACCGTGTCATATGCACTGACTGTAGGGTCAGCAAATGACATGAGGAAAGGAAGGGGTCTGTGTTACCACTCAGAACAATAAAGATAATGGATTTCAAGAAGGCAGACTTTAGCAAACTCAGGAAGTTAGTAGGTAAGATCCCATGGGAAGCAAGTGTAAGAGAGAAAAAACAGTTCAAGAGAGTTGGCAGTTTTTCAAACAGACATTAGTAAGACCACAAGAAGAAACTATCCCATTGCATAGGAAATATAGGAAGTATGGCAACAGACCACCCTTGGCTTAACTAGGAGATCTTCAGTGATCTGAAACTGAAGGCCAAGAAGGCCAACGGCATATTGGGCTGTATTAGTAGGAGCATTGCCAGCAGATCAAGGGAAGTGATTATTACCCTCTATTCGGCACTGGTGAGGCCACACCTGGAGTATTGCATCTAGTTTTGGTCCCCCACTACAGAAGTGATGTGGACAAATTGAAGAGAGTCCAGCAGAGGGCAACAAAAATGATCGGGGGGCTGGGGCACATGACTTATGAGGAGAGGCTGAGGGAACTGGGGTTATTTAGTCTGCAGAAGAGAAGAGTGAGAAGGGGATTTGATAGCTGCTTTCAACTATCTGAAAGGGAGTTCCAAAGAGGATGGAGCTCGGCTGTTCTCAGTGGTAGCAGATGACAGAACAAGGAGTAATGGTCTCAAGTTGCAGTGGCGGAGGTCTATATTGGATATTAGGAAACACTGTTTCACTAGGAGGGTGGTGAAGCACTGGAATGGGTTACATAGGGAGGTGGTGGAATCTCTAAACTTAGAGGTTTTTAAGGCCCAGCTTGACAAAGCCTTGGCTGGGGTGATTTAGTTGGTGCTGGCCTTGCTTTGAGCAGGGGATTGGACTAGATGACCTTCTGAGATCTCTTCCAACCCTAATATTCTATGGTCCTAAACGCAAAGAGTTCTGAAAAAAAGTAGAAACTTGGTCAAATTACAAAGGATGAATATAAACAAATACTACAAGTATGTAGGGGCAAAATTAGAAAAACCAAGGTACAAAATGAGATTAAATAAGCTAGAAACATAAAGGGTAAGAAGAAAACATTCTACAAATACATTAGAAGCAAGAGGAAGACAAAGGACAGGGTAGGCCCGTTACTCAATGAGAGGGGGAGAACAATAACACAAAATGTGGAAATGACAGAAGTGTTGAACTTTTTTGTTTTGGTTTTCACCAAGAAGATTGGTGGTGATTGGACATCTAACGTAGTGAATGCCAGAGGCTAAAATAGGGAAAGAACAAGTTAAAAATTACTTAGACAAGTTAGATGTCTTCACGTCACCAGGGCCTGATGAAATGCATCCTAGAATACTCAAGGAGCTGACTGAGGAGATATCTGAGCCATTAGCAATTATTTTTGAAAAGTCATGGAAGATGGGAGAGATTCCAGAAGCCTGGAAAAGGGCAAATATAGTGCCCATCTATAAAATGGGGAATAACAACAAACCAGGGAATTACAGACCAGTCAGCTTAACTTCAGTACCCAGAAAGATAATGGAGCAAATAAACAAGCAATCAGTTTGCAAACACCTAGAAGATAACAAGGTGGTATGTAACAGTTAGCATGGATTTGACAAGAACCAATCATGTCAAACCAACCGGATAGCTTTCTTTGACAAGATAACAAGCCTTGTGGATGGAGGGAAGCAGTAGATGTGGTATATCTTGACTTTAGTAAAGCGTTTGATACTGTCTTACATGACCTTCTCATAAACAAACTAGGGAAATACAACTTAGATGGAGCTACTATAAGGTGGGTATAAAACTGGTTGGAAAACCATTCCCAGAGAGTAGTTATAAGTGGTTCACAGCCATGCTGGAAGGGCATAACAAGAGGTTTCTGCAGGGATCAGTTCTGGGTCCAGTTCTGTTCAATATCTTCATCAGTGACTTAAATAATGGCATTGTCATAAACAGAAGCTAAGGGTTAATGTCTCTTTCACCTAAAGGGTTAACAAACAGTGACCTGCAAACACCTGACCAGAGGACCAATCAGGAGACAAAATACTTTCAAATCTGGTGGAGGGAAGCCTTTGTGGGTTTTGGGTTTGGCTTTGTTCTCTCTGGGTCCTGGACGGGACTAGAGGTGCAACCAGGTTTCTGCCAATCTCCCTGCTACAGTCTCTTATCTATTCAGAATTGTAAGTAAGAAAAGGTGGTCATAGTCTTTTAATTTGTTTTTTTTTTCCATTTGCATATGTGTACTTGCTGGAAGTAGCTTAAATTGTGTTTCTGCTGGAGAAAGTTTCTTTCTATTGTTTATAGTTGAAAGACCCTGTAACTTTTTACCATCTAAAGGGCAGAGATAAACCTTTTACCTTTTTTCTCTTTTTTATTAAAAGTTTTGCTTTTAAGACCTATTTGATTTTTTTCTCCTAGTTAAGGTTCAAGGGAATTGGTGGGGAGAAGGGAAGGATAAATTTTCTCTTTGTGTTAGATTCACGCAGCTTGAATCTGTACGGGCTCTGGGTGAGGGGGAAGGTAACACTCCTCTCGGTGTGGTGATTCAAGAAGTTGAATCAGGCGATCTCCTAGTGTTCCCAGGGCGGAAAGGAAGAAGGGAGGGGGAAGGGAATGGTTTATTTCCCTTTGTTGTGAGACTCAAGGAATTTGGGTCTTGGGACCCCCAGGGAAGGTTTTTGGGGGAGACCAGAGTCTATCAGGTGCTCTACTCTAAGTCCTGATTGGTGGCAGCCTATCAGATCTAAGCTGGTAATTAAGCTTAGGGGAATTCATGCTAGTACCCATATCTTGGATGCTAAGGTCCAGAATTGGGAATTATACTTGACAGGCATAGAGAGTACACTTATGATGTTTGCAGATGATACCAAGCTGAGAGGGGTTGCAAGTGCTTAAAATTCAAAATGATCTGGACAAACTGGAGAAATGGTCTGAAGTAAATAGGATGAAATTCAATAAGCACAAATGCAAAGTACTCCACTTAGGAAGGAACAATCAGTTGGGCACATACAAAATAGGAAATGACTGCCTAGGACAGAGTACTACAGAAAGGGATCTGGGGGTTAATCTGGATAAGAGAAGACTGAGGGGGAATGTCAAAGGTGGGTGGTGAGTCTGAGGCTGGTAGTACCACCTAGCGGCAATACTCCACCATTGGGAGACACAGACACATTCCTGTCTGAAGTCAGTGGCCAGGGGTAGAGGAACCTGGGCACACCCTGCTCCACCAAGTTCCAGCCCAGAGCTCAAAGAAACAATTATTCATCTAGTCCTACCTGTTGTGTAAGACAGGACAGAGAACCTCACCCAGCAACTCCTGCATCAAGCCCATAAATTCTGCTTGAGCTAGAATGCACCTTTTAGAAAGGTATTCAGTCCTCAGTTAAAAGAGAATCCACCACAACCCCTGGCAAGTTGTTCCACTGGTCCATCACCTTTTCTGTCAAAAAAAAATGCCTTATTTCTAGTCTGAATTTGTCTTCCTTTAGCTTCTAGCCATTGGCTGTCGTGACTTTTCCTGCTAGATTAATAAACCATCTACAATCAGAAATCTCTTCCCATTGTAGGTGCTTGTAGACTGTGGTCCTATAACCTCTTAACCTTCTCTTGGACAAACTAAAATGATTGAGTTTCTTAACTCTCTCATTTCAAAGCATGTTTTCCAGAACTCAGATCATCGTGCTAAGCATTGTCAGGGCCGGTGCAACCATTTAGGGACACTGGCATTTGGGGGGCACCATTTTCTTCGGCAGCAATCGTGGCAGCCAGATCTTCGGCTACCCTGGTCGCCGCCGGCCTTTGGGCGGATGGAGCTCAGGCAGGAGAGCGCGGGGAGGGCCAGCTGCAGCAAGTAAGGTGGAGGGGTGGGCGGCATGCAGTGGAACTCCCCGCCCCAGCTCACCCCTGCCCTACCTCCTCCTCGAGCACACCATGGCTGCTTCACTTCTGCCTCCCAGGCTTGTGGCGTCTAAGCTGATTGGCACCGCAAACCTGGGAGGCGGGAGAAGTGAAGCAGGTCACCCCTTCCCCGCCTCCTCCCCAAGCACGCCATGGCTGCTTCACTTCTCCCGCCTCCCAGGCTTGCAGTGCCAATCAGCTTAGGCACCACAAGCCTGCGAAGCGGGAGAAGTGAAGCAGCGACGGCGTGCTCGTGCACGGAGCAGGGGTGAGCTGGGGCAGAGGGGTGCCTCAGGACGGAGGGTCAGGGATGGGGAGCTGTCATAAAGGGGGGGCACCTCAGGGCAGAGGAGGGGAGCTGCCACAAGGGGGGGCACCTCAGGGCAGGGGTACGGGGGGGGAGGGCACAAGGTGGAAGTTTCACCTAGGGTGCGAAACATCCTTGCATCAGCCCTAAGCATTGTATAAACTGAGCAAGAGAGAACCTGCCTGAGAGAGGTTGGGAAACAGACACTGCATAAGATGTAATATAATCCTCTGGAAGAGGCAGAAATGCCACACAAGACTGAGCAGCAACAGCTTATATCAGATCCTTTGTAACACTCCCGCTAGAGGGTTAACATCCTTGCTGCTGCTGACAGGTAGCCAGTGGCAGTATGGCACGGACGCTGGCCATGCAGAGAGGAGAAGGCATGGGAGAGTGGAGGAGATTGACTGCTTTCCTGATGTCATGCTCTGCTGCTCTCTGGCCTCCATGTAGATTGAAGGCTAAGCCCCATATCCGTTTGGATCTGCCTGCCTCCCCACGTCACCCAGGAGAGCATGCAGTGGGGTTCTACACAACAGGAGAGAAAGGTTGGCCCAGTGCTTAGGTCAGTAAGCTAAGATTTAAGGGACCAGAGTTCAATTCTGTGCTGCATCAAAGACTTCCTACGTGACCATGAGCAAGTCACTTAAGGAACGTCTGTAATGCAATCAGGAGGTAGCTAGCTAGACCAAAGCTAGCTTGAGTTTGTCTACACATCAAATCATACCTCCTGACTGTAGTGTAGACAGACCCTTAATCTCTTTGTGCCTCTCTTCCCCATATATAGAATCAGAGTTTTCCCATTGATCTCAAGGGATCCAGGATTTCACCATTAGACTGTCAGGCCGGAAGAGCTCATTAAGACTTCTATGTCTGATTTCTTGCATGACACAGCCCAGAGAACTCCACCCAGCAATTCCTGCATCACACCCATGTGAGCGCAAAGCAGGTGTTTCCACCAGGACAACTCGTCAAGCCTCCTGACCCAAGTAGAGATCACTTACAACAACACTAACCATGTTTCCACTTGACAGAGCCTGCTCTATGTAAACTGTAGCTTCCACCCAGCTATACCTGTCAACTCTACCAATCCCACAGCTGTTGATTGGGTGCAGCAGATCCAAGGAGAACCCAAGGCCCATCTGGACAAGACTAAGGAGGACTACAAGCAGCACGCCGACTGACAGTGCCAGGAAGGCCCAACGTTCGCCGTTGGGTAAAACGTGTGGCTTTCATTCCAAAACCTCCACACCAGCTGGACATGTTGCAAACTGACCACTGATATCTTAGGCAGTACTCCATCAGCCAGATAATCAACCTGGTAACCATGAAGCCCCAGTTACCCAAATCCTTTCAAATGCATCCGGTGTTTAACGTATCCTTGCTAAAATCCTACACTGACAACTCTTTTGGGGTCACAGAGCTCAACCACCAGCCCTGTTGGTGTGGATCCATGGAAAACGGGTGTGGGGCCCACAAGATAGTGGACTCAAATGAAATGCATCTAGCTCTGGTATCTTGTGAACTGGGAGGGCTTTGTCCCAGAAAAAGGGATACCCAGGAGCCTACATCCATGTCCCTGACCTCATAGCAACCTAGCTAAACAAACACAGCCAGTAATGTAAGTCCCCACAGGTGTAGAACCCTGGCCTGAAGAGCTACTAACTAGCTGGCAGCTCCATACTGCCACTCACCAGTAGCTGTAAGCAGCTTCTGCTCTGCTACCCATTACCTGCTGTAGACATAGGGCATGGGAATTCTCACTTTTGTGGGTCAGATAGGCAGCAGCCTTATGGATCCTGATTGGCTTTCAGTCCTATATAAACCCAAGGGGCCTTGCAGGAAGTGTCTAGGCAACAGTGGATCTTCTGTAGCTATCACCTCTGTTCCCACTCCTGGCTTTGACTGTGGCTCAATTTGGACTTTGCCTCCTGACTTGTACCCTGGCCTGGAACTTGACTATAAACTCCTCCTCTGCTACTTCCAGCTTCAGGTTTTGCCCCTGCTCTGACTCTTGGTCCCAACTCCCCTTGTTAGTAGCCTGACAGCAAGACAGGTTTATAATTGAAGAGTTACTTTCCACAACTCAAAACAAGATTTTGTTTATATCTATGTGATCACGTTCATTCAGTCTGGCCAAATGATCACACTTCCTGCCTCTTCGTCTATTTCTGTTAATTAATTTGTTAGGGTATGTCCAGACTACCCGCAGGATCGGCGGGTAGCAATCCATCTATCAGGGATCGATATATCGCATCTCGTCTAGACACGATATATCAATCCCCAAACACGCTCCCGTTGACTCCGGAAATCCACCAGGGCGAGTGGCAGAAGCGGACTCGACAGGGGAGCCACAGCAGTCAATCCTGCGCCATGAGGACAGGAGGTAAGTCAAAATAAGATACGTCAACTTCAGCTATGCTATTCCCATAGCTGAAGTTACGTATCTTACATCGATCCCCCTCCCACCAGTGTAGACCAGAAGTACTGAGGCTGAAGACCAGAAAGGGGAATTAGCTTCATCTCTGCTTCTATCTCTTAGATCACAAGCTCTTTAGGGCACAATCCGTCTTTAATTCTTGAGTCTCTTATACCACCACGCTCATTGTTGTCTTAACAAAGGATTAATAAATTGTAATAACTAATTGTATAGTAAAACCAACTGCCTTCAAGTTAACTCTAAATAAAATTACATTCCACTGCTCTATTGCTTTCACTGGTTTGTGTCATCAAAAATGCCATTACATTAGTACTTAATATGACTGGTCTCATATTTCATGAATTGGTAAATCAGTGGAGCATGGGAAAATGACTCCATAAGCCACATTTTATATTTAATTTTTTTTTACTTAACTTGTAGAATAAGAGGGTTTTTTTTATTATTATTAAAGCTCCAGGATTTTTTCCCTTGTGTTTTCCTGCTTTAATTCTGAGTCAAATACTTCAATCAGACTTGATGCAGTGAGAGAGCTGTCAAGAACTATTTCTATTACCTTCTTCACCTTATATTTATTTTTTTGATGTTTAACATTGTTAGGAAAACCTTAAGCTTTCCATAGACTCTGAAGTAAATGAGAGCTAAGCAGTGGAGCTTGTCCTGTAACTGGCTTGTAGGGCTGAATGTACTATTCCATCATGTCTCTTTAAATCTCTTCTACTTCTGGCTGTTATCTCCTCCCCAGAGGTATGACAATTCCTTATCTTCCCAAAAAGCCATTCCCATATCATGCGCTCAATTGGCTTCGCCAGCCCTAGTTTTATTACTCTGTACTAGCAGTCCTTAGCAAGGGCAGGCAGTCTGTGCCCTGTCACTGTGCATTTCAGGTTGGTGTGCATGCTGTCTAATTCACACTAATGGGGACCCCATCAAGTCAGTTAAGGATTGGAACAGCGCATTCCTCTCTTAGCAATACAGCCAAGGCTCTGGGTTTTCTTGCAGGATCAACTGCCTGATACAAAATACTTGATGAGCAGCAGAAGCCACAGAAAGTTTCTGCTTGATCCCCACAGCCTCAGCTCCTAGGCCAGGCCTGATTGATGGCCCCATCAGCAGTGGCTGCTGAGGCCCCTTCGCCCTGATGCCATCCTTCAGTGGTGACACTGGTGGACAGCTCCTGGGCAACCGCACTGGCATGGCAGGTTAGAACAAAGAGGCTGTGTGAAGCTGCCAGAGGCCTGGAATGTTAGAAGTAGTCCCAGATGAGAGAGATTAACAGACAGAGGGCTGGGGTAGTGGGCAGATGTGCCTGGCAAATATATTGCAGCACAACATGCTACCCTGCATGTGCTCCTGCATAGCTTCTGTGCAATTTCCAAAAGCTTCATGTGATCCACTGCACAAGTGGAGGGAGGTGAGCAGTTCATCTCTCTCCCTCCTGGGATCATGGCTTCAGAGGGGGTAGGGGTATCATTAGGAGAAGTGCTCTGTAGAAAT
The DNA here is from genome assembly GCF_007399415.2 of Gopherus evgoodei. NCBI lineage: Eukaryota > Metazoa > Chordata > Testudines > Testudinidae > Gopherus > Gopherus evgoodei. The sequence continues at coordinate 141,745,410 of NC_044326.1, forward strand.
AAATGCAAAAGTAAACTCTGTCCCTAGTGGCATCCCAGCTTACCCCAGTCTACACCTCTTGTGACTGGCTGGGTTCATGGGATGGTCTTCTCCAGGTTCTGAGACGATAACAGCTAGGGAATATGGATCTTCCTCCTGCTGGATCCAGAGCTAGGATGCCCTCTCCTATGCAGTGATGCTCTGTCCACCGCTATAGGGACACCTGGTGATATTACTACTTACCCGGTTCTTTTCTTATCCAGCAAACATCAGTCAATCAAGTTGGTCAAATTTTCCTTCATCTTTCTCCCCGAGCCCCCCCCCTCAACAAAAAGCTTTTACAGAATAGAAATGTTTGCCAAAAGTCCATTTTCATCCAAATATTTGGGGTGGTTTTTTTGTCACAATAAGTTCATTTCCACATTGAAGTGTGATGATGTCATAGTGAACTTTTATATTATCTCATGTTATCAATATGTGATGAATAGATTTAAATTACAGGATGATGGAAGTACAAGATTGATAAGGATTTAGGAGTGATGAGTGTGTATTAGGTATATAAATAAAGCAAGGCTTACTGGCTAAGGCCTGGGAGATTTCAGCTTAGCCACACTGGGCCTCAGGCTTCAGGAGACTCTACATGAGTGGATGACCTAAGACTGACCCTATGCCAATATAGCCAAAAGAAGTGTGCCATGAGGTGATGTTATGGAAAAATAGACCACAATGTACCCAATTAGACCACATGACAGGAAAAACTTCCTAACTATAAGAATAGTAGGACAATGGAACAAACTGCCTAGGGATGTTGTGGAAGCTCCTTCGCAGGGGATTTTTAAAAGGAGGCTGGACAGAGCCATCTGTCTTGGATGGTTTAAACACAACAAATCCTGCATCTTGGCAGGGGCTTAGACTAGATGACCCTTCGAACCCATTCTGTTCTGATCACAGGTTGCCCTGGAAACAGGTTGATGTAAATCTTAATAAGATGCTAGTAAGAAAAAGGGGAACTAAGAGAACAACCTATGGGAAGTGGGGCACTTCAAAATGTATGGGGTGTGGAAGTACAGACAAGGAAGAGGGTTGGAACACTCATGCATATGCATAAGGTGTTAGGCGTGGTCAGAATAACAAGATAAAGGGTGTCCTGGCTGGGCTAAAGTGGGAAGACCCTGAGGGAAGACCTCATTGGGAAGACCCCATCAGGAACCTCTCCTCTCCTCCTTTATCGATGACCAACAGTTGAGAGAGCCACCAGAGTCCATAATATCTATAGGTATGTCTCTCAGGTTGTGTAGATGTCTGAGTGTAACTTGTATCTTCTAATACAAACAAGATTTATTTACGTGTAACTGGTTTGTGGTCACTGTATCACATCTTTCCCAGGTCACTGCAGTGGCTTATCACACCAAACGCTCTCCCACTTGGACCGCTGCGGAGAAGATGCATCTGCCAGTATCTGGGCAGATTTCTCAAGGCTTGTGCAAAGAGAGCAATGATCAGGACAAGCTGCAGTGCAGAGTGAAGATAAAGGAGCTGAGGAAGGCATACCATAAGGTGAAGGAGGCAAATCGGTTCTGCACCAAAGACCTACTGGTTCTATAAGGAGTTAGACACTCTTTATAGAACCAGGGGTGACTCCTCCACCAAGAGCCCACGGATATTATGGCAAGCCTGGATGCAGTGAAAAGAGAACCAAACCTGGAGAACAAAGTCATTGATGAAGAGTTGGAGTTAGATGATGATGTGGAGGTCCCAGCAGGGTCACCCGATGGGGCAGGCAGCCAGGAACTGTTCACCACTCCAGAGGTATCTACCCAGTCTCAGTTGCCATCTGGCAAGCAAGAAGCAGGAGAGGTGATGCCTGGTAAGTGGCTGTGGTTTGTGTAGTGCAGAGGTGAATTGATGGATAGAAATGTATAAGTCTGGCTGTGTTTCTGTGAGCCAGACATTTCCCTGTGCAGATAATCAGTACTGTGGAACAAGGTGTTGATGCACACCAAAATCTTACAGGAATCCTCCTGAGAGTCCTCTAGGAAAGTTTCCTAGAGATACTTGGCAATCCTCTGCCGAAGTTTCCTTGGCAGAGATGGTTTGTTCCTTTCCCCGATTGTAGGAAACTTTCCCACACCACTGGTCACTTGTGCAGGGACCAAAGCAACACACCGGAGAGCAGCATAGGGAACAGGGCGGAAGCCACAAGCATGGAGTAGATGTACCCTCACTTCCTGGCTTACCCTCAGCAGTGAGATCTGCTGCAAAGACCTCCACCTGTGGACCTACACACAGCTCTGAAAGTCTGCCCTTCCCTGGTACCACCATTTCCACCATGTGAGTGTCTGTGTCTCTGTCTGTCTGTGCGTGTTGTGCAATAAAAGCAAAGTTTTTGAATGGTAACTCATCTTTATTTATTTCCTACAAATTAAGACAGCAGGTACTACCAATATATTCTCAGGCAGTTTAATCGTTTGTTTATTGGAATGTAAGGCTCAGAATTTCACCATTGCTTCCTAGGAAAACTACATGTAATGTAACATTGCAGCACCAATCACAGAGATATACATTACTAATTCTTATTTTCAAAGTGTTGTGTCAAAGCCTCCCTGACTCAAATTGCCCCCTTCTGGGCCTTTCTGATAGCTCTGGTAGCTGGCTGCTCAAATCAGTGGGCAAGCAGTCTGCCTCAACACTCCACCCCTGAGCAAACCTTCACTTCACAGAGATTATGCAACATACAACACATGGCTATGACCATGAGAACATTATCTCATTGAGGTCTAACCTGCCATAATGACATTGCCAGTGTGCCTTTAATCTGACAAAGGCACTTTCCACTGTCATCCAGCACCTGCTCAACCTGTTGCTGAACCACTCCTTACCGCCTGTCCAGGTTTCCCATGTAAGGTTTCATGAGCCATAGCTGTTAGGGGTATGCCGGGTCTCCCAGGATCATTATGGGCATTTCAGCATCCCCCACTGTGATCTTCTGGTCTGGAAAGAAAGTCTCCGCTTGTAGCTTTCTATACAGGCTGGTGTTCCTGAAGGTAGGTAGGTAGGTAGGTAGGGGGTGTGTGTGTGTGTGTGTGTGTGTGATGTACTTTCCCGGACCATCCTGCATTGATGTCAGTAAAATACCCATGGTAATCCATGCGCCTGCAACACCATGGAGAAGTACCCTTTCCTAGCGATGTACTCTGTTGAAAGGTGGTCTGGTGCCAAAATTGGAATGTGTGCACATTCTATCGCCCCTCCACAGTTAGGGAAACCCATTTCTGCAAAGCTATTCGCTATTTCATGCACATTTCCCAGAGTCACGGTGCTTCACAGCAGGATGCAATTAACTGCCCTGCACACTTGCATTAATGCAGCCCCAACAGTCGACTTCCTGACTCCAAATTGATTTGCAACCGACCGGTAGCAGACTGGTCACCAGCTTCCAGATAGTGATTGCCACACACTTCTCTACTGATAGGTCAGCTGTCATTCTGGTGTCCTTGCACCGGAGTGCTGGGGTGAGCTCCACACACAGTTCCAGGAAGGTAGCTTTCTGCATCCGAAAGTTCTGTAGCCACTGCTCATCATCTCATGCCTGCATGATTATATGATCCCACCAGCCAGTGTTGTTTCTGGAGCCCTAAAGTGATGATCCACCATCTGTAGCTGTTCCATGAATGCCAAAAGAAATCTAAAGTTACTTCAATCCATTTGACACAGCACACCAGGGAACTGGGAGTCTTCTTCACTTAGGAACTTCATAATTAACTGCACTGCCATCCGTAATGTCTTAATAACAGTTATCAGAGCATAGGAGAGCAGTGCAGGATCCATCCCTTCTCACAAGATGTCAGTGTGCACAACAAACAAAGGCTGTTGAAAAATGCCACAAAAGAAAGCCAGACGCCCATGGAATGCTGGGATAGAAAGAAATGCATCATGGGCCATTGAGCCCAGTCCCAAGATGCCTCATGATCTGCTCCACCTTCCCACAAGACCTAGTGACAGAAGGTGTTAAGCTGCACTGTGGGCTAGGTACCCACAGTGCATTGCTCACACTGTCTATGATTGTGTCCCAACTGTGGCCATGCTCTGCCGACAGAGGGAGCGAGGGTGAACACGCAATACCAATTTTTATTATAGCACTTTTTGAGTGTCAACATAACTTTTGTTGACAAAACTCTGTAGTGTAGATAAGGCCTTAGTTTGGAAGGCCCCAGTGAGAATTTTCAAGCAAAAGTAGCCTTTTGATTTCAAGAAGAGTAGAAAGTAATGTCATGAAATGAAACAATTACTTAAGTGGAGGGGTAGGGCTATTTGGTGGAATGTTCACGAACTTGAACAAAACATTTTTTGTTGTAAAAGCATTTAGGGTACATCTATGCAGCAATTGCACCTGTGGCTGACCCGTGCTAGCTGACTCAGATTCATAGGGCTTAGGCTGTGGGGCTGTTTCATTGCAGTGTAGATGTTCTGTGCTTGGGCTGCAATTACACAGCCTTGCAACGGGAGCCCTGGGAGCCCGTGTCAACTGGCATAGGCCAGCCACGGGTGTCTAACTGCAGCGTAGGCATACCCTTATATCAGAACAAAGTATTTATTATTATCAATACATACCACCTTTCTCCTGCTCAGTCTACCTTCTGTATTCTGCAGAGATCTATTTTATTTGTCCTTTGTTTGATCAGAGAGAACATAATAGGGCTCTTTTTGCTGATGTAATTTCAGTGAAAGTTTGACTGAAGACATTTCCTTAGTGATTCATACTCAGATGGCTCAATATCTTGTCATAGCTTCTTACCACATCTAGTTCCTAATGGGAAAAAGAATCACATTGTGATGTTACACTCCATATGCTTTGTGAATGTGACTGTGATGTAACTGGAATATGCTTCATGCAAAAGGTCTCTTGTAAGGTATCATAACAAAGCTTCTGATCTACTGAGTGTGTTCATCCTATTTGTTGGCATGTATGATTTCTATGCCTGGAGTTAGGAAAATAAGATGTAAACATATGAAGTGGAAGATATTAAGGATGCTTCAGAATCAATGAACTGTGAATGGGTTTGTTAACTGCAAGCCTTCCAGTGTACATGTTGGCCAGCTCCTAGGTAACGAAGAAGGAGGTCTTACAGAGACATGTGATCATGTCACCTAAACTGTAATCCATCTTAAACTTTGTGCTTTTCCATTTAGACAGAGGGGTGGAGACCCAGACAGACAAAAGATTCTCGCCTTGTGCCAAAGCTATAAAAGGGGATGGAACAGAGCAAAAAGGGTACAGGCATGAGAAAACTCCTAGTTTCCACCTAAGATGTCTGCTGGAACTAACAAGGAATGTACCAGGGGAAAGGATTGGGCCAAGACTAGGAAGGAGTCTAGTCTTTGAAAGAAGCTTATTGGAACATCTCTGAGGGTGAGATTTACCTGTAATCCGTTTCTCAATATATTAGGCTTAGACTTGCATGTTTTATTTTATTTTGCTTGGTAACTTGCTTTGTTCTGTCTCTTATTACATGGAACACTTAAATCCCACATTTTATACTTAATAAAATCATTTTTGTTTATTGATAAACCCAGAGTATGTGATTAATACCTGGGGGAGCAAACAGCTGTGCATATCTCTCTATCAGTTATAGAGGGCAGACAATTTATGAGTTTATCCTGTATAAGCTTTATACAGAGTAAAACAGATTTATTTGAGGTTTGGTTCCCATTGGAAACATGGCATCTGGGTGCTTGAGATTGGTGACCTGCTGAGCAGTTTTTGGTGAAAGTCTGCAGCTTTGGGGGTGCGGTCCAGATCTGGCTCTGTGCTGCAGCAGACTAGCATGTCTGGCTCAACAAGGCAGGGATCTGAAATCCCAGGCTGGCACGGAAAACGGGCTCAGAGGTAGTCTCAGCACATCAGGTGACAGTCCCAAGGGGGTCTCTGACCGAACCCATCCAGGGCTGGCTCTACAGTTTTTGCTGTCCCAAGCAGTGCATCGAATTGCCGCCACGGGCAGCGGGGGCAGTCCGTATGCCCTTAGGGTGGCAGGCGCATTTCCGTGGCGGTGGCAATTTGGTGGCAGCTTCTATGTTTAGCTGAAGCTGCCCCAGACAGCTAAACATAGAAGCTGCTGCTGCCGAATTGCCGCCACCACAGAAACACGCGTGCCACCCTAAGGGCACATGGACTGCCCCTGCCGAACGCGGCGGCAATTTGGTGCACTGCTTGGGGGCAAAAGAACAGGGACTGCCGCCCCCTGCAGAATGCCACCCCAAGCACCAGCTTGGAATGCTGGTGCCTGGAGCCGGCCCTGAACCCATCACACACATACTCATCTGTAAACAATTAGGGGCTATTTAGATAAGTATTAAAAATACCTCCAGCTCTTGATATTGACGGAATTTCAAGATTTTACCAGACTCCACTAGCCCCCAACATATCACGTAAGACAGGTTTCACTGAGACATTCAAAAAGCATAAGTCAGGCATTAAAAAACTAATGAGCTGGGCTTTCAAACCATGAGATTTTTAATAAATGTTTGTTCTTTTTGCCTGTCTTCTGGTCTCTAACCTTTTAGCATGCACTCATTTCACATTTTCAAGCTTTTCTCTGAAATCACAAGGCCTAGAAGCTTAATTTAAAATGAAAGCTAAGTCTCCCATCTAATCACCTGACTGTAGGAGCTGGGACTTGAAGAACATCTAATATCACAAGGCTCATGATAAAATTATGAGTTTTCAACACTAAAATTACAGTGTGGTGTACCCCCTCCCCCCGGAGGTGCTGAGCACTGTCCTACTGAAGTCACTTGGAAATAGGGGGTGCTCAACACCCTAGAAAATCAGACCACTTCTTTAGGCTACCCTAGTCTGAAAATATTGGCCTTAACTTTTCTGAATTTCAATTTACTTGTCTATGACATGGAAGTAATAATAGTCTCTCGAGGGATGTAGGGGGTTAGGAGATTGAATTAATTAGATTTATAAAGTGCTTTGAGATCCTCAGATGAAAGCCATATGTACAGAGGAGCATGGGATTATCATTAATTAATATAACTGTTATTATGCCCCTTGGCTCTCTAACTAATTATTTCCAAAACTTCCTACTCCATCAAATCATCAGTCAAGACTTCTAAAAATGACAGGGCAGGGTTGTGTGCCATATGATTGATCGGTAATGAGAGCTGATATTTCCTGCATGCACAGCATAGTTAATATTCCAAGATCAAACCAAACTCCATCATATGGGAGAAGAAGCAGTGACTTTTTAAAAATGTGGTAATATAGTTATATATATTTTTAAATACCCCAGTGGAACTCTGACACCAGCCTTATATACTAGTCAGTCCTTATGACCCCTGTGTAATTCATGGAAAGATACAGCCATAATAAAACATGCCTGAAAAGACACCTAAATCAAAACTAATAGAAAAGCAAATTTAGAAGCCATTTGACAAAAGCTTTCAAGGTGACTGTTAGAAGAAGCAACATTGGGCCCCAGGGCTTCCACAGTTCCCACTGTATTGACAGTGAAGGAAATAGAGGAGATTAAGCAAAGCTGGTCTGAAAGCTCCTACTTTGTAGAGCCATCCACTCCCAGATTGGTTAGACAGGTTTCATGCTGATATGTTAGGAGAGTAGAGCTGGTTTGAAACGGTTCTTTTTTCCACAGAAATTTTTGATGAAATGAAATTTTTTTTTAATGTTCATGGAAATGTTCAGCAGAAAATTTCAGCCTTTGTCCAAAAATAGAACCTAAATATTTTCAGTTGGAAACAGCCAAAAACTGAAGAAAAAAAAAATCTGTTCACAACTGCCAATGACAAAAATTGTATTTTTTTTGGCTTTTCAATTTTCCAATGAAGGATATTTTCTGAGGAAAACAGGTGCTTTCTGTACACATTACTTTTTATCAAAAACGTAAATTTATGTCAGAAAAAAAAATTGTCAGAAAATGTGCACCTATCCCTAAAGGAGAGCCATTTACTCTTGCATACTTCATCCCCACAGTCTAAGCTGAAACATTACTGTGACAGGGTATACCAGAAACTCTGAGGCCTCCCGCTGGTGCCTCATGGCCCTGCCACACCATGCCCCCAAAAAGAGCCATGGAGAGGGTCCTCCAAGCTGCCTAGAGTGGCTGTGCAGGATGCAGCCAATCAGGGCCCAGCAGCCTAGTATAAGAAGAGCTGCAGGGCCAGAGAGAGTTTAGTTCCTTGCTGGAGCTGTAGGAATGGGGCAGGGCTGAACCAACCAACCAACCACAGACAGGGCAGTGCTGCCAGAAGATGGGAAGAGCGAGAAGGAGCCCCGAGCTGGCTGGGGGACTCCATTAGGCCCTGAGGTAAGGGTGAAGACAGTGTGGGGCTGTGAGGAAGTGGCTCTGAGAGCTAGAAAAGTTCTGTGACATAGTTGAAGGGACCCAGTAGATGGATGCAATCTACAGGGTCCCTGGACTGGGACCCAAAGTAATGGGTTTGCCTGGGTCACCCCCCATTAGTCACTGGAGGAAGTGGCCTGGGCATTGAGGCATCCTGGAGGGAGAACTGAACTGCAATGACCTAGCTGGGAGAGCTGTAGCCAGGAAGCCCAAGATGGTGAAGACATTGTCCCTGCTCTGGGATAGAGCAGTGCCCTAGGGCTCCCTCCTAGGAAACGGGGGGGGGGGGAGAGAGAGCAGGTACATGCACTTGGTCAAGGGGGCACTGATGAGAGGTGCTAAAGGTGAGATAAAGCTCTCTTTGTGCAGACACACTGGCTAAATGAGGACAAATCTAGATGGACTTTAAGCAGCAGGCTGCAGCCTCTATTAAAATTAAATGCAGGGGAGGGGTGCTACCTGCCCATTGCCCATATTCTCCTTTACCAGTTATTTAATTGGTTCCGGTGCCAAGATTGCAGGGCTTCTTACCAGATAATCCATATCTCATGATAGGCTGTCCTCAGCCTTCCCACCAGCTCCCCGCCCCAACTCTGCTTACTGAGTCCTCCTCCCACCTACCCTCTGCTGGGCAGATAGAGGTGTTTTAGCCTCAGCCCACAAGGACTCACCCTATCCCATGAGTCCAAGGCCCATGACCAAATCCCAGTTCTCTTATCTGGGAGTGGTTCATTTTATCCTTCTAACTGCACTGGGAACCAGCTGCAAGTTGTGATGAATTAACAACTCAACCCACATACCTCAGTTAGGTGCTAAGCATGTTCCCACTAAACCGACTGGGGCTTGAGGGTGCTTCAAGGAAGGCAATAAACTTCCTGGTCATCTGCCAATTGGCCCATGAGAGAGAAAATTCCTTCATGACCCCAAATGGGCAATCGACTCAGCTTGCAGCATCTCTCCAGCTGGATCCCCTGATGGGGCTGCTGTACTGGAACCAAAAGATGCTCTACGGGGCTGCCACTCCGAGTTAAAGCCTGGGACCTAGGGAATGCTGGGCACTTGGCACCTCTCCCCACAGCTGGCCAATAGGTGCCAGAGACTCCCATAGGGAGGAGGAGGTGGTATCTAATGTCCCTCAGTGAGTGTCTCCTTCCCTCCCTCCAGGGCTGTCCCCTTTCACTATCAGCCCCATAAGTTTCCCCCATCCATTGAAACAGGTGGGATCATTCATCCAAATCATGCTTATTTCCTACCACAAGTGGCTTACCCAGTCACTCCGGTCTATCTGAGGGGTTTTATATTTCTCAGATTCTGGAGCAGCACTATGCTTAAACCATAGATTGCCCAGCCTTTCAGCGCTTCCATCTGTAATGCGGTACTAGACAGACTGTCAGATCAGCTCATTGCTGACCCTTCTGCCAAGCACAGCGTTCCTTCACCAAGATATTGGGACTGGTTCTCCATGGCCTCACCCCTTGTGCAACCATGCACACAAGTACAAAGAGCAATTCTGACCAGAGAACACCTGATCCCAGCTTTGCATTGGTATAAATGACTGCACAAAAGGCAACATGGGGGAATAAGACCAGTGGTTTTAACCTACATTTGAAAATAATGACCCACTAGTATCCACACCAGGGTTTTGCAACCCACACAATGCCGCAGTGAACAATCACTTACCTGCAGTGAGAAATGTCCATTACTTGTCTGAAAATAGGCTAAAAGTTTTTCTTCTGTGTTTTCAAGCCACGTGCATGAGCAGGTCAAACAAATGACAGGGCAGGTTCAACATACAGCATTCTTGTAAACTACCTTCATTCATGGGCTTTGTATGACACCAGGAAGTCTCTGCACCTTTCATATATCCTAGGCAGGAGAAACAGAGACCTAAAACCTGTTTATCATTTACACTGAGGCCCCTTTAGACTGACCTGGCAGAGTAAAGGGGTATTACAGTGGGTGTAAATTACACTTATGCTCACTTTAAGGCCCCTTTACATTCCCAGAATGGTATAAAGGGGCTTTAGTGTAAGTAAGAATCAGGCCCCTGTTTTCTACTGTTGAAGTGATATTCAAAAGAGCAGCATGCATAGTTTTACAGGAGATGATCTGCCAGGCTTTTCTCAGTAGTGTTGAGGGCCTAGTGGACCAGGATGAAGAGAAGAATCCAGGTGTAGGGGGATGCATGGAAGAAGGCACAGAGATGAGAATGAGAACAGGACAATGAAGGGGTGGTAGAGTAGGGAGAAGGAAGAGGAAGATGCCACAATCTCAGGGGCTGTAGAGTGTCAGAAAGGCCACAAAGTTCTCCCTGTTCCACAGCTGGAGCACACTGTCTCCATGAGCCCTGCCACCATGGAAAACAAGCATCAGAGTTTGGAGCTGCCTCTTGCCAACTCATGGCACTATCACTACAGAGTTAGCCTTGCTCTAGCACTTCTGTTTTTCGCTTGTAGGATGATATAAGTGCATTAGCCAAAAAATCCACCGAGCCCCTGTCATAAACAGATAGCTAAGGGTTAATGTCTCTTTCACCTGAAACACCTGACCAGAGAACCAATCAGGAAACCGGATTTTTTCAACTTTGGGTGGAGGGAAGTTTGTGTAAGAAGTCTTTTGTCTGTCTGCCTGCTTCTCTGAGCTTTGGAGAAGTACTTTCTACTTTCTAGTCTTCTGTTTCTAAGAGTAAGGACAAAGAGATCAGATAGTAAGTTATATGGTTTCTTTTCTTTGGTATTTGCATGAATATAAGTGCTGGAATGATTTGATTTGTATTCTTTTGAATAAGGCTGTTTATTCAATATTCTTTTAAGCAATTGACCCTGTGTTGTATCATCTTAATACAGAGAGAACATTTGTATTTTTTCTTTCTTTTTTATATAAAGTTTTCTTTTAAGACCTGTTGGAGTTTTTCTTTACTTCAGGGAAATTAAGTCTGTACTCACCAGGGAATTGGTGGGAGGAAGAAATCAAGGGGAGAGCTGTGTGTTGGATTGCTAGCCTGATTTGGCATTTCCTCTGGGTGAAGAGGAAAGTGCTTTTGTTCCAGGATTGGGAACGGAGAGGGGGAATCACTCTGCGTAGTTTCACAGAGCTTGTGTCTGGGTATCTCTCCAGGAGCATCTGGAGGGGGGAAGGGAAAAAGGATTATTTCCCTTTGTTGTGAGACTCAAGGGATTTGGGTCTTGGGTCCCCAGGGAAGGTTTTTCAGTGGGACCAGAGTGCCCCAAAACACTCTAATTTTTTGGGTGGTGGCAGCAGTACCAGGTCCAAGCTGGTAACTAAGCTTGGAGGTTTTCATGCTAACCCCCATATTTTGGACGCTAAGGTCCAGAATCTGGGAATAAGGTTATAATATGGTGTGCAGCGTTGTGGGAAAGATACAATCCAGAAGCCAGTAGGAATATTATATTTTTTTTTCTCTGCTAAGGGCTTTTTAGCAGAGAGAAACAGTTTGGTTTTAAAAGGGAACCAGAGAGAATTTTTTTTTCTGCTCTCTAGCAGTTTGTGGTTTGCATATTAAGCGAGAAGACTGTTAAGGGTCTTTTGTCATGCAATAGCCCTCCCATTAGGAGGCAAATACCAGCACTTATATGCATGCAAATAAAGTGGTTTTTCTGGTTTCCCTTCATTGAACATTAGCTAGAGAGAGAAAAGAAAAAAAGCCCTGTTGCTAGGCAGACTTCAGGAGGCAACAGAGAGCCTGCAGTTCAGAAGATAAACACCGGAGGGCACCCCAACACAAGAAAACAGGAACCATGACTTCTAAGGCAAGGATTGACGCCGAAGAACAAATCAAAGACGCTGAACACAGGCGACAGATGGAGATGAAAGAAAAGGAAGAAAGCCTCAAACTGGCAGCCTTCCAAAGAGAACAGGCAGCCCAAGAGGCAGCACACAAAAGAAAACTAGAAGAAGAAGAGGTGGCCCACCGCCGAGAAATGGAAAAACAACAAAAAGAACTGGAAAAACAACAAAAAGAGAATGAAGAGAAGGAAAAAACAGAGAAAACATGAACTGGAGATGGCAAAAGCTGGGCTGCATGTGCCAGCCAACCCTAACAACCCGGCGCCAATTATTGCTCCACAGCACAGGAAATTTCCCACCTACAAGGCAGGTGATGACACCGAGGCCTTCTTGGAAAATTTTGAAAGAGCCTGTCTTGGGTACAGCATCCCCGAAGACCAGTACATGGTAGAATTAAGGCCCCACCTCAGTGGACCTTTAGCAGAGGTGGCAGCTGAAATGCCCAAGCCGCAAATGAATGACTATAAACTTTTTCAAACCAAGGCCAGATACAGGATGGGGATAACCCCAGATCATGCCCGTCGGCGCTTCAGAACCCAAAAATGGAAACCAGAGGTGTCATTTCCCAAACACGCCTACTACATTGCAAAAAACTATGAGGCCTGGTTAACAGGAAACAACATTCAAACCTTGGAAGAAGTGAACCTCCTCATACAAATGGAGCAGTTCTTGGATGGTGTTCCTGAAGACATCACACGGTACATACAAGATAGAAATCCCAAAACTATCGCTGAGGCGGGGGAGATTGGAGCCAAATGGATGGAACTGGCAGAAAGCAAAAAAGCTACTGTCAAGGGGAACGATTACCCCAGGGGGCACACAGACCATAAACCCTACAACCGAGGACAGCCAAAGACCCTACATACCACCCAAGTAAAGCCACAGATACCCTACTCTTCAACCTCACCAGTCTCCAGTAACTCACCTCGGCCCAGTGACCCATCAGATGGAAGATGCTTTAAGTGTAATGAACCGGGACATATCAAGGCCAACTGTCCCAAGAACACCATGCGAGTGCAATTCATTACACCACCATCACACCAAAGATCCCCAGGAGATTCCCTTGGAGCGAAGGGAAAATTTGAGAGTGGGCGGAAAGAAGGTTACTGTGTGGAGAGACACGGGGGCACAAGTGTCAGCTATCCACCAATCCTTCGTTGACCCCAAATTCATCAACCCAAAGGCCAAAGTTACAATTTACCCCTTCATGTCACAAGCTGTAGACTTGCCTACAGCTCAACTGCCTGTCCAGTACAAAGGCTGGTCAGGAATGTGGACTTTTGCAGTCTATGACAATTATCCTATCCCCATGCTACTGGGGGAAGACTTGGCCAACCAGGTGAGGCGGGCCAAGAGAGTGGGAATGGTTACCCGTAGCCAAACCAGGCAAGCTTCCAGACCCATTCCTGTTCCTGAGCCGTCCACAGAAGCCCCGTCTGTGTTACCAGAGACCCAGACAGAGGCAGTGGACCCGGATTCCATGCCTACCACTGAAACAGCCACAGCATCTCCAGTCCCAGGCCCGGAACTGGAACAGCAACCAGCACCAGCAAGTGCAACCACATCTTCAAACTCAACGCCAGAGGGCGCCAGCAAGCCAGAACTGGCAGAAGCAAAAGACAGCCATACCCAAAAGGCTCAGCCAGAGCCTGAAATACCCTCAGGTGCACCAGCGGAGAGCGGTTCACCAGCAACGGAAACAACCCCATCACCTACATCGCTTCCAGAGGGACCAAGCCCAAGTCTACAGTCTGAGGAAAAACTGGTGACCCCAGCCTCAAGGGAACAGTTCCAGGCTGAGCAGGAAGCAGATGACAGCCTTCAGAAAGCGTGGGCGGCGGCACGGAGCACCCCACCGCCTCTCAGCTCTTCAAATCGATCCCGGTTTGTTATAGACCAAGGACTTTTATACAAGGAAATTCTTTCTGGTGGACACCGGGAAGAATGGCAGCCGCAAAAACAGTTGGTGGTTCCAACTAAGTACCGGGAGAAGCTCTTAAGCTTAGCCCATGATCATCCCAGTGGCCATGCTGGGGTGAACAGAACCAAGGACCGGTTGGGGAAGTCCTTCCACTGGGAGGGGATGGGCAAGGATGTTGCCAAGTATGTCCGGTCTTGTGAGGTATGCCAAAGAGTAGGTAAGCCTCAAGACCAGGTCAAGGCCCCTCTCCAGCCACTCCCCATAATTGAGGTCCCATTTCAGCGAGTAGCTGTGGATATTCTGGGCCCTTTCCCAAAAAAGACGCCCAGAGGAAAGCAGTATGTACTGACTTTAGTGGACTTTGCTACCCGATGGCCAGAAGCAGTAGCTCTAGGCAACACCAGGGCTAACACTGTGTGCCTGGCCCTAACAGACATCTTTGCCAGGGTAGGTTGGCCCTCTGACATCCTTACAGATTCAGGGTCTAATTTCCTGGCAGGGACCATGGAAAAACTGTGGGAAACTCATGGGGTGAATCACTTGGTTGCCACCCCGTACCACCATCAAACCAATGGCCTGGTGGAAAGGTTCAATGGAACTTTGGGGGCCATGATAAGAAAATTCATCAACGAATTCTCCAATAATTGGGACCTAGTGTTGCAGCAGTTGCTGTTTGCCTACAGGGCTGTACCACATCCCAGTTTAGGGTTTTCACCATTTGAACTGGTGTATGGTCACGAGGTTAAGGGGCCATTACAGTTGGTGAAGCAGCAATGGGAGGGGTTTACGCCTTCTCCAGGAACTAACATTCTGGACTTTGTAAGCAACCTACAAAGCACCCTCCGACACTCTTTAGCCCTTGCTAGAGAGAACCTAAAGGATGCTCAAGAAGAGCAAAAGGCCTGGTATGACAGACATGCCAGAGAACGTTCCTTCAAGGTAGGAGACCAGGTTATGGTCTTGAAGGCGCAAGAGGCCCATAAAATGGAAGCATCATGGGAAGGGCCATTCACGGTCCAAGAGCGCCTGGGAGCTGTAAACTACCTCATAGCATTTCCCAATTCCTCACTAAAGCCTAAAGTGTACCATGTTAATTCTCTCAAGCCTTTCTATTCCAGAGACTTACAGGTTTGTCAGTTTACAGTCCAGGGAGATGATGCTGAGTGGCCTGACGGTGTCTACTACGACGGGAAAAAAGACGGTGGCGTGGAAGAGGTGAACCTCTCAACCACCCTGGAACGTCTGCAGCGGCAACAAATCAAGGAGCTGTGCACTAGCTTCGCCCCATTGTTCTCAGCCACCCCAGGACGGACTGAACGGGCATACCACTCCATTGATACAGGTAATGCTCACCCAATCAGAACCCCACCCTACCGGGTGTCTCCTCATGCCCAAGCTGCTATAGAACGGGAGATCCAGAACATGCTACAGATGGGTATAATCCGCCCATCTACCAGTGCATGGGCATCTCCAGTGGTTCTGGTACCCAAACCAGATGGGGAAATACGCTTTTGCGTGGACTACCGTAAGCTAAATGCTGTAACTCGTCCGGACAACTATCCGATGCCACGTACTGATGAGCTATTGAAAAAGTTGGGACGTGCCCAGTTCATCTCTACAATAGACTTAACCAAGGGGTACTGGCAAGTACCGCTAGATGAACCTGCCAAGGAGAGGTCAGCATTCGTCACCCATGCGGGGGTGTATGAATTCAATGTCCTTCCTTTCGGCCTTCGAAATGCACCCGCCACCTTCCAGAGGCTGGTAGATGGTCTACTAGCTGGACTGGGAGAATTCGCAGTTGCCTACCTCGATGATGTGGCCATTTTTTTCAGACTCCTGGCCCGAACACCTACTCCACCTGGAAAAGGTCTTTGAGCGCATCAGGCAGGCAGGACTAACTGTTAAGGCCAAAAAGTGTCAAATAGGCCAAAACAGAGTAACTTACCTGGGGCACCAGGTGGGTCGAGGAACCATAAACCCCCTACAGGCCAAGGTGGATGCTATCCAAAAGTGGCCTGTCCCAAGGTCAAAGAAACAGGTCCAATCCTTCTTAGGCTTGGCCGGATACTACAGGCGATTTGTACCACACTACAGCCAAATCGCTGCCCCATTAACCGACCTAACCAAAAAGACCCAGCCAAATGCCGTTAAGTGGACTAATGAGTGTCAAGAGGCCTTTACCCAGCTTAAGGCGATGCTCATGTCTGACCCTGTGCTCAGGGCCCCGGACTTTAACAAGCCATTCCTAGTAACCACAGATGCATCTGAGCGTGGTATAGGAGCAGTGCTCATGCAGGAAGCAACAGATCACAACTTCCATCCTGTCGTGTTTCTCAGCAAGAAACTGTCTGAGAGGGAAAGTCACTGGTCAGTCAGTGAAAAGGAATGCTATGCCATTGTGTACGCCCTGGAAAAGCTACGCCCATATGTTTGGGGACGGCGGGTTCCAACTACAAACTGACCATGCTGCACTCAAGTGGCTTCATACTGCCAAGGGGAACAACAAGAAACTTCTTCGTTGGAGTTTAGCTCTCCAAGATTTTGATTTTGAAATTCAACACATCACAGGAGCTTCTAACAAAGTTGCTGATGCACTCTCCCGTGAAAGTTTCCCAGAATCCAGTAGTTAAAAAGTGTTCTTAAAATCTAAAGTCTGTTAGTTATATACTTAGTAGTATATGTAAAGGTGCATGTGTTGTATTAATCTGTTTATTTTCAAGTTCTAGAAGAAATTGCCGCCAGTGAGCTTCCCCACTGTCTGCAATTTGGGGGGCGTGTCATAAACAGATAGCTAAGGGTTAATGTCTCTTTCACCTGAAACACCTGACCAGAGAACCAATCAGGAAACCGGATTTTTTCAACTTTGGGTGGAGGGAAGTTTGTGTAAGAAGTCTTTTGTCTGTCTGCCTGCTTCTCTGAGCTTTGGAGAAGTACTTTCTACTTTCTAGTCTTCTGTTTCTAAGAGTAAGGACAAAGAGATCAGATAGTAAGTTATATGGTTTCTTTTCTTTGGTATTTGCATGAATATAAGTGCTGGAATGATTTGATTTGTATTCTTTTTGAATAAGGCTGTTTATTCAATATTCTTTTAAGCAATTGACCCTGTGTTGTATCATCTTAATACAGAGAGAACATTTGTATTTTTTCTTTCTTTTTTATATAAAGTTTTCTTTTAAGACCTGTTGGAGTTTTTCTTTACTTCAGGGAAATTAAGTCTGTACTCACCAGGGAATTGGTGGGAGGAAGAAATCAAGGGGAGAGCTGTGTGTTGGATTGCTAGCCTGATTTGGCATTTCCTCTGGGTGAAGAGGAAAGTGCTTTTGTTCCAGGATTGGGAACGGAGAGGGGGAATCACTCTGCGTAGTTTCACAGAGCTTGTGTCTGGGTATCTCTCCAGGAGCATCTGGAGGGGGGAAGGGAAAAAGGATTATTTCCCTTTGTTGTGAGACTCAAGGGATTTGGGTCTTGGGTCCCCAGGGAAGGTTTTTCAGTGGGACCAGAGTGCCCCAAAACACTCTAATTTTTTGGGTGG
Source organism: Gopherus evgoodei (assembly GCF_007399415.2). Lineage (NCBI taxonomy): Eukaryota > Metazoa > Chordata > Testudines > Testudinidae > Gopherus > Gopherus evgoodei. Next base: position 141,763,018 of record NC_044326.1, read on the forward strand.
TGGCAGCAGTACCAGGTCCAAGCTGGTAACTAAGCTTGGAGGTTTTCATGCTAACCCCCATATTTTGGACGCTAAGGTCCAGAATCTGGGAATAAGGTTATAATAGCCCCTAGCAATGTTGGTGCTTGCTGGCTGTCAGATGCAGTATGCTGTATCTGAGTTGGGATGAGCAGCAACTTCCTACAGCTGGATTTTGGAAAGGCAGCAGCTATTTATAACTGAGTTAACCCATCAGCTAGAAAGAGGCCCTATCCTTTACCTTACCCATACACATTGCTTGGACACATGTCATCTTGAATTAACCATATTGTAAAGAGTCCATTACGGCTTCAGAATGCTCCGCTGAGTCTCACTTTATTCAGGCAGGAAATTCCTCTGGAATCTGACCAGTTAAATATTGAAGTCAGCCTTTATTGGCTATTCAGCTCACCTACCAGCCAAGTGTGATGCTGTCTGAGATGCTGAATTGGATGGTACCAGACAAATTAAAAGTCATTTTTCATTGTTATTCATCTCAGTCTATTGCATAGTCTACCAGAATCTGAGAACAGAATCGGGAGAGTCTACATTTCTGCTGGTGGGCCGTGAGACATTGTGTTTACGTTGACTGTCCACAGGCATGGCCTCCCACAGCTCCCAGTGACCGCAGTTTGTCGTTCCCTGACAATGGGAGCTGCGGGAAGCTCTGGGTCACTATCTGCTTCTCTGCTGACCCTGCCTCTGTGTCTCAGCTTCAGGGCTGAGGCATAACAATTTCCAAGTTACTTGTGTTTCAGGTTTTGCCTCTGAAGGGTCCTAGCCCTTTCAAAATCTGGGAGTGGTTGTACCCCCCTTGGACAGAGACCAAACAATAAAATGTCTTGACACTTAGTCAGAGTTCTTTCCCCATTCTGAACTCTGGGGTACAGATGTGGGGACCGGCATGAAAGACTCCATATGCTTATTTCTACCAGATTAGGTTAAAAACTTTCCCAAGGCACAAATTTCCTTCCTTGTCCTTGGATAGTATTGCTGCCACCACCAAGTGATTTACACAAAAATTCAGAGAAGGGTCACTTGGAGTCCCTATTCTCCCAAAATATCCCTCCAAGCCACTTCACCCCCTTTCCCGGGGAGGCTTGAGAATAATATACCAACCAATTGGTTAACAAAGAGAGCACAGACCAAACTCTTTGGTTTTTAGGACACTAAAAACCAATCAGATTCTTAAAAGAAGAACTTATTTTAAAGAAAAAAGTAAAAGAATCAGACCTGCAAAATCAGGATGCAAAGCTACTTTACAGGGTAATAAAAAAATTTACCACACAGAAAATTCCCCTCTGGACTCAGCTTCACAGTTACAAAAACAGGAATAAAACTACCTCTTAGCATAGGGAAAATTCACAACCTAAAACAAAAGATAATCTAATGCATTTCCTTGCCCTTACTTACAATTTTTGTAATCTTGGATATATCATTACAGGTATGTTTTCAGGAGATGTTTTACCTGCCTGGTCTCTCTCTCCGTCCGGAGAGGGAACAAACAAAGAGAGCACAAGCAAACCACCCCTCCCTAAGATTTGAAAGTATCTTCTTTTTTTATTGGTCCTTTTGGTCAGGTGCCAACCAGGTCATTCGATCTTTTTAACCCCTTACAGGTAAAAATTCAGTACAGCTGCCCAGGAAGGATTTTATGCTACCCTTATCTGTACGTTTATGACACACCTTTTTTGTCAGTTATGTAATGGTGATAGGGGCTGTGCAAAGCTTTCCTGAAGATATGCAAAATCCACCTGGAACTGAATTAAGTCTTCTCACTCGAGTAGCAGTCAGCATGATAGTAATCAAGTAGACAGCATTACACAAAATATTCATAAAAATACATACTGTGAAGAATTGGGGAGGAGTCTGTATGTTTGTCTACTATCAGGTGGTATGGTCCATTCCTAGACACATTGAAGTCGGTTGCAAACTCCCATAATGCACCATTATCTCTTCACCCTTAGGCATTACCTTTTACTTTATGGCTTATCTTCCAATGAAATTCTGCTTTTCTGAGTCTCTTACAGATATTCTGAAGCTGATGGATTTTGTGTGCTCTGCTCTGCTTGAGCTCAGAATTATTATTTTAGGGAAGGTCAACTTTTTGGTCACAACTTATTTTTATGGCAAATTGGGTTTTTGATGAACAATTTTCCTGGAAAGTATTCTGTGTTGCTTGGGGGGGGGGGGCAAGGAAAGCCCCAAACATCTTCTGCAAAAAATTTTTTTTTCCAGTTTTCAGCTGAATTTTTTTTAATGAAAAGTCAAAATATTTCAGAGAACAATAGAAAAATTTCCCAACGACCTCTACTATTTGCTCTTCAAACCCAACCTAATAGGTACTCATTTTTTTAATTCCTTGTCATTTTCCTCACTTAAATATTGGCTAATATACTTTATCAGTATTTCATTCTTTTTTATTATTAACTGTCACATCTTCCTTTTAACCCCATATGCCCCACACACAGCCAGCAGGCTACAGCTTTCTGTCAAAATGAATACTCAGTTCTTTGGCTCAGAACATGTATGGAACACTAACAGTGTCGATCCAGGTACAGAAAGGAGAAAGAGTAGGAGTGGGCACTCAGCGATCAAAATTACTGCCTGTATACTCCTTTCATAAAGGAGATTTTTTATCAAAGAGCCACTGCCATACTCAGGCAAGCTTTTAAAATTATCCTTAAGCAAACCTCCTTTCTCTTGCCCCACACAGATGTCTATCTGTATTCTATTGCTTATCACAGCTATTTGCTATGAGGACATGGATGGAGAGGGATGTTTGTTTCCCCTCTGCTCCCTATCTCCCTTGTTAAAAGGGAAGAGTATTAATTAAAGATAATCAGGAGAAAGAAGGGAGAGTTCACCGTGTGGAGTGGTTACAGGATGAACCTTGATTTTCAGGATGTTTGTTAAAAGAGCTTTCTCCTTAGCAATCATCCCACCCCTTCCAGCCTGCTTCTTTTGGAGGTAATAGGCTGGGTTTGACCCTGCAGAGATGTGAGTGCTTTAACTCTTGTGTGTGTTGAAGGACTCAGTACCTATCAAGCGCTCACAGGAAGAGGCCAGGTGTTTGTGATCTCACCCATCCCAATGTCAGGAAGTGAAAGTGCCAGAGATCAAGAGATAATGCCTCTTCTCCTGAGTTTTAAAGCTCAGTTTCCACAGGCTGAGTTATGCTCTTCCTATAGTCAGTGTCCTCCAGCACTGACCTACAAATGACAAACTGGGCCAAGTTCAGACCTTAAGTAAATAAGGAATGCAGCACACATTGATTCCTGTGGCCCAGCACCCACTTACAGAGCATAGAAACAGTGCAGTCCAGGCATTACTGAGGCCAGGAGGCCACTACACACCTATATCAGTATAACTACATCATGCAGGGGTCATGAAAACATAATTATACCGACCTAACGTGCGCCCACCCACCTGTGTAGACAGCGCTATGTCTCCCGCTGGCATAGCTACTGCCTCTTGGTGTAGAAACTCTCCTGTTAGTGTAGGAGTGTCTTCACTGGAGTGCAACAGTGGCACAGCTGCAACACTGTATGGGAAGACAAGCCCTCAGAGTGACTTACTCTCTCTCTCTGGAAAATAAGACTGATCCAACCCAGTATGTGTACACCTCTGATTTTGTCTCTTGTTTTATTCTATAAAAGGATTAATAATCAGGGCTAAAATAATTTGACTGCTGAAAAGTAAATAGGGGCAAAGCAGAACAATAAGATCACAATGAGAAGGTATTGAAATCTTGCTGCTCTCTGAGTGTGAATTGTCAATTTTCCCTCAGTGGTGAAATTACTAAGTCTTTTACGGATATGTTTAGACTTTTGTAATTAGAAGAGAACCCTCTGAAATGTAAAACACAAATGCCACCTGCATGAGCTGCTGTGGAAAATTGTTTACTTTGCTAATCTGCCTGCATGTCTTAGAGCCTTGTCTTTCTCCTGTTTTTGCAGTAGAGGGAAGGGTCTTTTTAAAAAAAAAAAATGAGTTTGTTCAGACCACTGAAATATTGTTCCTATCTCACCTTGCAGAAGGCCACACGTGTTGAAAGATAGTGGGTCTGCTTCATCTGCAGGAGCAGTCCCAGAATTGGAAATCCAGCAAAGAACATATGGCAGTAGACTCAAAGATAGGAACAGTTAACTGGACCCTTTCTCAAGACAGCATCCTTTGGGCATTTTGAAGAGGTGAGCAATGATTATAAATGTAGTTCAGCAATAATCACAATTCATTATTTCTTTTGAATGTTAATGGGAATGTCCCAGGTTTTATAACATGGGACGATAGCAAGAGCTGCTCAATAGTCAAGTCTGAATCCAGCTTCCCATAATTATCCTGACTTTTTTTAATTCCCTGCCACCCAAATTCCTTGAAAAGAAACTGATCACACTGAAGTTTTCAACCTAGGAAGAATTTTTTTCCCGGGGTAGTTTGATAAATTCAGAAGAGGGCAGGTTCAGCTTATGATGTACCAACATTTCCTTGTCATTCATTTTTTTTCAAAAACAGGTTTAACCTTTTTCTGATGCATTATTTCTTCACTCTGGCCTAGCTTACAAACTCATGTTTTCTTTTATTTACCTTGTTGAGGAAAGTTGCCTCTTAGAGTATGTCTAGAATGGGAAGAAAGGTAACATGCAACATGCAGAGATTTGCTATAACATGAATTGTTATGGTCACTTTTTTCGTGACCTGAGTGCACCTGTATAAGTAATGCACATGGTGAGACTTTGAGAGAGAATTTCAAGTTTCCTTCCAAACTAGAGGAATTTAGTGTTTTTGTGAGAGATTCTTAAAAGGGCCTAGGAGATTTAGAAACACAAATCTCATTAATGGTCAATGGGACTCATGCTCCTAAGTCACTTATGTGCTTTTGAAAATTCCATGCTTTGTTCCTTCCAGTGAGATTCTCTCTTCAGAGGAGTAATCATCTCTGACTACATAGGAGAGGCTCATTGGAGCGCTACAGTGGGGAGAGTTGGATAATTTTATTATGACAAATTGGATTACTATAGCATCTAGAGGTCAGGGCCCTACTGTATTGGATACAGTACACATACTAAGATGGTCCCTGCCCCAAAGAACTTACAATCTAAATAGACAAGACAGACAAAGTGTGAGGGAAGAAACAGAAGCCAAGTTACTTGCCCTGGGTTACACAGCAGGTGGCAGAGTCAGGCACAGATTCCGGGCCTCCTGGTACCCCATTCATTCCCTTATTCACTAGGCAATAATGCTTCCCATAAGATAACACGTAGCTTCCCCTCTCCCTCATTCAAATATTTTTTGCTTAGAGACTTTAAAGTATAGCCCAGGTTGTGTGTCTGTTACCATTTGATTGTTTTAATGAGTGTTTCTAGTCGTAATTATGAAAGAATCTAAGTCAGATGTTAATTAGGCAACAGCAATTAATGTGAACATCTGATGAGGTCCTGGAAAAGGTGAATTCCTAAAGATAAGTCTTGGTGAGGAAAGCTAAGTCTGAAAAGAGGCATTAAATCAAAAGCTGTTTAATATAGAGATGGTAATATAATAATGTGTGTCCTGAAACCAAGTGGTGATAAGCTCACTGTCGGAATGAGTACGCTTTTGTTTCTGATACAGGACAGTGATTTCTCAACTTGTTAAAACTTCCTAAATATGTAGTTATAAAATAGTCAAAGCCAAGTAAGCCACCAGAAGAGTTATTGTGTGGGTGAGAAAGGGGTGTTTTCAGGTTCTGAGCCACAAGCAATTTTGTCCCCAAATTACACTAAAATGTACACCTTCACCACAAGCTAGGGGTATGATTTCCCCAGCTCATGTACACACGTAGATACTCACCCTAGCTCTCACAGAGTATAACCAACTGTAGCTGCAGTTCAGGACATTGACTGTAAGTAAATGTGGATACAAAGTGATGAGTAAATGTAGTAGACATGAGTGAATAATTAACAACAAATTGTTACTGAATTACTTTAGTCTTTCTCTGCACCTGGATTACATGGGCACAACTTCCTCAAATTAATTCAGTGGAGGACTTGATTCAAGGCCCACTGAAGGGAGTTAATGAAAAAACTGCCATTGATTTCAGTTGACATTGGTCCAGGCCCTTAATAATCAGTAATATACACAATAAAAATATTGTATTCTGTGGACTGACTGTGACTATTCAAAATTCAAGCTGTGTACTTTAATTGTGATTTGAGGAGTCATACATGAAAAATGAAGGTTGGGTTAAATGTGAATCATTTTGGAAATGACTTCTAAGAACATAAGAATGACCATTCTGGGTCAGATCAATGATCCATCTAGCCCAGTAACCTGTCTTCTGACAGCGGGCAGTGCCAAATGCTTCAGAGGGTGTCAAGGTTCCTTCCCCACTCTGAACTTTAGGGTACAGATGTGGGGACTTGCATGGACACTTCTAAGCTTAATTACTAGCTTAGGTCTGATATCGCTGCCACCATCCCCCAAGCACTACTTTTTTTTTCTGGGTAGTTTGAGGGACTTCACCAATTCCCTGGTGAACACAGATCCAAACCCCTTATATCTTAAAACAAGGAGAAATTAACCATCCCCCCTCCTTTCTCCCACCAACTCCTGGTGGATCCAGATCCAACCCCCTTGGATCTAAAAACAAGGAAAAAAATCAATCAGGTATTAAGAAAAAGGCTTTTAATTAAAGAAAAGAAAGGTAAAAGAGAACCCTCTGGGAGAGATTAGCATACCAGCTACTCTCACAGACAACAGATTCAAAACACAGAGGATGTTCCCCTGGGCACAAATTTAGTTACACAAAAAATACCCAAATGCCCAATTTGATTCTACCTCTAATTGCATAAGGCAGGTTACAAAGAAATAAACATAAACCTATTTATCCGTTTCTAAAACTTACTCTGATAAGAGGCTGGTTCCTTGATCTTTTTCACTCCAGCTGAAACTGAAACTCTAAACAAAGGAAAAACTTCCCTCTTGCCTTTTGAAACATCTTGTTCCCCCATTGGTTCCTCTGGTCAGATGTTAGCTAGGCTAGGTGAACTTTTTAACCCTTCACAGGTAAGAGTCATTAACCCTTAACCATCTGTTTATGACAGAGGGAATGAACAGAACAGGGCAATTAGGTGATTGATCCCCTGTTGTCCAGTCCTGCCTTCTGGCAGTTGGAGGTTTAGGGACAGCCAGAGCATGGGGTTGAATCCCTGACCATGGCTAATAGTCATTGACGGATCTATCCCTCATGAACTTATCTAATTCCTTTTTTAACCCAGTTATGTTTCACAATATCCTCTGGCAATGAGTTCCACAGGTCAGCTGTGTATTGTGTGAAGAAGTACCTCCTTCTGTTTGTTTTCAACCTGCTGCCCATGGTTCTTGTGTTATGCAAAGAGGTTAATAAAACTTCCCTATTTAATTTCTCCACACCAGTCATGATTTTACAGACCTCTGTCATGTGCCTGCTTAGTCATTTCTTTTCGAAACTGAACAATCCCAGTCTTAATATCCCCTCCTATGGGAGTTGTTCCAGAACCCTAATAATTTCTGTTGCCCTTCTCTGTATCGTTTCCAATTCTCATATCTTTTTTGAGATGGGGCTACCAGAACTGCACACAAAAGTCAAGGTGTGGTCATACCATGGAATAATATAGTGGCATTATGATATTTGTTTTATTATCTATCCCTTTCCTACTGTTCCAAAAATTCTGCTAGCTTGTTTGACTGCTGCTGCACATTGAACAGATGTTTCAGAGAACTATCCATGATGACTCCAAGATTTCTTTAAAAGCAGCAAAGAATCCTGTGGCACCTTATAGACTAACCGACATTTTGGAGCATGAGCTTTTGTGGGTGAATACCCACTTCGTCAGATGCATGTAGTAGAAATTTCCAGGGGCAGGTATGTATATGCAGGCAAGCTAGAGATAATGAGGTTAGTTCAATCAGGGAGGATGAGGCCTTGTTCTAGCAGTTGAGGTGTGAAAACCAAGGGAGGAGAAACTGGTTTTGTAGTTGGCAAGCCATTCACAGTCTTTGTTAATCCTGAGCTGATGGTGTCAAATTTTCAGAGGAACTGAAGCTCAGCAGTTTCTCTTTGAAGTCTGGTCCTGAAGTTTTTTTGCTGCAGGATGGCCACCTTAAGGTCTGCTATAGTGTGGCCAGGGAGGTTGAAGTGTTCTCCTACAGGTTTTTGTATATTGCCATTCCTAATATCTGATTTGTGTCCATTTATCCTTTTCCATAGCGACTGTCCAGTTTGGCCGATGTACATAGCAGAGGGGCATTGCTGGCATATATTACATTGGTGGACGTGCAGGTGAATGAACCGGTGATGGTATGGCTGATCTGGTTAGGTCCTGTGATGGTGTCACTGGTGTAGATATGTGGGCAGAATTGGCATCGAGGTTTGTTGCATGGCTTGGTTCCTGAGCTAGAGTTCCTATGGTGTGGTGTGCCATTACTGGTGAGAACATGTTTCAGGTTGGCAGGTTGCCTGTGGGCGAGGACTGTCCTGCCCCTGGAAATTTCCACTACATGCATCTGATGAATTGGGTATTCACCCACGAAAGCTCATGCTCCAAAATGTCGGTTAGTCTATAAGGTGCCACAGGATTCTTTGCTGCTTTTACAGATCCAGACTAACACAGCTACCCCTCTGATACAAGATTTCTTTGAGTGGTAGCAGCTAATTTAGACTCCATCAGTTTGTATGAACAGTTGGGATTATGTTTTCCAATGTGCATTACTTTGCATTTATAAACATTGAATTTCATCTGCCATTTTGTCATCCAGTCACCCAGTTTCGTGAGATCGCTTTGTAACTCTTTGCACTCAGTTTTGGAGTTAATTATCTTAAGTAATTTTTGTGTTATCTACAAAAACGTTGTCACTTCATTGTTTACTCCCTCTTCCAGATCATTTGTGAATCTGTTGAACAGCACAGGTACCAGTACAGTTCACTGGGGGACCCTGCTGTTCCCCTCTCTCCACTATGAAAACTGACCATTTAATCCTACCCTTTGTTTTCTATCTTTTAATCAGTTACTGATCCATGAGAAGACCTTCCCTCTTATCCCATGACTGCTTGCTTTGCTTAAGAGCCTTTGGTGTAGGACCTTGTCAAAGGCTTTCTGAAAGTCCAAATACACTATATCCACTGAATCACCAGTGCCAACATGTTTGACACTCCCAAAGAATTCTAATAGAATGGAGAGGCATGATTTCCCTTTACAAAGATCGTGATGACTATTCCCCAACAAATCATGTTCATCTATGGCCACGTCCAGACTAGGTATTAAAATCGATTTTAGATACGCAACTTCAGCTACGGGAATAATGTAGCTGAAGTCGAATTTCTAAAATCAAGGTACTCGCCAGTCTGGACGGCGCGGCATCGATGTCCACGGCTCTCCGTGTTGATTCTGGAACTCCGTTCGGATTGATGGAGTTCCGGAATCGATGTAAGCGCGCTCGGGGATCGATACATCGCGTCCAGACTAGACGCGATATATCGATCCCCGAGCAATCGATTTTAACCCGCCGATGCCGCGGGTTAGTCTGGACGAGGGCTATGTGTCTGATAATTCTATTCTTTAATACAGTTTCAACCAGTTTGCCCGGTACTGAAGTCAGGTTTACTGGTCTGTAATTGCCAAGATTGCTCCTGGAGCCTTTTTTTAAAAATTGGTATTAGCGTATCTATCTTTCAGTCATCTGGTACAGAGGCTGATTTAAGGGATAGGTTACATACCACAAATAGCAGTTCTGCAATGTCACATTTGAGTTCCCTGAGAACTCTTGTGTGAACACCACCTGGTCTGGGTGACTTATTGCTGTTTCAGATATCAATTTGTTCCCAAACCCTCCTCTACTGACACATCAGTCTGGGACAGTTCCTCAGATTCTTGGAGGTGCCACCAGACCTCCTCGTTTTTTTTCCCCTCAGATTTGTCAGAATGGCTCAGGTGTGGGAATCTCCCTCATAATCTCTGCAAGGAAGACTGATGCAAAGAATTCATTTAGTTTCTCCAACAGCGTTATTTTCCTTGAGTGCTCCTTTAGCTCTTTGATCATTCATGGCTTCCAACTTCTGATGTACTTAAAAACATTTTGCTGTTTAGTTGTTGTCTTTCGCTAGTTGATCTTCAAATTCTTTCTTGTCTTATTATATTTGACTTGCCAGAGTTTATGCACCTTTCTATTTTTCTCACTAGGATTTGACTTCCAATTTTTAAATGTGTACTGTCCCTGCCTGCAGGTATATGGGATCTTGGGGAGCAATTACCACACAGGTGGGGTGCCAATTAATTTCTTTATTAAAGGAAAAAGGAAGTGGTGGGAATTTAACAATGAAATATGATGGGATGGGGTGTATAGGGTGTTTACAATAGACAATGATGGGGGGGTTCTTATTGAACAGTGTAGGGAGTTCTAACAGTGGGGTACAGTAAGTGGGGTTCAGCACAATGGGATACAGTATAGTCAATAAGCGTATCAAAAGAAATGCAAAATAAAATGTTGACCATTTTATATAGAAACTACCAATCTTAGATAGAATATATTAAGTGGTTAGTGGCCTTATACACAATGTATTTGCATTGATACCATTGTGTTACAAAGTATCAGAAAAGTGGAAGCAACCAATGGTGTTATAATTACAAGTAAAACGTGAATCACAGTGCAATAACACAATATGAGTGATAAGTGAAATTATGCAATGTAACGGTATAAAAGAAAAGTAATGACTTAATTTGTGAGGCTAGGATAGCAGATAATCTGCAAGAGTGTACCTAAAGGCTGGGTCTAGGAACAGGAGGGGGAGGGGAGTGAACGATTAGTGGCAACTGATGATAGGGAAGTGCGGCTGGAAGCAGCGAGGGACTCTGAAGCCCTGCAGGGTAAGGACAATGGAGCAGCGTGATGGTGATCTTCGGTAGGGGAAGGGCAGCGGAGAAGTGTAAAGAAGGGCTAGAGAGAGGTTTAAGCAACAAGCGGACACCAAAACAAAGGAAAAAAGCAGCAAAGGTTTTGGGAAGTTTCACAGGGGGAGATGCAGCAAGGGAGTTGGGAAGTTTGGAGGGTGATGCAGACGCGCGGGGGGGAAGCAGTAAGGAGATGGGAAGTTCAGAGAGAGTGCAGATGCGGGGGAAAAAGCAGCAAAGGGTTATAACAGGGAAACACGGAGAAGTACACAGAGGGGGAGATTAGAGCGGGGGAAAAACAGACACGGGAAAGTTCAGGGAGAGAGCGGGACAGTGGGGAGACGAATTTAAGCAGCAAAAACCTTATCTATCTTAACCAATGACTAGGCAAAACAACAAATATCACAATTCTAAGCAAAGCTATAACAAGCAACTATACGGAGCAACAAAACAGTAAACTATAACAAGGCAGGTGAACTTACAAGCTCTACAATCTTAACAAACTATGACTTATCAAACTATAAAAACCAAAACCTATGGTGCACCTTATGCTATGGGGAAGTTACAGAGGGCAGAGTGGTATGTGCCCAGGATCCAGCTCCCAAGGAAGCCAAGGGATGGTGGCTACAGCAATGGATACAGCTGAAAGCAGGGAGCCCCGAGGCAAAGCCCACAGGAGCAGAGCTTAGCAGCGGCACAAACTTATTTTTAGCGGCAAAGCGCCACGGAGTTTAAGAGAGGTTTTAAGACACAGACCAAGGTTTAGCTTGAGTCTGTGTGCTGGGGAAACACAGCCAGCAGCTAAAATAATAAATAAAAGTAGGGAAGTTTCACAGAGGAATTCTTACCTGTCCCAAAGGCAGAAGCAGCAGCAACATCAGAAGAAGCAAGGAGGGCTCAGTACAGTCTCAATAATCAGGAGATCTCTCAGGTAGCAATTCGTTCTTCATGGGGGGGATATGGTCAAAAATAAAACGAGAGTGGAGAAAGGACCCCCCAAAACCCCTGGCTGATCAGACCAGGCAGCAATGCAGGAACCTTTCTGATGTTTGTTTCAAAATGTCTGTTTTTAAAGGCAAACTCAGGCAGTTTCCCGCCAGTAATCCTGATAGGCTCCCTCTGTCACAGGGGAGGAGGCACAGGGAAAAGACTGCAGGTTAAGCACAGAAACATGTCTGGGCAGAGTCCTGTGCAATAGGTGACTCAAAAGCACATGAGGCCTATGACTCATGCCCAGGATCTTAAAAACACAATAGGTCTTGCAGCTCTGGACATTGCCTACCCTACACCAAGCCCAGGTTTAACGAGGTGATAACAGGACTAACCCTTTGAACAGGGCAGTGGTCCCATTTAGCATGCAGCACAAGTGGCCATCCCTTTGAGAAGGGCAATGGCTCTTGTTAAACAACTTAACAGCCAGGGAAGGGTGGCCACAGGAGGAGAACAAAAACAAAATGGAGTATGGGGACAGCTGTGAGAAACAAAATGGAATAGGGGGGTAGCTGTAACAGACATGTACTACCATTTATATGTGTACTACTGTGTGAAGAAGGGAGTCTCAGCCTTCTGCTGAGGGCCAGCACAGAGGTTATGCACCACCTGAGTTCTACATAAGCCTCAAAATATGAATTAAGAGGGATTTAAGTAGCAGAGAGGCCTTGTGCCAGCTCTCTGCTCTAGGCTTTTTTTTTAAAGTGAATTACATTACTGTGGCTTGATGGTGCAGACACACTGCGCTGCCCAGCGTCAAAGCTTTAAGACTAATATTTTAAACACAGGTGATCAATTTGACATCTCCATCCATATTTAGGCAGCAGATGACATGCTTTTCAGTAGGGCTGTGTGTAACCAATACTAACGCGGCATGGCTCTTTGTCTGCCTTTGCCAGCTAGACCATGTATAGAACTTTGAATCTGCTTCTGCCTTCAGGTTAAGGTGACTTGATTGTCTAGCTCAGTCCCTGCTGACAACCCAGTAAGGAGTGTCATTACTGTGAGCATCCACAGCTCCCACTGAGGGGAGGATGGTTTTGGCCCAAATCTTCAAACAAAGGGTGCCTGATGATAGGCTGCAAGATGACTTTGGCCAGTTTTCCAAAAGTGCCAAGTTCTTGACCCTAGTTGGAGCTGCTGCGTTCTCAGGTCATTTACTTAAGTGGCTGAATATGAATGTAGGTGCCTAACTTTAGGCTTCTGCCTCCATCTTTGGTGTGCTGGACTGAGATTCAGGAGATTTGGGTTCAGTTCCGGCTCTGCCACAGACTCCGAGTCTTTGGGCAAGTCACTTAATTTCTTTGTGCTCAGTTCCTCTGCTGTACAATGGGGACAATAACACACCTCTAGCTCTGAGAGGTGTCCTGAGGATAAATCCTTTGGCGCTGCTCAAGTGCTATGGTGCAGGAGGCCAGATAGAGGGGTAAGTATAGGGATATGGATGGATAGACAGCCTGTCGTCAATGGGAGCTGAAGCTGCTCAGCACCTCTGAAATATAAGTTGTGTTACTATCTTATCCAAAGTCCACGTCAAGATGGTTATTGACTTCACATGGTATTGGAGCAGAACCTAAGGCTCCTAAGTTGTGTTTAGATACCTAACTTCATGTACGCACATCTGAAACTATGTACTTCAGCAGATCCAAAGAGTAGATAGAATGACAGAGGTTACCCAAATCCATGTCTTTTTCTAATGTGTCAGAAGGCAATATGGAGTCTCCTCAGGAGCTAACCAGTATTCTGAAATTTCTCTGACACTCATCCAAATTCTTTCTAATGAAGTGTGCTACCAGCAATGAATTGCACACATGTACTTCATGCAAAAGATTGGAATTGGTCAATACAAAGCTGTTCTGTACATTAAAAATATTTAGATGCACACCTATCAAAGTTAATTAGCATTAATTTACTATGTTTTTATTGTGGGTTTTGCCAATATGCATGGGATTATATTTGCTGCTTGTTGCAGTATTTAAAGACTACACCCATTCTCTTCATTGTAACAGACAGCTACTGGAGCAAGTGTTTCATGTTTTTGCAGTAATTGCCTCCATTCAAGACAAGTGTAAGTGACTTTATTAGCTAATTACCAGTGCCCACAGAACACTACTCTACTTAATTAAATTCATACTAAAATAAACAACAAATGATGGCGAAGTGCTAGTGTCCATCATTTAGTTTTCTCAAAAAGAACAGGAGTACTTCTTGCACCTTAGAGACTAACAAATTTATTTGAGCATAAGCTTTTGTGGCCCACAGCCCACTTCATCAAATGCATAGACTGGAACATATAGTGAGAAGATATATATACATACAGAGAACATGAAAAGGTGGAAGTTACCATACCAGCTCTAAGAGGCTAATTAATTAAGATGAGCTATTATCAGCAGGAGAAAAAACATTTGTAGTGATAATCAAGATGGCCCATTTCAGTCAGTTGACAAGAGGTGTGAGGATACTTAACATGGGAAAATAGATTCAATTTGTGTAATAACCCAGCCGCTCCCAGTCTCCATTTAAGACCAAATCAATGGTATCTAGTTTGCATATTAATTCAAGTTCAGCAGTTTCTTGTTGGAGTCTGTTTTTGAAGCTTTTCTGTTGCTTTTGAATTGAATCTATTTCCCCATGTTAAGTATCCTCACAGCTTTGAAAAAATCACACCCAGTGGAAGCTGCTGGGTGCTCAGCACTTTTGAAAATCAGATCATTTACTCAGGCCCAAATGTGGATACAGGAGCTTAAATGTAGGCTCCAATTTTGGAAAATCTGTTCCCATTTGATATACTCTAATATAGATATAGTTTTATCTAACAAACTACCTGAATAATGCTCTACCAGCTTATTAGTCTGCACATTTTCATGCTCACACATGGAGACAGTCATCAAAATTACTTGCAAATTATTAGAACTTCTATTTTAGAAACCACAAGCAATTTTAACATCTAGAAATCACTATGAGAAATTATGTAAATTAAAACCTGTCCTCTCCTGAGAAGTGAATTAGAGGATTCACTGTATTTTGAGACTCATGGGCAAACTTTCCAGGTGTTCAGTGCCAGAGTCTAAGGTCTCTCCAGAATTCAGATGCAAGTGTATGAATACAAGATTAAAAACAAGATCTCAGAGGTGCTGTCAAGGTTCCTTCCTCACTCTGAACTTTAGGGTACAGATGTGGGGACCTGCATGGACACTTCTAAGCTTAACTACCAGCTAAGATCTAGTATCGCTGCCACCATTCACAAGCACTCCCTTCCTTGGGTAGCCTTGAGAAACTTCCCCAATTCCCTGGTGAACACAGATCCAAACCCACTGGATCTTAAAACAAGGAGAAATTAACCATCCCCCCTCCTTTCTCCCACCAACTCCTGGTGGATCCAGATCCAACTCCCTTGGATCTTAAAACAAGGAAAAAATCAATCAAGTATTAAGAAAAAGGCTTTAACTGAGAAAAGAAAGGTAAAAGAAAACCCTCTGGGAGAGATTAGCATACCAGCTACTCTCACAGACAACAGATTCAAAACACAGAGGATGTTCCCCTGGGCAAAAGTCTTAATACATACAAGAATGCCCAAATTTGATAATTCTCTTAATGGTACCAAGACAAGTTACAAAGAAAATAAACATACACCTATTTATCTCTCTCTAAAACTTGCTACTCTGATAAGAGGCTGGTTCCTGATCTTTTCACTCCAGCTGAAATTGAAACAAAGGATAACAAACAAAGGAAAACTTCCCTCCTTCCTTTTGAAACATCTTGTTCCCCCATTGGTTCCTCTGGTCAGGTGTCAGCTAGGCTAGCTGAATTTCTTAACCCTTTACAGGTAAAAGAGGCATTAACCCTAAACTATCTGTTTATGACAGGTGCAGTTGCATTTTTTTCCCAGGATATATGAAGAGAGATATTTTTCTGTGCATTTCTCTTTAGTCCATTGTATTAATGCTGTTGAATAAGGTACTGATAAAACCTCATATTGATGAGGGGAGAGGAAGGTCTGTCTTCTGAGAAGAGCTTGGCTTGTTTAATCTAGCAAAATGAAGGCTGAAAGGAGATATGATTGATCTCTATAAATACACTGAGGGGTAAACACCAGGGCGGATGGCATGAACAGCTCTTGAAACTAAAGGACAATGTTGGCACAAGAACAAATTGGTATAAACTGACCATGAATAAATTCAGATTAGAAATTATAAACAGCTTGTGACAGGTTCCCCGCAGGGTGCCACCTGGAACTGGGGTACCAGTGAGCCCTCTGACCCATCTGCCTGGGCTCCTTTTTATACTACTGCTGTGACAAGTAGCCACACCCTCTCTCTCACCTGCACTTTCACCAGCATACATACAGGTAGGGAAACATCCAGCTGCAGTCACATGCCGGCAGGCTCTCTGACCTGCCTCTGCCTGGGAAGGCTCCAGCTAGGGCACCTCCCAGGTCTTAAAGCATGCACCCCCTCTGGAGTGTAATCCCAAAATTGTATCAGCTTGCACTGCACAGGGAACTGCACAGCAGAAGCTCATAAAATTCACCCCCTCCGTCAATGTGACGAGGAATATACAACAACATTTGCCCCTGGGTTATGATTGCCACAAACTGGTTTAGATAAAGCAAAAACAAATGTATTAACTAAAAAAAGATAGATTTTAAATGTTTATAAGTGATAGCAAACAAATCAAAGCAGACTACCTAGTAAATAAAAACATGCAAATTAAACTTAACATACCAAACAAATTGGTTATGAATAGCAGATTCTCACCCTAAATGATGATACAAGCAGGCTGCAGATTCTTAAGGGGCAAGCTGCACTTGCTTACAGCTTGAAATCCCCAGATGTTCCATTCACAAGCTAAAAATCCCTTTAGCCTGCATCCAGCATTTCCTCCAGTTCAATTTTTGTTCCTCAGGTGTTTTCAGGAGTCTCTTTGTAGGGGAAGTGAAGAACACCAGGTGATGTCACTCCCTGCCTTATGTAGCTTTTGCATAGAATGGGGATTTTTTGTTTCAAAGTTTAGTTCCCAGACCGGTCTGTGGAAAAACACTGATATCCCAAGATGGAATCTAGAGATGTGGTCACATCACATGTGTTTATAGACTCATAGCAGCCATTACTCAGAGGCTATCTAGCATCCTCAGGAAGGCTCCCCACGTGGGAGATAAGCTTCTTCTAAGGCCTATTGTTTTCCTAATGGTCCACTCCCCACCCACTGTCTAGAATGAAAACATCTTGCCTAGTGGGCATTACCTAGTTGTAAGTACATTGAAATACAGATACATAGTCAATATTCATGTTTTCAGATACAAAAATCATACATGCATACAAATAGGATAATCATATCCAGCAAATCATAACCTTGCCAATGACATCTCCCATGACTTATCTTTTATAAAATACATCATAGCTATGTCATAATCGTATCCTAAAAAAATCTTTGTGAAAAATATGGGGTACAGTATCACACAGGTTTCTAACCATGAGAGGGGTGAGGTTCTGGAACAGCCTCCCAACAGGAGTTGTTGAGGGGCAAACAACTTAAGAGTTTGAAGAGAGAGTTAGACCAATTTCTGAGTGGAATTGTATGAAAAAGTTGCTTGTGATGTCGGGGGGAAGCATTCAGCAACCCTGGGGTCCCTTCAGTTTATGTCTGATGTTCCTAAAAGCTCATGTCACCAGCCAGAATCTAAAAGAGATCCCCCTCTCCCCATGTATTCTGTTTGTATGTTAGTTTTTGCTTTTGTCTCCTTCCTCTGAAGCATCAGGGCTGGCCACAACTGGAGATGGGACACTGGACAGGATGAGCCAGGGCTCTTCAGTAGCACTGATCACTCTCTCTCTCTCTCTGTGGTGTTTGGCTGGCTGGTTCTTGCTCACATGTTCAGTGTCTAACTGAGCTGTAATATTTGGTCTAATTTCAGCTGTTAGGTTTAGTGTGCAGACGTTGGGTGGTGCTGGTGGCCTCTGACATACAGGTGGTCAGACTGGATGATCTGGCCTTATACTCTATGACTGAAGATGAGAAAATGAGATTTTCTAGTCCAACTCCCTGCTCAAAGCAGGACCGGCTCCAACTAAATCATCGCAGCCAGGGCTTTGTCAAGCCTGACCTTAAAAACCTCTAAGGAAGGAGATTCAACCACCTCCCTAAGTAACCCATTCCAGTGCTTCACCACCCTCCTAGTGAAATCGTGTTTCCTAATATCCAGCCTAAACCTCCCTCACTGCAACTTGAGACCATTGCTCCTTGTTCTGTCATCTGCCACCACTGAGAACAGTCTAGATCCATCCTCTTTGGAATCCCCTTTCAGGTAGTTGAAAACCGCTATCAAATCCCCCCTCACTCTTCTGCAGACTAAACAAGCCCAGTTCCGTCAGCCTCTCCTCATAAGTCATGTGCCCTAGCCCCCTGATCATGTGCTCCAGCCCTCTGTTGCCCTCTGCTGGACTCTCTCCAATTTGTCCACATCCTTTCTGGAGTGGGGTGGCCCAAAACTGGATGAAATACTCCGGATGTGGCCTCACCAGTGCCAAATAGAGGGGAATAATCACTTCCCTCAATCTGCTGGCAATGTTCCTACTAATACAGCCCAATATGCCGTTAGCCTTCTTGGCAACAAGGGCACACTGTTGAGTCATATCCATCTTCTCATTCACTGTAATCTCCAGGTCCTTTTCTGCAGAACTGCCGCCTAGCCAGTTGGTCCCCAGCCTGTAGCAGTGCATGGAATTCTTCCATCTTAAGTGCAGGACTCTGCACTTGTCTTTGTTGAACCTCATCAGATTTTTTTGGACCAATTTGTCTAGGTCACTCTGGACCCTATCCCTACCCTCCAGTGTCTCTACCTCTTCCCACATCTTAGTGTCATCCGCAAACTTGCTGAGGGGGCTATCCATCCTATCATCCAGATCATTAACGAAGATGTTGAACAAAACCAGCCCCAGGACCAACCCTGGGACACTCCGCTTGATACTGTCTGTCTGCCAACAAGACATTAAGCCATTGATCACTACCTGTTGAGCCTGACAATCTAGCCAGCTTTCTACCCACCCTATAGTCCATTCAGGAGATCAGACTAAATAATCTAATGGTCCCTTCTGGCCTTAAATTCTATGATTCCCTTCCCCATGTCTGGGTGAACTTTTGGAGTTGTAAGCCTAGAAAGTAGTCCAAACTCCATCCAACTAACTGTGGGCTTCAGGACCACGTCTCTCTTTTGAGGTACCCAGATGTTTTTGCAACAGATCCAGCCTCACTTGAATGCCCATAAGTATCACAAGCAGCACCCACTTCTGGGAAAAATTAGAACAGTACAAAATGCATAAACACCAGAAACTTTCCTGGTGTGTAGCAAAAATGCAAAACTTAGCCCAGTTTGTCAAAATAGCCACCTAAGGGCCTGGTCCCAAGGCCACTGCAGTCAATGGAAAGACTGCACTATGACCATGCTGTGAGGTTCCTGAATTATCCAGAACTTGGGACCAGTTTCAAGTGAATCTGGCCTGACACACCAGATAGTGACAAAACACGTTGTTACCTGGCAACCTTAACTGAGTTTGTCTCTAAGTGCTTGGGACAGGTGAAATTCAGAAGGCATAAGCACATGAGAATTGAAACCCAAAAGAGCATTCATAGAAATGCCTGCAGTACGAGGACTGCTTGCTCCTTTAAGGGCCAGGGTCCTTGGGCTGGTCAGCCCTGATCATTTACCCACTTGCTTCACTTGTGCTGGATTTAAGAGGCAGGAAGCCCATTTGTGGCAGGGCTGGCTGGGGAGGAGAACAGAAGGCTGTGAGGAGCCAGAGGGGAGCACAAAGCAGGCAAAGGCCGGTGGAAAACTCCAGGCAGGGAGGCCCGGGAGTGGCTTCTTCAAGAAGAGCAGAGCAACCCAAAGGAGCCCAGGCGGGGCTGTGGGGAGATGGAAAGGAGCCAAAGAAGGGCAAAAGCTGAACCCAGAGAGTGGGCAGAAGAGCGTTGACATAGCTGAGAAGACTGACCCATTGGAAAGGAGGGGCTGGGCCCAGTTTGAGACTAGGGAAGAGTCTTTGTGTTGTGTGTCTTGGACCTGGATAACAGAAGTTCATCCCTTCCAAGGTAATGACATCTCCAGAGGGCCAGGTCCCTGCAGAAAGTCACCTCTGTGGTGGGAGTATGCTGGTGGTCATTGTGGGGGACCTGAGGCTGAGAGATGCAATGCTGGGTCTTGTCAGGAGGGGGTGCTCTGAGGTGGTGCATCATGTAATACCTGCATCCTGAAAAGGCTGTGGTTCCATGAGGCTCAGGACTGAGGGTCACATGCTTTCCTGTTTGTGAAGGCGGAGCTCTGTGTTAGGCAACTTTTTTAGAGCAAGAGGAAGCTGTTGAAACTGATCTTTAATGGCCCACAGATGGGCAGATAATTACAGGTACCAGTGAAAAATATGGGTATGATATGCTTAATACACAATAATATGAGAATGAATCATACAAGCAGTAAAGGTTACATAATACACATCTCTCTAATAAGCCTCAATTCCCCAAGGATAAACCCTCAGTAACTATGTTGGCCTTACACAGTATCTTGACTGGCAAGCAAAGCAGGTATAGCTACCAGTCCTAGATAGAGACTTCTTTTCTTCTTTTCTTTCCCCTGTCAGGTACATGGTCTGTGAAATGTCCCCGGAGCAGGGTCTAGGTTACCCAAAGGGCTTCTGTCTCACAGCATCACAGACCTCTTTAGATGTTAACTGGGGAACTAACTAATTTACTTTGCTTAGCATTTATACCATTTGTTCTCAAAGGAGTCACATGTCCCAGAAATATGCTCTGTGGGCATTTCGTTACTGGTTTTTTCTAATTAATATTTTAGAAGGGAAGGCTGCAAAATGGAGACAGACCAAAGATCAATCAACATTTGCCCTCTCATCAATCATTCACTTGAGCTCTTAGCATGATGCCATCCAGAAGGGTCATTTTGACCTGGGCCAGCCTATACCAGGTAACTGATTACATGTTTTTGTCTTCTTTACTTTGGAGCTGGTCCTCTGGCTGACGTATTCCGAAGTTGCATGTTGAAATATATGCACAGATAGAGCCTTTATTAACTATTCAAGTAAAGTTTCAGCACTTTCAGTACATTACCACATCATCTCTCTAGTGCTAAGAGAATCCTGCTCCCAGAATGTTCTAGCAAATTGAGATGTACCAAGCCATACCAAACTCATGCTTACCACACTTATTCATATCGGTGAGAATAATTCACAATACTTTGACACTGTCCCAACAAAGCCTTATTTGGAGGAGCCTGGCTTGTGGAAGGGAGGTGCAAAGGGCCTGGCGGGGTGCTGGCCTGAGTGTAGGTGGGGATCTAGCTGGGGGGCGGGGCAGTAAGGGGTCCAGCTGGGGGACCTAGCCCGAGTGGGCATGAAGGCCTGGCTCAGGGAAGCAGATGATGTCCCTAATAGGGCGAGGGACCCAGCTGGCTGTATAGTTTGGCCTACATAAGCAAGGAGGCATATAGCCCTCTGGTAAGCTGCTGCTTGTGTGATGTGTGAGCAGTGACCAAGTGTGCTAGAGGGCTGCCTCTGTGGGCCTGATCTGAGTGCAAATCAGGTGTGTCTGGTTTTCTTTCACCAAAATCGGAAGGGTTTTGCCTCTGGATACCCAGAACATTCCCCAAAACTTCTGATCTAATTGGATGTGGTTTTTGAAAATTCTATTACACGCAGACAGAGAAATTCCATCCAGCTGAGTGCAGGGTCTTGTTTCATAAATCTACCCCTAACAGCACTGAACTTAAGCCCAGAGTTAACTTTAAACATGGCCTTAAGTCTCAGTGGGGCTTAACAAGGTATTTAAAGTTAAACTCATAGCTACTATTACGATCATTTATTTTACAGTAGCCTGTGTGTTGTGTGATTTGGGGAGCCATTCCCCTTAGCTCAGCTGAATATTTATTTCCAAACATGACGTTTATGGGGAATGGAAGGCTGAAAAAAGTTTTGAGAAGCTAATTTCTAATTTTTAGTTACCGTCCTTATTTGCCCAGTTAATTAAACCACTGAATAGTTAAACTAGATTACTAGCCAGTCTATAATATATTACATGCTTTGAAGGAGATGGATTAACTTGTTTCATATAATCAGCATTGTATGCACAAGGACAAGAGGCCTTTCAAGTTATTTTTTCCCATTCTCTTTCTTAAATTGTATATTACAGCATTTAGGGTATTGCAATCAATGTCTGAGAATGGTATTCGCTGATATTAGACATGAAAATATAATTATTGTAAATGGAAACCTTTAGTAAAAGTGCAGCCAGCATGTCCTTTTATATGTGCATCCATTAGAAACATTAAACTAAATCCCTAATGGATATAACTCCTCTGAAGTCAATGGAGTGACAGCAATTTACTCCAGCTGAGGATCTTCCCCACTATTTATAAAGAACATGAAGGCTGCAAAGTGAAGCACTCAAAAGTGAGAAAAGGCCAATGCTAAAATTGCCTGTGCAACATTAACTCTGCTCTCTGTTAAATAGGCATCTCAGCGCAGTCTGGAATTATATAACCATAGATGATTTTTTTTTTCTTGCAGGATGGTTGTCTCAGTCAATGGGAGCTGAAGCTACTGAGCAACTCCCAGAGCTGCTACGGGGAGGGATAGCTCAGTGGTTTGAGCCTTGGCCTGTTCAACCCACGGTTGTGAATTCAATCCTTAAGGGGGCCATTTAGGAATCTGGGGCAAAAATCTGTCTGGGGATTGGTTCTGCTTTGAGCAGGGGGTTGGGCTAGATGACCTCCTACGGTCCCTTCCTACTCTGATATACTATGTCAGTTTCTAACAGCTGCGGATCAATCCTTACCCTTTGTTCCTGAGAAGCACAGCGAGTAGATTCATGGCAGAGTGCACTGAAATGTGGATGGGAGGTAAAAATGGAAACCAGATCTTTTCACACACTCTTGTTTTGAGCTCCAGATACAATAGGCAAACAGATCCAGAGTAATCCAGAGCCCTAGGCATATTCTACATGGAACTCCTTTGGCTCCACCCTCATATCATGGCCACACCCCCTCACCGTGGTCCTACCCCTTCCAATGTGGCTTTTCCTCAGCAGGGTGACTAGGGGTGTGGTGAGGAGGGTCCTTACACAGAATCTGTTGGTGGGATCTCCCTGAGCAGCAGGGTTTCAGGATTAACAACCCACTGACATGCATGGGGCAGTATTTCCCCCTCTCTTGTTCCAGACTGCCAGCAGACACTGCACCAGTTATTCAGGTCACGTTTTCAAAGTTCCTTTCACAAACAGAAGGGCTAGAAATGTAGGATGAAATTGTGGACCCATTGACATCAACTCACATTGATTTCAGTAAGGCCAAGTTTTCATCCCTAACTTTTTTTTTTTAAGTGAAAGCTGATATTATGAAGTAATCATGTGACTCCAGAAACTGGAGCCCTAGACACTGTCTATAATGCATATGCCTTAAGCTGCTCTTGGGCAATTACACCCTCTGTGTGCTCAAGGAATGTCTACGCTGCTGTCGGGAGGTGCAGTTTGCAATCTGCATAGACCAAGAGTAACAATAGCAATCAAGCCATGGCAATTCAGGCATCGGCCACTTGTATGTACCTAGGATCATAGGCAGTGGAGCTTGCCTGTGCAGCTAGATCAGGTATGTCTACATGCATAGCAATCACACTACCTGATTGCAGTGTAGATGTAGCCTCAGTCTGACTGCATGTTTCTAGGAATCCATCCATTCAACATGGGAGGAAGGAAGACAGCTTCCTACTACTCGGTTCAGTCAGGCCCCTCCTGCTATGATGGGAACTCCATTTGATTGTTCTTCTTAGTTGCTGATGCAAGGGTATCGTGTTGTGAGTCACACTGGCTTGTGGACTCTGAGTTTGCAGATGGCATCTGAACCAATCTAAATCTCTTCCTCTCAACCTGATTGTTCCTCAGTTAAAGAATTATCCATTGTGTTATATCTATGCAGTTTTTTCCATGTAGAAAATAAACTATTTCATACCAGAAGCAGGGAACTAGCCAACAGTGAGACTTAAGGTCGTGATTTAAATGCAGTGTATCAATCTTAACACTAATTTTCCCTGCCTCTCTGGTTTTTGATCTGTCTTGCAATATTATTTTCATGTTGGGCTCTGGTTCTAATTAGATACAGTATCTTCTATATTGTTTTTTCATATAACCTTTACCCTGGGAAATACACACTGAGGAAAGCGTTATCCTTTATTAAAAAATACCAAAAAGATGAAAAACATATCAAACTACAGTCTTTATTATTGGCACAACATGCATTTGAGTATGTTCAGTTTAGACAGATAGGAAACAATTATGACTTCTCATAGATAATGTCTAATCTCCATACGGTAACTCACAGTGTACTTCTTTGCATCATAGTTATGGCAGTAGCATTGCAGGATGAATGCTCATTTCACAGCATTTTTTTCTTGACATAATTTCCATGTGCTGAAGACTCAAAAAGGTGAGGCAGTGCATCTGTTTTCCCTTTAGAACATGTGGATGGGAAAACTTAAATTATCTGTATTTAGAGATCGCCTCTAGGATGGGAATTGTTGTGAAATCCCACCTGTGTTTGTGCAATTCAAATAATGGTGTGACAAGCAAATTAGTTCTTGCAAAACTTGGTTTGCAGTTTCAGGAGAGAAGGCGTCTCTGCAGTTCAGGGAGCATGCATTGCCTATTAATGCTACACGGCAGCAGAGGGGAGAGAGAGAGAGAGGCAATGCTGTGACTTCCCTTCTGGTGTTATGTAGACCGGTGATCTGCTAGGTCACTCCAATTCTTGACTCTGGGAGCCAGCCTTACCCTGCTCTGCTGTGAGAACCCCTACTCCTGGGCTGTTCACGCACAGCCTCTGCCATGTAAGCTGCTTGGATTGTGCAACCGAATGACACTAACCAGTATCTCCGGTCCCAGACACAACTCTAGGAACCTCCGTCTTGCAGTGTCCAGTTATGCCCGCTGCATGCTTCAAGCTTATATAATGTCATCAGTTTAACAAAGAAATTGATATGTACCAGGCTTGTTCTCCCAAGGGGAGGCTCTGACACGCTTCAAACCAAATGCACTTCTTCAGGTAGAATGAACCAAAGAATTTATTAACTATAAAGGTAGATTTAAGTGATTATAAGTTAAATCATAAGTCAAATTTGGTCAAATGAAATAAAAACAAAATGCATTCTAAGCTGATCTTAGCACTTTCAGTGTCCTTAAAAACTTAGATGCTTCTTACCACAGGCTGGCTGGTTACTTTTCACTCAGGCTCTCCCCTTTGATCAGCATTTAAGTCGCTTGATGGTGGTCGTATCTGTAGATGTAGGTGGAAGAGAGAGAGCATGGAAAAATGTCTCTCCCTTTTATCATGTCCTTTCTTTTCTCTTGGCTTTGCTCACCTTCAGAGTCAGGTGAGCATCACCTCATTGCAGTCCCAAACTGCCCAAAGGAAGGGGAGTGACTCCCTTGAGGGTCTAACAGATTCTTTTGTTGCTGCCTAAGTCAGTGTCCATTGTTCCTGTGAGGCTGGGCTGGGTTTGTCCCATCCATGCCCTAATAAGGTGTGAACAGCCTCTCTGTTCGTGGAGAGTTTTTGCATGGGCTTGTGTAGCGGGGTGGTCACCCATTCCTGCCCCGAAGGGCTTGAAATCAGCCCTGGGAGAGGGCTGAGACAGCGAGAAGGCTGCTGCTAGGAAAGCAGCAAGGCTGGGCAGATTGGGGAAACAGCCACAGATGTGACCATTCCCCAGTCAGGCCGCAGCTGGCCTGTATAAAAAGGCCAGTGGGCCAGAAGCACAGAAGTCTTGCTCTGCCTTCAGAGAGAGAGCGGCCTGGCTGCTGGGAAGCTAAAGGTGCCTAGAGTGAGGCAGGCTGGGGAAAGGTCAGAGGGGCTGGGAATGTCTAGGCCCTATAGAGGCACTGGGTTGCAGAGAGAGGCAGCAGGTCCAGACCCAATCTTGCCTGTGATGAGTGGCTGACACTGCAGTCTGCCCCAGGGCACGGGGGCTAGTTGGTGACTGGCAGTAGCCTATGACTGAGACGAGGTGGGGATAGAGGGTGGGGGTTCTCCAGGGAGGGGAGACCCTGAGACTGAGGGGAGTGCGGCCAGGGGGCAGCACCCAGACATGAGGCACCAGGTCCGGAAGGGACACAAGGGCCAAGCAAAAGTGAGATACCATCCTGCAGAGGGCGCTCCAATGGCTGGAGAAGAGCTAATTCCAGACAACCAGCAGGAGGCATCACAGGGGTGAGTCCCACGTCGCTACAGCTTGTTTTAAGTCATGAGGATACATTTTCAGCCTCATAACTATATACATGAAATTATAACCTATACCAACATTCCACACAAAGATGGACTACAAGCCGTCAGGAACAATATCCCTGATAATGTCATGGTAAACCTGGTGGCTGAACTTTGTGACTTTGTCCTCACCCACAACCATTTCACATTTGGGAACAATGTGTACCTTCAAGTCAGCGGCACTGCTATGGGTACTTGCATGGCCCCACAGTATGCCAACATTTTTATGGCTGACTTAGAACAACGCTTCCTCAGCTTTCATCCCCTAACGCCCCTACTCTACTTGCACTACACTGATGACATCTTCATCATCTGAACCCATGGAAAAGAAGCCCTTGAGGAATTGCACCATGATTTCAACAGTTTCCATCCCACCATCAACCTCAGCCTGGACTAGTCGACACAAGAGATCCACTTCCTGGACACTACAGTGCTAATAAGCAATGGTCACATAAACACCACCCTATACCATAAACCTACTGACCACTGTACTTACATATATGCTTCCAGCTTTCATCCAGACCACATCAGATGATCCATCATCTATAGCCAAGCTCTAAGATACAACCTCATTTGCTCCAATCCCTCAGACAGAGACAAACACCTACGAGATCTCTATCAAACATTCTTAAAACTACAGTACCCACCTGCTGAAGTGAAGAAACAGATTTTCAAAACCAGAAGAATACCCAGAAGTCACCTACTCCAGGACAGACCCAACAAAGAAAATAACAGAACGCCACTAGCCGTCACCTCTAGCCCCCAACTAAAACCTCTACAGCGCATCATCAAGGATCTACAACCTATCCTGAAGGATGATCCCTCACTCTCACAGATCTTGGGAGACAGGCCAGTCCTCGATTATAGACAGCCCCCCAACCTGAAGCAAATACTCACCAGCAACCACACACCACACAACAAAAACACTAACCCAGGAACCTATCCTTGCAACAAAGCCTGTTGCCAACTCTGTTCACATATCTATTCAGGGGATACCATCATAGGACCTAATCACATCAGCCACACCATCAGAGGCTCGTTCACCTGCACATCTACCAATGTGTGATATATGCCATCATGTGCCAGCAATGCCCCTCTGTCATGTACATTGGCCAAACCAGATAGTCTCTACGCAAAAGAATAAATGGACACAAATCAGATGTCAAGAATTCTAACATTCAAAAACCAGTCGGATAACACTTCACCCTCCCTGGTTACTCAATTACAGACCTAAAAGTCACAGTAGTCCAACAAAAAAACTTCAAAAACAGACTCCAATGAGAAACTCCTGACTTGGAATTAATTTGCAAACTGGACACCATTAAATTAGGCTTGAATAAAGACTGGGAGTGGATAGGTCATTATACAAAGTAAAACTATTTCCTCATGTTGATTTTTCCCCTATTGTTACTCACATCTTCTTGTCAACTGTTGGAAACTGGCCATCCTGATTATCAATAGAGAAGTTTTTTCTCTCCTGCTGATAATAGCCCACCTTAATTGATTAGTCTTGTTATAGCTGGTATGGCAACACACATTTTTTCATGTTCTCTGTATATATGTATATATATATATCTTCCTTCTGTATTTTCCACTGCATGCATCCAATGAAGTCGGTTTTAGCCCACAAAAGCTTATGCCCAAATAAATGTGTTAGTCTCTAAAGAGCCAAATGTACTCCTCGTTGTTATAACATTACTGTAACATACTACAACATACTATAACAACCATGCTCAGCGAATCATGAGCCTTCCAAAGACATGCAACATGACAACCTTTGTGTTGGATACCACACAATCATTTTATAAAGATGAATGTGGGGGTGTAGGGTGTTCCCCTGAGGTACAGAGCATCACAGATGTCTCCTATGGGGACTCAGGAGCCCAGAACCCCACTGTCCATCCTCTTGATATTATCATAGGTAAGATGATTAAAATATTCAGAAAGGTCCTTTCACAGCGGCAAAGGAAAGCTGCTTTGGCTGGTGGTGGGGTGCGGGGGGCGGAAATAACTTTGTGTTGGATTCGCTCTGTGTACCGGCGAGAGCTGCAAAGAAGTGTAAAGGCCAATGTATACAAGAAGCATCAATTTCAAGGTTCAGGAAGAAGTGGATAACAGCATCTAGGTGATGCAGAGATATTCTAAATGGCTATGCTCATGGTTAGGTAGCTAGATGTACCCATTAGATGCATCGTTTAGAATGGATATTTTCGCTTCATTCAAGATACTGGGGAAAATGTTCAAAAGCACCTACAGGATTTAAAATGATACGTCCCATTGAGGATCCACAGCACTTGCACTCCAAAATCCTTCACGTTCTTCTAAAACTCCCCCTTTTCCCTCCACCCTCCCCCCCGCATTAGATTAGGGTGAAATTCAGCCCTGAGCAGACCAGCATCATGATTAAAATCCCTGTAAATCCTACTTAAGCCCTATTTCAAGAGTTTAAGTGATGCCTAAGCCTTTGGCACAAGCGCTACACAGGAGTAAATTTCACCCTTTGTCAACAGGCTAGTCTCAAGGCTATGAAGGAGGCTGGTGAGAACTGAAGAACGCCTCCCCAACCTAGCTGATCACTCAGGCAGTTACCCAGCCATTGTCTGTGTCCCGCTCTGCCTTGCGCTGGATACCATAAGCACTTGTTTGCCCCTCAGGTCCGTTGCAGGGCCCACTGTTCCTGAAACTATCTGAATAGCTGCACGTTCCCCAGGATGGTCGCTGTGCTTGCTGCCCGTCTGTTCCAGGACGGCAGCCAGCTCTTTACAACATCTCTTCTCTGAAGTGTGTTGTAAGGCTTGTGGTCCAGGATTTCTGTTGGCTTGACTCCGCTGAAATCCCTGGTGTTTATTCCCTGATAAACACCTAGAGAGTCTCCCAACACAGCTAGGGGGCAGCAGTGACAATCTGTGTACTGCAAAAATACATCAACTCTGGGAACAGGAAGGTGATAGTTCTCTCTGCACCCCAGTGATGCAGCACCTAGGATGTTTCATCACTTCTGAACATCTCACTGGTTTATTACCTTTAATAGAACTTATGTTCCTATGTACCTAACTCACTTGAAAATATTCCCCCCAAATTTTTCCATTATCAGCTGGGATTTTGGATTTCATTTGTAGGAAGGTATTGGGTGAAGAATTTGGCTCTAGTGAAGGTGAATCTGGCTCTATAATTTAAAAGAAATACATGTGCATACTCTGTGTATGCAGTAAATTTTGTTGTATTGTTGAGGCATATTAGACATGAAACACAGCAGAAAAGGAATGATGCATCAAAGTTGCTCAAAACCCAACATCTGGGGACAAAGGATATTATGAAAAACTGTCCTAATCCAAGGAAAGATCAGGTTTGTCATTTGTTTTCTCTGTTGCAGTCTTCAGCTGCAGTTCGTAGCTAACAAGAGCAATGTGTGAAATATTGGCAAGCTTAATATACTGCTAATGGAGATGGTCAGAAAGCAGAATTTCTGTTCCACAGGAAATTCTGATTTGGGCCAAAAAGTATTGAAAGTTTTCACAGAATGAAAAGTTCAGACATTTCAATTCAGAAATGTTGAAATGACAAATGTCAGCCTCTTCAATCAAAACCAACTATTTTTGTATGATTGTTCTGAAGCATCATTTCCAAACATTGGTCCAACGGAATATTTTTCCCCATTTTTTCCAATAAAAGAGTTTGACCTGCTCCAACTGCTGCTAGTTTTCTGTATGCCTAAACATATAAAACATCCTATAATGATGATGCACTTCTATTACTACCAGTGTATGCAGATCAGAGGCCTTTGAAGTATCATTGGTACATATTGCATTACTCTGCCCCAAAGAACAGATCATTTCCTATGTTTCATAGTACACTATACAGAGTCTAGTACAAATTGATCGAGGCCTCAGAATTACCCCATAACTCATGGAGATTTCAAAATGTGTTTTAATTCTTTGCACAATATTTCTCTTGAGGCAACAGGTAATCAGTTTGTTTATTGGCCTGATAACTTTGCTATAGATTCTTCTCAGGCAAAATTGGCAAGTTTCAGGAAATATTTGGTCATGATGACTATCAGGATAGCTTTTTATCTTGTTTCGTATTTTCTCCTTTATTGTTCTTTTAAAGTTTTCTAAAGATATTTGTGTGCTGACCTTTAAGGTCAAACTATTTGTCCTTTATGACCCAGTTCCTTCTGGTTTCCCTTAGCATCTTTCCTTCTATTTCAGGCTTAATTGCTGCTATTGTAAATTCTTCTGTCTGGTGGGTAGTTTTATGTCACATGAAACATATTTTCTTCCTAGCTCCTATTCTAAGAAAACTTTCAATGGATTCTCTAATTGTCACTAAGTAGCATTGTCTCATTCTCTTTCCTTTTTCTTTCTAAACTTCTTGTACGTGCCGATAAGGCTCAGATTTCGTATTGTTTTCAGGCACACCAGCTGATGGGCTGTTTGGGATCCAGATTTAGAGCCAGTTGCTGTACTGAAAGAGTTTCAGTGGCCTTTTGTAGCTAAACAGAATGGATTTATGTTGATTTTGCTTTTTCTTGATGTAACAGCTGCTTCCGATACCATTAATGTTTTGACCATATACCAACATTTTGCATCTTTAACTTTCCACATTCTGACTCCAGTCGCTAATAAGTTTTTTCCCCATAACGCATGCTTTACACATTGCTTTACTTTCAGTGTTGCTTTGGCCCAGAGGTAGCTATTGGGGTCTTAACATTTACACATTGACTTGCTCTTGGGCCAGTTATTATAGAGGGGTCTAATGCTCTTCATGTTTTCCATGTTTTTTCATGTTTTAGCTGTAATGGCTTTGTAATGCAAAGAATTTGCCACTTTTCTGTTTAACCATCTCCTCCCTGTTTTAAATCCAGATCTCCAGTCTTGTTAAAAGTAATTGCATAAAAATACAAATATTGTATTATAGGAAAATTGTCCTCTATCACAATTACACCTCAAGCCCAGAAATAAAGACTTGACTTGTTTCAACGGACATTTTCAGAGAAGCAGGTATGTCCACAATTCAGGACAGTAGATAAGTGTGCTAATGCAGCAGACTAATTTAAGCACAGCACAGTTATGAGTTTACCTCCTCTAGCTTCCAAAGCATCTCTAGCACAAACTTTCACCTGCCCATTCCTATCCCCAACCCACTACACAAATCAGGAAGAAAGGGAGGCTAACCACCTGTGTCTAATGTAGGCTTTTACAGAGGCTTTGATCTCAGTTCTGGACTGCGGTGGGCAGATCGCTCAGCTGGGAGGCCTACTAGCCCAGAAGGGTTCCCTGTGAAGTTCAAGGACTGTATAATGACCGTATACCATCCCTGTCAGTCTCTGGCATTGGGTTGGGAGTTGACATTTCAGATGTGGGTAGGGGTGTGGCTAGAGCACTCTGCATGTGGTTATTCAGGTTATTGTTTGGCTCCACAGAGAGCCACTACAGGCCCCAGGGGCTGCTCTAATTTACACTAGAGGACAGCTGGACTCAGAATTTGAGATGTGAAAAGGCAGCATACAACCAGCTTTGATGCTTCCTTCCTCTGAGACATTAAACCAAGGTGCATGGTAATTACTAAGTAGATTGTATCACAAAAATATTTTTAATCTACAGAAACGATTTCTAAAAGGCTGAATAATAGCCTATTACTGCACTGTTCCAGACAATGCACAATGCTGGAATGGGCTCCCACACTAAACCACTCTGATATGGTTGAACGGATGGTTCCCATGCCGGTTCCTACAGTTTTACAGATTCCATAAGGCTATTTGCATGAACCTTAGCGCCATGGACAGTTTCCAGTTTGCAAGAGTTTGTTTTTAGTTATATTTTCTTACAAGTTGTTACTGCAACCCCGCAGACTCTGTGCTTGCAACACTGCTGATTTTTGTAAAGCAATTCTAGGTCTATATGCACTTTAGAAAGCAGTTTTGAACTAGAGGATGCTGATCCTATTGTATGGAGGAGAGAACACTGGCCCAGGATGCAGGAGACTTGAGTTCTATACCCTGCTCTGCTGCTGGCATGCTAGGGTGATGTTGGACAAGTCATTTTTCTTCCCTGTGCCTCAGTTCCCCATCTGTGAAATGGCGATAACACTAATCTCTTTTGTGTAGCATTTTAAGATCTACTGATGGACTGCACTACATAATAGCCAAGTATTATGTTATTTCACTGCTGCAGCTTTCCACCGCCGTGACTGGATTCTGCAGATGTCCCCTTACTTTGATGGTGGCTTACTTTTTTCATGTTTTCTGTTCTTAGAGGGAAAGGATGCCCATCATTCAATTTGGCAAGACAGTCAGCATGATGAGCTCATAGTTTTATGTGCATTGATATTGTGTCCATAATTTCTTGACACAATTTCAGATATTTGTCCCTTAGAGGAAGAAACAATCCGATTCCACACTGATTGAAATGTACAGCAAAGTCTTACAAGGAACTCAGAATCAGTGTGTTGGGTTCAAATATTGTGCAGGGCCAATTTTGAGCCTTCCTTTGGATAATGCTACAAGCCTAGAGAATGCCCTGTTCCCCATGGAAATGCACCTGGGGTGCAAGCATTTTCAGTAGAAAAACTGAAAACCTAAAATCTGAATTTTTTGGATGTAGAGGTTTCTGAAATTTTTCAAAGAAAGCACTATCTGCAAAAAAAAAAGTCATTTAGTGCAAGTCCAATTTTGGTAGAAAAAGTTTTGATGGGAAACTTCCAGCCAACTGTACTCACAGTCTTTGGCTCCAGAAACATACTCCTCTTTGTTGGACTAAAAGACCAGTCCTCTAATAGAATGGATAGGAATGAGTATTTTGTTAACTGAGGACCAACAATAGGGCCGGCCTGTTACGGATCATAAGCTAGAGAGTCAGTAGAAACATTTTCAGCAGCAAGCACTAAACCTAGTAAAAAAATGCCTGCAGGTTCTATGTCGTGAATTGTTTATAGTCTATAATAAACTCACTTCATCTCACCGGTGATGTGAGGATGTTCCAGTGAGGGCTAGCTTTGTTTGTCTCATGGGAGAAGTGGAGTTTTACAAGGGATTTGAATGAGGACATGAACGTTTGAGTAGATCTGAGTTTCCATTTAGTAAATACAAGTAATTAGCTATGGTCATTATGGACCTGAGCTGGAGCACATTGAAATCAATGGCAAGATTCTCACTGACTTTAGCAGGCTTTGGCTTAAGCACTATAGTACTGGATGTACCTAACAGTGCATTGACCTCAGCGTAAATGAATAAAGTGAGATCTCCAGCACGTTGCTGTGAAGGGGTGGGGGAGGGCGCAGCACTGTGTTATAAATAAGGACATTAATTTTTAGGATGACCCTGATTTGTCTCTTTATTGGTACTTATGAACATAAGCCATTTCCTCTATTGACCCTAAGGCAGGGGTGGGCAAACTATGGCCCACAGGCCAGATCCGGCCCCTCAGTGCCTTGGATCTGGCCTGCGGCACCACCAGCACCATGTCTCTGTGGCCCCCAGGTGGTGGGGCAGAGGACTCTGTGCATTGCCTCCAGGCACTGCCCCCTGCAGCTCCCATTGGCTGGAAACAGGGAACCACAGCCAATGGGAGCTTTGGGGGAGGTATCTGGAGGCGTGGCAAGGGCAGCACGTGC
Source organism: Gopherus evgoodei (assembly GCF_007399415.2). Classification (NCBI taxonomy): domain Eukaryota; kingdom Metazoa; phylum Chordata; order Testudines; family Testudinidae; genus Gopherus; species Gopherus evgoodei. The sequence goes on from NC_044326.1 coordinate 141,796,855, forward strand.
AGAGACCTCTGCCCCCCAACCCCTAGGGGCTGCAGCATTTCCTGGAGCAGTGTAGGGCTGGGGACAGGGCAGGCATGCAGGGAGCCTGCCCTGGACCCGGTGCACACTGCTGCCAGCCTGGAGCCTGAAGCCCTCCTGCACCCTGCACCCCAACTCCCTGCCCTAAACCCCCTGCCTGCACCCCTCCTGCACCCCAAGCCCCTGCCCTGAGCCCCCTCCCACAGTCTGCATCCCTGCTCTGAGCCCCCTCCTGCACTCTGCACCCCTCCTACACCCCAACCCCCTTCTCTGAGCCCCCTCATACACCCCGCACCCCCATCTGCCCCAATTCCTTGCCCTGAGCCCCTTCCTGCATACCTCAACTCCTCCCACACCCCACACTCCTTCCCACACCCCAACTCCCTGTCCTGGCCCTGCATACAATTTCCCCACCCAGATATGGTCCTCGGCCCAAAAAGTTTGCCCACCCCTACCCTAAGGGATCTGCAGCTTTCAGTCACTCTAGTGAAGAGTATGAGTACAGAATGTGTGTTTCTGGTCTCTGGTGGTTCTGAAGACGACAATGTAGCACCAGGATAAAATGGGTATTGAAAAAGTAACTTCAGAAGCAACAGCTCATCCGAGTAATCAACTAATGTATCTGAAAAAGGCAGTTCAATTTTTCCCCACTGATTTATACCCTACACATTTTGGTCAAGACTTTTTAAAAAGGAGGCTCAACATTAAGATCCTATTTAGGCACCCAAACAAGATTTTTCAAAAGTGCTGAGCTCACGTACGATTCAGTGGGAGCTGTTGTGTTATCGGCAATTCTGGAATCAGGCCATTTACTTAGGTGGTTAAATAGAGATTGAAAAGCTTGAATTTAGGTGCCTCTTAATTTTAATATCGGCATTTAATTGTAATAACAAAAGACTTTCCACACACCTTGGCTGAAATACATTCCCATTCTTACATTTGATTTCAAAACTAAATGTGGGGGCGTGGGGGGAACTATCCTTAATTGTGCTGCTGTGATATAGGTAAAGAGGAACTCGGATTATGGCTTATTTTCTCTGTTTCTCTTGAGGAGCTCACCTTTCCCTAGAGCCAAGGAGATGATGCCCTAGATTTTTATAAATCTGATTGCATTGTCGTTCCAGTACTGTTTAGTCACAGCCCGTGAATGTTAGCCATACTATACAGAGAGTGTGAATTTGGGCTGTTCACTCGTGCCTTGCATCCATTTCCATGATATTTTATTGCTCTGTTAATCAGGCTAAAGAAATATTTTGCACACTTCCTAGAGAATGGAAAATGTTGTGATTATAAAGGAAGCCAGTAGGGAACCCTACTGAAGCTTAATGGTGATAGTGACATTAGCCCTTTTCTGCTGAGAGGAACATCAAAGGTGGTAATGAGAGATAACATATCCTTGTATTAGTCAGCATACACAATAGATTATATCTGAAGATGAAATCTCTAAAGTGTGAAATTAAAATGCTTCAACTTGCCTCTTTCTCTGACAAAGACACTCTTAGCATTGCTATGGCACACAAAAGTGCAGTTTCTTCTTGGATAGCAGGAATGTAACAATCTTTATGACAACTGTAAGCATGGCACACACAGGAGGAAGCCAAACTATTGATCAATCAGTGCTAAAAGGTTGGGTTGGACATGTGCCATTGTTAAAGCAGCAAAGAATCCTGTGGCACCTTATAGACTAACAGACCTTTTGGAGCATGAGCTTTCGTGGGTGAATACCCACTTCGTCAGATGCATGTAGTGGAAATTTCCAGGGGCAGGTATATATATGCAAGCAAGCTAGAGATAATGAGGTTAGTTCAATCAGGGAGGATGAGGCCCTGTTCTAGCAGTTGAGGTGTGAAAACCAAGGGAGGAGAAACTGGTTTTGTAGTTGGCAAGCCATTCATAGTCTTTGTTTAATCCTGAGCTGATGGTGTCAAATTTGCAGAGGAACTGAAGCTTAGCAGTATTCACCCATGAAAGCTCATGCTCCAAAAAGTTTATTAGTCTATAAGGTGCCAGAGGATTCTCTGCTGCTTTTACAGATCCAGACTAACTCGGCTAGCCCTGTGATACTTGGTGCCATTGTTAATTGCTCCAAGGATAAACAATGACTGGCTTCTCAAACATTTCAGCGAGTGATGACCCAAGCGTGAGATTGAACAAGTCGTGCTGTTTTTCATGGGGTTCAACCTGGGGCCTCAGCCCCCTAGCTTCTCTCACACCCACAGTGAGTTGCAATTAGACACATGCTCCTGGGGAAGCATGTGAGGTGCCAGGCACTCCACACACTTCCTACTGACCAATTCACAGAGCAGCATCTCCTGTGACCTTCCAATCACACACAATTCATGCCTCTTGACAGGAGAAAAGTCCTTCTGATTGGCAGGAACCACAAAGAGTCAAAGGGGGAGTCTGGGTACAAAGGCAGCCCCCAGATAAAGAGCAATGACCTACACGTGGATGTTAGGGATTTGTCACAGTGAAAGAAAAATAGTGAAACGAGAGATTCTTGAACTGACCATGGTGTAGAACAGCTTGGAGGACATCTAGGGTGTGGGTCCTGATGAATATGGCCTAGAATAGACTATAACATATCAACGCTGACCTATAAATTGTATATTGGAAGGATGTATTTGATTTTTTTCAAAAAAAAAACCCTCTAATAAAATGAGAGGGCCTTGAATTCTCCTTACCATTGTAAAAGCAGGCCCAGATTGAAACCCGTTGCATGTTTGACATTGGGGCTAACAAAGCAGCCATATCAACTATGGGATTTGCTGTCAGCTATGGCCATATTATGGGGTAAATGCAGGTTTTCACCCAGTCCAAAGGTGGCTGGCTAAATAAAAAGTCAAAGGCTTTCATCCCATTCAAGCAGAGAGATGCATTTTCATCCTGGGGAAAGTACATGTCTGACAACCCAGAGAGAGATCTGAAGAGTAACACGAGATGTGTGGGTCGATCTCAGGCTGGCTGGCTGGCACTCAAGGCAAGCCAGGGTCAACCTTGCCTGGAACATTGCAGCTAGCCCCCAGCTGAAGGTGGCATGGCAATTTAAGGATATTTAATTACCACAGCTGGGAAAGGGCTAGGAAAAGAGTGGAGAGCTTGGCTGAAGGGGGAGAAGACTGCAGAAAAGAAACGACTCTCCTACAGGTGGGAGAACCCACACGGAACAGGGTCAGGCTCCTATGGGTGGGACCACCGAGGTAGGGCTTAAACAGTCAGGTAGGAGGGTCTACACAGAGCAGCATAAACTCCTGTGGGGTAAGCCTTGAGCTCAGGGCCACCCGGGGAGGGGGGAAAATGGGGCAATTTGCCCCAGGCCCTGGGCCCCACAGGGGCCCACACAAGAGTTTTTCAGGGCCCCTGGAGCGGGGTCCTTCACTCGCTCCGAGGGCCGCGGAAAACTCTCGTGGGGCCGGCCCCCAGAGCTTCCTCCATTCTCGGTCTTCACTGGCAGGGGGCTCTTCTGCTCCAGGGCAGAAGAACCCCCTGCCGCCAAATTACTGCCAAAGTGGGACCTGCCGCCAAAGTGCAGCCGGGTCTTCGGCGGTAATTTGGCAGCAGGGGGGCCCCTGCCGTGAGTTTTTGGGGTACTTCAGTGGCAGGTCCCGGAGCGGAAGGACTCCTCGCCACCAAATTACCGAAGCGAGGGCTCCCCGGCGCCGAAGACCTCAGGCCCCCGGAATCTTCTGGGTGGCCCTGCCTGAGCTAGGGCCTACTAGGAGCAGGGAAAGCCCTAGGGAAGCTTCCAGAGTCCCTGAGGGAAAGGAGGCAGTGAGGGAAAACCTGATAACACAAGAAATGACAGAGGAAAAACTCTGCGGAAGCAGAGTAGGCCCTCTCACTACATTGTGGGTCATTAGATAAACTCCATTTGAAAAGATTGGCCACACAATTACTCTGTCCTGTTCAAAACCAGTTGAGGGATGACCACATGTGCCTTGGCAGGCCAAAACATGGTGGACACATGGTTGGGTCGGTGACAAGAATGATTAATGACTATGATCACTGACCACTTGTTATGCCAAGCAGATTCCATCGTCATGTCCTGTAGTGGCATAAGTGACCATAAAAGATGTCTAGAAGACAAGCGAACTGGCAGGTGGTTGAAGAGGTTACAGAGGCAAGTTTCTGTTCTCACTGATCTTGGCCCAGGAGCATGATGGAGGCTCCCCCATGGTGAATATGTGGCGGTGCTATGTTACTAGGTATTAGCAGCCATGGCAACGGAGTTGCACATGCAGTCCCAGTAGCAGTGCACATATCTTTGTTAAGCTCTACGTTGACCAGTCTCGCTTGAGATGAGCAACACCAGACAGGAGCCCAGTACTCTGCTGTTGAATAACAGAGGCCAATGGAGTATGTTCTACGTATCCAGACACTTGCACCCCAGGTTGAGCTGGCCAGTTTTCTGAGCGCTAACTTTGGCTGCTGTCTTCCTCAGGTGGTTATGGCATGTCAATGACCAATGTCACACCAAGATAAACTGGGTTTGGGTCATGCTGCAGGCATTTGCTGTTTAAAAAATATTTAACTTGTGGCTTGCGCTTTCATTATGCAGATGAACTATGCTGTAAACCTTTTTGGAAAAGCTCAGCTGCAGGCACTGTTGACCACAGTAGATTAGGCCATGAGGGAAGGCCAGTAAGAACACTTCAGTGGAGCCCAAGAGGGACAGAAGACTTATTAGCTGGACGTATTTTGGACTTTCAGTTACCGCTTTTGTTACCCCAGATGGGGTCTGAACTTTATGTCACTTGGCCAGATGACTGAGCAATAGAAGACCAAATGAGAAGCAGAGGGCCAGCAGATGTTCTGGAGATGAGAAGCCCTTGAAGCACTGCATTGTGAGACAAAGGGATGCTATAGCTGGTGAGTTCACTATCTTACAAGGTGAAGCTAGACAAGGGCAAAATTTGGCTTTAAATGACGATCTTTCATGGTGTATTACCTTTACATTTAATAGGAGATTGTTCACCTTTGGTATAAAAAAAACCTCAGGTAGCCTCTGGAGAGAAGTGCTTGTGAGTCCATACGTCTAGGGAGTCAAAGGATGATTTAAAAGGAGTTTATCTTCAAGATCTGAATCGAAGTCCATGGGAACCCTTCCATGGACATGCATGGATCAAGCCCAAAAGAGTACCAATGACTAGCTATAGTTCCGTATTTGCTGCCCTAGTGGAAAAGGGAATAAGCCTAATGTCTGCATTTCCCTTGTGTGGTCTCATCTCTTACTGAATATGGGCCAAAAATCTTTGTACAGCTTCTGGTTAAAGAGGAGCAGAATATAGGTCAATGCCATTGTTTTCTGGCCTGTCCTCTGAGACTAAATGTGTTTATAAAGGCAAGTTTTTAAAAGGTCTCTGGTTTTGCACATGCGCAAAGCAGTTTTTATGCACACAAGTAAATATTTCCATACACAAATGGATTATTAAACACTTCTACCTGACACTCACACACAACTGTGGGCTCTTTGTGCAGACACATGTGCCATGACAATTGTACATGTGTACAAACTGAGTAACTGACTATATATTTGCATTACCATTTTCATGCTGGAAGTATTCACAGGGCCATCTTGAGATCTCTCTGGGGCAGTAAGCTGGAAGGTCATCAGTCAGGGATCAGAAATGATATCATGTGACTTAGACAACAAGTCACACAACACAAATATCAAATCACAAATATTACATAGTCACATAGACTCATAGACTTTAAGGTCAGAAGGGACCATTATGATCATAGAATCATAGAATATCAGGGTTGGAAGGGACCACAGGAGGTCATCTAGTCCGACCCCCTGCTCAAAGCAGGATCAACCCCAACTAAATCATCCCAGCCAGGGCTTTGTCAAGCCTGACCTTAAAAACCTCTAAGGAAGGAGATTCCACCACCTCCCTAGGTAACCCATTCCAGTGCTTCACCACCCTCCTAGTGAAAGTTTTTCCTAATATCCAACCTAAACCTCCCCCACTGCAACTTGAGACCATTACTCCTTGTTCTGTCATCTGCTACCACTGAGAACAGTCTAGATCCATCTTCTTTGGAACTCCCTTTCAGGTAGTTGAAAGCAGCTATCAAATCTCTCATTCTTCTCTTCTGCAGACTAAACAATCCCAGTTCATAGATTCATAGATTCTAGGACTGGAAGGGACCTCGAGAGGTCATCGAGTCCAGTCCCCTGCCCTCATAGCAGGACCAAATATTGTCTAGACCATCCCTGATAGACATTTATCTAACCTACTCTTAAATATCTCCAGAGATGGAGATTCCACAACCTCCCTAGGCAATTTATTCCAGTGTTTAGCCACTATGACAGTTAGGAACTTTTTCCTAATGTCCAACATAAACCTTCCTTGCTGCAGTTTAAGCCCATTGCTTCTTGTTCTATCCTTAGAGGCTAAGATGAACAAGTTTTCTCCCTCCTCCTGATGACACCCTTTTAGATACCTGAAAACTGCTATCATGTCCCCTCTCAGTCTTCTCTTTTCCAAACTAAACAAACTCAATTCTTTCAGCCTTCCTTCATAGATTATGTTCTCAAGACTTTTAATCATTCTTGTTGCTCTTCTCTGGACCCCCTCCAATTTCTCTACATCTTTCTTGAAAACTGGACACAATACTCCAGTTGAGACCTAACCAACGCAGAGTAGAGTGGAAGAATGACTTCTCGTGTCTTGCTCACAACACACCTGTTAAAGCATTCCAGAATCATGTTTGCTTTTTTTTGCAACAGCATCACACTGTTGACTTATACTTAGCTTGTGGTCCACTATAAGCCCTAGATCCCTTTCTGCGGTACTCCTTCCTAGACAGTCTCTTCCCATTCTATAGGTGTGAAACTGATTTTTCCTTCCTAAGTGGAGCACTTTGCAATTCTCTCAGCCTCTCCACATAAGTCATGTGTTCCAGCCCCCTAATCATTTTTGTTGCCCTCCGCTGGACTCTTTCCAATTTTTCCATGTCCTTTTTGTAGTGTGGGGCCCAAAACTGGACACAGTACTCCAGGTGAGGCCTCACCAATGTTGAATAAAGGGGAATGATCACATCCCTCGATCTGCTGACAATGCCCCTACTTATACAGCCCAAAATGCCATTAGCCTTCTTGGCAACAAGGGCACACTGTTGACTCATATCCAGCTTCTTGTCCACTGTAACCCCTAGGTCCTTTTCTGCAGAACTGCTGCCTAGCCACTCAATTCATAGTCTGTAGCAGTGAATGGGATTCTTCCGTCCTAAGTGCAGGACTCTGCACATGTCCTTGTTGAACCTCATCAGGTTTCTTTTGGCCCAGTCCTCCAATTTGTCTAGGTCCCTCCGTATCCTATCCCTACCCTCCAGCGTATCTACCACTCCTCCCAGTTTAGTGTCATCTGCAGACTTGCTGAGAGTGCAGTCCACTCCATCCTCTAGATGATTAATGAAGATATTGAACAAAACTGGCCCCAAGACCAACCCTTGGGGCACTCCGCTTGATACCGGCTGCCAACTAGACATGGAGCCATTGATCACTACCCGTTGAGCCCGACGATCTAGCCAGCTTTCTATCCACCTTATAGTCCATTCATCCAGCCCATACTTCTTTAACTTTCCGGCAAGAATACTGTGGAAGACCGTATCGAAAGCTTTGCTAAAGTCAAGGAAGAATACATCCACTGCTTTCCCCTCATCCATAGACCCAGTTATCCCTCATAGAAGGCAATTAGGTTAGTCAGGCATGACTTGCCTTTGATGAATCCATGCTGACTGTTACTGATCACTTTCCTCTCCTCTAAGTGCTTCAGAATTGATTCCTTGAGGACCTGCTCCATGATTTTTCCAGGGACTGAGGTGAGGCTGACTGGCCTGTAGTTCCCCAGATCCTCCTCCTTCTCTTTTTTAAAGATGAGAACTACATTAGCCTTTTTCCAGTCATCCAGGACCTCCCCTAATCACCATGAGTTTTCAAAGATAATGACCAATGGCTCTGCAATCACATCTGCTGACTCCTTTAGCACCCTCGGATGCAGAGCATCCAGCCCCATGGACTTATGCTCGTCCAGTTTTTCTAAATAGTCCCGAACTTCTTTCTCCACAGAGGGCTGGTCATCTCCTCCCCATGCTGTGCTTCCCAGTGCAGCAGTCTGGGAGCTGACCTTGTTTGTGAAGACAGAGGCAAGAAAAGCATTGAGTACATTAGTTTTTTTCATATCCTCTGTCACTTGGTTACCTCCCTCATTCAGTAAGTGGCCCACACTTTTCTTGACTTTCTTCTTGTTGCTAACATACCTGAAGAAACCCTTCTTGTTACTCTTAGCATCTCTTGCTAGCTGCAACTCCAAGTGTGATTTGGCCTTCCTGATTTCACTCCTGCATGCCTGAGCAATATTTTGATACTCCTCCCTGGTCATTTGTCCAGTCTTCCATTTCTTGTAAGCTTCTTTTTTTGCATTTAAGATCAGCAAGGATTTCACTGTTATGCCAAGCTGGTCTCCTGCCATATTTCCTATTCTTTCTACACATCGGGATGTTTTTTCTTCTGTAACCTCAATAAGGCTGCTTTAAAATACAGCCAGCTCTCCTGGATTCCTTTCACCCTCATGTTATTCTCCCAGGGGATCCTGCCCATCAGTACTGTGAGGGAGTCAAAGTCTGCTTTTCTGAAGTCCAGGGTCTGTATTCTGCTGCTCTCCTTTCTTCCTTGTGTCAGGATCCTGAACTCGACCATCTCATGGTCACTGCCTCCCAGATTCCCATCCACTCTTGCTTTCCCTCTGAATTCTTCCCTGTTTGTGAGCAGCAGGTCTAGAAGAGCTCTGCCCCTAGTTAGTTCCTCCAGCACTTGCATCAGGAAATTGTCCCCTATGCTTTCCAAAAACTTCCTGGATTGTCTGTGCAGTGCTGTATTGCTCTCCCAGCAGATATCAAGGTGATTAAAGTCTCCCATGAGAACCAGATCATCTAGTCTGATCTTTTGCACAATGCAGGCCACAGAATCTCACCCACCCACTCCTGTAACAAACCGCAACCTATGTATGAGTTATTGAATTCCTCCAATCATTGTTTAAAGACCTCAAGGTGCAGAGGATCCTTCAGCAAATGATCCGTGCCCCACGCTTTAGAGGAAGGCAAAAAACCTCCAGAGCTTCTGCCAATCTGCCCTGGAGGAAAATTCCTTCCCGACTCCAAATATGGAGATCAGTTAAACCCTGAGCATGTGGGTAAAACTCACCAGCCAGCACCCAGGAAAGAATTCTCTGTAGTAACTCAGATCTGACCCCATCTAACATCCCATCACAGGCCATTGGGCATATTTACCACTAATAATCAAAGATCAATTAATTGACAAAATTAGACTATCCCATCATACCATCCTCTCCATAAACTTATCAAGCTTAGTCTTGAAGCCAGATATGTCTTTTACCCACACTACTCCCCTTGGAAGGCTGTTTCAGAACTTCACTCCTCTAATGGTTAGAAACCTTCATCTAATTTCAAGCCTAAACTTCCTGACATCCAGTTTATATCCATTTGTTCTTGTGTCCACATTGGTACTGAGCTTAAATAATTCCTCTCCCTCCCTGAAATTTATCCCTCTGATATATTTATAAAGAGCAATCATACGTGCCCTCAGCCTTCTTTTGTTTAGGCTAAACAAGCCAAGCTCTTTGAATCTCCTTTCATAAGACAGGTTTTCCATTCTTTGGATCATCCTAGTAGCCCTTCTCTGTACCTGTTCCAGTTTGAATTCATCCTTCTTAAATATGGGAGACCAGAACTGCACACAATGTTCCAGATGAGGTCTCACCAGTGCCTTGTATAACGGTACTAACACCTCCTTATCTCTACTGGAAATACTTCCCTAATGCATCCCAAGACCGCATTAGCTTTTTTAATGGCCATATCACATTGGTGGCTCATAGTCATCCTGTGATGAACCAACACTCCGAGGTCCTTCTCCTCCTCTGTTACTTCCAACTGATGCGTCCCCAATTTATAACCAGAATTCTTGTTATTAATCCCTAAATGCATGACCTTGCACTTTTCACTATTAATTTTCATCCTATTACTATTACTCCAGTTTAAAAAGGTCATCCAGATCTTCCTGTATCATATTTCAGTCCTTCTCTGTGTTAGCAATACCTCCCAGCTTTGTGTCATCCGCAAACTTTATTAGCACATTCCCACTTTTTGTGCCAAGGTCAGTAATAAAAAGATTAAATAAGATTGGTCCCAAAACTGATCCTTGAGGATCTCCACTAGTAACCTCCTTCCAGCCTGACAGTTCACCCTTCAGTACGACCCGTTGTAGTCTCCCCTTTAACCAGTTCCTTATCCACCTTTCAATTTTCAAATTGATCCCCATCTTTTCCAATTTAGCTAATAATTCCCCATGTGGAACCATATCAAATGCCGTAGTGAAATCAAGGTAAATTAGATCCACTGCATTTCCTTTGTCTAAAAAACTCTGTTATCTTCTCAAAGAAGGAGATCTTGTTGGTTTGGCATGATCTACCTTTTGTAAAACCATGTTTTATTTTGTCCCAATTACCATTGACCTCAATGTCCTTAACTACTTTCTCCTTCAAAAAATTTTCCAAGACCTTGCATAATACAGATGTCAAACTAACAGGCCTATAGTTACCCAGATCACCTTTTTTTCCTTTCTTAAAAATAGGAACTATGTTAGCAATTCTCCAATCATACTGTACAACCCCTGAATTTACAGATTCATTACAAATTCTTGCTAATGAGCCTGCAATTTCATGTGCCAGTTCCTTTAATATTCTTGGATGAAGTTTATCTGGGCCCCCCGATTTAGTCCCATTAAGCTGTTCAAGTGTGGCTTCTCGGATGTGGTAATATCTACCTTCATATCCTCATTCCCATTTGTTATCCTACCATTATCCCTAAGATCCTCATTAGCCTCATTAAAGACTGAGGCAAAGTATTTGTTTAGATATTGCGCCATGCCTAGATTATCCTTAACCTCCACTCTATCCTCAGTGTTTAGCAGTCTCACTTCTTCTTTCTCTATTTTCTTCTTATTTATATGGCTATAGAACCTTCTACTACTGGTTTTAATTCCCTTTGAAAGGTCCAACTCGACATGGCTTTTGGCCATTCTCTCTTTATCCCTACATGTTCTGACCTCAATAATTTAGCTTTCCTTGCTAATCCCTCCCATCTTCTACTCTGTAGCAGGTTGGTTACCCACTCCTGCCCTGAGGAGTTTAAAAAGCAGCCTGCGAGGGCTTGAAAGCTGCAGCTCTAAAAGCTGGGCTGATTGGGGAAGCGGCTGCAGCTGGGCCACACCCTAATCAGGCCACAGTTGGCCTATATAAAAAGGTCAGGGAAGCCAGGAGCAAATAGTCTCCCTCTGCCTGTAGAGGGAGAAGGGCCTGGCTGCAGGGAGCTAGTCCCAGGGTACCTGAGGGGAGCAGGGCTGGGGAAAAGCAGAGGAGCTGGGGAGCTCCAGCCTGGAAAGTCCCAGGCTGTGGTCTAGCAGAAGGCCATCAGATACTGGGAATTGCAGGGGGCAGTCCAAGTGTAGGCCAAGGCAGCAGGTTCAAACCCCTTTGCCTATGATGAGTGGCTGATACTGCAGTCTGCCCCAGTGAACAGGGGCTAGATGGAGAATGGGCAGTAGCCAAAACTGAGACAAAGTGGGGATAGTGGGTTGGGGGTTCCCCAGGGAGAGGAGACCCAGATTGGTGGGGTACTAACAGGGGGCAGCACCGCAGTTAAAAGGGCACAGAGATCAAGGGAGGGACATGGGGACCAAGAGAACAGGTGGATCACCAGCCTGCAGAGGGCACTCCAGATGCTGGAATGAGTTAATTCCCAGGATAACCAGCAGGAGATGCCACAGGGGTGAGTCTGGCTCGTCTATACACTCCTTGTAGTCTTTCTGCTTTTTCTTAATCACCTGTCTGAGATGCTTGCTCATCCATCTTGGTCTACAACTCCTGCCTATGATTTTTCCCCCTTTCTTGGGATGCAGGCTTCTGATAGCTTCTGCAACTTTGACTTGAAGTCATTCTAGGCCTCCTCCACCTTTAAATCCACAAGTTCTTTGGTCCAATCTACTTCCCTAACTAATTTCCTTAATTTTTTAAAGTTAGCCCTTTTGAAATAAAAAACCCTAGTCCCAGATCTATTTTGGTTAACCTTCCATCTAGTTTGAACTGCATTAGCTCATGATCACTCAAACCAAGATTGTCCCCTACAACCATTTCTTCTGTGAGGTCCTCACTACTCACCAAAACCAAATCTAAAGTGGCATCTCCTCTTGTTGGTTCTTCAACTACTCGGTGAAGGAATCCATCAGCTATCACATCCAGGAAAATCTGAGCCCTATTATTATTACTAGCAATTGTCCTCCAGTCTCTAGCTGGGAAGTTAAAGTATCCCATGATCACACAATTCCCATTAGTGTTTACTTCATTAAAAACATTAAAGAGGTCTCTATCCATATCCAGATCAGATTCCAGTGGTCTATAGCACACCCCAAGCACTCTCCCAGGGGAGGCTCTAGTAGCTTTCTTTCCCGATGTGATTTTTGTCCAGACAGACTCTCTTATCCATTCCACCACTTCTTATTTCTTTATAGTTAACCTCATCATTGATATACAATGCTACTCCACCACCTTTGCCGTTATTTCTGTCTTTCCTAAACAGCACATAGCCTTCAAGACCTGTACTCATGTCATGACTACTATTCCACCATGTTTCTGTTATCCCAATTCCTGCACCAGTAGCTCTAGTTCCTCCATTTTGTTACCTAGGCTCCTCGCATTAGTGTACAAACATCTTAATTTTTGCTGTTTGGCTTCACTGACATTCTTTACCCAATTAGACACAGACATTCTACCACCAGTATCACCTATTAGACTGGTATTGCCACTACCCTTCCTCCTTATGTCCATTCTCATACTCATGGCTGTATCTTTTCTTACTTCGTTTTCTTCACTCTCAATGTTAAATTCAGGTGTGGAGATTACCTGGACATCTCCCCCAAATTCCTAGTTTAAAGCTCTCTTAATCAATTGTGCCAGCCTCCATCCTATAAGTCTATTTCCCTCCCTACTAAGGTGAAATCCATCCAGAGAGAACAGTCGTCTGTCCATGAATGCTTCCCAGTGGCCATACATCCCAAAGCCCTCCTTATAGCACCCCTGCCTGAGCCATCTGTTGATCGCCATAATGAGTATTGGAGGGCAATAGTTCATGAGCCACTGCAATGTATTCACACCAAAAGTTTTCTCCAACCAGTGAACATATTTGTAAGAATCATTCTCTATTTATAGATAATTCATGAGCAAAACAAGGTTACATATCCAAGGTATTTATATGGCTGCACTATTATAGTATCTGAGCACCCACAATCCACCTAGCCTCATATCACTCTGTGAGGTAGGACGTTGCTGTTATCCCCATTGTCACCAAATGACATTAATAGGCAGCAGGATTCAAACAAACACAAGGAAATATTTCTTCACACAGCACACAATCAACCCATGGAACTTGTTACCAATGAATGTTGTGAAGGCCAAGACTATAACAGGGTTCAAAAAAGAGCTATGTAAGTACATGGAAGATAGGTCCATCAATGGCTATTAGCCAGGATGGATAGGGATGGTGTGCCTAGCCTGTGTTTGCCAGAAGCTGGGAATGGGCAGCACGGGATGGATCACTTGATGATTCCCTGTTCTGTTCATGCCCTCTGGGGCACCTGGCATTGACCACTGTCGGGAGACAGGATACTGGGCTAGATGGACCTTTGGTCTGATCCAGTATGGCCATTCTTATGTTCTTATGTACAGATAGGGAACTAAGACACAGGGAGCCAGATTATCAAAATTATTTAGATACCTAAATATGCAGCAAGGTACTGAGGCACTCTGCAAAGCCAGCTGGTGCCTAACACCCATTGATTTCTGTGGGTGTCTGTGTCAGGGCAGACTTTTGACCCCAGGTCTCATAAGACCCAGACCCTAATCATTGGGCCATTGTTCCTCTATCTAGTCACCAAATTAACTATTTGTGGGAGTTGTTCACCAAACTATTTTCTTTAATCAGTTCAAGGCATGTTTCAGTTGTAAAAAGGAAAGAAATAAGTCACATTTTTTTTCCTGCTTCTGTTGTGCTGTTGAAGAATGGAAAGCTTAGCTTCTGTAGCTGAGGAAACCAAATTCAAAGGCTGCCCTGACCTACCCAAATAAGTACATATAAATGTGTTTAAATGAATGTTGTGTGGCTCAGAAGCCACTCTGTCAGATTATCTGAATGGCTAGTAAATTACCCTTTTATCATCCCACTGGAAGGATCAGCTAGATCCGGGATACAGCTAGCCTCACAATCATTCAGCTATGCTGGACAGAATTGGAAAAGCAACAAAGTGTTGGGGAAATGGCACACAGGGACACTAATGTTATATTGGAAATGTTTCTCATCCTAATAGTCATACTTTGTTGTTACGTGTCGCACATGACTGGCAAGATAAAGCTCGGTGAAAATACTTATTCTGGCAATAGATCATTCTAGCATCTAGTATTTTTAGATCGCTCTTGAAGTGTTTATAGATTGACTCATATCTTTTGTCTGGGGCAGCCATGACCATCAGGTTGAACCATATCCATAAATTCTCTAGAAGAACTCTTCTCTCTGATTTGTTTTCAGTTTTTGCTTTTTGACATATTTCAGAAAAGCAGAAACTAATCCTCTGGTTTTGGTTTTTGTTTTTTTAAGTGCTTATCTTGTTAATTTACATTTTAACTATCTTGTATTTTTTGGCATGTAGGACTTTTTATACCAAAAGATAATGTGGATTTTAAATAGTAATGGAATACGTATATTTCTTCCTATCTGGCCAGGAGACTGGGGTTAACGTCTGACTTTAAAGACACATAAATGGAGGTTTAATGATCATGAGTGGTCAAGCTGCCACATTTGACTCACCTGTAAGGACAGTGTTGTCGGATGCTCCCGGTGTGGTGCTCTGCTCTGTTCAATGTTGATATCAATCGACTGCGTGCGTGTGCTCCCTCTGTGTGCTGTCCCAGGTCTGCGCAGATAGCTGACACAGCAGACCCCGAGAGAACCCCAATGACCACAGACTCTAGTAAGGTACGAAGGCACTTTGGCCAGGTTTATTGTCAAACGAAGCACAATGATAGTTCCCTCTAGACTTTACTCTACAGGATATACTACGAATATGTGCCCCCTGGCAATGGACTCAGCTCAGTCAATGGTGGGACTTTCCACTGCCCCCAGGCTGGACAAAGACACTGCCCCAGGGATGCATTCTTATACACAGGTACAAACAAGTTGCACATCACTCCTGATGTATTGAGGTGCAACCCTTCTATGCAGCAAAGTACAACCCCTCTACATAGTAAGGTGCTGCCTCTCACCTTGTACATGTTGGTTCAAACAAAACAACTCTATCCATCATATTACCCTTTTGGCTCTGTCATTGGGATGGGTCAGCCTGTTCCTTGTTATCTGTGTGCAGTGTACAAGTATGTGAATGATATCTGGTGTCCAGCACCTTTTAGCTATGTCTCTTTCTGCAGCATCAGCCCTTCCTTGCCAGCTTCTGTGAGCAGGGCCTGCCTCTGGCTCACAGCTTAACTTTGCTTTATGTTAGCAAAGTCTTGACCGTTACTTTAGTTCAGGCCTCATACTGGGCCTCTGATAAGCATTTACGTTTCAGGGCCTCATCTTACTACAGACAGCACTGTAACAAAACTGTGCTCCCTGGTACTGTGCTGGGGTCTTGGTGCTGTAATGGCTCACCAGGGAGAATTCCACCTAGTGACTAGGTCTCCTGGCCACATGGGTTTCTCATGGAAGCCTTGTGAGAAGTTCTTGGCCCTCAGCAATCACAGGTTCAGGTCTTTACTCTGTTACAGGCTCCCTGAGTGACCTCAGGCAAGTCATTTGGCTTTAGATCCACAAGGGGGCTTCATCTCACCACGGTAGTACCTAATTTTAGGCATCCTGACGCCTACTGGAGTCTGCAGACTTGAGTTAGGCACCCAGACTCCCTATATGATGCAGGGGGAGAGTTAGCTACCTAAAAATGGGCCTCGCCAAAACCAGTAAACTGACTGGGGAACTGCCTAGGAAATGATGAGCAGAGAGGTGTGGCCTAAGCACTCAAAAAGAGTGTTAGGTGCCAAAGTCTGGACTGGGGGGAGGCATCTCCCTTTGGTTAGGATTCACAGCCATGAGCCTTCTCCTGGAGTTTGGCACCTAACCCCTGTCTCACGAAAAAGGAGTAGGCACTACTGTCAGCCCCTTCATAACGTGTAGTCCACTGCTTAGTGCACTTACCTGGGAAATGTGGGAGACCTTGGTTCAAATCCTCCCTCTGCCTGATGTGGAGCAGCAATCTGAACCCAGCTCTCCCACCTCTCAGGTGAGTGCCTTAGCCAGTGGGGCTAAGGTATTCTGGGCTGAGTCTCTCTGGCTCTCCCATTGACGCCGTTCTGTCTTGTATAAATAATTAAATAGGAGTAATGTAGGTATTCTGCTGATTACTACACAAAGCATTAAGCATTTATTGCCAGCACCTCTGCTTTATCCCGAGCACAATGAGAGGAAGCAACGATGTCTAACATCAAATAGAAAATTCTACTTCTGCTGTGACAATTTCATCTGTGGCTTAATTTTACCTTCTGTCTGTTATCAGCAGAAGCATGCTCATGGCAAACAGCTTGAAAAGAGATGATGCTGGAGTTTCTGATTTAAAGAGCTATACATAGGAAGCCATTTGCAATACACAACAAGAATTTTTTGGTGGTCTGCTTTTAACCTGTGCTTCTATTTTGCTCTCAAGTAAATTGACCTGTCCTTTAAATCAACTGGAGCTGCACCCATGAAATGGCACCCATTTTTGGCAGATATTCACATGAGACTTGGAGGAAAACTGGATGAAAATCAGTTAAACTTTTACAGAATTTATTTTTAAAAAAATTGTTAGAATTTTGCAATATCAAAATGTTGATTTTTTTTTTCAATGTAGAGCTTTGTTTTAAAACAAAAAAAAACAAAAAAAATCCAAAAATAAATTTTCAACAAAAAATGTCAAAATTCAGTACACTTGAAGCAGTTTTAATTCTTATACTTTAAGGACTTACTTTGGCTCCTGAGCCTTCTCTCACGCACACCCTGATAAAAAAAGGTGTAAGTCCACCAAAGTCCGTGCAGATAGAGTGGTACAGAACAAATGTAAGTGAGACAAGGATCAGCCCAATTACTTATTTAAACTTTTCTTCCTTGATCATCTTTATGTCAGCGGTACTCAGAGAAACAGCTTCCCTCTATAGAGACTCCTACGCTGTGAGCTTAGAATATGAAACAGCGAGACCATCGTTTCCCTCAAGTGTTGGAGTTTTTTTCTTTCTCCTCTTTGTTTTCAGATTTATCCAACTTCATTCAGAAACTTCTTTGACAAACCCACTGAGGAGCCCTATTGTGAGGCACCTCCAATAACCACCTTTCAAACAGCACAGCTATAATTCAAAGAGGGAAAATGGCAACATAGTTGTTTTTTCAGGTCAGTTTTGTTGACCCAGATACTTTATGATTGCCGTTAAGCCTGATTGAATCAGTGCATGGTGCTGCAAGATGAACTAAAGTGATGTGTTCTTTCAACTGAGCACAACTTCCAGAGGCCTCAAGACCAATTAAAATAAAGCCTTTCTGCTCATTTCTTAGCAAATACCCAGAGAAAGCCAAAGTGCAATACTTCATAG
The DNA here is from genome assembly GCF_007399415.2 of Gopherus evgoodei. Taxonomy (NCBI): domain Eukaryota; kingdom Metazoa; phylum Chordata; order Testudines; family Testudinidae; genus Gopherus; species Gopherus evgoodei. The sequence continues at coordinate 141,814,614 of NC_044326.1, forward strand.
AAGTGACAGCATTGAAGAAACCTTACTTGTGTGCACAGTGTTTTAAAGACTTGGGAAGTCATTAGGCATGTTCATGGGCTTGCAAATTGTCCATTGAAAATGGTTTTCAACACACTACAAACTTGAAAATGTTGTTCTTATGGATGTGTATGAAAACCACTCTGAGCTTATATTCTACAATCAAAAAATGGTCTCCCAAGAAGTAATCAGCTGATGATTTCTTTGGTCTATTCTTAATTGCAAAGCCATAAGACCAGTCACATAGTGGATTAAGTCATCTGATTAATTAAACATGACTATTTAGGTGCATTGTTTGCAAAAAACTGTTACTGATTTAGTTTTGTAGCTTAGTAGGCAATATGAGCCAAAGGGCCTTTAATATCAAGAGACAAACTTAATTTGAAAAAGTCATGTCTCTTGCCCACACAACTTTTGAAATCATCAATATGTTCTCAGAATGGGAGGCTGAACAATAAACCAACATGCACAATTGCAAGAGAAGTGCCTAACCTGTTTGGTTTTTCATTTGTCATCTCTGAGAGCAAATGAAAGTAGGAAAAGATTAAGCAAAAAAATTGCACAGTTACTGGAGAAAAGATGTGACAATACTGAAAATACAAGAAAATGACAGCCTGGGTCTCAGGCCTTTTTCTTCCCCTGGATAGATTTTTATACTGGGAGATTCCTGCTACATTGGACTTCTGAGTGCAGAAAGATGCCATGAAGGAGTATGCTGTATTGGTCTCTGGTATCTCTGCATTATTTAGGAAAAGGCACCATTGTAGGGAGCAAATGTTCAAAAATAGATATCTAAGTTACATCTACAATATATTCACACATCCAAACAGGTGGATGTGCATGGGGAAACTCCATGTGTCAAACAGATAAGCATGGAATAGAAACATGGTGGAGCTCTGGAATACGCTCTCAGAGCACTGTAGTGGAATCTCCATGATCACAGTTTCCATACAGTCATGGCTTTTTGTTTAGAACCGTGATCCAGCAATGCTTGTGCAGGAGAGAATGCAAATGCACATGAAACAATGGGAACTCTTTGTAACATTTCACTTTATGCAATCATTTATTCTAATTGGACAATTATTGGTTTGTATGGAGCAGCATCATAATTAATATACAGGGTTATATGGAATGAGTTGACTGCCTTAATCCAATTCCCATTACCAAGCAGGAAAAAAAGTCACCACTACACTAGGCACCCTTGTGGGCAACCCGCCCATGTGTGTTGTTGGTCCCTCTTTGCCTGTTGTCCCCCAATTTGTTGTTGTTGTGTTTGGCAGAAAGAAGCATTGAGTTTACTGAAATATTCAAAGAGCAATTTTAAGGGCTATATGAACACTGTCAGGCAGCATTTGTGTCCCTCTCCCTTCTTAATGACTGCAGCAAAGGAATACACTTCTGTTTGAAAGTGCCTTGTTTGAAATCTGTGGAAACCAAGGCATGCTGCCCAGCAGGTTTCTACTTCTTCAAAGCCAGTTAGCAGGGTGGCTAGCAGAAGAGCATCAAGGTTCCCAATCTACAACTTCTACTGTGAACTTCAATTCTGTTTTTTTAAAAGAAACCTTGCACTCAAGATACATTTAAAAGAAAACTTTCTATTCACTTCAGGTTCAGGGCCTGATAAGTGTGCAAACAGAAAATGCTTAGTATTGGTGTAGTGACAAAAATCTCAGTTGCAGCTGCGGCAGTTTCATGCTTAATTTGATTGAAAGAGACCCTTCTTTGGTGATCAGTGTCACTGTCACTATTGCTAATGTAACACCTACAGACCCTGGTCGTCGGTAGGCAGGCTCAAACCTGGGATCTCTGGAGCTTAGGGCATAAGCCTCTATCACATGAGCCTCTACTATGTGAGCTAAAAGCCATATGCCTGTTAACTAAAGCTGTAGAACAGATTCATTAATCTGTCTCTCTAAGGGGTCTTGATGCCACTAGATGGGACAGAACACTACACCCTGGAGGAGTGTGTGTTACACTATGTCCAACTAGGAACCCTAGGCTTAATGTCAGGTCCAGATAGTCTGTGACCCAAATTCCCTTAGATAAAAGACGGTTACTTACCTTTGTAACTGTTGTTCTTCGAGATGTGTTGCTCATATCCATTCCAGTTAGGTGTGTGCGCGCCGCGTGCACGTTCGTCGGAGAAACTTTTATCCTAGCAACCCAGGCGGGTCGGCTGGGCGCCCCCTGGAGTGGCGCTGCTATGGCGCCCAATATATATCCCAGCCGACCCGGCCACCCTTCAGTTCCTTCTTGCCGGTTACTCTGACAGTGGGGAAGGAGGGTGGGTTTGGAATGGATATGAGCAACACATCTCGAAGAACAACAGTTACAAAGGTAAGTAACCGTCTTTTCTTCTTCGAGTGATTGCTCATATCCATTCCAGTTAGGTGATTCCCAAGCCTTACCTAGGCGGTGGGGTCGGAGTGAGATGTGGAGGTATTTAGAACTGCTACGCCAAAGGCCGCATCATCTCTTGATTGTCGGACTAGTGCATAGTGTGCAGTGAATGTGTGGACCGATGACCAGGTCGCTGCACGGCATATCTCCTGGATAGGCATGTGCGCCAGGAAGGCTGCCGACGATGCCTGAGCTCTCGTGGAATGTGCCGTGAGGTGGCCAGAGGGCACACGAGCTAGATCATAGCATGCACGAATGCATGCAGTCACCCAGGAGGAAATCCTCTGAGAGGAGATTGGTAGACCCCTCATCCGTTCTGCAACCGCCACAAACAGTTGAGGAGACTTCCGGAACGGCTTTGTTCGCTCGATGTAGAAAGCGCGCGCTCTGCGTACATCTAAGGAGTGTAGCTGCTGCTCTCTCCGAGAAGAGTGTGGCTTTGGGAAGAAGACCGGGAGGAAGATGTCCTGGTTGGTATGGAAGGCAGACACAACCTTAGGGAGGAATGCCTGGTGGGGTCACAGGTACCTTGTCCTTATGGAAAACGGTGTAGGGTGGGTCCACTGTGAGAGCTCTCAGCTCGGAGACCCATCTGGCCGATGTAATGGCTACCAGGAAGGCCATCTTCCATGACAGGTACGTGAGCGAGCAAGTCACCAGTGGCTCAAATGGTAGGAGCGTGAGCCTGTTTAGGACCAAATTAAGGTCCCAGGTAAGAGCAGGGCAGCGTACGGGGGGATAGAGACGCTCCAGGCCTTTAACGAATCTAGTGACTAGGGGGTGGGAGAATACGGAGCGGCCACCTTCTCCTGGTCGGAAGGCGGACATGGCCGCTAAGTGTACCTTCAAGGAGGATGTCGCTAGGCCCTGCTGCTTAAGGTACCAGAGGTAGTCTAGGACCGTGGGAATTGGAGCCTGCGTTGGGGTCACACCCTGAGCAGCACACCAGCAAGAGAAGCGCTTCCACTTGGCCTTGTACGTTGAGCGAGTGGAAGGCTTCCTGCTGTTAAGGAGGATATGCTGGACCGATGCGGAGCAGCTGAGCTCCGCTGCGTTCAGCCATGCAGGAGCCACACCGTGAGGTGTAGGGCTCGTAGATCTGGGTGACGGAGCCTGCCATGATCCTGTGTGATCAGGTCTGGGTGGAGAAGGAGGGAGATTCGAGGGTCCACAGACAGGTCCAGCAAGGCGGTGAACCAATGCTGTGTGGGCCATGCAGGTGCGATCAGGATTAGATGCGCTTTGTCCCTGCGTAGTTTCAACAGAACTTTGTGCACCAGAGGGAACGGAGGGAAGGCATACAATAGGTGGTGGGTCCATGGCAGGAGGAATACGTCCGTGATCGACCCGGGAGAGAGACCTTGAAAGGAGCAAAACTCCTGGCACTTCCTGTTGGACTTGATCGCGAATAGGTCTATGCGGGGAAATCCCCACCTCTGGAAGATGGAATGGATGACATCCAGTCTGATCGACCATTCGTGGCATAGGAAGGATTGGCTGAGTCTGTCCGCCAGTGTGTTCCTGACCCCTGGGAGGAAGGATGCCACAAGGTCTATCGACTGGGCTATGCAGAAGTCCCAGAGTCGAATGGCTTCCTAACATAGGGGAGACAAACGGGTTCCCCCCTGTTTGTTGATGTAGTACATGGCCGTTGTGTTGCAACGGCCGTGCAGGCATTGTTGGAACGCCTGGCAGGCAAGGCGGACTGCCCTCAACTCCCGGACATTTATGTGGAGTGACAGCTCTTGGGACGACCAGAGGCCCTGGGTACGTAGGTGCCCTAGGTGGGCCCCCCACCCCAGGGATGATGCATCGGTTGTTAGAGTAATCGATGGTGGCTGTGGATGGAACGGCATCCCCGCGCATACTAGGGATGGGGTCAGCCACCAGTCGAGGGAGCGGAGAGGGTCGGAGGGGACTGTCAGCCATACATCTAGGTGGTCCTTGCCCGGGCGGAATACCGAATGAAGCCACGTTTGGAAGGGCCTCATTCGGAGCCTGGCATATTTTGTCATATAAGTACATGCGGCCATATGCCCCAGTAGTGTGAGGCAGGTGCGAGCTGAGGTGATTGTGGAGGCCTGCAAGCTCCGTATGAGTAAGACGATAGTCTGGAAGCGGGGCTGAGGCAAGTAAGCCCTGGCTTGAGTAGAGTCCAGGGTCACGCCTATGAAGTCCAACCTCTGTGTGGGGACCAGGGTGGATTTCTCGGCATTGAGAAGCAGGCCTAGCTCAGAGAAGAGGTCCGTAACCACCTCGACATGTTGCCGCATCTGCGACTGGGAGGACCTCTTTAGGAGCCAGTCATCGAGGTATGGAAACACGTGGATTTTCCGCCGACGGAGATGGGCGGCCACAATGGCCATGCACTTGGTAAACACCCTCGGGGCCATGGAGAGGCCGAAGGGTAGGACTGCGAATTGGAAGTGCTGATGTCTGACCATGAAGCGAAGGTACTTCCTGTGCGGTGGAAAGATGGCAATATGGAAGTACGCGTCCTTCATGTCGAGGGCGGCATACCAGTCTCCAGGATCCAGGGATGGGATAATGGTTCCCAGGGAGATCATGCGGAACTTCAACTTGAGCATCCATTTGTTGAGGCCCCGCAGGTCTAGGATGGGTCTGAGACCTCCCTTGGACTTGGAAATCAGAAAATATCGGGAGTAGAACCCCTTTCCTCTCTCGTCTAGAGGTACTTCCTCTATAGCTCCTGCTGCGAGGAGAGAACAAACCTCCTGCAGGAGGGTTTGCTCGTGAGAGGGGTCCCTGAAGAGGGACTGGGAAGGGGGGCGGGAAGGGGGTGAGGAAGCAAATTGTAGGTGGTATCCTTGCTTCACCGTGCGTAGCACCCAACGGTCTGAAGTTAACTGGGACCACGCCGGGAGGAAGTGGGAGAGGCGGTTGGAGAAGGTAGGGGAAGGATCCTGTCTTGAGGCTGGTACGCAGTCCCCGGGCGCACCTTCAAAAGCCGGACTTGGAGCCCAGTGGTGCCTTGGAGGGCCCTTGGTTTTGGCCTCCCTGGGAGCCGGATTGGCGTCTGCGGCCCCCCCAGCCACGCCGTCTACTGAAGTCCTGCCTCTGGCGGGGTGGGAAGTATGGGTGGCGTGCTTGGGGCCTGAAGGCTCTACGCTGGGTGGAAGGTGTATGCATCCCCAGCGAGCGTATGATGACTCGATTGTCCTTCAGGTTTTGCAATTTGGAGTCCATTTTGTCCGAGAACAAACCCTTCCCGTCAAAGGGTAAGTCCTGGACGGTATATTGTAGTTCCGGAGGAGGGTGGAGGCCTGAAGCCAGGAAATGCGCCTCATGGTGATTCCTGAGGACAAGGTTCTGGCTGCTGAGTCGGCCGCGTCGAGGGAGGCCTGTAGAGAGGTCCTGGCCACCTTCTTACCCTCCTCCAGGAACTCATTAAACTCCGGGCGTGAGTCCTGGGGTAGAAGCTCGGAGAACTTACCCACCTCCGCCCATATATTATAGTTATATCGGCCCAATAGGGCCTGTTGGTTGGCCACACAGAGTTGCAAGGCCCCAGCTGAGTACACCTTGTGACCCATGAGGTCCATTCGCCTAGCTTCCTTGGCTTTGGGGGCTGGTGCTTGCTGGCCATGCCGTTCTCTGTCATTGACAGACTGAACAACTAGGGAGGAGGGAGGAGGGTGGACGTACAGGTACTCGTACCCCCGAGAGGGTACCATGTGCTTTCTTTCCACTCCCTTAGCCATCGGTGGGATGGAGGCTGGCGATTGCCAAAGGTTATCGGCGGTGGACTGGATAGTCTTGATGAATGGGAGGGCTACTCGGGTAGGTGCGTCCGCAGAGAGGATGCTCACTACTGGGTCCTCAACCTCTGGGACCTCCTCCACAGGTAGGTTGATGTTAAGGGCCACTCTACGGAGGAGGTCCTGGTGGGCCTATCGGTGTGGGCCCTGACGCTAAAGACCCAGCCACGGCCTCATCTGGCGAGGAGGAGGAGGAGGAGGATACTCCGGGGATGAGGGCATCCTGTGTGGTCTCCTGCTCCTGGACCGGTTCCTGCTCCAGTTGACCCAGGGAGTCTGGTGGCGGCTGTTTATCCGACTCAACCGCGGGGGGGCGGGAAACAGTGGCCTCTGGTACCCGATGTTCTGAGGTGGCAGAACGGGTCTGGGGCACGGGGCCATCCTGGGTCTGATGATATGCCCAGGTGTCCAAAAACCCCACTGTTGGGAACCCACGTCCTGAGGGCAGGGGTCCTGGAATACTCCCAGCGGTACTTCGGGATCCTGGTCTCGTTCGTAGTAGCTACCCGCCTGGGAGGATGCCGACGTGTCTCTGGACGGCCATGGTGGAGCAGCGAAAGTTGGAGCTGAGGTTCCGACAGACCTTACACCTCTGGGTTGTGGTGACCGGTGCTGGTATTGGTGACGATGCCGAGAGCGAGACCGGGACCTGCGACTGGCTCGGTGCCGGGAGGTCGACCGAGATCTCGAGTCTCTCTGTCTCGACCTGCTCCTGGAGGTGCAGCACCCACCGCGGTGCCGTAAGCTGGAGCGGTACCGCGAGTACCAGGTTGACGCTCGAGACGTCGACCAGTGCCGGGAGCCTGACCGGTGCCAGGAGCCTGAGTGGTACCGAGGTGATCGGTGCCGGGAGTCTGACCGGTGCAGAGATCGAGATCGCCGTCGAGAGTGTGAGCAACGTCTCGATGCAGAGCGTCCGCGGGACCGCGATCTGGAGCGGTGCCGGTCTGCTACGCTGAGTGAAGCTGGTCTGGTCAGGGTCGGTTTGCCCATTGAATGTAGTACCCGCACCGGCGGTGCCAGGGGTAAGGGCGGTGGCGCATCAGTGATCGCGATCAGATCCCTCGCTGCGGCAAAGGTCTCCGGGGTAGAAGGCGAAGCAGGCTCTTCCGCAGTGGGCACCGGGGAGCTGCCAGGTGCCGGACTCAACGGCCCTCGTGGGGTCGGAGTCAACGGTGCTGGCTTAGACGGTGCCGCGGAAGGTATCAGTGCCAGGCGGTCCGTCTTTGGTGCAGGCTCTGACTGCAAGGCAGCTGCTGGCGGGATGATTTGCGCCTTCGCCGTCTTTGACCTAGGGGAGAGGGAGCGGCTCGGAGCCGGTTTCGGTGCCGTCGGAGGCCGGTGCCGTGAGTCCTTGGTGGCAGCGCTCGGTGCCATGGCAGTGCCCTTACTTACCGGCTGACTTGTGCTCGGTGCCGAGGGTGGAGGTGTCAGGGCTGCTTCCATAAGGAGCTGTCTTAATCTAATGTCTCGCTCCTCCTTGGTTCTCGGCTTGAAAGACTTGCAGATTGAGCACTTAGCCGATAAGTGTGACTCCCCGAGGCACTTCAGGCAGGAGTCATGGGGGTCTCCAACTGGCATAGGCTTGTGACAAGCCGAGCACTGCTTGAAACCAGATGAGCTGGGCATGAGCTCCGGCTCCCGGTGTGGGGAAGGGGGGGGGTCCCCGATCCCCTCAAACTATAACTATAAACTACACTATTAACACTAACTAACTAACTGACTATATAATTATATCTATATATATACAACAATTAACTATAACTACTGTACAACAACGATAGCGAAATGAGCTGCCAGAGAGTGTGGAGGTCAGCGAGGCCGCGCTCCACAGTTCCAACGACCGACACGGGTGGTAAGAAGGAACTGAAGGGTGGCCGGGTCGGCTGGGATATATATTGGGCGCCATAGCAGCGCCACTCCAGGGGGCGCCCAGCCGACCCGCCTGGGTTGCTAGGGTAAAAGTTTCTCCGAACGTGCACGCGGCGCGCACACACCTAACTGGAATGGATATGAGCAATCACTCGAAGAAGAACATCCTTATTTCTTAGGTGCCATGAAATCTGCGTGTGTTGCTAACAGCTAAAATTTTCCACAGTGCCTGTGTGACTTAGGGCTAGATCTACAAGGGTGACCTAGGCTCTACAATGCAGTGCCTAACTTCAGGCATCCTGAAATCCACAGCCCCTGGGGAGAGTTAAGTGCCAAAGAATGGGATTCACAGAAACCAACCAGGCTAGCTGCCTAAGCTAGCCAATAGGAAATGCTGAAGAGAGGAGTGTGACCTAAGCCCTGCCCCTTAAAGGTAACTCAGTCTGGGCTAGAGGGAGGCACTTCCCCCCACCCACCCACAGTATTCTCAGCTATGAACCCTTTGCTGGAGTTGGGATCTGAGCCAGTTCCTTCCTTCCTTACAAAAAGCAAAGCAGGAGGAGCCCCCCCACACACACAAACACTTATGCTCTGCATCCCAGCGGTTAGTGAACGCACCTAGGATGTGGGGGACCCGAATTCAGACCCCCACTCTGCCTGATTACAAGCAGGGATTTCCACCCATGTTATATGGAAATGCCATATCCGCTGGGCTATTAGGTGTTCTGGGACGCTGTGCTCTCAATTTCTCCTGTTGAAGCTGTTCCCCTTTAGAGATACTTAAACATTCATTGGAGCAAGGATGTGAACCTCACTCCCGCACATCCGATGGGAGTGTCCTAACCACTGGGCTTGAATCGTCAGCCAAGCAATGCAGAAATCTCCTTGAGAATCTGGGCCTGAGTGCCTGTGTCACTGAAATCTTTACAGCAAAAATGTAAATGCATCTCAGAATCAGACTTTCCGTAACTGGGTGGCTTTCTGGAGGCTCAGAGTTTCCTATGCTGATTAGTACATGTATTTATTTTTATTGCGGCAGCACCTAGGAGCCCCATTCATGAACCAGGCCTCCATTGTGCTCAGTGCTGTACAAACACAGAGCAAAAAGGTGGCCCGTGACTTTAATAGCTGGCAAGCTAGCTAGGAGACAAGATAAATATAGTCTGATGGGGGGAGCCCAAGGAAACATTGAGACAATACTGGTCAGTATTATAAGCTGCTGGTGTACCAAGACCACTGCCTAACTGTTGGCAACTTTTCTGTAGTTACCATGTCAGAGGAGAGTTTTAAGGAGAGATTAGACGGAAGATAATGAGCTGGCTATGTTGGATGGTATCAATGGTGGTCTCGCCTACGTGTTCGTGGATTAGGTATCTGTTCACCACAACTCTGATCTTGCCCTAAGGCCACCATCATACCATGTGGGGTATTGTCTTTTGATGGGCATCCACCCGACCCTCTGCTCAGGTCACCAATCAGTCATCTCTTTCCTCAGTGGGACAGGGTGCCAGAGAAGATATCAGGTCCATCTATTGACCCTGCTGGTGTCCATTCTCAGGTGGGGGTTTTCAAATGTCATTACACTTCCCTTCCTTCCCCCAGGGAGAGTTTAGCCGTAGTGCCCCTACTGTTTAGTGTGCATGCCCCTCTTAACAAGAGGAGTTGATAGAGGAGTCCAGGCCCTCCCACTCCAATGGGAGGTATCAATGTCCAGAACCCAGGAATGCCTTCCTGGCCCACTTCCTACCACTCTCTCTTTTGCCAAAGTCTTACAGTTTTTCTCACAATAGGAAAGGAAAAAATAATAATTGAATGGTCAGCCTCTCTGGGCTCAGGAAATAGGCTCTTTATCTCTGGGAGATCTCTGCAGCACCTTTCTCCGGGAGCTCTCAGGGCAGGTCTTTCTCCTGGCCCTGTCAAGACCCATCTGGACTGTCTGGCTCCCTTTAAAGCAATGCCTCCAGCTGGAGCACATTCTACACCTGTGGCTAGGCGTGGTCATGTGAGCCCAGACTTGCTCCTTAACCCTTTCAGTTCCAATGCAGGGTTTGTACACTCCGCCTCAGCGGCTTTGTGGCTGTTGACAGGGAGTTCCTTCCACATCAATCTACTGTATCTATCTGTTCTCTTGTTCCTTATTCTTAGATTGTAAGCTCCTTGAGGTAGAGACCCTCTTCTCATAGTGTCTAGCATAATGGGGTCCTGGCCCTTAACTAGGGGTGTTAAGCATTATGGCAATACAAATAATTCATAAGCAATAATAATATCCTGCTACATATTTTCCTTTGGAATTTCTAACCCTCTTTAGTCAAATCATTAAGAATCATCAGGCTTTTTTCTGCTTAAAAAACAACATTAAAGCATGGAGTTAGCGATTTCTAGGGCTCTCCCTTAGACTATACAACACCTACTAAGAACATAAGTGAGCACCAAGACGAAGCATCCTGCTAAAAATGTATGAGCTACACTAAAGAAAACAGCAGAACAACCACTATCCAAGTCAATTTAGATGAGAGAGAATATCACCTGCAGTAATATGTTAAGACAAGGCTATGCCATATGATATAAATGTCAATGTTATAGTTTGATTTTCTTTTTTGCTTTCATGATAGGTTCCAAGGCTGGAACAGCTGATTTCATTTTTCAGAATCAGTGTTGGCAATAAAATGGCATCCAAAAGGCCCAACCCATCCTTGCTTATTAGCATGTTTTGAGAGGGTACATTAGATATGCAGTACCTACTGGGAATATTGTAGCAGAACACACACAAGACCATTCAACTTGAGTATCAAATACACTTTTCTGATCTGCAATTTTGCTTCCCTTCCTACTCATGCATTATTAACTGGAAAGAAGAGACAACAGAAAGGCGTTTTAATGTCCTCGGATTAATTAATGTACATCCTTCAGTAAACATTTTGATAATCTGCATACCTAGGAGGCACAGTTAGCAAGAGCAGTTGGTCTTATGCTCAATGGACTATGCCGGCCTGCCCCTCAATCTTCATTTCAGAGAACAATAAGGCCTCAATTATGAAGCGAGCTGCTAGAGCCCGAGATGGTTTTATCTAACGGATGGATTGCAGAGTACAGCTGTGTTGGAAAGCACTGTGTGAGTGCCTGCTTTTTGTTCTCATGCTGAAGGCTGTTTGACTTAAAGTCTATTCCAGTGCTCCAATAGTCTGCTTTTGGGCCTGGTCTACACTGGGGGGAGGGGGAGATCGACCCAAGATACTCAACTTCAGCTAGGAGAATAGCATAGCTGAAGTAGACGTATCTTAGGTCGACTTACTTCACATCCTCACAGCATGGGGTCGACTGCCGCCACACCTCTGTCAACTCTGCTTCCGCCTCTCCCCTCAGTGGAGTACAGGAGTAGACAACAGAGTGACCAGGGATCGATTTACCACGTCTAGTGTAGATGCAATAAATTGATCCCCAATAGATCGATCACTACCCGCTAATCCGGCAGGTAGGGTAGACGGACCCTTGGTTTAAATCAGAGGCCATGCCATGTGGGCCAGAGCATGGGAGTAAGTTTAAACTCTACTCTTCTCTAGTGAACCTTTTCAGTGCTGCTCCTCAGGGGTTCAGAGCCCACCTTCCCGTAGCTTCCAGTGTTCTGGTCTGATTTGAAGCAAATGCAAGTTCTGTCTCAAAGAGCTCAGTTCCACATAGGTTCTGCTCCACTTAAGTTTTCCCTCCAACTCTTGAGCACCTTTGCTGTGTGTGTGTTCTCATGTGAGTAACAGACTTCAGAGCTCTGGTATGCCTGCCAAAGGTAAGGATGTTTGGGTCAAAGCCCAGGTGCTAAGGAAGCTGCACATAGTGCAGAGGAGAAAGTTAACTGCTGGGAAATTACCAGGAGTGCAGTGTGGTTCATTAACTTCTGTTCGTTACATGCCTGCCTTTATTTCTAGCTTTGGAACACTGCTCATAAAAGGTAACTCGGCTAATGCTAAGGTAATAGCTAATTACAGTTCATGAGTATTTAACAGAAATTCTGAAGCAGAATTATTGCAATTATGTTACTATAGCCCTTGCTTTGGTAAAACACACTGTAGGTACGGTTGCAAAACTAGTTTCCATTATGGATCTCAGTTTTCATATGCCTATAACTTCTTTAAACATTTATCTTTGGGGTAAAATTCCATATGCTTGGCTTCTCATGAAAGTTGATTTCTTCATCTTTTTTAATGTTGAGCAAAACCTGTTAGCCATTGCTGAGTCATGGAGGGCATAGGTTTTTTCCCCCTCTTTAAAAACAAAAAACAAAAAAAAACACTGCACCTTTCCAAGATAAAAACAAGGAGTCTGGTGGCACCTTAAAGACTAGCATTTATTTGGGCATAAACTTTCATGGGTAAAAAACCTCATGCCCAAATAAATCTGTTAGTCTTTAAGGTGCCACTGGATTCCTTGTTGTTTTTGTGGATACAGACTAACATGACTACCCCCGATACTTTCCAAGATAGTTAACACAGCATTTGCATTTTGTCCTGTTCATTGTTTTCAGTGATAAGTACAATTTTTGCTAAGTTTAACAAAATTTGCCTTTCAAATATCTATAACCCCAACTTTACAATGTTCCCCAATATAAGTGAAGTAGAAAAGTCCATTATGCTTTAAACTGTGATGTTTATCATGAATGATCTACATATGCTGTCATTGTGCCTCAGAGGGTCACAACTGAGAGTACTAGATTCAGGACAAACTGCTGAGAACTAGGACAGACTCACCCCCAACCTAATGGGTATTCTTCTATAAGATATATACCAAACCAAGAACAAAAGTAAACTTCTGCCTCACCACACTGGCTAGCAAGAAATCAGAAATGCAGTCTCCTTAGGCATTCCAGCCTTTGTTTCACCACCCAGACACTAGACTTAGTGATAAGTAGTTATTTAAATCCCAAGAGATCAGCTACACAGCAAGGTCAATATATGACTCGAATTTTACCCAATAATCACGCTGTTACCAATCCTTTAGCATCTAATATCTAAAGGTTTATTTATAAGAGAAAAGAAAGAAGAGAAAGTTAAAACTGTCAAAGGAATCATATACATACAATCATTGCAGAGTTCTTTGATCAGGTTTGTAGCAGTGATGTTACAGACTGCTGCCTTGTAAAGTCTCTGGTAACTTCCAAAAGTTTGGAAGGTCCTCAGTCCATAGTCAAAATGCTCCTTTTAGTGTAAGTCGTTGTCCAGAGATCAGAGCAGGAAAGAGGCAAAATAGAGATACGTTCAGGGTCTTTTATACCTTTTCCCATGTGGAGGGAATGCTCTCAGTTTCAGTTTGTGGAAAATTACAGACACAAGAGAGAGCCCAGAGTCACATGGACGAGTCACATGTCCTTGCATGCTTTGATGACTCATGGGAGTAGCCATTACCCATATTTTGGCTAATGTGTCTACAGGAAGGCTCATTGGCCAGGGACAAGCTTCTTCTATGGTTTATGATAAGAGTTAAGTGTTCCTTAATGGGCCATCAACTTGAATAGTTAATTCACAGTATGCTGGCCAGATCGGAAGTAAATTACCCTCTGGGTGCTACCAGAGGATAGGCACATTTGAAATACAGTAGAACTTCAGAGTTATGAACACCGTGCTTGTTCAAATTAACCATTAACTATGTGGTGGTCTATTTTTTTAATTCATGGTGGCTGAATGCACACAATATGGTTGCAGTTAGCATGATCAAAATTGAGGTGCACACATCCCTCAAATCACAGGCAATACCTGTATACCCAGTTAGGCAACTCAGGAACTTGTTTTTCAAATGTGTGGAGCACCCACTCATCCGTATTGAACTCAGCACTTTTGAAAATCAAACCTCTTATTTAGATGCCTAAATATGAATTTAAGAGGCTAACGTCAGGCACCCTCATCTTTGAAAAACTTGCCTTGTTGTGGAATGGAAGTTGAGTCTCCTTTGAGGTGACTGAAATGCTAATAAAAGTGTTTGGACCTGTGGGGCAAAGAGGATAGAAATGAAAACAAAATAGGCATTAATGTCCTGTTCAATTATTAACTCTCCTTCACTGCTAAGTAGAGGATCTACATTTACTTTAATCTTTCTCTTGCTCCTAATGTATTTATAGAACCTGTCTTATTGCCTTTTGTGTCCCTTGCTACTTGTAATTCGTTTTGTGCCTTAACCTTTCTGGTTTTGTCCCTACATGGTTGTACTCCTCCTTAGCGATTTTCTCCATGTTTCCACTTTGTGTAGGATTCCTTTTTGTTTTTCAGGTAATTAAAGAGCTCCTGATGGTCATATTGGCCTCTTACTACTCTTCCTATCTTCGCTTTGCATTGGAATAATTGGCAGGTGTGTGTTTAATGTTGTCTCTCTAAGAAACTGCCCACTCTCCTGAATTCCTTTATCCCTTAAATTTGCTTCTCATGGGACCTTTATCTACCAGTGCTGTTTGTTGGTTTGCTTTTATGAAACTCATTGTCCTTATTTTGCTGCTCTCACTTCTTCCTTTTCTTAGAATCATAAACCTATCATTTCATCATCACTTTCACCCAAGTTGCCTTCCACCTTCAGATTCACAACCAATTCCTTCCTGTTCATCAGAATCAAGGGTAATATGGCTGTCCCCCTGGTTTTCCTCCACTTTCTGAAACAAAAGTTGTTCCCAATACATTGCAAGAATTTATTTGAAATTTTCTATTTCGTCATATTACATTTCCAACAGATCTCTGGGTAGTTAAAATCCCTCATTAATACCAGATCTTGTGTGTTTTGGATATTCCTGTTGTTTATTCTAGAAATGCCTCATCTGCCACCTCTTCCTGACTGGATGACCTATATTAGACCTATCATGATGTCAGCCCTATCTTTCCTCCTATTACTTTTACTCAGAGATTTTCAACTGGTCTGCCTTGCACCTTCTGCTGGACCTCAGAATAAGTGTGTTCTTGATGTATATGCAACACCTCCTCCATTTTTCCATTTGTCCTTCCTGAAAAAGCTATATCCTTTGTGAATATCAATATTCATGAGATTTACCCCATGAACCCATGAAACTTATCCCGCCAAGTCTCTAGGATGCCTATTAAGTTAAATTATAACTTATGTACTAATACGTCCAGTTCTTCCTGTTTATTCCCCATACTTCTTCCAGTTGTGCATAGCTATCTAAGATGTTGATCAGATTGACCCACTGATTTCCCTCTTGTTGCTCCTATGATCGTATTGTAATTTTTCATGTCCCCTCTCACCCCCAAGATCTAACCCTCTGTTAAAGTTTCCTTTTTTTAATACTTATCTGTCGGCTTTTGTCATCTACCCCTTTTGAACCTAGTTTAAAGCCATCTTCACTAGGATGGTGAGTCGGCGTGTGAAGATGCTCTTCCCCTCCTTGGTCAGCAGACCACCTTTCTGGAACAGCATCCTGTGGTTGAGGAAGCCAAGCCTTCCCATCAACACCATCTGTGCAGCAGTGCATTCATCTCCAAGATGTGTATGTTCTTGCCTGGACCTTTACTCTCAACTGAGAGGATAGACAAGAACACAGCCTTTGCCCTGATCCCTTCATCCTAGCTCCCACAGCCCTGTAATGATTACTGACCTGTGCCAGGATCATAACTGGAAGTATCATTAGTGTCCATGTGGGTTAGCAGTGTTGGGTAATGATCAGAGGGATGGATGGGCCTAAGAAACCTTTCAGTAATGTCTAAGATGTGGGGTCCAGACAAGCACCACGCTTCCTGGGACATCATGTGAAGTCGGCAGAGGGATCCCTCCATCCCCCTGGGAAGAGAGTCACTGACTACCAGCACCCTATGACTCCTTGGGCATGGTGCCAATGAGCATCCCAGCCATGAGGGCAGGTGGCTCGTCCTCCTCAGCCATTGGGGTCTGCTCTTTTCCTCCTGCTGCCTGTACAGTATATGGGTTCTTAACATCAATGGATGGGGGACTTTGGAGGTGGAGATGGAGCCTTATCTACTGCATGAGGTAGCCAGCAGCCAGTCTCTTCTCCAAGGAGCAACTTGGTTCTCCTTCTTGCTCTGGTGCCTATAATCCTCCATCCTAGATGTTTCCATGTGTGTCTTGTCAATGATGCTACACAGACAAACCATCTTCTCCTGCAGCTGTCTTACCAACATACATCTCACACAGTGAGTAACTCCCCCTCCACGTGGCTTTCATTAGCAAGGATATGCAGGCTGTATTTCCAGCAAGTCAAGACCAGGGCCTGGTGGAAACCTCCAGGGTCAGGATGCCTCTGCAGCAGGGTCCCACACAGAGTCCCATCCTGTTGTCCACTGTCCCTTGCAGAATGGTCTTTCAATTCTTCTGAGTATTGAGCCTCCAGCAAGAATCATCTGAATTCCTTGAATGGTTGGAGAACTCTTTGTGGGCAAACCTGATTTTCTTACAGGTTGGGCCAAGCTGCCATCCACAGGTGTGTCCCATACATCTCTTTGTTCCCTTGGACCAGCTGGCTCTTGAGAGGTAACATCCAGCTTCCACACTGAGAACCTGGTATTGATTGGAAACTTCTAGCTGTGTGGAATTCCTCCTGGTCCTCTTCTCTCTGCTGGCCACAGGCTATCATTGTCTTTCTTTATCCCACCATGACATCTTGCCTCTGGTAGTTACAAACTGCCAGGCCTCTTCTCTGAGTCCCTCTCTCTGACTCTTTGGTAGCCAGCTCTCTTTCTTCCTTGAACATGCAGTAGTGATGTTTCCTGGACTTAGCTGTCTAGGAGCTCCTCAGCCTCTCTGATTCTCAACAGCATCTCTACTTGCTGCTCCAGTCCAAGAATCTTCTCCTGCAATGCAACCACCAGCTTGCACTTCATGCACAGGAAGTCCCTTCTGGCTTCAGGCAAGGAAGAAAACATGCACATCCATTGCAGGTTATCTCCACTCTTTCCTTGCTGGCCATCTGGAAGCTGAACATAGAACTGGATCTGAAATGAAAGTCTCTCATAATCCCTCTCTCAACTCCCTCCAAAACTCTCCCATTAGCTGCCTCTCACCACTCACCAAATCCTGCTATCTCCAAGCACAGAATCTGCGGAGACAGTCTCTGAAGCTCTCCTGTTAGCTGCCTCACTTCACATTTCCCATTAAAGCCAACTGGACTCATGTGATTAAACATCCATTCCGGGCAACTCTTTGAAAACTAAGAATCTGGAGTCTACATTTAATTAAATGGCATTTTAATTAAGAAAACTTTATTCCACTTATTCTTAAGCACTAAAGCAACTGACAGTACTTTGAGCTGCTGCAGAAAATCCCCTGCCTCTAAATGTTTGAACAAGGAAAATAGGTTTGTTTCAGGTGAAGACAGCTACACTAAAGGACACATTTCCCAGTATGTGTTTTTCTATTCAGAGTGGTGCATTCAGTTCAAATACATTCATTCTGCCAGCACTGCAGAAATTCCAAGCAATCTTGTCTGCAGCATTAGCACTTAAAGTTTCACTCTGTCCATTGACTCATTCCAGAATTAGTTCTGTAAGTAGGTTTGAGTTCTGAGGCACTGTGTTGCAGTGAAAGTGAGCCTGCTTAAGCCTCATCAAGAGTTGCTGCTGCAGTTTATTTATAGTTCAAAAGGTCAAACAGTTCCACTTAATTGGAAAACACCATTCACCAGTCTCTCTGCCTATTGATGCACTGTACATTTGATGAGTTTAGTTACAAGGATGAGTTTCTAATATGACCTTTGTTAATAAGGTACATTCTACATCACAGGCTGTTTAGGCTGTTTGCTGTTTCTAAGAGCCATTTACATGATGCACTTGGCAATCAATTATGCAGCGCAAATCCCACAATGAAGAGAAATATTTGCCTTAAATATCCAACAAATGGGAAGAGAAGGAAACAAACAAAAAATACGTTCTCAAACCAAGGGAAATTGTTGTAAAATCATTTTAAAACCCCTTTTGGCATTTCCTCTAGCCCACAGTGGTGGTGGTTTTGCATTTCTCCCCACATCCTGTCTGTCTTGTGTCCTTTCCAACATGCAATTGCAAGTTCAGTCAGGCCAATGATTGAATTATGGGGAAAAAATAGGGGGTCCTGACTATCAAGGGACTTGCTTTAATTTAAACTGTAGTGAGAAGTAAGGGGGCCATAAGTCAGATATGTGATAACAGGGCCAACCCTCTCCCCTAAACCCTCCTGTAATTCGAGCACCAAGTCAGGCTTGCAGGTGTGTGCATATCAATTATTTATTCCACTTCAGTTTCTCTAAATGTTTGTGGCGCATTCCTGACAAACTTTATGTCATCACTAAAGCAAAGCTCTGCAATTTATGTAGAGACTGTGCTTGGATTCTTTCTACAGTTAATCCAAATTATAACAAAAAATATTGACAACAGAAAATGCAAATCCTAAATTGCATTCTTATCATTTACTTAATGTGTTAAATAAACATTTTTTTTCCTGAATTACGCTTGGTGAAATATGGAAACTAATTATTGTTAGCCAACTTATATTGAGAATATATTTGTAAATAGAGTATGGTAAACAATGAAATATCTTTCAGCACATAACAGCATCTGCAAGGCAGAATGTATTTTAAAAAGTGTGATAGAGTTTCATATATAGTTCCAGTAGGTGAAAATTACTTGGGTAATGCTGTTTCTTTGGGGCCTACTGAATTTCCTGGCAGGCATGGCAGATGGGGTTCATGGTCTAGAGTAGTGTTCCACAAGCATTGGGTTGCAAGCCTAGGGGCAGGGTGAGCGTCACAAATGGCAATTGGCGGGGGGTGAGTGGGAGGAGTCACAATGTTCTGAAAAGTTCATTACAGTCTTAAGCAAAGATCTTAATCCCCTACTCCCTGCACAACCTGACCCTTCAAGGTCCCGTATCCTCTGTCAACCTCTCAAAACACACACACAAATCAATTATATAGGCTTAGCATTGTTATCATTAATACTTTTTTTACTCCTTCCTTTATAGTAAATGGGAGGGGTGGGAGTTGAAAATGTTTTACTTTGAATAAGAAATTGCCAACCTGAAAACATTGAGAACACTGGCCTATTGACTATGTGGCTCATTTTGCCATTGAAAACAATGTTCTTTGTATTCGTTTTTCTTTGTTTTGTTTTTAAATAGCATATTTTCATGTAAACTTTAGTGAAACACAGGTAGGAAGGGAGGTGGGAGGGTGGGATGGTCAGAGGATATTTCAGTCTCCTTGACCTGTGAGAGGAGACTTACTATGCAGGATACAAATAAATGCTAGTATGATGGTAGGTTTTGTGATTCAAATATATGCCCAAGAAAATTTGGACTAAGACTGCTAACTCATTTCACAAAAGCCACCAAACAGCCATAAAGTGGTAAACTGTTTCAATTCAACCTGCTGTAGATTGAATGAATGGCTCTAGAAATGAATGGCCTACCCCTTCAGACACCTATTCTCTTTGGATCAGTGGTCCTAAGGAAGTAGTTCTAGGATCCTTGTATGAAATTATAGGAATAGGCAAGAGACTATGAGCTATAGCTGACCTGTACAAAATGAGAAGCTCTTACTGTTCTGTTGTGAACACAAGACAGGTAACTTTGTCTTAAATCTTGACTTGCATTTCCCTTCTCTAAGTTGACATATACTGATGAGACTGCAACAGTAAAGAATAAAATTGTCAGACCATAGAAGAACATAACTTGTTGGGCAAAAGTCAATGTGGTTTCTGTAAAAGGAAATCATCTCATCTCAAAGATATACTGGCATTAGAAAAAGTTCAGAAAAGGGCATCTAAAATGATTAGGGGTTTGAAATGGGTCCCTTATGAGGAGAGATTAAAGAGGCTAGCACTTTTCATCTTGGAAAAGAGGAGACTAAGGGGGGCTATGATAGAGGTATATAAAATCATGAGTGGCATGGAGAAAGTGAATAAGGAAAAGTTATTTATTTGTTCCCATAAGAACTAAGAGCCACCAAATGACATTAATGGACAGCAGGTTTAAAACAAATAAAAGGAAGTTCTTCATCACACAGTTTACAGTCAACTTGTGGAACTCCTTGCCTGAGGAGGTTGTGAAGGCTAGGACTATAACAGGGTTTAAAAGATAACTGGATAAATTCATGGAGGTTAAGTCCATTAATGGCTATTAGCCAGGATAGGTAAGGAATGGTGTCCCTAACCTCTGTTTGTCAGAGGGTGGAGATGGATGGCAGGAGAGCGATCACTTGATCATTACCTGTTAGGTTCACTCCCTCTAGGGCACCTGGCATTGGCCACTGTTGGTAGACAGGACACTTGGCTGGATGGACTTTTGGTTTGACCCAGTATGGCTGTTCTTATGTAACAAGAAGATATTTCTTTGTTTTCTTCAGTACATAATTGTAGCTCTGTAATGCTAAACTCTATCCAACTATCACAGATTCTGGTTAGGAATAAATTTGAAGTAATCACTCATCCAAGTAAGGGTAGATGTGCAGACTTCTCATACCAAACAGCCCTTGTGGAAAACAATAGTTTAGGTGAAGCCCAAGAAACAGGGCCAGCCTGGTGACAAAAGCTGAAAATAATGATCTAGGGTTGAAATGGAAAACAATATCCCTAATTCAGGATAAATAGGAATATGCATCTAAAGGGACACAAAGGTCCATAATTCCATAAATGCATGCAATTCAAGAATCCAGTTAATGCCAGATTTTCCAAAGAGCTCTGCATGTTGGGAGCTGTGGGGTACTGAGCACTTTTGAATATCTGACTAAATCAAAAGTCAGCTCTTTTGAAAACCAGTTGTGGGTGCTTGAGAATCTGGGTGAATGGAAAGAGCCAATAAATGTTTATTTGGAAGCACTGAAACATTCTATTTCAATGTGGTTCAACACTGAATTGCCTCTGCCAGAGTTGACCTAGTGCCTCATAGATGTTGTAGTTCAAATGCATCCTACCCCTATTCAGTATGGGCTGGGCTCCCTGGCCAGACTACATCATGAGAGTTCAGCCGCATGGGAGTCTGTGGTGCATCATGGGAGATGTAGTCCAGCCAGGAAGCCAAGCCCATAGGGAAAATGGAGGTGCAAGGCTCCTAAACTGCACCTCAGATTAATATTAACTGATTCAAATGAAATGCTTTGATTCAGTTCAACATAACAAAATGTTTCCGTTTGGAATATTTCCTGATGGAACACTGAAAAAATCTGGACAAATTAACATTATCCTGCAAATATTTGATGGAAAATTCCTGACCAGGTCTGAACTTCCTCAGAGCTCTTGTGAAATACTGGCATTCATTGCACACGCAGTTTAATCTGATAAGAAACTGCAAAGATAACAGGGACCCAGAGAGATGCTCATGATATTGCAGCTCATTGCAAAAACATGACACGTATTCAGGTAAAAGCTGAGAAAAGACATCCTGTACTTAGTGATGATAGATTTCAAGATGAAAGAAACAGACTGTGTTTTAAGCAGTCTAGGCGGTGGTTTGTTGGAGCTAAACTATTCCGTAAGCTATAATTTCAATGGGAGAAAAAGTGCACTTTTAAATAAAAAGTCTATTTTGATACCAATGTCTTGGAAACAGTCTTTAAGGAACAGGGGTTGTGGGAATCTTACTGGTTAGAATGGAGGCCTCAGGGTAATAGGGTGTGTTGGCAAAGACCTCCCTCTCCCAGCACCATGGGCTCCATGAGGTGCTCATCGTAACAGGCTTGGTAGGGATAGCACTTTGCACATACTCCCTTCCCCACTCAGTGGAGCTCCTAGTTCTCCCCTCCCGTTCCCTGGAAAAGGGCTGGTCGCTGCAGCCCGAGGAGCAGGGTGCCAGCCTGGCTTCACGGGAACGGGCTCTGCTCATGGCCTGGCTGTACTCAGAGCTGTAACCAAGGTCCTGTTGTCAGGCTAATTTTCCCCCTTGATGAAACTCTGGTAAATTAAAAAAAAAACAAGCCCCCATATAATCCAGTTTATTTGAAGAGTTAGGGCCTGTGTCCGTGAGTGGCCCATGAACTGGCTGTAGGGGGAGGCTAGCCCCCAGCCTCTTCCCATCTGCCTGGGCTCCTACAGAAAAGCGGGAAGGAACTGCACTGTGGGAAGGCGCCTGGGGACAGAGCATGGGCAGGGCCATGCCAGGCTCTTTGGGGAGGCACAGCCTCCCCCGCCTATGATACCTGCCACCCATGCCTGTCTCATTGCCAACGGGGAGGTGTACCTATCAGCTGAGCAATTTCAGTGACTGGTTTTGAGATTAAAGGTTTTTAAATGACACTTGGTTGAAATTTTTGAAAAAGTATTTTTTCATTTCAAATTTGTAATTTTTCAATATCAGAAATTTTCTAAAGATTTTTTCAGGGGGAGGGAATAAAATTTGTGGCTGTTTTGATTACATTGAAGAACAATAAATGAAGCTGTATTTTGAGATCCTTTCCTCCCCCCCCTGATTTTTTTCATTCCTTTTTTCTCCTTTTCCCTCCTTTATTTCCTCCATCTTTTATGGCAAAATAGACAAATAAAAAAGATGGTGAATGGAAGAAAAAACACATTTTAAAAATGAATGTTTTTATTAAAAATAGTATGACAATTTCACATACATGAAATGTCTTTACTTTTCAAAACATACGGAATAAAACAAACTTTTTGTGCAAAAAGTTTTCTATTTTTAACCAGCTCTGCTTAAATTATTTACTATTTACATTTTAAGAAAGCGTCAAAAGTTCCTTTGTGTCCCTATGTCCGCACAACACAAACGTGTTATGCCACAAAACTTGATGTAATTTGGAAATTAGACACAACTCACAAATAAGCTGATGAAGAAAAAAATAAAACAGGGCCAAGGAGAATATTTTCATTGGTCACCTCAAAAATTGCCAGGACAACTTTTCAAAAAAATGAAATAAAGTTCCAGAATCTTGTGAATTCTCTTCCAAAAATCTGCCTTTTATGTGAGGGTGGGCACTTCATTAAACTGTGTTAATTTCCATACACTTATTAAAGCAAAGATCCCCCACCTTTTCGTCTGCAGGCACCAGATGAAGGACCGTGGCGGCGGTGGAGCATCCGCCGTAATGCCGCTGAATTTCTGCGGTGTTTCGGTGGCGACGCCGCTTGATGATATCATTTGTCACGTTGGGGACCCCTGTACTAAAGGTTACATTCCAGACTTGTGGGAACTCAAAGAATTCTGAGGTGCAGGCCCCCCAAATTTCATATCCACAAAATCACAATCATTCTCACACAGATTGCTTTGATTTTCTGTACTTAGGTCATATATAGTATGGGGCTTGATCCAAAGCCTATTAAGTCAATAGAAAGGTTCTTCTTGTTTTCATTCAGCTTGAGATCTCTCCCACAGAGAGAATTGGCCAAGTTTCTTGCAGCTGTAACTAGACATGGTTCTGCTGAAGTCAACTGAGCTCTGCTAGTGCATACCAAAAAAGAGTTTGGCCCAAAATGCTTACCCCACCTTTGTGCAGTGCTTGGAGAGCCTTTGAAAATATCCCATTTCTCTTACTGGGTAAGTGAGGCACAGAGCGAGTTCATAACTTGGCTGGAAGAGTCTTGACTGGCTATCAGTGTCTGAGTCTCAGGGCTGATGCTTAATTGGCTATACATGTTTTTTAGCATTATTTATTGAAATTTGGCATGAGTTTATGCTCTGCTAAACATATGTTCGAGGCTAGCTTCGTCCCCACACTCTGCAGTCTTAGTGTGGGATTCAGTAAAGTATTTAGGATCCTTCAGGTTTGCTGGAAGTTAGGCACTTAAGTAACTTTTTGTGAGTCCCACACGTAGACACATACGTAACGTTATACTCAGATTCACAAAAGGATTTAGCTGCCTAACTGCTACTTTAGGCAGCTAAATCCCAGAATCAGATCCCCCTGAGATTCACAAAACCCCCGCTCAGCTGCTGCTGAACCCCATGGGTGCCTAAACTCACTCAGTGCCTAAATGTTTGCAGGTGTGCCTTGCACAAATTAGGACTCAGATGCTATATTATGTTATAATCTGGTGAGTCACCCATCCATGTTTTTATTTACCCTCTGAAAATATGTGTATTCATTTACCTCAAGAAAAGGCAAACTTGGGGCTGAAAAAAGCCATGGGATAGTCCAAGAAACGATATTAAAAAAATATCAATGAAGGTTGCTAAGTGACATCAAATGTAATTACCAATCACATCATTTACATAGCACAAATACTTGAAGGCAGGGAAATGAATAAAGTTCAGGGAATCATAAATGTTACATTCCCTACACAATAATAAAACACATTGCTAGTAAGAATAAAGAAATACATATTTTAAGTATGTTGTAATGAAAAATGCATTTCTTTATATTTGTTAAGAATAATGTGTTTACTACTTTAATAGCTGTGTGAGATTTATGAAGCCCTTAACTAATCTTTTTCTTGCTTTTAGGTGCTTAGATTTGGGTAACAATGTGATAGGTAATCATTCACCTGTCGCTTAGCAGCCTTGACTGTTTTTTTTTAAACAATAAATTGTTTTATTTTGTTTTTCCTTTGGAATAATGACAATGACTGGAATCAAGTGAATAATTCATAATGTATAATTTACTCAAACATTGTATCATCTTTTTTCTGTAGCTTTTATGGCAGCAAATTTGCAGTTCTCTTAAAATCTGTTTTCTATTCAAACTATTTGACAACTTTTTTTCATAAACTTCATCTATCCTCTGGCTTGCCTTTTGAACTCTGAAACTGACCCCCCTTGCTTTAGTCTGACTTGATCCCATGGCAATGTTTTGATTCTCTGATTGAATGAACTTGACTCACAATCGGGTTTCTGGCATCAGCACTTACTGAAATTGAAATTGCTTTGTGCACATAGTCAAATGTGGAAGCATTACAGTTACTTTTGCTGAGTATTTGTGCTGTTAGAACTCAAAATCACCTGAATGGTAGTAGAAAGGAAAACATGAAGGCATGAATGTAGCCAAAGTTCAAATGAGTATTAATGAAAATCTTTTACAGTATTCACCAGTTCTAATAATCATTTGCTTTTCCAATGAAGCTTTCAACTGGAAGAATCTCAAAGGGCTTTGAAAGCCAGTTTACAAATTATAGAGCATTTCCTGTTGTCCCAGCTCCAGCAATGCTTTATGAGGCTTATACGTGAGACTCATTTTATCTGATTCATAGATTTTTTTTTTCATTCATAGATTTTAAACCCAGAAGAAACTATAAAACTACTAGTCTGACCTCCTTCCAGGACAGAGAATCTTACTCAGTTACCCCAATATTGAGCCTAATCTACTGTTGAAATGTTTCATCTCTAGGGTGAACTATATCACATGATTAACAGCACAGAACAACATTATAAGGATTCCTAAATTTAAGCACATGAGTAGTTCCATTGAGGTCAAATGAATTAATGACACATTTAAGGTTAAGCTCATACCTAAGCACCTTGCTTAATTGGTACCTAGGTTGAGGAAATGATTAATTCTGTATTTAACTGAAATGGTGTGGCTGGATTTTTACTTATTTGTGTTGGTTTAATAAAGTTCCCGGTACAAGTACAAGCGTAGATCCATATTTAAAACTTAGGTTGAATGTAGTTACTCAAGTTGGAGCTTGGTAATTGCCCCATTCTTATACAAAGTGCTACGGGAGCTTTAATAACTATCAGCATTTAAGATCTCAGAGTTGTGTCTTGTGCCAAATGTGTTTTCACTAGCAACACAGCAGCACCTTTGAACTCTAGGAAAGGAAGAAGGAGCAACCTCGGTTGATTGACGAATACAACTTCTTGAAGGATCATGGGTTTCTTGACCCAGAAGTAATAAAAAGTGACAAAAGTCAAATCAGATCAACTTTTCAGAGACACTGAGAGAAACTGTGCTGCGATAAGCTGTGATGGTAAATGAAACCTCAAAGGAATTTGAACTCTCCATCTTGAGAGGCAGGACAGTCTAAAACAATAAGATAAAAGAAATACAGCAACTTCTTCTTCTGGGATAGAGAAAATCAAGATGTATCCATCAAGAATTACTAAAATAAAGGGCTCTGAAGTAAACCTGCAGTGTGCTTCACCCCATTCTGCTTGTAATTAAAGATGGGAATAATTTGGCCAAGGGTTTTGTACCTATTGGGTATCCAGGAGGTGCTACAGGATCCCACCCCCCAGCCTAAGGGGAGGATCCACAGTACCTCAGAAACCCACTGATTCTGAGGGACAACTAATAAAAGAACAGGGACAGGAGTGAAGTCAAAGGGTCATAAGAAGGGAGCCTGATGGGGACACCGAGCAGAGAACCCCGGACAGCGCCCACTGCTCCTTGAAGGCGTCAAGGGAGCCAGTGGACGCCGCCCAGAGGAACTCCACCTGGATACGTGAACGGACTAAGGATCGGAAACAAGCCCCACAGTCACTGGAGCCTCCATCGGCCAACCTCCTCTCCCTAGTTGCGTAGATGGCCATTTTAGCCAGGGCGAGGAGGAAGTTGACCAGGATGTCCCGCGACTTTGTGGGGCCACGGATAGGGAGTGTGTAGAGAAGGAGGTGAGGGGAAAAGTGCAGCCAGAAATGTAAGAGGATATTGGTGAGGAGCCGGTACAGGGGCTGCAACCTGGTGCACTCTAAGTAAATGTGCGCCAGGGTCTCCCTCACACCGCAGAAGGGGCAGGTGTCTGGGACAGGGGTAAACCGCGCAAATGCACGCCCGTGCTCACGGCCCCATGAAGGAGCCATCAACTGCTGTCCCTGGCAGGCCTCGGGACCAGGGTAGGGTAGAGGCTGGCCCACCAGGGCTCCTTGCCCTCCAGAGGTGGCAGGAGGTCCTGTCACTTTGTATCGGAGCAGGACACGAGGGTGAGGAAGTGAAGGGTATGGAGCACAAGCGTGTAGAAATGCTTCCTTGGTGCGGTTTGGAAACGGACCGGCTGCAGGTCGTGCAGCCGGCTTGCGGAGAAGGGGTGGCGGGGCCGGTCAAGTCCATGGGGTAGGGCCCCGATGAAAAGGTCAAGAGGGCTCGGGGTGGTGAGTGGGCGGGGCATGCCCTCACATAGGACCCGGTCGAGGTAGGCCCGAGCAGCGGGTGGCAAAGCAGCCTCCACCTCCTGTAGTATGCGCCAGGGAGTACAAGGTCTGGAGAGCACCATACACTGAGAGAGCATCAGGGGATCCAGCCAGTCTCCCTGGTCGTAGTCCAGGAGGTCTCCGACCCTGGTAGCTTCTGCTAGGACCAACCTCTGGCGCACTGTGGGGGACTCCGCCACCTGCACACGGAGCTGGGAATTGTGTAGCAGGGGTTCCGCGAGGAGGTCTGCCCCCTCGGTGGCCGCCATGGACCTGGTTGCAGAGAACAGCTTCCAGGTCCGGAGGAGGTCCTGGAAGAAGACCGGCAGCCCGGAGAGGTCTCGCGCTAGACCCCTCAGATCGAGATAAAGGAGCTGCCACTTTTATCGGAGCCCTCGGAAGCGGCGCAGAAAGGCGTGCACCAGTACTCTCCATGCCGGACTACCCGCACCATAAAGAAGCCTCTGCAGGGCCTGGAGGCGGAAGACGTGGACCTGAGTGTGCAGGCACTTCAGGCCCTGCCCTCCCTCCTCTAGGGGCAGGTGGAGGACCCCTTGTCAATAACCTAGTCCCAGATTTCGACCTTAGCGTCCAAAATATGGGGGTTAGCATGAAAACCTCCAAGCTTAGTTACCAGCTTGGACCTGGTACTGCTGCCACCACCCAAAAAATTAGAGTGTTTTGGGGCACTCTGGTCCCCCCAAAAACCTTCCCTGGGGACCCCAAGACCCAAATCCATTGAGTCTCACAACAAAGGGAAATAATCCTTTTTCCCTTCCCCCCTCCAGGTGCTCCTGGAGAGCTACACAGAAGCAACCTCCATGAATCTAAGCAGAGGGACTCCACCCTCCCCGTTCCCAGTCCTGGAAAACAGAATTACTTCCCTCTTCACCCAGAGGGAATGCAAAGTCAGGCTAGTAAATCTAACACACACAGATCTCTCTCTGACTTCTTCCTCCCACCAATTCCCTGGTGAGCTGCAGACCCAATTCCCTGGAGTTCCTCACTAAAGAAAAACTCCAACAGGTCTTAAAAGAAAGCTTTATATAAAAAAGAAAGAAAAATACATACAAATGGTCTCTCTGTATTAAGGTGACAAATACAGGGTCAATTGCTTAAAAGAAATATGAATAAACAGCCTTATTCAAAAAGAATACAATTTAAAGCACTCCAGCAACTATAGACATGTAAATACAAAACAACAAACCAACTTTGTACTCACAACTTGGAAACATAAGATTAGAAAGCAGGAAATAGAAAAATCCTCCTCATAGCTGAGAGAGATTCAGGCAGAAGACAAAGAACTCAGACACAAACTTCCCTCCACCCAGAGTTGAAAAAAAAATCCTGTTTCCTGATTGGTCCTCTGGTCAGGTGCTTCAGGTTACTTTTTTTTTTCAGGTGAAAGAGACATTAACCCTTAGCTATCTGTTTATGGCACGCCCCCCAAATTGCAGACAGTGGGGAAGCTCACTGGCGGCGATTTCCTTCTAGAACTGTAAAATAAACAGATTACTACAACACATGCACCTTTACATATACCACTAAGTATATAACTAACAGACTTCTACATTTTAAGAACACTTTTCAACTAAGAGATTCTGGGAAACTCTCACGGGAGAGTGCATCAGCTACTTTGTTAGAAGCTCCTGAGATGTGCTGAATTTCAAAATCAAAATCTTGGAGAGCTAAACTCCAACAAAGAAGTTTTTTGTTGTTCCCCTTGGCAGTATGAAGCCACTTTAGCGCAGCATGGTCACTTTGTAGCTGGAACCGCCGTCCCCAAACATATGGGCGTAGCTTTTCCAGGGCATACACAATGGCGTAGCATTCCTTTTCACTGACTGACCAGTGACTTTCCCTCTCAGACAGTTTCTTGCTGAGAAACACGACAGGATGGAAGTTGTGATCTGTTGCTTCCTGCATGAGAACTGCTCCTATACCACTCTCAGATGCATCTGTGGTTACTAGGAATGGCTTGTCAAAGTCCGGGGCCCTGAGTACAGGGTCAGACATGAGCGTCGCCTTAAGCTGGGTAAAGGCCTTTTGACACTCATCAGTCCACTTAACTGCATTTGGCTGGGTCTTTTTGGTCAGGTCGGTCAGTGGGGCAGCGATTTGGCTGTAGTGTGGTACAAATAGCCTGTAGTATCCGGCCAAGCCTAAGAAGGATTGGACCTGTTTCTTTGACCTTGGGACAGGCCACTTTTGGATAGCATCCACCTTGGCCTGTAGGGGGTTTATGGTTCCTCGACCCACCTGGTGCCCCAGGTAAGTCACTCTGTTTTGGCCTATTTGACACTTTTTGGCCTTAACAGTTAGTCTGGCCTGCCTGATGCGCTCAAAGACCTTTTCCAGGTGTAGTAGGTGTTCGGGCCAGGAGTCTGAAAAAATGGCCACATCATCGAGGTAGGCAACTGCATAATCTCCCAGTCCTGCTAGTAGACCATCTACCAGCCTCTGGAAGGTGGCAGGTGCATTTCGAAGGCCGAAAGGAAGGACATTAAATTCATACACCCCTGCATGGGTGATGAATGCTGACCTCTCCTTGGCAGGTTCATCTAGCGGTACTTGCCAGTACCCCTTGGTTAAGTCTATTGTAGAGATGAACTGGGCACGTCCCAACTTCTCCAATAGCTCATCGGTGCGTGGCATTGGATAGTTGTCCGGACGAGTTACCGCATTTAGCTTACGGTAGTCCACGCAAAAGCGTATTTCCCCATCTGGTTTGGGTACCAGAACCACGGGAGATGCCCATGCACTGGTAGATGAGCGGATTATACCCATCTGTAGCATGTTCTGGATCTCCTGTTCTATAGCAGCTTGGGCATGAGGAGACACCTGGTAGGGTGGGATTCTGATTGGGTGAGCATTACCTGTGTCAATAGAGTGGTATGCCCGTTCAGTCCGTCCTGGAGTGGCTGAGAACAATGGGGCGAAGCTAGTGCACAGCTCCTTGATTTGTCGCAGCTACAGACGTTCCAGGGTGGTTGAGAGGTTCACCTCTTCAACGCCACCATCTTTTTTTCCTTCGTAGTAGACACCGTCAGGCCACTCAGCATCATCTCCCTGGACTGTAAACTGACAAACCTGTAAGTCTCTGGAATAGAAAGGCTTGAGAGAATTAACATGGTACACTCTGGGCTTTAGTGAGGAATTGGGAAATGCTATGAGGTAGTTCACAGTTCCCAGGCACTCTTGGACCGTGAATGGCCCTTCCCATGATGCTTCCATCTTATGGGCCTGTTGCGCCTTCAAGACCATAACTTGGTCTCCTACCTTGAAGGAACGTTCTCTGGTATGTTTGTCATACCAGGCCTTTTGCTCTTCCTGAGCATCCTTTAGGTTTTCTCTAGCAAGGGCTAAAGAGTGTCAGAGGGTGCTTTGTAGATTGCTTACAAAGTCCAGAATGTTAGTTCCTGGAGAAGGCGTAAACCCCTCCCATTGCTGCTTCACCAACTGTAATGGCCCCTTAACCTCGTGTCCATACACAAGTTCAATCGGTGAAAACCCTAAACTGGGATATGGCACAGCCCTGTAGGCAAACAGCAACTGCTGCAACACTAGGTCCCAATTATTGGAGAATTCGTTGACGAATTTTCGTATCATGGCCCCAAAGTTCCATTAAACCTTTCCACCAGGCCATTGGTTTGATGGTGGTACGGGGTGGCAACCAAGTGATTCACCCCATGAGTTTCCCACAGTTTTTCCATGGTCCCTGCCAGGAAATTAGATCCTGAATCTGTAAGGATGTCGGAGGGCCAACCTACCCTGGCAAAGATGTCTGTTAGGACCAGGCACACAGTGTTAGCCCTGGTGTTGCCTAGAGCTACTGCTTCCGGCCATCGGGTAGCAAAGTCCACGAAAGTCAGTATGTACTGCTTTCCTCTGGGTATCTTTTTTGGGAAAGGACCCAGAATATCCACAGCTACTCGCTGAAATGGGACCTCAGTTATGGGGAGTGGCTGGAGAGGGGCCTTGACCTGGTCTTGGGGTTTTCCCACTCTTTGGCATACCTCACAAGACCAGACATACTTGGCAACGTCCTTGCCCATCCTCTCCCAGTGGAAGGACTTCCCCAACCGGTCCTTGGTTCTGTTCACCCCAGCATGGCCACTGGGATGATCATGGGCTAAGCTTAAGAGCTTCCCCCGATACTTTTGGAACCACCAACTGTTTTTGCGGCTGCCATTCTTCCCGGTGTCCACCAGAACGAATGTCCTTGTATAAAAGACCTTGGTCTATAACAAACCGGGATCGATTAGAAGAGCTGAGAGGCGGTGGAGTGCTCCGTGCCACCGCCCAAGCTTTCTGAAGGCTGTCATCTGCTTCCTGCTCAGTCTGGAACTGTTCCCTTGAGGCTGGGGTTACCAGTTCTTCCTCAGACTGTGGACTTGGGCTTGGTCCCTCTGGAAGCGATGTAGGTGATGGGGTTGTTTCCGTTGCTGGTGAACCGCTCTCCGCTGGCACACCTGAGGGTATTTTAGGCTCTGGCTGAGCCTTTTGGGTATTGCTGTCTGTTGCTTCTGCCAGTTCTGGCTCGCTGGTGCCCTCTGGCGTTGAGTTTGAAGATGTGGTTGCACTTGTTGGTGCTGGTTGCTGTTCCAGTTCCGGGCCTGGGACTGGAGGTGCTGTTGCTGTTTCAGTGGTAGGCATGGAATCCGGGTCCACTACCTCTGTCTGGGTCTCTGGTAACACAGACGGGGCCTCTGTGGACGGCTCAGGAACACAAATGGGTCTGGAAGCTTGCCTGGTTTGGCTACGTGTAACCATTCCCACTCGCTTGGCCCGCTTCACCTGGTTGGCCAAGTCTTCCCCCAGTAGCATGGGGATAGGATAATTGTCATAGACTGCAAAAGTCCACATTCCTGACCAGCCTTTGTACTGGACAGGCAGTTCAGCTGTAGGTAAGTCTACTGCTTGTGATATGAAGGGGTAAATTGTCACTTTGGCCTTTGGGTTGATGAATTTGGGGTCTACGAAGGATTGGTGGATAGCTGACACTTGTGCTCCCGTGTCTCTCCACGCAGTAACCTTGTTTCCGCCCACTCTCAAATTTTCCCTTCGCTCCAAGGGTATTTGAGAGGCATCTGGGCCTGGGGATCTTTTGTGTGATGGTGGTGTAATGAACTGCACTCGGATGGCATTCTTTGGACAGTTGGCCTTGATATGTTCCAGTTCATTACACTTAAAGCATCTTCCATCTGATGGATCACTGGGTCGAGGTGAGTTACTGGAGACTGGTGAGGTGGAAGAATAGGGCGTCTGTGGCTTTACTTGGGTTGTATGTGGGGTCTTTGGCTGTCCTCGGTTGTAGGGTTTATGGTCGGTGTGCCCCCTGGGGTATTCGTTCCCCTTGACCGTAGCTTTCTTGCTTTCTGCCACTTCCATCCATCTGGCTCCAATCTCCCCCGCCTCAGCGAGATTTTTGGGTTTTCCGTCTTGTATGTACCATGTTATGTCCTCAGGAACACCATCCAAGAACTGCTCCATTTGTATGAGGAGGTGCAGTTCTTCCAAGGTTTTAACATTGTGTCCTGATATCCAGGCCTCATAATTTTTCCCAATGTAGTAGGCGTGTTTGGGAAATGACACATCTGGTTTCCACTTTTGGGTTCTGAAACGCCGACGGGCATGATCCGGGGTTATCCCCATTCTGTATCTGGCCTTGGTTTGAAAAAGTTTATAGTCGTTCATGTTCTCCTTAGGCATTTCAGCTGCCACCTCTGCTAAAGGTCCACTGAACTGTGGCCTCAATTCTACCATGTACTGGTCTTCAGGGATGCGGTACCCAAGACAGGCTCTTTCAAAATTTTCCAAGAAGGCCTCGGTGTCATCACCTGCCTTGTAGGTGGGAAATTTCCTGTGCTGTGGAACAATCATTGGCGCAGGGTTGTTAGGGTTGGCTGTGTTTTGCTTAGCCTTTTCTTATTCCATGGCCTGTCGGTGGGCTTCCCTCTGGCGTTCCAGCTGTTTTTGGTGGTCTGCATCTTTGGCTGCTTTCTCTTTTTTGTAGGCGGCCTCTCTTTCTCTTTCTCTCAGCTCCATCTCTTTTTGTTTTATTTCTAGTTCCTGTTTTTTTTTCCATATCTCGCCTGTGGTCGGCGTCTTTGATTTGTTCTTCGGCCTCAATTTTTGTCGTTAGGCATGGTTCCTGTTTTCTTGTGTTGGGGTGCCCTCCGGTGTTTATTTTCTGAACTGCAGGTTCTGTTGCCTCCTGGGGTCTGCCTAGCAACAGTGCCTTTTTCCCTGTCTTCCTAGCTAATTTTTTCAATGTAAAGTAAACCAGAAAAACCACTTTATTTGCATGAGTATAGTGCTGGTATCTGCCTCCTAATGGGAGTGCTATTGTCACAAAAGATCCTTAACAGCCCTGTAATGCTTTCTTGCTTAATATGCAAGCCACAACTGCCAGAGAGAACAGAAAAAAAAATTCTCTCTGGTTCCTTCTGAAAACCAAACCCTCTCTGCTAAAAAGCCCCTAGCAGAGAAAAGAAAAATATAATATTCCTACTGGCTTCTGGATTCTGTCTATCCCACCACTGCACACCATGTCAATAACCTAGTCCCAGATTTGGACCTTAGTGTCCAAAATATGGGGGTTAGCATGAAAACCTCCAAGCTTAGTTACCAGCTTGGACCTGGTACTGCTGCCACCACCCAAAAAATTAGAGTGTTTTGGGGCACTCTGGTCCCCCCCAAAACCTTCCCTGGGGACCCCAAGACCCAAATCCCTTGAGTCTCACAACAAAGGGAAATAATCCTTTTTCCCTTCCCTCCTCCAGGTGCTCCTGGAGAGCTACACAGAAGCAACCTCCGTGAATCTAAGCAGAGAGACTCCACCCTCCCCGTTCCCAGTCCTGGAAAACAGAATTACTTCCCTCTTCACCCAGAGGGAATGCAAAGTCAGGCTAGTAAATCTAACACACACAGATCTCCCTCTGACTTCTTCCTCCCACCAATTCCCTGGTGAGCTGCAGACCCAATTCCCTGGAGTTCCTCACTAAAGAAAAACTCCAACAGGTCTTAAAAGAAAGCTTTATATAAAAAAGAAAGAAAAATACATACAAATGGTCTCTCTGTATTAAGGTGACAAATACAGGGTCAATTGCTTAAAAGAAATATGAATAAACAGCCTTATTCAAAAAGAATACAATTTAAAGCACTCCAGCAACTATAGACATGTAAATACAAAACAACAAACCAACTTTGTACTCACAACTTGGAAACATAAGATTAGAAAGCAGGAAATAGAAAAATCCTTCTCATAGCTGAGAGAGATTCAGGCAGAAGACAAAGAACTCAGACACAAACTTCCCTCCACCCAGAGTTGAAAAAAAAATCCTGTTTCCTGACTGGTCCTCTGGTCAGGTGCTTCAGGTTACCTTTTTTTTTCAGGTGAAAGAGACATTAACCCTTAGCTATCTGTTTATGACACCCCTGCAGGGACCCAGTGCAGTCCTGGCCAAAAGAACTCCAGAACCACCCTCCGGAGGTCGGTCAGGAAGCCTGGGGCAGAGACCAGTGTGTTGAGCTGGTACCAGAGCATGGACAGAACTAGTTGATTGAGCACCAGTGCCCCCCCTCAAAGGGAAAGGCACCAGAGGAGTCCTGTCCATTTCCGGAGCCACTCCGCCACCCTGCCCTGCAAACCTTGCCAGTTCTCCGGTGGAGATGGATGAGTGGAGGAAAGGTAAACGCCGAGATAGAGCAGCGGACCCGCGCTCCACCAGATGGCCTGAAGCGCGGGTGGGAGGGAGCTCGCCTGCCACCCGTCCCCGACCACCAGGCCAGAGCTCTTAACCCAGTTGACCTGGGCAGAGGAGGCCGCCGAGTACACAGCCTGGAAAGCCTCCACCCGCGCCAAGTCACCCGTGTCTTGGACCACGAAGAGCACATTGTCGGTGTACGCCGACAGGACCAGCCGCAGCTCCGGCTCCCGGAGCACCAACCTCATCAACCTCCTGCGGAGGAGACAGAAGAAGGGCTTGATCGCCTGAGCGTACAGCTGGCCCGAGAGGGGGCACCCCTGCCGCACTCCCCGCCCAAAGCTGACCGGCTCTGTCAGGGTCCAGTTGAGCCTGACCAGACACTCCGCGGAAGCGTACAGCACCTGGAGAAAACCCACAAACTGGGAACCGAAGCCTAACGCTCACAGAGTGCCCAGGAGATACCCGTGGTCCACTCTGTAGAACGCCTTCTCCTGATCCAGGGACAGAAGGGCGAACGACAGACCATCCCTGCACCCAAGCGCCAGGAGATCCCGGACCAGATAGAGGTTATCAAAGATGCTACGGCCTGGGACAGTGTAGGTCTGCTCTAGGTGGATCACGTCCTCCAGCACGGCTCCCAGCCGCAGTGAGATGGCCTTGGTTACGATTTTGTAGTTCGTGCTGAGGAGCGAGATGGGACGCCAATTCCGTAAATTGCGGAGGTCCCCCTTCTTCGGCAATAAGGCAAGCACGGCTCGCGTGCATGAGAAAGGGAGGACCCCACTCTGCAAGGACTCGGCCCAGACGCTGGAAAGATCCGGGCCGAGGATGTCCCAGAACACGCGGTAGAACTCCACAGTGAGCCCGTCCATGCCCGGAGACTTGTTGGTGGGCATGCAACGGAGGGCTTCCGAGAACTCGGCCAGAGAGAGAGGCAGCTCTAGCCGGTCCCGGTTGCCCACGCTGACCATCAGGAGCCCGTCCCAGAGCACTCTGCAAGCATCAGGATTGGTCGGATCCGGGGACAAAAGGTGCACGTAGAAGGTCCGGGCCCTCTCGCACATCTCCGCCGGATCCGTGAGGGGGGTGCCGTCCTCTGCCAGAAGGCAGGTAACTTGCTTCTTGGCCCCCCTCCTTTTCTCCAGGGCGTAGAAGAAGCGGGAGCCGCGATCCATCTCCTGAAGGAGGCGGATGCGGGAGCGAACAAAAGCGCCCCGAGCCCGATGGTCCTCGAGGACCCAGAGCAGCTCCTGCCTCTCCCGGCACGCTCTGCAAAGGGATGGATCCTCGGGGCTGGCGGCCAGACGCCTCTCCAGCTCTAAGACCTCCTGTTCCAGCTGTTCTATCACCGCATCCCTCCGTTGGCTGGCACCCCGGGTGTAGTCACAGCAGAAGAGCCGGGCGCGCACCTTCCCCACATTCCACCACCGCCATGCCAGGGGAAAGGCACGCCGCCCCCCTCGCCAGGCCGGCCAGATCTCCTGGAAGGACGCCACGAAGCCTGCATCCTCCAGCAAGCAGTTGCTAAAATGGCAATAGGCCGGCCCCGGCCTCTCCGCACAGAGAGAGGCCGTCATGGTGAAGCGGTGGTGATCCGAAAAAGGGGCTGGCTGGACGCTGGAGGACTGGGCCCGTGAAAAGTGGAAGCGTGACATGTAGATGCAGTCCATTCGGGAGTGGCACGACCGATGGGCTTCCACCCAGACATAGGTAAATGTAGAGACATCGTCCGGGTGGTGGTCGTACCAAACGTCCACCAGAGAGTGATGGTTGATGATCTCCCGGAGGACATCTGCGGCGGCCGGGCTCTGCTCGGACCCCGAGCAGTCCCGCTCCTCCAGGATGGTGTTAAAGTCCCCGCCCAGGACGAGGCACTCACGAGGATCCAAGGAGCCGAGGAAGGCGGACGCCTGCTGATAGAACTGCAGCCGCTCCGGGGCCGATGTCGGGGCATAGACATTCATGAGATTGACCACAAGCCCTCCCATGTGGACCTGGAGGTGCAGCAGGCGGCCCAGCACAGCCTTGGCGACCCCCAGCTCCTCGGGCCGTAGGTTGGGGGAGAACAGGGTGGCCACTCCAGTCCTACGGGTCGTGAGATGGCTGAAGTAGACCTCGTCCCCCCACTCCAGCCACCAGCTGGCTTCGGCGGCCGGGTCCGTGTGGGTCTCCTGCAGGAAAACCACAGAGTACCCCCCCTCCCGAAGGAAGGAGAG
Organism: Gopherus evgoodei; assembly: GCF_007399415.2. NCBI lineage: Eukaryota > Metazoa > Chordata > Testudines > Testudinidae > Gopherus > Gopherus evgoodei. Next base: position 141,851,583 of record NC_044326.1, read on the forward strand.
CACCTGGCTCCTGCGGAAACCCACCCTACAGCTCCGGGTGTTCAATGTGGCAAAGGTGACGAGTGCCATGAGGAGGGCTGGGGGGGATCCTCGCCAGCAGGGGCGCTCATGGCCCCCGTTGGGCCGCACAGCAAACCGTGACCCACCCCGAAGGTGAGCAAGGAGTCACGGAAGCTGCGGACCCGGTGGTAAGCCGTGGCACCCTGCTTCCCGGTCCTTTTGCCCTCCCCCATGAGGGCCCTCGCGGCCCGGAGGATCTGGTGGAAATCCCCCCAGTGCTGGAGAGCAAGCGCCACCTTGTTGCGGGAGCCCCTGACATCTTCCAGCAACTCCCGCAGCTCCTCTCACAGTGTATGGGGGGGTGGGGTCACTGGCCTCTGGTGACCCACTGGTGGGGCCTCTGGCACAGCCCCGTGGCCCACTGTGATGGGCAGGAAAGGGGCGGACCCGTGACGTGATGCCCGATGGGCCAGCTCCACATGGTCCGCCTCAGACCCTGGCTCAATGGGGGGCAGCGGAGGGAAGAGTGCAGCCCCTAGGGGGTCGGGACTGTGAAACGTAAAGGCCGCTCTCTGGGGGTCACCCTCCAGGAAAGGGAAGGAGACAGCCCCAGGGGCGGCAATAACATCATGGAAGGTGGAGGGGACAGGGACGGGGTGAGGAGTAAGGGCAGGGCTGGGGTCAGGAGCAGGGTTGGGAGGAGGGATAGAGATGGGACCCTGGGCTGCAGGAGCTGAACCGTCAGGAGGCGGCTCCTCGCAGCCAGGCGCAGGGGTTTGAGGGGTAAGGAGGGGGTCCCCGGTGACACCGGGCTCAGGCTCAACCGCAGGTAGGGCAGCCTCAGCAGTGAGGGATGCAGAACCCTCAGTGGGGCCCCCGCCCGGGAAGGAAACTGGTTGCCCCGCACCACCGAGGGATACCCCTGGTGGCTCGCCTCCTGTCTGCGAGGCACCAGCCATAGCCTCAACAGGCATGGCGGCCGTCAGCAGGGTGGCATCCGCGGCCGGGCAGGTGGAAGAGTCCAGGGAGCCCCAGGGGCGGGAGTGGACGCAACAGTCAGGGCGATGGAACATGGGGAGGGGGAATCCGGGGTGAGGTCGGCTAGGTCGAGGCCCACTGACAGAGGGTCGTCCTCATCCTGGGTAACTGGGGTCAGACCCAGGGCCTCGATCTCCTCAAAGATGGAGCGGAGTTCACCTCCCACCACCCCGGGGTCGTCCCCACTCGCACCCGAGCTGACACTCACTGTGGGTGTTGTAGGGGGCACAGGTGGCACGGGAATAGGAGGGGCCTCATCCAAGGCCTCCGCCGAGAGGGACTGCAGAGGAGGGTGGTGGTACTCTCCAGTGCTGCCACGTCTTCCCCAGCTGGAACTGGCATACGGACCGATCCCGTGGGCAAGGTGGAAGGCTCGGTGTCTGCGGCCCCCTTCCTGGTCTTATGGGGGGCTTCCGCATCAGATGGCGCGAGCGGAGCCCGAGCCTTCCGCTTGCCCTGCCTACCCTGTACTAGGGTCCAGCCCTCCATGGCGTCACCTGCGGGCTGGTCGACAGGGGTTGGGTCAGAGGACAGGGACAGTGGTTCGTGGACTTGGAGGGGCACTGGTGGGACAACTGGAGGAAGGGAAAATACCCCTTGGGGAGGGTCCTCTCCCACGCCCGGCAGTACCCCTGCTGCACCTTCCTCCACAGGCCCCGCCAGAGCACAGGCAGCGGAGGCGAGGCTCTCCCGCTCAGGCGGGCGCACTGAAGGAGGTCCCCTCATGGCTTGAGCTAGAGCAGAGATGGATTGAGGAGGAGGAGGGGCGGTTCTGGGCACCGGGCTGCCAGGGGTGCCAGCAATGACGGGGCCGGCACCCTGTCGGAGCTCAGGGGTCCTGGGCACTCCTCTGAGCTGGGCCAAGGGGCAGTCCCTCCGGACATGCCCCATCGCCCGGCAGAGGTAACACTGGGCCTCCCTCGTAGAATAGTGCACCTGGTAATGGGCCCCCTGATAGGGGACCAGGAAGGACCCCTCAAGTGCCTCTTCGCCACGTGCCACCGGCGGCAGTTGAAGCTGCACCTGCCCGCGGAACAAGAGGACGTGATGGAGGGTGGGGTCCTTGCAGCCCAAGGGGAGAGGGCTCACAACAGAGATGGGCTTCCCCAGAGTCGAGAGGGTGGGTAGCAGGGCAGCACTGGGAAGAAAGGGATGGACAGACGTCAGGATAACACGGACACCCAGGTCCTCCAGCGGCTCCAGGGGAATAAACCCCCCCCCACCGCCAGGCCCTTCTCCACCGCCTCCTGGGAAGCAGCCTCCGAGGCAAGGAAGAAGACAACTTTGCCATACATCTTGGAGGCCACCACGATGGCCGTGGGTCCCACCACCCTCACCAACGCCCGCACATAGGTCTCCACGTGGGGCGAGGTGGGCACCAAGAGGCAATGAACGCCGTGCTTCCTGGTCAAGGTGGAGAAGGGGCCCCAGCCGCTGTAGATGCGGTCAGGGGAGATGAAGTAGCAGCAGGTGGGGGGGCCACCACCACCTGGGCGTACGTCTTCGGGGCCGGGGGAGGGGCACCCACAGAGCTGGTGGAGGGAACAGGAGGGAGGGGCGCCGCAGCCGGTGGCAGGGCCGCGGCAGTGGTGGCAGGCTCTGCCATGGAGGGCTCATTTTTTTAGTGGGGCCCTTTCCCTTCTTCTTGCCCTGGCCTTTTCTGCTGGCTGGGGGGGCTCCCCCAGAATCGGAGGGGGCGAGGGACATGGCAGCAGCGGAGGCCACCCCGGCACCTGGCGCTGCCGGCACCTCTGTGGGAGCGGTGGCAGATGGTCCAGCAGTGGCAGGTGAGGTGAAGATTACGGGATTTTGGGGGGGAGCAGGCAGGGGAGGGGGGACAGGGGTTATCCCAGGGGTCCCACCTGTTGCGTCTCCCACCATGGTGAGGAGGGAAGGAGGGGAAATACAGGAGAAAGAGAGGGGAGGGGAAGCAGGTCAACCGCTCCTCCCAGCTAGACAGCAGGCAGGGGAGGAGAGTGCCAAAAAGGGGGAGCGGGGCAGATAAGGGGCCTAGTAAGGACTTTGGGGGACGGGTCAGTCACCGACACGGGATTGAAATCCGGCTCCTCTAGCTGCACTAGGGGAGGGAGGGATACAACAGCAATTGGGGGGTGCAGCGCAATAGGGGCAAACTCAAACGGGGGAAGCACAAGTGCACTAAAGGAGCATGGGAGCACGAGGGGAGGGGCCGATCAGGGCAAAGGGGCCATAGGGGAAGGGGAGCAAACAGACTGGGAGTGGGACAGAGGGGCCAAGGGGCTAGCTTCAGGGCTGGGGCAGGACAAACCAAGCTGCAAATGGAGACAGGCAGGGCAGGCAAACAAACTGAAGCTGGGGGGAGGGGAGCAAAAGGCTACGAGGGGCAAAAGGGGCAGGCAATAAGGGGCAAAGCTAGGGGGCCTGTTGCAGAGGGGAAGGGGTCAGTCTGGGGGAGGGGGGTATGCACCCACAAGCACTCGTGCAAAGTCAAAATATGTTTGGCTGTGATAGGGAAACCCCCCAGACCCCACCTTACCCAAGGCCCCAGGCTTTTTTCTGAAAATAAAGTAAAAGTAGGCCCTTAGCTAGAAGCAAAAGTTTTAACTCCTGCTAAACTTGTTTTTCTGTACAAAGGGCACGCTGAGGCAAAAAGATGTGGTCAGGGCCCCAAAAAGAGGAACTAGAATTGGATAAAGGGGAACCAGAAAATCTATTAAGTTATAACAGCTTTTAGTTTATTATGGTTTATTAAGTTGCTTGTGTGGGCGTAAAATATAACTCATGATCATTTGACCAAAGGTACACCAATAGGTATTTTTGGGTACAAGTTCCTCAAAAAGGCTCAAGCAACGTGTAATAGCTTAACCGCAAGTAGGAGAAAAACACCAGGTGTCAATGACCTAACACTTACAAAACCCGTAAAAAGGGGAAGTAACAAAGAGCAGGCTTGCAAATTAGCTCATAACCGGTATATTAATAGCAATTGTTTTTAGCAGATGGTTAGAAAATGTTATTGTATTAACCAAATAAGGTATCATCGGATGTATGAGTTCATATGGTAATGTGCGGTTTTTGGCTATATAAACCCAGGTATCACTGCTGTAAGGTAGAGCGACTTCCCCTTGCTAGGGGACTTTGTCGTCTGTCTCTCCCTGCATATATGCTTGTATTCTTTGATTAATCAATAAAGAAGCCTCAGGCTGTCTGATCAACTCAACTGGGTGGTGGTCATTTTCCACGACAATTTGGTGCATTGGCCAGGAATTGAACCCGGGCCTCCCGCGTGGCAGGCAAGAATTCTACCACTGAACCACCAATGCTGCTGGGGGCCTAAATGGTGGCAATAGGGCTTGGCAGGCCAGGTGAGAAGCTGAGTGCCAGAGGCAGGAACAGAGGCAGATGGTAAGTGGCTTGTGGGGGTGGTGGAGGGGGCAGCGGTGGAGGCAGGGGTCGGTGGGGGACCCAGATGGACCAGGGGGCAGGCTCCATGCCACACCCCCTGTGCCCCCACAAACACAGTCTACACCCCCACCACTAGAGCACAGTTGAAGAGTTACTTAGTCCGTAATGGTCCCCTCCACGGTGGTCTCCAGAGGTCTGTGCGCTCCCCCAGCAGCCGGTGGTCATCTCACTCCAGGCTCCAGCAGCTCCCCAGGACGAACACAGCTCCAGCAGCAGCAGCTCCTCCTCCTCCAGCAACCCTGGTGGCCAGGCAGGAAGGACCCCTCACAGGTAGTAACAGCAGTGGTAGTGGTGGTGGTGGGGTCCTGGCTTCTCCCTCCAGAGGCGGAGGAGTGGGGGCTGGCCCACAAGGACCCCCCACCCCTCGCTCAGCAACAGTGGTGGCAGCAGCAGCAGTCGTCCAGGAAGGGTGCACTCCAGCCAGCAGCAGCAGCCCAGGAAGGGAGAAGGAGCTCCAGCCAGCAGGGCACCCAGAGAAGGGGGAGCACTCCAGCCAGCAGGGCAGCCCAAGCAGACAGAGCACTCCCAGTACTATTGGGTGTCACTGCTAAAGGATCCCCCCCCAGCCTAAGGGGAGGATCCACAAGACCACAGAACCCCACTGATTTCGGGGAACAAGTAATAAAAGAATAGGGACAGGAGTACGGTGAAAGGGTCATAAGGAGGGAGCCTGACAGGGACACCGAGCGGAGAATCCCGGACAGCGCCCACTGCTCCTCGAAGGCGCCAAGAGAGCCAGTGGACGCCGCCCAAAGGAACTCCGCCCAGATACGTGAATGGACCATGGATCGGAAACAAGCCCCACAGTCACCAGAGTCTCCATCGGCCAGCCTCCTCTCCCTGGTTGTGTAGATGGCCATTTTAGCCAGGGAGAGGAGGAGGTTGACCAGGAGATCCCGCGACTTTGTGGGGCCACAGATAGGGAGTGTGTAGAGAAGGAGGTGAGGGGAAAAGTGCAGCCAGAAATGCAACAGGAGATTGGTGAGGAGCCGGTACAGGGGCTGCAACCTGGCACACTCTAAGTAGATGTGCACCAGGGTCTCCCTCACACTGCAGAAGGGACAGGTGTCTGGGACGGGTAAACCACGCCAAATACACACTCGTGCTCACGGCGCCATGGAGGAGCTGCCAATTGATATCCCCGGCGGGCTCGGGACCAGGGTAGATTATAGGCTGGCCCACTGGGGTTCCTCACCCTCCAGAGGTGGCAGGAGGTCCTGCCATGTCAGGGCAGGATGCGAGTGTCAGGACATGAAGACTATATAGGAAAGTAGTGGGAGACAGATATATTAGCCCCAGGCTAAACAAATCCTTGTTACCGGGGCCGGCTTTAGACCGATTCCCACAATTCCCTGAAATTGGGCCCCGCACCTAAGAGGGCCCTGCACCTTAGGCTCCTTTTTAATTTTTTTTTAATGTATCCGGCGGCGGTCCGGATCTTCAGCGGCATTTTGGCAGCGGGGCGCAGGGGTCCGGAGTCAGTGAAGGACCTCTCATCGCCAAAGTGCTGCCGAAGACCTGGACTGCCACCAGTATTCGAATCCGGCCCCACAGTTTCTAAAGCTGGCCCTGTACCAGGGTAAGTAAATGGCAGTTTCCCCAGGTCAATTATGTCACCTGGGGCCAATTAAAATCCTTCCAGAAAGCAGTGAAGACAGCTAGGTTGATTGGGACACCTGAACCCAATCAGGGGCTGGCTGAAATTAGTTAAAAGCCTCCCAGTTAATCAGGTGGGTGCATGTGTCAGGAGCTGTAGAAGGAAGCCATGCTGCTGGAAAAACTGGGCAGTACAAACCCTCTCAGGCACAAGGAAGGAGGCCCTGAAGTAACAGTGAAGTAGATATTTAGGAAATGGGGAGGGGGGCTGCTGCAGGGAAGTGGCCCAGGAAATTGTACCAATCCTGTTTCAAAATCAGCTACCGAGGATTGCTGCTATTAGGGTCCCTAGGCTGGAACCCAGAGGAGAAGATGGGCCTGGGTTCCCCTCTTTCCTCCTCCACTCTCCCCAATTAATCACAGAGACTGAAGCAACAGAGACTGTGCGAGGGAGGATAGCTTCTCCCCACCTCCCTTGTGGGCTTATGATGAAAATGGCTCAGTAGGCTGTGACTCTGCCCCTAAAGAGAGAAGGGCTATGTGGAGGGTCACAGTGAGTCTCTGAGGCTAATATAATCTGCCTGGAAGTGCAGGACCCACTGGACCAAGGTCAGAACTCCGCCACAATATATATATAGGCTTTTTACATAGAGGTTGAGGTTTCTGTTTTTAAAGTTCTGTTCCTCCTTGTCATAACAAGAGTCACAGTCACACCTCTGAGTTACGAACAGCTCAGGAACGGAGGTTGTTTGCATCTCTGAAATGTTTGTAGCTCTGAACAAAACATAATGGTTCTTTCAAAAGTTTACAACTGAACCTTGACTTAACATAGCTTTGAAACTTTACCATGCAGAAGAAAAATGCTGTTTTTAACCATCTTAATTTAATAAAACAAGCACAGAAACAGTTTCCTTATCATGTCAAATCTTTCTTTAAACAGTCCCTTCATTTTTTTAGCCATTTATGTTTAACACAGTACTGTGCTGTATTTTCTGCTGCTTCTGTCTCTGCTGCTGCCTTATTGTGTACTTCCAGTTCAAATGAGGTATGTGGTTGACCAGTCAGTTCATAACTATGGTGTTTGTAATATGGAGGTTCTACTGTATTTAAAGGCGGCATGTTATGTTTTACTACAGACTGAGTGCAAGAGTCTTCTTTCAGGGCTAGATGATCCTCAGTTGTTGTAAATAAACATAGTGACACTGACTTCAGTGGTGTTCCATCAGTTTACATCTGCTGAAGATCTGGCCCTGAGTAATGGGGACTCAGAGTAAAGGAAACAAGAAAGAGAAGGTAAAAAATAATCATGTGACTTGCTCATGTGACTGTCTTGAGCTAACTCCCAGGAAGCATCCCTGCAGACAAGCGAGAGAGCCCACTGTCCTCTCAAAGGTGCAGTAGCACCTTACATGTACATAGCTGTGTGTACCATTGTGAAGAGGAGCTTATTTAAGTGATGGGTTTGTGGCAGTGGACTCTTGCGTTTCAAACACCAAAGGCATATCACTGTCATAGGTCTTGTCCAGAGGTTTTTTCTCACTCCCCTGGAAGGTTCTCTCGCTAGAGAACAGCCTTAATTCTTCAGGGAATGCTCTAGCCAGAGTCAGAGTCCCACAACAGGCTGCAGTCAGAGCCCATTTCCCTCCACTGTTCAGCGATGAGCACATGGGCTGCATCCTCTCCTCCTCTGGTCCAGCCTGAGCATTCTGCTTTCAGGGAGCAATGACCTCAACCCTGCCCCAACACTTCCTTTCCAAGGCCCAGCCAGCCAGCCCTCCCTCCAGGGCTGACAGTTGTATCTTAATCCCTTAGGATGGCTGCAGATATTTTTCCTCCCTGCCAAGGAAGCTTATTAACCCTTTCCTCCTCTTGGCTTTTGCCTGGTACAATAAATGCTTTCCTTCATGTTACTGATAAATTCTATTTCCTTATCAATAAAACTCTCTGGATGGTGCATCTTAAGGTTATTATTGCATTTTCATGGTTGTTAAGGTCACTCAACCTTGTGCCTTTTCTACCAGCACCCCAGGCATGCTACAATGACAAGGAGTGCACTGCCTGTAGAGCCTCGTTGCTGAGAAATACCCCCAGTCGAATTCTGAAGTGCTGGTTTTCAGAATCTTGCTCTTGCAGAATCATTAATGACTGGTTGTTGGAAGCACATGTGTGGCTAAAAGACAGTTCAGCTAAAGCTGCTTGCATGCTGTCCTGTGTGATGGAGCAAAGGGTTTTCATAATCTGTTTGTAGTTGTCACTGCTGCTTTGTAGGAAATCATGAATCTCGGCATAGGTCAAATCCTGCTCAGTTACACCAATGTCAATCCAGCAATAGCTTCATTGACTTCAATAGCTATTCAGGATTTACACCAGGGCAGCTAAGAAGAAAATTTTAGTGTATATTTTTCTATAATTCTGCTTAAAGATCATATTCTGTGCTGTGATTTGTCCTCATTCGCTGATTTCAAGGGCAGGATCATTGTTTCTTAAGGGCTCATCTGTTCCTGCTGCTTATTCCCCTACTTAAGGTCAATCTGCAAAATCGCAGTTGGTTGCTCTGGAAAGAATTATGATGTCAAAAATACAGTATTATAACTTCAGTTATGGGAATAAGTAGCTGGAGCAGATGAGCCCTTAAGAAATAAAGTTGGCCTTATAATGTAAGTGTCCTAGAAAATAAAAGAGGGAATGAATGCAGAGAATGAAATATGATCAAGAAGGCAGAATTGTTTTAAAATAAATGGGTTTCCAAATTGTGCATGCAGCTCTTGTTTACTGCTACGCCTGACCCTTTTGCTTAATAGGAAGCCATTCCTCGAAGGCAGGAGTCCCTGATGTAATTCTTTAAATGTAATATTAAAACAACAAAGAGGAACTAAAATGCAAAAAAATGGCTAATGGATCATTTTCACTGAGCCTTGTAACTTCTCTCAATTTCCAGAGCAGAATGAATATATTCAGCATCAAATCATATTCACTTTACTCAAATAAGTAGGATCTCTGAGTTGAATGTGGCTACACGCCTGACAAGGCCAAGGATTTGGTCCTCCATCACTTCATAATCTGTTAATAGCATGTCATTGTCAATAACTCATGAAACCTGCATCTCAGAATATTTTACAGTACATCTGATGTGTAACTGACCCCTGCATGTTGTTAATCCTGAATTTGACATTGTAGTAATCATTAGGAACAGCCTTCTTAGCAATGAAATGTCCTGTTATTTATACAGGGAGCTATTGATTCAATGTCCAGCACTGTAATGGCGTTGAAATGCAAATCTTTATACAATAGTGACTATGTAACCTTGTGTATTGGCTGTACGCTGCAAAATACATTTCTCCCTCATTTTTCCCAGTCATATATGCAATAGAATGTAGCTTCTCAACAAGCATTTGTTACTTGTGAAATGTCATGTTACTCTAACCTAGTGTTAAAACAATGATAAATTCTTTAGCTCCTAACTCAGTAATTAATTCATTGATCTCTTTGCTAAGTTGTCAATTGCATATGACATCATAAATCATGTATCAGAGGGGTAGCCGTGTTAGTCTGGATCTGTACAAGCAGCAAAGAATCCAGTGGCACCTTATAGACTAACAGACATTTTGGACCATGAGCTTTCGTGGGTGAATTCCCACTTCGTCAGATGCATGTAGTGGAAATTTCCAGGGGCAGGTATATATATGCAGGTAAACTAGAGATAATGAAGTTAGTTCAATCAGGGAGGATGAGGCCCTGTTCTAGCAGTTGAGGTATGAAAACCAAGGGAGGAGAAACTGGTTTTGTAGTTGGCAAGCCATTCACAGCCTTTGTTTAATCCTGAGCTGATGGTGTCAAATTTGCAGATGAACTGAAGCTCAGCAGTTTCTCTTTGAAGTCTGGTCCTGAAGTTTTTTTGCTGCAGGATGGCCACCTTAAGGTCTGCTATAGTGTGGCCAGGGAGGTTGAAGTGTTCTCCTACAGGTTTTTGTATATCGCCATTCCTAATATCTGATTTGTGTCCGTTTATCCTTTTCCGTAGCGACTGTCCAGTTTGGCCGATGTACATAGCAGAGGGGCATTGCTGGCATATGATGGCATATATTACATTGGTGGATGTGCAGGTGAATGAACTGGTGATGGTGTGGCTGATCTGGTTAGGTCCTGTGATGGTGTCGCTGGTGTAGATATGTGGGCAGAGTTGGCATCGAGGTTTGTTGCATGGCTTGGTTCCTGAGCTAGAGTTCCTATGGTGCGGTGTGCAGTTACTGGTGAGAATATGTTTCAGGTTGGCAGGTTGCTTGTGGGCGAGGACTGGCCTGCCACCCAAGGCCTGTGAAAGTGTGGGATCGTTGTCCAGGATGGGTTGTAGATCCCTGATGATGCATTGGAGGGGTTTTAGCTAGGGACTGTGTGATGGTCAGTGGAGTCCTGTTGGTTTCTTTCTTGGGTTTGTCTTGCAGTAGGAGGCTTCTGGGTACACGTCTGGCTCTGTTGATCTGTTTCCTTATTTCCTCGTGCAGATGTTGTAGTTTTGAGAATGCTTGGTGGAGATTTTGTAGGTGTTGGTCTCTGTCTGAGGGTTTAGAGCAGATGCGGTTGCACCTCAGTGCTTGGCTGTAGACGATGGATCGTGTGATGTGCCTGGGATGGAAGCTGGAGGCATGAAGGTAGGCATAGTGGTCGGTAGGTTTTCGGTATAGGGTGGTGTTAATGTAACCATCACTTATTTGCACCGTGGTGTCCAGGAAGTGGACCTCCCATGTAGATTGGTCTAGGCTGAGGTTGATGGTGGGGTGGAAGCTGTTGAAATCATGGTGGAATTTTTCCAGAGTCTCCTTCCCATGGGTCCAGATGATGAAGATGTCATCAATGTAGCATAGGTAGAGAAGGGGCGTGAGTGGACCAGAGCCGAGGAAGCGTTGTTCCAGATCGGACATAAAAATATTGGCATATTGTGGGGCCATGCGGGTGCCCATAGCGGTGCCACTGATCTGGAGATATAGATTGTCATCAAATTTGAAATAGTTGCGTGTGAGGATAAAGGCACAGAGCTCAGCAGCCAGTTGTGCTGTGACATCATCAGGGATACTGTTCCTGACAGCTTGTATTCCATCTGTGTCTGGGATGTTCGTGTAGAGATCCTCTATGTCCATGGTGGCTAGGATGGTGTTTTCTGGAAGGTCACCAATGCACTGTAGTTTCCAACCTCATGAAGAAACTTGCACGAATACAGACAGATATCATCTTCCTTTCCAAATGCAAACGGATGGACATCATACCAAACGGACTAAAGGTAAAAAATCCACTGCTATCTACATACTACACAGACCACAGTGAGAGATTATGCCATACTCTATCAAAGAAACTGAGGAACCACCTGATCAGCATCCTATACAGCAAACAGGAAAATGTCAAAAAAGAGCTCTCCAACCTGGAGACTCTCATTAATAACCAAACTTCCATACAAACGGACTTCACTAAAATAAGACAGGAGATCTACATTACTCACTTCACCTCTCTACAAAGGAAAAAGGACTGTAAGCTGTCTATACTCCTACCTGCCTCATGGGGCCACAACCGTGGTACCCCAACCCACCCAGCAATATCGTCAATCTATCCAACTACACACTCAGCCCAGAAGAAAAGTCTGTCCTATCTCGGGGACTCTCTTTCTGCCCTGCCACCCCCACCAACATAATACAGTTCTGCGGCAATCTGGAAGCCTACTTTCGCAGTCTCCGACTCAAAGAATACTTTCAGGACAACACTGAACAGCGCACTGATACACAGTTACCCTCCCACCAACAGCACAAGAAGAAGAACTCCACATGTGCTCCGCCTGAGGGTCGATATAATAGTCTGGACCTATACAGTGAATGCTTCTGCCGATGTGCACAGGCAGAAATTGTGGAAAAACAACATCGCTTGCCTCATAACCTAAGTCATGCAGAACGCAATGCCATCCACAGCCTCAGAAACCACCCAGACATTATCATCAAAGAGGCTGATAAAGGAGGTGCTGTTGTCATCATGAACAGATCTGACTACCAAAAGGAGGCCGCCAGACAACTCTCCAACACCAAATTCTACAGGCCACTTCCCTCAGATCCCACTGAGGAATACACTAAGAAACTGCAACATCTACTCAGGACACTCCTTACACTTACACCGGAACAAAATCAACATACCCTTAGAGCCCCGACCAGGGTTATTCTATCTACTACTCAAGATCCACAAACCCGGAAATCCTGGATGCCCCATCATCTCGGGCATTGGCACTCTCACTGAAGGACTGTCTGGATATGTGGACTCTCTACTCAGACCCTATGCCACCAGCACTCCCAGCTATCTCCGTGACACCACTGATTTCCTGAGGAAACTACAATGCATTGGTGACCTTCCAGAAAACACCATCCTAGCCACCATGGATGTAGAGGCTCTCTACACGAACATCCCATACACAGATGGAATACAAGCTGTCAGGAACTGTATCCCTGATGATGTCATAGCACAACTGGCTGCTGAGCTCTGTGCCTTTATCCTCATACACAACTATTTCAAATTTGATGACAATCTATATCTCCAGATCAGTGGCACCGCTATGGGCACCCGCATGGCCCCACAATATGCCAATATTTTTATGGCCGATCTGGAACAACACTTCCTCGGCTCTGGTCCACTCACGCCCCTTCTCTACCTACGCTGCATTGATGACATCTTCATCATCTGGACCCATGAGAAGAAGACTCTGGAAAAATTCCACCACAATTTCAACAGCTTCCACCCCACCATCAACCTCAGCCTGGACCAATCTACACGGAAGGTCCACTTCCTAGACACCACTGTGCAAATAAGTGATGGTCACATTAACACCACCCTATACTGAAAACCTACCAAGCACTATGCCTACCTTCATGTCTCCAGCTTCCATCCCAGGCACATCACACAATCCATTGTCTACAGCCAAGCACTGAGGTACAATCGCATCTGCTCTAACTCCTCAGACAGAGACCAACACCTACAAAATCTCCACCAAGCATTCTCAAAACTACAATACCCGCACGAGGAAATAAGAAAACAGATCAACAGAGCCAGACGTGTACCCAGAAGCCTCCTACTGCAAGACAAGCCCAAGAAAGAAACCAACAGGACTCCACTGGCCATCACACACAGTCCCCAGCTAAAACCCCTCCAACGCATCATCAGGGATCTACAACCCATCCTGGACAACGATCCCACACTTTCATAGGCCTTTGGTGGCAGGCCAGTCCTCGCCCACAGACAACCTACCAACCTGAAACATATTCTCACCAGTAACTGCACACCGCACCATAGGAACTCTAGCTCAGGAACCAAGCCATGCAACAAACCTCGATGCCAACTCTGCCCACATATCTACACCAGCGACACCATCACAGGACCTAACCAGATCAGCCACACCATCACCGGTTCATTCACCTGCACGTCCACCAATGTAATATATGCCATCATATGCCAGCAATGCCCCTCTGCTATGTACATCGGCCAAGCTGGACAGTTGCTACGGAAATGGATAAATGGACACAAATCAGATATTAGGAATGGCGATATACAAAAACCTGTAGGAGAACACTTCAACTTCCCTGGCCACACAATAGCAGATCTTAAGGTGGCCAACCTGCAGCAAAAAAACTTCAGGACCAGACTTCAAAGAGAAACTGCTGAGCTTCAGTTCATCTGCAAATTTGACACCATCAGCTCAGGATTAAACAAAGGCTGTGAATGGCTTGCCAACTACAAAACCAGTTTCTCCTCCCTTGGTTTTCATACCTCAACTGCTAGAACAGGGCCTCATCCTCCCCGATTGAACTAATTTCATTATCTCTAGTTTACCTGCATATATATACCTGCCCCTGGAAATTTCCACTACATGCATCTGACGAAGTGGGTATTCACCCACGAAAGCTCATGGTCCAAAACGTCTGTTAGTCTATAAGGTGCCACAGGATTCTTTGCTGCTTTCATAAATCATATGTTACCTGAAAGATTAATAGTCTTCCATTGCCCTAGGCATGCATATTTTTTTTTCAGCTATCTTCCCACTACCAGTTAACTCAATTTCCTGCTAAATTGATGCCCTGCTAAAGCAGGGTATGGATGAGTAAAGGGCATGACCAGTGTTTCCCAGTCCCTCACTGATCCCAGCTGTGTTATCCATCTCTTCGACCCGCTGGGGAATGGCCCAGCCCAGAATCCTGGAGAAGGTTCTCAGCTGGTGTCAGGTATCATAGATACATTGACTGCTGTGTATCTCTGACAGTTTACACCTGCTGATAATCTGTCCTGGGGAGCTCAAAGGTGACAGAGGGTTCCTCTACACAGCAGCTGGGAGGCGTCATTCCTAGCTTGGGTAGACATACACGCATTAGCTCTGCTTGAGCTAGCACCTAAAAATAGCAGCGTGACCACAGTGGCAGAGGCAGAAACTTGGCCTAGTTGTCCAAATACAACACTCCCCAGTCCCCTGAGCATGTACTCGGATGGCTAGCCTGAGCTGCTGCCTCTGCGGCCACAGTCATACTGCGATTTTTAGGTGCTAGCTCAAGCAGAGCTTGTGTGTGTGTCACTTACACAATAGGAATTACACCTCTCAGCTGCTGGGTTGGCATGCCAAGTTTTGTATTTTGAACCTCACTAAGCACAGCAGCTGGAAGACCAATGCATTATGAAGTGTGTTTACCAAGGAATTCTGCTATCTGGTCAGGAATTACATAGATGCCAGAAACAAGCATGGCGCGATAAACTTGCTAATGACAAATATAGATTGAACATCCAACAAGACTGTCTTGAGGACATAACTGGACATCAATCCAGGTGGTGCTCAATCTGCAAGGATCGTGATGAAGATGCAGAAGCACAGTAGTTGTTGCTCAAATAGTAATCACCCCAGTGGTTTTCCTAGAGACCTAACTCTGAGCAAGGAAGTTTTCTGTTGAAATGTCCGCTCTTTTCCCCTGCTTTGTTTTGTAACTGTAAATAATTTATT
The DNA here is from genome assembly GCF_007399415.2 of Gopherus evgoodei. Lineage (NCBI taxonomy): Eukaryota > Metazoa > Chordata > Testudines > Testudinidae > Gopherus > Gopherus evgoodei. The sequence continues at coordinate 141,866,665 of NC_044326.1, forward strand.
CTTATTGTGGTATTACCTCACCCTTCGTGGTTTATGGTCTTTCAACACCAAACTGCCTTGTAACCTGACCATTGTCATTCAGGGGAATCTCTGTAAAGCTTACATTGCCATTATATAAAGTGACTTTAAAACTTTTCATCAATCAATCTCCCCCGTTATAATGTCAATTGGTTATTTCAATATTATCTCCCCTGACTAATGCGTGAAGTGAATATTTTATGCATGTCTGTGTATAATCATGATATCTATACAAATAAACTATATCTATACCTATTTGTATTGCCCTCCCCGGGACTCCATTGTGCTAGGCACTGCACAAACACAGAACAAAAAGACAGTCCCTGCCCCTAAGAGCTTACATTTGAAGTCCACACACACATACAAAATACAGATTTAAAAGTTTTCTGTTTCTGTACTTAACTGTAAACCAGATGACAGAAAGGAAAATGGGAAATTCTCTCTCACAGAAATTCAGTGTGGCTGATGGTTTGAGATGTTTTTCAAGCATCCTTAAGACCAGGTGCCCGGAAGAGAACTCCCAGAAACTGCCTTTCTGTAGTTCTGATCTCAAGGGTTGATGCTTAAGTCTTTTGTCATTGGTGTCATTAGGAGCAGGCTCTACTGAGCCATGTGTATATATAACCATCATTGATACACAGAATCTTCTTATTAAAATCCAGCCAGAGGTGGCCTCCTCACATAATATGGCCTGCTGCCCTCTCCTGCTTTAAGTCCCTTCTCTAGATGACCCACTTCCACTGCTATGCAATAAACAATGAGCTAACACAGTAAGGGAGAAGTGTGGCAGTTGGTGAGAGCTGGCAATAGCTATTTATTTTTTTTATAATTAATACTGACTGCATGTTTGTTTCTCTCTCTCACCATTCATCTGTTGCTTGTCTTGTAAAATGGTGCATCTGTGCAGAAGTACCTGACATATTGGGGGCACTCCTGCAATGCAATTAATTCATCATCATCATAATAGAAAAGTGGGATGTCAGCTAGAGCATTGTGAAGTTGAGATTGATTAATTAGTTCATTTGTGTGGTACAATAATGTGTGCAAGGTGAAAAATAAGCAGCAGGGACAGGTGAACTAAAAAAGAAGATAAACACGAGAGAGAAGACAGACTTATTGTTAAGGCATGGAATGGGGACTCAGGAGATGTAGGGTAAGTACGTGGCTCTGCCACAGGTTTGCTGTGTTACCTTGAGCAAGTCACCAAAAATCTCTTGGTCAATTTGAAATTAATGTGAGTTTTGCCATTGAGTTCAACGTCTCCAGCATTTCACCCACTCAGCTTCATATTCATGCCTGTAAAATGATGATAATGGTACTTCCTTTCTTTGCCTGTGTTGTCCATTTAGATTGTAAACTGTTTTAGGTGGAGACTGCTTCTTGCTAGGAAGTTTGCACGCAACTACCACTGAAAGCACCCATCTTGGATTTTGGCTGGGGCTGTGAGGACTACTGCAATACAATAATAATAATCAAAGAATGTGTCCAACTAAATGGCCTTCACAATCTTTAAAAAGTGATTTGTCTGTGGAAGCAGATTTGATTTATAATTAGAATGTTTTTCAAAATTTTCCTGAAAGCATCAGGGGGTCTTCGCGCAAACACCCTGTCAAAGTTAGAATCAGGACTCACAATTTGTCAGACCACTCTGTTTTATTAGCGCAGCGCTCCGCCAATAACACCCAGATAGTTTGTGTCTTGCATGGTGCTCACATTATTCTATTTATACAGATAAAAGGGCGAGCACTTAACAAGATAACAAAGGAAGCAGGATCTGATAAGTTTACCTGGGCTAGGCATGCATATCTTATTTCCTTACTAACTATTACCGATCTTCTGTTAATGTTTCGCCATTAGCACCCTTGTTTATGCCTAATGTTTCTTTTCCTGGCACCTGTATTTCAACATTTCTTATTTCTGCTTAAAGGTACATACAACATTTCTTTAATTCATTCTTATTTTTACAATTTAATTCATTCTACTTTCACAACCCACATATTCATTAGAAAGATCTGCTCCTCCGTATACTGTTAGCAATAAATCATGAAAGCTTCCAAATGTCAGAAATGAAAGCAGCTAGTGCCATCTGTGGTGCCCTCTGCTGTTGATGTAAACTTTCAGAATGTCTCCTCTCTCTCCCCTGACTGATCTATAGTGCATGCTCACCATAAAGGTAAGTGGAAATTAAAGGAACAGCTGGAAGCCAATCCATCTCTTCTTTAATATTGTAGATAGATTTATTATCTTCCAACTTGTTCATTTGTCATTTTAATAAGTACCTGAAAAGTTAATTCATTAATAGAAGCAGCTTGAAAAATTTAGCTTCATTTACTAGCCAGGCTGCAATTATTATTCAGATAGCATTAAAGGGATTGATGAAGAAAAGGTAAATGGCTGAATGGTACAGTAAATGTTGTTGAACTCATTTTATCTGTGGGTTTTAAGGTAATTAATCTTGCATGGTTAATAACTAACAAGGCACTGATCAAAGATCACTAAGCTTGGACACTTTAGCACAGGGCTATTTACTATTTATAAATGCAGAAGGGACATGCATGGTTGGCAAAAGGAGATGTGCTTCTTCTACCTCCTCACTGAAGCTGGTCAGAAAAAGGTATGTATATTTTGTGAAAAGCTTCAAAATAAATTAATAGTTTTCATTTTGTTCAGAATTTTCCATTACATTTTTAATGAAACATTGTATTGAGTATGGGGGGAAGGAATCTATCTCACTTTCTTACCTTAGGAAAAAGTGGGGGGAGGAGAAAAGTGAGACATTTCCCCCCCAGGAAATGAAAATTTTCAACAACAAAAAAGTGAAATGTTTCACTTCCCAATTTTTCATTGGAAAAAGAAAAAAAGTTGATCACCCTGAAGAAGTTCCTGGTCAAAAGGCATGAGACTCTGAAAAGAAAATATTGTCGGAAAATTTGTGACCAGCATTACTGCTCATCATCTACTCACCAAGGAGGAGCAATAGAGGCAGAATAGGTAGCCCACCACTTCAACAGGGCCCAGCGTCCACAAGTGGAGCTGGATTTTCGGAAGAGCTCAGCTCTCATTTAGGCACTTAAATGAAGGGACGGCCCTATGTGATGTGCAAGTCACCCACCCAATGGTTTCCTGCCTGGAACCAGATACTCACAGTCTCTGCATCCCCCAGGGACTAAATCCATTTCTCGCTCCTGTGTGCTGGGGTCCGCCTCCAGGCATGAGCCATTAGCTCCCTGTGCTTTTGGCCCCTCCCCACATATGTAGGCCTTCTTAATAGTGCACACAAGCCTCAGGTCTTGTCTACACAAGTCTTTTTCCCTAGCAAATTTCCCACCATGGCTAGCCCTGGTTCAGTTCTATTGCTTACACCAGCATAGTTATTCCCCTTCCCATACAGGAATAAGCAATGCTGGGAAAAGCATTTTCATACGATAAGAACATAAGAACAGCTGTACCGGGTCAGACCAAAGGTCCATCTAGCCCAGTATTTGTCTACTGACAGTGGCCAATGCCAGGTGCCCCAGAGGGAGTGAAGCTAACAGGCAATGATCAAGTGATCTCTCTCCTGCCATCCATCTCCATCCTCTGGTGAACAGTGGCTAGGGACATCATTCTTTACCCTTCCTGGCTAATAGCCATTTATGGACTTAGCCACCATGAATTTATCCAGTTCCTTTTTAAACATTGTTATAGTCTCAGTCTTCACAACCTCCTCAGGTAAGTAGTTCCATAAGTTGACTGTGCGCTGCGTGAAGAAGAGCTTCCTTTTATTTGTTTTAAACCTGCTACCTGTTAATTTCATTTGATGACCCCTAGTTCTTGTATTGTGAGAGTAAGTAAATAACTTTTCCTTATCCACTTTCTCTACATCACTCATGATTTTATATACCTCTATCATATCCCCCCTTAGTCTCCTCTTTTCCAAGCTGAAGAGGCCTAGCCTCTTTAATCTTTCCTCATATGGGACCCTCTCCAAATCCCTAATCATTTTAGTTGCCTTTTTCTGAACCTTTTCTAGTGCTAGAATATCTTTTTTGAGGTGAGGAGACCACATCTGTACATAGTATTCGAGATATGGGCGTACCATGGATTAATATAAGGGCAATAATATATTCTCAGTCTTATTCTCTATCCCCTTTTTAATGATTCCTAACATCCTGTTTGCTTTTTTGACCGCCTCTGCGCACTGCATGGACATCTTCAGAGAACTATCCACGATGACGCCAAGATCTTTTTCCTGACTCTTTGTAGCTAAATTAGCCCCCATCATATTGTATGTATAGTTGGGGTTATTTTTTCCAATGTGCATTACTTTACATTTATCCACATTAAATTTCATTTTCCATTTTGTTGCTCAATCACTTAGTTTTGTGAGATCTTTTTGAAGTTCTTCACAATCTTCTTTGGTCTTAACTATCTTGAGCAGTTTAGTATCATCTGCAAACTTTGCCACCTCACTGTTTACCCCTTTCTCCAGATCATTTATGAATAAATTGAATAGGATTGGTCCTAGGACTGACCCTTGGGGAACACCACTCGTTACCCCTCTCCATTCTGAGAATTTACCATTAATTCCTACCCTTTGTTCCCTGTCTTTTAACCAGTAGAACCACATAGAAACACAGCCACACTAAAACTGTTGTACTGCTTCTATACCAGTGTAGTTAAAGCAGTAACACTTATGTATAAACTAGCCCTTAATCACGCTGTAACTCAGTTTCCTCATCTGTAAAATGGGGATAATAATATTCACTTACAGTTCCTCCCAAGTGTGTTTTGAGACCTGTCTAGTTAGGGCTAATCCTGTGAGGGGAAATGTGAAGGTGGTACCAATTATAGAAAAACAGAAAATCCAGGCTTAGGTGGTTTGGGCATGTGAAAAGAAGATCAGAAAAATAAACAGGAAACAGGGTGCTAATGTAGAAATGGAGGGCAAGAGAAGGATTGGAATACCAAAGCTAGCTGGATCGGTGTTATACAAAAGGATTTGATTAGCTGTGTAATTACGAGGAACTGCTTCAAGATAGACTGGAATGGAGAACAAGGACCCAAAGAGACAACCCCATATAGCTGGGATTAAGGCTAGAAGAAAAAGGTGTGTGTGAGGGATCCAGATCCAATTCTCCCTCCTCTGCCCTGACTGATTAGTGAGGGCAAACTGTGTGCACCCAATGCCAATCAAACTGGACTCACACAGGTGTTCTGTCTCATAAGTCAGCAGGAAGGGATCCCATCACCTTTCCAGGGGTCACTTATTGCTTTACTTTCAGCAGAAATAGAGACAGGTTTTTTTGGCCATTGCTTGTCCCAATATGAGTGAATACTCTCAATATGCTACTCTCTCACCTTTGAATAATGTGATTGATCAGTGATGTGTGTAGCACATTTCTCCAGGTAAAACCACATAAATGCCATCACTAAGATAAAGGGAAAAAAACGGTTTCAGTAAATGTTCTTTGTTGGTCCATAAAACTTTAAGGGTGCAGCGTTGCCAACTCTCCTGGTTTTATCCAGTGTTTTTCTTAAAGCACTGACTCCTATAGTCATGTGATTAGGTGAGACTCTCAGCTTTCATTTTTAGAAAGGTTAAGTTTCTAGTCCCTGTGGTTGTAGAGAAAAGCTGTAAAATCTGACCCTTAAAGGCTCAAAAAACAGAAGGCAAGTAAAAAGAACTCAATATTTAATGTTGCAGTCTTAGAATATGGCCCATAGTTTTTTATTTTTTAAACAAAATACATCTTTATAGCCTAGTGGTTAGGTCACTAAACTGCAGTGGGGGAGTCTCTAGTTCAACTCCCTGCTCTGTCTGATTCAAAGTAATATAGGATGAAATCAATCAGCCCAATCACACAGAATAGCAACTTTGGGCCTCCACAGGCCACTGCTCTAAGCACCAGGCTATAGAGAATCTGTCTGTCTCTGATCAGGCAGGGAGCTGAAGATGGGTCTCCCAGACTGGTGCTAACCACTGAACTATAAAAAGTCAATCTCTCCTATCTTGCAAGAATGTTTGAAAGGACTAATTTCATTCCAGAACAAAAGCAGGTTTTGAAACCTTGATATGTTTCACGAAACAGAATTGTTTCCCCACTTATTAGTGCCACACCATTTGGGTAAAAGCTTACAAAGCCATAAAGCAGTGTTAATTAGCATGAGCATAAAAACATTCATTTCAGATGACTGTATGCATCCGGAAAGATTCTCATATCATTCTTTGGCAACCTTCCCAAACTTCATAATCAAAGCTTGTAGTGTTCTCTTGTCAGTTTCTTTCCACATCAGCTATACCCTCAATGTAAGCTTTTGCATGATGTCACCTCCACAGACTGCCCTTGTGAACATCCCAAAGATCTCCCCTTGACACAGCCTCTTTGCTGTTAATTTGCTAGCTTTGTTGACCACTTTTATCATCGCCGTCTTTAAGACAGCAGTCCATTTTATTCACTCACTTGGGTGGAGCTCCAAGATGCCGTTATTGCAAGGCTGAGTTAGTTTTCCTCCCTGAGCTGTCAGCTGATTGTGATGCTTGGGAGCGTAGCCAAGTTCTTAGCATCTGCCTGTCTCTTGATAACCAAGAGACAAAAAGAGTGGTTGCTCACATTTCATGTTGTGATGGTGGTTTGGGTTATTACACACTAACAGCAAACAGCTGCATTGTCTTGACAGCCTGGTCCAACAAATGAGCCACTGCAGCAGGATTCAAGAGATGTAGGTTCAGTTCTTGGCTTTATTACTAACTTGCAGTGTGACCTTCAGCAAATCATTTCACCCCCTCTGCCCCTGTTTCTTGTCCCTCCCTTTGCCTATCTTGTCTATTTTGATGTTGAGCTCTTTGAAGCAGGGAACATCTCTCGCTATGTTTGTAAAGCATCTAACACAATGGGACTCTGATCTTGCTTGGGTCCTTGGGTGCTATTGGAATGCAAACAGAATAGGAATAACTCCATATGTATATGGCAAAATCTTTAATCCATGTCTGTAGCATTATTATTTATTATCTGAATATTTACCATCTGCTCATCAGGTCTCTTGCTGTAACTCAGGATAAATTGCTGGTGGTGTATACACTTTTATATTTGCGCATGCCACCCTAGAGAGAATGTGAAGCTAACGGGATTCCAAGCAGGCATAAAGATTCATTAATAATGGAGTGGCCATCTCTACCTGCTGACTAAGGGTGCATATGAATTTCCATGACAAGCCCCATTTGGTCTCCTTGTAAAATCCAGCATAAAGGATTTTAGGCTTCCAAACTGGTAGCCTAGAACTAGGGCTAAATCTATAGATCTAGATTAATAGAATTTTCACAAGATTCAAAGTAAATCAGATAAGGGCTCCCCTAATTATGGCAACTTAAAAACGGAGGTGTTCAGAGTTCAGAATATCTTCAAGTTTGCTTAATTTACTTTTTAGTAAAAGATCAGAAAGAAAGGAAGAGAAAAAAGAGCATTTACTGGACTGCCCTAGATGAGACCTAATCCATGTTGCCAAGATTTGGTTGATACAGCTCCAGTTGCAGGGTGTATTGATTGGAATTTGGAACGTGGCTTTATGGCTCATTGGGCTCTCTTCAGATGCCTATCAAAAACCCAAGCTTTCATTCATAAAGTGAAAGTTTCTAGCCCTTTTCCTTGGGGAGCTAAGCCCCTGAATGTACATTCATCTCTGGGGTAGAGTGCTTCCCTATACCCAACTCATCTCTCACTGATGCAACATCCCCTTGGGGTCACTGGTATCCAACACAAGTTAGAATAGTCCTCAGGTTGCTCTAATTTAATCTGGGGAACCAGCCCATTGCACAGCTGGATTTAGAACAAAGGAAACTGAGTGGTGGCTTAAAGTCTCCTTTGCACACTATCTTCTCTGTTGCACTACAGCTAAAGATTTGAGCCATGATATTAATCTGCTCAATGTCTCTTCCAATAGAACCAATATCTTGGTAGTTTGTTCCAAGGGAGATTAACCCCCTGGAACAATCTACCAAGGGGAGAGGTGCAATCTCCATTTCAGATAAAGGCTATATGCCTTTCTGGAAGATCTGAGTTAGCCAGACACAAGTTACTAGGTTCTGTGCAGGAATAACTGGGTGACATTCTATGACCTGTCTGCTACAGATATCAGACTACGATCTAATGATCCTTTCTGGCCTTAATATCTAGGAACCCTATGAAAAAGCAGAAGGTTGTTTCAAGTCTGTTGTAACAGGGAGACCTCTTTCGTCTAGGCTCAGTGCAGTATCAGGTTTGCCAGCAAGTGATATCAAGCATACAACTATTCTCCAGTGACCCTTTCTGAAGGAAAACAGCCTCTGAAAAATTATTAAAACTAATGAAGGTAATACATCAACATTAAATTCCAGGGTTTCAGATACATTTACCAGACTGGAATTCTTTGTCTGCTGCATACAAATATCCTTGGGATATTTGTACTTGGGTCATGACCATTCCACAGAAACTTGCATCTGCTGGAAATTACATGAATAGAAACGGCCACTCAGCAGGTTACATTGGATCCTGAGCTAATTTTAATGGCCAAACCTCTGATTTCCAAGATTACATTACTGATGATCTGGATACTTCTACATATTGGGGTGCCCCCTGTGCAAGGCAGGCATTGTCCTATCTGCCTATGTATTAACTGGTCACAAGCAAATCCTAAAAGGCCAGATTCTGCCACCCTTACTCACACTGAGCAGCACCTTACTCTAAGAGTAGGCTCAATTTATTTAAATTAGCGGGATTGCTTGTACTAATCAACACAAGCGAAGATGAAAGCACTGTTCCCCTTAATATATGTCTTACTAACCTACATATACTTTAAATAGTGTTAAATACATTAGTCTCTTTTACATATTCAGTGTGCATGTGATTTGAGTGACTATTTGGCTATTTACACTCTAAATAGTCTGGGAGTTTTGCTTGAGTAAGAGCTGCCATATTCGGTCCATTTAGAATAGAACGAGCTTAGATTTTGTCCCCTAAAGTGGGTATGCTTGTGGTTTTCTCTCTATGTAGGTGATTGCCCAGCTTTCTGTATGAATATGTCTAAAGGTGTAATTTGCCAGTCAGATAGATGTACATGTACTTAATTGCTCAAGCTAGTTCTGTAACCGTAGGGATGGAACTGTACTCAGATGGCTAGCCTGAACTATTACCCATGCTGCAGTGACCACAGAAGCTATTTTAGGCGCTAAACTTGTTCAAAGCTACTGCATGTACGTGTCCCGCTGCTGCAAATGACACCTCCAGCTGTACTGTAGAGATACCCTGTCTTGGGGAGGGGGGACATGATGTGCAGTATTTTCCCATGTGTGAAGAATGGATGGATGGAGAGTTAACTTGAAGACAAAAGCTCAGCCCGCAGTTCTGAAAATGGCAAGGTCCGTGTTCATTTTTACCTCCTACATGATGCTATTCCATGTTCTGGGCTAGTTCCTGAGCTGGAGTCAATCAGTATAGTTCTACTGAGCTCAATTTATACCAGCTGAGGATCTGGCTCTCCCAGTGCAGCCCCTGTGACATTTCTGTCTCCTGCACTCATGATCTTCCCACTGCTGGTGGACAGTTCTGTGATTCTGGTGGAATGTAGCTAATGCTGGCGATCAGGATTGTGGAGGAATGGCAATATCTCAAGAAGCTGAGGTTGCAGGAACAAACCATCCCTATGTGTAGAAAGAATAGTAAATACGACAAGCGACCAGATTGACTTAACAGTGAAATTCTTCCTGATCTTAAACACAAAAAAGAAACTTACAAGAAGTGGACAAATGCCCAGGGAAGAGAATAAAATATTGCTCAGGTATGCAGGAGTGAAATCAGGAAGGCCAAATCATACTTAGAGTTGCAGCTAGCAAGAGATGTTAAGAGTAACAAGAAGGGTTTCTTCAGGTATGTTAGCAACAAGAAAAAAGTCAAGAAAAGTGTGAGCCCCTTACTGAATGAGGAAGGCAACCTAGTGACAGAGAATGTGGAAAAGGCTAATGTACTCAATGCTTTTTTTGCCTCTGTCTTCATGAACAAGATCAGCTCTCAGACTGCTGCACTGGGCAGCACAGTATGGGGAGAAGGTGACCAGCCCTCTGTGGAGAAAGAAGTAGTTCAGGACTATTTAGAAAAGCTCGATGAGCACGAGTCCATGGGGCCAGATGCACTGCATTCGAGGGTGCTAAAGGACTTGGCGGATGTGATTGCAGAACCGTTGGCCACTATCTTTGAAAACTCATGGCAATCGGGGGAGGTCCTGGATGACTGGAAAAAGGCTAATGTAGTTCCCATCTTTAAAAAAGGGAAGAAGGAGGATCCAGGGAACTACAGGTCAGTCTGGCTCACCTCAGTCCCTGGAAAAATCATGAAGCAGGTCCTCAAGGAATCAATTCTGAGGCACTTAGAGGAGAGGAAAGTGATCAGGAACAGTGAGCATGGATTCACCAAGGGCAAGTCATGCCTGACTAAACTAATTGCCTTCTGTGAGGAGATAACTGGGTCTGTGGATGAGGGGAAAGCAGTGGATGTGTTATTTCTTGACTTTAGCAAAGCTTTTGATATGGTCTCCCACAGTATTCTTGCCAGCAAGTTAAAGTAGTATGGGCTGGATGAATGGACTATAAGATGGATAGAAAGCTGGCTAGATCATCGGGCTCAACGAGTAGTGATGAACGGCTCCATGTCTAGTTGGCAGCCAGTATCAAGTGGAGTGCCCCAAGGTTCAGTCCTGAGGCCGATTTTGTTCAATATCTTTGCTAATGATCTGGAGGAGGGCATGGACTGCACTCTCAGCAAGTTTGCAGATGACACTAAACTGGGAGGAGGAGTAACTATGCTGGAGGGTAGGAATAGTATACAGAGGGACCTAGACAAATTAAAGAATTGGACCAAAAGGAATCTGATGAGGTTCAACAAGGACAAGTGCAGAGTCCTGCAGTTAGGACAGAAGAGTCCCACATACAGCTACAGACTAGGGAAATGGTGATCCAAGATATTGCAAGAATGTTTATTGTGGCCTGTGCAAAATGAGGAAGTAGTGGAAGTGTTGCAATATTGCAAAGTGCTGTAATAGCATGGTTTTTGTCTGACCAGAACAGAAACTCCAAATCTTTGGAGGCTCTCACCATCAGTTTTGCTCCAAAGCAGAAGATGGTGGTTGCTCAGTGCAGACATTATTCTGCAGTCTTAGGCCCCTAATCACCCACTGACTTCAACAGGAGCTGTGAGCGCTCATCTTCTCATGAGAAATTAGGTCACTTATTTAGGTGCCTTACTTTAGGCAACCAGATTTGGAAATGTTAGCCTGAATGACTTGCCTAATACCCAATGATATAACCCTGGTCTCCTCACCCCCAGACCTCTGCTGTAGGCACAAAAACATCCTGCTTGTATCCAGGGCCAGTGCAAGGATGTTTCGCGCCCTAGGTGAAACTTCCACCTTGCACACACACCCCCGCACCTCTGCCTTGAAGTGCCCCCGCGTGGCAGCTCCCCCCCTCTACCCCCTCTTCCCCAAGGCACCCCTCTTGCAGCAGCTCCCCACCCCCCACCCTCTGACCTGAGGCACCCCCCCCAAATCCTAGTGCCCTACGCAACCGCCTAGGTCGCCTAAATGGTTGCACTTGTCCTGCTTGTATCCTCTACAACATCTTTAAACTGGCCTTAGTCTGTGGATAGAGGGTGACTCTATGTAATCATATAAATACAGAGTAGAATGGGATGAAACACGAGGAAGGAGAAAACATTTCTACTGCGCCTAACTGAATTAGTGGACATGGATGAATTAAACTTATTTTCATTCAAATGCTTCTCAGTAGAAATAATACAATGCAATGTAAATAAAATAGAAAAAGGGTCATTATGAAACAGGAAGTGGCACATAATCCATTGTTTCTGAATTGCTTTTTTTAAAGTCAAAACACTAAGTGCTAGAGAGGAACAGAAGAAAGAATAGTGAGCATTTTATCAGCGCTGACTGCTAGCTCCAAGTAGGTGCAATGGTGGACAATATACATGTAATTAGTTACCTTGTGCAAAGGGTAATTTTAGTAGTTACAGTCCATTCTCCTGGAGGTGGTAACTCTAATTTATCCTATAAGAAGTTTGCAACACAATTTTTTTTTAATTGAAGGTAATTAGGTTTTGACTTTTAGATAAAAATCTAGCTGATAGTAAAAAGAAAAAGTTAGATCCTTTAAAACTGCCAGATTTTAAAAATATCTATTTTATACACCTTTTTTCTGATCTCCCAAACAATTTTTAATGCAGAAGAGGTTAAATGTTTTCCCCTAGAGTCCTTCACTTTACTCTTATTTGTAAGTTAATGGTCTGTTCTGTTTGGTTTCACTTGTATATTATATGTTGAAAGTCCATTTACGCATTGCCCTGTAGAACCCACAGCAAAACATAATTGATTCCCAGAGGTGACTGATGCAATCGTTTATCATCTTGTATAAGATCTGTAAAGGAAGCAGTAAGAAAAAAGCCCCAGGGAACACATGACCTGTGCTATGACATTGTCTGTATGCTCACACTGATCTGGGACTTCTTTTTTGGAAGCAAGACCTGAATCACTTGACAAATCCACTGACAGAGGGCTGGTCTACACTACGGGGGAAAATTGATCTAAGATACGCAACTTCAGCTCCGTGAATAACATAGCTGAAGTTGAAGTATCTTAGATCGAATTACCTACCATCCTCATGGCGCGGGATCGACGTCCGCAGCTCCCCATGTCGACTCCGCTACCGCTGTTCGGGTTGGTGGAGTTCCAGGCTCGATAGGAGCTCATTTGGGGATCGATATATTGTGTCTAGATGAGAAGCAATATATTGATCCCCGAGAAATCAATTGCTACCCGCCGATACGGTGGGTAGTGAAGACGTAGCCAGAGAAACCTTCCATACATAGGTAGATCAGTTTTTCAGACCAGTTATAGTCTGCATGAATAATCAGTGTTTTTCTGGATTCAATGTTGAATCATTTTTCTCAAGGGAATGCAGGACTTCTGCAATCTGTTAGTTTGATGTGTGACTTTATTGCTAAATGAATTAGTTCATTGCCTGGATATTAGATACAAGTAGCTGAAAGCCCATGCTCTTGCACAGGTATAACTCAAAGACCTGTCTGTAAAAAGACCCCAAATGGCTGAAAACTTACAAATTGGATGGTAACAAACAGCGAATCACAATGGTGATTAAACCTGGTCATATTCTGAACAAAAAGAGTTCTTAGACATACTTGTATCTGTTTCTGTCACTGCACACTAACTCAACAGACTTTCTATGCTCAGAGTGATGAGGGCTGTTATGTGTGCTTGTGGTGGATGTGTTGATTTGTGTGGGTTGTGTTGTGCTGGGAGAATTATATGAATTTGTGAGGGTGGCAAATATGGGTGTGTGCTGCAATAAGGGGCTATGTTTGTTTAGGGTTATGTAACCCCTCTGCCCCTCTGAGTTGGCAGCAACAAGGGCTGGGTTCAGTATCTAGGGGTTCCGTTTCAATAACATAATGCAAAACCAGCTTAAGCCCCCACCCAGTCACCTGGGACAATTACATACCACCCCCCGGGCGCCTCTAAGAGTTAATACTTCCCCTCTCGCAAGCACGGAGTCTGAGTGTAGCAAAATCCTTTAATGAAGGAGGGAAATTATGTGGCATTATGTTGGGGAAACCCACAAACAGGATTCATGACACAAACCATGAGCAAAAGACGAACCCCCAAGCTAGTTTGGCAGTGTCCTTTTCCCCTCAGGATCTTAAGTCCAACTACCCAAAAGGTCACCCCAAAATCCCAAAGTCCAACACCCCAAGAGTCCCTTGAGTCCAGCAACCCAAAAGTCTCTGTCCCCGGTCAGTGCAGCCCCAGAATTCAAAAGTTTATCTGCAGAGTTCTACACACACACCCTAGCTGGGTGGAGGGGAGGAGTGTTAAGGGGCATCTTACGTGATCGAAGGCCAACTGTCCCGCCTCTCTGTGGGATTCTGCTGCAGCCTTTACCATGAGCCACTCCACTCCATCAGCTATCCTGTGAGCCGCTCCTGCTTGTCCCACAAACTGCTCCGCTCCGCTCTGCTCGCCATCCCATGGGGCTGCTCCAACTGGCCTGAAAACTGCTCTGCTCTTTGCCCCTCACCATCCCATGGGCCATTCCAACTGGCCCGCAAACTGATCAGCTCTGCCAGCCACTTAGCAATATATCATCAGGCCTCCCCACTAGTCAACACAGTACTCAGTGAGCTTAGCTCTTTAGTGATTTCAGCTCTTAGTGATTTCTGCTTGTAGTAGGGGAGCCCCAGTGCTGTTGCACCATTGACCTAAAAAGAATTCAACTCAGCAGCCTGTAACTAGACACTTAATAGAATCAAAATTAGCTCTGCTTTTCAATAGTGGTGGTGGTTTCAAGGCCTGCGAGGCAAGGCGAGGCCCTCTCTCAATTCACTGGGTTTTGGAACCCATGTCCCTTGTCTAGCAAGTGCTCCTCAGTTGATCATGAGGCCCTTTGTTATAAAACAGTTTCATTGTCTTTTATTCACATAATCAATGTAACAACACTTTATTCTTCCTGCCCCAATAACAAAGAAACTGGGGATCCCAAAGCTTTCAAAGTGACCATTTTGGGCTGCTGTGGGCTCATGCTAGGCAGAGTGGGTGTGCCTATGCAAACCAGATCAGCCTATGAAGTTCTTTTTCACATATGCCAAAGTTCACCATCAGACGTCAGGGTAGAGCTCATCCTGACTCTGCTTACAGTTATGTTGCTAGTTGTGTTGCTGTGGGAGTGGCTTTAAAAAACTATGGCTTTGGGCCAAGTAATCCACCATATGGATAGTCTCCCTCATGTAACCAATGAAATTCTTTTATGCAAAATAGCTGTAGAGTAAGGTTGTTGGTTGAGTTGAGTCACTTCCGATATCACAATGGTCTAGGGCTCTTGGCATGACATATAAACATTTTTTATTTTGCCATTGCATGGGTGTAATTCATGAAGTCAAAATAGACAAGGACATAAAAATTGCATTGGTACCTGTAGTGGTCCCTCACTTTCAAGTGGGGAGGACCTCACTGGCTGGGGCAAACAACAGTTAATAATCTGGAGCTTGGGTGAGGCACAGCAACAAGCAGACTTTAGCCCAGAGCCTCCAGGCCTGGGTTAACAGCAATCAACAGTCTCGGCTCTGGCCCTTTGGGCGGGGCAGAGCAATAAGTAATCTCTATCCCTGAGCCTCCTGACTATGGTAGACAGCAATCAAGGCACAGGCCTTCTGACCTAAGAAGTGCCCAGACGTGGAGTAGTGGCAAAGGGGGTAGAGGGTCCCGGACCCACCCTACTCCCCAGGGTCCTAGCCCAAGGTCCTATTAGTGGTGGGGAAACCAAAATATGCTGCCTCACTTCTCAGCATCACAATTTGACCAAAGACTAGTTCCACTGCGCTACTTCCTATCCCACTTAGTTGGCATTGCTCCATCAATCTGAGGTTCCGTCTCAACCAGCGACCACTTCAAATATGGGTCCTCTGTGTCTTCGGGCTGGAGGGTGCTCGTCTCCCTCAGAAGGCTCCACTTCCTAGAAGAGATGTCCATTTCCTTCCCTGATTCATCCGTAACTGTGCTGCAGGTCCCTCTCTTTATACTTTCTGCCCTGCCCCGGTACTTTTGGTGAGAGCAATAGGCCAGGTTTGGCTTTGTCCAGCAGGTGGAGGGTAGTGGTCCCTCACTCTTGAGTCTGGAGGGATGCCACTCTGTCTGTAGTGGGGCAGTGCGATGACTGAACCTGGTAATGTTCTGAACAAATAGAGCTCTGAGCCATGCTTAAACCTCTTTCTGACACTTTACACCAATTCAGTAGGCACTGGAGGCTTCAGAATGACAATCTGTCAGGGCTCACAGGCCTCAAATCCAGGCCCACAGGTAGTGTTCAGGCCACAACTGCCACCCAGCAGACCACCTGAGCAACCAATTAAGGGAATTAGTGAAGTGCTAGCTTGCAGGGGGCCCTGACCCTGAAGCTCCTGATTTGGGGAAACATCCAGCAACCCAATTGGCTGAGGAGCTCTATTTAAACCAGGAAATGGCACAGGAAAGTGAGCAACAAAGGAATCCCTATGGACCCCTCCCACTTGCCTGATACCTGAACCATGCATTGCTGTCTGCTCCTGTCCTCTTCATCCTAAACCCCGTCTGTTCTCAATTCCTGATTGCCTATCACACTCCAAGTCCCTGCTCCTATGCCATACACCTGGTGCTGGCTCCAGCTTTAACCTCTGGCTTAGCACCTGACTTTATCCCCGGCTCTGATCTTGGCTTAGCACTGGACTCTAAACATTTGGCCTAACCACCCATGCCCAAGTCATTGTATAATTCTGGAATCTTATTATAAAGCTAGAACCAACCTGCCAATGCTTCTGGACCTCCTTAACTTTGCACACGTACATAGCATAAAACTAAACCTGTGCCTAAGTGTTTGCAGGAGTGAAGCCTATCTTTCACACGCTTTTTCTGAAGCATAGGCCTTGCAGGTTCAAGTACAGCCAGGTGAATTTTCTTCCAGCAAATAGTAAATTTGTTGAAAAATGCATTTCTAAGATACCAAAACAATTTGCAAATTTGGATCAAATTTGGCAAGTAGTTTCAGCTAAAAAAAAAATAGAGGAAATAAGTCAAAAAGCAGTTCCCTTTCACTATTTCAAAATAAAATGTTTTGACTTATTTCACAATTTAGTTACAGCCCAAAAACTAAACTACCCAAAAGAAAATTTATTTTGATGAGAAAAACCAAAACTCAGTTTCTGGTTTGAAATGAACTGTTTTTTTAAAAATGTTGGTTTTGCCTCTGAACTGAAAAAAAATCAATTATTTGCACAGCTTTAGTTTTAAGTCCCAGTTTAACATGATTCCACTGAAGTAATATTAGCTTCTTAGGTCACTTATCACATAGGATTAAAAAACAGCAATATTCCCAGTGCTAAGTTAATTGGTGATCAGGGCACTGTAGATTTGATTTTTCCTTTGGAATTTCACATGCAATGAGCCATGCTTTAAGAAGCAATTAGAGAACTATCTAATGTCACGCTCTAGGTTCTAGGCAGCAAGGCCAGGTGGTTGGAGCAGTGGCCGAAGCCAGATGTAGGGTCAGGACCACGCCAAGGGCAATGCTGAAACAGGCTCAGACACCATAGACAAGCCAAATCAGGATTTTAGATGGAGTCTGGAACCAGAAGGTGGAAGCTAGGTTGAGTCCTGGGGATCAAGAGGCAACTGCAGGAACAGAGCCAGAGCAGGATCGGACAATGACAAGGCTGAAGTGGATTGGAACAAGACCAGGAACAAGGGCACAGATCTGATGGGGACAGTGAAATACCCAGGTTTGCAATCATCTGACCCGGGCCCTGCTCAGGGACGGGCTGCTGCAGCATGCCTGAGTGATGAGTTACTGCAGATTCCCTTGGAAGGGAGCTGAATGGATGGCAGCTGAATGGACAGCCCTAATCTGCCTGCAGGTTTGCCTCACACCTAACCAGGAAGTTCCTATGTTTATTATGCTCCCTGCTGCAACACATCTTGCTCCTCTTTGGAACTGTGGAGGACCAGGAACTCTGTACCCATGCCACATCTCCCTTTCTTTGTAAAAAAAGGTTACAACTTAAATTGTATATCAGTGTATATACAC
The DNA here is from genome assembly GCF_007399415.2 of Gopherus evgoodei. Classification (NCBI taxonomy): domain Eukaryota; kingdom Metazoa; phylum Chordata; order Testudines; family Testudinidae; genus Gopherus; species Gopherus evgoodei. Next base: position 141,884,330 of record NC_044326.1, read on the forward strand.
CAAGCAATTGTACATCAACTTCAAATTCCTTAAAACTGCATACACTACTATGTCCCCTTATCAATTGCATTTAAATAGCTCTGAGTGGTATTCTAAAGATAAAGTCTTTGCGAGGTCTGATCAGTCTTCCTTACTGTGTTCTCACTCTGAGTTTCATGTGACGTTCCCTGTGGAGGGTCTCACTTCTGACAGAGTACTCGTTAGTCCCAGATCCTCTCTTCGTTGGCTTAGGAAATACCGAAGATGAACCCAGTTCCTCCAAATAAGTCCTTTTAGAGTCTCCACTAGGTAGGAGCTTGAAGAGAGCTTTGTTCCCTGGTTTCATTTCAGTGTTTGGCACAGAACAATGGAACTACCTGAAGTTTTGTTGTTGCTGAATTTTTATTTCAGCAGCCCATTCTTTAAATTCCTTCAGATCCGGCCACTTAGGTTTAATCTGTATTGGTGCCACAGGTAAAGGCTTCCTTAGTCATCTTCCCATCAGAAATTCTGCTGAAGATTGTCCAGATACAAGTGATGTTGCCCGGAGTGCTTTCTGTGGATCCACCAATTTTTTGCAGAAGTCTTTTTTGAGGCTGCACTGCTCTTCCCACCTCCCCATTACTCTGGAGATAATGTGGGCTCCTCATATTGTGTTCCAAGTCAAATGCCTGTGTAAATGCTAGGGAGGTTTCAGCGGTAAATTGAGGCCCAGGATCAGCTATGAGGAATTAAGGAACTCCATGCTTGCAAATATCGACTATAGTTTCTGAATGACCTGTGCCAATGACATCTGTGTAAGTATAGCCAAGTCAATATATCTGGAGAGGTAATCAACTACAGCAATGCATGTGTGTCCTTTCCAGAAGCAGGCCGTCAGCCATGGGAAGGTTGTTTTGGTTCGGCAGTATGGTAGTAGGTCTTTTTGAAGTTGACTCCTTATTTAAAGAGAGGGATTCATGAACTTTTGACATCATGTAGTGTGAGGACATAAACAATTAAAACCACGCTTTAAGGCACAACTAGAGAACTCCCTAGCCAGGAAATTCCCTCATTTGTTGATTCCCACTACATCACATCCTGGTCCTCTCTAGTAACAATGGAATACCAGCAACTCTATAACCACTCTAATGGTACTTTTATATACACTCACATACTCCCCTTAAAGTAATTAAGATAACTTGCTTTATTGATAGCCAATAAAAGGAAAACAACTGAAATGAGAAAAGACTTTCTTAAACAATTGTCTCACAGGTCTCATTTTATCTCTCTCTTGCTGATGTGAAACTTGTTGGCAAGGTTTCCATGAACCTGCTAAGCGAACCCTGTGGTCTTTGATTTCTTCTGGAATCTGAGTCAGAAAGCATAGAGGATTGTGGTTTAATGATCCGGTTGTTTATTCTGCCTACAATAGCGATGGACTTGTTCACAATTTCCTAACCTGTGTGCAAAATGAACATTTTGCAATGTGAAAGAAAAAAGGATGCATAAGCGGGGTCTTTCCCATGTTTGGATGGTATGAAGATAACTGTATTGTGTTTGGTTTATTTGCGTCCTTAGAGATCAGTTTCATAAGTGGGCAGGCTGTTGACTTCTTTGTATTGTCAGGTCGCCTTATAGATATGTACTAAAACATCCATTGCTTGTGCACACTGTTACAACCTCAAAACAGTTATCCTTATGACCTTCTGTCTTGAGCTTACCATACGTTTTCAAAGAATTCTCCTTGTGACATTAAACTTTCTATGTTTGGTCTTAGACCAAAGGTGATTTAAAAAAACAGAGAGAGAAGGAATTGCTTTGCCTCATTTTTAGTTATCAGACTGTGGGGAAAGACACAATATATGCTATTCTGATCACCCATTTTATTATATGCGCAGAAAAGACTAAAAGAACCTCTACGGTGAGATTTTAGCCCTATTGAAGTCAATGACAAAGCTCCCATTGACTTCAGTAGGACTAGGATTTTACCTTAAAGTCGGATTCAGATCCTGATCCTGTTTGGGGTTCAACTTCTATTGTTCCCACTGAACTCTGTCAGAGCTGAGTGTGTTCTGCACCTCAGAAGATCATGCTCAGAGTATAAACAACAAGGAGTCCTTGTGGCACCTTAGAGATTAACAAAGCTAATGCCTAAATAAATGTGTTAGTCTCTAAGGTGCCCCCAAGGACTTCTCATTGTTTTTGCTGATACAGGCTAACAAGGCTACCCCTCTGAAACCTGCTCAGAGTAGGAAATTTGTCCTCACTGAAAATGCCACTTAGCACATAAGAGGTAAAAAATGTGTCTGAAGTCTAGAGGTGCTCATTTGTCCAGTCCAATTGAGCTCTCAGTCATCCCCATGCAATCCCACCCAAGATACTGAGCAAGATTTAGATGAGGTATAAAAGGCTGTCAGACCATTGAAGTCAATGGAGTTACAGCCATCTGCATTTAGCCTGTAGTGCCTAAGTGTCAGTCACCAAGACGTGGGCAGATGCACCTAAGAAGAGCAGGAGTCAGAAATCAAGAATCAGTGCCCAGCGTCAGGACTGGGTTAACTGGAGTGAGGCAAGGCCGGAGCAGTGCTGGATCCTAGGTGGAAACAGGGCTGGGAACAAGCAGGCACAGAAGTTAGCACAGCAGTGTGCAAATGCTTGGAGCAGCTGCGGGGCTTAAGAACCCCTCTATTGATGCTGCCTGCCAGCCAGCCAGCCAGCCTGACCAGCCGGGTGATTCTGCTGCAAGCCAGCGGTGATTCAGCTGCAAATCCTGTGTTGCTCATGGGGGGTGGGGGGGTGCAGCTAGCTGGTCCCAGGCTCAGTTGCTAACTCTAATTCTGGACAATACGTGTGCACTTCACAAATGATAAGAGATAAAACAGACCATTTGAGCTTTAGGTGCAGTTTCATTAGATCTGAGGGTAAGTCTACACTATAAAATTAGATTGATTTTATAGAAGTTGATTTTTAGAATTAATTTTATACAGTCGATTGCGTATGTCCACAGTAAGCGCATAAAGTGAGTAGAGTGCCTCCTCACTACCATGGCTAGCATCAACTTACAGAGCAGTGCACTGTGGTAGCTATCCCACAGTTCCTGCAGTTTCCACCGCTCATTGGAAATCTGGGTTACGCTCCCAATGCCTGATGGGGTAAAAACATTGTCACCGGTGATTTGGGATACATGTCGTCAGTCGCCCCTCTCTCCCTCCCTCCCTCCCTCCCTCCCTGAAAGCAACAGCAGACAATCGTTTTGCGCCAGACACTGGGGCGATTAGAAGAGCTCAGCAAGGCACGCTGAGCATCAGACAGGCTTTGAAAAACCAGTTTCATGACTGGTCAGGCTTCGATGTGACAGTTGTGTGTGTTTCTCTTTGATGCAAACCCGCCCCCTTTGTTGATTTTAATTCCGTGCAAACCAGCCACCCTCCTCTTTTTGAAATAAAGTAGCTATTGTTTTGAAACTATGCATTCTTTCTTTATTAATTTTTTTAAAATGAGATAATGGACAAGGTAGTGTGGTTGGGGTGGAGGAGGAGGAAAGGACAAGGCCACACTGTTTATTGTAGCCACATTAGCAATCAAACTATTTGAATGACACCCTTCTAATGCTTGGCCCAGCCTCTGGAGTGGAGTGGCTGGGTGCTCAGAACCTTCCCTTCCACACGTTCTTGGGCGTCTGGGTGAGGAGGCTATGGAACATGGGGAGGAGGGTAGGTGGTTATACAGTGGATGCAGGAGGGGTCTGTGCTCTTGTTGGCTTTCCTGCAGCTCCAACACATGCTTCATCATGTCCATTTGCTCCCCCATTAGCCTCAGCATCGCGTCCTGCCTCCACTCTTTGCACTCATTTAATTCTTTCCTGGTCTCTATCACTGAATGCCTCCATGCATTATGCTGTGCCCTACCAGTGAGGGAGGACTGCATGAACTCAGAAAATATGTCATGGCGAGTGCATTTTTTGCCTTCTAATCTGCGATAACCTCAGGGATTGAGATGATAGGAGAGCATAGAAACATTCTACGCTCTGCAATTCTGGGGGCACTGCATGGTCACCTGTGCTGCTGAGGTCGTCACGCTGACCAAACAGCAAATGAAATTCAAAAGTTCCTGGGGCTTTTCCTGTGTACCTGGCTAGTGCATCGGAGTTCAAGGTGCTGTCTAGAGTGGTCACAATGGAGCACTCTGTGATAGCTCCCGAAGGCCAATACCATTAATTTGCATCTGCACTATGTCAAATTCGACCCAGCAAAGTAGATTTTTAGCTCTACGCCCGTCACCAGAGAGGAGTACCAAAGTCGATTTTACGAGCCCTTTAGGTCGACGGAACGGGGTTGGTTGTGTGGACGCATTCATTTTTAAATCGACCTAGTGCGGTAAAATTCGACCTAACCCCATAGATTAGACCTGGCCTGAGCAAATAATTGATTCTTCATTTGGGGGTTGACTGAAAAATCTGGAAAATCATGTGATATGAACCAAAAATGATTTTTTTTTCATTTTTCTCAAAGGAACAAAAAAAGAAAGGAAAAATTATTGTTTTGGCTCCTAAATAATTTTTATTTCAGTTTTTATTTTATTTCTGGTTATTTTAAGGTGTTTACACAATTTGTTGTTGTTGTTGTTGTTCTGAAAAATGAGATAAATTTCTAAATGAAATATTTCAAAATGAAAATTTGGAATATTTCATTTCAAATGGCCAAAACAAAGTTTTAAATTTTCAACAAATAAAATTAACTTTCAGATGAAACTATTTCCCAAATTCAGCCTGAGTTCCCACATTCTTTTGGTGTTCTAAAAAAAATGCATTTCTCAAAAATTTTACTGTTTTCCAAAAAAATTCACCCAACTGTAATTTTAATTACTAAACGAGATTTTTTAGAATTTTGAGGCTATATGCTATTCAGAGAGGCACTTCACACATTCACTATAGAACATGTACTAGGTTTTGATGTAGTATAATCATTTACAGGAAAACACCTTTGTATTTGCATGTGACCTCCAGAAGAAGAAAGAGGAGCGTTCATGTACTAGCAATGAAGATACTAGTGAGAACCGTTTTTCTGTTCTCCCCACAGGTACTAATGCCGAGAGTGGACTAGATGATACATCTGAGGGGGGGATGAGGTGTACGAGGCTTTCTTCCAGCAACTAGCAGAGGTTAGTAGATCGAAGGCCCTGATTCTCGTGGGAGGCTTCAATCACCCTGATATCTGCTGGGAGAGCAATACAGGGTGTAACAGACAATCCAGGAAGTTTTTGGAAAGTATAGGGGACAATTTCCTGGTGCAAGTGCTGGAGAAACCAACCAGGGGAAGAGCTCTTCTTAACCTGCTGCTCACAAACCAGGAAGAATTAATAGGGGAAACAAAAGTGGATGGGAATCTGGGAGGCAGTGGCCAGTGGTCAAGTTCTTTCTACACATCACGATGGTTTGTTACTGTGCTCTCAATAAGGCTTTTTTAAAATACAGCCAGCTCTCCTGAACTCCTTTCCCCCTCATGTTATTCTCCCAGGGGATCCTGCCCATCAGTTCCCTGAGGGAGTCAGAGTCTGTTTTTGTGAAGTCCAGGGTCCGTATTCCACTGCTCTCCTTTGTTCCTTGTGTCAGGACCCTGAACTCGACCATCTCATGGTCACTGCCTTCCAGATTCCCATCCACTTTTGCTTCCCCTATGAATTCTTCCCTGTTTGTGAGCAGCAGGCCAAGAAGGGCTCTGAAGCCAAATATTATAGTTGAGAGTAAAAAAATCGAGTGTGAAACCACTAGCTATTGCTGTTCTTGTGACTATGTCAGATTTTTTCATGTGGCTTCAAGTTTCACATGCTTGAACACTACATACAGGTGCCTTTTTGTGGGAAGATTTGGTTTGACCATTTTTGAGTTACTGAAGCATACATCTAATACTTTGGGTTGTAATTTCAAGCTGAAAACGTCCCCAGTGGAGTATAAGTTGTCACTCTGTGACAATAAACATAAGCACATGAAATCAGAAATGACTGAATGATCAATGTAACCATTAAACGATGCACAAACACTATGAATTGTTAGATACATAAGGTCTTTAGAGATGCATCGTATTCCAGGCTGCAGCTCACTAGTGACAGAACTAAATTACAAATCCCATACTCTTTGGGCTTCATCCCAGCTTTTCCCCAGCAGAATCCAATGTGATGAACCCAAAGGTAGAAAACCTGCTGCACGTGGGTGTGGGCTGGTGGGCTGATGCGACACTGTCTCCTTTGGTCAGACAGAGTATTGCACCAAGTTCTCAGTCTGATGGGGCAGTCAGTCACGCCACTTGCCTGACTCTCTCCGATAGTCCCATTCTGGGCTATGAAGAGTGTTCATCTCAATCCCACTGGGGTATGTGGGGTTTCCCCTTCTTCTTGGTGGGGTCAGTTGGTCCTGATGCTCAGGGATCTGGAAACCTGTTTGGTCCTTAAGTCTCTGAAGGATTGATGGGGAACCCAGGCCTGCCCACTCCGCTGGCTTCCAACTCAGGGACCTTCAACCAGGAAGATGCAATCAGGCCCCCCAAAAACTCCTGATGCTGGGCCCTGTGGTTCTTCCTACCTCTCTGGGCTCCATGGCCTTCTCCAACCTGTAGATCTGGTCATTCAAGTGCTCTGGGGCAGCTTTGCATGAAGAGCTTCAGTCCCCAGCCTCCTTGCCTCTCTGGCAGCTGCCCTGCCCCTCTGCTTCCCAGATCCTTTATTCTCCCAGCTGGTGTGACTTTGCCCATCAGTGCTGGCCAGCAGTTCTTGCGTTCACTCCTGGGTTTCCATGTGAGTGTGGGATATATGCCCGCCATGACAGTGGGGAAGTTGTGACACAAGAAAACTGCCACAAACTCCCCTGCTGTGAGAGGGGGCAGCTACCCAAAGTGTGGCGGTATTGGCTGGGAAGGAGGCAAAGCCTTGGAGTCTGGACAATGTGCTGATTCTACCTTTCAGGATCTGGGAACCTGGCTGGAGACTAGCACTATACCTTTGGCAGAAAGCCTTGCAGAGTGATTGCTTGTTCTTCCTCCTGCAGTGCAGGGATCTCTGGTGATGAAAGGAGATCTCAGTGCAGTCTCTGGTCTAGCTTCAATGAATTCTGCCTCTAGGAGACAACTTTTTAACACATCTGTTTTGAAACACCACAGTTGCCCCATTCCTGCACTCCCAATTGATGCACTCGCGCACACATTGGTGTCTATGCAGTCCCCAGCCCTGCCCCCTCCACCATGCACCCCAAAGAATCCTGCAGACCCTGACAAATCCTGTTCATAGCCCAAACGCCACTCCTTTGGGAGCTTCACTTAATTTCTTAAATACCCTAGAGCTTTCAACCATTACTTACCCACTTCCTCAACAGGTCAGATCCTTCTCCCTCAGACACTTCCAGTTCTTGCCTTTGGCTTTCATATTCGTAGCACAACACTAAAATAATGCTCAAACAAACCTGGCCTTTTGGCCTGCCTAGCTCACTCGCCTTAGTTGCAAGAACCTGACGCTGAACCATCGAAGATCTTTTCCACCCATCTGTGAAATAAAGTCTTTTTACACCTTGTGTTACAGATCCTAAGCAGCAGCAGCTCTAAACTTTCTCCCCCTTTTCCATTAGCAGCTGCATCACCCCTTCTCTTTGTTTGCTTTCATATGTAGTAGAATCCTAGAGCCAGCTCTCCCTTTAGCTGACTTCTGACTCCACAATACAGGTATGCCTGAGAATACAGCACTGGCCTCCTTCAGTTCGGAATTCCACTGCTCCAGCCATCAAGAGCAATGAGCTTCAGCAGAGATGTAGTGGCATAACACAGCTCCTTTCCTGATCTGACGCCATCTTCTCTTGCCTTTTGCAGTTCTGCTTTCTATTCACAATAGAGAATTGTCCCCATGCTGAGGAGAGAACTCTAGGACGGCTGCCTGTGTCCTCCACACACCATGCCTTCTCAAGTGGCCCTCAGCTTTGTGGTGAAATCCAAACTACCTTTAATCATTACTTTTTAAGAAGCATCTCCAGAGTGGTTGATGCTGCCCAGCTTTCTCCCTGACTAATCTGGCTCATCTTCTTGCTGGTTACATGCTTGCTCTGGGTCACTTCCAGTCAGTTACAGAGCACTGTCAATGTATGTGGCATTTTAACAGACACATACCCTATTCCAAAGAGCTTACAGTCCCTATCTCAGACAAATGCAATACACAGCACTGCATTATGGATACAAGAATCACGGTAGGAAGGCAGTGCAAAGGAAAGGGAGCTAAGACATTTAAAGAGATGAGCGGAAGAAGAAAGCAATTATGAGCACAGGAGAAGACTTTAAAGGAGACACCAAGCACCTCTATGTTCTGTGAGATTTATTTCCTCTTCCTGAATTGCAAAAGCCTTGAGTATTGAAAAGTTTTGCACTGAATGGAACTATGTATCTGGTAAACTGTATTCTTCAGCAGGGGTATTGGTGTTGCCTAACCTTTTCTCTGGCCTTGGCAAATGCAGCCTTGCCCCACAGGTATCCATTGGAAATGCTGCAGCAACATCATTTCCCTCACACATAGTTTTCACAAGGTCCCCCTCTCTTTGCATCCCTCCACTGGTTCTGCCCTCGCTTGGTCATCAGACATATACTACTTGTCTTCAGTGTCAAACACGGTGCTTCACAGCCTGTCCCCGTGCTGCTTGTCACCTCTTAATCACTACCAAGAAGTTGACTTTCACCTTCCATTTTCTCCCATGCAGCCCCTCACCCAACGGAGGTGCTCCATATAAATATCTGCAAAGCCGCCACGTTGTCCTCCTTCAGTTCCTCTTTACTGTGATCCCTACAAAAAATCCAATACCATTAGGCAGCTGGTGTGCAGAAACTGCTGCCTTTCCTGCCAAGCAGTATCATCACTGTGACGTTGCACTCCATATGCTTTATGAATGTCAATATGCTGTAGCTGGAATATGCTTTATGCAAAAGGTCTCCTGTAAGGTATCATTACAAAGGTTATAATCTACTGAATACATTCATACAAATAGGATGAATATATTCAGTATCAGTCTTGTATCTGAAACTAAAAATATGAAGTATAACTCTGAGGGCCTATTGTAAATTATGCAAAATGTGGGCTATTAATGGCGATTTAGAATCTTGATGGCTCCCATTGACTAGGCCAATTGACTGTAAATGGCTCAGTTTTCATTACCCAGAGCCTGCCTGTGTATCTGTATGGCAGACTCTGGGTAATGAAAAATGAGGTCTTATAGTGACGTGACCATGGCCTGGTCTACACTACGCTGTTAAACCGATTTTAACAGTGTTAAATCGATTTAACCTGCACCTGTCCACACTACACTCCTCTTTATATCTATTTAAAGGGCTTTTAAAATTGATTTCTGTACTCCTACAAAACGAGAGGAGTAACGCTAAAATCAATATTACTATATCGGATTAGGGTTAGTGTGGACGCAAATCGATGTTATTGGCCTCATTATTTTACAGTAGCTACCCACAGTGCACCGCTCCATAAATCGACGCTAGCCTCGGACCATGGACGCACACCACCGAATTAATGTGCCTAGTGTGGACGCGCACAATCGACTTTATAATATCTGTTTTATAAAATCAGTTTAAGCTAATTCAAATTTATTCTGTAGTGTAGACGTAGCCCATGTCACCTAATACTGGAATCCATCTTAAATCTGGTGCTTTTCCATTTAGCAGGAGGGGTGGGGATCCAGACAGACAAAGGATTCCCACCTTGTGCCAAAGCTATAAAAGAGGATGGAGCAGAACAAGGTGTGGCCAAGTCATGAGAGAACCCCTGCTTTTCACCTAAGGTGCCTGCTGGAACTAACAAGAACTGTACCAGGAGAAAGGATTGGGCCCAGACTAGGAAGGAGTCTAGTCTATGAAAGAAGGTCATAGGTCAACATCTCTGAGGATGAGATTTTCCGTGTAATCCATTTTTTAGTGATTTAGATGTAGACTTGTGTGTTTTGTTTTATTTTGCTTGGTAACTTACGTTGTTCTGTCTGTTATTACTTGGAACCACTTAAATCCTACTTTTTATACTTAATAAAATCATTTTGGTTTAGTGATAAACCCAGAGTAAGTGATTAATACCTGGGGGAGCAAACAGCTGTGCATATCTCTCTATCAGTGTTAAAGAGGGTGGACAATTTATGAGTTTACCCTTGTGACGGACCCAGGCCAGTGGGTACAGGAGGAGTCTGGTAGAGGGCAAATATACTGGTCACTGGATGAGTAGTTTTCTGTTCCCTGAGTGACCAGAGCAGGGGCTGCACTAGAGTAATCAGGAACCTGCTAGAACCAATTAAGGCAGACAGGCTGTTTAGAACACCTGCAGCTAATCAAGGCAGGCTAATCAGGGCACCTGAGTTTAAAAAGGAGCTCACTCCAGTCAGGCAAGGAGGAGCCAGAGGAGAGGAAGTGCGTGTGAGGAGCTGGGAGCAAGAATCACAAGGAGCTGAAAGTGAGAGGCTGTGCTGCTGGAGGACTACGGAGTACAAGCATTATCAGACACCATGAGGAAGGTCCTGTGGTGAGGATAAAGAAGGTGTTTTGAGGAGGCCCTGGGGAAGTAGCACAGGAATTGTAGCTGTCAAGCAGCTGTTACAAGAGGCATTATAGACAGCTGCAATCCACAGGGCCCTGGGCTGGAACCCAGGGTAGAGGGCGGGCCTGGGTTCCCCCCAAATCTCCCAACTCCTGATCAGACACAGGAGGAGTTGATCCAGCTGGAGTTGATCCAGACTGTGGGGAAGATCACTGAGATGAGAAAATCTGCCAATAAGTGCAGGACCCACCAAGGTAGAGGAAGAACTTTGTCACACCCTGTATAAGCTTTTTATAGAGTAAAATGGATTTATTTGGGGTTTGGATCCCATTGGGAACTGGGTGTCTGGATGCTGGAGATAGGTGACCCGCTGAGTAGTTTTTGATTAAAGTCTGCAGGTTCGGAGGCATGGACCAAACCTGGGTCTGTGCTGCAGCAGGCTAGCATGTTTGAATCAACAAGGAAGGGTTTTGGAGTCCAAAGATGGCAGGGAAAACCGGCTCAGAGGTAAATTCAGCATATCAGGTGACAGTAACAAGGAGATCTCTGTGACCAAACCTGTCACAATTACATTGGTATGTTGCGCTGCCTGTGTCTGTCTGTATCCATTGGTTGTCTCTTGATTTGTAAGCTCATGTACAACACCTAGCACAGTAGAGCCCTGATCCAAGGTAGACACAGCCACATAACAGCTGATATAATTTGTAATAAACTTACCCATGGCTAGTGACACACTGGCAGAGGAGATGAAAGAACCCACATGTACCAAAGCCAAACTTAACAACCAGAAGTGCTGTTATCTGCAGTCCATTTCCATCACTGCATTTATTATTGACGGTGTATTTTGCCAGCTGGAAGCACTATTAATTAGCTAATTCCATTGTTTCTGATCACTTGTACGTATTATGCTCATAAAGCCATAGGTGCTGCTCTATGTGTACATGCAAAATGTGCACACAAAACCACTGTTCTGCACATAGATTTGCAAATGCTGGGTTAGATTCTGATAATCTTACACTGAGTAGAACTTTACTCAAAAGCACTATTATCAGATTATCAGCCTGGCCCTGTATTTGTTTCTTTGTGCAGTGCATTGGTCAGTGGAATACTCCTGGAGTATAGTGCTATGCATTGGGAGTAAGGGAAGACGAATCTGGTCCAGAGTTATTGCACAAAGACCTGTCCACTCCGTGTGCAAATCCTGTTTGTTTGCACATGTCGAGTCTGCACTGCACACAAAAAAGAAACCCATTGCAAATTTGGCCAGTGAAATGTTCCTTCTAAAAATAAGAGAAGCCCCCCCCCCCCCCCCCGCGGACAAAACAAAGTTTTTTCTTTGTTTTTTCACCTCACTACGTTTTTGGTACATAGAGAGGGCAGTCTCATTTTGGCCGAAATAAATTGACATTGATCACCATCACAATAATTTTAGTGCAACATAGCTTGCTCCATTCATAAATTCATGTCTGTCAAAGGTTCTGTGCTCTTCTTAGACTGGCAACATGTACCAGGTGCTCATTTATGCTAACTGGGAATAATTACTCTAGGTCTCCATTACACAGTTGGAATTACATATCTAGATACCTCTACTTTGATTTCACAGAGGGATGTATATGGTGAACAGGCCCCTGTGCTGGCCCCTCTCATAACTCGTAGTTCATATTATTTCAGAGAAAGACTTCACAAAGGGCCAAAGCAGGGGTCGGTAACCTTTCAGAAGTGCTCGGCAGAGTCTTCATTTATACACTGTAATTTAAGGTTTTGCGTGCCAGTAATACATGTTAAAGTTTTAGAAGGTCTCTTTTTATATCTATAATATATAACTAACCTATTGCTGTAAGTAAAGTAAATAAGGTTTTTTAACTATATAAAAAGCTTCATTTAAAATTAAATTAAAATGCAGAGCTCCCCTGTCGTCCCCCCCCAGACCAGTGGCCAAGACCCAGGCAGCGTCAGTGTCACTGAAAATCAGCTTGTGGTGCTGCCTTTGGCACCCATGCCATAGGTTGCCTATCCATGGGCCAAACAGACATTAAAATCAAAACTCAGGACATGACCATACTCCGAAAACTACCAGCAGGTATAAGTTCGGAGTTGAAAGGCTTGTTTTAAAAAAGCACTTCCAACATTAACAAGTTTTATACAGAAAAAGTGAATTCTAACAAGTAGCCCAAGGTGAGCTTCTCTTCAAAAGATGGGAATTCCTCAGCCTGAGCACACAGCCAGGAAATGTTATTTTCCCTATTGATTTCAGCTTAAGCTGCAGTTCTGCCAGCCGGCACTCAGAGAAAAGTAGAATACTCGACTAATCACGCTGATGCCCTGACAGATGTGGCAGATGTATGAAGGTTCTGAGTGGATGAGTTCTAATTGTACAAGGTGCATGAGTACTTGGCAAAGTCCTGGCATGGGTTTAAAAATTCAGGGTTTGGGGGACAGCACAAGTAGTGCATACTTGCTGCACAAGCCTCTTAGGCCCTATTTGTAAGTGTTCACATAACTATGTTTGAGGAAGGGGCCAGTACAGGCTCAGAAAAAGAACACGGCTAGAAAGGATAATCTGCCCTCACTCATATCCACTGGCTATCCACCTTGCAGAGCAGGTGCATAGGCATGTGGCCAGGTTTGTGTGCAGCATGATGAAGAGAGTTAATTCCTTCTCTCTCAGGCCATGAGGAATTCCCTGTGCACCAAGACTGGATTTTAAGGCTAGTACGGAGGGTGGGTATAGAATTAGCCTATAGCAAACAGCTGCTCCACAGCAGAGTTATTGTTGGGCTTCCTCTGCATGGTTATTAGGACCAATGCGCAGAGTTGGTGAAAGTTGCTAGTGGCACTATGTTATGGGGCTCCATGCACGGGTAACTGGAGGAAGCTTTCTGGCTGGTGTTATGCAGGAGGTCAGACTAATGGGCCCCTCTGACCTTAAACATCTGCAAATCTTGGCTAGTAATCAGTAAGGAGGATTGCAAGGAACTTCAAATGATTGACGCTAGTGGTGGAAATGGGAAGCACAATGGATGTAAGAGTCGGATGTGAGAAGGGAAAACGGACCTCATGCTGTGTTTGAGCATATGGTCAGGATTCTTCCCCCTATATATTGTTGGCCAGTTGGCTCATGCATTCCTAGGAAGCTTTGAAGTGTTGAGTACTGGCCAGTGGGGAGTGATTTACATGAGGAATTAGACCTACGTCATTAATCATTAATAAGCTTGCACAGATAAGTAGTTATTGGAGGAATGCATATGTCAAGCAACTAATCACAGACAATATTGCTGGTTTCCCATTGTACCCTGTAATTCTATATTCCTGATGATTTATTCCAAGATGGAGACGAGCCAAATAGATGGCTCCTGCCAACTGAGATTTTTAAATTGGTTTGGTCAGAGCTAAATCCCATTCAGAACTGGTCAAAAATGGAGAAGGGCAGGATCAACTGCAGAATCGGTGATCTTGAAATCACATTTGCAACACTCTGGTTTTTCTTCTTCTATATTTTCAGGGGTGTTTTCAATGGAATTTTCCACTTTCAAAATCAGATAATTTCATTTTAAAAATTTATCAGTTTTGGAAAAAAAAATCCTACCATGTAGCTGAGCCGAATAATCAAAAGTTCTAACAGTGACACTGCAACAATTAGAAACTCGAAAAAGGAAACAAAACCCAACAATTTCTTTGATGGTCCACAAGCTGATTTTTTTTCCCACTTAAAGTTTCCATTGTCAATTTTTGAATATTTTCAAAACAAAATTGAAGACAAAAAATATTAGTTCGTTTTCACAAAAAAAAAATCCATTTTGGAAAAAGCCAAATTTCCATGGACTATTGTTTTCTTGTGCAAAATTGCATCCCGGTCTAACCCCAGACTGGAAGATCTTAGATATATTATATTGAAACAAGTATTCTCCTGGCAAGTAGAGCTGGGCCTTTATTGCACTAATATAACCTGGATGCTTGTACTATACTTACAAGATGCTGCCATCAGAAGATGAGCTGAGCTCTATCCCCTAGTTACTACTAATCATTCCAAGCTGGAGGGAACGCTATGGGATTGATTCTGATCTAACGTACTATAGTTTACACCAAAATAACTCCATTGGCTTTAATATGTGATGTCACAGAAGGATCAGCTCCTGCATTATATCATCCTTTCCTTGTGGAGGTGATGTTTCTTTGAATGCAGTAACAGAATCAACCAGTTGTCCTTATCCAATGATGCAATGAAAGCTGATGGCATGCTTCAGTTAAAAGGTCATGAAAACTCTGGTTTAGATGTCTATATGTGCAGCTGGTCTTCACATATACACATCCAAGTACCTATTCTGAAAAGAGTGTGGTGGTAAAGAGTACATTTTTTATAGCCTTTCATAAAATCTTTCTTTTAATCATGGAAATTAAATGTACTCATTGGGTCAGACTCAATCCTCATACTCCTCCAATCCCAGTGAAGCCAGTTTTGTTGTAGACATGAATTGAATTTGGCTCTGCTTCTTCAACTCTCCCCAGCAGAGCCTTTTATTTCCATAATTAAAACTGGAGTTTGCCGTTCAAATTTCAATTTTCTTTCTTGTCGATTTTCTGCTGGACTTCATACTATGGAAACATCCCTCTGGTTTTTGCAAGAGAGCGAGAAGTTCAGCGGCTGGATGATCAGCCTAGTTATCTCAGCACAAAAGGAACAGCTGTGTATGGAGAAGGAGGGCTTTCTCCACAGACTTTTCATTATGCTTGAAGTCCCCTTGTTGCCTACTACACCGCAATAAATTCATCTCAACAAGCTTGTCAGCTTTAGCCAACTCATGTTTTTTATGTCACAGCAAAGATGCACTTCAAAGAAATCTCCCTTTGAAGACCATGATAAAAGAGAGTCAAAGAAAATGGAATCCATCATCAAATCACGTTTTTTTTTGCCTTAAAAAAACACAGTCCTTATCGTTATAAATTATTTAAGAGAAGTCCTGCTGGTTTATGTCTCCCCTGGTCTCTGCTCATGCTGGCGAAATCTGTAGTGATTAGCTATTACATTCACTTTTGGCACAAAAAAAGTTCTTTAATGCAGTGAGTGCAGTCTCATATTTATCATCTGCAAGGGGGAAAGTGTAAAATATACTCTGCCCTTCTGCTCCAAGGCAGTGGATTAGCAGAGCACACTTTCTTACTTCAGAAATCTCTGTAGCACTGATTGCAAACAGACAAGTCTCAAACATATGGATCCAGGCAGTAAAAGAAATTGGAGGCTCACCTGGGCTTTGCAGACAGGGTGCAGGTGGGTTGAGAGGCAGAGGATCCATCCTCGTTGTGAAAATGTTGTATCAACCAGGCAAGGTACTAACAAACTTCCACAGGACTTTATTTTTACAGTGCAAACCTCTTTACCAAGCTGCTGCTGCACCTCCTGTAACTCTCACTCTGCCTCCTCAACTCCTCCCTTCTTCTCGCTGTTTCCTGTCCTTTGAGACTCCTAACAGCCAGTGCTCCCAGTTCTAATAATTTCAAGCAACATCTAAACACGACACGTGCCCATCTCCGCAGTGGAGAAGATCCAAAAGCCTTTGGTAACTAGCACAGGGAGTAGAAGTGCATGCTGGTGAGCTTCGGGTGCCACTTCCAGACCTCCTGGGCCATGGCAAGGGTGGGTTCTCTGGTAGCATCACAATGCAGCAGGTGCTGTCACAGAGTGGGAATTGTACAGGATCTGGGGGCACAGTTGGGTCCGACATCTCATCACCACTGTGCTATTCCAGTCATTTGAAGACCACTCATGTTTAAATGTAAACAAGAAAAAACTTCCTGTTTTCTTAAAGGAGCCATGCCTCAAAACCAGCTATTCCCAAATACTACAGATGTTGCACTCTCTTCAAAGGTGGCAGATCAGCTGTGCTGCCGCAGGAGAGATTACTCCAGCTAGAGCAACAGTGCCTCCTAGAGCTCTAGCTGCTGCAGGGTAACACTGCACTTCCACCAACATGCGTCTGCACTGTAAATGCACTGAGTGAGCCCCTTGGCATTTGTCTGTTCAGTGCCGGGTTAGTCTGTCTGGAAACTGGAGATTGCTGATAAATTGGACTATGTTTTTTTTTAAGAGCAGAATCCAATTTGCAGCTGTAACTTGAATAGCTAGACGTAGATGCATCCTCAGTTAATTGGGCAAGTGAAATTTCCCCCACAAAATTGAAGATTTGGGTTAAGGGCGCTTAAAAAATTGGCTTATCCATTGTAATTATTATTCTTATTAGATACTTATATTGCTGTAGTGCCCTCTGACCATAACCAGTCAGGCAGTGTACAAACATGCAATATCTGTATCATGATACAGATCTCATAGTTTTGGTCAAGGAAGCACACTTCCATTTCTATTCATGTCAGTGCTAGGAGTATTTGGTGCTTCCGAATCGAGGATTGTCACATGGGACTCTCCTCATTTTCCAAATTATTGGAATAAGTCTTATTATACAGCTCCCGGTTCATCTTATGTTACAGTGTAAGGATTTTCTTCACAGATTCCTCCAGCTCCCCTACCATTTGTCGAGTGCAGCAGAACCAGCAAGGCTAGCCTTTGAAAAGATGGACCTTAAGAATCTAAACAGAGCTGTTGAGTGCTGAGGTCTTTGGAAAATCTAGCCTAGTGTATCTGTTCACTGGGAAATGTAGGATGACTTCAAAGTTACCTGCTTTAGAGTTTCCACAGGCATTTGGCCAGAGCTGAAGAACAGCTACTGGTCACCTGCATTCCACTGAGGCAATTATAATGTTAAACTTGCATTTTTCCCTCTGTGTTCAAATATTGAATCTATTTGAGCAACTCCATAATTGAATATGGTTACTAGAGTTACAAGCAAAAAAATCTAGTTGTAACAATAAAAATGTCTGTGTGAAGCAAGCATATGTAGCTTAATTGTTTCTGTACAACAGCCAGCTGCGACTGTAAGAATCACTTTCTTTTATAGAGTCATGGGGGTCCACACTACACAGTTAAATCGATTTTAACAGTGTTAAATCGATTTAACGCTGTACCCATCCACACTACAATGCACTTTATATTGATTTAAAGGGTTCTTTAAATCGATTTCTGTACTCCTCCCCGACGAGAGGAGTAACGCTAAAATCGATATTAACATATCGATTTAGGGTTAGTGTGGCCGCAAATCGAAGTTATTGGCTTCCGGGCGGTATCCCACAGTGCACCACTGGCTGCTCTGGACAGGAATCTGAACTCTAATGCACTGGCCAGGTATACATTAAAAGCCCCGCGAACTTTTGAATTGCATTTCCTGTTTGGCCAGCGTGGAGCTCTCATCAGCACAGGTGACCACGCAGAGCTCATCAGCACAGGTAACAATGCAGTCTCCTGAGAATCGAAAAAGAGCTCCAGCATGGACCGTACGGGAGGTACTGGATCCTATCGCTGTATGGGGAGAGGATTCAGTGCTAACAGAACTCTGTTCCAAAAGACGAAATGAAAAAACATTTGAAAAAATTTCCAAGGCTATGATGGAGAGAGGCCACACCAGGGACTCAGTGCAGGGCAGAGTGAAAGTTAAGGAGCTCAGACAAGCCTACCAGAAAACCAAAGCAGCAAACAGAAGATCCGGGTCAGGGCCAAAAACATGCCGCTTCTACGCTGAGCTGCATGCAATTCTAGGGGGCTGCACCACCACTACCCCTCCCTTGTCCATGGATTCCGAGGTGGGGGTTATAATCTCAACCATGGATGAGAATTCAGCGGAGGGGGAAGATGACGAGGAGGAAGAGCTTGCAGAGAGCATACAGCACTCCATTCTCCCCAACAGCCAGGAGCTTTTTGTGACCCAGACGGAGTTACCCTCCCAGCCCTCCCAAGCCACTAGCCCAGACAGTGAAGCCATGGAAGCGACCTCTGGTGAGTGTAAACATGGTTTAAAAGCAAGCATTTTTTAATGATTGGTTTGCAATGAGGGCTTGGGATGCCTTCGAGGCCAGTAAAGTTACTGGAAAAGTTTGTTAACATGTCTGGGAATGGAGCGGAAATCCTCCAGGGACATCTCCATGAAGCGCTCCTGGAGGTACTCCAAAAGCCTTTGCAGAAGGTTTCTGGGCAAGGCAGCCTTGTTCCGCCCACCATGGTAGGACACTTTACCATGCCATGCATGTAGTAAGTAATCGGGTATCATTGCATGACAAAGCCTAGCTGCGTATGCTCCCGGTGATTGCTGGCATTCAATCAACATCTGTTCTTTATCTCGCTCAGTTATCCTCAGCAGAGTGATATAGTTCATGGTAACCTGGTTGAAATTCAGGAATTTAATTAAGGGGACAGAGAGATGGGGGAGGGGAGAAAGGATAGCGCTGAGCTTTTTAGCGTTTGGCCAGCAGGAATCTTCCCAGCTACCAGCCACGCGGTGGGGAGGGGAAGACAAAGGGGGGTTGATTAGCAGTGATCTTCCATGATACCAGCCATGCGGTGGGGGTAGGGGTAAAGCAATTCTAGAGAATTGGATTGGGGATGGGAGGGGTTGGCGTCTGCTGCTCCTTGTTAAGAGGAAAGAAGCAGCATAGGGAGAAGCTATATGCCTTATATGCCTTACCATGACAGCATGCAAGCTGAATTGTGATGCCCGGACCTGCGTCTGTGTTGATCTGTTACACCAGAGCCACAGGCACTCAATACTAAAAGAATCCAAATGTGACCTTGTAGTGAAATCACATGTGCTATGTAAGATGAATAGTGTTGTTCACTGTGAAAGAGTATAACCATTGTTCTGTAAAATGTATCTTTTATAATCCTTCTCTCACCATTTTCCCCCACTCATGCAGCTGCACATTTTTCAAGCCTCCCTACTCCATCCCAAAGGCTAGCTCAGATAAGGCGGAGGAAGAAGAGGACACGAGATGAAATGTTCTCAGAAATCATGGAAGTGACCCGCAATGAAAGAGCTCATCTGAGGGAGTGGAAGGACGTGGTACCAAAGTACAGGAAAGAGGCCAGTGAATGTGAGAACAGGAGGGACGAACGTGAGGATAGGAGAGACACTCGAGATGAGAGGTGTAGGCAGGAAGATCAGAGATGTAGGCAGGAAGATCAGCGGTGGCGGGATGCAACGTTGGAGCTGCTGCATGATCAGAGTGCCGCTGCAGCCCATGTTTAATCACCCTCAGTACTCACCATGTTCCATATCTTCCTCACCCAGACGTGTAAGAACGCGTGGGGGAAGGCTTTGTGCACCAGCCCACTCCACCCCCGTGGACAGTCCAACCAAAAAGGCTGTCATTACATTGAAATGTGCTTAATGGCCTTTTCCTTCCCTCCTATCCTCCTCCCAAACCACTCCCGGGATACCTTGTTATTTCTCTTCCTCTTTTTAGAATTACATGCTTTTTAAACGAAGGGGGAGGGTGGCTTGCTTACAGGGAATGACTTTTAATAAAGAATACATGCTTTTTAAACGGTAGTCACTTTATTTGCATAAGCAAGCTGTAATCGAAGGGGAAGGTTGGGTTGCTTACAGGAGGAGTTAATAAAGGGGGGAGGTTCATGAAGGGGAAACAAACACAACAGTCACACCGTACCCTGGCCCATGATGAAACTCGTTTTCAAGGCTTCTCTGATGCGCACAGCTTTGTGGTGTGCTCTTCTAATCGCCCTGGTGTCTGGCTGCACATAATCAGCGGCCAGGTGATTTGCCTCAGCCTCCCACCCCGCCATAAAGATCTCCCCCTTACTCTCACAGAGATTGTGGAGCACACAGCAAGCAGCAATAACAAAGGGGACATTGGTTTGGCTGAGGTCTGAGCGAGTGCGTAACGTTCGCCAGCGGGCTTTTAAATGGCCAAATGCACATTCTACCACCATCCTGCACTTGCTCAGCCTGTAGTTGAACAGCTCCTGACCACTGTCCAGGCTGCCTGTGTATGGCTTCATGAGCCATGGCATCAAGAGGTAGGCTGGGTCCCCCTGGATAACAACAGGCATTTCAACATCCCCAACTGTTATTTTCTGGTCCGGGAAGTAAGTCCCTTGCTGCAGCCTTTTAAACAGAACAGTGCTTCTGAAGACGCGAGCCTCATGAACCCTTCCTGGCCATCCCACTTGGATGTTGGTGAAACGTCCCTTGTGATCCACCGGTGCTTGCAGCACCATGTTAAAGTACCCCTTGCGGTTTATGTACTGGGTGCCCTGGTGCTCCGGTGCCAAGATAGGGATATGGGTTCCATCTATCGCCCCCCACAGTTAGGGAATCCCATTGCAGCAAAGCCATCCACTATGACCTGCACGTTTCCCAGAGTCACAACCTTTCGTAGCAGCAGCTTAATGATTGCTTTGGCTGCTTGCAACACAGCAGCCCCCACAGTAGATTTTCCCACTCCAAATTGATTCCTGACTGACTGGTGTCCGTTACAGCTATTCTCCTATTCCATTTTGTTTCCCCAGACTCCATTTTGTTTTCTGTTCTCCTGTGGCCGCCCTTCCCTGGCTGTTAAGTTGTTTACCAGGGCCACTGCCCTTCTCAAAGGGAGGGCCCCTTAAGTTGTTTAACAAGAGCCATTGCCCTTCTCAAAGGGATGGCCACTTGTGCTGCATGCTAAGTGGGACCACTGCCCTTTTCAAAGGGTTAGTCCTGTTATCACCTCGTTGAACCTGGGCTTGGTGTAGGGTAGGCAATGTCCAGAGCTGCAAGGCCTATTGTGGTTTTAAGATCCTGGGCATGAGTCATAGTCTCATGTGCTCTTGAGTCACCTATTGCACAGGACTATGTCCAGGCATGTCTCTGGGCTTACCTTCAGTTTTTCCCCTGTGCCCCCTCCCCTGTGACAGAGGGAGCCTATCAGGATTACTGGTGGGAAACTGCCCAAGTTTGCCTTTAAAACCAGATATTTTTGAAACACACCTCAGAAAGGTTCCTGCATTGCTGCCTGGTCTGATCAGCCAGGGGTTCTGGGGGGTCCTTTCTCCGCTCTCGTTTTATTTTTGAGCGTACCCCCGTTTTTGAACCCCCCCCCCACGAAAAACGAATTGCTACCTGAGAGATCTCCTGATTATTGAGACTGTACCGAACCCTCCTTGCCTCTTCTGATGTTGCTGCTGCTTCTGCCTTTGCTGCTGCCTTGGGGACTGGTAAGAATCCCTCTGTAAAACTTTCTATACTTTTATTTTATTATTTTAGCTGCTGGCTCTGTTTCCCCAGCACACAGACTCAAGCTAAACCTTGGTCTGTGTCTTAAAACCTCTCTTAAACTACAGGGCTCTTTGCCACTGCTAAGCTCTGCTCCTGTGGGCTTTGCCTTGGGGCTCTCTGCTTTCAGCTGTATCCACCGCTGTAGCTACCATCCCTTGGCTTCCTTTGGAGCTGGGTCCTGGATACATACCACTCTGCCCTCTGTAACCTCCCCATAGCATAAGGTGCACCATAGGTCTTGTTTTTTTTTAATAAGTCATAGTTTGTTAAGATTGTAGAGCTTGTAAGTTTCTGTGATATTTGTTGTGTTGCCTAATTGTTGGTTAAGATAAGTTTAGAAAATCATTGCCTGGTTGTATTCTGTAGCTGCTTGTCATTTTATATAAGTTTGATTAAGTTAGGGGATAGATAAGGTTTTTACTATTTAAATTTGTCTTCCCACTGCCCCAATTCCCCCCCCCCCCGAGCTCCCCAGTCACTCATTGCAGTCTCTCTGCTGTTTAAACTTGCAGCCTGTCTGCTCTCTGTGTCTCCCTGAGTTTAAATCTCCCTCTGTAGTGCCTCTATCTTTGGTTTCTGCTCCACCACGTGCTCCTCTTCCCCCATCCTCTAACCTCATTCCTCTACCACTGCCTTTCTCTCTCTCTCTCTTTTAATCCCTTCCCCCACGTGTTCACCCCGCTCCTACTGCTGCCAAACCTCAATTGTATTACTGAAGTCTAGCATAAAACCCCATTGGTTACCCTTTTTCTCTCTCACACACCTCACATTTATATTTACACCACTGTGACACATTTTTACCTAAAGTTGTTGGTTATTTAACACATTTTACCCATAACTGTTAGTTGGTTATATGCTGCTGTGACACACCCTTTACCTAGAAATTGTTAGCTACCTGTTACATTTATACTTCAGTGTTAGTTGGTTACCAACTGTATTGTACCCAACTGTATTGTACCCCACTGTATTGTACCCCACTATTGAAACCCCCTATACTATACTAAAAGAACTCCCTCCCCAATTGCCTACCTTAACAAACCCCATACCCCTCACTATTACATTTTCCCTGTTTTTGCATCTCCTTAATAAAGTTTATTTTGCACCCCACCTGTGTGGTAATTGCTCCCCAAGATCCCATATACCTGCAGGCAGGGACATGGCGTCACGAACAGGATCTTGGGGTAACAATTACTGCCCTCCCTGTCCCTGGAAAGAGGCCAAGACCTCTGGGACAGAGGAAGATCAGACCAACCACCTACAATACCACTTGCTGCAAAGTAAACAGCAGCCTAAGGCCCTAGAATGGGTCTGTACTATTGGCAAAGGCCAGAGCTCCAGGGTGTATACCACCCACCTGGGGCTCACTGATGTGGGGTGCCTCTTAACCTGCCACCCCACATTCAGGGCCAGCCCTGCTGATTCCAGCCTCCGGCCAGTCTGCACTAAGGCAGGAGAGCCAGCCGCAGATTCAGATCCCACCCGCCTCTGGAGAGAGGTGGGAAGGGTTGTGAAAGCCTGCGGGGGGGCTCCATCTAAGCTCGCCCCTGAACCTCGAATTTTGCAGGGGTCCCCCACCCACCAGATATTAACAGAACTGGTGCAGAAGCTGGATGAAATTCGAAAGCCCAAGAAACTGTGGCATGACATATATAAGCCCCAAAAGGTAGCCACAGTTACCTATGAGATCCTGGCTCAGGCCCTTGATAAACTAACTGTTTTCCATGGGGCCCTAATGACTTCAGCCAAGGAGGCCACTAGCCAGGCTAGCCAGGAGGGACCACCGCTGACCTCTAGCCTGCCCAGTCCCAATAAATCCCCTGAAAAACCACCCCCATATACCCACCCAGAGGCCTCATCTCCCCTCAAGAAAACCCCACTATACCCAGCCCTACCTTCAGCCCCTCTAGAGGCCCAAGCCCATGAACCTGCACCCACTGTCACCTCTGGTGAAGCCCTGCCGGTATCCATCAGTCGTATAAAGATTGATAACCAGGGCAATACCACACAGGTGACAGAACTCCGACCTCGCTCCAAAGCAGAGATGAAGGAGTTCATCTCGGACACCGCTAGGGGGGCCAATGAGCCACCACTACTGTGGCTAGGCCGCCTGGCTCTGGAAAACGGACAAGAGTTAGTGGATAGAGAAGAGGGCATAGTATTAGCCAGGACCAGTAGCTGGTCCAGGGGTCTCTCAGGGAGCCTGGTAATATCTAACACTGCATGGCCCCTGACCGCCCCAGCACTGGCCTTCCTCCATTTACAGCACTCCCTTCAAGGGATCCAAGTCCCCAGAGGAAGCGTCAAGGACATCTCTTCCCTCAGATGTGCCATCGCAGGGGGGTCCATCATGCTGTGGTCCCCTACCCAACACCCTCTGGGTCTTACTCAGGCTCAGATTAACCAGGTCAATGCCTTCAGACACGTTATTGACCCCACCGAGATACCCATAGACGAAGCTGCCATTGACTTAGCCATGGATAGCAGTACCACCCCTGACACTGGGGCAGTTCTGTGGCTAAGGGGGTATGCTAGGCGCCCCATTGGGCGACTCTATGAAGCCCTCGAGAAAATAAGATGGCCCTCAGCCCAAGCTCTACCCATCAGTCCACCCCCACCACACATCAGTCCACCCCCACCACACGCCAGTCCACACCCCCCACATGCCAGTTCACAACCCAGGCCCCAGTACTCACAGCATTCATTTACAGAACGCAAGATTTTTGGGTTCTTATTGTACAAGGGCCTCACTAAGGAGGTTGTACGTAAGCTCAATAGTGAGCAGCAAAGAGCCTTGGCCCTAGCTCTGGGATGGGAAGAGCGCTCAGAACCTTCCCAGCCAAAAAACGGGTAATGGCCGGGTGCTTGGCGGCGGCCAGCACCCGGCAAGGGGACCCCCGCCCCTATTATCCGCTAGTTTTTGACAAGGGTCTCGTCATCCCCTTTTTGCTGGACACGGGGGCACAGGTGTCCATTGTTCCTCCTCACGTCCCTCACACCCCCACAGGACACACCATTTATGTGCAAGGCCTCAACAGCACAGAACCCCGTGCAGAAGTAAAGGTACACGCATCCATAGGCCACACACCAGTAACATTTCGGGCCCTAGTGGGACCCATGCCACTCCTTGGGGTTCGGGAGCTACGGCGTTTTAAACTGGCCGAAGCCGTGCTTGATGCACTACCAGTCACCCTATCGGGTGCCAGTGCCCCCCATGAACCTGAACTTCTCAACCCCACACCCTGGAAATACAGACCCATACCCACAGCCCCAGAAGGTCAACCACACATTGCCCAGCTCATTGAAACATTGCTTAATGATAACAAGATTCGGCATGTGTCAGCGAGCAAATACTTGTCCAGTGTATGGGGAATCCCAAAACCACACAAAACCAATGAGTACAGGATGGTTATAGATTATCGCGCCGCTAACAAACACATACGATCAGTAGCATTCGCCGCCAAATGGGATATCTCCACTATAGAACGCATCCTACTGGACGACACTAACCAATGGGCCTGTACAATAGACCTAAAAGATATGTTTTATCAGATCCCCCTCTATGACCCCAAGGGATTGTTAAACTTCGCTTACCAGGGAGCCCAGTACCAATGGCAAGCGTGTCCCCAAGGGTACAAAAACTCACCTGCCTGTGCCAGCGAGGCCCTAACCCGCACATTAGAGAAGGTACCATCCCTCCCCAACATTCATGTTGTCTATTACGTGGACGACATTCTTATAACTGGCACCATACCAACTGAAGTACAAAAGGTCACTGAACAGGTTCAGGCCGCTTTATCCACCGATGGGTGGAACCTCAGTTTGCCTAAAAGTGTCCTCACTGCTACTTCTACCTTTCAGTTTTTAGGTTTTACTGTAGAAAAGGGACAGCTACGCCACTTAACTTACCACCCACTCACGAATTCTTTCCCCTTGGGGGTAGCTCCCCCCAGACGTGAAGTGCAGCATGTGTTAGGTGTAATTAACTATCACAGACAGTTTCTCCCTGCTGCTTTGTTGCCACAACTATCTGTTTTGCAGCAATACGCCAGGAACATTAAAACCCCTTGGACACCAGAGGCCGAGCAGGCGGTGTCTTCCCTGGCTGCCTGGTTGGGCTCTGGGCCCACCTTGGCTCGATGGAATCCCACCAACCCTATTGAAATTACCCTCACTGTGTCCTCAGACCATGTGGCCGTAACTGTGTCCCAAGAGGACCTCCCTGTCCACAATCAGGCCCGGAAGTTGTCAGGACCCGAATATCGTTATGGGCCTGTGGGCATTGCCATGCTTGCTGTCCAGTGTGCTCTCCCATGGGGTAAATCTGCCACAGGCACCCTAAAGGGGCCTCATGTGGAGCTTCTCCCATACCTCACCTTCACCCCGGCCCCCCAGTTCCAGGGAGCCCCTGCTACCTGGGAGCGACTCGTTTACCAGGCCCAGGAGGTATTTGGACATTGGGCCCTCAAGTCCTCCTCCACTGCAGCTCCCACTGAGCCGGGGGCTATTGCCCAACTGAGTGCCTATGCCCCTTGGATTGTATCTGATGGGGGCACATCGCCTTCTCCCCGAGCAGGAATGCTGTGTGCTACCTGTAACACCCTCAAAGTTAAACCCTTAGATTTTTCCAGCTCAGCTCAGAAGGCCGAAGCAGAAGGCGTCCTACTGGCAGCCTCTCACATTGTGGCAGCCCACCCGAAAACACGCGTGGTCCTGGGAGTGGACTCAAGCTACTGCGTGTCCATCCTGATGGGAGAAGGACGGCCCACCGCTCATGAAGAAATATGGGCACAGATTACTCAACTGGCAGCACAGTCCAAGCTGCCATGGTTTGTTACTCATTGTCCTTCACACAGGTCTGACAGTAACCCTCTTCATTCCAGCCTGGATCTACAACTCCGAGAATGTAAGTGTAACATATCCCAGGTTAACATTATCTCTTGCAGTGATCCCTTCATCACCTGGCTTCATAAAGAGTGGGGGCACCTGCCTGCCCGTGCCCTACATCAGCTGTTGACTGACCGAGGGAGACGAACATCGAGCGTGTCTAGGCAGCAGTGCACCCAAGCTGTTCAAGGGTGTCTGAGCTGCCAACAGGCACGAGTCACTAACAAGCCTGTCTATGCTCATGGTGCTTATAGCCCTGAGCACTTTAGCCCAGGTAAAACCTGGCAGATGGACCTCATTGGGCCCCTCCCGGGGGCCAAACAGTATCCAAAGGGGCTTGTAATAGTTGACCTAGGGTCTCGTCAGTTAATGTGTTCTCCCCTCAGGCGATCTACTGCACCAGCTGTTTCTGTAGCCCTTCTCCAGGTAATTGCTGCCTGGGGGGCACCCGAAGAGATCCAGACCGATGGAGGGCCACCGTTCACCAGTAAAGCTATAGACCAGACGGTGTCCCAGTGGGGGGTGCGTCTTCACACCCACCTGCCATATCACCCCCAAAGCAACGGAGTCGTGGAGAGACGGATCGGAATGCTGAAGACCCAGATTCGGGCCATACTTGGCACCCCTGATTACAAGGGGTGGGACCGGGTCCTGCCTCAAGCCCTCATTTCCCTTAATACAGCATACAGCCGATGGCCAGAAATTGCTCCTAAACCACGGGAACCTTGGAAACCTGCCTATAGTATTTCTCAGCCAGTGTGGGTCTCTATTCCCAATGCCCAGGGAACCTGCACTCCACTAGCAGCCACCATCATCACACCTGGCCGGTTCCCTAACACCTATCATATTCAAATAGATGGACGGGGCAAGCCTGACCTGGTCCACCACAACTGGCTTAGTGTTCGGTCATAACAGGCCCTAAGAGGGGCCACTTTTCTTTTATGTCTCCATAGGAATCAGTCACCATGATTGCCGCCCCGCCTCGAGAAAACCCCCTGGTTGCCTGGTTGAGAGCCTACGCCCTACAGGAGGTCCTCATCGGGAACCTGTCAGATGTCCCCCCATCACACGATTGCGTTGCCTGTACAAGACCAAAGGCCTCAGAGGGAGGGTCCCCCTTCCTCTGGGAGTTCCTCCCCCTCATGAACCTGACTCCACAGCATCCAGCTTCAGCCTGCAACAACACAGACTGGGTTCATCGGCCTCTGTTCACGTGCAACACCACCAGCGACGACCGAAGACCCAACTCATTCGCCCCTGTTGCGGTGACAGGACCACTCCCAGCAGCCCCCTGCATCGTGTTCTTTGGCTTCTCCAATCCCACTCCGTTGGGGCAGTATCCCAATTGCACCCAATGGTTCATAGGACCTCGGCCTAACTCAAACCCCAAGAAAGGAAGCTCAAGATACCGCACTGAGTTCACCAGGTTTATTAATCATCTTTCAACAAGTACAGTGTTTAACCCCACCCAATACTTATCCACAGCTCAGACCCATGTAGAACTGAGACAGGTCAGAGCCGCCCACCTACTATGGATGGAGGTCGATATACCACCTGGCCAGAAATCCCCCCAGCGAAGCTCCATCCATGACCAGTTTTTACCCTCTTCCGCAGGACAAGTGTGGCTCTGTGGGAACAACATTGCCCGGACTGCTCTACCCGCATTCCCAAAGGGGGTATGTGCCATCGGGCAACTCGTCATAAAGGGAGGAGGGCTCTTTCACCACCGTCGCCCCTTCTTCTCCTCACCACGCAAACGACGAACAGCCACCGCATGGGAGCGACTCAAGTCAGCCACCGAGATGGTCATAGGAGGGTACATACAGTTTAACCCCCTCTCATACAGTTTAACTTTACAGCAAATCCGTGGACTGTCGCTTGGTCTGGAAGCCCTCACCAACATCACAGCAGAAGGACTTCGTCGAACCAGCGACGCCCTCACTATCCTAGCCAACTACGCCGAGCAGAACCGTCTTCTGATCCAGACCATCCTACAGAAGGACTTTTGTGTCGCCTTGGAGGACCTCGATCCTCGCTTTAAAGGACAATGTTGCCTGCGCCTTCAGCCTGGGTGGAACAATGTCTCAGCCGTGGCTGACCAACTATCCTCCCTCGCCGTCCAGATTCGTAAAGAGCATAAGCAGTGGGATTGGTGGCAAGCTCAGTGGTCCAGCTGGGGGTTGGGGACCTGGGCTCAGTCCATCAAGCAGTGGCTTATCACTGTGGCTATTGTTCTTGTGGCCTTTCTGTTGGGGATAGCAGTGGTCAAGCAGCTAATTCATAAGGTTGTGTCAGCCCTGCCTTTGCAGGTGAGGTATTCCTCCATCCCCTTGGACAGCAGCAAACCACCACCTCCATACTACGAAGACGATGACTTGTAAAACCTTTTTTTTTCTTTTTTTCCTTTTTTTTGGCCTTTGCATGGGACATCCCCCTCACAGCCCGTTCAGGTCGGCCAGGGGGGCATGTCCGTTACAGCTATTCTCCTATTCCATTTTGTTTCCCCAGACTCCATTTTGTTTTCTGTTCTCCTGTGGCCGCCCTTCCCTGGCTGTTAAGTTGTTTACCAGGGCCACTGCCCTTCTCAAAGGGAGGGCCCCTTAAGTTGTTTAACAAGAGCCATTGCCCTTCTCAAAGGGATGGCCACTTGTGCTGCATGCTAAGTGGGACCACTGCCCTTTTCAAAGGGTTAGTCCTGTTATCACCTCGTTGAACCTGGGCTTGGTGTAGGGTAGGCAATGTCCAGAGCTGCAAGGCCTATTGTGGTTTTAAGATCCTGGGCATGAGTCATAGTCTCATGTGCTCTTGAGTCACCTATTGCACAGGACTATGTCCAGGCATGTCTCTGGGCTTACCTTCAGTTTTTCCCCTGTGCCCCCTCCCCTGTGACAGAGGGAGCCTATCAGGATTACTGGTGGGAAACTGCCCAAGTTTGCCTTTAAAACCAGATATTTTTGAAACACACCTCAGAAAGGTTCCTGCATTGCTGCCTGGTCTGATCAGCCAGGGGTTCTGGGGGGTCCTTTCTCCGCTCTCGTTTTATTTTTGAGCGTACCCCCGTTTTTGAACCCCCCCCCCACGAAAAACGAATTGCTACCTGAGAGATCTCCTGATTATTGAGACTGTACCGAACCCTCCTTGCCTCTTCTGATGTTGCTGCTGCTTCTGCCTTTGCTGCTGCCTTGGGGACTGGTAAGAATCCCTCTGTAAAACTTTCTATACTTTTATTTTATTATTTTAGCTGCTGGCTCTGTTTCCCCAGCACACAGACTCAAGCTAAACCTTGGTCTGTGTCTTAAAACCTCTCTTAAACTACAGGGCTCTTTGCCACTGCTAAGCTCTGCTCCTGTGGGCTTTGCCTTGGGGCTCTCTGCTTTCAGCTGTATCCACCGCTGTAGCTACCATCCCTTGGCTTCCTTTGGAGCTGGGTCCTGGATACATACCACTCTGCCCTCTGTAACCTCCCCATAGCATAAGGTGCACCATAGGTCTTGTTTTTTTTTAATAAGTCATAGTTTGTTAAGATTGTAGAGCTTGTAAGTTTCTGTGATATTTGTTGTGTTGCCTAATTGTTGGTTAAGATAAGTTTAGAAAATCATTGCCTGGTTGTATTCTGTAGCTGCTTGTCATTTTATATAAGTTTGATTAAGTTAGGGGATAGATAAGGTTTTTACTATTTAAATTTGTCTTCCCACTGCCCCAATTCCCCCCCCCCGAGCTCCCCAGTCACTCATTGCAGTCTCTCTGCTGTTTAAACTTGCAGCCTGTCTGCTCTCTGTGTCTCCCTGAGTTTAAATCTCCCTCTGTAGTGCCTCTATCTTTGGTTTCTGCTCCACCACGTGCTCCTCTTCCCCCATCCTCTAACCTCATTCCTCTACCACTGCCTTTCTCTCTCTCTCTCTCTCTTTTAATCCCTTCCCCCACGTGTTCACCCCGCTCCTACTGCTGCCAAACCTCAATTGTATTACTGAAGTCTAGCATAAAACCCCATTGGTTACCCTTTTTCTCTCTCACACACCTCACATTTATATTTACACCACTGTGACACATTTTTACCTAAAGTTGTTGGTTATTTAACACATTTTACCCATAACTGTTAGTTGGTTATATGCTGCTGTGACACACCCTTTACCTAGAAATTGTTAGCTACCTGTTACATTTATACTTCAGTGTTAGTTGGTTACCAACTGTATTGTACCCAACTGTATTGTACCCCACTGTATTGTACCCCACTATTGAAACCCCCTATACTATACTAAAAGAACTCCCTCCCCAATTGCCTACCTTAACAAACCCCATACCCCTCACTATTACATTTTCCCTGTTTTTGCATCTCCTTAATAAAGTTTATTTTGCACCCCACCTGTGTGGTAATTGCTCCCCAAGATCCCATATACCTGCAGGCAGGGACAACTGGTAGCTGTCTGGCATTGCAAGCTTCCAGAAGGCTATTGCCACTCGCTTCTCCACTGTGAGGGCTGCTCTCATCTTGGTATTATGGCATTTCAGGGCAGGAGAAAGCAAGTCACAAAGTTCAAAGAAAGTGCTCTTACGCATGCGAAAGTTTCACAGCCACTGCGAATCGTTCCACACCTGCAAAACTATGCGGTCCCACCAGTCTGTGCTTGTTTCCTGGGCCCAAAATCGGCGTTCAATGGGTAGAACCTCCCCCATTACCAGCAGGAGCTCCAAAGTGCGGGGGCCCGTGGTTAGGCAGAAATCAGTGTCCATATCCTCATCACTCTCGTCTCCGCACTGCTGTAGCTGCCTCCTCCTCGCCTGCCTTTGCAGTTAATGGTTCACCATAGACTGCACGAGAATGCATGAGGTGTTTACAACGTCCACGATTGCACTATTGATCTGAGCAGGGTCCATGCTTGCTGTGCTATGGTGTTTGCTTTCAGTTCACCCAGGAAAAAATGGTTGTCTGCTGCTTTCAGGAAGGGAGGGGTGAGGCTGTACCCAGAACCACCCGTGACAATGATTTTTGCCCCTCAGGCACTGGGATCTCAACCCAGAATTCCAAGGGGCAGGGGATACTGCGGGAACTGTGGGATAGCTACGGAATAGCTACCCACAGTGCAACGCTCCGGAAATCGACGCTAGCCTCGGACCATGGACGCACACCGCCGAATTAATGTGCCTAGTGTGGACGCGTGCAATCGACTGTATAATATCTGTTTTATAAAACCGGTTTAAGTTAATTCGAAATTATAGACTTTAAGGTCAGAAGGAACTATTACGATCGTCTAGTCTGACCTCCTGCACAACACTACAAGAACAACACAGTAAACGTTTTAAGGGTCAATACTTAGCATTCCATCCATATTGATTGTTATTGTGGAGAATGTATTCCTATCTTCAGCTAGGTTTGATTTCCTTGTGGTTCTTGCGTTCATATTTGTTCATTCCACCACAGTTAGTCAAGGATAAGCAGGGTGGCACATTTTTTGATAGTAAGTTAAATTTGAGGCACAGACGGACTGTGGATCTAAACTTTGTCAGTCAAATTCAGCTTTCGGGCACACCATTGTCAATTTGGCGTGACTCTGCTGATATTCGTGGCTTTACATCAGCGTAATTCAAGATTGACTACTCTGCATTTTCATTTTACTCATGCACAAAACCAAAAGAAACTCAACAACCACCAACCATTTTAAGCTCACTAAGCAACAAAATAACAACTTGCCCAACAGAAGCAATATAGTTAAATAACTTTCAGGTTCTAAAATATTGTTAGAAAAAAATTATCTTCTCTTACACCCTTCTAAGGCAACTGAGATTGGCGAGTTGTGCTGCGGCCCGTCCACGGGGGTTAGAATGGGAATAGGGCCTTCTTCAGGAACTCCAGCTATATATAGCAATCTCCTGAGGCTGAATCCCAGAGGCTGGTCATACTTAACCAGCTTTTGCTTCCTTTTTTCAGCATCTCATTCCCTTTTGGACTTTTGTCCATTTTCTGGAGGAAAAGGTGACGTTGTCTGGGTTTTGTTTTGGTTTCATGTACTATTGCGCAGCATCACAGACCTTGCATCTAGCCGGATCCTTTATGAATCAATAAATACCATCAATAAAAAATGGTGAATGTAAAAACTGGCTTTGAACATTCTGTGACGTTCCTTGGCAATGACCTCTCCTCTTTGCCAGACCTACAATGAATGCAATTAAAGTGCATGTGGTTTGGCCCAGCTCTCCCTCTGGCACAGAAAACCCTGGACTCTACTCTATAAAACATGTTTTAGGCCTTTGCACTCTTATTGAGGATTGACATCTCGTATAAATTGCATCATATGTTCTACTTTCACTGTGAAATTCCGGCTCAGAAACAGATCTCTCCTGCTTCTTGGCTGGTATACACCTCTGGAAAATGAAGTACTTTCTCCAGCTAACTTCTCTGTAAGTAAAGCTGTGGACAATCAGTCACAGAGAACACCGTTGTGTCTTTGAGACAGGACAGCACTGCAATTTGTATGGCTATTCTATTTCTTAACTGATTTCAGAATCCCATTGTGCCGGGCAGTGCACATAAGAACGGCCATACTGGGTCAGACCAAAGGTCTATCTAGCCCAGTATCCTGTCTTCCAACTGTGGCCAGTGCCAGGTACTTTAGAGGGAATGAACAGAACAGTGAATCAAAAAGTGATCCAGCCCTGTCGCCCATTCCCAGCTTCTGGCAAACAGAGGCTAGGGACACTATCCTGGCCCAGCCTGGCTAATAGTCATGAACATATCTAGTTCTTTTTTGAACCCTGTTATAGTCTTGGCCTTCACAGCGTCTTCTGGCAAAGAGTTCCACAGACTGACTGTGCATTTTGTGAAGAAGTACTTCCTTTTGTTTGTCTGAAACCTGCTGCCTATTAATTTCATTTGGTGACCATTAGTTCTTGTGTTCGTAGAAGTAACTAACACTTCCTTATTTACTTTTACATACACATGGGAGAACTAGCCCTTGCCCCAAAGGGCCCACAACCAAAATAGATAACAGGTGAGAAGGGAAACAGAATCACAGGGAGGCAAGGGGACTTGACCAAGGTCAGCAGGAGAGTTGGCAGTAGAACCCAGCAGAACTGACTTCTCCTCCAGTGCCCTCTCCATTAGGCCACACTGCTACTGGGAGTAATACTGCCAGTTCTTAGATGCTTTTCTGCCTCTGCTCACTGTCCGTATATTTAGCTATATTTATGTGCCACCACTCCACACCGCCCCTCTGCAGTGACTGAATCCCCTCCCAAGGCCAGGACATGTTTGATCCAAAGCTCGTTGAAGACAATGGAAAGACTCCCCCTTGAGGGCAAATAGGCTTTAGATCAGCACAGGGAAGAGTAAACAGGGTGGCCTATTATAAAGGGTGATCCAATGTCTTGGCCCCTCATGCGTATCTCAAGGGGTTTTTGAGAGCCTGCCTTGGTGGAGTGAGAGATCCCATGGTACGTGTCCTTGGTGGAGGGAGGAAGTGGTGCCAGGAGCTTGTCAATTCTGAAAAATGAATTGAATATCAGTGCTTAAGGTGACACTTTAATGTCTTCTTGGCACTTACTTTACAATGGGAAGCATAACCAACACTGACTACTGTCAGTTCTTTTCTACTGCGGCTTTGAATGGAACCAATGAACAACACAGCCATTCACTGAGCAGCAGAGGAGCACAATGCAATTAAAACCTAATGGCTCTCCACTTTGTTGTCATCTGGCCTAATTCATTTGCCAGCTCGTGGTTTATGAAAATGAACTATTCACCAAGGTATGAGAAAAAGAGGCACAAATGGAGTGTGCATGGGCCGAGTCAGGAAGTGGAGGCAAACCCATTTCCCCAAGGCCTGACCATTAAATAAGAATGTGGAAAAAGACCTGTCTTGATGGTTGCCATGGTACTAAACAAAGATAATTTTATCTTTTTTTCTGTTTTTTGTGGCATTAATAAAGGGTTTAATAGCTTCATCTTCTGTGTTGGGTCATAACTTTTACTCTCAATTTAGAGAGTGAACAATCTCTAGTATTAGATGTACACACACCTCTTCATCTTATCTCTCAAATTTACTTCCTTCCCATAAAAAGAAGTTGATTTTGGTTACTACAGGCAGATCTGGTGGCACCTACTATTAAGGTTGTTCAGCACTATTCAGTATAAGATGCTGTCTTCCCTTGCTTATAACTTTTGTCAGTCTTCAAGTTTTCAGGCTGAAATGTTCCAAGCCAGGAGGTTGCCTCAGACTGAATCTTCAGAGAAAATTTCAGCCACAAAGATGCAGCCATTTCTGAGAATGAGTTTAGAGAAAAATACATTATTTTACCCATGTTAAAAAGTTTTGGAAAGCTTTTATTTGAACAGATCCAATCCCCTGTGCTTTAAACCAGAGATTTGAAATTTGGCATGGGCGAGGAGGATCTGTGGTGGAGACTGGGACTGACTGGACAAGGAAACTGGGCCTGAGAAGCACTGGGACAAAGAGCTTGTGGGGTGGGAAGGGACACGACTCTGACAAGAAGTTGGGGGCGTTGGGGGAGAACTGACAAAGGCTGGGCAAAGAGAGTGGGACATTAACAGGGATGGAGAGGCTCTGAAATTGGATGAGGAGCCCGGGGAGGGAGATTAGGAGACGCAGATAGGGAATGTGGACTTTTAGGTCACTGCAGGTTGGGCAGGAAGGAAGATGGCAAGAAACCAATCAGATGAGGAGCTGGGAGGAGACGACCGGCACTAGCTAGGCAGGAAGACTAGGACTGGAATGAGAAGCCTGAGGACAGGAAACTGGGACTGGATAGGTGAGAAGGAGACTGAGGTAAGGAAGAGACAGAGCAGGAAGCGTTGGAGAGGAAGGGACAGAAGAGGTCAAACTTTGGGGAAATGAGCAGAAGGGTCTGTGTTCGCTAGAGTCCTGAGTCTCACCATCCCCCTGCTGTCAGCAGACATCGGTGAAATTCTCTGGGAAAATGTCTCATTGCCAAGGAGGGGACCTGTGGACAAAATAATACCTGATGATGTAATTAAAGACCCAACGGAGGCTAATAAACATTTCTTAACTTGCCCTTGCAACATTATTAATGTTTTTTAACATAGCATTTTGTATGTAATATTATTGACATGATTTTAAAACCTGCAGCTTTGATTGAAGGAAGGAATTTCTATTTTCATCTATTTCACTGTGAAACCACTATTTTACCAGCATTCATGAGCTGATAATTTTCTGGCATTTACATTTAAAATTATTGCCACCTTACTATATGCAGTGTTTTCAGAAGCACATCATGTTGTAGAAAGGAACAAGATGCCATCAAAGACATGAATAAGTAACAGGACCATGTTATACAATAACTCATCCACTAAAGCTCATGAATGTGTTTTTAAATTGTTTCTTTATTATACGTATTTGGAGATTAGAATTTACAATCAAATAATTAAGTGGTCGCAGTTTCAAAGGTGGTGACTGTCCTTCAGGTAAGAAGCCTGGATGCAAAAATGCAAAATTAAAGAGCTGTTATCATTATTGGAGAAGCACCTCATAGACTCATAGACTCTAGGACTGGAAGGGATCTCGAGAGGTCATCGAGTCCAGTTCCCTGTCCTCATGGCAGGACCAAATACTGTCTAGACCATCCCTAATAGACATTTATCTAACCTACTCTTAAATATCTCCAGAGATGGAGATTCCACAACTTCCCTAGGCAATCTATTCCAATGTTTAACTACCCTGACAGTTAGGAACTTTTTCCTAAGGTCCAACCTAAATCTCCCTTGCTGCAGTTTAAGCCCATTGCTTCTTGTTCTATCATTAGAGGCTAGGGTGAACAAGTTTTCTCTCTCCTCCTGATGACACCCTTTTAGATACCTGAAAACTGCTATCATGTCCCCTCTCAGTCTTCTCTTTTCCAAACTAAACAAACCCAATTCCTTCAGCCTTCCTTCATAGGTCATGTTCTCAAGACCTTTAATCATTCTTGTTGCTCTTCTCTGGACCCTCTCCAATTTCTCCACATCTTTCTTGAAATGCGGTGCCCAGAACTGGACACAATACTCCAGCTGAGGCCTAACCAGCGCAGAGTAGAGCAGAAGAATGACTTCTCATGTCCTGTTTACAACACACCTGTTAATGCATCCCAGAATCACATTTGCTTTTTTTGCAACAGTATCACACTGTTGACTCATATTAAGCTTGTGGTCCACTATGACCCCTAGATCTCTTTATGCCATACTCCTTCCTAGACAGTCTCTTCCCATTCTGTATGTGTGAAACTGATTGTTCCTTCCTAAGTGGAGCACTTTGCATTTATCTTTATTGAACTTCATCCTGTTTACCTCAGACCATTTCTCCAATTTGTCCAGATCATTTTGAATTTTGACCCTGTCCTCCAAAGCAGTTGCAATCCCTCCCAGTTTGGTATCGTCTGCAAACTTAATAAGCGTACTTTCTATGCCAACATCTAAATCGTTGATGAAGATATTGAACAGAGCCGGTCCCAAAACAGACCCCTGCGGAACCCCACTTGTTATACCTTTCCAGCAGGATTGGGAGCCATTAGTAGCTACTCTCTGAGTACGGTTATCCAGCCAGTTATGCACCCACCTTATAGTAGCCCCATCTAAATTGTACTTTCCTAGTTTATCTATAAGAATATCATGCGAGACCGTATCAAAAGCCTTACTAAAGTCTAGGTATATCACATCCACCGCTTCTCCCTTATCCACAAGGCTCGTTATCCTATCAAAGAATGCTATCAGATTAGTTTGACATGATTTGTTCTTTACAAATCCATGCTGGCTATTCCCTATCACCTTACCACCTTCCAAGTGTTTGCAGATGATTTCTTTAATTATCTGCTCCATTATCTTCCCTGGCACAGAAGTTAAACTAACTGGTCTGTAGTTTCCTGGGTTGTTTTTATTTCCCTTTTTATAGATGGGCACTATAGTTGCCCCCTTCCAGTCTTCTGGAATCTCCCCTGTCTCCCATGATTTCCCAAAGATAATAGTTAGAGGCTCAGATACCTCCTCTATTAACTCCTTGAGTATTCTAGGATGCATTTCATCAGGCCCTGGTGACTTGCAGGCATCTAACTTTTCTAAGTGATTTTTTACTTGCTCTTTTTTTATTTTATCTTCTAAACCTACCCTCTTCCCATAAGCATTCACTATATTAGACATTCCTTCCGACTTCTCAGTGAAGACCGAAACAAAGAAGTCATTAAGCATCTCTGCCATTTCCAAGTCTCCCGTTACTGTTTCCCCCTCCTCACTGAGCAGTGGGCCTACCCTGTCCTTGGTCTTCCTCTTGCTTCTAATGTATTGATAAAAAGTCTTCTTGTTTCCCTTTATTCCCATAGCTAGTTTGAGCTCATTTTGTGCCTTTGCCTTTCTAATCTTGCCTCTGCATTCCTGTGTTATTTGCCTATATTCGTCCTTTGTAATCTGACCTAGTTTCCATTTTTTATATGACGCCTTTTTATTTTGTAGGTCACGCAAGATCTCGTGGTTAAGCCAAGGTGGTCTTTTGCCACATTTTCTATCTTTCCTAACCATCGGAATAGCTTGCTTTTGGGCCCTTAATAGCGTCCCTTTGAAAAACTGCCAACTTTCCTCAGTTGTTTTTCCCCTCAGTCTTGATTCCCATGGGATCTTACCTATCAGCTCTCTGAGCTTACCAAAATCCGCCTTCCTGAAATCCATTGTCTCTATTTTGCTGTACTCCCTTCTACCCTTCCTTAGAATTGCAAACTCTATGATTTCATGATCACTTTCACCCAAGCTTCCTTCTACTTTCAAATTCTCAACGAGTTCCTCCCTATTTGTTAAAATCAAGTCTAGAACAGCTTCCCCCCAGTAGCTTTTTCAACTTTCTGAAACAAAAAGTTGTCTGCAATGCAGTCCAGGAACTTATTGGATAGTCTGTGCCCCGCAGTGTTATTTTCCCAACATATATCTGGATAGTTGAAGTCCCCCATCACCACCAAATCTTGGGCTTTGGATGATTTTGTTAGTTGTTTGAAAAAAGCCTCATCCACCTCTTCCATCTGATTAGGTGGCCTGTAGTAGACTCCCAGCATGACATCACCTGTGTTTTTTACCCCTTTTAGCCTAACCCAAAGACTCTCAACACTTCTATCTCCTATGTCCATCTCCACCTCAGTCCAAGTGTGTACATTTTTAATATATAAGGCAACACCTCCTCCCTTTTTCCCCTGTCTATCCTTCCTGAGCAAACTATACCCATCCACACCAACATTCCAATCATGTGTATTATCCCACCAAGTTTCAGTAATGCCAACAATGTCATAGTTGTATTTATTTATTAGCACTTCCAGTTCTTCCTGCTTATTACCCATACTTCTTGCATTTGTATAAAGGCATCTAAGATACTGGTTTGATCTTGCCTCCCAGCTTTGCCCTGACCCTCCTTCCTCTCTGCCATTATAGCCCATGCTCCCTCCTGTTTCCAACCCATCTCCCAGGTCTTGTTCCCCACTTACCTGTGGGCTTTGCTCACCTGTCCCCGTCGAACCTAGTTTAAAGCCCACCTTACTAGGTTAGCCAGTCTGTGCGTAAATAAGGCCTTTCCCCTCCTTGAAAGGTGAACGCCATCTGTGCCTAGCTGTCCTTCCTCGAATAGCATCCCGTGGTCGAGGAAGCCAAAGCCCTCCTGGTGACACCATCTTCGCAGCCAGGCATTCACCTCCACGATGCATCTGTCTCTGCCCGGGCCCCTACCTTCGACAGGAAGAATCGAAGAGAATACCACCTGCGCCCCAAACTCCTTAACCCGTACTCCCAGAGCCCTGTAGTCACTCTTGATCTGCTCAGTGTCACACCTCACAGTATAATTTGTGCCCACATGGATGAGTAGCATGGGGTAGTAGTCAGAAGGCCGGATAATCCTCGACAATGCCTCTGTAACATCTCGGATACGGGCCCCTGGCAGGCAGCATACCTCCTGGGATGAATGGTCAGGGCGACAAATGGGTGTCTCCGTCCCCCTCAGCAGAGAGTCTCCAACCACCACTACCCTATGTTTCTTATTATCAGTGGTGGCAGCAGACCTCCCAGCCTTAGGGGTACGAGGCTTCGCCTCCTTAACTGGAAAGGTTTTGGATATGGCTTGGTTTATAGGTTCAGGGGACCAATAGGTCACCGATGAGACCGACAAGGGACCTCCACTCCCTTCCTATTCCCCTTCCAAACTCCCTTGCGAAACTCCCTGTTAGCAGCTCCTGTTCACTAAGCTCCCTGGTCGCTTGTGCGCAGCTTTATAAAGCCCTGGCCTGAGTGAATGCCCCGCCCACTGGTTAAGGCTCAGCCAATTACCAGAGGCTTCTAGCTTTCAAACCTTCCTTGGTAGCTCCGCCTCCAACTGCCAACTACAGCACATGGTCCTTCAAACAAACAAACCACCACAACAACCAAACAGACTGACAAACACAAGCTCAGCACACAGCAAGTAACCCCCAAACACAAACACAAACACTGCAGACAGTCACTTACCCCACAGATGCTGTATGTGCTCCTCCTTCACCTGGAGAACTCCCTTGCGAAACTCCCTGTTAGCAGCTCCTGTTCGCCTGTTAAACCTGTTCGCCTGTTCGCCTGTTTTCCTGTTCGCCTGTTAAACCTTAAGGAAAGATCTGCATTAAAATGTACTTAACGTTCATCAGTTTGAGTCACACTTTATATTACCGGTCCATGCATAAAGGATAATAAGTGATTAACAGCTGTTTAAACAAGTGGTCCATTAATTGTTTAAAGGCCGACAGCAAGATAAGTTTTTTATAACAATGGCTTATAGCCATAGATAACCCACTCTGCTGATAGGCTTGCAACAATTACACTGCCACATACAACTCATGTGCTTAAAACATCTATTAATCATTTATTAACTATTTATAAAAGAAATATTATGTATGACCCATTTGTGCTTTTTTGCTTCTTCAAAAGCCTTATTTTGCTTTTCAGGTCACACTCACATTACAGTTTTTTACAGCAATGGAGACTTGAGTATTCTTGCTGTAGATGCATCTGGTATAAATCTTCCATCAGAGTTTAACATAACTCCAGATGATTCCATCTCAGAATACATTTTGGTGACATCCATTTTCTCTGAGGCTTTGATTTTTCCTTTTATGAGATATAGCCCTCTCCATTTATAATACGCCCTGAAGAAGCAAATCCTGAAAGTCAGCATATTTTTCTATCTTAACTCAAATATAGATTTCTTTGCAACATTTTCAGAAGCCGTTCTTCTGTTTTTTAATATGTCCTTTTACTAGCAGATGATAAATTTGAAACATTGAGCCAAATTCTGCTTTCATACAAGTTTTACATCACTGTCAATCTGTTGAGATTGAATGTCACTTGCCCTCTGGTCTCTTTATACCACTTTAGCCTTCTCATGAGTGGTCCTTTTACAGTGACATAGTGGTGGGGCCTAAGCACAAATGAAAATCAGGCTCATTAATTTAAGTGATGTTATTCCTGATATAGCTTGTGTGATACAGCATGGGCAGAGGGCAGCAGGAGGGGGTTGGAAGGGAGCCTTATTCCCTGTAAGGGGAAGAAAGTTTGCTATAGGTTAATTAGAGCACCTGAAGCCAATTAGGGCACCTGAAGCCAATTAGAGCACCTGAAGCCAGTCACATGATAAAACCCCCTGCTTCAATTAGATGGTGTGGGAGTTGGAGCAGAGAGGAATTGGTGCTGGAGCAGAGAACAGTTTGAAGGGAAGCAGAGGACAGTTTGGAGAAGTGCTGCGGTGAGCTAAGAAGTCCAAGACCCTAGGTAAAGGGGCACCTGGCGTGTAGAGAGGGAG
Organism: Gopherus evgoodei; assembly: GCF_007399415.2. Lineage (NCBI taxonomy): Eukaryota > Metazoa > Chordata > Testudines > Testudinidae > Gopherus > Gopherus evgoodei. The sequence goes on from NC_044326.1 coordinate 141,925,671, forward strand.
GGCAGGAAGCCCCCCACAAGCTGAAGAGCAGGAGGGAAAGGAAGTGTCAGTTCAAGTGGTTTACCACTATCCTCAGGGCCCCTGGGCTGGGACCTGGAGTAGAGGGCTGGCCTAGGTCCCTCCCTCTCCACTCCCCTCCTCTAGGACACTAGTGGGGCAGTTAACATTCCACTGCAGAGGCAATAAATGGTGCCCTGAACCCTCCCCAAAGAAGAGAAAGTGCGAGACCCATCAAAATAGTACAGGCAATTTGCCACACGGTAGGTGAGATAAAATTTGGGCCTAAGTTGTTCATGGGAAAGATTAATTTAACAGCGGTGCTTTGTTATGTTCATGGCATACACACAAAGAAGTTAGGGGAAAATATCAAATACACTGCTCTACAGTCAAAATGCCTCTGAAATAAATGTAGTCCAACTTTACTAATTCTGGGTCACTGAGAATGAAAGTGATGCTTAAAATTATTGATTGGCTCTAGTTTTCAAGATATGCAAGATATGTCAGTATATACGACCCTTGACTTGGGAATGGCGGAGGATAAGTGAGTTATAAAGGGAAGGGATCTCAATTTAAACCAGAAATGACTAAAATATATCTTTGATTAGATCTATGAATAAATCTATGACTGGGTTTGGACAGTACTTGCTTTTTAGGCAAAACAATGAATGATGCAATCTGAAGCTGGTATTGCATCATACATGATATGAATTGCATCATGTTATTCCTAGAAGTCATGGATGATGCAATCATAATGAAGCTTACATCACTCTGCTGAACAAATTGCCCTATATCAGCTCTAGAAATCATACAGTGTGGTGCTCTCTTATTTGTCAGTGTCTGATTTTGCAAAGGGACACATTTCTATTTAGCCAAAGTGAGCAGAAATGCCTCGTACTTGTGTGAACAGTGCAGATAACTTCTGCTATGTTTGTGGTGAAGTGACTTTTGCATCACAAAAGCACAGTATAATCACTATGGTTAAGAAAGCCTATGACCTTTATTTTGGCTGCAAAATTGGAGATCAGGACAAGAGGTGGGCACCGCACATATGCTGCAACACTTGTGCAATAAATCTTCACCACTGGTTAAACAGGAAAAGGAAATCTATGCCTTTTGCAGTGCCAATGATTTGGAGAGAGCCAAGAGATCATACCAGCAATTGTTACCTCTGCATGGTGTCTCCAGTGGGGAAAGGTGTGTCAAAGAAGAAAAAGTGGACTGTGCATTATCCAAACATTCCATCAGCTATACGCCCAGTACCCCACGGAGAAGGACTGCCGGTTCCTGATGCACCAGAATCCTTCTCACTTGCGTCAGACAAGGAAGAGGAAGAGGATGAAACTTCTGGTCCTGAACCATCAATGTCACAGGACCCACATTTTCTCCCATCCTCCTCCTCTGAACCACACCTCATAACACAAGGTGAACTGAATGACCTTGTCAGGGATTTGGAACTACCCAAGAGTAAGGCAGAGCTGTTGGGCTCCAGACTACAGCAGTGGAATCTCCTGGTAGGCTATCAGGCCAAATGCTTGCAGACTATTGCTGGACAGTGACAAGAGATGCTCCAGTTAATTAATACAAGAGACAAGCCAAGAAGTGCTGAGTAGACACTGAATAGGACTAAACAATGTACATAATAGATTTTTGCCTTTTGTTTCATAATAAATTTTATTTATATAGCCCTTTTGCTGATTTTTAAAGTGTTACATAAACAGGACAGGTGGAATATTATCATGTAAAGCAACCATAAACACATGAAAAGACCTAGGTTTACAATTTATGATTAAAACTCTACTATCTACACAATATACATAGACATAAAATGTAAAAACTTAAATATCTTAGAAACAGTAGCCAATCAGTTGTTTTAATTGTCATATTTGAATTTATCTCTGAAGCAGGCGACTTCTCAAAAATTGTAGACCAGTGATATTTGTTCTGGAAGGCAGCAATGTAACATTACTTCTAGCCTTAGAGTCCAGAACGATAACACACATTAGCTAAAAAACAGAGAGAAGAGAGAAAGCAGACTGCTCCCTAAAACAGAGGCACAATTCACCCCTCCTTGTTCTAGGTTGGGTCTTTCCAGACTGACTGTGCACATTTCGCTTCATAACACCTTACCCTGCCAGCAGAAAACCCCTTTCAAATTAAAGTGACAGCCTACAATTCCAACACCATTTTAAAATCCACCACTAACCTACTGAAAGCATAATTATTTTGTTGAGTCACAAAGATAAAGTTTTGGTGAAACTATGATTTCATTCTTCTTTAAGGAATGGCTTTCAAAACTACCCAGCATTGGCCTAACTATATTCCCTTTTAAGGAACTGAAGATAGGGCACAAAGGACTCGATTTTACTGCTCACTTCTATAACATTTTAAATACAGCCTTGGCAAAAACTCTCATGGAAAACAGGACTAATACAGAGCAACACTGAAAGTCTTGATATACTGTATGAGAATAAGGGTACGTCTACACCACAGGATAAATTCGAATTAGCTTAAACTGATTTTATAAAACAGATATTATAAAGTCGATTGTGCGCGTCCACACTAGACACATTAATTCGGTGGTGTGCCTCCGTGGTCCGAGGCTAGCATCGATTTCTGGAGCGGTGCACTGTGGGTAGCTACTGCAAAAGAATTAGGCCAATAATGTTGATTTGCGTCCACACTAACCCTAAATCGATATAGTAATATCGATTTTAGTGTTACTCCTCTCGTTTTGTAGGAGTACAGAAATCGATTTAAAGAGCCCTTTACATCGATATAAAGAGCAGTGTAGTGTGGATGGGTGCAGCATTAAATCGATTTAACGCTATTAAAATCGGTTTAACAGCGTAGTGTGGACCAGGCCTAACACACACTGGTTGTGTCCTAGTTCAGGGCCACAAAGCAAAATCTATAACTGTTAATGGATTTTGCTCTTGAGCATCGCTAAAATATTATATTCCTGTCCCTGAATATTAATTCTACTCCTTTGGGGAGTAGAAGCTCAGTGAAGGCTAAGAGATGACAATAAAATTTGTGGTACTAATTCTTTACTCTTTCATATGATTACAGAAAACAAAACAGACTTTGCTTTCAACAACTTTATTGAATGCTAAAATCAAACATTAGATAATACTTTAACCCTAAAGCTTCTGTGCATTTTTAGGGAGGAAAGAAATATTGTACATTTTAAGGATGTACTTCATCTACATCACCTTTCTTTGGCAAATTCACCTTCTAAAAAGTTAATCATCATCTGCAATACCTATTGCCAGTTTTCACAAGTTATATAATAGCCTGTCCATTAAAAATACCTGAAATGTTTTAAATACCTTTAACAAGCACATTAATATATTAGAATTATGATTTTCCTCTTCGGCTTGTGTTTCTCCAGGTGCCCTGGGCAGAGTGATTTAAATAAAATAAGGAATAATTCTTTCTGAATTGTTTAAAAATAAATAGATGTAAATGAAAGCAGTGCGTAATCATTCTCATCAGGCCCACCAGGGTATGCGCTCTTACAGTCATGCTCCTTTAAGCTGGGAGCTTGTCACTGTTCACGAATCAGAGTCCAGTGTGACAAACTACTGGATATCTTCAGTGGGAATACAGTGTGCTGCAAGAGTGATGCCGAGGATTCACTTGGTGACTCTCTTCCCTCAGGAGAATGAATGAACTGTTGAGCCAGTCTGAGGCTGACTGACAGAGAAGGTGTGGCCTAGGTCATTGGACACCAAGATACGGCCCAGGAGACCTAGGTTCTCTCTTCCTGGCTCTGATACCAACCTTGGGCAAGTCAGTTCTCATTGGGCCCCTGTCTCCCCACCCGCCTGTGGATATGTCCATACTACAGCTGCAGGTATAATCTCCAGCTTGGGAAGAGGTACATGCACTAGCTTTGATCAAGCTAGCATGCTAAAAATAGCCATGTAGCCGTGACAGCTTGGGCTAGCTGCCTGAGGGCATACCTATGATTGCAGATGGGATAGTAGGTGGGTGGTTAGCCCATGCCACTGCCTGGGCCACCACAGCCACAGCGCTATGCTTAGTGAGCTAGCTCAAAGCTAGCATGTGTGTGTCTATCCGAGCTGGAAACTGGACTGCCCGCTGCCACGTAGACGCACCTTGAATCTGGATTGCCTATTTAGCTAACGACTCTAGCAGATAGAAGTTGGCATCAAGATCCCCCTGTGCACAGAGGATAGCTCTGATCTCCTATCCAGACTGCAATCAGCTGCCTACATCCAGCTGGCCTTAAATCCCCCTGAAACTTCAGCAGCTACGTTGTTTTTCTTCACTTCTTATCCTAGGCTGTTGTACATCTGGGAATGCTCCAAATAAAAACTTCTGTATATTTGCGCAATACTGTTGCTGTCGGTCATTAGTGCATATCTGCTGGAGGGCACACTTAGCTACCTGACTATAACGATCAACAAGCACCTTTGATAGAGCCTTCTGGTCTTCCCATCAGTAAAAAATTGTGCAAAACACAAATTTTAATTTAAAAGGAAATGTAAAATTATAGCACTCTTGGCTACAAAGAAAATCTTCTGAATGTGCACCAGTGCCGTGTTCTCTGACTAAGTCTGAAGAAGTTAGACGAAACTGGGATTTTTAATAGGGAGTAAGGGAGCAAGGTGCTCAGCTCCCCTTGGAAGCCTATAGGAGTTTGGGCACATCTGAAAAGCGATCCTGAAATAATAGCTGTAAGAGATAGGTAATCTGGCCCAATTTACTACTGAGTGATCTGTTAATGCTGAGACCTATTGCTGATAACTCAAATGCCCACATTAATTTTATCAGAAATCTCCACTAACGTGTGCTTACATTGCTGCTGGATGCAGTGGTGAGGGTGGGCCAACTCAACAAAAATGTCCCACCAATGGTGATCACATTGCAGTGATGTCCTTCCTTTCTCTGACTCCTATTGCACTGTTCACTTGGCAGCTGTCTTCCCACCTGCTCAGGAGAAGGGATAAAGGAGAGGATGTTACAAGGAGAGAAAGGAGCCATTCGTAACATAACATAAGAACGGCCATAGTGTGCAATGAGATCTGATACAGCAACGTTTTCCTATACCTGAGAGTATGAAAGAGCAGCAGTGTATCCAATACAGCACATAATATCATAAGAATCGGCATACTGGACAGACCAAAGGTTCATCTAGCCCAGTATCCTGTATCTGACAGTGGCCAATGCCAGGTGCCGCAGAGGGAATGAACAGAACAGGTAATCATCAAGTAAGCCATCCCCTGTCGCATATTCTCAGCTTCTGGCAAACAGAAGCTAGAGACACCATCCCTGCCCATCCTGGCTAATAGCCATGAATTTAGCTAGTTCTTTTTTGAACCCTGTTATAGTCTTGGCTTTCACACTATCCTCTGACATGGAGGTGCACAAGTTGACTATGTGTTGTATAAAAATAAAACTTCCTTTTGTGTGTTTTAAACCTGATGCCTATTAATTTCATTTGGTGACCCCTAGTTCTTGTGCTATGAGGAGTAAATAATACTTCTTTATTTACTTTCTCCACACCAGTCATGATTTTATACACTTCTATCACACCCCCTCTTAGTCATTTCTTTTCCAAGCTGAAAAGTCCCACTCTTATTAATCTCTCCTCATAAGGAAGCCATTCCATACCCCTAATCATTTTTGTTTCCCCAAAATACATTGCCACTTTTAACAAACATTCTTCCCAACTATTCACAGCAAAGATTCATACATGCTGAACTTCATGCCTCAGACTAGTCATCTAGTCCATGAGGCCCCACCCATGCCCTGCCTCATCCCACCCTTTCCCCGCCCCTATTCCCACCTCTTCCCCAAATTTCTTCCTCTTCTCTGCCTCCTCCCCTGAGCATGCCGTGTCCCCACTCCTCTCCCCTCCCTCCTGGAAAGTCCTCAGCACCACCAAAAAGTTTGTTTGGTGGTGGGAATCCCTGGGAGGTAGGCAGGGAGTGAGCATTTGGCGCACTCAGAGAGGAAGAGAAGGGGTAAGAGGGGTATGAGTGGAGCTTGGCTGCGAGTGGAGTCAGTGCCTATGATGGGCTGCAGGAAATAACCCCTGAGGCAGGCAAGTAGGCAAGTGGGCGTAGCTCGGTGGTTTGAGCATTGGCCTGCTAAACCCAGGGTTGGGAGTTTGAGCCTTGAGGGGACCATTTAGGGATCTGGGGCAAACATCTGTTTGGGAATTGGTCCTGCTTTGAGCAGGGGGTGGGCCTAGATGACCTCCTGAGGTCCCTTCCAACCCTGATATTCTAAGGGGTGGTCTGTGGGTGCCCTGCCCTTAGGGCAATACCACCAGGCATTGTCCCTTTAGGACAGTGGCTTTCACCCTGCAGGCATGTGACCAAATTAGGACACAGATGTGGCCCAGGTCTGTGCTAAAAATATTCTAGGTTTGCCACTGTGGTCTGTCAGGAGGCAGGGCTGGCTGAAGGGGAGACAGTGTCATGCAGCCCTGCTGAAGTGCTCCAGCCAGTGAGTGGGACAGGGGCAGAAGAGTGGCTCTCTGGAGAGGTTTGGGGGCCTTAGGGCAATGAGGGGGTCAGGGGAACTGGACACAATAGGCACAGGATCTAGGGGTGTACACAAGTGCTGCAACACCCCAGCTTTTATATGGGGCTCCACTCCTGGTCCCACATCCGGTGTCCTGGATGCCAGCTCTGCTCCTGGCCCCACTCACTGGAGTGGGAAGTTCTGGGCATAGGGGTTTGGAGGGGGTAGTGGGAGGAAAAAGGGGGCCTCTGGTTCTCAACCTGTGGCCCATAGTAATAAATAAGTTGAGAACCGGTGGAGCACAGCCAGCCAGCTCCACTGGATCACATATGGGGAAGGCTGAAGCCTCAGCCATGGCTTCACCTACTCTCTTCCCTTGGCCCTGAGGAGCACGGCTCTGGAGAGCCCTAATGGCTGCAAACAAGTGTGTGTGTGATCCTACTCAGTCCTATTGTCCTGCAGGCCTGCCTTACGGATGGGCACAATATGGGTCTGTCTACTTTTTAAATATGTGGGTGATTTTAAGATGTGGCTCTGTTATCAGTGGCCTGATCCTGTCAAAGAGCAGTTCAGCCCCTGCTGACACATGGCTCTCCCGCTATACTTGGATTTTTTCCCTACCGCCCCACATCTGTTCACACTGAGGAGAGACTGACAGTTGTCCTACTGTGTGTGAATGACTGTATGAAGTGAATAGATGGGTAGAAGACCACATCATTCCTTCCCATAGATAACTTAAAATAGGATTTCATGGGGACTTGCACAAAAAACAGATAGATTTGCTAACAACCATCAGCGATTTTTACAAACCAGGAACAAACCATCCCAATATGCAGAAAGAATAGCAAATATGGCAGGCAACCAGCTAGGTTTAGTGAAATCTTTGGTGAGCTAAAACTCAAAAGGAAGCTTACAAGAAGTGGAAATTTGGACAGATAACTAGGGAGGAATATACAAATATTGCTTGAACATGCAGGGGTGTAATCAGGAAGGCCAAGGTACAATTGGAGTTGCAGCTAGCAAGGAATGTCAAGGGTAACAAGAAGGGTTTCTCCAGGTATGTTAGCAACAAGAAGAAGGTCAGGGAAAGTGTGGGACCCTTAGTGAATGGGAGAGGCAACATAATGATAGATTATGTTGAAAAAGCTGAAGTAGTCAATGCTTTTTTTGCCTCAGTCTTCACAGACAAGGTCAGCTCCCAGACTGCTGCACTGGGCAGCACAGTATGGGGAGGAAGTGAGCAGCCCTCAGTGGTGAAAGAACAGGTTAAGGACTATTTAGAAAATCTGGACATGCACAAGTCCATAGGTCCAGATCTAATGTATCCAAGGATGCTGAGTTGCCTGATGTGATTGTAGAGCCATTGGCCATTATCATTGAACATTCATGGCAATAGGGGAGGTCCCAAATGATTGGAAAAAGGCTAATATAGTGCCCATATTTTAATAAGGGAAGAAATAGCACCCAAGGAACTACAGATCAGTCATCCTCACTTCAGTCCCCAGCAAAATCATGGAGCAGGTCCTCAAGGAATCTGTTTTGAAGCACTTGGTGATCAGGAACAGTCAACATGGATTCACCAAGGGCAAGTCATGCCTGACCAACCTGATTGCCTTTTATGTTGATATCACTGACGCTGTGGCTATGGGAAAAGCAGTTGATGTGATATATCTTGACTTTAACAAAGCTTTTAATATGGTCTCCCACAGTATTCTTGCTGGCAAGTTAAAGAAGTATGGGCTGCATGAATGGACAATAAGGTAGAAAGAAATCTGGCTAGTTTGTCAGGCTCAACTGGTAGTGAGCAATGGCTCAATGTCTAGATGGCAGTCGGTATCAAGAGGAGTGCCCTAGGGGTCAGTCCTGGGGCCAGTTTTGTTCAACATCTTTCTTTATGATTTGGATGATGGGATGAACTGCACCCTCAGCAAGTTCACAGATGACACTAAGCTGGGGGGAGAAGTAGATATGCTGGAGGGTAGGGATAATATCCAGGGTGACCTAGACAAATTGTAGTATTTGGCCAAAAGATATCTGATGAGGTTCAACAAGGACAAGTGCAGAGTCCTGCACTTAGGAAGGAAGAACCCCATGCACCGCTACAGGCTGTAGATCAACTGGCTAAACAGCAGTTCTGCAGAAAAGGACCTGGGAATTACAGTGGATGAGATACTGGATATGAGTGGGGAGTGTACACTTGTTGCCAAGAAGGCCAGTGGCATATTGGGCTGTATTAGTAGAAGCACTGACAGCAGATCAAAGGAAGTCATTACTCCCCTCTAGTAGTCACTGGTGAGGCCACAACTGGAGTATTGTGTCCAGCTTTGGTCCCCCCAGTACAGAAGGAATGTGGACAAATTGGAGACAGTCCAGCAGAGGGGCAAACAAATTATTAGGGGGCTAGGGCACATGACTTATGAGGAGAGGGTGAGGGAACTGTGCTTATTTAGTCTGCAGAAGAGTGAGGAGTGATTTGGTAGCAGCCTTCAGCTACTTGAAAGGGGGTTCCAAAGAGGATGGAGCTCAGCTGTTCTCAGTGGTGGCAGATGACAAAACAAGAAGCAATGGTCTCAAGTTGCAATTAGGGAGATCTAGGTTGGATACTAGGAACCACTAGTTCACTAGGAGGTTGGAGAAGCACTGGAATGGGTTACCTAGGGAGGTGGTGGAATCTCTATCCTTAGAGGTTTTTAAGCCCTGGCTAGGATGATTTGGTTGGTATTGGTGTTGGTCCTGCTTTGAGCAGGGGATTGGACTGGAGGATCTCCTGAGGTTACTGCCAATCCTAATATTCTATCATTACTGTGTTAGGGAATAAAGTGCTAGTACATAAAATGACACCTACTTCCTCAGCTATTCTGATCTTTGTGCATCTTCCTTCTTAGACTGGCTCAATTTAGCCATACAATCAGGGGCTGGTCAGGATTTTTTTGCTAAAATGTTTTTTCATCAGAAAATGCTGATTCATGGAAAGTGAAACTTTTTGTGACAATGCACTGGTTTCAACGAAAATTTTGTCTGAAAAAGTTTCTCGGGTCCAGAATGGAATTTCTAGTGAAAGTGAAAGTGTGAGAGAGAGTGCACAAGCCACCCAACAACAGCCAATAGCGCAGTGGTTACAGCAGCCCTCTGGGATGTGGTAGACCAACTGTCAAGTCCCTTCTCTGAACAGTGCCAAGCAGGGACCTGAATTTCAATTTCCTATGAGTATCCTAAACACTGGGTTATTGGCTATCCTCGTGCCTAGGGGGGAGTGGGGGGGTCCCCTTTTATATTCTTGTTTGCCCTGCCGAGTCACTACACCAATGGGGGAAGTGGGCTGGAATTATTCCTTCTTGTGCTTCGTTACCAGAATGGTCAGTTACACCCTTGCAAACCCACTGAAGGGAATGATTCAGTGCTCGTGTCACTGAAAGCATAACTTGGCCTGCAGAACCTGAATTACTGAAGGTAATGTGTGAAGAAGGAAGAACCTCAGCTTGACTATCAGCTCTGAAGATGTGTTTGCAGGACCAGAACTTAGCAAAAAGATCTAGTCATTGGAAAAGTCATAGCAAGGCCTTTTACTCCGGAAGTCATAGAGCCCACGTCCAGACTAACCCGTGGCATCGGCGGGTTAAAATCGATTGCTCGGGGATCGATATATCGCGTCTAGTCTGGACGCGATGTATCGATCCCCGAGAGCGCTTACATCGATTCCGGAACTCCATCAACCCGAACGGAGTTCCGGAATCGACACGGAGAGCCGCGGACATCGATGCCGCGCCGTCCAGACGGTGAGTATCTCGATTTTAGAAATTCGACTTCAGCTACGTAATTCCCGTAGCTGAAGTTGCGTATCTAAAATCGATTTTAATACCCTAGTCTGGACGTGGCCTTAGAGACAAACATGAAATCCCACATGCTACTTTCCCACTCATTATTCTGACAACTGCACTTGAATTTCTCTTAATAATATTTTTAAAACTTTCTTTCCGTTCTTTGAAACAGGAATATTAGAAGTGCCAGACTGGATCAGACCTGAGTCCAATATTGTGACTCTCACAGTGGTCAGTGCCAGATGCATCAGAGGAAGATTCAAGAAACCCACAGTAGGCAGAAGTGGGATAATCTAGTCCCCACAAAATTTCATCCTAATCCTTAATGGACAGACATGAGTAATTTTTATAGTGCAGAAAAACTCTCAGAATAGGGTAGTGACATGAGTACCAAGGACATGCAAATAGCTCAGCTGTGGCACATATTTCTACTGTCCACAAATTTCCCTCACCTCCTGTCCTTACCCAAATTCACAGATTTCAAGGCCAGAAGTGACTGTTATGATCATCTACTCTGACCTCCTGCATATAACACAAGCCAGAGAACCACATTCAGTGATTCTTGCATCAAACTCAAAGATAGAAGTGAGCAGAAAATTGATTTTTTTCAGTTGGTTCAACCCAAAATGATTTTTTTTCAATATTTCTCATTTTATTTTTAGGGTGTTTTTATCCCCTCTCCCCAGTTTTGTTTGCTGTTGGTTTTCGTGTTTGCTTTTGCTTGTTTTTTAAATATATGTAGCTAAATTTTTAAATAAAACAGTGTTTCAAAATGAAAAATTGAAAAAATTTGTTTAAAAAAATATCAGCACAGAATATTTCAACTTTTTCAATTTTTTTTCCAGCAGAAACTATTTTCTGAATTTGATCCAAATTCACAAATAATTTCTATCAACCTGAAACTGTACTTTTCGGCAAATAACTATTTGTCCAAAAAATGTTGTCTAGCCCTACTTATAAGTCCTGGTTCAACTCAGCCCTGTGCCAAGATTGCGAGAGTTAGACAACAAGGGCAGTATGGGTATGAAAGACAGAAAAAAACCCATCCCCGCTGGAAGCAATCACATCTTCCTGCTTCACAGAATCCCTCCTAAATTGTTTACTTTTTTGTGTTGAAAATCAATTGAGTGGAATTTAGATCACCCACAAGGATATTCTAAGGGCAATGAGTTTTAGTTTATCGGGACTCTGATTGGCTCAGATCTTTCACTTACATTTTCACCATTAACTTATTACTGTCTCATCAGATATTTGATACTTGCGCTACAGCTCCAATTAAATTACACTTTCTTCAGTGCATCATGGCTTTCTAGTGCTTACTCATAGACTCATAGACTCATAGACTAATAGGTCAGAAGGGACCAATCTGATCATCTAGTCTGACCTCCTGCACAAGGCAGGCCACAGAACCCCACCCATCCAATTTTATAACAACCCCTATCCCAGGATCGAGTTATTGAAATCTTCAAAACTGGTTTGAAGACCTCAAGCTGCAGAGAAACCACCAGCAAGCGACCCGTGCCCCACGCTGCAGGGGAAGGCGAAAAACCTCCAGGGCCCCTGCCAATCCGCCCTGGAGGAAAATTCCTTCCCGACCCCAAATATGGCGATCAGCTAAACCCTGAGCATGTGGGCAAGACTCACCAGCCAGCGCCCAAGAAGGAATTCTCTGCAGTAACTCAGTTCCCATGTCATCCAACATCTCCCCGCAGATCATTGAGCAGACCTATCTGGTGGTAATCCAAGATCAATTGCCCAAATTAACAATCCTATCATAACATCCCCTCCATATACTTATCAAGCTTTGTCTTAAAGCCAGGAAAGTCTTTTGCCCCGTCTACTTCCCTCGGAAGGCTGTTCCAGAACTTCACTCCCCTAATGGTTAGAAACCTTCGTCTAATTTCAAGTCTAAACTTCCTAATGTCCAGTTTATACCCATTCGTCCTCGTGCCTACATTAGTACTAAACTTAAATAATTCCTCTCCCTCCCTAACGTTAACCCCCCTGATATATTTATATAGAGCAAGCATATCCCCCCGCAGCCTTCTTTTGGCCAGGCTAAACAAGCCAAGCTCTTTGAGTCTCCTTTCATAAGGCAGTTTTTCCATTCCTCGGATCATCCTTGTAGCCCGTCTCTGAACCTGTTCCAGTTTGAATTCATCCTTCTTGTACATGGGACACCAGAACTGCACACAGTATTCCAGATGGGGTCTCACCAACGCCTTGTATAACGGTACTAACACCTCCTTGTCCTTGCAGGAAATACCCCGCCTGATGCATCCCAAAATCGCATTCGCTTTTTTAACAGCCGTATCACATTGGCGACTCATAGTCATCCTGCTATCAACCAGCACCCCAAGGTCCTTCTCCTCCTCCGTCGCTTCCAACTGATGCGCCCCCAACATATATCCAAAATTCTTATTATTAGTTCCTAAATGCATAACCTTGCACTTTTCACTATTGTATTTCATCCTGTTCCTATTACTCCAGTTAACAAGGTGGTTCAGATCTTCCTGAATAGTATCCCTGTCCTTCTCCGTGTTAGCAATACCCCCCAGCTTCATGTCATCCGCAAACTTTATTAGCACATTCCCGCTCTTTGTGCCAAGGTCAGTAATAAAAAGGTTAAATAAGATCGGTCCCAAAACCGATCCTTGAGGGACTCCACTAGTGACCTCCTTCCAGCCTGACAATTCACCTTTCAATACGACCCTCTGGAGTCTCCCCTTTAACCAGTTCCTTATCCAACTAACAACTTTCGTATTCATTCCCATCTTTTGCAATTTGACTAACAGTTCCCCGTGCGGAACCGTGTCGAACGCCTTACTGAAATCTAAGTAAATTATATCTACCACATTTCCTTTATCTAAGTAATCCGTCACCTTCTCAAAGAAGGAGATCAGATTGGTTTGGCACGATCTACCTTTAGTAAATCCGTGTTGCAATTCGTCCCAATTACCATTGACCTCTATGTCCTTGACTACTTTCTCCCTTAAAATTTTTTCCAAGACCTTGCATACTACAGACGTCAAGCTAACAGGCCTATAATTACCCGGATCACTTTTATTCCCTTTCTTAAAAATAGGAACTACATTAGCAATCCTCCAATCATACGGCACAACCCCCGAGTTTACCGACTGCTTAAAAATTTTCGCTAACGGGCTCGCAATTTCACGCGCCAGTTCCTTTAATATCCTCGGATGGAGATTGTCCGGGCCCTCCGACTTCGTCCCATCGAGCTGTTCAAGTACGGCCTCTACCTCAGTTGCGGTAATATCCACTTCCATATCCATATTCCCGTTTATCATCCCTCCATCATCCCAAGGTTCACTAGTCTTATTAAAAACTGAAGCAAAGTACTTGTTTAGATGTTGGGCCATGCCTAGGTTATCCTTGATCTCCATTCCATCCTCAGTGTATAGCGGCCCCACTTCTTCTTTCTTTGTTTTCTTCTTATTTATGTGGCTGTAGAACCTTTTACTATTGGTTTTGATTCCCTTTGCAAGGTCCAGTTCAATGCGGCTTTTAGCCTTCCTCACTTTATCCCTACACGTTCTGACCTCACCAAGGTAGCTTTCCTTGCTGATCCTGCCTTTCTTCCACTCCCTGTAAGCTGCCTGCTTTTGTCTAATCCCCTCTCTGAGTTGTTTGCTCATCCAGTTTGGCCTACGACTCCTGCCCATGGTTTTTTTCCCCTTTCTCGGGATGCAGGCTTCCGACAGTCTCCGCAGCTGCGACTTAAAGTAATTCCAGGCCTCCTCCGCATTCAAATCCACTAATTCCTCCGTCCAATCCACTTCCCTAACTAATTTCCTTAACTCTTTAAAATTAGCCCTCGAGAAGTCAAAAACCCTAATCCCAGATCTACATTTGTTTATCCTTCCATCTAGTTTGAACTGAATCAGCTCATGATCACTCGAACCAAGGTTGTCCCCTACCACCATTTCTTCTACGAGGTCCTCACTGCTCACCAACACCAAATCTAAAATGGCATCTCCTCTCGTAGGTACTTCAACTACTTGATGAAGAAATCCATCTGCTATCACATCCAGAAAAATCTGACCCCTATTATTCTTGCAAGTACTCGTCTTCCAGTCTATGTCTGGAAAGTTGAAGTCCCCCATAATCACACATTTCCCCTTTGTGTTTACTTCATTAAAGACATTAAAGAGGTCTCTATCCATATCCCAATCAGATCCCGGCGGTCTGTAGCACACGCCAAGCACTATCTCAGGGGAAGCTCTAGTTGCTTTTTTACCCAGTGTGATTTTCGCCCAGACAGACTCCGTCTTATCCATTCCATCGCTTCTTATTTCGCTACAGTTAATGTCATCATTGATGTACAAGGCTACTCCACCACCTTTGCCTTTCTTTCTGTCTTTCCTAAACAGCACATAGCCTTCAATACCCGTGCTCCAGTCATGAGTACTATTCCACCAGGTTTCAGTTATCCCTATAATATCCGGTTTCACTTCCTGCACTAGTAACCCCAGTTCCTCCATCTTGTTACCTAGACTCCTCGCATTAGTGTACAGGCCTTTTAATTTTTGGCGTTTTGCATCAGTGACATTCTTTCCCCCGTCGTGCAGAGACCTTTTACCACCAGCATCACCCGCTACTCTGGTTTCTCCACTATTCCTCCTTGGATCAAATCTTGGGACCACAAGGGTATCCCCTCTCACTTTGTTTACTTTCCTTTCCAGGTTACATTCCGGCGTGGAGATCTCCCGAACATCTCCCAACCATCTCCCCCAACTTCCTAGTTTAAAGCTCTCTTGATGAGGTCGGCGAGCCTCCATCCTAGAATTCTATTTCCCTCCTTGCTTAGATGAAGTCCATCCTGAGCGAACAGTCGTCTATCCGTAAACGCTTCCCAGTGACCGTACATCCCAAAGCCCTCCTTATAACACCACTCCCTAAGCCATCTGTTGATCGCCATAATCTTGTCACTCCTTCGTCGCCCCGCTCTAGGAACTGGCAGAATCCCACTGAAGATCACCTGAGCCTCGATGTCTTTGAGCCTCTTCCCCAGTCTGGCATAGTCCTCCTTGATACAGTCCAGCGAGTAACTAGCCGTATCATTTGTTCCCACATGAAGGATAATCAACGGATTCTTTCCCGCTCCCGCTAAGATCGTATTCAGCCTCAGGTCCACATCCTGTATCTTAGCCCCTGGCAGACAGCACACCCTTCTGTTCTCCCGATCAGGTCTAGTTACAGGCCTATCCACTCTTCTCAGTAAAGAGTCTCCAATCACGTAAACTTGCCTTTTCCTGGCGACAGTGCGATTCTGCGGTCTATTCCCCACAGCAGGTGGTCGCAATTCCTTACGATTTGTATTCGCCCTCACAGTCCTCCTAGGGCTCACACTTGGTGTCGCCTCCATCGACTCCTCCCCTCTTTCTGCAGGACTAGCTGCTCGCCTCTTCTTCCTCGCCCTTTGTCCTTCAGCAGCCTGCTGTGCTCCATCTTCATTTCCCAACTCAGCAAACCTGTTCCTGAGTTCTACGTCTCCATCACTGGCCCGTCTTTTCCTCTGCCTGGTTCTCCTAGTCACATGCTGCCACCGTCCACTTTCCTCACCCAGCAGCCCCTCCTCAGAGTCCTTTGGTCTTGCTTCTATCCGCTCGTCTGAGCTTGTCCCCTGCGCCTCATCATGTCTGTGTTCCATCAACTGCTCAAATCCCCTTCTAAACTCAGCCAGAGTTTCCACTTGCATCTCCAGTCCTCTGACCTTTTCCTCCAGCAGCTCTATCAGGCGGCACTTCATGCAGATGAAACTCCTTTCAGGTGCTCCCTCTAGGACCATGTACATGCCGCAGCTACCGCATCCAGTCATCCTCAGTGTGTCTGCACCTGCTACCTCTGCCTCCATCGTAGCGCTCCAACTGTGTGCCTGGCAATCCACGCCTCACACCACTCTGCAGGCCACCAAAGAGGGTTGGGCTGCTCGCAGACCCCTGCCTCTTCCCTGGTCTGCCTTCCTGGTTCCTCTGCCTTGGTCTCCCCTGAAACCTCCCCCTGGAAACTCCCACTGAAACTCCCCTGTTAGCCGCTCTGTTCACCGCCTCCTGTGCCGCTGCAGCTGACTGTGCCGCTGCCTGAGTGCCTGGCTCCTTATATAGGACCCCTAATCAGGTAAGCCCCGCCCCCAACTCAGGGCTCAGCCTCGCTCCCAGCACACAGCCCCTAGCAGCCTGCACACACACTCACTCACACACAAACACCACAAACTACAAAAACCTGCTCCTCCAACAGCACTCCCACTGAAACTCCCCTGTTAGCCGCTCTGTTCGCCGCCTGTGTTACATCCATAACTCAACATGCTCTTCAAATACGTTGTAAATGCATTACAGTCGGAGTTGAAGAAATTGAATGTCAAAGTTACTGTGCATGATGATTTCTGTCATATGAAAATAACAGACACTTTTGTGAAATGATTTAGAATCCACACATTACACACTTTGCTTTTTACATTCTCGCCAGTTCCTTACCCACCTTCTAATTATATTCTCCACCACTGCTTGTGTGGAGGAAAGTATGAATAACACTTTTGTTCATTGACTGCTACAGAATGGAGGAATATTTTCCCTCTGAGGCTTTATGATCCATAAGACCACTACATTTGGATTGGTGATAGCAGATTAGTTTGGGATTTGTCTCATTCAAAAATTATTGACAATGGTAATTCATCACAATCATTTTACCAAGGTGTCATAGCAAACCATAGCTCACGTTGTAGATGGCATTTCTCACTTCAAAATGTAAACACTGATATTTATTTGGGATGAGCTGGGCCATCCGGGGGGGTGGGGGGCAAGTGAAGCAATTTGCCCCAGGCTCTGTGTCCTGCAGGGGCCCTGCGAGCCCTGGCCTGACGGCTGTCCGGGTCTTTGGTGGCATTTTGGCGGCGGGGGGGCATTTCAGTGCTGCTGAAGACGCGGAGCAACTAAAGGGCCCTCCCAGCGCCGAAATGCCACCAAAGACCCGGACCGCCGCCCGATGAGTACAAGGGCCGCAGCTCCCCTGCTTTGCCCCAGGCCCCCTGAATCCTCTGGGCGGCCCTGGGGATGAGAAGGAACTCCATGCTCGAGGGTTCCTGGTTATTTGGTTTCCACGGGGTTGGGGCTTCACTGGAAAAAAAGGTTTCAAACACTTTAAATGCTAGAATTTGGAAGCTTTAGCATCTCCAATAATATTTTTATTATCTAGTTGCCAATAAGGATCAGCTCAGCTGACCTGTTGAGTCCTTTAATGGAGTCAGAGTGTAACCACTGTTGGAAAAAGATGTGTCATTCCAGCAGACATTAGCCCAGATTGTCAAAGAGAGAAGCCTAAAGTTAGGCTCTTAAATAAGTGATGTGGCTGTCACAAGTGCTGAGCACCTGGGATTCCCAAGGAAGTCTATCAAATCTCTTGTTTGATAGCCTGAATGAGGATTTAGGAGCCTGACTTTTGAAAATCTTATCCTCAGTCTTCAGAATAGGTATACCAAAATTCTGATTTATTGTCCTTTGTTTCTGGCAAGGAGCACTGAGCATGAAACGGAGGGCAAGTCCTTAAAAAGGACAGCCAAATGATATTGCAAGATGATCACAAAAGATGGCAGTGGTGAGACTGTAAAGAGGCCTTGTTAGGTGTGTGTCATTACAATTCATTATGTTGTGCTTTATGTTAGGAATCAATGCCATGAGAGTATATTCACGTTGTGACATTTGTTAATTATATTTGTGTATTCATTTTATTGTACTCAGTCTTAATTTTTTTTGCCCTCTTTATAATCTCGATCACAAGAACTGGGTTTTTAATCATGCAACCACTTTGTGAAAAACTGCAGGGGGTGTATGATACCAACCTGACCTTCCCGGAGCTTTATAATTGCATTAGTTCGTCATTTTTCATTAAAAAAAAACAACAACAGAGTTCTTGGCTACCCACAATAAGGTGCAGAATGCCCAGCCAATTAAAATATAGACACATTAACGATAAAAGCAACACAATAACTGATTTATTTAATTAGTTTCTCAGTGGAAACTGATTTGATTATGCTCTTTCTCGGGCACTGTAGACACAATGGGACATACAAATTCAGACTTGAAATAAGGATCAATTTTTTAAAAGTGAAGGTGTTTTGCCACTCACAATTGCTAAAGCAACCCCCATCCTTGTGACTCCTTGTTGTTTTTTCCTTTTGAAACTGATTGCCACTACACTGCACTGGGCTGCTAATGCTACCTGGCTGCAAATAGGTGGTCCATTTCAAACATTCTGCACACACATTATCCAAAGAGATCCAGAAGGAAGTGATTCTTCATGCATCCTGACTGTATTCTGCAATTGATAGTTTTCATGTGTGGCTACACCTCAGTAATATAGCCCTAGATTTGAGTGTAATCTTTCCAGTGAGCTTGCCCATAGGTCTCATAAACTTGTTTTAGTGCAGCTTTAAGTCAAAGCTACCATGGAGGCAGCCAGATAGCATTGCACAGGAAAATCCATTACAGAACACATCTGCACTTATATTTCCTACTTATAAATGTTGTGTATGGGGTTTACATTCTTCTGAATGCAGCATTATTGTCCTTCTGAATAGGGACTTGCAAAACATAACAATTTCAAATGTAAAATGGAGTTTAATTCTGGGGGAAAGTACTAAGTTAATTTGTCTCTTTATTCATAGATATTGCCCTGTTTTGAGCAGTAGTTCCAGCAGAGAAGAATTTGGTGGATATTCTATCAATAACAAGAAATGCTTCTGCAAAACAAGAACTAGAAATACCCAGTGCTTTACATTATCTCTGAAGTAAAACCTAGTGGAACTCAGTTCCTAGTTCAGCAAGACTTTTAAGCATAAGCATGTAAGTAGTCACAAGCATGTGAAGTCAATGGCTCGATTCCCATACTTAAAGCTAGGCATGTGTTTAACCTTGCTGACTTGGGACCATAATATATCAGCTTCCAGTGACAGTTTTAGCTAACCTACATCCCCATCTGATAATAATGAGTCATCCTTAAAACTCAGGTTCTTTTTAATTCTTATGGACTCGTCTAGGTATGCTAAAGACATTATGAACATAGAGCAACTGAGCAGTGGACTTACATAGAGGCAGTGGATATTGCAGACATTTCCCACCAAACAATGGCGAACTTGTATCTGAAAACTGCATTGCCTTTTCCCGAGTCAAAATGCCTTTTGCTTTAGCTGCCTTAGGCTGATCCAGGCACAGCACAAGGTATGCAGTCTGTTTCCAACAATGGGAGTGGCTGTCCCACTTTGCGAAATGTGGCGTGCTTGCTTTGCAAATCACCTACTTTGTCTGTCTACAACTAGGACAGCCAGTTATGCTTCAAGCTGTGAGAAAGAGAGATAGGAAGACTAGAAAAAGAAATCCTTTCCCATTTGTAACTTCCCCGTCCAGCTAAAAGAATACCTACTAATAAGAACATCAATGTTTTTCTTCTCAGGTGATCTGTTTTGGGGAGGATATTTCCTGAAGTTGTATAGAAAGAAGTTATGCATTTTTCCTTATCATTAACATAAAGAGCACAGGGCAAATGATTCATTACGTTCATTGGGCCACAGTCCAGAGTAGCAAAAGTATCTCTATTAAAGCCTCTGGAATATACCACTCTCCAGCATGTAATGGGATTTTGTAGCATCACATAGCTGCATGCTTTAATTTCTCTCTTGCTACATTGACTATGTTAGATACACTAAAATGCACTTAATAATCTTTAGGTACAAGTACGTATATCAGTCAAATGACCATAGGGTTAATTAGCACCATTGCGCAGGTCAGAGTTCTTATTAACATATGGGTAATTTCATCAGAAAAATGAATGAAGACACAATCAATGCACCAATCTGAAGGAAATTTGAGCTTTTAAAAACACTTAAGGACTTTCTAAAACAATTTAATAACCACATTATTTATGCATGTAAGGGCAAATGTCGCAGCAAAGATGGGAGAAGACCATCCCATACACCTCTCACAAAACGCAATTGCATGTACTAACAATGATTTCAATGTCAAGAGGCCTGTTTGGGCCCAGAGTTGCCTGATTTGCATGTGCAGTTGGGGTAACTGCAAATGCAGAAGTGCAACAGTGCATGCCTCCAAGTCACATGAGCTTGTTATAGAGTTGCATACATATCAATATGCAGTTTTCCCATTATAAACTCCTGCTTTCAGTCTAGGAACGAATGTTTGTCTCTGGCACTTCAAATGAATCTCATCACAATTCCATGAGGAACAAATAATATTTTGGGTTGTCTTTTCATGGGTTATTTTTGCCATCCTCTGTCAGGAAAACCCAATCTAGGGTCAGCTTCTAAACTGCTGTAAGTCAGTTTGACACCAAGGAAGTCCATGCTCATTTACACCAGCTGAGGAACAGCCTCTTCAGTTTAAAAGCTAAGAACAATGATAGATGTAAGCAAAATATTTTTAGTGACCTATGAGTTTCCATCCTTCTGCTCTCATAAGCCTCCCCAATCTGCTCATAGCGTTTTTTTATGAAAATATATTATGCAGTATATGCATGATAGACTAGTGTGAAAGCAAAAGTCTGGCCAGGATTCCAGCAAGGTTTCTATCTGAGTGGGTCAGCACATGAGCAAGGCAGTTTAGCTGAAGTGTGTACACTTTACAAACGTACTGTGTGGTAACAGTAAGCAGGGTGACCGATTAACCTTTCTCATCATGTGCTAGCCCTATCTCTCACTTTTACTGTTTGTCCTAAAAACTCAGCCCAAATCTAGGGAAGAGTTCAGTTCCCAACATGTAAAGAGAGTAGTTAGGGTAAGACACCTTAAAATTTAGGGTTAGACTCAGACAACGCAAAATTTATCTCATTCTGTCTCAAAACTAGGATTTAGGTGTGCAATGAATTACCACATAAATTAACCGGTACCTCATCTAAATGGGCGGAGAAGGGAAAAGAGCTGCAGATCTAAGTAAGTGCAGGATTCAATTTTGTAAGTAATATCATATGCCAAGGGACTATTCTGACCAGACTCTGTTAGACAGCCAAAGCCCCTGACAAAGAAATTAGAACTCGAGGGAAATGATGAAATGCAGCAAGAATGATTTGTGTAGCTCTTAAATTATCTTTATGGGCTTAGATTGGCAAAAGGACTTGGCAAGGATCAAGGGATCAAATTCCATGAGGGAGAATTCACTCACAACGAGTTAAGTAGTAGATTCTGCATTTTGCCGAAGCATGCATCCAGGGAGCTGTGGCTAAAACAGACCATTTCTGATTCCATTTAGCAAATGTGGTGTCCACTGCACAGGAGAATTACTTTGAAAACACGTCATTCATAACCTCTCTCGCAATGCCTCTGCACCCAACTCTATATCACTGAAATCAATGGAGTTTTGCTTTTCACTTCAATGGGCTTCAAGCGTGTGTTCCAAGTTAAACACGTGCTTAAGTGCTTTGCTGTAGCGGGATCTAAGTGAACATAAGATATGACAAATACAGGAACTCCTCACCTAAAGTCGTCCCAGTTAATGTTTCAATGTTAAGTTGCTGATCAATTAGGGAACATGCTCATTGAAAGTTGTGCAATGCTCCCTTCTAATGTCGTTTGGCAGCCGCCTGTTTTGTCCACTGCTTGCAGGAAGCGCAGCCCATTGCAGCTAGCTGGTGAGTGGTTGGAACCAGGGTGGACCAACAGCCCCCTATCAGCTCTCCCCTCCTCTTAATTCCCTGTGCAGCACCTGTCCCTGCCCCCACTTCCATGTGCTGCTCCTGCCCTCTGCCTTGGAGCTGCTCCCAGAGATTCCTGCTTGCTGTATGTGGGCAGAGGGGAAAAGGTGGGGCTGTCAGGGTGTCTCCCCCTCCCCCTTGCTCCTGCACGCCACTTAGCCCATCTTCCGCAGAGCGGTGGGGACACACGATGGAGGGAGGGAGCTTCTAGGCAGTACCACCATCTCAGGTCTCAGCAAGCTGATTTAATTAACAAGGCACTTAAGCCTGGGAGTCAGCTCCTTAAAGGGGAAATGCACTTTTTTTTTCTCTCACATGCAGGCTGTGTGTCTCTGTCTGCCCTCCCTCCTTTCCTGCTGCCTTGTACAGTGCTGTGAGACTTAACCCTTCAGGACTCAGTTAATTGCTAGTTCATTTAGCAGTGAGGCATCTCCTGGGAAATATCCCACCCGCTGACTCCTCCACCTAAACCAAGCTTCATAATCATCACTGTGTGCCAGTATTAAATTGTTTAAAACTTGTACTGCGTGCGTGTGTGTGTATATATAGAGAGAGCAAGCAAGAGAGAGGGAGAGAGAGAGAGATAAAATATAGTATTTTGTCTGCTAAAAAAAAATTTCCTGGAACCTAACCCCCTCATTTACATTAATTCTTACGGGGAAATTGGGTTCACTTAACATCATTTCACTTAAAGTTGCATTTTTCAGGAACATAACTACAGTGTTAAGTGAGGAGCTCCTGTAGCTGCTATGCCAAGGAGAACCAGACACATTTTTGTCTCTTTGAAAAAGGAAAAATGACTAACTCAATTTTGTTCAATTTTTTAAAATTGGCTGCTGATTGGACTTGGCTCATTTCATATTATAGAAAATGTTATAGGCGTTCAAATATTGCCATGATTTCTCCTGTTTAAAATACTAAAAATATGTCTGACTTTTGCAGTTCTTGAACCAGCCGTAGCAACAGCACTCCAAACTTTCAGAAGCTCGGTTTATCCTCCTTGGAAATAGCTGGTTAATATTCTACTATTTTAAATATGGAATGGATATATACAAGAAATATGTTCTTAAGTGATATTTACATTCCACTTTTTCTATGTATTTTGTTATAATTTGTTGTGCTGAAGAATTGATGAAGCTTATAAATCTTGGTGCCGTTGAAGTGAATGATTTCCATTCAGAAAGAAATCTCATAGTTTTCTGGCAGCACATCTTTTGCAGGATTAAGACAAAACACTAATTGTCATAAGCCAAGCACTGTCCTATACATCAGTGCAAGTAAATAGCAGCATTACTGACCACAGGGACTAACAAAGTCCTTGGGAATGAGGCACTTTTCCTTAGATAAAATGAGTTGTATATTTTGAGTCAAGAGAAAGATTATATTAATCTCTATGAAAACTCAATGGCAGTAAACATCTAACTTCATATAAACTACACACAAAGATTTCATCATCTTGCTGATATATTTCTTTAACAGGAAGACATCTAACAAGATGAGTGAATCTCTGTGGTTCAAAGTTTGAGCTTCAGATAACAAACCAAAAGCTTTGCTACTTAGCCAAAGTTTTTCTGAAGTATATCAGCCTCTTGGGGCTGCAGAATTGGATGCGAAATTTCACAAGAACAAACTTCCCCATGAGATTTCTACTACTTCTTTCTTCCAGGTTGACTGTAAATGTAGAAGGAAAAGAGCTTTCACTGCATCATTTTGGCAATTCTGCCTCCATTCCCAGGTGAAAGCTGGAAAGATATGAGGACAAGAACATGAAACGTAACAAAATAAGATAAAACTTTGCCTGCTGATGTCACCGTAAGTGTTGCACGAAGCTCTGGGACCTCCTCACTTTGATTTATCTCTGCTATTTATTATTTAAAACTGCAACTAGTATTAGTTGTAGTTCCTACTAAAGCATCTGTATGAAATAAAAGCGGGTTTTATGAGCTAATACCAAACCAGAAGTGCTGAGGCAATAACTTCACAGAGGCCTGTGGCCTGGCATCAGAAAAGCGAACAAGAGGTCCTGAATCAGGAACTTTAGAGGCGTCTGCATTGATATTAGTCAGTATAAACCAGGACGCCTAGAGCTAGTTACCTCACAGAAGCCTGGGCCTTGACATCAACCCAGCAAGCGCGAAGTGTTGATTAAGTGACCTCACAGGGGCTGGAACCCTGATTCTCTTCCTTCCTCTGTGCCATGTCCCATCACACAAGATGCTGCAGTGACACTTCCCTCACATTCACCCAGGATGATGTGCAGCCACTGCAACTGGTGAGGTCCCCTCCCTTCTATTTCCATTTCCTCTGGTTGTATTCATCTGCAGTAAGCTATGCATCTATAAACCTCCTCTCTTGCATGCTATGGTTGGCCCTGGAAAGTGGCTTGTCGAACATTTTTGTTCAGTAAAAAAGAAGTCTTCTAAGTGGTTCACTGAATTTCTTTACAAGTCACATCTTTGAAAGAGCCTCGTATTTCTTTGTGTGTGTCAATAGCGCATCACATGCTTTGAGTGTCGGCAGTTGCTTTTGTGTTGCTAAGTGGGGATGCTATTTTGTCATGATGTGGGGTTGAACGCGGCCATAAATTTACCACCCAGATTTCTGGTTTGTTGACACCTCCTTTTTCCCTACCTTGCTCTCTCTCTTCACAGTTTATTAGGGCTGCTTTTTAGTTTGCAAATCCCACTATCTTTGCTCATTGCTCTCCGTCTCTGCAGCTTGTGCCCATCCTCTCAGATCCTTGTTCTCCTTTCCATTCCCGTTTCTCTGCACAACCTTCCCTAACTTTTCTGAACATCTCTTCTCTCTCAGTCCGTACTCAAACCCTCAGTTTCTGAACAGATTCAAATAAATCTGTGCTCAAATCGTGTGTAGACAAGGCCCTTGAAAATGCCATTTTGATTGTGAGAATAGTTTAAAATTCAGTGAAATTATGTTTTGAAATAAAGTTAGAACAAAACAGAAAATCAATCATTACACTTTATATTTAAAAAGTTAAAATAAAAAGAATCACATTCTAAACAAAACATTTCAAAATCTGTTGAAATACGTTTCAGTAGACCCAAAATTATTTTTGATTTTTTTTATTTTACTTTGAAATTTTTTTTCCAAATTTTGCCTTTTCATCTCCTCAAAATTCCAAAAATTATGATCTGATTCTCCACTGACATGCACTTTCTATGGCCTGTTTATAGCTGCATAAAATGGAAAACAATGCAAGATCAGAACAACTGGTGCTGACAGCTGCTTTGCTCAGGCACAAATGAGCATATAAGGGGCGAGTCGATCGAGAATCAGACCTCAAATCTTTATGGGCCAGATTTTGATACTCTTGTCGCACTCCATGCATATTTCCATTGGGCCAGATCTTCAGCTGATGTAAATCAAAGTAGGTGCACTAACTTCAGTGGAACTATGCCAGCATACACTATCTGGAGACATGACCGAATGACAAATATAATCTGGACCCAAACTCCTGAATGAATTTTTTTCTAACCTTTCCTTAGGTGTTAAAGGTTTTGTATCTTTTTTTTTAAATCACTTGCTCTCACTGTGTTCTCACAGTTGGCTAACCCCATCTCTGGTTTATGTGCTGGTCAGCTAATATACATATGGAAGTTAAGACTGTGGGGTGGTCTACACTAGCTGAGGGAATTGATCTAAGATACGCAACTTCAGCTATGTGAATAGCATAGCTGAAGTCAAAGTATCTTAGATTGAGTTACCTACCGTCCTCAGGGCCCGGGATCAACGACCGCGGCTCCCCCCGTCGACTCCGCTACCACCGTTCACGTTGGTGGAGTTCTGGAGTCGACAGGAGCGCGTTCGCAGATCGATATATTGTGTCTAGAGATGTGATATATCGATCCCCGAGGAATCAATTGCTTCCCGCCGATATGGCCGATCGTGAAGACATACCGACAGTTAACGTACATATCAGATGACTTTGATCTGTTGTGTGCAAACATTCGTTTAGAGATTTACGAAAAACATTCAACTCTTTACACACTTCTGACATAGTTGCTCATTCTTAATACTCAAATATTGTCTTTAATAATGAATTGATAGTGCTTAACAGAGAACACAGAAGCTCTCCTGTTAAACCTAACTCTAAATTAAATGAATATTTTAGACTCTCAATTGAAAGTGTTACCGATAAGTCTTAAATTAGTGCTGCTTTCCTGTCTGGTGCTTGAGTCATTCCCAGAGAGGCTAAGCTTGCCTTTCTGCATTACATTATGCGTGAATTTTGCTTAAATGTTTAACTTCATTTTATTGTTGGGATTCTTGATGAAAATAGTTAACTGATTTCTATTGAGTGCCAGAGTGCTAAGTCCAAGCAAAGCAGGCTATAAAGAGAACATGATCATTGCTATTGACAGTGTGCATAAACTTGATGGGAAAACTTGAATCTTGCCCTAGTTATACTACGGTTGTATGGTTGAGTTGTATGGTTGACTTTGCCACAGTAAACAGTTAAACATGGTTAGGGGAGCTGAGGTCAGCTACCTTGGCCTGCTTAGTTCTATGGCAAACAAACCATTTACATTTTTATAATATCTTACTAAAGAAAAAGAAGGGAAAGCAGTCAAAACATTTGAAATGGAAATTATTCAGTAAACTTCTATTTTAACAATAGCTGATTGTTCCCTTTGCCTTTAGCCACAGTGTTCTTATATGGAAAAACAACGTTTGACAGTTTTTAGGGGTATTTAAGATATTTCTGACTGTCTTATGTGGCGGATGGAGAGAAGTGAGTTGAGATGGAGTGGAGCTGCTGCTCTTGCTCCTGCTGAAGTCTGAGCCTGTTCCCTTAAGAGAAAACAAGGCAAATGCACACAAAAGAAAAAAAAGCACCAACAACAAAAGAGCAAAGATAGAAAATGCAGCTTCTGTTTGCGGTGCTGACTCTCACTTGCAACCTCCCTGTTGGAGAAACACAGGTCCAACCTATGGTCTGATCAGCCATTCTGAGACCTAGCAAACTGGTATCGGCACTAGGCTGCTTAGGATGTTGCTTTTAGCTGCCTCCCTGATTACAGGATCAGATGGTCTTGGCAAAGAGATACTCCTGTCCAGCTAATCCTGACTCTGTTTAGACAGAAGGCAAAATAGAGACAGGAAAGAGAAGAAGGAAAAGGACACATGAAGGAAGAGGGGTTAGAAAAGGAACTCAAGTCTCAAATCAGAGGTGGCATTTAGGATTTAGCTGACACCAGCAGAGGTGGCCAGTCTCCTTCTGGCCCAGTCTGGTCAGGACATCTCCCAGGATCAGGATAACAACAGCCCAACAGTATTATGGTAAATTGTGAGGTCCCAGGGAATGGTAGGGGGGATAGCAGCCATGATGGTGACATTCTCCTCTCCGTCCACCCATCACCCAGACATTAGCTTTTACCCACCCCCACACACATACACACACAAAAGACATTTTAAGGACCCAAAAGGGAGTGAGGGTAGAATAACCCACTCCTTCCTTATTTTATTTACCAACTAGACCTACTGTGCAACACACCAATTTAGGTCTAGTAATTTCCAATTGCATTCTCTTTTCTAGTCGCAATCTTAACATAGTCCTTGTCATCTCAGTAGACCTTTTTTAATTAGACTAATTCAGTCTTTTTGTCTTTGAATTGCACTGACTTTTATAAGCAATTGTATGTAGCAAGCTGAGTTGGACTTTGGTTGCCTTGGATTAACTAGAGAACAAGCCTCTACACAGCAGACCCCTGCCCCGAAGATAGACTTCCAGGAAAGCAGGGGGAGAGGCCATTTTTTTCTTATTGTCTGGTCCAAAGCCAGTTGAGGACACAGAGAGCTTTTGCACAGATTTCATTGGGCTTTGGGTCAGGCCCATTGTCATTAGACTCACAGACTTCAAGGTCAGAAGGGACAAGTATGATCATCTAGTCTGATCTCCTTCACAATGCAGGCCACAGAATCTCACCCATCCACTTCTGTATCAAGCCTGTGTCTGAGCCTTTGAAGCCCTCAAATCATGGTTTAAAGACTACAAGGTGCAGAGAATCTTCCAGCAAGTTAACCATGCTCCACGCTGCAGAGGAAGATGAAAAACCTCCAGGGCCTCTGCCAGTTTGTCCTGGAGGAAAATTCCTTCCCAACCCCAAATATGGCAATTAGTTAAACCCTGAACATGTGGGCAAGACTCACCAGCCAGCACCCAGGAAAGATTTCTCTGTAGTAACTCAGATCCCATCCCATCACAGACCATTGGGCATATTTAGTAGTAGTAATCAAAGACGAATTAATTGCCAAATTAGGCTATGCCATTATACCATCTCAGCCATAAACTTACCAAGCTTAGTCTTGAAGCCAGATATGTCTTTTGCCCCCACTACTCCCCTTGGAAGGGTGTTCCAGAACTTCACTCCTCTGATGGTTAGAAACCTTCGTCTAATTTCAAGTCTAAACTGCCTGATAGCCAGTTTATATCCATTTGTTTTTGTGTCCACATTGGTACTGAGCTTAGTGTTCTGGTACCACCAAACGGCCCTTGTCAGGGCTGGGATCGTGTTATATCAGGCACTCATCTAGAAATGGACTCTGCCCCGAGGCACCTATGATCTAATTTGAGACAAGAAGCCACAAGTGGAAGGGGAAGTAGTGCATGACATGGCCTGAATCACCGCAGCCAACATGAAGGTATGTGGCATAGGTAGGAACACCGGAATTGCCAGAGACAGTTTGACTAGCAATCCAGCTAGGCTGCTGTCCTGCCTCTGATAGAGGCCAGTGCCAAACCTCACACTGGAGAGCTCGGCAGAAAGCACCCATGTTACAAGTTTCTTCCTAACTCAAAGCAGTTTGCAGTTGGCTTGTGTCCTAAAGCAGGAGAATTGATAGCCTCCTAACATTTCTAGTGGTGCTAGGGTAACTCCAGACTGCCTTTCTATTCCTAACGCCTAATCCTTTTCTGAATCCTGCTAAGCTCTTTGTTGCAACAGTAATGTGTGGCAGCTAGTTCAATAAGTTAATGTGGGTGGGGAGAGAATACAATTTCTTCTGATCAATCCTACATGAATCGGTTTTAATTTCATTGTTGTCCTTTGTTCTTGTAGTGTGAGTAAGAGTAAAGTGGAACAACTGACTTACATTCCCTGTGCCATTCATCATTTTGTTGTATATCTGTCTAGCACTTCACAGCTTATCCATTTCCTTTCTCTTCTTTTTCTCTTCTCTCACTTTAGAGTAGTTTCTTGACTCAAATCATTTTTCTCAGCTCTGCTACTTCCCTGAAATGCATGCCACAACTTACTGGGACGCCTGGTGCAGCCTGCTGTAGAGCACACCAATTAGCTAGGCCATATTGCTAGATTATAAAACCAGTGGTTGAAAGCATCCTAATTGGTTGATATTGGAAAACTTGAAATGGCACTATACTTCCAGTGTGGCATTCTGAACATATGGAGACCAAATGTCCCAATTTTATAGGGACAGTCCTGATTTTTGGGTCTTTTTCTTATATAGGCTTCTATTACCTCCCACCCAACTGTCCCGATTTTTCACACTTGCACTCTGGTCACCCCTATCTGGACAACTCTAGTTGGACAACATTGTGATGCCCCTACGTGCTTCCAAGTGCATGCTGTTAGCTCATTTGCTCCTTTTCCTGAGTAAATGGTATCCTGGGGCTGGTCATTTAACACAAGCACAAATGTGTTCCACTATATTTTCAGATAACAGAATGACTAGTGAAGCCATCTTGGTTTTTTAGGCCAGAGAAAAGCCCCTTTGCCCCAAACCCTGCCCAGACAGCAGAATAGTTATTTGCCAAGTGATGACCATCTGTTTCAGAAGAGCAGAAGAGCTGTTTCCCAAAGCCAGATCTGCAGAGCAAGGGTGTCTTCTGGTCAAAGTTTGGTGACCATCACAGTCATCTACCCATATTCAAATACATGCCATGACCCTAGACATTTCAATGAAGGTTCAGTATATGTTAAACATCCAGCCAATGCAAAGTTCCTTCCTTTGTTCCGTGAGTGGAGTTTTCACTGCAGAGCTTTGCCCAGGCAACTGTTCAAAATGTCTACTATTAATGTAACCTGCAGAGAGAAGTAAATGAATCAAATCCCCACTAAAACCATAGGTGCTTATGCAATAGCTTCTATACAATGCTGTGTTCTTTGGTTTTATTGAGTGACTGTAATTAACAAATTGACCTAGTTCTTTGAAATCTTCTGGGGGACAGGTCCTACAGCCACTTGTTTCCTTAGGAGAGATTCAGCTCATTGCAGTGAGCACTGTGGGCAGATTTCTGTTCGGGTTAAGTGAACACAGCCGCTTGAAACTCAAGGCTCCCTTTGGCACCATGGAGAGTCCTGACAAAAGACAAGCATTTTGCAGAGGCAAAATTGAAACTTAAAGGAGGCTGAAGATGCCCAGTGGAGGAAAGGTTGGGGAACCCATCTCATCTTTCCTGGGTTGGGGGATGGAACCATATTTCAGGAAGGCTGCACAGATGGGGAAAGTCATTTCAAAAGTACATTTAATTTCTTTGGCCTCATCAGCTTTCTGTATATAACCTCAAAAACCAAAGAGCCAGACTAACAGGCTCTCTCATTAGGAGGAAGGCTCTTAGTAGCTCAGCCATGCGAGTAATCAACCGGATTGCAAGGACCTTAGCACCAGTCAGCAGCTCATACGTGATTTTGTGTAACTAGTGATTCCGCAGCCTGTAAGCTTCCAGTAAAAGCATTTTATTTTTTTGCCCTTCACTAGGATACACTGTATGTTAGATGGCTCTTTCCTGACACTTTGAGGCCTGCGCTAATGGCATCTGATAAAAGATGTCATTGATTTTCATTCGGCTAAGTAGTTTACTCATGCTCCACCTTTCTTCTTCTATTCTTCTCCCGTGTTGGGAATAATCCAAGTGGCTCCTTTGGTCTTGCCTCTTTTGCACAGCGTGGTGCACATAAATATTTCAGCTCCTTCTCGCAAAGTCGCTCAGGGGAAGGAATAACGATTGGACTTTTGTGAAATCTGCTGCATGGTAATTCTCTGCAAACAACCTTAGAACGGCAGGTCTGCACGTAGAGAGCACAAACTGCTGTGGGTGACTGCATAGTGGGGTGAACGAATGGATGGCTAAATGAAGAAGAAGACAGTGTAGGTTTTCCCAAGAGCTCAGCCGTCAAGGCTCACAACAGGGGGATCCCACTGGATTCACCATTGTTCTCAATAGGAGCTGTTAATTGCTGAACCCTGTGGTAAATCTAAGCCCTTCATGTAGGTGCCTAGAGGGGAGCTGGGCTCTTTTGAAAAGCATGCACACTGAATTATGTCAATGAATAAATAGAGAACTTGGCCTACTGGCTTACTGATTGCCAGCCTTTGTCTATTACCAACCTACTGTGGAGCTACTCACAGTATAGTACTTACGCTCTGCAGCACACTACATGCATCACATTTGTTTGCGTTTACAGTGATTCATGTGGGGCACATTTTGGAACTAATGTGGATGAAAGTTGTAATTCCATGAACACTCCATCATCATTTATCAACACCCAGGCAAGACTGGAGTTTTCTTTCAGCAAAAGCTGCTTCAATAAACACAGTGGGGCTGGTACAAAAGGCAAAAACCTCAATGTAATTCATTGTCTTTTACAACTGACCTGAGAATTCATCTGAGATGCAGGCCTGAGTCTCCTTGATAGCTCCAGGGTAGATCCCAATGAAAAGCACTTAGTGTGACTTTAGAACAATCAATGACAATGCTTATTGCTCAAATCAAGATTTCTACTGAACAATGCACTTCCTCTCTTTGTTGCGGCCATTTACTAATAGGCTGTTCTTGATCTAGAGTTACTGCAGTGTGTCTGGCAGCAGCAATTAATCCCTCCATAATCTCACTCTCCTTAAAGCACTGTTGCTATCACAAGCAAAATGGGGGAATACCCAAAACATCCTTAAATACTATGTAGAACTTGCATAGTGCTTCACAAGTTCAAAGGACTCTACTGATATTTCTGTGACTTCGGTGGAACTTATGCACCTGCTTGAATATTTTATTGGTGGGAAGGATTATTCATGTGTATAAAAGTTAAGCAGGTGTTGAAATGATTTTCTAAATTGGAGCCTTAACTGTATTTAGCAATATCAGGTTTGTGAGGCACAGCTAAGTAGCTTTAATATCTTCCAGTAGAGGGCAGTGGTACACTTCTACAGTCGCTATATCCTACATGGTTAATATTATCTCAGTTTTATAGCTGGGGAATTGAGGCAAAGAAATTAAGTGAACAATGAAAATCTGCGAAGAAGCACAGGTTAGAACTCTGGTGTTCCTGACACTGAGACCTGGGCTCCAAAGTGAAGAAGTTGTGATGAAGAATTTGAGCCTCTGTTTCTATTCACAAAAATGTTCTAAATGTAACTGAGATCAGAATCCAGTTGTAGGTGTGTCTCTTTGTGAAGTCTATTCAAAGTATTTAGAAAAACTGTACTGCAATTCTAATGAGAATAAATGTTATCGTGACCTTTGCTTATAGTTCAACTGTTCTTCCAATAATTCCAGCCTATTTTAGTTAGTACTTTGGTTTCCTGTCCTGGGAGGTATCTGGAAGAGCAGAACTGCAGAGAGAGAAAATAAAGGAAAATGTTGGCCCATAAAAGGCTTGATTCAGCATCACTTTGGCCATTCATAACACTAACCCAACCAAGTCTTGCTGTTTCAGAATCAACATACAAGCTTCTGCCTCGGAGAAAAGGAAAGGCTCTGTATATGAAAGGGAACAATATGCAAACACAGTAAAAATGCCCCTTAACAGTGAATCACCTTTCACTGCACTACTGTGCAATGGGGGAATTTCATGCAAGGGAAGCCTGTGGAAAGACCCCAACCTAGAGGCGTCATCACTGCTTCAATACAAGTGGGGAGGCTGGCTGTGGAGTGAGCACTTGGGAGCCCTGCACACACCCCCCGCCTGGCATCAGGGCCGTCCTTAGGCATAGGCAGAATAGGCAGCAGCGTAGGGCCTCACTCTCCCTGGGGGCACCACTCTGCAGGCAGCCCAGACAGTGTAGAAGCAGGGCTGCTGGGTCCTAGGGAGAGCCGAATGCAGCACAGTCTGAGGAATGGGATTGGCTGCTGGGGTCTCTGGGAAGGGGAGGGGGTGGGGGTTGGGGAAGGAGCTCACCTGTGAGTGACTCTTTCCCCCCGGCTGAGGTCAGGTGAGGCAGGCTCTGTGGCTCTGGAACCAGTATCCTTTGTTGTCCCCCATAACATCCATTCTTCTCTCCCCCGCCCCACGGAGCACCCCCTCCTTTCTCCCTCCTCCCCAGGAGCACCCCTCTCTGTCTCCTCCCTCCCCTCCGTCAGGGCTGGGTTGGGTGAGGTGCTGGCGGGGAAGGGAGGCTGGCTGGCTGCTGAGGAATGAAAGTGAAAGTAACTCACTTCCTGGGCAGGCAGCCAGGATTGGAATGTCACACAGGGCTTGGCTGGGGTTAGCCAGATGTGTGAAAAATCAGGATAGGAGATTGGGGTAGGGTGAGCAGATATCCCTATTTTATAGGGACAGTCCCAATTTTGGGGTCTTTTTCTTATATAGGCTCCTTTTACCCCCCCCCGCCATCCCTGTCCTGATTTTTCACACTTTCTGTCTGGTCACTCTAGGTGGGGGTAATTGGTGCCTATATAAGACAAAGCCCCAAATATCGGGACTGGCCCTATAAAATCAGGACATCTGGATCTGGCCACCCTAGCTGGGGAGCGCCTCTCCCCCGGGCTGGCAGCTGCCAGCGATCCATCTCATCCGGGGGGAGCTGCACAGGGCAGGATGAGCTGCTGTGGCTCCATGAGTGCCCCGTCCCTGAGATCAGATGCTGTGCTAACTTCACCATGGTCCGTAAGGCTGGTGGTGGTGCCCACTGGCGTGTGATTGGACCTGAGGGTTTGCTGCTGCTGTTGCCACTCTGCACCCCAAGAGGTGGATTTTGGGGTCCGGCAGTTTTCCACCTATCTCCTCCTCTACTGCAGTTGTTGGACCAGCAGGCTGGGGGGTGAGCCAAGCATGAAAGCAGTACTGTGTTGCCATTTAGATTGTCATTTAACAACTTTGTCTGCCAAAAATTCTTGCTGACAATCCTGAATCCAATTTCAATATTTTTTTTTTTTAAAAATCAATATCTTAGCCAAAAACAGAAAATTAAGTTGTTGACAATTATTAGTGACAGGTTTGGTTTGAGGCAGGGAGTGGGCCAGTTTTCATCAGAGAAACAAAAAATATTGACTGACTTTCCTATAGCCCTGTTACTGCTAAATAGAGCCCTCCAACAACTGTAATATGCTCATCTCCTCACTAGTGTATAAAGCAGGGGTCGGCAACCTACGGCACACATGTCAAAGGTGGCAGGTGAGCTGATTTTTGATGGCATGCAGCAGCAGGCTGAGCGGCTCAGCCCATCACTGCTCTGGGGTTCTGGCTGCTGCCCTATTGCCAGCTGGGATACCAGCCATCAGCCCCACTCAGCACCTGCTGCTGGCCTGGGGACCCCCAAGGAACCCCAGGCTGGCAGTGGGCTGAGCAGGCCAGCCGAACCACTCAACCTGCTGTCAGCCTGGGGTTCCATTCACTCAGCCGGCAGCGGGCTGAGTGGGCTGGTGGCGGGCTGAGCGGGCTGGTGGCGGGCTGAGCAGGGCCGGTGGGAGGTTGAGTGGCTCAGTCTGCTGCCAGTCTGGGGTGCCAGCAGCACTCAGCCTACTGCTACTCCAGGGTTCCTGCTGCCGGCCCCTTGCCAGTCAGGAGCTCAGCCGCCAGCCCCACTCTACCTCCTGCCAGCCTGGGTGAGCAGAATCCCAGGCTGGTAGCAGGCTGTGGGGGGGTTGGTGGCCGGGATCCTGGCTGGCAGGAGTTGGTGGTCAGAACCACAGACCAGCAGCGGGCTGAGCAGGGCCTGGGATCCTTGTCTAGGGTTCCAGCCACCAGCCCACTGCCGGTTTGGGGTTTCATTTACTCAGCTGGCAGTGGCCTGAGCAGGACCGGTGGCCAAGACCTCAGATAATAACAATAGTTTATTTATATAATATATACATAGAAAGAAACCTTCTACAAACATTAAAATGTATTACTGGCACAAGAAACCTTAAATTACAGTGAACTTGGCACACCACTTCTGAAAGGTTGCCGACCCCTGGTATAGAGTGACCATATGTTGTACTAAGATTCTCCTGCTTTTTTTTTTCCCTGTGACTCAGTATAACTTTTGCCAGCCCAGAAGTTGGGCAGCCAATGTTTTACATTTTCACAATGTTTTCTCCAACTTTCATAAAGTAAATACATAGTTAATATGAGTTAAAAAGGCCAGAGACACTTCTGTACAGCAGATCATGCCCATAGACGATCCAGAAAAGAAATTTGAGGTTGAATTTTTTAATGTTGTAATGGATAAAGCAGTATCTGCTGTTGATGAAAGGTTTAATACCTTGCAAGCACACCATGAACAGTTTGGATTTTTGTATGACATAACTAAATTCAACGAAATAGGAAAACAAGAGCAACT
The DNA here is from genome assembly GCF_007399415.2 of Gopherus evgoodei. Classification (NCBI taxonomy): domain Eukaryota; kingdom Metazoa; phylum Chordata; order Testudines; family Testudinidae; genus Gopherus; species Gopherus evgoodei. Next base: position 141,961,220 of record NC_044326.1, read on the forward strand.
AATGACAAAGTGCAAGAACCTAGAGAGCCTCCTGAAGCACAGTGATCGTTTTGATTTAAATGGACTTGAACTGTACGAAGAATTGAGTACACTGTCATCAATGTTGCCACATGCAAATCGGTGATGGACATTGTACAGTTTATTGATACCCGCAAACTTGTTGACATATATCCTAATGTGTACATTGCCACTCGTATTCTACTGACAATTCCTGTAACAGTAGAATCAGGAGAACGGAGTTTCTCAACTAAAGCTCATTAAAAACTATCTCCGCTCTACAATGAGTCAGGAACGCTTAACTGGTCTTGCTATTCTTGCAATCGAACAAGACACGACTTTGTCTTTGCCATACGGTGACATTATTACTGATTTTGCAGCCAAAAAAGCCAGAAAGATTGCTTTTAATTAAAAACAAATCTTTGTTTCAATACATCTTCATATAAATTTCCAATAAAATTTTGATAAATTAAAAAAAATATATTATTTGCATCATTCTGTCATATCAGAATTTTTTCTATAGTGCTGCTTCTTTAGTGCTAGTCCATCAGCATTACAGTGTGCTTAATTAAGTTAAACTGGTTTTAATAACGTGAATGTGGCAAGTTTTCCAATACTGTAAGCTTATGTTTGTGTTGCTAAGAGCAGATCAGGCACAGGGGCACCAGTTTAATAATCCCGCTTAGGGCACCATAAATCCTAAGGCCGGCCCTGCTTGGCATAGCTGGTTCTCTTCACCAGTTTTGTGTAGCAGGAAGGAGATGGGGAACGGACAGTAGACCCAAGCTTGAGCAAAACTCCTAGCATAGGGGCAGCTTCTCCGTGGCCTCTGACTGTGCTTGCAGGTGATGGGAGGATTCCATCCCACCAAGACCTCCAACTTGACCTCTCCTGGGCAAAGCCCATTCCTGCTTCCGACTGTGTGCCAGTAAAGCAGTGTGTTTGGCTTTACAAGAGGCAGGTCACCATAACTGAACTTTTCACATTGAGATGCACTGAACTCATGACGGCATTTCATTCTGTTTCCCTGAAGATGAATCTCTGCACCATGTACAGCCAGCACATGGCCTAGGCACCATCTATATCCTCCAAATAAGGCTTATACTGGATTTTAGTGGTGCCGGGGCCCTATGTCTATCTTGGATATTTAACTCCCTCCATCACCATAATAGCTGAGTCCCTCATGATTTTTAATATCTTCATTCCCCACAAACCCTGCGAGGCAGGCCAGTGCTACTAACCCCATTGGACAGAAGGGGAACTGAGGCCCAGAGCCCCAAGGAGATAGGTGCCTAAATGTCAGCTGTAAGATCAACTGCAATTGACAAAAGCCCCTCAGCTGTCACCTAACTCTGTAGGCACCTAAATTTTCACTGTAGACGTCCCCTAGGTGTCCAAATTTCTGCCTTAGGCATGAGCACTGCTGTCTCATGCAGATGCCCAGACACCAAACTCACACCAAGCCCCAATGCCGTCCTCAAATCAAGTGGAAATAGGTGGGACAATACTTGCTTCGTCTGTGGGACTGTGAGCTGCTCAGAGTATGAGCCTTGCAAGCATGGCTTAGGTACGTACCACCAGGAGAGAGCTCTTGGCTGTGGATCACAAGCAGGTTTAAGCATTGAACTTCATGAAATGGTCTGGCCTTTGGACATAACCACTCTTGTTGAGATCTCCTATTGCCCAGGTCAGGCGGCTCCCTCGCCTCACATGCTGGGATTTGTGGAACCCATTCTCTGATGCATGTCTCTCTCCATGTGCTGTACAGGAAGCATAGGCACCTCACCTAGGGCTAGGGGAATTCCTTGATTTTTTTTTCAAGGCACCTAAGATTAGCATTGCAATGGTAAGTCCCTTTGTGGATCAGCGCCAGAGACACTAAGCTACTTGCTCAAGCTTATACAAGTCTGAACTAGAGCACAAAATTGAATCTGTGGGTCTTCAGTCCCAGCCTAGCACCCATAACCACTAGACTACACGTTCTAACCTGTGCTTACGGAGCAAGTGCCTTTTTAGCCAAGTTCCAGATAAACCATTTCCAGTGCATTTGAACTTTGACTAAGGTAATTTGTACTACACAAGCGCTCCCAGAAGGCTGAAGAGTAAATCATAGTTATTACTGAAACATTTTAACTTTGAAAATGTTGTAGTTCTTGGCCTAAGTGTTTTGTGTAACACAGAGGGAAATACTTTAATTTTACAAGGCTCTAATTTTATTTAATTAGTCACTGATTATGTGAGACTCTTGCACTTCATAAACATTTCAACATTTTCAAAGTTTCCGTCACAATTTTACCAGAGAATCCGAAAGGTTATTTACATCTTTTGCTGGGGGAAAAAGAGTTTGAAATTCTAGCTTTGATCTATATACATCACATTTAATGATAACAATCACCATTGAGCCATCACAGTAATGTCATAGCTAAGCCATGGCACCTCACCATTCACAATGCTGATAACTGTGTTATGATATAGTCACAGTGAGTGGGTAATTTACCAGCACGGGGTGGAGATCTGAACTGAAGTATAAACAACAAAGCAATCTGAAGTGACAAGAATGTCAGGTGAGTGAATTTCAGTTGATGCTCTCACTGGCTTTTAACATATTACTACTTGTGTTCTGGGAATAATGCAAATGAGAAGTAGGAGGAAGCATTTGTGGGTTTTTAAGCATACATATTCATGTCATCAGCCATTGTGGTTCGGAATATGAAAAGGTTAATAATAAACATTGCTTTTACATGGGCTTTTAAAAGAAAATACAAATTAGCCTGCACTGGTGAAAATACACAAAAAGAAAAACAAGGTTGGAGGGCTCAGAAATGGCACTGTCTGAGGAAAAGTGAATGGTCTAGTACAGCCTTTCTCAAATGCAACGACCACAGGCTTTTTCTTGCAGCCACAGCCTCCTGGGCACTGATTGGAGGCATGGGAGGCAAAGCAGTGGACCCTCCCCTAGAGCCATCAGCAGAGGTTGGACCCTGCCCTCTGGAGCCCCAAACACTCGAGAAGCAGGCAGCCAGTGAGAGCCTCACCTTTCTGGGGGTGCTGAGGCTCTTAATTCAGCTCTGGAGTGGCGAGTAGCAGGCTCCAAGCATGGGGCATCAGGCTTCAGCCCTGGACCCTGGATGCACAGCTGTGGGGGCCGGCCTCTGGCTCACCCACATCCGGCATCACTCCCGGCCCCTGCTGTCTCCTCACCTCCCCATCTAGGGCTTAATTTGTCCCCTGCCTTGCTAGGGCTGATTAATCGATTTGTGTATATTAATATAATTTTTCACAGCCTCCCAGCTAGCTAGTAAGTCTGTTGTGAAAACTGATATTAGCAAACAGAACAGAAACAGAAATAAGGTGCTTGCACATTGTTACTTGCATTTGTTTCTTTTGGTTTTCGGTTGCTTGAAAAAAAGACTTGCTAGCTAGTAGGTCTGCTGTGGTGAAAATTTATATTTGTATATTCAAGTCCAGTCAATGTAGAGACAAGGGAAATTATTTTTATTAGTGTGTCTGCAAAAAAAATCCACATAAATACATTATGATTTGGATATATGCAAATTTATTAGTTTTTTTGTAAAGTTAATGTCAGAGCAGCCACCAGCAAAGGTTGATGGCCACACTTTGAGGCCAGCAAAAATTTGTTGTGAGAACACTTGTAGGAAGCGTGAAAAAGGGGAGAGGTCCCTGCTCTGTGGAGCTAGCAGTCTGCATGAGAGGCAGCACAGCATTAGGTGTCAATGAATATAAGGTGATTTGGGGCAGTGGGAACTATGGGGGTTATACACGTGAAAAATCATGCAAATTGTTTGTTACTATTACTTTTGGACCCAACAGAGAAGGAGAGAGACACAGAGGGAGCTGACAGAAACATATCTGTGTGCTGTGGAGACTATTTTTTCTGGCAGCAAAACTGAAACCAACATGAAAGAGGCTTTGCACTGGGGACAGGGCAGTTCTCAACCATGTAAAAGGGCAAAATATCACCTTCCTCAACCCTTTAAAAATACTTCCTTAATGCAAGACACTATGTACCTAGCTAAAAATTGCAGGTGGAGTACCACAGACTCTCGAGTTGCAAGGGATTATTTTGCCAGGAATAGTAACTGGCTAACTAAACAATTTAGAAATACACCACACCACTTGTTCTCACGCTCTGTTGAAAGAACTTGGTGATGGTCCTTCATCATACTTGTAGAAACTCTTTCAAGCAAAGGTATGATCCAGGTGCCATCATTGACTCCAGCTTTTGATAACACATATTGTGCTAAATCTTGATCAGTGTCACTCGAACCCTTGTCTTGTTCCACATTATGAATTGCAACTTCCGCCCTTCCTTAGATTCTGTCTTCATAGGTGTCTCCTTGGATGGAGCAACTCAGAGTTGCTGGCCATTGAATTGTGTGACAGGTCACACCAATGTGTCCTTCCTTCTGGCACTGTGAAAAATGCCCAGCAAGCCTTCTCAGAGTGCACTGTGGTCCTCTGCCTCACTGATGCAGAAGACAAACTTTTTGACTCACCCTATATTCCAAAGAATCCTTTTCTGCAGCTTCCATGGCAATAGCTATTTCAACAGCCTTCTTGAATGTAAGCACTGATACAGTAAGTAACTTCTTCCAGATCTGGTCATTGCATAATCCAGAGACGAACTAGTGATGCAGAGCATTATTTAATGTTTGCCCGAACTGACAATGCTCTGCCAAGTTCCTTAGAGCAGCAACAAACAGTCGTACCAACTCTCCACTTTCCTGATGTTGCGGATGGTGGCATACATGGCAGTTCTGGACACAGTTGGAGACAATAGGTAATGCAGCAGTGCATATGCCCTTCGAGTCATCACTGTCAGCAACGTGTTGCAGGCTACAAAACATTTGAGAAACACCACCCAGGATTCGTCATTTCCATTGAACTCCCCAATAGGCCCACTATGACTTTGCACTCCATATGTTTATGAAAATATCCTAATGAGTGTAAATATAATGTAAGTGGAATATGCTTTATTTAAAAGGTCTCTTGTAAGGTATCATTACAAAGCTTATAATCTATTGGGTGTGTTCATCCTAATTGTCTGAATGTATCATTCTTGTATCTAAAACTGGAAATATACAGTATACAGTGTACCTCTGAAATCCTATTGTAATTAGGCAAAGTGTGGGCCATTAATGGTGGCTTGGAATCTTGATGGCTCCCATTGGCTAGAACCATTGATTGTGAATGATTCTGTTATTTGCAAAACTTCCTGGGTACGTGCAAGCCAGCACTGGAAGAATGAAGGCTGCAGTCTCACAGCACATTTGAACATGTCACATGACACTGGAAAGCATCTTTAACCTGGTGCTTTTCCATTTAGAAGGAGGAGTGGGAACCCAGAGAGAGAGAGACAAAGGGTTCCCTCCATGTGCCAAAGCTATAACAGAAGGTGGAAGAGAATAAAGGGGACTGCCAGTCATGGAGAAATCACCTAGTTGCCACCTGAGCTGGAACTAACAAGGATTGTACCGGGGAAAGGATTGGGCCCAGACTAGGCGGGAGTCTAGTCTATGAAAGAAGCTTATTGGGACATCTCTGAAAGTGAGATTTACCTGTATTCAGTTTCTTAATGTATTAGGCTTAGACTTGCATGTTTTGTTTCATCTCGCTTGGTAATTTACTTTGTTCTGTCTGTTATTACTTGAAACCACTTAAATCCTACTTTTTATAGTTAATAAAATCACTTTTGTTTATTAATTAATCCAGAGTAAGTGATTAATACCTGGGGGAGCAAACAGCTATACATATCTCTCTATCAATGTTATAGAGGGTGAACGATTGATGAGTTTACTCTATATGAGCTTTATACAGAGTAAAACAGAGTTATTTGGCGTTTGGATCCCATTGGGAGCTGGGTGCCTGGGTGACAGAGACAGGAGTACTTGCTAAGCAGTTTTTGGTTAAAGTTTGAAGCTTTGGGGACATGGTTCAGACCCTGGGTTTGTGTTGCAGCAAGTTAGAGTATCTGGCTCAACAAGACAGGGTTCTGAAATCCCAAGCTGGCAGGGAAAATGGGCTCAGAGATAGTTCCAGCATATCAAGTAACAGTTCCAAGAAGGGGTCTCTGTGACCGAACCCATCACACCCATAAAAGTTGCCATTTCTCTGCTGTCCTATTCCTTTGTGTTTCTTTTTATTATCTACTTCCCCTCTCTAGCTGTCTGGTTCCAACTGCAAAATGCAGCAGCAGTATGCTACCTTCTGTTCTTAGGTGAGCTTTTGGCCTTTTCAACAAAAGCTCACCTAGGAAAAGAAGGTGGCATACTGCTGCTGCATTTGGCTTCAGGTACAGTAGGACAGTAATGAAAATGCAACTTTTATACATGTTTGCTGTTTCTTCTTCTTGGTCAGGAAGTGGAAGCAGTGGAAACTCATGGTATAGAAGAGCCTTGTCTCCAGTAGGTTATATTTGGACCCAGAAGAGAAAGTGATAGACACAGAAGAAGCTGATAGAAACACATCTTTCAGCTGTGGAGGGAGGAGGGATAGCTCATTGGTTTCAGCATTGGCCTGCTAAATCCAGGGTTGTAAATTCAATCATTGTGGGGAGGGGGGGTAATTTAGGTTTCTGGGGATTGGTCCTGCTTTGAGTAGGGGGTTGGGCTAGATGACCTCCTGAGGTCCCTTCCAATCCTGGCATTCTATGACATTATTGTTTTGGCAGCAAAATTGAAACCAACATGAAAATGAGGCCTTGCATTGGAGAGAGGGTATACTCAAACAGGACATCACAGTTTCAAACTTATCCTGTTAATGTTTTTGTCTTCTCGCACCCATTGCTTTGATTTTCATTAATAGATTAAAATTAGGGTGTGGTGTGAGGAAGACGATGGGGAGTGGGTGGTGGAAGGTTAACTGACTAAAGTGAGTTTTGAGGAGGAAAGAGGGGCTGGCTGGTGCACAGCGTCTGAGGTGATGTCTGAGGCATAAGGGGTGACATGGGAGATGGCATGGAGGCGCTTGTAGGGAGAGAAAGCAGTGGAATCAGCAAATCATGCTGAGTGGGCTAAGCGAACGGATGACTAAGAGCAATCCAAGAGGCACGTGCTGAGGTGTGCAGCACTAGATGAGGATGAAGAGTCTGGAGAGAGCAGGTGTCAGTTGTCTCCTGGAAGGGCTTGTGGGTGACACTTTCAGGGGTGAGATATGTGTGGCTTCAGAGGAGACCATTACATGGTTAAAGGCTTTGGCAGAAGCAGAGAGTTTTTCTACTACAAAATCTGTACTAGAATTTCTGTATTTGGTTGGACTTGGTTATATGCCTTTTGTGGCAGAACCTCAAAAAGCTGGGATTTCCTGTTTAATTGAGAGAACTACCCACAACTTTGGATTCTTCTTTGGCGCTTAGCCAAATCACTTAGCAAAACTGGCTGGAGCATGAATTTACTGGGAGTTTACCAATACCAGCCAGTTAAATGAGGGGCTGGGGGTAGCTGGTATAGCATGTGTTTGGCTTTTTTAATTCATTAGAACATTGAGACAAAGAAAATAAAAAGTCTCTTTATTAATGATGTTTTGACTCCTGACATTCAGACACACAGGTCCAGCCAGCATTTAAATGCCTAGCATTAGTATTTGGTTCTGCCACTTTGGACTCATTAATACACTTGCCATATTCGGGTGCAGTTATGTTCGAATTTCCCATGTCTCTTTCAAGTCCTGCCTCAATAAACAAGTAGAGCTCGTCAGGAAATTACCACTAAAATATCTTTTCAACTAAAAATATGGCTTCCAAAAATAATCCAAACTTTCTGTGGGGAAAACGTCAGTTTTTGCCAATGTTTTTTTTCTGTCATGACAATAGAGCCAAAATATTTAGTTTCATGTCACATTAATCCCTGTCATCAGCAGATCTGCCACTCACATGCATCACATAAAGCCCTCAGAATAGAGGGAAGTGGACCCTAGTCGGTGCATGGGCGATGTGCTGGGGAGAATGTCACTTTAAGAACGAAATTAGGCTCCTTGACCTCGGTTCAAGTCAGGTCATTTGGGTGTCGATTGTGAACCTTTTGCCCGGGCACTTTTCCAGGGTGTATCCTGCCAGTACATGTCAAAGGAAATCAAGCATACTTAAAAGTTTACAAAAATATTGAGAAAGCCAAGACGGTCTTTTCACTATGGGTAAAAGGCATGTTTGCATCCCCATTTGTACAACCTGCCTGCTTTCTAGAGATTAAAAGCATTCGCTAGTCAGGCAGAAACCTGATTGACTTAAAATGTTTGGCTTGTCAACCTGTTAGAGAAAACCTCTGCGTAGCATCCTCATTGAGAAACATTGCAAAGATAAAACGAGCTCAAGGTGCACTGAAAGGCAGGGACCTTCCTTTGCAAATGGCATTTCCAAAGACATTGAAACCTGAGCACATTTGAGAGGCTCCAAATATTTAACACATTCTGTCAAATTATGGTGGTCAAATCAGACGTACAGATTCCAGGCACGAGGCCACCGTTCTGCATACTTTGTGCTAAAGTAAGAGACTCTCACCGTCAGCTTTCCAACTGATAAATAGCTGCCAATATTCGAACACTGTAGCTGAAGCAATCCTAGTCGCAGCCTTGCTGCTCTGGAGTATGAAAGGCAGCTGAACTCTCAGCCACAGTACTGTCTAGACCCTAGTTGTTACATACTTTGTAACCGGTGCCAATAGAAACAGCACTTATGACTAGACTGAACCTCTAAGATCCACTTGGGGAAGCGAGATTCTGCTCCTGGCTGCACTCTGTGGGGCGAGGGGACACTTGTGAACTCCTTGGCAATGTCCCTTCCCTGCACCAGACCCACAAGTGGGAAGGGTTAGGAGACAGAAACAATGCACATTGCCGCAACCACCCCACAGGAAAGTTGACCCACATTTGAGTCCAAGCCCCTTCCACATACAACTCAGTCTGACTTGGGTCAGAAAGCACTCAGATCCCAGCTCCTAGTACCCTACTAAGGTGGCTGATCAGAGCCTGGAAGTTGAGTCCAAGCCCTGTTGCTTTGCAGTGAGGACGCAGCTCAAGCTGAAGACTCAATGCAGAAGGTCTATGTACTGCAATATGGACTGGGGATTAAACATTTATTTGCAGTATCAGCAAGATAAAGGAGAAAGAATTGTAAAAGCACCTAAATGACTGAGACGGTTAACTCCATTTTCGAAGACATTTAGTACCAGATTTTCAAAGGTTTTTAGATACCTAATGCGCGTTCATTTCCATACTTTTTGTGGCTCTGGGCCCTAGAGGGGATTTTCAGAAGCACCCAAGATGCCTAACTGTCATTTATAAATCTGGCCCCAAGTTCCTACGTCACTTAGATGATTTGACATTTTTACCCAAACAGAACAACTTTCTGCTAGTGCAGAAGAACCAAGAAATGAAATAGCCTGTGAAACGGAAGTGGCCGTTTTCATTGTCCCACTATTGCCAAACCCAAGCATTCAAAAATCATGGACCAGCTCCCTCACGCCACTCAACTCCAAGTCATGAGATTAGGTTAAAAATAATGAAACTATTAAAAACAATAAATCTAGGATTCATTTTATTTGCCTTCTGCTTTCCGTGCCCAGTAGGTTTCACATTTTTCAAGCATTTCCGTGCAGCCATAAGGACTAGACACTTTTTAAACTATAGCTTCTGATGTTTTCACATGATTCCAGGAGCTAGAGCTTTAAGAAACTCTGAATTTCAAAAGGCCTGCAATCAAGCCACGAGAGATGGCAACACAGATGTCCCAATAAGAGAAATGAAGAAATCAAACCAACATAAATGCAAAAAGTGAGATAGATTTTTAAAATTCTTTTAACATGATTAAAACAATGTGACAACAATAACTTTAAAAGTTTGTCTTTTTTAGAAAACTTTGCGGCAATCTGAAAGATACGTTCTCGGACCCCAAAGAAGCGCATACAGCAATATAAGCCTAAAATCTTTTTGAATGCATTTTTAGGGTCTGGGTAATACATCTCTATATATAGGTCAGAGTTACAACTTAATATGCAAAACAAATGCTAGGCAAGGAGAATGTAAGTGCCAAGGTGTATAGATTTGTCTGATTTGTGTTTGTACTCTGCATGTCCATTTTTTGAAAAGCAAAGAAATAAAGTTGTCAGTCCAGAATTGCATCATTTTCCTCCCAGGGGGATATTTTCCAGGCAGATGGATGTGAATATGCAAATTTGCTTGAGTTAAGCAAATGTTGTAAACAAATTTGAGAGATAAAACGTGTTTGCAGCACTGCCCGATGTTCACAAATTTGAATTTCGTCTGCATGTTGCAGAATATTTGTTGTTATTTCGGCTAGTTTGTTCTTCTGGGAAAATCAGACCTGATTTGTGTAGGAAGAGGAAAAGCTGGAAAGAAGGCAGTGCAAGGATGCTTTAGCTGCTGAAAGAACAGAGAAAATGCACGTTGAAGGAGTGTCTGTATTCAAATCCCCTTCTATTCTGCATGCCCATAGACTTCAAGATGTTAGGCCACTTCTAGCAAAGGTTAGTCAGTTGCCCTATCTTCTGAGTAGCCAAAAGGAGTTTGGACATGTGGAGTAGACTAGTACCTTATTTAGGTATAAAGTCTGGAGTCTGCACTCTGGGTCCTGTCCAGTGTCTTGTAATGGTCAATGTAGACAGTAACTCCACTAACAGGTGGTGCTGTATCTTAAATTTACCCACATGCATAAGCGTTTTGCCCAATGGACACTAGAGATCTCAGGATCAATTCCTGTATGAGGTGGGGAGTGATCAGGACACTCTGTTCTGCTGCTATTCCATTCCCAAGGAATGTGGTGGTAAGAAAAGTAATATTCCCACAGCATATGTTCTCCCACCTCACGCCAGCCCAGCAAAGCAGGTAGTGAGTAACAGGCTAAAGCAGCTCATGACTAACCCCTGCATGTGCCCCAAAGAGAAATGTCCCTTTAGTTTTTCAGTAATATTTATTTTTTGCAAAGGAAACATTTTAAATGCTCCCTTTTGAAGTTTTGCCCGGTTTTCCCCTAGTTAAACACCCCATCCCGACAAACTAGAAATGACATACCCACATGCTAATAGCTCAGCCATAGGCCACTTCTGCACTTTCACAATTCAAACTTCACAGTTGCTTCCCTTATTTGCCCAAGATCAGCAGACAAACTGCTTGGACCCATCAGCTCTTTCCATTTTCCAGTGAATCCAGCTGGCTGCCTGGCTAGAACCAATTCTGGAGAAAAAAACTTCATTAAAATCTGAGAATGATTCTCATTGACTCATAGACTTACTTTAAGGTCTGAAGGGACCATTATGATCATCTGGTCTGACCTCCTGCACAATACAGGTCACAGAATCTCACCCACTCACTTCAATAACAAACCTCTACCTATGTCTGAGTTATTCAAGGCCTCAAATTGTGATTTGAAGACCTCAAGCTGCAGAGAATCCTCCAGCAAGTGACTGTTTTCTTATGTCAAAATTTCATTTTCATTGATGTTTTCCAGCCTGCCTTATAACTCATCAAAAAATGGAGCAAAAACATTCTTGACAATTTTCCCACTTACTCTATCACTGTCACCACTTGGGTTCCATGCATACCTCTCATGACCTGGGGAGCAGAGAGTCTGAGATAGGGGCGGTGAACTTTGGTAGCTTAGGAAGAAGGTGGCTATATGAAGGGTAACGAGGTAGAGCTGGAATTGCCTTTATGGTTAACTACTTAACTGCTTATTACCTTGCTTTCTCTGGCTCGGATAGTGGGCTAGGAAGCCTAACAACTTTAACTCAGAGTTAACCACTCTTTCCTTATTATGTCACTCTATCAACTACGGCATGGACCTATACTGGGCCATCTCTATATTGTAGTACCATATACATTTTGTACAGTCAGCTGTTTTTTCTATCATCAGGGTAATATCCTTCTTACAAGGCTGGAAGGAAACCATTTCTGACAACAACATGGAACGCTATCAGGACTATAACCGACCATGAAATAACCAAGGCTGTTTCTGGAAAGATAAACTGCTGCTAAAGAATCCAGATGCTTTCTCTTATTATGTGGCACAATTCCACAAACTACAGCTGGAGTTCACTTTGCAGGGCCCTGCTGGTATTATGGTGATGTGGAGAGGAGGGCTACATGGTAGGTAGGAAGCCAGACGACACAGAGTTCGCTATTAGTTACTGGGGTTAATTAGGGATAATTTTAGAGCTAGCCTACAAACACTACAATCTCACCTTTTCCTGTAATGTAGACATACCCTAAGAGATCCTACAATGAATCAAAATAGGCTGATGCAAAGGGGACATTTGGGGGCTGGATGAGGCGGAGGTTTTGAGCTCTTTGAAGACCAGATCCAGGCATTCAAAGCAACCATGCAGGGAGTGCAAAGGGGAACCCTCATCTCAGAGTGGAACAGCAGCTGAAAAGGTGCTAACCCTTCTACTAGCTTGGTGCATAATTCCCATCCCCTAACTCTATTTTACTGTCCTGTACAAAACTTGACTAGTCAAGACTTGAGGAAGGGGGTGAAATTTTTGCAAATACAACAAAGTCACTCCTTTGTCTTCTTAGATGAACACATTATCTAAAACCTGACAGCAAAGTCAGTGCTGTGCTGAGTAGAGATGCTTTCCTTAATCAAACCCTATGGGTAAACAATGTTAAAGCACTTATGTGACTTAGGCCTTGTCTACACTGCACAGTTTTGTTGGAAGAAGGTAGCTTTGACTGACAAAACAGTGGAGATGTATACACTACAAATCTACTTCTGGCAGCAACTCTCTGCTGTTCTGCCAACAAATTAAACCACAGTGACTAGAAGCATAGAGCTTTTTGTGGCAAAGTGCAAGCAATAAAGCGTCAGTGTAGATGCTGCCATTCGTCATATTGCCATAACTGGCCTCTCCCACAATGGTGCCGTGACCACTCTGCTCACTGTTTTGAACTCAGCTGCCCTTCATCTGACTACGCAGGCATGAGCCCCGCCCCTTTCAAAGCTCTGGGAATCTTTGACATTCCTGAGCGTGGAGGGCTCACAGAGCTGCTGAGGATGCGGCTCCTGGCAGCTAAGGAGGCTGTGAAAGACCTGGGAGGGAATCACAGAACCATTAATGTGGAACCCTGCTCCCCAGGCAGTAGGAACACAGCGGCAGGCAAGCAGAGTAGGTAGTACTGCTGTGTGGGCATTTGTTTCTGATTCAGTACACTCAAGTAGGTGCATGTACCTAAACCAACTTTCTATCTAACGGGAAAAGCCATTAGCTGACTAATGTGTTCCTGGAAACAAAAATCAAGCTGAAAGGTCATTAAATCTAGAGAAAGGAGAAAATAAAATGTGACTAAAAGGAGTCAAAGCAGCCAGTCTTGTAAGTGTCAGCTCTGAAAGTATTCTTCTTAAACTGAAATTATTCTTCATTTTGTCTCAGGTTCCTTTTGTCGTTTTTTTCATTTTCAGTCTGGAAAAACCTTGAAACAGGACAAAAGTTCAAAGAAATCCACAGCACTTCATACATTGGTTAATGAGGCAAAATCACGCTTAATCTCTTGCATCCTAAAACTAGTGAAAGCAGCTAGATATTTTTCATTTTAAAATTGTAGCAAACAAATAGGACTTGTATTCATTATTTATGCATTTTCAAACATTAATGAATAGTTCTTCCTGATACAGTTCTAAGACTGATTCCTGATTTTTCTGTACTTCGCAGTATGAAGAAAACAAGCCCTTTATTTCATACTACATATCAAACTGGGCTATTAGCTACCAACTGTGTATGCTTTTTTCCTGTAAATACGCTCTGTAGTAAATCTTAAATTATCCCTAGATCTCTGTGAAGGCATAAAGCGGATATGAAACAAATGAGCATGTTACATGGTAAAATGTTGTTCCTTGGGTCTAACAGCCTGGACCAATGTTTCAAACGCCTAGAATACTGCACATTTGAGATATGCCAACTTAAAGTGACACTACTTGGAACACAAATAACACATGTAAGTCATTGGCATTTAATGACACAAAATCTGATGCGTAGCCACAGATCCAATTCTTTTCTTTGTAATGCACAGTGTGTTGTCATCTATTTGGACCTAAACCTGCTCTCCTTGAGCTTTGCAGCTGCTTTCAACAAGCGTGTGACAGGGCTTCTAAGTGGGTACATCCCGGAACACCATTAGAGCATCTATAATAAGACAGAAAATTCAGTTCCCATTATCACACTATAGTTCTGTGCACACTTACTCTGTTACCCCATGATATATTTACCATGTGTATTCAGTAAGAGCTGGATTCTACCTTCTGAGCCCACAACTAGTCCCACAAAGTCAGAATCTCCGGTGTTGTAATAGTAAATACTAAAACATCCCAAGAGTTCAGGAAGGCATCTAAACTCTCAAGCTTCAGGGCATGAGCTAATCCCTAATCAACTGGGGGCAGAAGGTCATTTCCTGTCCCATAACTGCCCTTTGTAGACTTTCTTTGAGCCTTCCTCTGAAGCAGCTGATGTTAGTCATCCGAGACAGGATACTGGGCTAGATGGATCTTGAGTTTGGTCCAGGCTGCCAATTCCTATGTTCCTTGGAGTAACAATCTGCTCTTCTGTGCATAATAGAGATGGGTCTGAGCCAGTTCCCTGGAGATAGAAACACCCTAAATGTGGGGAGGGTTCAAACCCAGCCTGGCCCATGTCTAGTTTTTATTGTGGAGCCAGGGCTTTGGCCATCTGGAAAACCAGAATAATTAGCATCCCAGCCATTTAGCCTTCCCAGGAATAAGCAGCTGAACTCACATGTAGTCAATATCCCAGTTTTATCTAGAGTAGGCACTGCCCTTGCTTGGAGACACCAAAAGGTTTGTGCTAATTGTGGAAGCACTAGTAAGATGTGATAGGAATTAAGCTTGTACACATAATATCCAAGTTGTATCCGACATGAATATGAGCTTTGCGATGTCAGTTTGGAGCAATGACCTATTAAGGCCAGTATCCTGCCTCCAACATCCTGGCAACCCAGCTCATGTGCTTCTGCTGGCTAAGAAATCCTGGTTTTGTGCAGCCGCTGTCTTCTTGAGGATACCCCCCCGGCGCCATCTCCAAATCTCAGTGAGTGCAACCCTGCTCTGTGTCTCTCCTCCCACTGCTCTGTTGTGCTGAATGGATTCCCTTGTAAAGTCCTCCTCCAACCGGAGCAGGCCTGATGGGACAGGGCTTCCTTAGCCAGGAGTTGTTCCTGCGCCACCCCACCCTCACCCGCCCCAGTGTGAGGTTTAGCCATCTCTTCACATTCCTGCAGTGATCAGCTGAGTGAGGCATGAGATGTGATTGCTGCTGCTGCTGCTGCTACTGCCCCAGTATCTAACAGCCATAGCTACAAATGTTATTATTGGCCATAAAATTATCCAGCCCATTTTACAATCAAGCCACAACATTTGACTCTGTGACCTCCTGCAGTAATGAATTCCACTGGCTGACGACGCACTGCATGAAGAAGTATCTCCTTTAATTTGTTTTAAATGCACTAGCCATTAACATCACCACCGATCCCTTTATTCTCTTCTTATAGGAAGGTATAAAATGAGTGAGCAGCTTTTACAGTGCCCTTCGTAGTTCAAAAACCGCAGTGAAGTCTTCTTTAACTCTTCTCCTTCCACGGATAGTAATGCTTTGGTAAGCAACTCATTGCAATAGCTCTCCAGAGATGAGCTGTAGGTCTTTCATCCTATCAGGTCCGTGACAGGAGTGGGTTCATCTGATGGCTTCCTGCTCTCTGAAATAGCATAATATAATTATATAATATAAAACAAGCACAGGAAACCTCAGAAGGTGGTGGACATATACTTTCCCCCTATTTCTTTGGGGCACACCAATCCTTGTGACACCAAATCATAGCGCTACATTGCACCATTAGGCCCAGACATGTTGTCACAAGCGATATGGTGACATTAGGGCTCATCTTCAGCTGTGGCAATTGTAAACCACCTCCTGATAGGCAAGTTGCAACCCCCTAATGAAGCCCCGAGAGGCTTTGAAGTATAGAAACACCCCTCTTTCCCACAATTCTCTTGCTCCAGGGGCACTGATTTGCTACTGAATATAAGAACAGCAATGCTGAGTCAGACCAAAGGCCCATCCAGTCCAGTATCCTGTCTTCTGACAGTGGCCAATGTCAAGTGTCCCAGAGGGAATGAACAGAACAGGTACTCATCAAGTGATCTATCCCTTGTCACCCATCCCCAGCTTCCAGCAAACAGATGCCAGGGACATTCAGGGTATGTCTACACTACGAAATTAGGTTGATTTTATAGAATGATTTTTGGAAATCGATTATATACAGTTGACTGCATATGTTCACACTAAGCTCATTAAGTGGGCGTAGTGCATATGCACTACCATGGCTAGCATCTACTTATGGAGCAGTGCACTGTGGGTAACTATCCCACAGTTCCCACAGTGTCCATCAGCCATTGGAATTCTCGGTTAAGTTCCCAGTGCCTGATGGGGCAAAAATATTGTCACTGGGGGTTCTCGGTACATGTCGTCAGTCTCCCCTCCCTCCGTGAAAGCAATGGCAGACAATTGTTTTGCGCCTTTTTGCTGCAGAGACACCATAGCATGGCAAGCATGCGGTTTGCTCAGTTCAGCTAAGCTCACCAACACCACTGCTGTTGTGTCCTGGGTGCTTCCTGGGTGCTCCTGGCAGCAGACGGTGCAATAAGACTGCAAACCATCGTCATTGTCATATATCACTTCTGCTGCAGCTCTGCTTTCCTGCTCTCCTGGTGCCATAAATCCACCTCGCAGATCCTCTCGTTGTTCAGTATAAATATCTATTCTCGTGGCATCTATCATCATCCACCGCATCCGCTGGAACTCTGCTCTCCTGCTGAAACCATACCATGGCAAGCATGGAGCCCGCTCAGCTCACCACTGCTGTTGTGAGTATTGTAAACACCTCACGAGTTATCCTGCAGTATGTGCAGAACCAGAACCTGCCAAAGCAGGCGAGGCGGCGATGACAGCGTGATCACAATAGTGATGAAGACATGGACACAGACTGCTCTCAAAGCATGGGCCCTGGCAATTTGGACATCATAGTGGTAATGGGGCAGGTTCATACCATGGAACGCTGATTCTTGGCCCCGGAAAAGAGCACAGACTGGTGGGACAGCATAGTGTTGCAGGTCTGGGATGATTCCCAGTGGCTGCAAAACTTTCACATGCATAAGGCCAATTTTATGGAAATTTATGACTTGCTTTCCCTTGCTCTGAAATGTAAGAATACCAAGATGAGAGGCGCCTTCACAGTTGAGAAGCGAGTGGCGATTTCCCTCTGGAAGCTTGCAACACCAGACAGCTCCCAGTCAGTCGGTAATCAATTTGGAGTGTGTAAATCTAATGTGGGGGCTGCTGTGATCCAAGTAGCCAACGCAATCACCGAGCTGCTACTATCAAGGGTAGTGACTCAGGGAAATGTGCAGGCCACTGGATGGCTCGGCTGCAATGGGATTCCCCAACTGTGGTGGGGCGATAGACGGAACACATAGCCCTATCTTGGCACTGGGACCACCTGGCAGCTAGTACATAAACGGCAAGGGGTACTTTTCCATGGTGCTGCAAGCACTGGTGGATCACAAGGGACATTTCACCAACATCAATGTGGGATGGCCAGGACAGGTACATGAGGCTTGCAACTTCAGGAACTCTGGTCTGTTTGAACAGCTGCAGGAAGGAACTTACTTCCCAGACCAGAAAATAACTGTTGGAAACATTGAAAGACCTATAGTTATCCTTGGGGGCCCAGCCTACCCCTTGCTCATGAAGCCGTACACAGGCAGCATGGACAGCAGTCAGGAGCTGTTCAACTATAGGCTGAGAAAGTACAGAATGTTGGTAGAATATGCATTTGGATGTTTAAAAGTGTGCTGGTGCAGTTTACTGATAGGTTCGGTTAGACCTCAGCAAAGCTAATATTCTAATTGTTACTGCCACTTGCTGTGTGCCTCACAGTATCTGTGAGAGTAAGGAGGAGATGTTTATGGCGGGGTGGGAGGTTGAGACAAATCGCCTGGCTGCTGATTACATACAGCCAGACAGCAGGGTGATTAGAAGAGCATAGTAGGGCGTGCTGCGCATCAGAGAAGCTTTGAAAACCAGTTTCATGACTGTTCAGGCTACTTTGTGACAGTTCTGTTTGTTTCTCCTTGATGAAAACCCGCCCCCTTGGTTCACTCTGCTTCCCTATAAGCCAACTGCCCTCCCCACTTCAATCACCATTTGCAGAGGCAATAAAGTCATTATTATTTCAAAATCATGCATTCTTTATTAACTCATCACACAAATAGAGGGATAACTGCCAAGGTGGCCCAGAAGGGTAGGAGAGGAGGGAAGCACCGGGTGGGATGGTGGATGAGGGTAGGAGGCAAGGACAAGACCACACTGCACTTCAACAGTTATTGAATGCCAGCCTTCTGTTGCTTGGGTACTCCTCTGGAGAGGAGTGGTTGGGTGATCCGAGCTCTCTCCCTCCTGCATTATTGGGCATCTGGGTGAGGAGGCTATGGAACTTGGGCAAGCAGTTACACAGGCGCTGCAGCGGCTCCAGCAAATGCCAGAGCATATTGGTTTGATTCCCCCAGTAGCCTCAACATTGCATCCTATCCCCTCTCATCATGCTGCCGCCACCTCTTCTCTTGCTCCCCGCCACCTCTCATCTCACTTGCCCCTCCTGTCCTTGCATTAATTTTCTTCTTTCCTGGACTCTAACATTGTTTGCCTCCGCGCATTCTGCTGAGCTCTTTCAGTGTGGGAGGACTGCATGAGCTCAGAGAACATTTCATCATGAGTATGTTTTTTTTGCCTTCTTATCTGCGCTAACCTCTGGGAGGAGATGATAGGGGGAGCACTGAAACATTTGCATTTGAGGGAGGAAAACAGGGAGAGTAGTATTTAAAATGACACATTTTAGAGAACAATGTGTACACTCATGATGAACCAAGCTGTTAACATTACATAGCGCATGTGCTTTCAGTACAACGTCGTATTTAGCCTCTTATATTGAGGGCCTGCCGGTTTGGTGTGAGAGATCCCACATGCAGGACTGGGCAACAGAATTCAGCTTGCAGGCAGCCATGGTAAGCCACAGTCTTTCGGCTTCTTCATAACATGGTTTCAATGGTTTCAAAAAGCAGCACCCTCCTTTCCCATACCGAGCACCTATTGCGTTGGCCATTTAAAAGGAAGGGCGGTACTGGCCATTAATGTATACCAAGTCTTCAGGGAAAATTAGTCATTTAACATACTTGCTTTTAAACCATGCATTATATTTACAAAAGTACACTCACCAGAGGTGCCTTCTCCTGCTTCTTGGTCCATGAGCCCGCCTTGGGAGGGTTGGAATGGTATTGGCTCCAGGGTGATAAACAGTTCCTGGCTGTCGGGGACAATGGTTTCTCCGCTTGCCTGCTGTGCACTATCCTCCTCCATCTCCTCATCCCCAAAATCTTCATTCCTTTTGTGTGAGACTCTCCCCTTGCAGATGTCCAAGGACAGGGGTGGGATAATTGTAGGCCCCCCCTTGAATTGCATGCAGCTCAACATAGAGGCGGCATGTCTCGGGTTCTGACCCGGAGTGGCCATTTCTTTCTTTGGCTTTTTGGGAGGTTTGTCTGAGCGCCTTAATTTTCACTCAGCACTGCTGTGGGTCTCTGCTGCAGCCTAGGTCCACCATGCCCTTAGAGATTTTTTTCAAATATTTAGGCATTTTCTCGTTTAGAATGGAGTTCTGTTAGCACAGAATCCTCTCCCCAAACAGTGATCAGCTACAGTACCCCCTGTTCAGTCCATGCTGGAGTTCTTTTGAGATTCTGGGACTGCATGGTCACCTGTGCTGATCAGCTCACCATGCTGGCCAAAAAGGAAATGAAATTCAAAGGTTCCCAGGTATTTTTCCTGTCTACTTGCCAGTATATCTAAGTTGAGAGTGCTATCCAGAGTTGGTCACACTGGAGCGTTCTGGGATAGCTCCCAGAGGCCAATACCATCGAATTACATCCACACTAAGCCAAATTCGACCAAGCGATGTCAATTCCAACACTAATCCTTTTATCGGGGAGGAGTACAGAAATCTAATTTAAGAGCCCTCTGTCGACAAAAATGGCTTTGTTGTGTGGATGATTGCACGGTTAAATTGATCTAATCCTGCTAAATTGAGCCAAAACTTGTAGTGTACACCAGGGCTCAGAGCATGCTATTCCATACAGGGCCGGCTCCAAGTTTTTTACTGTCCCAAGCAAAAAAAAATTTCCTGTGGCCCCTCCGGCCCCTCCCCAACTCTGCCCCTTTCCCACCCCATTCCAACCCTTTCCCCAAATCCCAGCCTCACTTCCTCCCCCGGGCGTGCCTTATTTCTTCTCCTTTCCCCTCCCTCCCAGGCTTGGGAGAAGCAGAGCAGCGGCACACTCATGGGAGCAGGCGGCAGTGGAGTGGAGGTGAGTTGGGGGGGAGCGGTTCCTATGCCCCCCAGAGTTACTTCCTGTTGCCCTCCCTGCACACCCCCATCGCTGCAACTCATCTCCACTCAGGCATGGGTCAGAGCTTTTTGCACCCCAAGCAAAAAAAAAAAAAGGAGCCAGAGTGCCCTCCCTTGGAAAGAGCTGCCACAGGTAAGTGCAGAGCTAGCCCTGGTTCCGTCCCTGGCCAGCCTGGCTAATATCTTTTGATGGCTCTGCTCTCCATGAACTTATCTGTTCTTATTTGGCCCCTGTTTTAGTTTTGGCCTTCACAATTTTCCCTGGCAATGACTATCACAGGTTGACTGCATTGTGTGAAGAAGTACTTTGTTTTGTTTTAAACCTGCTGCCTATTAATTGAATGAGGTAACTCTTACTTTGTGTTATGTAAAGGAGTAAATAACACTTTGTTACTTACTTTCTCCACAGCAGTCAAGATTTTGTAGACCTCGGTTAAATCCCCTCTTACTCGTCTTTTTTCCAACCTGAAAAGTCTAGTCTTTTTAATCTCTACTCATGAGGAAGTTGTTTCATACCTCTAATCATTTTTGTTGTCCTTCTTTGTACATTTTCTGTGCCTATCAGGCAGGATTAATGGAAGTTACCATTCAAAAAGCTCTCTTAGAAGAAAGCATTTGAATACCCTGTAAACTGGTGAGGTATCAGAGCTGAGGTACCTACTGGGGACTGGTGATGAAAAAAAACATACATTCGTCGCTACTCACCTCGGCAGTATAGACAACACTCAGCTAGTGACTCAGCATGACCTGAATTAGTGGGTGTTTAAAAAATAACATAAACCACAATCCTTTCTCTAACATTAGGAGTCAAGATTGATTCTTCTTTTGCCAGATCATTCATAGAAAGGTCAAACAAAAAAAAATTTGATGTAATAATGAATAACTCACAGATTCTTTCTTGGTGATTAATGATGGTAGGGAAGACTTGATGGCCGATGGCTGTGCCGCAGGCTAGTAGCCCTAGCTAGTCATTCTCAGACAATATTCTGTAAGAAGTCCATTACTGCTATAATAAAAATACACGGGTAGGGAATTGTTGAGGTGAGGAGGGACAATTCAGTATATTTTGCCACGCATCGTACATTCTGAGGGAATTAAGGCATTCATTAGTCAGGTTATCTGAATCTTCTCCTTATGTGCCACGCAAATTAGACAGTAGTTTTTTAAAGAAATCCAAGTGCCAAGATGTAGCCCCTAGCTTGGTGTGCAGGCATAGCTGGGATGTCTGTGCAGGGTTGCCAACTTGCATTACTTTTGAGATAGCTGAAGGGCTGTCTTTCCTTAAAACTCCTGTTGCCAGAGGCCTCTGACTAGGATAGAAACTCAACTTTCATTTTAAAATTATTCTGTTTCTAGCCCTCACGGCTGTGGAGAAAAACTTGAAAATGTGACCCCCCTCCAGGCCAGATGGCAAATTGAAAAAAAAACCTAAAATGTGTGGAGAAGGGGGAGTTGACAATGCTGGAGCAGGCGGTAGTACTAGGCCACGGCTCATAACTGGGAAAGGCAGTCCCCTGCCATCACCTGAGAGCCTGCAGGACAGAGCCAAGCTCCTGTTGCCAGGAACAGTGTGGCAAGCTATGAGGATCAAAACCCGAGACGCAATACAGATAACTAACCTGGATGGATCTTGGAGAGGAAGGACATGGAAAGAAAGGGACTGAGGTCAGAGGAGAGGAGTAGTGCTGGCAGTGAGTTACTTTAGAGACGGACAGGAAATGGGAGATTGGATGCATTTCTGGAAGGTGTGCTTTAGCCAAACACCCCTGAATGAGTTCAATACAGGGTTAACTGGGTTACGGTCTCCAGCCTGTGTTACACAAAAGGTCAGAGCAGATGCTCTAAAGGTCCCTTCTGGCCTTAAACCCTATGCATGAATCCGTAACTAGACATACAGGTCAAAATGACCAATTATTTGCTAATGAGGCCCTCTCCATTTCCTTCAGTAGCTTTGAATCAGGCCAAGTGCCTATTACAAACACAGAGCATCCATTTTTAATGTGCTCCTCTAAAGCAGAGACCATGAATTTTACAGTCATTCAGCCTGCCAGACATTCAGCAATGCTGGGCACGTCCCTGGTTCTTTGAGAGCTGACAGTTCTTTATGGTGCTGAACTTCCTAACACTGAAGGCAGAGTCAAAATGCTTATGGACATGAGTGAGAGCAGGATGAAGCACTAAAGAAGCAGCTACTCTAGCAAAAGCATGGTCATCGTGGCCTGAGGAAAATGGAAGAGATTGTCTAAAATGCTGAGAGACCACTGGAAAGATCAGAGAGCAATCCCATTATTTCATTATCCTTGACCCTTCACACTGATGCATGAAACCTATCCACCTCTGACCAGCAGTACCGTACGATGGTAACTGATAAATCGAGAGAGCATGCCAATAATTAAAAAAGCAATTATACAGACCTATTAATCAGGTGGCGTTGTTTATTAGATTGCACAGGGCTAAGCAGTAGATGGGAATAATTTGAATGATTGCATTGTTAAGTGCACTGAACTGCACAGTGATTATAGTAGCTACGGTAGCACTACTGACCAATGCTGAAAAGTAACTGATCAGAGTTTGGTGTGTGACTATGTTCTCGCTAATCACCACTCCCTGTAACTGAGCACTGCCTTTTCCAAATCTGCACGGGACACATTTCTGTCATCAGACCCAAGCTGGGAAAGTGGCGCCATTAGAATTGGAGCCCTTGTGTGTGAGGAAATGATTTTTATAGTTCGATGAAAACTGCCAGGCAATACTGGGTTTGACTGGGACCTTTCTGGCGAAGTTTATGGATTATTTCTCATTCCAGACATAGGACTCAATGGGTTTGATGCTGAGTAGAGGATATGTCTGAGCTTCAAAAAAAGTATGAAATCTTGATTGATGTATAAACTGTGAAACAGAGCTGGGTTATTCTTGTTTTCTTTGTGGATTACAGCTGCTTAAATGTTGACCTGGGTGCCTTGGCTGATTGTTACCCAGGCTTTTCAGTGTCTGGAAACCACTTGGACCTGGATACGCTCATCTCCTGGTAGAATGGGGCCAGAGGGGAGAAATTAAAAAACATTTAATGAGTTAAGTATGCAAGCCAAGCTGCCTTTCAATCTAAATCTCCCCTGCCCCCTCATTATATCTGTCCACTCCAGTGAACTACATATTTGCTCAAATTTCTGAGAGAGTATTCCAGACTGATGCATATAGGCAGTTATCATAGAAAACCATTAAAGCAGTAAAGCAAACCATTATATGACAAGTGATTCTCAAAGGTTTGGAATGGGCATTCTATTTGAGATAAGAATCCAGAAGTTCAGATGCTTATGTGAATGATCCAAGCCTCTAAGAATGTATTTAGGCTGGCCATTAGAAGAAGGTTTCTAACCATCTGAAGGATGAGTCTGGGGGTCTGGCAAAGTCTGCCAATAGGAGCAGACAGGGCAAACAACCCAACTAGTTGTGAATGATAGATTCTAAAATCAGGGGGCCGGTCATCTAGTCTCACTTCCTACCTAGCACAAGCCAGAGAATATCTCTGAATTAATTCCTTCTAGCGAAATATCCAATCTTGATTTTATAAATGGATGGAGAATCATAAATTTATGATTGGGATTATATTATGGGTTGTCTGTGGTAGCAGGAACTAGACACAATGACCCAGGAGGTCTCTACCAGTCCTGTTTCCTGTATGATTGTACAGGAAATCACTTACGGAAGGTAGACTGCACATGAACCTTAGAATCTAGCACTGTTTACTGGGGTGGGGTTTTTCTCTTGGTAGTGTAAAAACCCTTCCCATCTCACATGGAGTTCTGCTGAGGCTCCACCACTCTTTCCCCACCCTTCCTAAAGCCCTGTGTCACAGACCCCAGTTTAGCATAGGCTAGCTCTCCCTCTGGAGCCCATGACATGCATCCGACGAAGTGGCTATTCACCCACGAAAGCTCATTCTTCAAAACATCTGTTAGTCTATAAGGTGCCACAGGATTCTTTGCTGCTTTTACAGATCCAGACTAACATGGCTACCCCTATGATACCTGGAGCCGAAGGGTGATCCTCAATCTGCCAGAGAAACTACAGCAAACCCTGTTCTAGAGACGTGTTCCTTATTATGCAACCTCCTGTCTTAAGAGACCTCCGCTGTATTAATTTAGTGGAATATATAGGCCAAAGGTGTTCATACAAGCCAGTCACTGTCCAACATTAGACAAGTATCAGAGGGGTAGCCATGTTAGTCTGGATCTGTAAAAGCAGCAAAGAATCCTGTGGCATAACAGACGTTTTGGAGCATGAGCTTTCGTGGCTGAATATCCACTTCGTCAGATGCATGTAGCGGAAATTTCCAGGGGCAGGTATATATATGCAGGCAAGCTAGAGATAGCTTGCCTGCATATATATACCTGCCCCTGGAAATTTCCACTACATGCATCTGACAAAGTGGGTATTCATCCACGAAAGCTCACGCTCCAAAACGTCTGTTAGTCTATAAGGTGCCACAGGATTCTTTGCTGCTTTTACAACATTAGACAGTGTCAAACCAGGTTCAGGGTTTGGCATACAGAGACCTCAGCCTGCTTAGCTCCATGGCAAGCACACCAGTAACCATCCTTTTAAGTAGTTTTCCTTCTTTTCTGTATCTTTAATAAAAAGTTAACGCACCTGAAATGTAAAGTATGAAATAAGGCTTTCATTTTCACAGCATCCCTCTCTCCCTTCCTCTTTAGAAGGAAAACGGCCCTTTTTTGACAGTATCTTAGATGGTATCAAAGATGGCAATAACTGTCCTTTGGGGAAAAAAGAAAAGTTTGGTTCAGAGGGGCTGGAGTTAGTGTCCAGTCCCATTTCCTAGAAGACAAAAGACAAACACACACAAAGGGGAGAGAAAAGAACAGCAAAGTAAAAATGCAGCTTCTGTCTCCGGTGTTGACTCTCACTTGCAATCTCATTGCTGGAGAAACACAAGCCCAGCCCATAGTCTGATCAGCTATTCTGAGACCTAACAAATGAACCCAGGCCCTGGCATTTAGCTGCCTTTTTCTGGTCACAGGGTTTCAACAATGTTGCAAAATTCATGGTCTTGACTGGGTAAGCCAGGCTCTTATTAGACAGAAGGGAAAGGGGGAGAGAAGAAATAAGGGGTAGAAGAAAAAGGACACATTTGGGGAGGGAGGTGGAAGACAAAGGCTCACATCCCAGGCGGTGTTCAGGAGTCACCTGATGCAGGCAAATTTTGTAGTGTGTCGCTTGTGAATATAGTTGGGAGGGGCTAGGGTAACACACAAAGGTCTCTGATTTCTGGTTCCAAGTGTCTCTTGTTTACCAGGCATGTTCTTAACACAGTACTTGATTTATAGCTTTTTTGTTTAGACTAATCCAGTCTTGATGTGTCACTTTTGCACCTCATCCCGTCAGCATTTGTTGTTTCACGTTATTGTGACAACTTATGAACTTACAATCGCTTTTTACAGTCACGCTCACAATTGTATGCCCAAAGAACACAAAACTTCCCAAAGCAATACCTCTGCTCCTCCTTTCTGAAACATCCATCTCTGTTAAACAGTGGGTTTCTCAGTCCCTCTAGTTATTTGAAAGCAATATACCGGTAAGTCATTCTCTTTCCACGGAGCATGTTGACGCCATATTATTAGCCAACACGTCATGCACTGTTGATATAAAAAGTCATACTTTGCAATTAGAGCACTTCTCACCCAAGTATCTCTGAGTGATGTAGAAGTGTGAATGAAGCCTCACTGCACTTGTGATACGTGGTTTTATCTGCTTTGCAGATGGTGAAACAGAGGCATCCAAATTTTCAAAAGTACACCCCAAATTGGGCTGCCTCGCTTGCTGAACGCCCAGTTTTGTGACCACCGGTGACTCGTATATAACAGGCCATTCCCATGCAAATACTCAGTTTGTATGCACATTTACAACAATTCGAAACATAAATTTGATATTCAATAGACACGCAATTCCACTCACATTTTTGCACACAGCCTGGGCTCATGAAACGAGAAAATCATGTCTAACTTGTTATTCACTTTGATTTATGCTTAATCCAGCCTCATTCAGTAACTTTTGACAAACAGCCATTGCGTAAAATATCTCTGAAATGTCCAAAAACAGGAACAGCTGCAAACTACTTTAAAAACATCTTCTCAAAGAAATGATAGCTATTCCCTTGTATTTTTTTCTTGTGCCTTAATGTATAATGGTAATATTCTACATTGTAACATGCAAGCTATGAAGGGATTTTTATCAAGAGCAGTAAAATAATCTCACTTACGCAATATCTATCTTTATACAATGTGACATAGCTGAGAGTGGACAGGCACAATGGCTTTTGCCTCATGAGCCTTGTCCCTATTTAGAAACCATAATAAACTTATGTTGTATTGCAGCTGAAGCCTTTATCATGTATTCGCGTGGAAACTTATGCAGCACCACGTTGTATTCCCAGTTATTCATATATTAAAAGTTTTTAATCAGTGGAGCAGTAGATTTACCAGCCAAGTCCCTGCCATGCTGTCTGGAGGGGCTCAGGACCGTGAGTGTCAGCTTGAAGACAGACTCTCCATAAGCAGGGCAGACACCTTGAACTGGATGTATGGCTATAATTAGATTTCACAAACCTAGTCACAAATGTGAGCTCCTAAGGCACTGCCATGTCACAGACAGTGCCTTTGGGCATTCCAGTTTATCTTCCCACCCAGGCCAGCTGGACGAAGTGATATAAGGTCACTTAATCAAAGACCACAAAATATTCAGATTGCTCCCATGCCCAAGAGAACAGTCACTTACCCCAGGTCAGTTTGTACCGCGGATCTCACACCAAAGACAATACTGGTAGCCAATCTATAGTAAACTAACTGAGGATTTATTAACTAGGAAAAAGAAATGACAGAGTTATTTACAGGTTAAAGCAGGCAACATATATATATATGAGTTAAAGTCTATGGTTCCAGAAGGTGATAGAGTTGTAGTAATCTCTCAGTTCAAAATGTCTTTCAGGGTGAACTCAAGGCAACCCGGAGGACTTCTGCCTCATTTAGTGTCTCTGATCCTGTCAGAGCCCAACCAGCCAAAAAGAGATGACAAATTTTCTTATTCCCCTGTTTTATTTCCTTGTGGCACCTTAGAGACTAACAAATGTATTTGGGCATAAGCTTTCATGGGCTAATACATTTGTTAGTCTATAAGGAGCCATAAGGACTCCTCATTGTTTTTGCTGATACAAACTGTCAAGATTCCTTCCCCACTCTGAACTTTAGGGTACAGATGTGAGGGACCTGCATGAGAACCTGTAAGCTCAGTTAAAAGCTTAGATCTGGTTTGGCTGCCACCCCTCCAAGCACTAATTTCCGTTCCTGGGTAGTCTTAAGGGACTTCACCAATTCCCTGGTGTACACAGATCCAGTCCCCTTGGATCTAAAAACAAGGAAAAATCAATTAGGTATTAAGAAAAGGCTTTTAATTAAAGAAAAGAAAGGTAAAAGAAAACCCTCTGGGAGAGGTTAGCATACCGGCTACTCTCATAGACAACAGATTCAAAACACAGAGGATGTTCCCCTGGGCACAAATTTAGTTACACAACAAAAAATACCCAATTTGATTCTACCTCTATTTGCATAAGACAGGTTACAAAGAAATAAACATAAACCTATGTCTTTCTTTCTAAAACTTACTACTCTGATAAGAAGCTGGTTCCTTGATCTTTTTCACTCCGGCTGAAACTGAAACTCTCAACAAAGGAAAAACTTCCCTTCTTCCTTTTGAAACATCTTGTTCCCCCATTGGTTCCTCTGGTCAGGTGTCAGCTAGGCTAGGTGAACTTTTTAACCCTTTACAGGTAAAAGAGTCATTAACCCTTAACCATCTGTTTATGACACAAACTAACATGGCTACCCCTCTGAAACCTGTTTTATTTCCTTCTTCGAGCATTCACGCTGATGGGACAGGCTTTCGTGGACTAGCACCTTCCTGGGTGCAAGAAGGCTATTACCAAGTGTTTGTCTTGTGTTGTTCCACAATGGCACATAGCCCATTTAGTTGATAGTCTTTCCTGGGGTTGGGCACAGGGAAGTATATAGCGGGGAAGAGAACACTCCTGCCTGGGGTCACAAGTTCAGAGCCGGCATTTTTACAGTTAGGCCGTATCTGCACTGCGTACCTTGCAGTGGCACCGCTGTGCTGCTACAGCCATGCCACTATAAGGTGCGCACTGTAGCTGCTGTCCTGGCAGCAAAACAAAACCAGCCCCAATGAAGGGCAGGAGCTTTGTTGGTGGGAGAGTGTATGCCCACACCAGCACCATTTGTCATTAAAACTTCTGTCGGTGGGGGCGGGGGGGTCTTTTTTCATACCCCGACTAACAAAAGTTTTAACAACAAAAGCAAAATGTACATATTACCTTATAGCCTTCGATATAGACATTACATCTAGGCTTACATCTAGGCCGCAATTTACAAGCATTTTATAGAGTCTAAACCCTACCAGGCTAACACCGATCTTGAACAATCCTAACGACTTGTAGGCTCTGAAGCTTTACATTGTTTTGTTTTTGAGTGCAGTTATGTAACAAAAAAAGCTTCATTTCTAAGTTGTATTTTCACAACAAAGAAATTTTACTACAGTACTTGCATAAGGTAAACTGAAAAATGCAATTGCTTTTGTTTATCATTTTACAGGGTAAATATTTATAATAAAAATAATATATACTTTGATTTCAATTACACACAGAATATATTTGAAAATATAGAAAAACAGCCAAAATATTTAATACATTTCAATTGCTATTCTATTGTGTAACAGTGCAATTAAAACTGTGATTAATCCCACTTAATTTTTTTGACATAATCGTGTGAGTTAACTGTGGGTACGTCTTCACTACCCGCCATATCGGTGAGTAGCAATCGATTGCTCGGGGATCGATATATTGCATCTCATCTAGACATGATATATCGATCCCCAAACACGCTTATATCAATTCCGTAACTCCACCAACCTGAACGGAGTTGCGGAATCGACAGGGTGAGCCGCGGAAATCGATCCCGCGCTGTGAGGACGGTGAGTAATTCGATCTTAGATACTTCTACTTCAGCTACGTTATTCACATAACTGAAGTTGTGTATCTAAGATCGATTTTCCCCCTTAGTGTAGACCAGCCCTGTGATTAATCGACAGCCCTAGTAGAGATTAAATAATAAAAATCTTGCTTCTGGCCTTACTTATAATTTAAACAAGCTGAATAAGCAAGCAAGAGAATGTAAGTGAAAGCACAAGGCTGCACACACCCTCTTCCCTTCTTCCCCTGCAGCTGGTAGCCTTGAAGGTAAGGGGCTACCCAAGCAAGGGGTTGTAATGGTTATCAAGTAGCTGGAGGGGAGGGGATGATGTAAGGAGGAGATGCAGGTTCTGCAAGAGAGTGACTATGACCAAAAGAAATCCCACTCTTAACCTCAGACTCAGGACCACTCCCAACCCCCGAATCAACCATGACCATGTATTGGAAGGGGTGGTACCAGGGAAGGGGCACTACAAGTATAATTCAATTTGCCGAGAAGAGGCGGGAGAGGAGGGCACTCTGTCGGCATGCGGAGCTAGGGGTTAGGAGAAGAAGGGGGTTCTATCAGTGTATAGAACTGTAGTTGGGGAGGGGAAGAGGAAAACTCTATCAGCATATAGAGATAACCTGACTGGTGTGAAGGGCTTCGGAATATGCTTGGTTGTTTACCCTAACAAACCCATCGAATTGCCTGCAGACTGGACTCTGGACTGTTATTTTCTGGAGAACTGTGTCTGGGAATTGAGATGGAGGCGGGAGCTGGACCCCCGCCATCAAGGTTCACCTGGCAGTAAGATGGTATCAGGTGCCAGAAGATGCACTGCTGCACTGAAGACAATGTGATGATGCTGGTACAGTCATTAGGCCATGAGCCCTGGACAGGGACAGCACCTGGTGCTATAGACGAGAAAGCAGTGAGAACTCGGATCAGTTAGACTAGTCCCTGTGCTATCGCCCGCCACTAAAGCATGTTTTCAGAGGCAGTACCCACCCTGCACTGCTGCAAGCCTTGCCCTGGAGGTGGCTGCACTGTTTTCACAGTAACTGTGAAATCTCTGGAAAATATGGTTTCTCTGGCTGCACACAGCCAGAGAAAAGTCTGAGAGACGTGAGTGTGAACAGAGGAGCCATCTGTCTGAGACAGGGGGAACAGCGAAAGAGTCAGGAGGTTGAGGCATGAGTCAGCTGCTCTGGCTCTGGGGAGGGACAGCTCAGTGGTTTGAGCATTGGCCTGCTAAACCCAGGGTTGTAAATTCAGTCCTTGAGGGGGGCCATTTAGGGATCTGGGGCAAAATAAAAAATAAGGAGAGTAGTTGGTCCTGCTAGTAAAGGTAGGGGACTGGACATGATGACCTTTTCAAGGTCCCTTCCAATATTATGAGATAGGTATATCTTCATATATTACCTTACCTCCTATATTCTCTCATCCCCCTGCTGCTTTCAGTGGTACAGTCTGATGGGCAAGTTTCTTTCAGCAGCATAAGGGGGAACTAAATCAACCAGAAGTGGGAAGAGAGGAAAATTTGAACCATTGGAGAATCCTCTCCTGAGAACACAGAAGGTTTTCTTTGGTAGAATCAGGTCTCCTGCCTTCTGTGTTCTAGTATTTTCTTTTCTCCTTTGCCCATGCCGCTGCCAATGGTCTGATCGAAAGGTGCAGCGTGGGAGAGCCCCAAGGCCATCTAATCCCTAAGAGATACAGAAATATTCTTAACAAAATAAAACAACATGATACAAAGTACTGGATAGTCTTTGTGTCCTTCTCCATCTGTTGACTGGCACATTTCTACCCTGCTTACACAGATTCCACATAGACAAATATTCTCCCCCTCACCACAGGGTTTTAAGAAGAGATTAGACAAATACCCATGAGGAATTTCTGATCTCAGAATTCAATGATTTCTCAAACTCACTTCCAGCTTGATTAATGTTCAATTAAAATAGGGTTATGAAATGATGTTGTTCCAAGCCAAATGGCTCCTTTTTCCATGGGAAAAGCCTTGCTAAATTGCTCATACACAAGCTGTCTAGGTGTGTTAGCAGCAATGGAATAGTGCTGCAGCCAACCACAGCATCACTAATCTTGAAGTGGTCAATGTTAAAAGGTCAATAACCACCAGCAACTAACCCCAGAGAGGCCAACTGAGATACTGCAGCAATGCCTTCTATTTAGAATGTCAAATAACTGGAATGATTTGACTGAGGTTGACTTTTAGATGGTGACCCCCAATACTGCTCGATCCTAGAATTTTTAACCTTCATTCTTGTTCTTTTATGGGAAAAGGGGAAAGCTTGTGGAGATATGGGAGGATGTTTTAGAAATTAAAACATAATCATTTTTAAATGATAGAAACATCCATCACTTCCCATATCTGTACCAGTAACTTGTGCATTCTAGACATTTAGGACCAGATCAGCAAAGGGCATTAGGCACCTAAATAGCTTTGAGGATCTGGGCCTCTGTTCTCTTAGCGTCTCTTGTTTCTCTTCCTAATTAAATTCTGTTTTCCTTGTTTCCTGAAAACTTGTCATTTTAAAGGAGTTCCCTTGGAGCTATGTGTATTGCTCCTAATGGGTTGTGTGTTCTGTGCTTCTCCTTGTATGTATGACACAAGCCTCTCAATTAATTAATAAAAACAAAAAGAATTGTCAACATGTTTCAGCACTTTAGGAAGGGAAAACCGAGGGAACTACACTATATAATCTAGACCTGCTCTAAACAGGATTAGTTGACATGTCAGTTAAAATGCCGGTAGCCCCAGCACCCTAGTACTCTCACTGTCGCTATCTTTGGTGGAGTTCCACAAAGGACAAAACCTAGTTCAGACAAAGCCCGAATGTCACCAAATATTCTCGCTCTGCCTCTAATATCAATATTTAAGTATCATGGCATTTGCAATTATTGCCAAAGATTTCACAGCCCTGCAGCTCCCCCTGACCACTCTGCTCAGCTCTAACCACAATCATTTTGGCTAATTGCCCCCACCTACAAAAGAGAAGGTATAGATTAAAAAGCATGAAAAAAATGTTAGCTCCTAATCCAGAGACTTTTTCAGGCTAACTTTTAGGGGCAGATACAAAATGAAAACTCCATTGTGCCCTTACAGTGGAGAAGTGGATATAATTTAAGTCCTTTAAAGACATAAAATGACACTTCTCATTGGGTCTCCTTATTCCTCTAAACATGTGAATTAGAGGTGCAATTTAATGATGCTTAATAATGATTAAGCTATGTGACAGTATCTCCTCAGTGTAATCCCCAGTATCCAGAGGTGGGAAAGGGAGTGACACAGTCTCACTCTGAGAAGACGAGGGAGCGAGGAGAGATGGCTCTTTCCTTGGGACGTCGTGGTGACTATGCTGTACAGCTGAGATGATGTGGTGGAGGTGGGGCAGTTAGAGTACATGAGATATATATCCTTCAGCTCTTGAGATTGTGCCTGACAAAGAAGTAGTGGCTTACTGATTTCAGTTGACGGTGATATACTGGGGACTTATTGGATTATTGTCATCTTCCCATGCACTAGTTTAAAACAAAGCAGCCATTGCCCTTAGCTGTTAAATTTCCACCATAAGGATACTAGTGACAGACAAGCCTCAAAGGATTTGGAGTTCAAGGTTTCCTATGAATAAGCCCCCAAAGTTGAGGTGTTTAGTTTTAGTTTTAATGAACTATCTGAACTCCATGGGTCTGCAAACTTGGGCCACAGGAGGTTCTGTCCTTCAGCTAGCAGCAGGAAGCACAAGTCCTAACCATGTGTGGGCATTAAAGAGCCCATGTTGCTCTCCCCCAGAAGAGGAGTGTTACCCGTGCTGTTTTGGCTAAATTCCAAGACAGGCCTTCGCATTCTCCGCACCCACCCCACCTCACTAGGGCCCAGCAGGGTTCCCTGCTGAGTGATAGTGAAGAATGCAGCTTTATACCCCACTGGTGCCATGTTCTGAATCACCTCGCTGCTCCAGAGAGGGCTACCTTCAAGCCCAGACCATTAAACCAAATAACTTTTCCCACACAAAGGGGAAACTGCCTATCTGGCTCCCCAATTCTCCATCAGCTCTACTAGCCCAACTTCCTCTCTCTGGCCTCTGCTCAGACCACTATCTCTCACATGCTCCTAGCCACACAGTTACCTCCCTGGTGACTGGCTCTTCTTCCTTCCCTCTCCCAGTTCATAGCCAGTCACCCAGACTTTCAAGAACTGCCCCTTCGACTCTGGACTCTCCCAACATCTAACTGTGGCTACTTGCCAGGCCCTGCTGCCAGGACCACCCTCTGGCACTATCTCCCAGCTGCTCCCCACATGCTGTACCCTTGGGAACTTGGTGAATAAGGGTCACACAGTAACCTTGCTTGGCTAGAGTCAGTCTTCTTTCTGCCCCTTCCTTAAAGGCTCCTGCCTTTCGGTGCCTCCTTAAAGAACCCTGAGCTCATTACATACTGAGGTATAAGGTCTTCTGCATAGTGCATGGGCCCACTCCCCTAAATATCACCCATCAGATGGCACCCTGCAACTCCTACTGCAAAATAAATATAGTAATTAAACGAGAGAAATTGACATACAGTTGTTAAAGTTCTCCAAACACGAAGTAATAGTCCCCATCTTCCGTCAGTAAAACCAGCCCATTATGTCAATTTGCTTTTTGTTTATTTCCTCAAACTACTCACCTTGTTAAACCTCCTCACACTCTGTGTTTGTTTTTGTGAGTTTGGTCATTTGCCCCCCCCCCCCCCCCATTCAGTTTTCAGTTTTTAACCCTTTTGTGCAGTTGCTCTTTTTACGGACTCCTGTCGCAGATGGCGCCACATCTCTTTGGACAGGATGTCTGTGTTCTGACAGTTCAGGGGAGGGCGTAGATTTAGTCTGGGGATGAAGTGAGGTGACAGCTGATCTATGGGGAGGTCAGCCCTTAGCAAATCTGGAGGAAAATGCATGCAGGAGTTAAGCTAGTCCTCCAACACTAGTTCCTGCACCCCGCCCCAGACTGCCTCAACTCATTGTCTTTCATTAGAATTTGTTCCGTGAAATCATTTCAGAGCTTTTGAAAATCTTGGCCTAAAGTGGGGTTATGAAGCAATCACAGAATCGTAAAAGTGCACGATTGGAAGGGACCTTAATAGGTCATCCAGTCCAGTCCCCTGCACTCAAGGCAGGACTATGTAAAAATAGACCATCCTTGGCAGGTGTTTCTCTAACCTGTTCTTAAAAATCTCCAATGATGGAGATTTCGCAACCTCCCTGAGAAATTTATGTCAGTGCTTAACCACCCTGAAGGAAACTTTTTCCTAATGTCCAACCTAAAGTGCCCTGGCTGTAATTTAAGCCTATTTCTTCTTGTCCTAACCTCAGAGGTTAAAGAGAACAATTTTTCTCCCTCCTCCTTGTAACAAACTTTTATGTACTTGAAACTGTTAGCATGTCCCCTGTCAGTCTTCTCTTCTCCAGACTAAACAAACCTAGTCTTTTTTTTCAATCTTAGGTCATGTTTATTAGACTTTTTATCATTTTTCTTGCTCTTCTCTGGACTTCCTCTGGTTTGTATTTATCTTTCCTGAAATGTGGCACCCAGAACTGGACACAATACTCCAGCTGAGGCATAATCAGATCGGAGTAGAACGGAAGAATTAGTTCTCGTAACAGGCTTACAACACTCTTCTATTACATTCTAAAATTATGTTTGGGTTTTTTGCACAGTGTTACACTGTTGACATATTTAGCTTGTGATCCACTATGATCCACAGATCTCTTTCTGCAGCATTACCAATTTTGTATGTGTGCAATTGATTGGGACGAAATGAATGAAAGACCAAATTTAGGTTGAAGATCAAGAAAACCTCCCAGGCTGAGACGCAATTATATGGCGCAACAGATTCACAAAAGGAAGAGTTGGAGCTCCATCATTTGAGATACTAGACACTAGCCTGGACAAAACAGAAACTGTACCATAAGGACTGGTGATGATCCTGCACCCTGGACCAGGAGTGGAGGGCCTAAGAATAGGACTTCTCCAGATAGGGTAATGTGGATGATTTTAGCAGAGACAATATAGCCAGCTCTCTGTTGGCCAGGAGAGACATGACAAACAAGTGTTAGTGAGAAGCTGTCTGCCAGGCCTGGTGGGTATTGAACACTGGTCCCTGGAAGCCCTCACACTTGTCTCTATCCCAGCAGCTCATAGGTAGCAGTTGGGACCAGGTCCATGAAGCTCTACTGAGGCACAAGCTCCACCCCCTACATTCTGATTGGAAGAGCTCCAAAGCTCCTGATTGGGCAGCAGACCCTATTTATACCCGAGGAGGCAACAGGAAGTTGTCCTTACAAATGAGTTCCATCCTGCCATGAACAAGAAGCTAGCATGGAGTTTACCTCTTCCTGCCTTCTGATCCTGACCTCTTGGTATCAGCCCTTGGCCTGACCCTTGGTAACTGCCTCCTGGTTTCTGCCCTCCAGTTCCATCACTCGATGCTGACCTGGACTGACTCTTGGTCACCAACTCCTGGGCTCTGGACCCTTGGATGATGCCTGATGCTGACCCTTAGGCCAGGCTCTCCATGCCCCAGCCCTGAGATTGGTGAAGGAGAGCAGGGAAACAGACAGCAGGAGACGGTGCTGGTCCTGCTTTGAGCAGGAGGTTGGACTAGATGACCTCCTGACGTCCTTTCCAACCCTGATAGTCTATGATTCTATGATTCTATGACTGTCTCTTGCATGTGTTCCATCCCAGTTACAGGAAAGCAGGCAATTCTAGCAAAACTGGGTTTGTCTCCAAAAAACTTTAGATAGACAATAGTTTTTTTATAGTTGTTTTTCTTTTTATACCTGGAGTAAGACTAAAAGAAACCCAAAGGGCTCATTTGTCAAGAGTCAATGTCTGCTGTTCATAAACAACACATTTGTCACCTACAGAGATCAAAGTGAGAGCCTGCAAGAGAGTTCTTCTACTTCCAGCATGTGTGACTCTGTCCTCTCAAACTCATCCAGGTGGGTAAGAATATAGTGCAATTTATAACAAAAAGTCTCTTACTCGTTTCAGCGTTGATGAATCAAGCAACAGATGGTATTGCTAGCAGTCGCTCCAAACTGCTAGTAATGTAATTTTGTTGTAGGCCCTAACAGGACTTTAGATTAAAATACAAAGCCTTTATTGGATGCTACTACTAATTAGCAACATGCAGTAACATTTTAAAGGCCCAGTCCTACATATGCTTAGGTCCATGAGCAGCTATACCCTTAATAGGACTATTGGTGATTAAAATTACTGATGTAAGTGTTTGCAGGATCAAACCCTAATTTTCCCATTACAGTCTTCTCAATGGATCAGTTATTTATTGTGGAGCAATAATTTATTGACCAAACTCCTGGGGGAAATCTGACTTTTATTTTCCCCCCAAAATAACAATCATTATTAACGTGCGAACAGAGGAGAAACAAACAGATGGAGTTTGCCTGGGAACACTCCGAGAGGACCTTTGGTGAGTAGTGCATTATAGGGCTGTATTGTGAGCTGAAGGGGTGAATATCCTGCAGTGGTGCTAGTTACAGGGATTATTTGACCCTGTGTTTGTTTGAAAAGTGTGAACTGGGAGTGCTTTTTTCCAGGTGGGCCTTGAGTCGTTGATTGGAGAGAAGGCTTTGAGCCAGGGCAACTACTTCGAGCCAGAAGCCTTATAAAAAAGCAGCCAGTTGCGATTCGAGTGAGCTGTGAACCGTGGAGAAGAAAACAGAGGGAGTTTGCATGGGGGGAGTTCCCACAGAATTTTTGCTTTGTAGCCTTCTGTGAGCAGTAAATACAACATCTGAAGATGCTCTCAGAAGGAAGATGATATGGATAGTGAGAGATCAGCTGTTGTGAATTGTACAGGATGTGCCATGTTTGTCTTTCACCCAGAGGACAGAAGTGATTTTGTCTGTATGAAGTGCAAGCTGGTCTCCGTATTGGAAGACAAGGTTAAAGGACTAGAGACCCAAGTATCCACCCTGCGTTGCTTCAGAGAAAATGAAGACTATGGCTAGAAGTCAGCGTTTGGTATTGCAGGCACAGCATGCTGAAGAATCAGAGAGGGCAGTGCAGAACAAGGAAGAAAACTGGCAGTATGTGACCTCCAGAAGAAGAAAGAGGAGAACCCATGTACCCCCAAAGCAGATAGAGGTAAAAAACCATTTTCAGGCTTTCTGCACAGGTACTACAGCGGAGAATGGTTTGGAAGAGTCATCTGAGGGAAGGGATCAGAAGGAGACCCCCATCAGCCAGAGGGAGGGCTAGCTCAGTGGTTTGAGCACTGGCTTGCTAAACCCAGGGTTGTGAGCTCCATCCTTGAGGAGGCCACCTAAGGATGTGGGGCAAAATCCATATTTAGCCCTGCTGGTGAAGGCAGGGGGCTAGACCCAATGACCCTTCAGGGTCCCTTCCAGGTTTATGATAGGTATATCTTAAGTTATTTTATTTATTTAAAGCAGGGGGTGCATTGTCCTAGGGATGCAGGTTCCACAACCACCACTCCCAAAAGGAGGAGACAAGTGGTGGTGGTTGGGGACTCCCTCCTAAAGGGGACAGATTCATCAATCTGCCATCCAGACCTGGAAACTCAAGAAGTGTGCTGCTTGTCTGAAGCTAGAATTCAGGATGTGATGGAGTGTCTGTTGAGACTGATCATGCCCTTGGACCACTACCCCTTCCTACTTCTCCACATGGGCACTAGTGATAGTTCCAAGAATGACCTTCTGGAGATCAGTGTAGACTATTTGGCTCTGGGAAGAAGGATAAAGGAGTTTGAGGCACAGGTCATGTTCTTACTCATCTTCCCAGTTGAAGGAAAAGGCCCAGGTAGGGAGCATCGAATTGTGGAAGTAAATGCATGGTTATGTAGGTCTTTGGATTCTTTGACCATGAGATGTTGTTCCAGGAACAAGAATTGCGAGGAAGAGATGGGATCCACCTAACGAAGAGAGGGAAGAGCATCTTCACAGGCAGGCTGGCTAACCTAGTGAGGAGGGCTTTAAACTAGGTTTGTCGGGGGATGGTGACATAAGCCCTGAGGTAAGTGCGGAAGTGGGATCCTGAGGAGGAGGGTGCAACAGGGGATGCCTCCTGATTCATACTGAGAAAGTAGGGCAATCGGCTAGTTGTCTTAGGTGCCTGTATATGAATGCAAGAAGCCTGGGAAACAAGCAGGGACAACTGGAAGTCTTGGCATAGTCAAGGAACTATGATGTGATTGGAATAACAGAAACTTAGTGGGATAACTCACATGACTGGAGCACTGTCATGGAGGGGTATAAACTGTTCAGGAAGGACAGGTGCGGGAGAAAAGATGGAGGAGTTGCACTGTATGTAAGAGAGCAGTATTACTGCTCAGAGCTCTGGTATGAAACTGGAGAAAAGCCTGTAGAGAGTCTTTGGGTTAAGTTTAGAGGTGAGAGCAACAAGGGTGATGTGGTGGGCATCTATATACCAGGAGAATGAGGTAGAGAAGGGTTTCTTTGGACAACTAACAGAAGTTTCTAGATTACAGGTCCTGCTTCTCATGGAGGACTTCAAACACCCTGACATCTGCTGGGAGAGCAAAAGAGCAGTGCACAGACAATCCAGGAAGTTTTGGGGGAGTGTTGGGGACAAATTCCTAGTGCAAGTGCTGGAGGAACCAACTCGGGCTGTGCTCCTCTTGACCTGCTGCTCACAAACAGTGAAAAATTGGTAGGGGAAGTAGAAGTGGGTGGCAACCCGGCCAGCAGTGACCATGGGATGGTCGAGTTCAGAATCCTGACAAAAGGAAAAAAGGAGAGCAGCAGAATATGGACTCTGGAGTTCAGAAAAGCAGACTTTGACTCCCTTAGGGAACTGATGGGTAGGATCCCCGAGAGGCTAATATGGGGGACAAAGTAGTCTAGGGCAGCTGGCTGTATATTATAGATGCCTTATTGCGGTCACAAGAACAAACCATCCCGATGTGTGGAAAGAATAGCAAATATGGCAGGCGACCTGCTTGGCTTAACAGAGAAATCTTCTGTGAACTTAAACACAAAAAGGAAGCTTACCAGAAGTGGAAACTTGGACAGATGATGAGGGAAGAGTATAAATATATTGCTTGAGAATTCAGGGTTTTAATTAGAAAAGCCAAAGCACAATTGGAGTTGCAGCTAACAAGAAGGGTTTCTAACAGGTTTGTTAGAAGACAGTCAGGGAAAGTGTGGGACTCTTACTGAATGGGGGAGGCAACCTAGAGACAGAGGATGGGGGAAAAGCTGAAGTACTCCATGTTTTTTTGCCTCAGCTCCCAGACTACTGCACTGAGCATCACCTTATGGGGAGGAGGTGAGCAGCCCTCAGTGGTGAAAGAACAGGATAAGGAGTATTTAGAAAAGCTGGACATGCACACGGCCATGGGGTCAAATGCAATGCATCCAAGGGTTCTGAGGGTGTTGGCTGATGTGATTGCAGAGCCATTGGCCATTATCTCTGAAAACTCGTGGTGATTGGAGGAGGTCTCTGACGACTGGAAAAAGGCAAATATAGTGACCATCTTTAAAAAAGGGAAGAAGGAGAATCTGCGGAACTCAAATGAATCAGCCTTACCTCAGTCCTTCAAAAAATCATGGAGCAGGTCCTCAGGGAATCCATTTTGAAGCACTTGGAGGAGAGGAAGGTTATCAGGAACAGTCAACATAGAGTCACCAAGTGCAAGTCATGCCTGTCCAAACTAATTGCCTTCTATGATGAGATAACTGGCTCTGTGGATAAAGGGAAAGTAGTGGACGCGTTATTCCTTGACTTTAGCAAAGTTTTTGATACGGTCTCCCACAGTGTTCTTGCCAGAAAGATAAAGAAGTATGGATTGGATGAATGGACTATAAGGTGAATAGAAAACTGGCTAGATCATTAGGCTCAACAAGTAGTGATCAACAGTGCAATTCTAGTTGGCAGCTGGTATCAGCCAGAGGTCGATCATGGGGCCGGTTTTGTTCAACAACTTTATTAATGATCTGGATGATGGGATGGATTGCACCCTCAGCAAGTTCACAGATGACACTAAGCTGGGGGAAGAAGTAGATACGCTGGAGGGTAAGGATAGGGTCCAGAATGACCTAGACAAATAGGAGGATTGGGCCAAAAGAAATCTGATGTGGTTCAACAAGGACAAGTGCAGAGTCCTTCACTTAGGAAGGAAGGTACCGCTACAGGCTGGGGACCGACTGGCTAAGCAGCAGTTCTTCACAAAAGACCTGGGGATTACAGTGGATGAGAAGCTGGATATGAGTGTGCCCATGTTGCCAGGAAGGCCAACAGCATGTTGGGCTGCAGTAGTAGGAGCACTGCCAGCAGATCGAGGGAAGAATTTGTGAGGCCACATCTGGAGTGCTGCATCTAGTTTTGGCCCGGCCACCCCCTACAGAAAGGATATGGACAAATAAGCACAAGTTCAGCAGAGGGCCACAGAAATGATTACGGGGCTGGGGCATATGACTTATGAGGAGGGGCTGAGGGACCTGGGCTTATTTAGTCTGCAGAAGAGAAGAATGAGGGGGGATTTGATAGCAGCCTTCAACTACCTGAAGGGGGGGCATCCAGAGAGGAAGGAGCTAGGCTGTTCTCAGTGATGGTAGACGACAGAACAGGGAGCAATGGTCTCAAGTTGCAGTGGGGGAGGTCTAGGTTGGATATTAGGAAAAACGTTTTCACTCAGAGAGTGGTGAAGCACTGGAATGGGTTATCTAGGGAGGTGATGGAATCTCCTTCCTCAGAGGTTTTTAAGGTCAGGCTTGATGAAGCCCTGTCTGGGATGATTTAGTTGGGGATTGGGCCTGCTTTGAGCAGGGGGGTTGGACTAGATGACCTCCTGAGGTCCCTTCCAACTGATATTCTATGGTTCTATGTCAATCTCATGATTCTGAGGGGAGAGAGTGGACATTATTTCTAAGCACTTGGGCCCAGTGATACTGTGACTGAGACCTAAGAATGTTGATATTGACTGGGGTGTAGCTGGTGTGTCAGCGTTAGCCACACAAACATGACAGATGCTACTTGGGCCAGATTCTAGTCACTGCTAGAAGGCACTGGGGCCCAGATTGTCACAGGTATTTAGGCCTCTGGGAGTTAGGTGTGTAAGTGCTTTGATGAGTCGAGCCTCAGGTTCCACCTGGCAGCATAAGAACCAGAACAGAATAAAAGCTACTCCAGTACCCTCAGCATCTGTAATTCCCTTTCACCTCTAAATGAGTTATCATGCATGGATCAGGATGGGATGTCACTGCACACACTCTGGACTAGAAATGATTCCTATTTCAATGAGCTATTTTATCTGGCCAGGTTGCTGATGTCATGATGCAGAAGAATGGTCCAGAAATCTAATCACTATGGAACAGCAGGAGGGCCAAAGTAGTTGTACTCACAACTGCCCTCGGTAAGAAGCATTAGCATTCTTATTATGCGTTCCCATGGAAATGATTTTACTTGGCTCGCATGGAAAATCATTGGCACAAATGCATCCTTGTAACAATGACAAGAGGATACTGTTTCTCATGTTGTGGTGCTGCAAGAAGCAAGGACCAGAGTGACAATTGTTGTTACAATGCAGGCTTAGTGCTTTATTACCAATCATTATTGGTGAGGTTATAGGTTGTCACTCCAAAACAGCAGCAAAGACCAGGTGTGATTTCCTCTTAAATAGCTCCTTACAAATACAGCATGTTGACAAGAGACACTGCCTCTGGCAATGTTCAGGTGTTTGCTGCATTGAGATTTGGGGTAATTCCTCATATTCCACTTGTTTCTTTGCCCTCCTCTCACCCCCACCCCCCAGCTGTGTTTGATTTAGAATACACCAGTATTCAAAGTGAAGGTCAGTGACTGGAGAGAACCAGCTCCATCAAAATCACCAGAATTTACTGACAGTTTGCTACTCTGTTGCCTGCCACACTGGGATGTTAAGGTAAGGAATTTTCCGAGGCAAAGCTCTTCTGTTACTTCAGCCCCTTGGGTGGAGAAATGTGTCCAGTCAGTGTGTCTTAAATAATGCACTTGGGTTTGGGTCTCCTTTTTATTAAAAGATCACACAAGAGCAGCATCCTTCGGACGAGAGATAAGTAATCAGCACTGTTCTGGGAGTTCCAAGACCTTTTGTTAACTCCTTCCGTGCCTTCCAGCACACTGGCCACCATCTGACCCTGCATTCTGTCCATCTTGGGCATCTTCAGTGGCACAAAACAGCTGGCAACTGGCTGAACTGATCCCTCCCATTGTGTAAGTGGTTCTTCAGCCATAGCAGCAGCTCTGTACCATACCCTTTGCTGTTGCCTTACCCAGTAGGACTGTGGGCCCTGGCCTAGCGATTAGAACATCCATAGACTTAAGGGTACATCTACACTATGGGATAATTCTGATTTTACATAAACCGGTTTTATAAAACAGATTGTATAAAGTCGAGTGCACGTGGCCACACTAAGCACATTAATTCGGTGGTGTGCTTCCATGGTCCGAGGCTGGCGCTGATTTCCGGAGTGGTGCACTGTGGGTACCTATTCCGTAGCTATTGCATAGTTCCTGCAGTCTCTCCCGCCCCTTAGAATTCTGGGTTGAGAGCCCAGTGGCTGATGGGGCAAAAATCATTGTCACAGGTGGTTCTGGGTAAATGTCGTCAGTCATTCCTTCCTCCGGGAAAGCAACGGCAGACAATCATTTCGCGCCATTTTTCCCTGGATTGCCCTGGCACATGCCCTAGCATGGCAACCATGGAACCCGTTCAGCTTTTTTATTTTACAGTCACCGTATGTGTACTGGATGCCGCCGACAGAGGCGATACTCCAGTGCTACACAGCAGCATTCATTTGCTTTTGCATGATAGCAGATATGGTTACCAGTTGTTCTGTACCATCTGCTGTCAGGGTAATTTGGCAATGAGATGACGGTTATCTGTTCTTCTGTGCTGTCTGCTGCTATCATGGGTACCCCTGGCTGAGATCAGCTGGGGGCACAAAGGCAAAACTGGGAATGACTCACTGAGTCAATCTCTCCTTTATGGTTTCTAAAAATAGAGTCAGTCCTGCCTAGAATATGGGGCAAGTGTACTCGAGAACCAGTGAACCAGAGAGCACAGCTGCTCTGTGTCAAATCCTGCAAAAATGATAAGCTACATGCCATTCACGGGGGGTGCCCCTGCAACAACCCCACCCATTGCTTCCCTCCTCCTCCAACCCTCCTGGGCTACCGTGGCAGTGTCCCCCCATTTGTGTCATGAAGTTATAAAGAATGCAGGAATAACAAACAGTGACTTGTTAGTGAGATAAAATGAGGGGGAGGCAGCCTCTCAGTGCTATGACAGTCCAGGCAGGACATTAAGTGGTGCAGGGGAGAGGAGCCCAGCATCCCGCTGCAAAGATAGTCCAAGCAGTACAGAATCTTTTTTTTACACAGGAAAGGGAGGGGGCTGATGGAGCTCAGCCCCCAGTTGCTATGATAAGGACGGTTACCAGCCGTTCTGTACCATCTACTGGGAATGACCAGGACTCATTTCTATTTTTACCCAGGCGCCCCTGATGCCAGCCGGGGTATTCAGTAGTTATCAAGCACAGGCTGATGGTGATGATGGATATCAGTCATATTGTACCGTCTGCCACTGGGGAGGGAAGAGGAGCGGATACTGCTCTTCACTGCTGCAGCATCGGCTCTGCCACCAGCATTCAGTAGACATAGGGTGACATTGAAAAAAGTCAAGAAACAAATTCTTTCCTGTGGTGGGGGAGGGAGTAAATTGACCCTGAACCACGCCGGACAATGTGTTTGAACCTACAGGCATTGGGAGCTCAGCCAAGAATGTAAATACTTTTCGGAGACTGCTGGGGACTGTGGGATAGTTGGAGTCCTCAATACCCCCTCCCTCCCTCCATGAGCGTTCATTTGAATCTCTGGCTTCCCGTTACATTGGTCACGCAGCACT
The DNA here is from genome assembly GCF_007399415.2 of Gopherus evgoodei. NCBI lineage: Eukaryota > Metazoa > Chordata > Testudines > Testudinidae > Gopherus > Gopherus evgoodei. The sequence goes on from NC_044326.1 coordinate 142,005,697, forward strand.
GTGTAGCCTGTAGATTTTTTTTGTCAAACGCTTTGGCATTTCGTCTTCTGTAACGGAGCTTTGATAGAAAAGATTTGTTTCCCCATACAGTGATCAGATCCAGTACCTCCCGTACGGTCCATGCTGGAGCTCTTTTTGGATTTGGGACTGCATCGCCACCCATGCTGATCAGAGATCCACGCTGGGCAAACAGGAAATGAAAACCAAAATTTTTTGGGGCTTTTCCTGTTCACCTGGCCACTGCATCCAAGTTGAGATTGCTGTCCAGAGCGGTCACAGTTGTGCACTGTGGGATACCGCCCGGAGGCCAATACCATCGATTTGCAGCCACATTAACCCTAATCCGGTATTGTAATACCGATTTTAGCACTACCCCTCTCGTCGGGGAGGAGTACAGAAACCGATTTAAAGAGCCCTTTATATCAATATAAAGGGCCTCGTAGTGTGGACGGATACAGCATTAAATCGGTTTAATGCTGCTAAAATCGGTTTAAACGTGTAGTATAGACCAGGCCTTTGTGTCAGCAACTGCTTCCAATCCAATTTATCTGATTCTTTGACTCAAATAGTCAAATCTCCTGCTTCTAGATCTCCACAGACAGCCCAACCAGGGTGCCTTTGCAAGTATGGGGATTTGATCACTAGACATGGCTTACCCTCTAGAAGGGAACAAAGAGGGTTCCATCTTTGTTCCCTTCTAGAACATTAGCATGGGTTACACAGAGAAAAGGAGGCCAGAGCTCTCCAGCTCCCTCGGCCTTCCCCCAGGTCTGCTCCACTGCAGGTAGCTTCTCTCAACTCCCTGCCAGGTCCCTCCCTCTCAAAGCTAGAGAGAGGCTGTCTTTCCTTCTGGCCCACTGCCCTCTTATAAGGGACAGTTGGACCCTGATTAAGCCAGCCACAGCTGTGGCTGCTTTCCCAATCAGCCCAGCCTTTCCCCTGCCACAGGCCTCTCCCAGGACTGTTTTAAGCACTTCAGTGCAGGAGCAGGGTAACCACCCCACTACAGGTGGGTTAAAGCTTCCTTCGTATTCCCTTCATGGCTGCACCAAACATAGCTAAGGTGTAGCTCAGAAGCTGCCCCCATGTTTCCATTGTCTCATAGATCAAAAATTGTGGTCTACAGTGTACGTGGTAAGGACAGTAGTTAAGACCACTTGAAAGGGGGTCACTGTTGTAGCAACCTGTATGGAACTTGGTGGGAGTAGTACAGGTTGCAGAAGAGAAGAGTTTGGAGGAAGCATCAGGAAGTCAGTCTGTGTGCGCATGGTTGGAATGCTAGTTGCAATTGCAGCACCTCTTGTAAATCGTTCTTTTAATAAAGAGCCAGTTTATTTTTACAAGCATGGAGTCCTCTCATGTTATTACCCAGCATGAGATACATGAACAGCTGTTTCTTTGCATTGCCTATGGTAATAAAGATACAGAACTAGCCTGAATTTTGTACTCATCCATGCTGGAAATCCAGGAGCTCTGTAAATCACAAAAAGAGAGAAAAATGGGAACAGCATAGGGAACATAAAGATCTTCCTACATTTATTTTACTCTAAATCCACCAAAATATACTGCACTGTCAGTGAGGTGGAAATCCTTATATCACTAAGGCTTTGTCTTGCTGGTCCCAGGATTCAGACTGGTTCTTCCAGGATTGTACTGACTGTTCTGTAGCTATAATACATGCTCTCAAGGTGCATTGCTGCATCAATTCTATCTCTGGCTTCAGGTGCTGGCTGGTCCTGCAAGGGTGCAAAAGTGTGTGAGAGGGTGCCAAGTGCCCTCTCCCTTCTGTTATTGCTCACGGACCAGTGATGACCCTGGTCATTGCACTATTAGTATTAGTGAATGCACACGTGATGCAATTACTAGTCGGAAGAAGGGCAAAATAGAGAGAGAAAACAGAGCTGTATCAATCAAAACAGCTGAAGTGTCAAAAGGGCTTCGGTAGACATCATGTGTTTTAGCCATTCATGCTGCTACAGTCTTTCATTTCACCTCTGTTTCCCTTTCCATGCTTGGCCTGTTGTATTTGTTCAGACTGAGGCGGGGTCTGTCTCTGACAATGTGCTTGTACAGCACCTTTCTGAGTCCCGCTCTCCAGCGAGACCTCCAGCTGTCACTCTAAAGCGATGAAGTGAACACTCACTTTGGGAATGCACTTTCTCAGGGCTTCTCTCATCTGTAGAGCAAGTATTTAAATTCAACTTCTAGCAACACCTAGCCAGATTTCACACTCACCCAGGAGTATTTAGGGGACATACTTGGGTGGGCCAAGTATTTCAGCATCTGCCGATCTCCTCTTTCAGTGCAGCGCACTCCAGAACACTGGAGTGTATTGCTGCTACAATGTGGTAGCAAAACCCTCCCGGCATTGCAATATGCTCTGAAATTGTCAAGGTCAGTCAATTGAAACCTTTTCCCCATACTTCCAATTCAGCTGTATTATAAAGGTTCCCAGCAAACTGAGGTTATGTGGGACCACAACAGTGATGCAAAGCAGTCTAATAAAGTCTGCTTTTAAAGAATTGTAACTTGACTTAATCACCCTGATATTTTTCACTGAGTATTAAAAATAAACTTGACTGGGAAAAAAAAAAGCAAGGAGTGGACCTACAAGAGCATCTCTTTTGTCTTTCACTCAGAAGTGTAATTAAATTAAGTAGGATTGATTGAGTGTCAGGCATCTGCAGGAGTAATTCCCTAACTTCATTAATGTTATTGTGCCGGCAGACGCCTTAGTGGTAACTTCACTCAGAAGTGGTCTAATGAGAGGCTGGTGACGTGATGTGAAAGCATTACACGGGGCTGTTGCTCCCACGGCCCCTGCTCTTCCTGCACGCATTGCATGACTAGCTGGCATCGGCCAGGCTGTCTCTCTGGCATACCGCTTTTTTGAATGGGAGCAGTCCTAGTCCTGGCAAACAGGACACATCGCTTGCCTAGTGAAGTGAATATTGTGAGAGGCAGCAGAGTAGGTGACGAATCAACACTGAAAACCTCAAATAAAAACTATGTTTACAGACTAAATAAACAGGGCAGCAAAGGGTGGGGAAAAGGAGTGCTGATATTTTACGTGCAATACTAATCTAAAGCAACTGTAAAAATGTGAGCTTGAGCTTTTGTACTTGTTGTCTCAAGGTGCCTTCTGTGTCAGCTTTGTTCAGTTGGGAGTATGGTGGAGAACTGCTGGGGTCTGACAATGTCCAGTCTGCGTGATGGCACCTTGCAAGCCATTGCAGCCAGGTGCAATTTAGCGCAGCTCTGAGTTATGCTCTGAGCCAAATCAGCCTCCAGCAGCCCAAGATATCAAGATAGACCAAAGGTGGCTTTAAAGAAGCTGTTTTCTCCCTCTATCTCTTTGCTGAGCAGAGCTCTGTCTGGCACAGCTGAGTATTTGGCCTTTGTGGCTGGTGTACTAAATGTCCCTAATGATTTTGCAGTGTTTGGACAGATGAGAATGTGCTGCATTCTGTGGCAGTGAATTGAGGTCTTGGGATATTGGCAGGTCTTGAGTGGCCAGGATCTTCTTGTACTCCTGAATCATAGCAGCAGCTTGCCTGATGTTGGCTGGCCTGATGCACACCAAACTGGGAGCCATGGCAGTGGCATTGATTTGAGAGAGCTGCTAACAATCCTGAGTGTGGCATTTATTTAAGTGTAAATGAGACCGGTGTGGGAGCTGTTGCACCAAGCTGGCACACAATACTCCACTGTTGGAAAGAGCAGGGCTGGAACTGATATTTGAAGTGTGCATGCATCACATCCCAAGGATGTGCCAGTGAGCTTCTGGATGATGCCAAGCCTTGTCTTTATCTTCTTTTTCATGTTGTCAAGGTGTTGGTGATAGCTTAGCTTCTGATCGAGGGTAACTCGAAGATACTGTGGATTGTAGTCATGCGATAGAGGTAGACCAGAGAAGTCCATTTTCAGCAGCACTTTGGGTCCATGGTTATTCAAGCAAAAGGTAAAGACGAGTGTTTTCAAAGTGGTGGGTTTCAGTTGCCAAGCTTTGAAATACATCTGGAAGTTGTTTAAAATCTTTTCTGTGGCCTACAGAGAGGATGCTTGCATTCCTAGTGTAATCGTATCTCCACAGATGAATTTACGGGATGATGTAATTGAATGTTACTGGGATTGAACAGTGCAGACAATAAAATGGATTCCTGTGGGAGGCTGTGGTTCATTCTCTTTGATTTGCTGGCAGATTCACCAAGCTGTACGGTGAATCTTTTGTTACTCAACATCTCAGTACTGAGTCTGGAGGTTGATTGGCATGGGAAAGCTATTGATAACTTCCGCAGGAGACCTTTGTGCCACACTGTATCGTATGCAGAAGAAAGGTCAATGAATGTTGGCACTGTTTTTAATTTTTGCTGGTTGCTGGATTCTATGTAGCTGGTTAAGACCAGCGCCTGGTCAAAGCAGTTGTGACCAGATCTATACCCAGCCTGCACTTTGGGGCCCAATGGCTCCAGTATCGACTTTAATGTTTGAAATATGAGCTGCTCAGTTTATAGCAATTGCTAATGAAGGGGATGGGCTGGTGGATTTTAGGGTCAGAGGCTTCTATTCTAGGCTTTAAAATGACTATGATCTTGGCTACCTTCCTCTCTTCTGGTATTATGCCAGAAGAGCAGATGTTGCTGAAGAAGTCTGCTAGCCACCTTCTTGCCCTCAGACCAAAGTTCTTCAGGAATTCTGGATATAATCTGTTCATTCCTGATGCTTTCCTGGACTCGGCGTTGAAGGGACTCTTGTCCACTTCATCTAGTCTGTAGGGGGCAGAAAGGGGTGAAGACAACTGGCACTGGCTTAGTGAATGGTTAAGCTGTTTGTGGACTTGCTGCCTGACGATTTTATCCATTGGCACAGAGGAGTTGGCAATTAACTGTGCAGAGATGGCATCTGCACTTACTCTTGGTGGTTTGTAGGCTGCTGGAGCCACACTGCCTAAATCATGGTTCTCAACCAGGGGCACACATATCCCTGGGGTTACACAGGTCTTCTGGGGGTACATCAACTCATGTAGATAGTTGTCTAGTTTTACAAGGCTAAATAAAAAGCACTAGTGAAGTCAGTACAAACTAAAATTTCATATAGACAATGACATGTTTATACTGCTCTGTATATACTATACACTGGAATGTAAGTATATTTATATTTCAATTGATTTATTTTATAATTGTATGGTAAAAATGAGAGAGTCAATTTTTCAGTCATAGTGTCTTGTGACACATATTTTTATGTCTGATTTTGTCAGCAAGTGAGATTTTAAGTGAGATGAAACTTGGGGTAGGCAAGACAAACAACCTCCTTAAAAGGGTACAATAGTCTGGAAAGCTTGAGAGCCACTGGCCTAAAAGATAGAGGCACCACCAAGCTTTGAAGCTTGACCTTGCAAAGTCAAGTGCTGTCACAAATTTGCGCTCCCATTTTTTTCTTGCTGAGCTCAAAGACTCTAGCAATGCCATTGCAGTTATGAGGATTTTGTCAGCTTGATATTTCTGAAAGCGTGCCTTGTTCTCTTCTGTCCTGCAAGGAGGAATGCTTTTCTGAAGCCCCTGGCAATGCTCAATTTGGTAGTTGTCCTACAAAGAATGTGGTAATGAGAAAGATAGGATGGAATCTGGTTTGTTGAGCCCTCCAAGATCACTGCGTAGCAGGACCAGTCGGCAGACTGTAGATTCCAGCATGACTTTGGGAGGGAGTGAATGAGTGGAACTTGTAGGCCTGTGCAAATCACGACTGGATGGTGTTGGCTGTTGGGAAAGTCATTGAGAAGTGACCTTGTGGAAGTATTCGGTGGCCGCTGATTGTCACACTACACAAAACAAAGGAGTGTAGCACTTCCTCCATTGGGCAGACCTGAATGTGCCATAATCTTTGGCATTGTAGAGGAAGTGCTGGTCTTCAGTGAAAGGCCAGGATATCACCGATTCTCCAGAAAGTTTGTTCTGGTTATAGCCCAATGGGCTATGGTGGCTATTGCTCATGGGATGGCTTGACATGGCCATTCCATTCACGTGGCCATTCCATTTACAATAGTCATGTTGCTGATCTTGGTGGCAATTGAGTAGGGATTCGTGATAGGCATGACTTGAATGGAATCCTTAAGATCATGTTCTATATACATTGCGAGTCCATATTCAGGGTGATGACTTGAAGATATGAAGACATATCAAGGGCCTTCACTCTCCACATGCGTTTCTTGTAGTTCAAGGAATCAATGTTTTGATTCTGCGCTTTGTATTGGATAGGCTCTGCATGTTGAGCTGCATAATTCGCAGCGATGGGCCTATGTAAAGGAAAGTTTGGCCCTGACATGGGCCAGGAGGTCCTTTAAGGATGTTCGGCTGCGATTTGATGACATTTCTTGTGCTTTTGCATGTGACAGTGGAGAGTACATGAAGGCTGTCATCTCCCTGACCCACCTCAGTCACTGATTCACCGCTTACCTATGGACAAATCACTTAACCTCTCTATTTCTTAGTTTACCCATTTATAAATCTGATATAATAGTACCTACATAAATCATCAGGATGTTGTGAGAATTCATGTTTATAAAGTACTTTGTAGTTATTAGATGAAAAATACCATAGCAGAAAATATTGTTTATCTGCACCAGTTCCCAAATCTTTAATTGTAACAGGCAAGAGATTACATTCAAAAGACAGGACCTGAATTGCTTCTGTGCAGAAAAATACACCCCAGAAAACCCATCAATTATTTCTGTGGAATGATGCCATGTGCTGCTAGTGTGCCCTTATCTGCCATCTATTTATTTGAGGGGTAGAGACTGTCCTTTCTATAAGGTTTTGTCCATAGCCTCATGAAAAGGGGCCCTGATCACTGACTTCAGCCCTTGGGCTCCACTGCAACACTGGTAATAGGTAGTATTAAGAATAATATTATGGCAATACAGTAATAATAATATTGAAGCTATGCACCTGGGAGTGTTTGAAAGTCCCAAAGAGCTGGAACAGTCGTTAGATACCACCAGGCCCAGTTGGCTTGAAAAGCACGTGACATCCAAAGTTTGGGTACAGTACAGGAGACTGGAGAGCATCCCGAAGGGGAACTCAGCTAGGGCTGCTACAAAAGTGTTCCCAGAACACTCCCAACAGCACAAATGGAAGAATAAAGGGGGCAAAAATAAGATTAAAAAAAATATATGTTGTCAGATATATACTCGAAGGAGAGTTTATCTTCCAGGTAGTCACAAGCAAACAGAATTATACATGAGCTAGTGAGCTGCAGGTGAAATCCTAATGAGACTTTGTAAAGGAGCAATACAGGAGACATGACTAAAGCAGTAGGATCTTGTGAAGAAAAGGAATGGAACTGGGGCATTAAGATGCTGGATAGAGTGTCATCTGTCATGTGGTAATAAACATAGGAAGAATAAGATACGTGGAGAGAAAACCAAAAAAGACAGGAGTCATGGATTGTAGATAAAAAGATATGGCGAGCAGATGCAGCATCCCATAAAATCTGGACAGTAAGACAATACAAGTAGAGAAAAGACTCTGAGATGGGTAAAACATTAGCGTACAGGTCTGGAACTTATAAAAAGCCCTCTTATCTCAAGGATACAGGAGTGTAAAGACCTACTGGAGTCTGTTGGAGCAATTAGCTAAGGAAAAAGCCACATTGTGCCAGCTCCAATGTAGTCAAAAACAAGGAAGGGAAAAACACGGGAAAATGTGCTTATGAAATGACTATATGTGTCCTGTCATATGTGGCAGGAAGGATTCGTTAACAAACTAGTGCCTTGCAAGAAATTATGAAGGTCTATATGCTGTAGTGCACTGTTCAAGATATTTGCATAGGTTCTCTTCAGTCTAATGAATAGCTGGAGTTCCAGTCTGCTGCTTCCTTAAGGAATCGGATGTGAAAGGGCCATTAGCATAATTGTTTTTTTCAAAAGGCTTCCAGCAGTGCTTTCCATGGTGGAGCATCTTACAGGTTTCTCGGAAATGGCAGGTGCCTATAAAACACATCAGCAGAGTAGGTGGAGATATATGAATTAATGCTCGAACACCATTGTGTCTAAAAGCGTCTGCTCCTGGACCAGAGCTCCTCCACTGCGATGAGTCAGAGCACTGGAAATCAGTATCTCCTCTTAGCAACTGGAGAGAGATACTCGGCTGACAAGGATATTTGCATTAATGGTGAAGAAGGAAGAAGAAGAAGATCATGAGGAGAAGATGGAGCAGCAATGGAAACAGGGAGGAAGAGAAAATGTATAAGGTAGTAAGCAAAGTAGACAGCCATATGGAAAGCTATTTAGCCCTGAAAGAGATAAGCTTACTGGTAAGGGCAGCTTGTAAAGAGAAGAGGAAATAAGAATGAAGGCAAGGAAATATAGGAATGGGGAGCAGGAAACAGAATTTGGTGAGACAGTGCCATTACCAAAACTCATGGGTTAGACTAGACGACCGTCCTGGTCCCTTCTAAGCCTATGGTTCTATGATTATTTTCCTTGGTGCCCTGGATACCAGTCCAACGTATCACCTATAGTTTCAAAGAAGTATATCTGCCCTCTTTCTGTAGGAAACTGGCAGATCCCTGCTACAGGAGATTTCCAGTGATCGTGTCAATATTGACAAACTGTGTGATCAAACGCTGCATCTACAGTGGAGTCACTATTATAAAGACACCAGTTACCCAGGGACCATACAATGATATCTGAGATACTGCACTTTTTCATAACATTTGCTTTAGGAAATAATAGCAGTAACTCAGATGCCACTGGGAGGAAATGTTGACCCTTCATAGTTACTGCAACAAACTTTATGTAATTATATGGTGGTCATCAGCACATATTATTGCCTAGGCCAACAAGGCCTAGGGCAGCAAATCTGCAGGGGCGGCAAATTTGCTCACGACCCCTCTCCAGCTCTGCCCCTTACCCAAATCCCCGGCCTGTTTCCTCCCCCAGGTGTGCTGTGCTTCCCTTCTTCCACCTCTCTCCCAGGCTTGCCGAGTGAAAGCAGTGGGAGGGAGGGAGAAGCAAGTAGGGACATGCTTGGAGGAGGCAGAGCAGAGGTGATCTGGGGCTGGTGGCACGGGGAGTAACCCCGAGGGGGCCGGGAACCGCTCCCCGCCCCAGCTCACCTCCGCTGCCATCCCCTGAGCCTGCCACATCTCCCCTTCTCCCCCCTCCCTCCCAGGTTTACCGTACGGGGAGAAGAGGTGAGCTCGATTGGGGGGGAGTGTCAATTTTTTAAGGGCCTAGGGGCGCCAAATTTTTTAATCTGCCACTGGTGGTCATCTATTCCTTAGGAAACATTTTAGGAATATAAACACTATTGTAAAATGATTCTTCTTACATTACAATTAATGTAATTTGTGGAATTAGTCAGTGTTAGTCAAAGTTAGCAAGGAGTATAAAACTAAGTGTTGGAGCAGATCACTTTGAAAGAGTTAAGAGAAAATACGAAACAACAGTGGAATCATATTGCAAGCAAAATTTAAGAATTTGTGAAGATCCTGGTTGGTGTAACAAAAGCAAGTGCCTTTTTCCCCAGTGAGATCTGGTGATGAAATGAGAATGTTTGAAAGGCCAAAAAGGAGTAGAAAAAGTATTTTAATTCTCCTTCGACAGGATTTTCAGGCGTAGAAAAAGCCAAAAAGATAGTAAATACAGGTGGTAGCCACTAAGGGTAAAGCCATGGAAGGCTCATATGCCCAACTCAAAATGAAGGAAGGTGAAAAAGATATTTAGAGACTGGCAAAGACTCAAGATAAGAGAACTAAAGGAACTGATGAGATCAGAATCATTAAAGATGAAAGTGGAAATGCATTAAACAATGAGAATCAGATTAAGGAATGGTGGATAAATTACTATGAAAGGCTTATGAATGAAGAAAATCCAAGAGAACCATACCTTATGCCAAAACCAAGCCAAGGTCTGGTGGCACCACTCCTAAAAGAAAATGTTACCCAAGCATTGAGCAACATGGAAAATAAGAAAGCTCTAAGCCCCAGTAGCATGCCAGAAAATGTGTGGAAGTGCATGGGGCAAATAGACATGACCATATTGACACAACTGTTTAATTTCACCATGACGACTGAGAAGATGCGTGATGCCTGGAGAAAGAACACATTAGCACCAACTTGTAAAAGAAAAGGAGACACACAAGTCTATGCTAACTGTCGCAGCATTAAGCTCATGAGCTACACGATGAAGATGTGGGAGACAGTTATTGATAAAAGAGACTACAAAGAGAAGTAAAGATCAGTGATAAATGTCTACACTACAAAATTGGTTGATTTTATAGAAGTCAATTTTTAGTATTGATTTTATACAGTTGATTGTGTATGTCCCCACTAAGCGCATTAAGTCGGCAGAGTGCATCCTCATTAAGTCGGCTAGCATCGACCTACGGAACGATGTACTGTGGGAAGCTATCACACAGTTCCCGCAGTCTCCGCTGCCCATTGGAATTATGGGTTAAGCTCCCAGTCCCTGATGGGGAAAAAACTTTGTCACGGGTGTTTTGGGGTACATGTCATCACTCTCCCCTTCCTTCCTCCATCTGTGAAAGCAACTGCAGACAATCATTTCAGGCCTTTTTGTCTGGGTTACCCTTGCAGATGCCATAGCATGGCAAGCATGGAGCCCACTCAGCTCACCGCTGCTGTTGTGAGCATTGTAAACACCTCACGCTTTATACTGCTGTATGTGCAGAATCAGGCTAAGAGACGGCAGAACGAGGATGATTGTGGTGAGGACATAGACACAGACATTCCTGAAAGCACAGGCTGTGGTGGGCCTGGTTGATATAGTGGAATACCAATTCTGGGCCAGCAAACAAGAACAGACTGGTGGGACTGCAGTGTTGCAGGCTTGGGATGATTCCCAGTGGCTGTGAAACTTTTGCATGTGTAAGGCCACTTTCCTGGAACTCTATGGGTTGGATTTCCCAAAACTGAAGCACAGGAATACCAATATGAGAGCTGCCCTGACTTTTGAGAAGCGATAGCCCTGTGGAGGCTTGCAACGCCCGACTGCTACCTGTCAGTCAGGAATCAATTTGGAGTGGGAAAATCTACTGTGGGGACTGCTGTGATTGAAGTAGCCAATGCAATAACTGAGCTTCTGCTATCAAGGGTAGTGACTCTGGGAAATGTGCAGGTCATAGTGGATGGCTTTGCTGCCATGGGGTTCCCTGATTGTGGTGGGGCGATAGATGAAACATGTATCCCTATCTTGGAGATACTTGGGGTACTTCTCAATGGTGCTGCAAGCACTGGAGGATCACAAGGGACATTTCACCGACATAAACGTGGAATGGCTGGGAAAGGTGCATTATGCTCACATCTTTAGGAACTCTGGGCTCTTCAAACAACTGCAAGAAGGGACTTACTTCCCAGACCATAAAATTATTGTTGGGGATGTTGAAATGCCAATAGTTATCCTTGGGGACCCAGTCTATCCCTTGCTCCCATGGCTCATGAAGCCGTACACAGGCAGCCTGGACAGTAGCAAGGAGCAGTTCAACTATAGGCTGAGCAAGTGCAGAATGGTGGTAGAATGTGTCTTTGGACATTTAAAAGCTTGCTGGCGCTGTTTGCTGACTAGGTTAGACCTCAGCACAACCAATATTCCCATTGTTATTACTGCTTTCTGTGTGCTCCATAATATCTATGAGAGTAAGGGGGAGACATTTATGGTGGGGTGGGAGGTAGAGGCAAATTGCTTGGCTGCCAATTTTGAACAGCCAGACACCAGGGTGATTGGAAGAGCACAGGTAGGTGCCCTCTGCATCAGAGAGTTTTTGAAAACCATTTTCATAACTGTCCAGGCTATGGTGTGACAGGTGTGTGTGTTTCTCCTTGATGCAAATCCACAACCTTTGTTGATTTTAACCTCCTGTAAACCAACCACGCTCCCTCCTTCGATCACACCTGGCAAAGGAAATAAAGTCACTATTGTTTTCAAACCATGCAGTCTTTCTTTATTAAATTAAAAAAGAGAGATAACTGATAAAGTAACCCAGGTGGGGAAGGGTGGGATGGGGGAGGAGGGGAGGATGCCACATTGCTTATTGTAGCCACACTACAAATCAAACCAGTTTGACTGATGGCCTTCTGTGCCTTAGGCCATCCTCTGGAGTGCAGTAGCTGTGTGCCTGGAGCCACTCCCCGTGCATTCTTGGGCATCTGGGTGAGGAGGATATGGAACGTGGGGAGGAGGGCAGGCTGTTATAGAATGGATGAAGCAGCGGTCTGTGCTCTTGTTGGCTTTCTTGCAGTTCAACCAGATGCCTGAGCATGTCCGTTTGCTCCCCCATTAGCCTCAACATTGCATCCTGCCTCTTCTCATCATGCTCACTTAATTCTTTCCTGGCCTCTGCCACTGAATGCCTCCATGCATTACGTTGTGCCCTATCAGTGCAGGAGGACTGCATGAGCTGGGAAAACATGTCATCGCAAGTGCGTTTTTTTCGCCTTCTAATCTGCAATAACCTCAGGGATGGAGATGATAGGGGGAGCATTGAAATATTTGCACCTGTGGTGAGATAAAAAGAGAGAGTAAAATGTAAGATGAAACATTTCTGAGAACAAAAGGGAGACTCTTTCACAGTGAAACAAGCAATTCACAGCAGACAGCACATGTGCTTTAGGTACAAGGTCGCATTTTGCCTTTTATATTGAGTGCCTGCTGGTATGGTGATACATCACACATGGCTGGGCAACAGAATTCGGTTTCCAGGCAGCCATGGTAAGCCAAAGGATATGAGGGGTTGGCTTCTTTCGCCTTCATAACATGTGGGAATGGTCTCAAACTGCAGTGCCCTCCTTTCCCATAACAAGCAGTGCTAGTTGGATTTGCCATTTAAATGGAGGGGCTGCGGTTTTTGGGTGGATGTGCAGCACACACCTCCTCCCACCCCATCACATGGCTATTCTCAGGGATGATCCCTTTTAGCCAAGTGCAAACAGCGCAGCATGAATGGGGGGGGGAGGCTTTTACTGTTCCCTTACAAAAATTCCCCTATTTCAACCAGGTGACCATGAATGATATCACTCTCCTGAGGCTAACACAGAAAGATATAGACCAAACGTTGTTGAATGCGACCAAAACCCAGGACCATTCGCTGCCATGCTTTGTGCTGCAATGATTCCAGACTACTCACTACTGTCTTGGAGTGGTAAAGTGTCCTACCATGGAGGATGAAATAAGGCAGTTCTCCCCAGAAACTTTCTGCAAAGGCTTTCAGAATACCTCCAGGAGAGCTTCTTGGAGATGTCCTTGGAGGATTCCTGCTCCATCCCCAGACACGTTAACAGACTTTTCCAGTAGCTGTACTGGCCGTGCATGCATCCCAAGTCTTCAGGGCAAATCACACATTAAAAACTATTGCTTTTAAACCCTGTACTGTAGTTACAAATGTGCACTTGCCAGAGGGGCCTTCTCTGCCTTCAGCGTCCAGGATCCTGCCTTGGGAGGGTATTGGCGCCAGGTTGATGAAAAGGTCCTGGCTGCAGGGAAGAACAGATTCACCGCTTGCCTGCTGCGCATTCTCCTCCTCCTCCTCCTCTTCCTCATTGACAAAATTCTCATCTCTGTTATGTGAGACTTCCCCCTTGTAGGTGTCCACGGACAGTGGTGGGGTAGTGATAGAGTGCCCCCCTAGAATGCCATGCAACTGATCATAGAAGTGGCATGTATGGGGCTCTGACCCAGAATGACCGTTTGCCTCCTTTGTCTTGTAGGCTTGCCTGTGCTCCTTGACATTCATGCGGCACTGCTGTGTATCCTGGTGTAGCCTCCGTCCATCATGCCCTGTGCGATTTTGGCATATATATTAGCATTTCTTCTTTTTGATCAGAGTTCTGCCTTCACAGATTCTTCTCCTCATACAGCGATCAGATCCAGTGTCTCCCGTTCTCTGCATGCTGGAGCTTGTTTGCAATTCTGTGGGGGCTGCATGGTGACCTGTGCTGCTGAGCTTGCCATGCTGACCAAACAGGAAATGAAATTCAGAAGTTCCCTGGGCTTTTTCTGTGTACCTGGCTAGTGCATCAGAGTTGAAAGTGCTGTCCAGAGTGGTCACATTGGAGCACTCTGGGATAGCTCCTGGAGGCCAATAATGTCAATTTGAGTCTGCACTACCCCAAATTCGACCCAACAAGGTTGATTTTAGCACTACTCCCCTTGCCGGGGAGGAATACAGAAGTTGATTTTAAGAGCCCTTTAGGTCAACAGAATGGAATTGCTTGTGTAGACTCATTCATTACAAAATCGACCCTATGGCTATGTCTTCATTACTCGCCATATCGGCTGGTAGCAATCGATTTCTAGGGGATCGATATATTGCCTCTCATCTAGACGTGATATATCGATCCCAGAATGCACTCCTGTTGACTCTGGAACTCCACCGGAGTGAGCGGTGATAGTGGAGTCAACAGGGGGAGCCGCGGACGTTGACGTGAGGAAGGTAGGTAATTCAATCTAAGATACTTTGACTTCAGCTACGCTATTCACATAGCTGAAGTTGCGTAGCTTAGATCGATCCCCTCCCCTAGTGTAGACCAGCCCTCTGTGGCAAAATTCCACCTAACCCTGTAGTGCAGATCAGGGCTCAGTTTGGATTCATGTCAGGGAAGTCAACAGTGGATGCTCTCTTTGCATTAAGATTGCTTGTGGAAAAATATAGAGAAAAACGGAAAAACCTGCACATAGTATTCATCGATCTGGAGAAAGCTTATGATGACATTCTGACAGAAGTCATCTGGTGGTGCATAAGAATGAAACAGATACCTGAAGACCATATCAGACTTATCCAGGGCATGTACACGGGTGCTGTTATCACAGTTGGAAGGCCATGCAGAGAAAGTGAACATTTCCTAGTAAGAGTCAGAGTCCATCAGGACCCTGCACCAAGCCCTTTTGTGTTTACATTGGTGCTCAACGGACTTACAGAAAAATCCATGCACCGTGGTGCTCATGATGGAGAGCAAAGAGGAAGTGGAAGAAGATTGAGAGCGATGGATGTGGAACTTGAAAGAAATGTCATGAACATTAACAAAAATAAAACAGAGTGTGTGATCTGTATGTCTGATGATACCCTGAAGGGAGACAACGAGACTGTGTCTGAGCCTCTACCAAAGGAGCAGAAGTTCAAGTACTTAGGTTCGATAATATGGGGCAATGGTGAACTCAATGACAAACTTATAAGCAGAAAAGGAAATGCACACAGTAAATGGAGAGAAGTGAGCAGAGTAATCCGTGAATGCCTATCAAATTGAAAAGTAAGATTGAAAAGTAAGATCTACATGATGGTAATTAGGCCTCCATTTTTGCATGATTCTAAATTCTAAATTCTGGGCTTTGAAGAAGAGACAGGAACAGACTTGAATACAGAGGAAATGAAAATGTTAAAATGGATGCTTGGAATTACAAGGATGGACCATGTTCGGAACGATCAAATTAGGGAAAGTATGAAGGTGGTACCAGTTATGGAAAAACTGAGGGAATCCAGGCTTAGATGATTTGGACCTGTGAAAAGAAGGTCAGAAGGAACAGGGTGTAAAACTTAGAAGTGGAGGGTAAGAAATTATTGGAAGACCCAAAAGTAGATGGATGGATGTCATATAGCTGCGGCATTTCCAAGGAACTGGTTCAAGACACACTGGAATGGAAAAGAAGACTTCAACAAGCTGATTCCATGTAGATGGGATCAAGGCTAGAAAAGGAAGATTGGAATTAGTCAGCTCTAATATTGCCTTTGATTTTCACTGTGTTTGTATTATAACAGAAGTAATGGAGCACTTCCATAGGTATGAAACTCTAGAGCAGTGTTTCCCAAGCTTGTGTAGGGAAAGCCGCTGGCGGGCCAGGACAGTTTGGGAGCTGCTGGAAACAGTGCGGACCAAGAGACATACTGGCTGCTGTTTCTTGCAGCTCCCATTGGCCTGGACCAGCAATCCGTGGCCAGTGGAAGCCGCGATCGGCTGAACCTGCAGATGTGGCAGGTAAACAAACTGGCCCGGCCCGCCAGGGCTTTCCCTACACAAGCGGCATCCCAAGTTTGGGAAACACTGCTCTAGAGGAACTGCCTCTAATAGAACAAGCACTTCTGTCAAGTGGCTACATAAAGATGTCAAAAAGTAAAGCTACCAGATAAGTAAAGTATACTTCTACACCGACATCAAGAACATAAAGATAATTCCCTGAGACAGTCATGATAAGAAGCTGTTAATTCTATAATTCTGCATTAGGAAATTTGAACAACATGGCAGCAGGATAATCGAAGAAGACAAAATAATTGTACTGTATAAAAAGCTGAATCATTATAACTGCAAACAGAGGGCCATATTTTTATAAGGAGACCTCTAATTTTGATTTTCTGATTTTTAGTTATACTCTTTGGACACCTTGGGCCTGATTTTCAGAGATGTTGAATTTCCACAGTTCTAGCTGACATGAGTTGGTTTCCTGGGTGCTAAACACATTTGAAAACAGAAGGTGAGATTTTGCAAAGCATTTCAGCATTGGCCCACCTATTCTTCCATTAAAGCCAATGGTAAAACTCCCAGTGACTTCAGCTGGAGGAAAAATAGAATCATAGAATCGTAGGACTGGAAGGGACCTCGAGAGTTCATCTAGTCCAGTCCCCTACACTCATGGCAAGACTAAGAATGATCTAGATTATCCCTGACAGGTGTTTGTCTAACCTGCTCTTAAAAATCTCCAATGATAAAGATTCCACAACCTCTCTAGCTAATTTATTCCAGTGGTTAACCACCCTGACTGTTAGGAACTTTTTCCTAATGTCCAACCTAAACCTCCCTTGCTGCAATTTAAGCCCATTGCTTGTTGTCCTAGCCTCAGCGGTTAAGAAGAACAATTTTTCTCTCTTTTATATACTTGAAAACTGTTATGTCCCCTCTCAGTCTTCTCTTTTCCAGACTAAACAAATTCAATTTTTCAATCTTCCCTCACAGGTCATGTTTTCTAGATCTTTAATCATTTTTGTTGCTCTTCTCTGGACTTTCTCCAATTTGTCCAAATCTTTCCTGAAATGTGGTGTCCAGAACTGGACACAATACTTCAGCTGAGGCCTAATCAGTGCGAAGCAGAGCGGAAGAATTACTTCTTGTGTCTTGCTTACAAAACTTCTGCTAATACATCCCAGAATGATGTTCGCTTTTTTGCAACAGTGTTACATTGTTGACTTATATTTAGCCTGTGATCCACTATGACCCCCAGATCCTTCCTTTAGCTTAAGGGCCTAGTTATTCAATTGGGCTCATGCTTTTAGCTGTAGGGGTGCAGATGACCCATTCAGGGCCATTATGCATTTTTAATTCTATTCCTTGGCTGATGTGAAGGCAATTGTGTTCCTTTTCCTTCTGTAATCACCATCCATGAACTCTCAGCCAGCAGCTGGAGACCTTGGTGTAGCTTGGCTGTTTTCACTGGAGCCAGAGTTGAGTATTCCTCATTACAGAGAGTTATCCAGACTTTTCATGCCAATCATTGAGATTCAGGTTGGATTGGCAGCTGTCACGTTTGCAGAGCCATGTCCCATGTAGATACATACCTGTCGTTTCTGGCTGACTTGTAGATAATTTCACCCCATGGCTGGTCTGGGACAACTCTTTGAGTCCTGCCTGGATTTGATGGCTAAAGATGCCTTTTTTTCCGTCTGCACTTGGTGCATTGATTTTTCACCATTTCTCCCAACATGGGCCTTGCAAGATTTATCCATCCCAAACAAGAATCAGGGGCCCATTGTGGTAGGTGCTGAAATTTATGAAATCAAATTCAGTCCCTGCCCCAAAGAGCTCACAACCTCAAGGTCAGAGTGTGGTGCATGTGCAGTGGCATGAAGAGGAATAAGACCCCCTTCTACCCACCATGCATGAGTACCACAGACCCCCATGCCGGGTATAGGGAAAGCAGGCTGCACTGGGCTGCTCCAGCTACAAATGGGTGGGGAGGGGGCAGGGATCAGGAGAAGCCAGGGCTCCACTATCCAAAGAGATGAGCCAGTGCTATTGGGCGGGGGAGGTGGAGTGAGGCAATAGTCTGCACATGGTAAGGGGCTATAGCAGATATCTTCCCCCTCTCCCAGGAAGCAACAGGGCCAGCAGGGAAAGAATTGTGTCTTGAATTAAGAATTCCTGCCCTGCACTCGTCCTGGGGCAATGGGCCATCCATTGTTAGGGGGCGTATTCCTTCACCCGTTCACTTCCCTGGTCCTTCTCACATGAACGGCAATACCCAAAGTCCGCATGATTCCAGTTTCCTTCCTCAGTGTCCCCCTTCCCAGCTCTGATATCACAGAGCCTTGCCTGTGTCTCTGTTCCCATTCCCTGTTCCTATTCCCCCCCTTAGTGAAACATGATTCCAGTTCCCCCACCCCCATTCCCCATTTCCCCCTTACTTCCTAATTGACTGCAGACTATATAGTAAAACTTGAGTTCTGCTTAGCTATACCTTAACCAATCATTTTACTGAAATTTAACTAACTAACCAATCCTAACATACTGTAACATGCTAATTTAACCAATTATATCGCACTGCCTTAATTGGTTTACACCCAACAAAATTAATAATACAGCAAAGAAAAACAATTACAAAACCAGACAAAAATTATACAAACAAGCAATAGGAAGGTAAAGAGTACAGTGATAGAACAATATACAAATAAAAAATTTACACCTCAGCTATTGATAAGTGAGTTATTGCCAAACAGAATGCTATCAAACTTTCTTTAAATCTTATAGACTCTTCCCTTTCTTTGGAGGTGATAGATCGGATCACCTTTCTAATAGCCCCAGATTGCCTTATTTCAATGTGACTAGTTTGGAATGTGGGGATGTGACCATACGCTTCCCAGCTTATGGCTGCCCCTGCTGCTTAGCCAAAGGCCTTACTTTGCCTAAGAACAGGGCCTTAGATTGTCACAGTGAAAAAAGGCCCTTACATCGGCAGACATTAATTTTGATTATTTCTTTTATACCTCTATAACTAGCTAAGTGATAAGAATACACCTAAATTCTTAAAGTATAGGGCTTTGCAGACAGGCCTGAATATCTGTATCCTTACACCCATTACACAGGGTTGTTCCTTGACTCGGGGCGGGGTTTCCAATGGGATTTGGGCACCTAGCCCCTTTTGACTCATGTGAAAATGCCAGCCTCCATCTAGCCCCTAGCAAGCATTTACAGTCTGAGGGCTCGACCCGGCTTGCATCGCAGCGAAGGTGAGACTCTCCATGGCTATCCATGGTGAACGGTGAAGCCTGTATTGTTCAGTGAGGGGAAAAGGTTAGTGCAGTAAATTGAGCCAGGTAGGTATTGTGCTGGCTTTTCCACAAATCTCTACCAATGCAACTCAGTCCTGACCTGCAATGTGCACTCTATGACAATCTTCAACAGAGACTATGCTCCATGCCACATTCTGGGGTAGGAAATATTTCACTTTCATTCCAAAGGTTACAGCACACTGCTTATTTACAGTCTGTTGATTATCTCTTTATAGATTAAGCAATAATCAATTAAGCATTAAAGATTTATGAAGGGACAAGTTAATAATTTTCCACCAATTCCATCCCACTAATTAAAGTTTGTTTACAATTAATCTTTGTCCTTTCACATTTCATCTGAAATAATGATTGTCCTTTAGTTTGAACATTCACTTTAAATAATAGATTTATTGATTATTGTTATTGGATTTCAGTTGAAACTAAGAAACCTCAAAGACTCTTATTTAAGTTTTACACACAAAATGTCACTCTCATTAATCGGATACATTTTTCAGAGTGTGTTTGTCCTGAGGTGGCTAATTAATTTGTCGGAAGAATTATGAGAATAATAAAAACTAATTACTTCAAAATTTCAAGGAACACTAGTTTCAAAATCATAATTAAGTACATGCCTGTTAATAATGAACTATTTTCATTTTCAACAGAAAAACAATTTCATTTTAAGTTCCAAGCAATATATATTGGGATGAGGAGGGATTTATACTACATTTTACAACAACAATAATAGAGTGTCATCATTCATGGCAACTGCAGCTGTATTCCCCCTCAGTGATTCAGCCAAGGCATCCATTCTCAGGCTTCCAGCTTCCCCACTGTCAACTCTTTTGGGTGGAGACCTGTGTCACTCTCCTTTCTATCCAAGATATTTCCAAGCTTGAGAGTACCCTGACTATACTGTGATATCCCAAGTAAAAGCATGACTGCTTTGCTTTTCTCCTCAGAGAGGTGCACAGTGTCATAGCAACCCAGCTCTTTCCAAGCAAGCACGTTTATTCTTAAGGTGAAAGCATTACAGAAAAAACATGTTAAAAACAATAAAAGAACCTGCATGCATGCTAATAAGCTCACCAGAGACCAGCCCCTCACTCCAACAAGGGCTCTAGTTGGTAATTAGTCCTTCAAATACCACACATGGGTTTTTCACGCTTATCCTGTTTTGGGCTTTGAAGGCACCTTAAACAGTCAATCAGCCAGACAAAGGTTCCCCACCCTAACCACACCCACCTCCCCCACCTCTGCCAGCCAAACTTCAAAAGGTTGAGTTCTTGCATAACTGGAGAAGATTCAGTTGCATACACCTCTCCCTGTACATATCCTGGGAAATTCACTGAATTTTAAAAGTTCATGCTTATCTTAGCCCATTGCTAAAAGATTCCTGAAGATCACAAAGCTTCCCAAGGATTATATTAGTCAGGTATCCTAGATAAGTTACATACAAGCCCACAATAACCTTACACATTTTCATTTTTTAATACCATAGGGTCCTAAAATAAACATAATTCAATAAAGTTTGTTCAGGATAGTGTCATATCTGTCACATAGAGTATCTCCCATGGCTTTATTTTAATTACAGTTAACATGAATATTCTATGTCAGTTCTGAAGTAATAGCAGTGTTATCTAGTAGTTAGAGCACTGGACTGGGAATCAGGACTCCTGGCTCCAAGATTATTCTATTCTTTTATCTGGGAAAATCACAATGGTCTATTTAAATAAAAAAGACCCAAATTTTCCAACTAATAGATATTCTCAGGTTCAAACAGGAATTAATTCAGAGACGTTCTATGGCCTGTGTTATACAAGAGGTCAGATTAAATGATCACAGTGATCACAGAGTCATAAAGACGTAATTTTAAGGTCAGAAGGGCCCTGCAGATTATCCAGCCTGACTTCCTGTATATCACAGGCCACCAGCATCACCCAGCGCCCGCACACTGATTCCAGCTTCCTTCTGGCCTTGGAATCCATGAATCTTACCATCCAAAAAAATCAGGCTGACAAGGCGATCTAGGCCAGAGGTTGGCAACCTTTCAGAAGTGCTGTGCCAAGCCTTCATTTATCCACTCTAATTTAAGGTTTCACGTGCCAGTATTACAGTTTTACTTTTTTAGAAGGTCTCTTTCTATAAGTCTATAATATATAACTAAATATATTGCTGTATGTAAAGTTTAAAAGGTTTTTAAAAAGCTTAAGAAGCTTCATTTAAAATTAAATTAAAATGCAGAGCCCCCCGGACCGGTGGCCAGTGTGAGTGCCACTGAAAATCAGCTCGCGTGCCACCTTCGGCACATGTGCACACGTGCCATAGGTTGCCTACCCCTGATCTAGGCAAACAACAAATCAGCAATATGTCAGAAGTTATGGTACAAATTCTGCCTGCTTTCCCCCTTCTCCCAGTGTTCCATCTATCCAGCTGCCAGTCAAACTGTAACAGCACTTGCACATCACAAGTGCCCTCCTTCTGTCTCATGCAGCCCAGAGAGAAACACTCAGCCTTGCTTGAGTTGAAAGAGCTAACTTAAACCAACCTCTGACAAAGGTAGTGTGGATTAGTGGCTAGTGCAGTGGTTGTGGGGTACAGATAGCCAGGGTCAACCCCATGCTCTGAGTGTCCCTGGCCTCTGTTTGCCAGGAGCTGGGAATGGGTGACAAGGGATGGATCACTTGAAGATTCCCTTTTCTGTTCATTCCGTCTGGAGCACCTGGCACTGGCCACTGTTAGAAGACAGGATACTGGGCCAGATGGACCTTTGTTCTGGCCCAGTCTGGCTGTTCTGTGTTCGTTTCAGCTCTGCCACTGGACAAATTGCAGCACATCTCTGCCCCAGTTTCCCCTGCTGTAAAGTAGTGACAATGATGTTTGATTCCTTGATAAAGGGGCCTGCGCTCTATGGGTAAAAGTGTACGCACTAGTTATTATATCAGCCACACGCTGAACTTATCCACCTCTCTGAATGGGGGCTCAATCCTGGGTGGTGCTGAGCACTCAGCCCATATTAAGGTAGAATTTAGGGCACACATCTGCAATCCCCAGTCCTTAAGGAGCGGTTGTCACTGAGTTTGGATGACTGATGGTTAACTGACACTTTAAGGTTGAACGCTGGCCTGTAGAACTGACGGGCTATATCTGATAATGAGATTTCTCTCACATTTTCTTCCATCTCCGTACATTTACAGCAGCATTGTAAAAATATCACTAGGTTTCAAAATTAGGGAAAGCTGGGAAAAAAAGATTTATGCTTTCTCCTCACAGATATTTAAAACTAATTAAAAAAGTTATGATGATCCATAATACCCCGGATAAACTAAAGCCTCATAAAACTTTTTTTTACGTTAAAATGTATTTCCAAAGTGTGAAGGTATAATTTTTGGTTAGGCTTCAATTTAATTCCATCTAGCCTCAGGACTTCAATGTATAGTGTATGGTAGCTCTCCAAATGAAGGGCAGTATAATTAAAAGTGTAATAAATTGAGAAGATTACATTATTTCAATCTGATCTCGTACTCAGAATCTCTTGTGCCGCTGTCACTAGCTATTCAGCTTTATTATTCTTTGCTATAAACATCCTGTAACAATACTTCTACATAATGACATCTCCCAAGTCAGGGGCAATGCCTCGCTGGGCTTTGGTAATGGGATTTCCCAAATCCTCTGTGAAAGAAGGAAAAAAAGCCCTGTGGGAGGATTGACTGCCTCCCATCCAGAGGGGTCACAGCTAGGGATAAGCTATTCATCATCTGGGCCTGTAAGGACCCTAAGGGAACTTGGATGGGAGGAGGTGGGACTTGCAGAGGAGGTGGGACTTTCCTACAGGGAAAGGCCCAGTCATTCGGGACTGGAGAGCTCAGCCACAGGAGTAGAGCTAACTCCTGTGGTGAGCCCTTGGAACAAATGGCGATATGTCCAGGGCCTGGGGCTGGTGCTCTGGATGGGGACCAAAGAGTAGAAGACCCCACCCAGGGAGCAGGAGGAAGCCCTGAGACAGGGCTACAAGGAAAAGGGAGCTCCATACGTGAAGGGAAGGGAGGGAAAGGGGCCAGTGAAGCCTGAGAGAGGCAGAAGTATTAGTCTGGGCATTTGGACCTTTTGTTACCCCAGAAGGGAACTAATTTTTAGGTGACTTGGCCGGAAGGCCAGGACGAAGAGGGCAAAGACAGTCAGATCATAGCAGGGCTGAGGATGTGCCCAGCGTGGGGGTGTGTTTGCCAGAGATGAAGACCCCTAGCAGCAGAGCACCCTGGCACAAGGGGGCGCCACTGGAAGTGAAGACACACCATGGCATGTCCAGAGAGCACAGCACAGTCCAGATGGCAATTCTGAGTCACAGTCTGGTCCCTGAGGTTTCTGGGGAGAATTGAGAAAAGTCATTCCTTCTGGGGGCACTGTTACCTCCCATGCCATGCTAGTGTACCGCTGCTCCCCTGGGTGGGGCCAGAACCTGGATCAAAACATAGGCGCCCCTGCTGCCTGAGCTAAAATGCCCACTCCGTTAGGCACGGCTGGAGCAGGCTCATCAACAGTTATCTGTGGCCCAGCCTCCACTAGATGATAGAGAGGATTACACTGGCCAGCACAGTGAAGGGGGAGGACCTGCACTTCTACTGCCCACCCACTCCCTGCCCCCCTGGGTGGGACAGACTGTAGCAGCCATTTGCAAGGGGAAGAGGGAGTGCCTGTGTCTCCTCTGGGCATGTTTACACTGCAACCGGTGTGACTGCAATGCAGGTTGCCTTACCCACAGTAGCTTTAGTTGGGCTAGCACAGCTATTTAGAGTAGTGAACGTGCAGCAGCACAGACTTCAGTGTGGGCTCGCAAGGCAAGGATGTCCCCAGGGTCTGTGCCATGCTGGTGCAGCCCTCTGCATCATCACTGCTATTTTTAGCTAGGCTGGCTAGATCAATGCTAGTGTGGGTACGCCAACCCAAGCTGCAATCACACCTCCGACTGCAGTGCAGCCTTACTCTCAGTGCCCAGCTTATGCCTGGATGCTCCAAATGGTTAGCGAGCAAGAAGTTTGGTAGAATGAACATGTAACGTACTGATAACGCATGGGATCATGAGGGACAGGGGCAAGCACAGGCTGCCACTCTAGCCAACTGCTCGCAAGAGAGAGGGTAGGAAGCCAACTTATATTTGAAGCCTTTTCTTTCCACTTTGAACTAGGTTCTGTCTCCAGCATGTATCAGCCTGAGCCACTAGGAATGCCACAGGCCTGGCATTTCCTGAAAATGACGTGTCCAGCTAACAACATGTGTAGGTGAGTCCGTTCTAAGTCACACAGCTCAACGGCTCTTCAAGCTTTTCAATCTCTTCTTCGCTTTCAAGAAGGGAAGAAAAATCTCCAAGTGGAAACTGGGCCTTTGAGAACTGCCCTGATAAGGATATTTCAGCTCTGTGCAAAGCAGGGGATACTAGTAAATGGGTATTGTTAGCCTTGGCAATCCTATTGCAGGGCAGAGCACATATCCCAAGACACCAGTGTTTACCCCAAATGGAAAGAGGCTGTTCAATAATATTGCACACATTATCATGGCATTTCTCAACCAGACACCTCCAAATGCTCCACTGACTTTATTTCTTGTGAGAGCCTGATTCTGAGAGGTGCTGAGCACCTCCTGGAAGTTGCTGCTTGCTCAGCTTGCACTGATGCCCAGGTATCTTTCAGGGTTGGGCCGAAGGCAGGGAAATACTCTACTGCTTGCCAAATTTCAGATTCATAGTTATTAGGGCCAGAAGGGCCCACTGTGATCATCTACTCTGAGCTCCTGTATAACACAGGTCAGAGAACGGGAGTGGTTCCTGTGTCAACCTTATAACTTCTGTTGGAGCAGAGTGTATCTTTGAGAAAGACATCCTGTCTTCAAGTGATGGAGAATGCACCTCATCCATAAGTAATGTGTTCCAATGGGATCTGGGCATCTAACTTCACTGGGCTCTTTTAAGGTAGGTAACTTTGTGTTAGGGTTGCTATGCAAGGTGTCTGGTTTTCTACTGGAATGCCCAGGTGAAAAGGTATCCTGGGGGTTCCACTCAGCACCTCTGAGGGGCCATTAAAAGTCTGGTTGGCAGTGCAGGCAGGCTCCCTACCTAGCTCCGCAGGACTCCTGGGAAGCTTCCGGCATCTTTCTATGGCTCCTAGGCAGAAGGACGGCTACGGGGCTCTGTGAATTGCCCCCACCCCAAACCTCTCATTTTCTGGCCCCATCCCAAAGCCTGCACCCACAGCCAGAGCCCTCACTCCCATCCCCCACCCCTGCACCCAACCCTCTGCCCCATCCCAGATTCCCCTCCCACACCCTGAACCCCTCATTTATGGCCCCACCATGAAGCCCACACTCCCATCCCAGAGCCTGTACTCCCTCCCACATCCCAACCCCCTGCCCCAATCTGGAGCCTTCTCCTGAATCCCAAACCCCTCATCTCTGGCCCAACCAAGAGCCTGCACCCCCATCTGGAGCCATCACCCCCTCCCACATCCCTGCCCTAGCCCAGAGCCCGCTCCTGCACCCCAAACTCCTCATCTCCAGCCCCACCCCAGACCTTTCACCACCACTGCCCACTGTACCCCAAATTCCTGCCCCAGCCTGGTGAAAATGAGTAAGTGAGTGAATGAGTAAGTGAGTGAGGGTGAAGGAGAGCAAGCAATGATGGGAGGGGGATGGAAGGAGGGGGGAGTGGCCTTGGCAAAGGGGCAGGGTAGGAGGTGGGGCCAGAGTGTTTGGTTTCCTGCAAATAGAAAGTTGGCAACCCTAGTGTGTGTGTGTGTGTGTGTGTGTGTGTGTGTGTGTGTGTGTGTGTGTGTGTGTGTGTGTGTGTGAGAGAGAAAATTACAGTTGTACTTATTTGCTAAGGTGGCATTTATCTTTTTGAAGCTATTTGAAATGCACAGTATTTCTTCATCATTCATTTTACCTTTACCTGTTTTCATGCGGGAGTTTCTCTGGAAACTATAGATTTAATGTACTTAAGCCACAATTATCCAGTCCTGAAAATTGCCTTAGTTCATTAATTAGCATGTTGTAATTAAAATTGATCTACAATGTAATATTTTGCCCTTGTGAGCATGTATAGCATCTTGTCTCCAAGGTAACCACTGTTCCTACGTGGACTGCAGTCTGAAATATTTCTGCAGTATTTCTTGACTGTACAGATGAATCCTGGAAATGTGTTCCACAGACTTAAAGGAATTTCAGGAAGGTTTTGGATTTTCTGCTGTGCTTTGCATTCGTTTCCACTTTTGCATTTGTTTGTGGTTTTCTCTTGGTTTTGTGATTTGGGGTTTGGTTCCATCCCCTGCAACTACGGCCCTTCTAGGCCACCATGGTTTTGTGTAACAAACCCAAATGCTTCAGAAAAAATCAGCCGACCCCTGAATTGTTGTGATTGCATTGCCACCTACCACTCTGGCACTCAGATCTGCACTGTTGCAGAGAGAACAGAAAAGAAGTTCCAATGTGGTTCAAGATCCCGAAGAATAACAGTTAAGCCCAGGAAACATTGGGAAACCTCCTCACACTCCCAGCCCTCTTCTCTGTTGAGTTTACTCCCCTTTGTCATTGAAGCAATTGAGCAAAGGCTTCGCAATATCAGAAGACTCTTCCTTTCATTCCTTCCTGTGAAGCAGCTCTGCCTGACTGAACAGCAAGCCTTCTGAGTGGCTGCATTACTGCGTAATAGGCCAGGTACATCACAAGATACACTTCCCATTCTGCTCCATGCACCAGGCACGTCACAGAGTCCCAATGTGATTTCCAGAAGTGCGAGAGAAGAACTGTGAAGTGATGGGTGTGCACATGCTAATTAAAACAGAGACAACCTGACCTGCACAGAGACCACATCTAGCGAAAGGGGGTTACTATTTTTGTGCCCAGCTGAAACCAATGGGAATTTTTCCTTTGACTTCAATGGGAGCAGGACTGGGCCCCTAAAGAGTTGCTCAGAAGAAGACCCCACCAGCCATGATCTAGAATTCCCTCTAGGGTCAAATACTTCTCCTAAGGCTGCGAGATTGACAAAGTTGATGTGAATGCATACTGTGTTGCAGAGAGGGAGATCTCATTTGTACATAATTCCCAGACCCTGGGTATCCCTTCACAACCTGAAACTGGGAATAGTTTCTACAGCTCCAACTGCTTTTGGAAGAAAATCAGCAGTCCTCAAAGCTACACAGAATGGATGGAGATTGCTTTGCACACCTAACAATGGTGTTTTTGCCAAAGAAAGTGGTGGGATGGTTGTGCAATCCCTTATTGTGGCTAACAGAACTTTCAAGAACTGAGCTAGGGCTCCCTTATATTACTCAATAAAAACAGCTGAACCTTCCCCTCCACTCCACTGCTCCACCCCACACGCACACTCACTTTCTAGCAACCCTCTGGCCTCTGAATACCCATCGCCCCCAGCTGACCAGCTCAACGCTCATTTCTCAATGGACACAAACCTAATATGTACAAGTGACAATGCTGCACTAGCAAGGAAATGCAAGGGCTGGGCTGGCACAGGGTTGGCACCACATGTGGTATGACTCATCACCTCTTGCACTCTTGCCATGCATAGCACTAGACCAAGCTAAGGCTAGGATGTTGTAGTTAATTATTAATATATTTTGGGGTAAATTTTCATAAAAGGTAACTCCCCCTAACTTTATTAACAACTATTTGTAGCATCTAGGAGCTCCAGACATGGGCTAGGACGCCATTGTGCTAGACACTATATAAGCACAAAACACAATATTTCCTGCTCCATAGAGTTTGCAGTCTAGTCATCCAAAATGAAGTATGTGGTTTTCAGATGTGTAGACTCACTCCACATAGAAGACCTTTTTACATGCTACCCTCCTGCTCCAACATTGGCTTATGCGCCAGTTCTATCCTGATTATGTAAGCACAGGACACGCAACATGTTTTGTCTGTCAATCTAGATGAGTTCTTGACTAGTCCTATTAGAGGTGGCTGGAAACTTTCTGAGGACATCTCACTGGAAAATGTCACTCTGTAGAATCTGAGATGTTGCTGTGAAACTTTTATGAACTTCTGGCAAATCAAAGGCAGAGGGTTCCCAAGTCTATCCAGGATCCGCGGCTCCAGGCAGCCCTGCCATCTGGACTGCCCTGGGGCCAAGGACCCTGAAGAACTAAATCAAACTGGAAAGTTTCAGCTAGCTCCAACTCCTATGCATCAAACTTTGATTTGAACATCTGTGGTTCTCTAATTGGAAAACATTCAGGTAAGTGCACAGATCATTTCTACTTGGCCTTTTGACTGACGTCAAGGCAACTATCACAGTATGATGTCATTATCCATTATCAGGAAGACTATTTCCTGCTCTTGATGAGGAACTGACTTCTGGATTAAATAAGTCTTCTCCATCTGCTACTATGAGTTACTGTAAACTTGATTTCATTCCCTTTCAGGACTTCTGTGTTCTACAACCAAAACCATCTTTTATACCGATATGAACTAACAGCATTTTATCCAAACACCATCAACCCTGTGCTGGCAAAGGATACATGGGAAACAACACATGGAAATGCAGTATGGGTATAATAATCTGGCTTCTATTGACCCAGATACATCCAATGACAACTGCTTCCTCTCACAGCAGCAACTCATCTACTTATGCCTTAGCTCAAATGCTTAAATTCACTGGACTTTGAGATCTGGCTGGGAGCTACACAACCTTGGTGTCAGCTTGGGCTCCTGACACTCCAGTATAATATAGGAAATGACTGCCTAGGAAAGAATACTGCAGAAAGGGATCTGGAGGTCGTAGTGAACAAAAAGCTAAATATGAGTCAGTGTAACGCTGTTCCAAAAAAAGCGAACTTCATTCTAGGATGTGTTAGCAGGAGTATTGTAAGTGAGACACAAGATGTAATTCTTCTGCTCTACTCCCCACTGATATGGCCTTAGCTGGAGTACTGTGTCCAGTTCTGGGCGCCACATTTAAGGAAAGATGTGAACAAATTGGAGAAAGTCCAGAATAAAGCAACAAAAATGATTAAAGGTCTAGAAAACATGACCTATGAGGGAAGATTGAAAAAATTGGGTTTAGTCTGGAGACAAGAAGCCTAAGAGGGAATATGATAACAGTTTTCAAGTACAGAAAAGGTTGTTACATGGAGTAGGGAGAAAACCTATTCTTCTTAACCTCTGAGGATAGGATAAGAAGAAATGAGCTTAAATTGCAGCAAGGGCAGTTTAGGTTGGATTTAGGAAAAACTTCCTAAGTGGTAGTTAAGCACTGAAATAAATTGCCTAGGGAGGTTGTGGAATCTCCATCATTGGAGATTTTAAAGAGCAGGTTAGACAAACACCTGCCAGGGAAGGTCTAGATTAGGGATTCTCAACCTATTTACCATTGTGGGCTGTATCCAATACTATGGCCCTGAGGATGTCACATGGGCCGCAGCTCTGTGTTGATTGGGCCACAAGTGATCCGCAGGCCACAGGTTGAGAACCACTAGTCAAGATAATACTTAGTCCTGCCTTGAGTGCAGGGGACTAGACTAGATCAGTGGTTCTCAAAGCCGGTCCACAGCTTGTTCAAGACTGTGGGAAGGGCAGCGAGCACATCCCTCGGCTCATGCCACTTCCTGCAGCCCCCACTGGCCTGGAGTGGTGAACCACAGCCAGTGAGAGCTGTGATCGGCTGAACCTGCAGACGTGGCAGGTAAACAAACCAGCCCGGCCCGTCAGGGGGTTTTCCTGAACAAACAGCAAATCGACTTTGAGAACCACTGGACTAGATGACCTCTCGAGGTTCCTTCCAGTCCTACCAGTCTATCATTCTATATCACATGTTATTTGGTCTGGTTCTCTTGAACCTTTATTTGGACTTATTTTAATTCAACAAAGACCTCTGATATACCTCTAACAAATCCCAACCGACTGGGCACATGCCCGACCTCACAAAACCAAATCCCAGAGCACGAATAGAGCTGGAACCTTGGATCAGCTCCAGATTTACACAGCCCTTTGTTAAATATGTAGGACATGTAGGGTCTAATCAGCCCTCTCCCCATCTGTGATCTGGCCTTCCACACTCTGTAGTCTATCAGCTGAAGTTATTTATGGTTTGTGGCTTGGAAACATGGAGCAGAGCTCCTGGATGTTAAAGTCACACACAAAGAACGACCACATCTGTAACATAGGCACAGTTAAACACAGGACTTTCTCCAAGGAGTCAAACTGTAAGCATATTTTAGCACACACACTGTGCTTGAAGGAACAGAAATGGCCAAGCTACCCAAAAGAATGAGGGAAGATCAAAGGAATTTACAAGTTGAGCATGAGCCTAAGACTTTGACAAACTGATAATCTTTGCTTTGATCTTACGGCCCCAGTGATGCAAAATATCTCAGTACGTACCCATGGGACTAGTCATGTGCTTAAGATTAAGCACATGCATATTCACCTTGCCGAGTTAGGCCCTACATTAGGAGACTGAGCAGTATTTCGGAGGGGGATTTGTGGCTCGGGGTGAGGAGGAGGGTGAGCAGGCTGTGACTTGGCTAATGAACACTGGTGTCTTGACAACGATGCAGTGCTTGGGCAAAGAGGTTAGATTTTGCCCTTCATGTGCAATGGAGTTCCCGTCAGCGTCAGTGCATGTGGTCTGAAGGCCATTCCTGAGCACCCTTGGGCACTTGGTGATTTGGCTTTGGCATAGGCTGGGTTAATGCTGGTCACATAGGAATGATTTTAACATCAATAATCCATATCATGCCCCATAAAACAATGTATGCAAATATGAGCTACTGGGAAAGGTAAGTGTAAAAGCAATGACTTCCCAGAAAATGTCAGCGCATTACGTGATGAGTCTTACCTGGTCTACACTATGGGGGAAAATCAATCTTAGATACGCAACTTCAGCTACGTGAATAACGTAGCTGAAGTAGAAGTATCTAAGATCGAATTACTCACCGTCCTCACGGCGCGGGATCAATGTCCGCAACTTCCCCTGTTGATTCCGCAATTCCATTCGGGTTGGTGGAGTTACGGAATCGATATAAGCGCATTCGGGGATCGATATATCGCGTCTAGATGAGAGGCGATATATCGATCCCCGAGCAATCGATTGCTACTCAGCGGATAGCAATCGATTGCTCGGGAATCGATATAGTGCGTCTCATCTAGACGCGATATATCGATCCCCGAAGGCTCTTATATCGATTCCATAACTCCACCAACCCAAACGGAGTTGCGGAATCGACAGGGGGAGCCGCGGACATCGATCCCGCGCCGTGAGGACGGTGAGTAATTCGATCTTAGATGCCGACACACCGCTGACAACGTGCCTGAGAAACTCTGTGTCTACATCAGTCTGCACTGGTTCTCACAGGAGCTGGAGTGGATGTTTCTGAGGCTTGAGCCAATATTGTCCTGGCAATAAACAACGGAAGTGTCACTGCAGCCTGCCTTATCCAGAGTGTAAACCCAGTGGCCAACATCGCCTCAGAATTTCACTAATTAGTGCTAACTCTGATTGACATCACCGGAGAGGGCAGCAGAACGACTCCAGTAATTGTCACAAACATATTGACGACAGCGGGTCTGCAGGGATGTTAAGTGATTGGTTTCCATCTTGACAAAGCTTATTTATAGTGTATACGGTTTGTCTCTATTTGTCTACTTTGAGCTAATTTATTACACATCTTGCTGAGTCTGGATTATTGGAGTTAAAAGAAAGGGACAGATTTTCAAAAGATCTTACCACGCAGCATGTCCACAATGGAAAACACACACACATGCCTGGATGCATGCACTGAGAATAATATAATACTCAGCCCTAGCCCTGCCATGAGCGCAGGGGATTGGACCAGATGACCTCTCAAGGTCCCTTCCAGACCTACAATTCTATGATTCTATGAACAATGGAAGCTGCTGGGTGCTGAACTCATTTGAAAATCCAGCCATCAACACTGACATAAAAGACCCAAGGCAGAGCCCGGGCCAGCTGACTGTGAGGCTAAAAAACTGCTGTCTAGACATTTGGTCTTGGACTGGAATCTGGGCTCTGGAACTCTCCCCCACCCGGAGATCTTCAAGGACTTCAGTGGGAAGGCATAGGCAATTAAGAACTTCTCCCATGAGTAAGGGTTGCAATACTGGCAACTACTGAGGCTGTCTACCTGAAGGGTGTTTGTCGTGCATCTGAGTGATAAGCAGAACCTCTGTTATTAACAGAGTGCAAATATTCTTCATGTCCTGAGTCACCCACCTGTTGGAAAGCACACTGCAGTGAAATGAATGTAAAGTAGTAAATCTCTCAACCCTTAAACATTGTTTTTAATGGCAAAACACCCCAGTATAATCAATAGCTCAATGTCACAGTATTTAATCTAAATTATATTTTCTTGGAGTGAGTTCTCCAAACACTAACCTCCTTTTTCTTCCTCCACTCACTGTTTAACCCCCCTCCCTCCATCCCCTAGACTCTACCCAACAGAGCACTTTCTCCTAAGTGGCTGAGAAAATGCCAGTGAGAATTGTCTAATACATCTCTCGCAGTCAGGAAGTTGCCAACTGATTTTAAATCTGGGGCCTGTGTGTAGCCAGGTAGAATGGTCTTTCTTGTGCAAAAAGAGACAGGAGAAGGTTTTAAATCTCCACAAATTGCCTAGGTCTGCCTACCCGATGCATCTCCCTCTCCTAGCCCAATCCTTCTGGAGAGACTGACACCGCTGATGGCTTCTTCGGACATTCTCCTCTTAATGAAGCTTAACCAGCCAGACTCTGGTGATCAGTCTCATGGAACAAATAGCAACTCCTGAATACCAGGTACTCACACCTAGTGGCTGTTGTGGGTGATTCACACATGAGATTCAACAAACAATTAGTAACAGCAAACCAGCGTGTGACCAGCTATCAGGACCTGGCAGAGTGTTACACACAAACACAGAAAGAAACTGAGTGCACAGAACACACTCTTTGTTGTACACTGTTTAATACACCTGAGCACCATTCCAGTGGACCCTACGGGAGTTAGGCACCCAATGAGAGTTGAACACCTAACTCTCTTAGGTTCTTTGGGAAATCTTATTGTAGAGAACAGAGCTAATAGGGTCTCTCCCATCTACAGCTTCCCAGGGTACAGCTGTCACAGCAAACACACTCATCCCACAGCAGAGCTTGTAGTTTTCACTTCCCTTTTCCCCTGTCTCTCTGTCCCCTGATGCCATCTGCTTTCTGGTCAGCCCCTTTCTTTCAGTTTCCTTTCTCTGCCTTCCGATTGCTCCATCTACAGCTCCTCAGCTTGCTGCTTCTCGTTTCAGTGCTTCTATTGATTTCTAGCCCTCTGTTGCTGTTCCTTTTGCCCGTTTCTTTTGCTCTCTCTCTCTCTTGCTTTCCCTTTCTTCTTTCTGTCTCAGCTTTAGAAAGTGTTAGTCAGATACAGCTAGCTAACACCACCTAACAAGACTCCAGAACAGGGTAATTATGTTATACCCCCCCTGTCCTAATGACTCTTCTGCATAAATGGACTTCCTTGAAAGCCTTTAAGCCTCCATACTGTAGGAGCCAGGAGTGAATGGGGTTCATTGTTTCACTCCATGGTACCAAAACTCTAAAGCTGATTCCATTATTACAAGAAATTTAGAAGCAAATAAATGAAAATGTTCCTTTATGTGGCGTATAGTCAATGTGTAGATTTTACTGCTGTTGGTAGTGACTGGGGACAAGTGTCGTGGCTTTTTTAAGGGACTGGATTCTTTTTGGAAATGACCCTTTGAATAGGTTATATGATGACTAAGTAAATTCAGTGAGCCCAATCCTGATTTCAACATAAACAGGGAGCAGTTCCAGATCAGAGTCTGGCTCCTTGTAATTTAATTTAATGGGAGTTTTGTTTAAGTAAAAAAGGAGGAAGGAGGTCAAGATTTGGCCATTTGTTCTTACAGGAGAATTCTTATTTTAGAAATACTAATTAATTGTCTTACAGTAGCACCTCCATTGTGCCCGCTGCTGTGCAAACACATACTACATGACAGCCTCAGCCCCAAAAGCCAATATTAATTTAAGAACGTATTTCCCAAACTTGTGAAAGCTGAGCCCTCCTTCAGAGAAATGAAACCAGATCTTGCCCCTACTCCCATTTGCTAAAGGCCTACCCAAAATAAGCAGTCAGTCAGGACAGATTCATATGAATCTTCCTCTCCTTTCCTACAATCTTTGATGAGCAGGGAAGTACTTCAGCCATCAACACTATCAACTGCTATCATTGGCACTGAAGTTAACACACACTGTAGGCTGGAGCAATTCAGGCTTTTCAAAGCTATTGCTTCAGATTCTCTGCAAACTCAGGCAGACATGGTTGCATAAATTACACTGGGGTCACAGTTTGATGGTTTGCTTTGCCACCATAACACTATACTTTCCTTTTTAAATGAAAGCTGAGATTCTGGAGAAGAGCTAAGAGACTTGCCCATGCCCCACTACTCCCAGCTAGGGTGACCAGATGTCCTGATTTTATAAAAACAGTCCCAATATTCAGGGCTTTTTCTTATGTAGGTGCCTATTACCCACCAGCCCCATCCCAATTTTTCACACTCTCACCCTATTCCTATCTAGTTCTTTGTACCCCCTAAGGAAGTACATATCACACTTTGACAAAAGCTGGCTTAAGACATTGGGGAAGCGAGTCAAGGAAAAGGTGGAGAGTGGATGGGGTAGCAAATACTATTGGTCCAAATTTTTCAACGAAAAAATTTTTTCAACAAGAAATGCCTTTTGGCAAGAATGGAAATTTTCATTCTCCTGGAACATTGTCAGATTTTTGTTTAAAAAATGAAAACCAAAAATGTTAGTTGTTGAAATTTGATTTTTTTTTCCAGGGAGCAGCTCTAGTACCCGACACAAAGTGCGGTTTTCAGAAACCAGTGATGTGCCCAGCTTGTAGGTAGAGTGTTTTCTCCATTATTGGTAATGGAGACAAGTACGCCTGTGGGCAGCACTATTCTGAGCTCGCCACCTGCCTGCTCATTATCAGCTGGTAACCTTGGGCAGGCATCATGACAAGTGACACAGTCATAATGCCGGTGAAATAACCAGACTGACCTTAAAAGGAGCTGAGCATCGGCACAGCTGTTGGGACGAAGGGGAGCTGTGAGTGCGCAGCACGGCCCCTCTCCCAGAAGCAGACACAGCAGGATGTAGCGCTGTTCCATAACGTCCGGCCAAGATATTTTCATATTTACATCTCAGTATTATCAGTCATATATTATTACACCCATTTCACTTTCTTATGAAAGAAGCTATGGGGAAGCCCATCAGGGACAGGGAATTTTGCACTGGAGTCTAGGATACGTACACAGCACTGACATACAGCCCAGTAAATTGCTCACTGAGACAACAGTAAGACTCCCATTGGCTGTAATGGGCATTAGATTGGCACTGCAGAGCAAACAACAGAGCCGTGAATGCGATGGGCTTGATAAGAGGCAAAGAAATGGACTACACGGCAAAGCCAACTTTTTAGTCTGAGAACGGCAACCCACAGCATGGCCGTCACCCTGAACTGGGATCTACCAAGGAGTGTCAAAGATACAACTTGATCCCCTGGGCTAGTTCTAATGCCCCCAGACAAATAAATGTGGGCCAGTTCGTGCCTTCAGTTTTAATCCTGTGCTCCTGGAGAAGTAAGCCGGGCTGGGCAGGGGCAACAGAGGGTGGAATTTGCAATCGAATATTTAAAAGACTCTTACCCCAAAAAAATGGGTTGGGGAGCTGTATAGCTTTGTCACAGCAAGGGAAAGCAAAGCACTTCACAGCAGGCAGAATGGTCTATGATATTAAACACACAGCATCTGGCAGGGAATTCATTTTGAAGGAACTAATTTGTTATAATCAAGAATAAAATGTCGTTTGCCGTGGTGTGGTAACCGCTTTGGTCCTGGGATATGGGAAAGACAAAGCGAGTGAGGCAATATCTTTTATTGCACCAGCTTCTGCTGGGAAAAGAGACAAGCTTTGGAACTCCACAAAGCTCTTCTTCAGCTCAAAGATGGAATAAGATGAAACATTTGTCTGCCTGGTCACTGCCATTGATTTCTCCTGCTGACTTGGGCACTCCCAGGTTATTTGTGCAGCATAATTTCACAGGGGTATGGAAGCCTTTGGCCTGAGATCTGGCACAGTATCTGTTCAATATCTGCTAAATCCTCTCTCTAGGGGATATGTCCTGCACTTGCAGGGTGTTGGATTTAATTTTATAGGTCTTTTTCTTTATGACTAAGGCCGTTATTTAAAACATCTATAGCAATCTAAGCTACAATAATGATATGAGTAATTAAATGTCATGCTTCAGGTCTACTCTGATGGCCTGCAGGACTCGAGAAAGAATGTTCCCCTCTATGTACGACATTGCTGAAAGGGTTAGGGCCAGATTTTTCCAAGTATTTAGGTGTCTAACTCCAACACCTAAATACTCATAAAAATCTGGCCACAGCTAACTCCGGAGGAATTTACCTGCTCTGAAGCAGAGAGAGCTGGCCTCTGATGGATGTAGGTCATGGCCTATGGTGTGAGCTAGTATGGCAAATCCCACCTTTAAATGTTTGTAAGCTGTATTTCTATTAAGAAAAAAATCCACTAGTAATTATGCTACTGGGACCCCAGAAATTGGGTGAAGTCACAGAAATCACCCCTGGGCAGGAGCTAAAGAGGCTCCCTGGGCACCCAAACTGAGAGGCTTGAACTCAAAGGCCTAGTTCTGAGCCAGCTGTAAAGTGGAAATGGCCTCTCCCCACTTTTCTGCAGTCTCCACCTCACCCCAGCTGTGCGAGTCTTGCCCAAACCACAGTGCACAAATATGTCAGGCCATGGTGCTTTCTTGCCACTCCCGGATAGCCAGCTCTTATGATCTTAATGCAAAAGTCTCATGAGTCTCAAAAGTCTCGTTTTCTTAAAGACCTAGCTCCCAGCATTGTGTGATTATGGCAGAGTCTCAACTCTCATTTAAAAGACAAATGAACTTTTTAGCTCTCATGGTTGCAGAGAAAAACTTGAAAATATGACTCTAAAGGCTCAAAAACCAGAAGCAAATAAAAGGAGCCCAACATTTGTTATTTTTTTAAATTTCATGATTTTTAAGCCAATCTTATGACTTTGGGGGGCATGAGTCATGGGTTTTGAGCATATAGGGTTGGCCATAGCACTACTCTGCAATATTCCTTAAAACCCAGATCCTTATCCCATATCTCTGTCTATGTTATATAATTAGGATGTGTTTTGCACAAAGTATAACTTGTGAGGTATCATTCTAAAAGTCTTGATCTGCTAGACAGTACCAGCCCATTGTATTGTATATGCTATCATTGTATGTGAAATTATGAAGTTTGGCTAGGTATGTGTCTCTGAAACACATTGTGAGGTTGAAAACACCCACAAGCAGCCTTTCAGGTACAACAGTAACAATGCCCAACAATGCTAATGGCTCATTGAGGAAATGCACACATGCACAAGGATTACCCTAGGAACAGCGTACAATAGAACCTCTCAGAGATAGCATTGCACAGTGGGAACTGTTTGACTCAGGTCACAGCAAAAAGAGCTTTCCAGCAAGTGGGAAGAAGATACAAAAGGCGGAAATTACATCATGATGGGACCTCACTCTCCTTACAACAACACATCAGGAAACACCTGAGGAACAACGACTGAACTGGGGGAAATGCTGGACCCAGGTGTCACGTTGCACCCCATAATACCTTATAGAAATATTCTTATGAGTGTAAATATGACATAGCTGGAATGTGTTTTATACTAGATATGCCATGTAACATATCTTTGCAAAGGTTATGTTCTACTGAATATATTAATCTGATTTGTATGCATGTATCATTTTTATATCTGAAATTATGAGCATTGGCTCTATGCTTGTATTTAAAGTGTTTGCCATAGAAAGCACCTAAAGCAGATTTTGTCAACATAGTGTGAAGGGGTTATTCAAGTAATTAGCAATACTTGGCTAACAATGGATCATGACAGACGCCAATCCACATCTCAGGTTTCCTGGAAATGTTCAGGCTAACATGTGGGCAATGGCGTCAGCCTGTAGAGAACTGAGTCATGCATGGACATGTGACTTGCCCACATGACTCCAAAACTCCATATTGTAGCTGTGTGTCAAGACAGGGTGAGAGAGAGGTTTCCACCCACAAGAAAGAGACTATATAAGCCCCAGAAATGCATCAATTTTGTCTTTAGCTGGCTCAAGAGAGTCTCTCCACCCCAAAGAGATGACTGAAAGAAACTGGGAGTGAGTGATTGCTGGACCCAGACTAGGAGGAAGTCTAGTCTGTAAAAGAAGCTTATTGGAAGATCTCTGAGGGTGAGATTTACCTGCATTTAGTTTCTTACTGTATTAGGCTTAGATTTGCGTGTTGTATTTTATTTTGCTTGGTAATTTACTTTGCTCTGTCTGTTATTACTTGGAACCACTTAAATCCTACTTTTTATATTTAATAAAAATCACTTTTTACTTATTAATTAGCCCAAAGCAAGTAATTAATCCCTAGGGGAGCAAACAGCTGTACATATCTCTCTATCAATGTTATAGAGGGTGAACAATTGATGAGTTTACCCTATATGAGCTTTATACAGAGTAAAAAGGATTTATTTGGAGTTTTGGATCCCACTGGGAGCTGGGTATCTGGGTGTTGGAGACCAGAGCACTTCTTGAGCTGTTTTCAGTTAAGCCTGCAGCTTTTGGGGAACATAGTTCAGACCTGGGTCTGTGTTCATAGCAGGCTAGCATGTCTGGCACAACCAGGCAAGGTACTGAAGCCCCCAAGCTGGCTGGGAAAACGGGCTCAAACATAGTCCCAGTGCATCAGGTGGCAGTCCCAAGGAGGTTTCTGTGACCCAACCCATCACACCAGGCTAAAGGGATTCCAAGTTGTAAGCAAGTGCAGCTTTCCCCTTAAGAATCTGCAGCCTGCTTCTATCATCTATTAGGGTGAGAATCTGCTATTCATATCCAATCTGTTTAGTATATTAAGCTTAGTTTGCATTTTTTGTTTATTTGCTAGGTAATCTGCTTTGATCTGTTTGCTATCACTTATAATCACTTAAAATCTATCTTTGTAGTTACAAACTTGTTTTTGCTTTATCTAAACCAGTGTGTGGAAATCATAACTCAGGGGCAAAAGGCTGTTGCCTAGTCCTACATTGAGGGACGGGGGGTGAATTTTATGAGCTTATGCTGTACAGCACAAGACGGTATAATTTTGGGTTTATACTCCAGAGGGTGTGCATGCTTGAGGAGCTGGTAGTTGCCCTAGCTGTAGCCTTTCTATGCAGGGGCTGGTCAGAGAGCCTGCACAGAACTGCAGCTGGGTGTGTCCCTCTCTATGTATGCTGGTGAAAGTGCAGGCTGGAGAGGGCTTTATAGCTTGTCACAGCAGAGTGGATCATTTTCAGATGTAGCAGCCAAACACACGACAAACTGGTCAGGGGGGGCTCAGTGGTACCCCAGTTCCAGGTGAGGAACCTGTCACAAAGGGTCCTGCCTACCTAGGGTGAACCCACTGCAATTCCACTGCTGGGAGGAGAGCTAGTTTTCAGCTCACATAGGACATGCTTATCTCCTGTACCCTGCACAGCTCACCCAAAGTCCCTGTTGAAGCACGTAGCCCTGATGCTCAAGATGAACACCAGGAACAGGATTTCCCATGAAAAATTTCAAAGGAAAGGTAAAGTACTTGGAAAGTAGATTACCCAAGTCTAAGATCTACATACACAGTCTTCCTTCCAGGTATGCAGTACCTACTGCCATACATCTGGAGAAGTTTGTCTTGGCGATGATCAGTTGGCTACTACATCAGAAAATGGTCCACTCTCTAGAAACAATAAAGGGAATTGTACTGCAACTAGCAAAGTATTTTAAGTAAGGAAAACTCTTTGGTGCAATAAATAACTCCTCGCATTTGTAGAGCAGCTTTTATCTGACAGAGCTAGGATACTTGATTAATCTCATGGCACCCATGTAAAGGAGGCATTATTATACCCATTTCACAGAAGGACAAACAGAAGCACAAAGAGGTTAAATGATTTGCCTGAGGTCTCACAGCAAGTCAGTGGCAGAACCTGAATTGGAACTGCATTCCAGTTCCCCTTCTCTAACTACTAGTCAGCACTTCCTCCCAACAGCACTTCTAAGCAGATAAGTTGCTGTTAATCTGCAGGTCCAGATGACATTGAATAGCTAATGCTGACACTCTCTCGTATTTTGTGGATTTATGCAAACGAGCCAGCTCTAAACTCTTCACAATGTTAATTCAGTCCTTTCAAAAATCTGAGCTCATCATTTCCTGTTCTGACCATGCTGCATACAGATGAGGGCTTGAGTTTGCTTCTTGCTGCTTCAGCAAATGCTTGACAAGTCTTCACTCCACATAAACATCACTCAACAAGATCCTGAGCCTGTAAACCCTTGTTCAC
This sequence comes from Gopherus evgoodei, assembly GCF_007399415.2. Lineage (NCBI taxonomy): Eukaryota > Metazoa > Chordata > Testudines > Testudinidae > Gopherus > Gopherus evgoodei. The sequence continues at coordinate 142,046,421 of NC_044326.1, forward strand.
CTTCTTAGCCTTTGCTCACATGCATCACTGAAGTCCATATGGAATGGTTTCCAGGCTAAGGTCCTTATAGTGGAGGGTCATGCTGCTCATATGTAAAAGCTTGTCTCATAGTGTATTAAATAAAACAGCCACTAGAAATCCCTACTTTGAACCTCTGCTTGGCCCTGGGAGTTGATTTTGCAGAGAGGGCTCACCATGCAAAACTTCTATTCACTATTTGGGGCCAATATCTTTTAAACTTTTTTTTTTTAAAAAAACATAATTGGAGCTATACCTATCTCTTAGAGGTGGAGGGAACCTTGAAAGGTCATTAAGTCCAGCCCTCTGCCTTCACTAGCAGGACCAATTTTTTGCCCCAGATCCCTAAATGGCTCTCTCAACGATTGAACTCACAACCCTGGGTTTAGCATGCCAATGCTCAAACCACTGATCTATCCCTCCCTGCTGCTTAGAAAGGTGCACCCAGTATCAGAGCATCCTTTGCAGCTCAGAAAGGTGCTCTGATACTGGGAAGGCACCGTTTCTGTACTGAAAATCACAGCAGTCCAGCCCCCAATACCTATCACCCTGATATCCTTCTCCATTTTTGGCCTTCAGAAATCCCATGTCTAGTTCTTGCAACTGGTTTTTTAAACAGTCTGTAAACCAGCACAATATTTTAAACAATGGGAGGTGTTAGTGATGTAATTAGAGAGACAATAGTACCATCAGACCATTGGCCCAGATCCACAAAAGGACGTAGGCTCCACTGTGCTCCACAGAGCCCCCATTTGGCTGCTCTCTAACCCCATTTAGATGACTGAACTCACTCGGTGCCTAGGTTTTTGTTGTACAAGTCCTGTGGGTGCCCAATTTCTTTCTTCTAAGAATGCCCACTGCTGCTTCAGGCAGGCCCCCAGCTGCCTAGCTTACACCTACACCCTAGCACGATCCTCAAACCAAGTGGAGACAGGCAGGACACCTGGATCACTAGCAGAGACACACTCCTGACTCTGGCATGGATATAGGCACCTAACTCCCTGAGATGGGTGAGGATTAGCTCACCCCTTTAGCTGGGATCTCCCATTGGCTAGCTTGGGCGTCTCCCTGCCAAGGGTTGTTTTTGGGGATTGTATGTGCAGGAGCATTTCTCTCCCTGTGCATTGTATAGGGAGCCTAGGTGCCTATATCAGAGTTTGTGGATTCCACTGGGTGACTAGCACCTAAACAACTAGCATTTGTGCCTTCTGAAACAAGCCTTGCTGGTAGTGCAGTGACCTCCAGACAGGCTGGAGGTTTGGGTGAACACATGGGGTTTGAATGTTTGCTTTTCTAAACCTCCTGGCTCTATGCAAGAGACAAGGCTGGTGAGGTAATATCAGTTATAGGACCAGTGTCTATTGTTGGAAGGGACAGGCTTTGGAGTTTCACAGAGCTTCTCTTGAGGGCTGAGGAGGATAACCAGTGTCCAAGCTAAATACAAGGTTGGACAAATTCTTATGAATAAGGGATGAACACGTTGTGAGAGACCACTTAAATGAAGTGGCCAATTAACACCAGTGGAGGGTTCTAGATGGTTCACAAGAACAAGCTTTCCTGGGAGGTTTGCTGCATTTCCTGTTTCTGCAAGAATAGCCCGTCTTGCAGGACACTGCAACACACATAGCTAGGGGTGGATTTTCCAAAGCACCTGAATGATTTAGGAGCACAAGTCCCATTGAAAGTCAATGGACCTTGAGTTCCTGAGTCACTTAGATGGCTTTGAAAATCTTGCTGAAAGTTTCAGCAGCCACGGAATATAAAACTGAAGCTCTAAAGCTAAGATGCTTCGAGGCCCTTTCCTGTGGGCTCCCCTTAGTATCCAGTAAGAACATCCCAATATAGAACAAAGCAACAAAGCCAGTAGCAAGCGGAGTGTCCCAAGGGTTGGTCCTGGGGCCGGTTTTGTTCAATATATTCATCAATGATCTGGAGGATGGCATGGACTGCACCCTCAGCAAGTTTGCAGATGACATTAAACTGGGAGGAGTGGTAGATACGCTGGACGGTAGGGATAGGATACAGAGGGACCTAGACAAATTAGAGGATTGGGCCAAAAGAAATATGATGAGGTTCAACAAAGACAAGTGCAGAGTCCTGCACTTAGGATGGAAGAATCCCACACACTGCTACAGACTAGGGACTGAGTGGCTAGGCATCAGTTCTGCAGAAAAGGACCTGGGGTTACAGTGGACAAGAAACTGGATATGAGTCAACAGTGTGCCGTTGTTGCCAAGAAGGCTAACGGCATTTTGGGCTGTATAAGTTGGGGCATTGCCAGCAGATTGAGGGATGTGATCATTCCCCTCTATTCAAGGTCAGTGAGGCCTCATCTAGAGTACTGTGTCCAGTTCTGGGCCCCTCACTAAAAGAAGGATGTGGGAAAATTGGAAAGAGTCCAGCGGAGGTCAATAAAAATGATTAGGGGGCTGGAGCACATGGCTTATGAGGAGAGGCTGATGGAACTGGGATTGTTTAGTCTGCAGAAGAGAAGAATGAAGGGGGATTTGATAGCTGCTTTCAACTACCTGAAAGGGGGTTCCAAAGAGGATGGATCTAGACTGTTCTCAGTGGTAGCAGATGACAGAACAAGGAGTAATGGTCTCAAGTTGCAGTGGGGGAGGTTTTGGCTGGATATTATGAAAAACTTTTTCACTCATAGTGGTGAAGCACTGGAATGGGTTACCTAGGGAGGTGGTGGAATCTCCTTCCTCAGAGGTTTTTAAGGTCAAAGCCCTGACAAAGCCCTGTCTGGGATGATTTAGTTGGGGATTAGGTCCTGCTTTGAGCAGGGGGTTGGACTAGATACCTCCTGAGGTCCCTTCCAACCTCAATATTCTATGATTCTAACTCAAAGTCCTCTCAACCACAACCTCCCCATCCACCCTCAGCTCTCTCATGCAGTGCTCAGGCTTTCCAAAGGTGGTCACCTGATTCCCTGGTCATGTGCCCTTTGGGCTCAGTCCCGACCAGGGAAACTAGAGTTCCCAGAATGTCTCTTCTTAGACAGCCCAAAGGCCACCCTGGAGAGCTGTTCCCACCTCTAGTTGTTGTTTTCCTTACCTCGCTGCCATTGCCAGAGCCTTTCCTTCACATGTGGGTCACCCCAGTTCATCAGTCTAGCCCTGCCTTCAGCAGGACAGCACCATCCCATCACCTGCTCTCCTGCAGAGTCTCAGGGCTTGGTTACACTTGCACTTTATACTGCAATAAAGCCTCCTAGAGTGCTCTACCTTACTCCCCGCCCACACTGGCAAGGCACATAGAGTGCTCTGACTCCCTGGCTAGAGCGCTCCTGGTACTCCACCTCCACGAGAGGGATAACGGCTGTTGCACATTGGCTGAGATGCCCCAGGACCAGTGTGAAAGAGGAGTTACATTACAGTGCTCTGATTGACCCCCCCAGAAACATCCCATAATCCCCTTAAGTCAAGTGGCCTCTCTTCTCTTGGTTGTGAAATTGGCTGAGTAATGTGGACGTGCCGTTTCAAAGCTCTGTTTCAAACACCTGGCTGCTTATCTGCAATAATGAATGTTTGCTGTGAGTGAGTGAGAGTGAGGCAGGGGGAGGGAAGTCTGAACTTACAAGACAGCATGCTGACACACTCTCAGCATGCCAAAACCCCACTCTTTCTCTCCCCCCACATACACACAACACACTCCACCCCACCTCCCTCATTTGAAAAGCACATTGCAGCCTCTTGAACGCTGGGATAGCTGCTCATAATGCACCACTCTCAATACAGCTGCAAGTGCTGCAAATGTGGCCACACCACTGCGCAGTCAGCTGTCAGTGTGGACAGATTGCAGCGCTTTCCCTACTGCACTCTGCGAAGGCTGATTTAACTCACGGCGCTCTACAATTGCAAGTGTAGCCAACCCCTCAGGGATGGGAGCAGCTGCTCATGTGGATTTTCATCTTAACGGTCCCCTTCTGTTCTGACGACCTGAGGTTCCAGCCACTTCCAGGAGGGATGCAGATGATATGATACAGGTCTTAAAGGTCAGTTCACAGCAACTCTTTTTCCTCCATAGAACTGAACTTTGGAAGAGTCTGAACATGTAAAGTATTAACCTGGAGCCCTTGTTTCCATTGGGATGTTCCACAGTGATTTTGGAGATGCTTTATTTTCCCAAGTGTCTGTGCAAAGTGTAACAGAGGAAAAGGAACTGTTTGTGTTAGAATCACACTCTTGCAAAATGCGGGCATCAGACAGCACCCACGGCATGTAGATTGCTAGACATTAAAGAAACCAATTAACTACGGCCTCTTGGTGGGAGTGAAGATGGAGAGGGGCATTCAAATAAAGGAAATACCTCTCTGGGAAGTACACATGTGCAAGGGACCCCTGGGATGGTTCTCGGGATAACCAGGACTGCGAGTCACCTCATTCCCCCATTCTCCAGTGTGAGGGAGTCTTGTCTGTGCACTGACATCACCAGACTGTCAGCCATCTAAGTGCTCTCCTCCGGCTATGCCAGCCCTGTCTTCACCTGGCAGGTTAACAACAGGTGCACCACAGTCCCTGAGACTCTTTGAAACGTTCCCCTCTGAGATGCAGTCCCTGACACTGGCTACTCACAGAAATCCAGATCCTCTGGCCCCCAAAGGTACCCCAGTTTACTTAAACACCCTCTCCTGTTTAACACACAGCACTTGTAACAAAGCCAAAGAAGTTTATTTAAGAAAAGATTCTACCAGCATCAAGAGGAAGTCATAGAAACAATGGCTTACAACACAAAACAAAGTCATAAAACAGAAACCTGGGTCCACACGTATTAATAGTGCCCTTTCCTGGCTCATGAAGTAGGTTGTCCCCACAAAGTTCAGTCTGTTGCTGATCTCGCTGGCTTCACAGCTTTGGTGCCTCAGTTTAAAAAAAAAAGACATTAAGTCAAACTGAAAATGGCCATTTCTAATAGATATTTTGACATAAAAGATCATTTCTTTTCAGGTTTTTTTAAACTAAAAGTCTGAAATGAAGTGACATTTAAGGTCTATGTAAAACAAAACAAATTAGTTTGAACATTTCCTGTGGGAAAAGTTGAAATTTTTCATAAGTGACATCATTCCATGACAAATGTTGGGTTTTGATGAAACCAGATTATTTGGCCGGAAAACTTTTTGCATAAAAAATGTCAATCAGCTCTAGAGAAGGGATTTTTGCTGTCCCTTTCACCATCAAAGCATTTAGTTTGACCTGATTTTTTTTTTAATTTTGATTCACTGAAAATATTGAAATGTTATTTTTAGAGTACCTCAAAAGAATTTTATTTCAATCGTTTGGAATTGCTAGTGAGGCGAAAAATCTGTTATTCACACAGCTCTAGTCAGGGCATGAGAATGCCACTCTGTGAGTGTGCACCATGCCTGCCAACTGAGAAGGAAAGAACAGATCTCCCTTCTCAGTCTTGGCTTGCCCTCCATAGTAGCTTTCCTATAGGCCAACCAGAAAAGGGCATTTTGTTTGATGATTCGGTGCAGTGTAAATATTAATTACAACGTCCCGCAGTGATGAAGTATTAGGCTACTCCAAACCTATGCCTGTTACAGTCAAACTGGAGAGCAGTAAATAGTTTTTGGTTGCATGAGTGTCCTCTGTTCCCATAAGCTATATGGCTTTTACTGGTAAAGTCTTCATCCCAGTCCACGTCACATCACGTGGGCCACATGGTGCTCAATGGAAAAGCCAAGTCATAGACTTATGTTTTATGATCAGTGGTACTATACTCGTATCCTGTCCCCACCTACCATGGATATCATCTTCTGTTGTCTCTGGTGGCCCCAAAAGCATCAATCCAGACAGTTTTACACAAGGGATCAGTGGCAGGAAGGATTTAGCAAGAGCAAAGCCAGCTTGCCTGCATTTGTCACTGATATCCTAACTTCTCCTGTAACAAGGACTCTGTCATCAGCGCGGTCTGAGGGGTGTACAGCTCTGGAAAACCCAAGTTCCAGAAGATAAATGAACATATTGTCCCTCTCAGATATTCACCTCCCTTCCTCAGAGCTCTTGGCAGCCTCACTATGGTCCTGTTACTAACTCACAATCCTGAGGTCACGTTTGACCCCTCGTGTTCTCCAGATCCTTTTGCTTTCCCCTCTGCCGCATCTCTCAGTGATATTCACTCCTCTCTGACCCCACCACCACCACCCTGCTCCCTGCCTTGGTGGGCCAGGCTCAGTTAGCGAACTGCCTGCTTTGTGGCCTCCTCACACTTCAGTTTGTCCCCCTCCAGTTTATTGAAAAATCATCTTCTTCTCCCAGTGCTGTAACCACGTCACCCCTCATTGGCCTCCCAGCATCTTGTGCAACACATCCATGCTCCTGTCCTCATCTCTGAAGCTCTGGGTAACCTTCCCATTACACAATCTCTGCTTTCATGTCCTTCCAATCCTCCTCCCACTGCCTGTGATCGCCTAAGCCTCTCTTTTGCTAGTCTTTGCACACTGCTGCCTTCCCATGCTATTTGCTACAGGTTTCATTCAGGATCCTTGTATTATTTCCAACTCTACTGCTGCTCACAGCCAGATACCTTGTATTTAACCCATGTTACAGTGCAGCCAGAGAAGATCCTTCCACTTTTCCATGATGTTCTCTAGCTAAATGAATCTGACCAGCAGCCATCTGACCATGAGAATGTTTCCTCTGAGTGTTCACACTCCAGGACTGTTTGCAGGAAATGATTACAGTCTGTACTTCTGCCAAACATAATTGCTCAGTGCATGACTCATAAACCGTATCAGAAACCCTTGGGACTGGGTATTGGTAGCTCTACATGGCAGAGTAATTTCTCTCTAATCATGTCCAGAACAATCATATTTAATCTGGTAGTTGGCTATAACGATCATAAAATATGACTGCTATGTCTAGTCATTCCAAGAGTCTGTGTGTGTCAGCCTGGGAGCCGCTGAAGCTACACACTGAATCTAACTGTACAGGTTAGCTCAGAATGTATGCCATTCCCATGAACCAAACCGTCTGCTTTCTGTAGGTTGCAGCTCAATGGTCTAATGCACTAACGCAGAGGTGTCAAATGAAATGCTACTCACTTCACATTGTAAAAGTCTCAAGTCAGCATGTCAACAGAGAACAAATTACAAACCTCATAATCCCCCTAGACAACACTAAGGATGTTTAGCATTGTTTCAGAGTAAAGCAACATTATCTTTTGAAGACATGCAAATGTATTTTAATATGTCAGAAGAGCACTTCGGGGAATTTAAGGTTTTTCTGTTTATTAGCAAAGCATTTCCAGAAGGGTCAGATGAACAAATGCCCTGTACATTAAGCATATCATTTCTATGATACAATAATTTCAGCTAATAGATATTTCAGATGACCGCACTGTTGACAATCCTTGACTTACTTTGTGCAAGAATTGTGGGTGAAATGTCACGTCACTCTGTTTTATCATGAGCATTTCGGTGACTGCAACTGGGAGGAAGGCAGCTTGGTCTAGTGGATGGACCATGAGATTGGTAGTCAGAAAATCTATGCCTGGCTCTGCCACTGACTAATTATATGACTTTGGGCCAGTCACTACATCACTGCTCCCCCTCCCATCAATTTATATTGTAAGGCTCATGGAGGCAGGGGCCGTGGCTTGCTAGGTACCTCACAAAATGGGGCCTGATCTTGGCCAGGGGTATTAGTCACTAATGTAATGTAAATACTAATATGCATAGCGTCTAATGTAAGGGGAAGAGTGAAGGAGGAGGACGGAACACCTGTAATATGCTTTTTTTTAATCGTCTGTGCACTATTTATGTCCCAGCGACCTGGGCTGGAATGCTAGGGCCCAAGCAATCTGAGTAATCCTTAGGCACAATAATAGCCCCAGTGAACTCTCTCACATGAATAAGGGCTGCAGGGTAAGACTCACCAGGAATAAGTACATTTTAAAAACTATGTCTAGTTCTCAGGAGGCCAGTGGGTTCAATCCCTAGCTCTGCCACTGGTTTGCTGTGTGACCTCAGACCCATCACTCCAAGGCTCTATGCCTCAGTTTACCCACCTATAAGATGGGAACAACAAGACCTCTTTTGTAAAGTGCTTTGAGAGCTACAGATGCAAAGTGCTCTGAAACAGCATAGTGCAAAACAAATATTTTTATAAATTGTCTGTTTCCCTACTTGCATTACAGCTTTAATTGCTTTCCTTGTTGGCCCATTTCTTAACATATAAATTATATAACTTCTTCTCAAAATCAGGTTGGGGGCAAAGGTCAACAATGCATAGCAAACAATTGCATGTTGTGGGTGACATGAAACCCCACAGCCAGCAGTTAGGCTCCATGCAAAGAGTGAAGGGTGAGAATCCAAGCCCCAACCATCAGGCAGGCTATGTGGGAGGATGCTTTGCAACCCCCTCCATTGCTGCTGTGCTAGAATATTGACACAGTCCCTTTGCAGGAGTTCTGGGCCACAGGATCATACAAGTACAGACCCAGTAGACCCTTCTATCTCCCGTTCCCCAGTTGCCCTGCCCTCCTGGCCAGAGCTGGCACGTACACACCTCCCTGCACAGTTGCCTATCCTGTGTCCCTACCAGGCATGGAAGATGAAGTGACACAAAAGGTTTTGTATACACCCTCCATGTTACTGAGCACGTAACTCCTGTTGAGGTTGACTTATAACTGCTCAGCACCATTCAAGATTGAGTCCAAAGTCTCCGACGCTTCCAGGTTTAAAGTCAAGTTACCCTTGTTGGGGAAGACAGATTTATTTTCACGTCTTCCCCTTTTCCCTGACATAACTGGCAGTGAGGCTTTAAGGCTGTAGCTTTCACCCTAGTCAGTCCTATCCATCTCTGCAGTAATGACATTGCTGAGAATTGGAAATGTGTTGCCTTGATGTCTTACGTGCTGATCATACTCAAGCCACTGTGGTGAGAGAAAGTACAATATACTGAGATCATCTTAGCAGAGAGGAGGAGGTGAGGAGAAGCAGAGCCTTAGCCGACTATCCTAAGGCTAACTGCAGAGATGAAAGACACACACTTGGAGAAATGCCAGAGAAAGGAAAAAGGAGGAGACAGTCAACCTAGATGTTTGGTAACACTGAGTCCCAAAGACAATATAGCACAAATGGGGAAAACAACCCATACACAGAGCCGTCAACAATTCTTCAAGCTAAAATTTTGATTTAAACGTACAACTCCTTTCTCTCTAAAAGAAGGCTTGTTATCTGTTCAGTAATCCAGAAACAATGGCCAATTCTCCTCTCTTCTGAATGCTGGATGGACACAGCCAAGCTACTCTAATTCCAGTGCTACTCAAGAAGATTGTGGCCAGATTATTTCAATAAAAAATACAATTAGTCCTCTAAAAATACACATTTAAAATAAAACACCCAAGTACATAGGTTCCTGAGCCATTCTTTTATCAATAAATTAAGCCAGTTAAAGTCATGCATTTCCTGAAAAGATGACACACTTGTTTGGCATTCTGCTTTCGGCTTAAGCGTTGAAATAATATGCTTGAGTTGCAAGCTTACAGCAAAGGTGCTCCTAATTAGCTCAAAGATGAGATGTGTGCTCCATGGGAGTCCCACTATAACATGATAGGGGCTGGCCAGAAGCTCCATTTCATCAAGAGCTGCACAAATAAATGCTGTCTTCTCACCCCTCTGCATTTTATCTTTATTGCCATTTTACCACTGACATGGGAAATAATCTGCCTACCTTAATATTCTACTTGAGCCTCAAATTCAGATCAGATATTTGATAGCCACATCTTATCCTTTTCCCTCTGTCCATCGCACCCATGTGCTGGGGTAGCATTTCAAGCAAGGCCTACACCTTGATGTTGCAAATCCCCACTCAGAAGAAACTCCCATTGGCCAAGAGTTATGATTGGATGAGGGACAACAGATGAGTCACACCCCTTGTGTGGAATTCTATAATTAAGAATCAAGACATAGGGTGAGATTTTTAAAGGCAACTACGTGCCTACAGATGCAGATTGGTGGATAGTGGTATTTTCTAAAGCATTTAGGCATATAACTCCCATTGATATATATATATATAGATAGATAGATAGATAGATAGATATAGTGACAGACCCAGACCAGTGGGATACAGGAGTCTGGTAGAGGGCAAATATACTGGTCACTGGATGAGTAGTTTTCTGTTCCCTGAGTGCCCAGAGCAGGGGCTGCACTAGAGTAATCAGGAACCTGCTAGAACCAATTAAGGCAGACAGGCTGATTAGGTCACCTGCAGCCAATCAAGGCAGGCTAATTAGGGCACCTGGGTTTAAAAAGGAGCTCACTCCAGTCAGGCAAGGAGGAGCCAGAGGAGAGGAAGTGTGTGTGAGGAGCTGGGAGCAAGAGGCACAAGGAACTGAGAGTGAGAGCTGTGCGCTGGAGGACTAAGGAGTACAAGTGTTATCAGACACCAGGAGGAAGGTCCTGTGGTGAGGATAAAGAAGGTGTTTGGAAGAGGCCATGGGGAAGTAGCCCAGGAGTTGTAGCTGTCATGCAGCTGTTACAAGAGGCACTATAGACAACTGTGATCCACAGGGCCCTAGGCTGGAACCCGGAGTAGAGGCTAGGCCTGGGTTCCCCCCCAAACCTCCCAACTCCTGATCAGACACAGGAGGAGTTGATCCAGACTGTGGGGAAGATCACTGAGGTGAGCAAATCCGCCACTAAGCGCAGGACTCCCCAAGGTAGAGGAGGAATTTTGTCACTATATATATAGTGAAGATATACATATGTCTGTGTGTGTGTGTGTGTGTGTATATATATACACACACACACACACACGTATTGAAATAGGAGTTATATCCCTAGATGCTTTTGAAAATATATATACATACAGGCATACATTTATCTTCAGCCTGTGTGACTACACTAGATAATGGTAGTATCACAAAGTCCAACCATTTACAAGGAAATTAAAGGCTCCCTTGAATAATGCCCATGCCCATTGCTCATTCATTACACAATCCCCTTCAAATCAGATCAGAGTTGTAGGCCAGCAAAGGGCAACCAAAGAAAGTTGCTTTGAATTTGATTAATCAAGCCATGCCTTTTGAACACATTTCTAAATTTTATTGCCACTGTATAGGATTTGGGTGAGGATTTGCTCAGCCTCAAAGCTCTTGTCTGTCTATTTAAAAGCTGTGAGTCCTGCAGCCCTATTGCTATTCCTGGAGGATCAGAGCATTAGTGTCCCTGTCAAAGTCAGACTGGATATTTCATTGGCCTAGAATAAAAAAGACAAAAATCATTCAATCAAACCCCACTGAAAAGAAAGATAAGAAAGATACAAGTGTGAATAATATTTTTGGCAAATTTGAGCATTGTTTGTCCAATAGTTATTCATAAGCAGTATTTTTCCTTCATTCAACTAGATCTTCTCAAAAGAGTTGGAGTTTAGCTTCAGTTTGCAGCGACACCCCAAAACTGGAGGGAGATCTGATCTTTCCTTCCCTTTTCACTTTGCAAACCAGACTGGAATCCAGTGCTTCTAGCCAGAATCCAGAAGTGTGGAGGAACAATAAAGGAAAATAAAATGCTATTGATTTTCAAAAGAGGATCCTGTTGGGTGGAGCTGAATGATGGATGAAGGTTCCAGGTTTGAGGGAGGTTCCCATCATGAACCAACTTGCCTGTCTCTTTACTTCACAATGGTAATGAGTGTCTTGTACCATGATGTGATAAAATACTTGGAAAATGTGTTAATGATGTGGTAGCTCTGTGTTGTGGTTACTACTTTATATACAAATAATGCAGAAAAATAATCTTGCCGGGGTATACAGTGGAGTGAATTCAAGGAAGTTACCCAAGGAATGGAGTTGGCCCATTCTCTCATGTGTTTCCATGACTTTGTATCTCACATGTATAAATCCACCTTTTGTGTTACACTGCTCTACAGCCAAAATGCTTCTGAAATAAATGTAGTCCAACTTTACTAATTCTGGGTCACTGAGAACGAAAATGATGCTTAAAATTGTTGATTGGCTCTAGTTTTCAAGATATGCTATTGGGTCAGTATATACGACCCTTGACTTGGGAATGGCGGAGGATAAGTGAGTTATAAAGGGAAGGGATCTCAATTTAAACCAGAAATGACTAAAATACATCTTTGACTGGATCTATGAATAAATCTATGACTGGGTTTGGACAGTACTTGCTTTTTAGGCAAAACAATGAATGATGCAATCTGAAGCTGGTATTGCGTCATACATGCTATGAATTGCATCATGTTATTCCTAGAAGTCATGGATGATGCAATCATGATGAAGCTTACATCACTCTGCTGAACAAATTGCCCTCTATCAGCTCTAGAAATCATACAGTGTCGTGCTCTCTTATTTGTCAGTGTTTGATTTTGCAAAGGGACACATTTCTGTTTAGCCAAAGTGAGCAGAGATGCCTCGTACTTGTGTGAACAGTGCAGATAACTTCTGCTATGTTTGTGGTGAAGTGACTTTTGCATCACAAAAGCGCAGTATAACCACTATGGTTAAGAAAGCCTATCACCTTTATTTTGGCTGCAAAATTGGAGATCAGGACAAGAGGTGGGCCCCACTCATATGCTGCAACACTTGTGCAATAAATCTTCGCCAGTGGTTGAACAGGAAAAGGAAATCTATGCCTTTTGCAGTGCCAATGATTTGGAGAGAGCCAACAGATCATACCAGCAATTGTTACTTCTGCATGGTGCCTCCAGTTGGGAAAGGTGTGTCAAAGAAGAAAAAGTGGACTGTGCATTATCCAAACATTCCATCAGCTATATGCCCAGTACCCCACGGAGAAGGACTGCCGGTTCCTGATGCACCAGAATCATTCTCACTTGAGTCAGACGAGGAAGAGGAGGAAACTTCTGGTCCTGAACCATCAATGTCACAGGACCCACATTTTCTCCCATCCTCCTCCTCTGAACCACACCTCATAACACAAAGTGAACTGAATGACCTTGTCAGGGATTTGGAACTACCCAAGAGTAAGGCAGAGCTGTTGGGCTCCAGACTACAGCAGTGGAATCTCCTGGCAGGCTATCAGGGCAAATGGAGCCCATCAATGCTTGTAGACTATTGCTGGACAGTGACAAGAGATGCTCCATTTAATGAATACAAGAGACAAGCCAAGAAGCGCCGAGTAGACACTGAATAGGACTGAACTGTGTACATAATAGTTTTTTTGCCTTTTGTTCCATAATAAATTTTATTTATATAACCCTTTTGCTGATTTTTAAAGTGTTACATAAACAGGACAGGTGAAATATTATCATGTAAAGCAACCATAAACACATGAAAAGACCTAGGTTTACAATTTATGATTAAAACTCTACTACCTACACAATATACATAGACATAAAATGTAAAAACTTAAATATCTTAGAAACAGTAGCCAATCAGTTGTTTGAATTGTCATATTTGAATTCAGCACATCAAAATACATAATAAATATCACATTTTATCTCTGAAGCAGGCAACTTCTCAAAAATTGTAGACCAGTGTTATGTGTACCTTAAAAGGAAAAATAAATGAGGGAGGAACTTTATGTATATAGCTTTTAGACCCCATTTCTCCAATTCAAGAAAGCACTTAAGCACATGCTTAAAGTTAAATCCCCTTGAAGTGACTTAAGCATGTCCTTAAAGCTAAACATACGCTTAAATGCTTCCCTGAACTGGGGCCTTGGGGCCTGATGCAAAGCTCATTGAGGTCAGTGGCAAGGCGGTCACTGATTTCAGGAGGCCTTTTCTCTTTAAAGCCAATAGTCTCAAACCTGCTGCTAACCACATGTAGTTTCTCTTGGGTACCTGTAGCAGAGTGGATCTCTGCTCCGGCCCTGAAGGGGTTAAAACAGACCCTGGATAAGGGCTCGGGGCTGGAGAAAGCAGCCTTTTAGGCTGGGCTGATTGGGGAAGTGGCAGCAGCTGGGGCCACGCCCCAAACTGAGCAACAGGCCCTTATATAAGGGCAGAGAAGCCAGGAGCCCAGACAGTCTCTCTCTGTGTTCGGAGAGAAGGGCCTGGTGGCAGGGAACAAAATAAGGTACTTAGGGTGAAGCAGGGCTGGGGAAAGGCAGAGGGGCTGGGGAGCTCCTGCCTGGAAAGCCCCAGGCTGCAGCCTAGCAGAAGGCTAAGAGGTACCGGGCATTGCAGGGTGCAACCCAGGGGTAGGCCAAGGCAGCAGGTCCAACCCCCTTTGCCGATGATGAGAGGCTAATACTGCAGTCTTCCCCAGGGTGTGGGGCTAACCAATGACTGGGCAGTTGCCAAGACACTTAGGCAAAGTGGGGATAGAGGGTGGGTGGTTCCCAGGGAGGGGATACTCCTAAGAAAAAGGAAGGGGTTACTGCCAAGGGGCAGAATCCCACATAAAAGGGGCACCGGGGTCCAGGGAGGGACATGGGGCCTGTAGCCGAAAGGCAGATCACCTGCCTGCAGAGGGTGCTCTGAGCTGGAATTTGAGCTAATTCCCAAAGCAACAAGCAGGAGGTGCTGCAGGGGTGAGTCGCGCCCGGTTACAGTACCATACTCATCCCCAGCCTCCCAGTCTGACGAGGAACCAATTGCAATCCATCCAGCATGACATTACACGCACACCCCCAGTGCTAGACCACTACCCCACAGCAAGCAGCTCTGCCTTGAATGCATGAAGATGCCGTGAAGCATCAGGCATTCTCAGCACTCTCATACAAAACAAAGTACTTGGAGTCCACATCATTAATGAATGTTGGACAGTGCTCAGGGCTCCAGTGCACATGGCTGCCCCTCCCTGGGGTTCTCCTTTCTGAAAGGGCCGGTTTTCACTTGGGGAGGGGGGAAGACCAACGCTCAAATACATTGATTTTATAAAGTAATTGATTTATTCCACTTTGAGCTTGGGATCATCTGGAAAGGTAATTTTGATCAAAGGACAGGCTGTGTACTATGCTGCTTGCACAACCCTGCCCCATAGTTAGATACCAAGGTGAAAGGTGTCTTATAAATACTGCAGGGAAAACAGCTGGTTCACAGGGTATGAAGTCAGTGCATTAAAAACAAACTTAGGAAGAAAGAATAAAGCACTTAGTGAAATAGATATTGTTCATTCTCACTTTTGCTGCTGGTAGCTTTTACTCTATACATGCGTTATTTGGTTGATAGTGTTTGCCTCCAGTCAAATCCTGTGTGGCTAGTTCATATTCCTTTATGTTCTGAGACCCAAACAGTTTTGAACAGGGCCAGCTTCATTAAAATGATTTCCTGCCATAGATAGTAACCTATATGACAACAGATTTTCACATTCCATCTCCTGAATCCATTTAAATTTCAGACCCTATGTGAATGCAATCCATGCTTATATGAAATAATGCCACAGTATGTCTGCAAGAATGATATCTTCAGACTGAGAGGAAAGATGGTCTAAGTGTGCTGGTCTCAGACTTAGGATACCTGGGTTTAAGTCCCTGCCATAGACTCACTTTCTGACACTGGGAAAGTCATTTAATGTCCCTGTATGGTTGTTCCCTATCTGTACAATGGGGATAATAATATTTCCTTTGTCCTGTTTATTTAGACTGTAAACTCTTTGGGGCAGAGACCTATGTGTCTGCACAACACTTATCACACTGGGGCCCTGTTCTAAGGTGTAGCATAAAAAATAATAGGGCCTGGTTCTGATCTCACTCACACCCTTGACTTCATTGGAGTTGCTCCCGGTTCACACTGGCAACGAAGAGGTCACACCCAGGCCCAGGTAGTCCCAATGTCCAAGCCCATCTGAAGGAGGAGTTAGAGGCAGGAGTCCTGTACTTCTGTGCAGTTCTGGGGATACTACTGACTCTCTGGCAGCTGTTGTGTGGTGACTTTCCTTACACAAAGCTTTAACGATAGCACAGCCCCCTCATCAAAGAGAAGGCCAGATGTGGGCCGGCAACTTCACGGGTAAGGAACGGAATCCAGAACCCTTTGGTGCAGCATCTGGAATCCATCTACCTAGAGTACCCATCTGGACACCATTACCATACTACCTCAGCCTCACAACCCTGCTGTGTGGCAGGGAAGGGCCATTATCCCCATTCTACAGATGAGGAAACTGAGGCACAGAGGAGCTAAGTGGGCCCCTTACTGAATGAGGGAGGCAACCTAGTGACAGAGGATGTGGAAAAAGCTAATTTACTCAATGATTGTTTTGCCTCTGTCTTCAAGAACAAGGTCAGCTCCCAGACTGCTGCACTGGGCAGCACAGCATGGGGAGGAGGTGACCAGCCCTCTGTGGAGAAAGAAGTAGTTCAGGACTATTTAGAAAAGCTGGATGAGCACAAGTCCATAGGGCCGGATGTGCTGCATCTGAGGCTGCTAAAGGAATCGGCGGATGTGATTGCAGAGCCATTGGCCATTATCTTTGAAAACTCCTGGTGATCGGGGGAGGTCCCGGATGACTGGAAAAAGGCTATTGTAGTGCTCATCTTTAAAAAAGGGAAGGAGGAGGATCTGGAGAACTACAGGCCAGTCAGCCTCACCTCAGTCCCTGGAAAAATCATGGAGCAGGTCCTCAAGGAATCAATTCTGAAGCACTTAGAGGAGAGGGAAGTGATCAGGAACAGTCAGCATGGATTCACCAAGGGCAAGTCATGCCTGACTAACCTAACTGCCTTCTATGAGGAGATAACTGGGTCTGTGGATGAGGGGAAAGCAGTGGATGTGTTATTCCTTGACTTTAGCAAAGCTTTTGATATGGTCTCCCACAGTATTCTTACCAGCAAGTTAAAGAAGTATGGGCTGGATGAATGGACTATAAGGTGGATAAAAAGCTGGCTAGATCGTCAGGCTCAACAGGTAGCGGTCAATGGCTCCATGTCTAGTTGGCAGCCGGTATCAAGAGGAGTGTCCCAAGGGTCGGTCCTTTTTTTGTTCAATATCTAAGTTTTGTTCAATATCTTCATTAATGATCTGGAGGATGGCGTGTACTGTGCTCTCAGCAACTTTGCAGATGACACTAAACTGGGAGGAGTGGTAGATATGCTGGAGGGTAGGGATAGGATACTGAAGGACCTAGACAAATTAGAGGACTGGGCCAAAAGAAACCTGATGAGGTTCAATAAGGACAAGTGCAGAGTCCTGCATTTAGGACGGAAGAATCCCATTCACTGTTACAGACTAGTATCAAAGGGGTAGCCGTGTTAGTCTGGATCTGCAAAAGCAGCAAAGAGTCTTGTGGCACCTTATAGACTAACAGACATTTAGCAGGCTAGAGATAACGATAAGTCTGGTCCTGAAGGTTTTTTGCTGCAGGATGGCCACCTTAAGATCTGCTATTGTGTGGCCAGGGAGGTTGAAGTGTTCTTCTACAAATTTGATGACAATATATCTCCAGATCAGTGGCAGCGCTATGGGCACCCACATGGCCCTACAATATGCCAACATTTTTGTGGCTGACCTGTAACAACGTTTCCTCAGCTCTCGTCCACTCACGCCCCTTCTCTACCTACGCTCCATTGATGACATCTTCATCATCTGGACCCATGAGAAGGAGACTCTGGAAAAATTCCAGTATGATTTCAACTGCTTCCACCCCACCATCAACCTCAGCCTGGACCAATCTTCATGAGAGGTCCACTTCCTAGACACCACGGTGCAAATAAGTGATGGTCACATTAACACCACCCTGTACCGAAAACCACACAATAGCAGATCTTAAGGTGGCCATCCTGCAGCAAAAAAACTTCAGGACCAGACTTCAAAGAGAAACTGCTGAGCTTCAGTCCATCTGCAAATTTGACACCATCAGCTCAGGATTAAACAAAGACTGTGAATGGCTTGCCAATAACAAAACCAGTTTCTCCTCTTTTGGTTTTCACACCTCAGCTGCTAGAAGAGGGCCTCATCCTCCCTGATTGAACTAACCTCGTTATCTCTAGCCTGCTTCTTGCTTGCTTATATATACCTGCCCCTGGAAATTTTCACTATATGCATCCGACGAAGTGGGTATTCACCCACGAAAGCTCATGCTTCTAAACGTCTGTTAGTCTATAAGGTGCCACAAGACTCTTTGCTGCTGTTACAGACTAGGGACCAAATGACTAGGAAGCAGTTCTGCAGAAAAGGACCTGGGGTTTCAGTGGACGAGAAGCTGGATATGAGTCGACAGTGTGCCCTTATTGCCAAGAAGGCTAATGGCATTTTGGGCTGTATAAGTAGGGGCATTGCCAGCAGATGGAGGGACGTGATCATTCCCCTCTATTCGACATTGGTGAGGCCTCATCTGGAGTATTGTGTCCAGTTTTGGGCCCCATACTGCAAGAAGGATGTGGAAAAATTGGAAGGAGTCTAGCGGAGGGCAACAAAAATGATGAGGCGGCAGGAACACATGACTTATGAGGAGAGGTAGATGGAACTGGGATTGCTTAGTCTGCAGAAGAGAAGAATGAGGGGGGATTTGATAGCTGCTTTCAACTACCTGAAAGGGGGTTCCAAAGAGGATGGATCTAGACTGTTCTCAGTGGTAGCAGATGACAGAACAAGGAATAATGGTCTCAAGTTGCAGTGGGGGAGATTTAGGTTGGATATTAGGAAAAACTTTTTCACTAAGAGGGTGGTGAAGCACTGGAATGGGTTACCAAGGGAGGTGGTGGAATCTCCATCCTTAGAGGTTTTTAAGGTCAGGCTTGACAAAGCCCTGTCTGGGATGATTTAGTTGGAAATTGGTCCTGCTTTGAGCAGGGGGTCGGACTAGATGAGCTCCTGAGGTCCCTTTCAACCCTGATATTCTATAACTTGCCCAAGATCACAAGGTCTACTTCCCATGGTCACTTCCCATTCCAAAGGGGGCAGGGCCACACACAATCTTTCCCTCCGCCCCCATGCTGGTAGGGGACCTGGCCAGGCGCGTAGGGGATTGTAAGCCGCACGCCGTTACAGGGTGCTGCAGAAAACATGCTGTCCTGTCCCTCACAGAGGCCCCTGCAGCACCCTGTGCCCATGGCTGCACCTACCAAGCACAGCTGAGCCCAGAAGGAGTATGAAAAACAGGAATTTCTGTGACAGCTGCCACCTTGGTCAAGAACTGGGGCTGTCATAAACAGATGGTTAAGGGTTAATGCCTCTTACCTGTAAAGGGTTAAAAAGTTCACCTAACCTAGCTAACACCTGACCAGAGGAACCAATGAGGGAACAAGATGTTTCAAAAGAAAGGAGGGAAGTTTTTCCTTTGTTGAGAGTTTCAGTTTCAGCCGGAGTGAAAAAGATCAGGGAACCAGCCTCTTATCGGAGTAGTAAGTTTTAGAAAGGAATAAATAGGTTTATGTTTATTTCTTTGTAACCTGTCTTATGCAAATAGAGGTAGAATCAAATTGGGCATTTTTTTTGTAACTAAATTTGTGCCCAGGGGAACATCCTCTGTGTTTTGAATCTGTAGTCTGTGAGAGTAGCTGGTATGCTACTCTCTCCCAGAGGGTTTTCTTTTACCTTTTCTTTTCTTTAATTAAAAGCCTTTTCTTAATACCTGATTGATTTTTCCTTGTTTTTAGATCCAAGGGGATTGGATCTGGACTCACCAGGGGTTGGTGGGAGAAAGGAAGGGGGATGGTTAATTTCTCCTTGTTTTAAGATCCAAGGGATTGGATCTGGACTCACCAGGGAATTGGTGAAGGAGTCTCTCAAGGCTACCTATGGAGGGGAAGGTTTTGGGGGGACAGGGAGTGATCCAGACACTGAAATTCTGGATGGTGGCAGTGGTACCAGATCTAAGCTAGTAATTAAGCTTAGAAGTGTTTATGCAGCTCCCCACATCTGTACCCAAAAGTTCAGAGTGGGGAAGGAACCTTGACATGGTGAGCAGCGGTGAGGGATTTTTTAGGAACCAAAAGCCCGATTTTTTTTCCCTCCTTTGAGATGCCGGGAAAGCAGTGAAGGAGAGATACCCTGAAGGTAAACAGATAAAGGTTTTTCTAACAAAGCTGTGTTAAAAAGGATTTCCAGCTGGGCTTAGCTGGAGGGTAATTAACAGTTTGCAAAAGACAAGTTACAAATCAGTTTTTCTGGTTTCTTCTCATTCTGAGAAGTCCAGTTAAAAGCTGTGGGTTTTGTTTTTTTTTAACCTCGCACACTAAGATAGCTCAGGCAGAGCAGGGAAAAATGTCAGGCAAAGAGAAAAAAACCAAACAACAACAACTAGAGTTAGCCAAACACCAGGCCGAGGAGAGCCAAAAGGAACATGACAGACAGATGGCCAGAGCTGAGGCTGTCCACAAAAGAGCTGAGGCTGCCCACAAAAGAGCTGAGGAGGAGAAACAAAAAGAGATGGAGGCAAGAGAAAGAGAAGAGAAAGCCAAAGAGGCTGACCACCAGAGGGCTATGGAGATCCAGAGGGAGGTGCACAAGCATGCCCTGGAATTAGCAAGGGCTAAGCAGGATGTGCCAGCCAACCCTAACAACCCTTCTCCATGTACTGTTTCCCATCCCAGAAAATTCCCCACCTACAAGGCAGGTGATGATACTGAGGCCTTCTTAGAAAATTTCAAAAGGGCTTGCCATGGGTACAGCATCCCTACAGACCAGTACATGATAGAACTGAGGCCATAGCTCAGCGGACCCTTAGCAGAGGTGGCAGCTGAAATGCCTAAGGAACACATGAACGATTATAAAATTTTTCAAACTAAGGCCAGAATCAGAATGGGGCTAACACCTGAGCATGCCCGTCGGCGGTTCAGAGCCCTAAGGTGGAAACCAGATGTGTCATTTACCCAACACGCCTGCCACATTGGAAAGAATTGGGATGCCTGGATATCAGGAGCAAGTGCTAACTCTCTGGAAGAGCTGTCCTTCCTAATGCAAATGAAGCAGTTCTTAGAGGGTGTTCCTGAGGAAATAGAAAGGTATATCCTAGATGGGAAGCCCAAAGCTGTAACCAAGGCAGGGGAGATTGGAGCCAAATGGGTGGAAGTGGCAGAAAAGAAAAAATCTACTAGCAGTTGAAGTGAATATCAGAGGGGGCAAACTGAAACCAAACCCTATCACCGGGGGCAGCCCAAAGCCCCACCTACAACCCAAAGAAAGCCCGAGACACCTTATTGTCCCACCTCACCAGTCTCCAGCAACCCACCTCGGCCCAGTGACCAGTCAGCTGGGCGATGTTTTAAATGTAATGAATGGGGACATATAAAGGCCCACTGCCCCAAGAACCCCAGCCAATTACAGTTCATTACACCACAATCACACCAAAGATCCCCAGGTCCAGATGCCTCTCAAATACCCTCGGAGTGAAGGGAAACCTTGAGAGTGGGCAGAAAGAAGGTTATCAAATGGAGAGACACCGGGGCACAGGTGTCAGCTATCCACCAATCCTCAGTGAACCCCAAATTCATCAACCCAGAGGCCCAAGTGACAATTCACCCATTCATGTCAAAATCTTTAAAACTTGCCTACAGCTGAGCTGCCTGTCCAGTACAAGGGCTGGTCAGGAATGTGGACTTTTGCAGTCTTATGACAATTATCCCATCCCCATGCTACTGGGGGAAGACTTGGCCAACCAGGTGAAGCTGGCCAAGAGAGTGGGAATGGTCACATACAGCCAGGCCAAGCAAGCTTCCATACCCATCCCTGTTCCTGAGCCGTCCACAAGGGCCCCATCTGTGTTACCAGAGACCCAGACAGAGGTGGTGGAACCGGATCCCCTGCCAACGACTGCAACAGCCATAGTGCATCCAGTCCCAGAAGCAGAACTGGAAAAGCAACCAGCACCAGAACCGTTGCCAGCACTGACTCCAGCGCCTGCAAACCCATTTACAACTCCAATGCCAGAGGGCACCAGCGGGCCTGAACTGGCAGAACTAGCGGACAACCCTACCCAAGAGGCTTAGCCAGAGCCTGAAATATCACATTGTGAACTGCTTTCCACTGGTGCACTATCAACGAAAACAACCCCATCACATACATCGCTTCCAGAGGGACCAAGCCCAAGTCCACAGTCTAAGGAGGAACTGATATCTCCAGCTTCAAGGGAACAATTCCAGGCTGAGCAGGAAGCAGATGACAGCTTTCAGAAAGCTTGGGCAGCGGCACGGAGCACCCCACCACCTCTCAGCTCTTCTAACCGATCCCGGTTTGTTGTAGAACAAGGACTTTTGTACAAGGAGACTCTTTCTGGTGGACACCAGCAAGACTGGCATCCTCAAAGACAGTTGGTAGTTCCAACTAAGTACTGGGTAAAGCTCTTGAGCTTATCCCATGATCATCCCAGTGGTCATTCTGGGGTGAACAGAACCAAGGACCGGTTGGGGAAGTCTTTCCACTGGGAGGGAATGGGCAAGGATGTTGCTAATTATGTCCGGTCTTGTGAGGTGTGCCAACAAGTGGGAAAGCCCCAAGACCAGGTCAAAACCCCTCTCCAGCCACTCCCCATAATTGAGGTCCCATTTCAGTGAGTAGCTATGGATATTCTGGGTCCTTTCCCAAAAAAGACCCCCAGAGGAAAGCAGTACATACTGACTTTCACGGATTTTGCTACCCGATGGCTGGAAGCAGTAGCTCTAAGCAACACCAGGGCTAAAACTGTGTGCCAGGCCTTGGCAGATATTTTTGCCAGGGTAGGTTGGCCCTCCGACGTCCTTACAGATTCGGGAACTAATTTCCTGGAAGGGACCCCATGAAAAACCTGTGGGAAGCTCATGGGGTGAATCACTTGGTTGCCACCCCTTACCACCATCAAATCAATGGCCTGGTGGAGAGGTTTAATGGAACTTTGGGGGCCATGATATGTAAATTCATAAATGAACACTCCAATAATTGGGACCTAGTGTTGCAGCAGTTGCTTTTTGCCTACAGGGCTGTACCACATCCCAGTTTAGGGTTTTCACCATTCGAACTTGTGTATGGCCACGAGGTTAAGGGGCCGTTACAGTTGAAGCAAAAATGGGAGGGGTTTATGCCTTCTCCAGGAACTAACATTCCAGACTTTGTAAGCAACCTACAAAGCACCCTCCGACACTTTAGCCCTTGCTAAAAAAACCCTAAAGGATGCTCAGGAAGAGCAAAAGGCCTGGTATGATAAACATACCAGAGAGCATTCCTTCAAAGTAGGGGACCAGGTTATGGTCTTGAAGGAGCAACAGGCCCTAAGAGGGAAACTTCATGGGAAGGGCCATTCACAGTCCAAGAGCGCCTGGGAGCTGTTAACTATCTCATAGAATTCCCCACCTCAACCCTAAAGCCTAAAGTGTACCATGTTAATTCTCTAAAGCCCTTTTATTCCAGAGAATCAAAGGTTTGTCAGTTTACAGCCCAGGGAGGAGATGATGCTGAGTGGCCTGAAGGTGTCTACTACGAAGGAAAAAGTGGAGAGGTTCACCTCTTCCACACCACTCTCACAACCCTGGAACATCTGCAGCAGCAACAGATCAAGTAGCTGTGCACTAGCTTTGCACCAGTGTTCTCAGCCACCCCAGGATGGACTGAACGGGCATACCACTCCATTGACACCCAGTAATGCTCACCCAGTTAGAACCCCACCCTACCGGGTGTCTCCTCATGCCCAAGCTGCTATAGAACGGGAGATATAAAACATGCTACAGATGGGTATAATCCGCCCCTCTAACAGTGCATGGGCATCTCCTGTGGTTCTAGTTCCCAAACCAGATGGGGAAATACGCTTTTGCGTGGACTACCGTAAGCTGAATGCTGTAACTCGTCCCAACAACTATCCAATGCCACACACGGATGAGCTATTGGAGAAATTGGGACATGCCCAGTTCATCTCTACATTAGACTTAACCAAGGGGTACTGGCAAGTACCGCTAGATGAACCCACCAAGGAAAGGTCAGCCTTCATCACCCATGCAGGGGTGTATGAATTTAATGTGCTTCCCTTCGGGCTGCGAAATGCACCCACCACCTTCCAAAGACTTGTAGATGGTCTCCTAGCAGGACTGGGAGAATCTGCAGTTGCCTACCTCGATGATGTGGCCATTTTTTCTGATTTTCATGGGCAGAACACCTGGAGCACCTGGAAAAAGTCTTCAAGCGCATCAGCAGGCAGGACTAACTCTTAAGGCTAAAAAGTGTCAAATAGGTCAAAACAGAGTGACTTACCTTGGACACCAGGTGGGACAAGGAATAATAAATCCCCTACAGGCCAAGGTGGATGCTATCCAAAAGTGGCCAGTCCAAAAGTCAAAGAAACAGGTCCAATCCTTCTTAGGCTTGGCTGGATATTACAGGCAATTTGTACCACACTACAGTCAAATTCCTGCCCCACTAACAGACCTGACCAGAAAGACACAGCCAAATGCAGTTAAGTGGACTGATGAGTGCCAGAAGGCCTTTAACCAGCTTAAGGCAACACTCATGTCTGACCCTGTGCTAAGGGCCCCAGACTTCGACAAACCATTCCTAGTAATCACAGATGCATCTGAGCATGGTGTAGGAGCAGTTCTAATGCAGGAAGGACCGGATCAAGAATGTCATCCTGTCGTGTTTCTCAGCAAGAAACTGTCTGAGGGGGAAAGCCACTGGTCAATCAGTGAAAAAGAATGCTATGCCATTGTTTATGCCCTGGAAAAGCTATGCCAATACGTTTGGGGACGGCGTTTCCAGCTACAAACCGACCATGCTGCGCTAAAGTGGCTTCATACTGCCAAGGGAAACAACAAAAAACTTCTTCGATGGAGTTTAGCTCTCCAAGATTTTGATTTTGAAATTCAACACATTTCAGGAGCTTCTAACAAAGTAGCTGATGCACTGTCCCGTGAAAGTTTCCCAGAGCTAACTGGTTAAATTGTCCTTGGAATGTGAAAAATCTTGTAGTTTTACTTAATTAGTAGTATATGTAAAGGTGCATGTGTTTTATTAATCTGTTTATTCTGAAGTTCTAGGAAGAAATCACAGCCAGTGTGCTTCCACACTGTCTGAGATTTGGGGGGCGTGTCATAAACTGATGGTTAAGGTTTAATGCCTCTTTTACCTGTAAAGGGTTAAAAAGTTCACCTAGCCTAGCTAACACCTGACCAGAGGAACCAATGGGGGAACAAGATATTTCAAAAGGAAGGAGGGAAGTTTTTCCTTTGTTGAGAGTTTCAGTTTCAACTGGAGTGAAAAAGATCAAGGAACCAGCCTCTTATCAGAGTAGTAAGTTTTAGAAAGGAATAAATAAGTTTATGTTTATTTCTTTGTAACCTGTTTTATGCAAATAGAGGTAGAATCAAATTGGGTATTTTTTTTGATGTGACTAAATTTGTGTTTTGAATCTGTTGTCTGTGAGAGTAGCTGATATGCTAATCTCTCCCAGAGGGTTTTCTTTTACCTTTCTTTTCTTTAATTAAAAGCCTTTTCTTAATACCTGATTGATTTTTCCTTGTTTTTGGATCCAAGGGATTGGATCTGGACTCACCAGGGAATTGGTGAAGGAGTCTCTCAAGGCTACCTATGGAGAGGAAGGTTTTAGGGGGACAGGGAGTGATCCAGACACTGAAATTCTGGATGGTGGCAGTGGTAACAGATCTAAGCTAGTAATTAAGCCTAGAAGTGTTTATGCAGGTCCCCACATCTGTACCCTAAAGTTCAGAGTGGGGAAGGAATCTTGACAGGGGCCTTTGGAGCTGGAAAAGCAGGAACTGCTATACAGCTTAAGCTAAAGCTCTGCAATTGGTACCTCTAACAGACTGCTAATCCCCTGCAGATCAGGCACAGAGGGAACCCAGTAACACAACCATCAGAGGGTTAACTTATGCACACAAGATGGGATTTTTCCAAGAGAACACATCATTGGCTTAACACCACTCCCATTAACATCAAAAGGGGCTTTAGCACCAACTTCAATGGGAACAGCAGCGTTCAGACCATCTCTGAGCACTTCTGAACATCCTACTCATGAAGGGTAAAAAGCTGCACAGACACAGCAATACCCTTCAGACCCTGAGCAGATTCAGTGCCAAGAAAGCTTCCAGGAGGCTATGTGGCGCTTTTTTTCTTTTTTAAGCATTTAGGCTGGTTCTAGCATTTACTAATTAAAACAAACCAAGAGTGGTGGCACACAGACTCCATTATTTGTCTGCAATTGCCTGTAACATTTTGGGATGGCCTGAATTATCATTACAATATGAGATGTTCCTTGCTTTCCTGTAAATTTTACCCTAGTTTATTTCCTGCTTTTGGTCTGATTATATTGGCTACCCTGAAAGCGAAATGTTCCAGCCTCTGGACACTAGCTGAATACAAAAAGCCCTCAGTGGGCGTTTATTTGATCTATTCCCATGATTAATGCAGTGAAAAGCATGTAGCACCAACATTTCAAGTCTCTCTGAAGAATTACAGTTAAATCCACAGACATGTCACTGTAAATAAATGAGTCACCAATAAAAGAACACAGTATTAATATATAGTTTCTTTCCCAGTATGAATGCTAATTACTGCCAGTGCAGGGCTTCTGCCTTTTTTGCTGGGGTGAGTGGAATGTCTAAATGTCTTGGTTTGTACCATTTCTGGTAGCACTCCAAATGAACAACATTTTAGCTCTAGCGTTCCTATCAAAGGATGTGACACTGAATGTGTTTTTTTATGGCTAAAGTAGTGTAATTTGAAAGCCTACAAAGCAAAATGGGGATTATTGTAATTTTCCTTTCAGAAATTCATTTTATTGTGTACAAAATGGAATGGTGTGACCTCAGGGCCACGATGAGTCAGGTGGGAGTAGGGGCAAGGGCCCCGCTAGCCCTAGACAGGGCCCAAATCCCCACTTCCGAGAACACCAGGCTACCATCTCCTCATGGTATTTTGTCTGCCTTCCGGGCCCACTCCAGAAGGAGGGATGGTAGCTCAGTGAGGACCCATTCAGGGTGGACAGAAGCCCATATACACACAAACACCTCTTGAAACACAACTTGTGCGTAAAGCAGAATCCCAACAAGGAAATTCGGAAACTCTGTTACTTGGCAGGTAACAATCCCCCCTTTGGAAAATTCTGATTGCACCCCTATGTAATATTATTATCCTCCTCTTGAAAATGAGAATTATATATGGCTTTCTGGTAATTTTAGTAGCCTAAGAAGATTTATTTAAAGTATCAATATAATATTAGACTACTTTCTTCCAAACTCAGTTCTGTAAGTATACCTGCGATTTTTCAGGGCAGTGCGGAGTGCTATAGGCCTCAATGCTGTAATGGCTTACGCCCAGGCCTGATTTTAAGCATGAATAGTCTCACTGAGCTGGGTGAGACTACCCACGTGCTGAAAGTAAGGCAAAGGCTTGTGCAATTGCTTAAGTCAACAAACATAAGGCTCAGTCCTGCAAGCCCCGAAGCACACAAGTAGTGCCAGGTAGCTCCTGTGAATTAGAATTCCTTGTATGAGCCAGTATTAACAAGAGCAAGCCAGCATCATAGGTGACCTCGAAAGTATGAAGGTGAGGTAGAGATAAGCCCTGAAATGTATTAATATGTACCAGGCCTGAATCTTTTGAGGTCTCCCTCCGTTTCTGCCTCACAGCCTTCTTTCTCACTGCTTCCAACCCAGTCAGATATTATTTCTCCTCTAACCTAGCTCCATCTTTCCTCTGACCCCAAATTCCCTCTTTCTGAGGCCAACAGTCCACTCCTTCTCCTCAGTCAGTCACTAATCACATAGGCCAACAGACTCTATCGGAAGAGAGATGAATAGAAACAGGTAAAAACATTCTGGTGACGTCAGGATTGGCTTGAAACTTCCCCCAAAACTCACTCTGAACTAAAAACGAACTTCTCCTGAATTCTGAAAAAATGAAGATGATTTGTATTGGTTGCCTTAGTTATATTTGCAGCCCTCACCCCTTGCTGGCTTCATCTGTGAATAGCAGTGGAGATACACAACTGAAACACTACAACAAAGTCTGCTCTTGCCATGTGCCCTGCTAATCCAAAACAAAAACATGCTGGAAATCTCTCAAGAAACCTTGATCCCATGAGATTTTCAGCTCAGCTTCCAGAACAAGGAAGCTCAGATTTTTTCAATTTAAAGTTTTCATGTGAATTCAGTGCATAGAAAAGGTGCTACATTAAAAGGGGCAGAATACTCTATCTATCCATGCAACAGCCACTGTGTGGTTGCCAGGTGTATGGGTCTCTCCTTTCTGACCTACCAATCTACCTCCACCCTCTCCAAGCTTTTAGGGTTCAAAGTGTAGTTCATTCTGCAGACCAGTTCAATCCTTAGCTTCTAAAATGAATCTACCAACAAAGATATCACTTCTGATTATGAGTGTTTGACAAACTCCTACCCACTGGGAGAGATTCAAATAAATTTCTGTACGTTTCACATCCAAATATTTGTTGGAGCTGTTCAAATTTTTCACTGTAGATCAATTATCTGACAAGCTCTTTTTTCCTGATTGTGAGCTGTTTGCACCCTAGCACTGATTATTGTGAATGAGACTATTGCACAGAAATACTCACCCAACATTTTCAGTGCACTAATTTCAGCCCATGGGGTGTTTGTGAATTGGTCATTGTGATGATGATATGATACTATTAGGGCAATAGGAGTGGCTACATAAGTCAAAGAGGATTGGTTCTGCTCCAATAGGATGATGAAAACATTATAAAAAGAGAACAACAAATAGCAACCAATGACTAATGAAGAGTGACTTCTACTGTTCATGCCCAAATACCTTTACTTACGTGCAGATACAGTTATTTATTTCAGGAACAGCTATTCCCCAAACATCCATGTGAATAAGAACTTATTTTAAGATGTTCTTAGACAGCCAGTATTAAGCATAAAAACAAAGTAATAGATTATAATGTCAGAAGGGAATAAGGTGGTCATCTAGTCTGGCCACCTGTGTAACAGACCAGAGAACTGCCCTAAATTCATTCCTGCTTAAGTTAAAAATGGATATTTTTTTCTATTTTAAAGATTGCCAGAGATAGAGAATCCACCACAACCCTTGGTAATTTGTTCTAATGATTAATTGCCCTCACTTTTAAAATGTGCACCTTATTTCCAGTCTGAATTTGTCTAGCTTCAACTTCCATCCACTGGATCTTGGTCAATCCAAACACCCATTCTGGGTTCTAATCAAGGTGCATAAATATTGTTTTGAACTAACTGACCAGCTCTTTAAAGATTCACCAGTCATAAATCTCAGGTCTGACCCTCTCCATGCTGAACTCACACTAGATGTCCATGTCAGCTCTCATCTCTTCCCAGAGCTCCCTTCACAAAGTTCTGTCATTGGAAAGAAGTTCACACAGTACACAGCCCAGCAGAGATTACCAGACTACCTGAGTCCTGGATCCAAATTCAGTGATGTGGCATCTTTGTGACTAAGGCAATTGGGTCGTCAAATGTGATGGATTTCAATGTGAATCTGTTTCTGTGACAGCGAGTCAATCGAGAGCAAACAGGTTTTAAGAGTGTTCAGCTTCCACTCAATGGGTCCAATCCCATTCCCACCCTAGTGGTTTTAGCACAAATTGATTTACAGCAATTACGTTCAACTCTCCAGTAGATTTGAGGTGGAAAGGAAGAGATCCAGATTCTCTTTCTGCTTTCCCAGCTGAAGCCCCACTGGCATCAGTGGTTTAAAGAAGAGAAGAATTTGGTCACATAGGAGCAGTGGTGGAATAGTAGCAGTTGAGATTATACAAACTGCCAGACAAATTCTCAGTCCCACCCGTGCACAGTCATTGACTCCTCCGCACTTGTACAATACTGCAGGCATGCAAATAGCCAGGGTTCATGAGTATTTTTTGCTACACTTAATGATTTACAGTAATTACATAGGAAGTACTCATCAACAGAGGCCAGCTGGGCATGCAAAGTTATTTTAATGGTAATATAAAACTTCTCTATTTTGTGTTAAAACAAGTAGGACTATAATAAAAATCAACTCCCCCCACCCTCACCGCACCCTCCAAAAAACTAATAGAATTTCACTCTAGTGTCATTGTCATTCATTTTCCTCAGTGATAAAATGTAGCCTTGGTCATTTTGCATTCAAATCATGGCTGAGTTTTGCTGGTCTTGTTAATCCTTGGAATGGAGAAAAAAAAAACCCTTCCTGTTGACTCCATGATTTCTGTCCAGAGCTATATATTGATGAGAGGACGGAAATCTTTGAAAGGTGGCTCCAATAACTCAGCAGCTCGTTCTAATTCTAGCCGGAGCAACGGTGACAAATCCATCGTGACCTGCCAGGCAGACACAACTTGTGCTGGCATTTTTAAACCTTGATCCAAGGCAACATTGGTCCTTACAATGAGTAGAGAGAAGACATAACTCCATTACAGCTCAGGCAATGGTCATTACAACTAAATCACTAAACCCCTCTTTTACAAAAGGGTGATGCTGGAGTGATATTAAAGCTTCCACAAAAATATCCCAGTAAATATGCCAACATGATAAAGCTATAATTATCTATCAAAGTTTTACCACAGACTTTAGTACCTCAAAGATACAATCCAGCTAACCCGTTTTTCTGAGTAAGATTAAGTGGATGTAGAAAAAGGATTTTGATAGCACAGTGATTCCTGAAACTGCATGCTTTTGAGCCAGTGGGGAAGCCTCTGCCAAGGTTAATTTTAAAGAGGCAGGTCTTCCAAATTCCCAGTCACAATTGTGTGTCATTGTTTTTCATGGGAGTAACCCCATTGCCTCTAAGGAGAGGAAAGGTTTGCAGGATGGGCCTAGGAGTTGACAATTTTACAAATTTCTCATGAATATACCAGATTCTCCCTTATGTCCCACACAAAGTGAAGACAGATGCACAATTCTCAGAAAAGACACATTATGCCACAACAGTTTGAATATTCTTAATGAAACAGCTGTCTCCACAAGAATTTGGAAATGCTCTCTATTGCGTTTCAACTTTGAAGAAACAATGCAAGTATTCAGGACACTGGTCCTTTTACCTGCTTCTTAGCATGTCAGTTGTTCTATTTCCTACGCTATAAAATGAGATGGTGAATATTTCTTACTAAATCAACACCAGGTAAAGGGAAAAGAATCCTTATCTGCAGTATTTAAATCCCTAAACATTTATAACCCTGCTAACAAGTTCCTCATTCAACATTCCTGACATTCTCCTGTTACAATAAAATGCTTTTTTTTCCATGGTTTTTTTTGGGTAAGCACCACTGTTGTATATTTCTAATGCCTTTATCTGCATTGGGAAATATTTTTAAAAAGGTTAAAAATATAAATGTAAAATATATATTACATATAGATTGCAAATTACAAAAAGCCAAAAAAAAAATTAACTTAACAATGCAGCTAGGCCCAAAAATAAAACACAAAACTGCAGCCCAAGGCCAGCGCACACAAACAAGCTCTCTGCGGCCAAACAGCCAAAAGCCAGTATCCCGACCCCAGCCAGCCTTAAAACAAAACAAAACTAAACCAAACAAAACTAATAAAATGACAAAAGCCAACAAATAAAAACACAACAGTCTCATAACCCTAAAACTGGTGTGTTTTGGGAAAGCCAAGGAAGCCGCAAAAGACCGGTTCAGACTGGTACAAAAAGCACACAAAAAAAAAAGCCCCTAAACAAAATGCCCCCCAAAACACCCAGGGCTTAAAACCCTCCCAAAAGCTAAAGCAAAACAAAAATTTACAGCAAATCCTAAACCACCTGTGCACAGGGCAAAACTCTCGTTTACCCTTCCCCCCTCTTCTTCTTACATTACACCCAGGCTTGGCCAGCCTTGGATTGTGCATGTGTAAGTATAAAAGTGGGATAAGGCTCGGGACTAATACTTTCTTCCTCCCTCTGAGTGACGTGGGGGACCCCCAGCACCCACCGCTGTTATTTGGTTAATAAAGCTTTAAACTTAGTCGCTTGGTGTGCTCCTTCATCTACTCCCCTAAAAATCCTGCGGCCTCAGCCTAATCACCTGAAGCCCCAGGCAAATTGGTGACATAAATCTGTTGCATTTTTGGTGGAGAAGTGCAGGGGGAGGGCTCTGAGAGTGCACCAATTGTTCTAACCGGCTATATTAACAAATTGTGTTGGCATGTTCAGAAAACAAGTGGACATGATTGCAGACTTGGCAGTCCCGCAGTCATGGGCAATGGCATCAATGATGGGTTCAAGGCTAAACACATGGGCATTAGGATTAGGTAGCGCGGACACAGGAGTCCTGCTGCCTGGCCTGCAAGTGTCATGGAAGGCTTGTGAACCTGATGCCCAAGTCACGGAGGTGGCAACAAAAAGGAACAGGACCCTGTTGCCTCTTTCAAAGGGGGGTGAGGACCTCTCCCAGCTGGAAAGGGCTCTCACCAAAGTGGGACACAATCCCTGGGGTTCCCTGACGGAGCTTCAAAAAAGGGGGCAAACTTGGAAAAATTTGTTAAACTCGTATGCCAAGTATAAAAAGCAAAAGGTAAAAACTTGGGGGCAGTTGTGGGTTTGGTATAAACTTCTGTATTTTGTACAAGTGTGGGCACAAAAAAAAAATCAAAAAATATGTTCAGGCAGTATTTTCTATATAAAACTCAACCCTAAAAAATATAAAAAGTATAAGCAAATAATGGTAGCACCTATACAAAAATATTTTTTTTAAAATCCAAAATCACTTCATTCAAAAAAATTACTCCTTCAAAAAAAATCTTGCTCTGTTAAACCAAACTCTGAAAA
The DNA here is from genome assembly GCF_007399415.2 of Gopherus evgoodei. NCBI lineage: Eukaryota > Metazoa > Chordata > Testudines > Testudinidae > Gopherus > Gopherus evgoodei. The sequence goes on from NC_044326.1 coordinate 142,078,991, forward strand.
ATATAGGAGTTTGGGTAGTATAGTATTTCTTGTACTTAATGTAGTAATTTCACAATTAAAAAAATATTTATGGAAAGGGACCAGGAGAGGTGGGGGCTAGCTGAAGAGTCCACCCTCCTTGCTAAATTGGTAGTAAAACAAAGCCTGTGTCCATAAAAAAAAAGTTTAGCAAAAAAAGCAAAATCAGGTCCAAGCAAGCAAGAAATAAAAAAAATTAAAAAAAAACAGGTTAAGGGCACAGTAGCAAAAGTAAAAAAAAGCAGTAAGTACAAGCATAAAAATTCTAATCCCTAAAAAAATACTTAAACTGGTAAAATCTAAATTAATAAAGGTGTAATTTTACAAAATCAGCAACTAATTAAAAAAATAAAAAAATTAACTCTGCAAAAGCTAAAAAAAATTAAACAGTTAAACATTGTAAAAATATTTTTTTTAAAAATCTTGGTTTCTTTGCAGCTATTCTAAAAAAAATTGGCCCTTTAAAAAAAAAAATCTGTAAATAAGCCAAGCAAAAAAACTATCTAATTAAAATAATTGAACTATAAACAATTTAGTCAAATTTGCTAAAAAAATATAAGGGAGTTCTATTAAATCTTAACTGCCCCAAATATATTTTTAAAATGTAATCTATATACAGCTATGTAAAAACAAAGCGTGTAAAAAAACATGCATTTTCCCCCAAACTTGTGCAATATATATTATAAAAAAAAATGCGAACATATCATGCTACTTAATTAAAATCTTATTAGGTATCCAAGGAAAAGCCACAATAGGTTGTGTTTTTTTTCAAATTTTTATATATTTTAAAAGCAAAAATTAAAAATTGTCAAAACTCTAATCAAAATTAATTGTGTCCCTTTTAAGACAAAGTCTCTAAGCTGCTAATGGCTTTAAATCCAAAAGCAAGCCAAAAAGTGTCTGTGTTAATGCAGATTACCTAACTAATAAAAATAAAAGCCATTAAAACCTGGCCTGCCTACGAAACAAACAAGACAATATGGGGGTAATTCCTCTGTTTTGCCTGCAATCAGCAAAACATTTATTTAAAAAATATTTTAAGCAATAATCTTCCACCCCCAAATGGGTAAAAACATGTTCTTTTTGTCTTTCAAAAAAATAAAATAAAATAAAAGCTAATACCAACTAAAAAACAATCCAAAATACCATGAACCTACTATCACAATAAAAATTCTGTTTTTGGTCTATGTTTTGTCTTGTGTTATTTGTCGTGTTGTTAGCTCTGTTCTATTTTGAAAATAACTGCAAAAAATATCCTCAGCTAATAAACACCATATTAAAAAAATTAATTTTAAAACTACAATTATAAATACCACAAACCTAAAAGGAATTAAAAATAAATTAAGCTCTTTATTCCAGCTATGAAACAGCCTAATACAAAAACAAATAAAAATAAAAAAATCATACTGCTATAGCTATAAAATGTACTAAAATGCAAATACTTGCTTTGTCCACCGTAACACACAAAATATTTTGGGTAATATCAAAAAACACTAAGGTTTTTGCTAAAGCAAAAAAAAAAACCAACCAAACGCTGTTTAATACTTATCAATACAAATAAATGGGATATGTTTCTAGCATAGTGAAACCAAACCTTTGCATTAAAAAAAATTGTTAAAAACCACACACTAACAAGGCCCAAAAGCAAAAATATAAGAAGTTAGCCTACTCCTCATATTTCACATAAAATTCTTTTGTCTATCCCAAACTTCAAGCCAGAAGGCTATAAAATAAAATACAATTTAAAAGAAGCTATTAAACACCAAAGGTTGTACCAAGTAAACTCCTCAAAAATAAATGTGCTTGTCCTTGACTGTTGCTCCAAAGCCCTGTAGTAAAAACATTTCACTAAAATCCTATGTATATATATATATATATTAAAAATAAAAAATCAATAAAATCAACAAATAAAACCAAAATACTGTATAATAAGCAGTGTATATATTAATTCCAAAAAAATATTTTTTAAAAAATAAAAATATTAGCAACCCATTAATAAACAAATATAAATGTAATGTCAATATTGTATTTACCAATAATCAGATTTACTATTTGATGCAACCAATAATTCTCAGTTTTGCCCAATTAAAAAAAAGCTATATAAAACCCTCAAGGCTGTAAAAGATGCTTTAAATAAAAAAAAAGCCAAGCATTAAAAAAATTGTCATTAAAAACATCCAAAAACAACAAGTTAAAAACAAGGTAATGTTGCAAAAACTGAAAAAGGCAGCCCACACTCTGAACGCCAAGTGGGTGTGTTCGTAGTCCACTGTAAATCGCATCTCCCCGGTAGTGTACCAGCTTCAGCTACCAGGCAAACTAAAATGGGCGCATGCCAATCAGTGCAAAACATATGCTTCTCCCTAGGTTTCTGGTCATGGCGTATGGGCTTCAGTTGTGGACCTGCCATCTGCCTGGACTATCCGGGTTGCCACCTGCTCATAAAATTATCTAAATAATTATAACTATTTTTAAAAAAAAAAGTACCTTCAAAGGCTTTCCCTGGTTCAAGCAGTTAATGGGGCACAAGCCACAATGTGGCATAAAGCTAAACACAAATAGCAATAAAGGCAGTGCATAGTCTGAATAAACACAGTAGGGCCACAGCAAAATACCTGGTGGGTGGCCCCGAACCTCCCCTGACCCCCAGAAGGACAAACCTTGTTCCTCATATAATAGCCTAAAGCAAAATAAAGGGCCCTTTTAGCAAGCAATAGCAATTTCTAATCTCTGAATGCAATATTGTTGTTATAACCTCCTAAACCAAGCAAACATCATCCATAACAAAAAGTCAAAGTAATAGCAAAAGCCCAGGGACATCCCGAACAGAAGTGCTGGAATTGCTCTTGCTGCTTCAGGCCTGCAAAATACTTTATTGTAATAGAATGTATGTATGGTGGCATATTTTTATGGGACTCCTTGGGTTTCCAACGCTTTGTTAAATTTTACCATTACCCAAAATTGGCCATGGTAAAAAAAAAAAAAAAAAGTCTATTATCCATCCAGGGGGACTGTTGCGGCACATCATGTGCCACTGTGTATTACCTGGGCATTTTTCCCTGGCCCTGCATATCCCTCCCAAGTTGGGTTCCAAATGGGGTTAACCCTAAAGAACCCCATAGCCCGCAAGGCAGCATCACCTGGGACAACATTGCATCCCATCTCCATCTAAGCCCCATCCCAAAAAGTTTGTTTCCACCTGAGAACAATAGCCCCTATCTTTAAAAAGAACAACAACCCACTAAAAGTAATGGCTTGAGTAAATCCCATCAATGAAAAGCTACATGAAAAGGTTTTCAATATCACAAAAAATCTCAACATGCAATCAAAGTCAGTGCTCCACATTAACAGCTGCCATCAGGGTGTGGTCGCAATATTGACACCCGGATGGTGTAGTGTTCAACCCAATCCCCGTAGTTCCAAATGTTGGTATATTACTTATATCACTCACTTCTACACACACACATCCCACCAGTATGGAGAGGTAAATATCACGTGCCCCAAGCGATTTCCAACATCTCTTTTAAATTGTAGCCTCCTTCGCTTAGCCACCAGTCTTCAAAAAATAACCCTAAAAAAGCACTTCCACATTTCCCCCCACCCATGGTAGTGGCAAATTTTACCAGCCACCAAATGTGAGGCAGCGACTCACTGTTGAATCCTCCTCAATACCACCTTAAAAGCTTTAAACCTTTACTTGCCTCTGACGCACTTTCAAGTCCCAGTCTTCCTTCCCAATTGTACCGGAGGGGCCACCCTCCAACTTGCCCTCATTACACAAGTGTTCTCCCACTCAAAAAAGCAAACCTTGGTAAGCTCCTTGTGGGATGGGTCCCTTGTGGGATGGGGCCGGGTTCAGTATCCAGGGGTTCCGTTTTAATAACACCATGCATAACTGGCTCGAGCCCCCACCCAGTGACCTGGGACACTTACATACCACACCCTCCTGGGCGCCTCTAGGAGGCAGTACTTCCCCTCTCGCAAGCACGGAGTCTGAGTGTAGCAAAATCCTTTTAATAAAGGAAGGAAACAATGCGGCATCCCATTGGAGAAACACCACAAACAGGATTATAACACAAATCATAAACAAAACATTTGGCAATGTCCTTTTCCCCTTAGGGTCTTAAGTCCAATTACCCCAAAGTCCAACAACCCAAAAGTCTCTGGTCAGTGCCACCCCAGAATTCAAGAGTTTATCTGCAGAGTTTTACCCCCCAGCCTGGGTGGAACTGGGGGCGGGGGAGGGGAGTCCACACAGGATGTTAAGGAGCACTTTACATGGGCCAGGGCCAACTGCTCTGCCTCTCCGTGGAGTTCTGCTGCAGCCTTCACCAGGCCAGCTATGCTGCTCCTCCAGCTGTCCCTGCAAACCACTTCACTCTGCTCACTGTTCCATGGGCTGCTCCAACACGCTGCAAACTGCTGCACTCTGCCAGCTGCTTAACGGTAGGTCTTCAGGCTCCCCCACTGGTTAACACAGCACTCAGTGATTCTCAGCTCAGCTCTTTCAGTGATTGCAGCTCTTAGTAGGGGAGCCCTGGTGCACCATTGGCCCAACATGAATTCAGCTTAGCAGTCTCTAGATAGACTCCTAATGGAATCAAAATTAGCTCTACTCTTTAACAGTGGAGAAAGGAAGACATGCAATTGGTGTTCCAGGCCCTCAAAGGGGGCAGGGTGGGGCAGGTCACACAGCTGTGTACGTACACGTACACATACACACCATTCATAGAGTTTTGGAACCCATGTCCCATGTTTAGCAAGTACCACCCAACTGAGGTTGAGTCATCTCTGTCACAAAGCAGTCCCACAGCTCCCCATTCACACAATCAGGGTGACAAACTTTTTTTTTTCCTCCTGCCCCAATAACAAAGACATTGGGGATCCCAGAGCTGTTAAAACAACCATCCCAGTCTGCTGTGGGCTTATGCTAAGTGGGGGGTGGATGCCAATGCAAATCTTTCCACACTCTTTGAAATTCTTTCCACACTCCCTACAATTCACCACCAGATGTCAGGGTAGCACTCATCCTGACTCTGCTTACACACTCATTATGCAAACCTTGTCCCACTCAAAAAAGCAAACCTTCGTAAAAAGTATTCAGCAAGGGGCCATAAAAAACTAGTGGTTAAAACAATTGAAAAAAGCCATGGGGGGGTCATATGTGCAAATTTCATCCACCTTACAGTGGCCACCTCCGCCCTCAGACATCCTGCTGAATTGGCCCTCCACACACAGAACACCATGCATGGACTAATTAAAGCCATAATTAAGGCCAAGGATCAGCTAGCTTGGAATTCTGCATGCTCCCAGCTCCAACAGTATTTAACCTAAAAAGTCCATAGCAACCAAAAAAAATGTAAAAACCTAGCCCGGGGAAATCCATTCCCACTCAGGGATTCCCTGGGAGCAATGACTTTTTCACTGTTCCTGAAGGCTTACTAACTAAAAGTGCACAGGTACAGCCTGCTCCTTCATGGCCTAATAAAAGAAAATATGGGCCTGTAGGCTGGCAGGACTCACCCCTGCGGCACCTCCTGCTGGTCTCTTCCGGGAATTAGCTCTGCCAGCCTTGGATCGCCCTCTGCAGTCCAGAGTCCCACTGCTTCTTGGCCCCCATGTCCCTCCCTGGACTCCAGTGCCCCATTATCCAGGGTGCTACTCCCTGCCATACACACCACGGTCTCAGGGTCTCTCCTCCCCAGGGAACCCCCAACCCCTGTCCCCACCTTGCCTCAGTCGTAGGTTACTGCCAGTCACCAATGAGCCCCATGCCCTGGGGCAGACTGCAGTATCAGCCTACTCATCACTGGCAAGGTTGGGTTTGGACCTGCTGCCTCTGCCTACCCCTGCGCTGCCCTCTGCAACCCCCAGTACCTGTGGGCCTTCTGCTAGACTACAGCCTGGGGCTTTCCAGGCTGGAGCTCCCCAACTCTTCTAGTCTTCCCCCAGCCCTACTCCACTCCCAGTACCCTGCTCAGCTCCCTGCAACCATGCCCTTCTCTCTCTACAAGCAGATAGAGACTGTCTACTCCTGGCTTCGCTGGCTTTTATAGGGCCAGCTGGATCTATTTGGGGTGTGGCCCCAGCTGCTTCCCAATCAGCCCAGCTTTTCCCACTGCCACAGCCGTCTCCAGGGCTGTTTTAAGCCCTTCCAGGCAGGAGCAGGTGACCACCCCACTACAGGGCCCCTGCTATAAAAATCCAGACAGACCTTTAAAAAGGCTGCCTCTGGGACTGGGTGTCCATTGCAATGTGTGGGAAGTAGCTCTGCCCAATAACACGGTTAAACAGTATGTGCTGACTGCATCCCCTGACTATCAGCACATATAAATTGCAAAGGGCAACACCTAGCAACTATGGCCTGTAAAGCCCCCTCAAATAATGTGCAAAAAAAAAATAAAGGAATGCCAGGCCGCGTTTATAAGGTGGGTCAACACATCTGCTAAAAAGGGAAGGCATCGGAATACGCCTCCACTAAGGCACATTTGTTTACCACGGTCACCTACCCCAGGGTGCTCCTCAACTTGCTATTACAATCTCAAGTGCAAAATTTTTCGGTGAATTGGCCCGCTGTTATTCAAAGTATTGTTAATATTTCTAACTATATTGTGTTTAATTTTTCATAAATTACACCCACTGTTTTTCTCCCATTGGCGCACACCCGGAAGCAACTTACTCTGTTCCAAACAAACGCCTCCGCCTTCACAGTGTTGCAGCACACATTCAATTTTAAAAAGTTACCTTTGCCACAGCCATTCAAATAAAATGTGTTATGCTATGTCGCTAACAAAGCCAGAAGCCACCACTGGCTTGTGTATGCAATTATTGCTGCCCTAAATAATTTTGGTTTTGCTATATTGCTGTTTGTGTAAAAGGCCAATGGTAACACTAGCCATACTGTCGGAGGGAGGGTAAAAACCTAAGTGATGACCCCTCACACCGGGATGTTGATTCGGGGTCAAGAGGGGCACTGTCACAATAAAAACCCTCCCCCCCATGGGGTCCCATGGGCAAGCCCCAGAGTTGTATATTGCTAACACCTCTATATGCATTGGAAAGTATCTTTTAAAAAGTTAAAAATACAAATGTAAAATAAAAAATTCCTTTGCAAATTAAAAAAGGCAAAAAAAAAAATTACAACAATCCAGCTAAACCCAAAAATAAAAAACAAAACTACAGCCCATGGCCAGCACACACAAACAAGCTCTCTGCTGCCAAACAGCCAAAAACCTGTATCCCAAACCCAACCAGCCATTAAAAAAAAACTAAAACAAACAAAACTAAAAAAAGTACAAAACTAATAAAATTACAAAAGCCAGCAAATAACAACACAACAGTCTCAACCCTAAAACCGGTATGTTTTAAAAAAAGGAAAAAAAACTGCAAAGGGCCAATTAAAACTAATACAAAAAGCACAAAAAACCAAAAGCCCCTAAACAAAGTGCCCCTCCAAAAAAAACAGGGCTTAAAACCCTCCCAAAAGCTAAAGCAAAACAAAAATTTACAGCAAACCCTAAACAACTTGTGCACAAAGCAAAACTCTCATCTACCCTTCCCCTCTCTTCTTCTTACATTACACCCAGGCTTGGCCAGCCTTGGATTGTGCATGTGTAAGTATAAAAGTGGGTTAAGGCTTGGGCACTAACACTTTCTTCCTCCTTCTGAGTGGGCACGCCCAGTACTCACCGCTGTTATTTGGTTAATAAAGCTTTAAACTTAGTCACTTGCTGTGCTCCTTCATCTCCTCCCCTAAAGATCCTGCGGCTCAGCCTAATCACCTAAAGCTCCAAACAAATTGGTAACATAAATCTGTCACACTCCAACCCCCGCAAATATGTTTGTATTCAACATTTTGGAGGAAGGCCAAAAATATGGATGTCCGGCTTGTACCTTTAATTTGATGAGATATATTTGCATGACAGTTTAGATGTATTGGGTTACCAGCCTGGTGTACAGCATATCTAACCGAGCCAAGACTGACTTTATTAAGGCTCCCGGCTGGTGCTGATGCTACTGAGTAGAATTTGGCCTGATATATGTAGCTGATTATTTGTTTAAAAAGTCTAATAAGCAGATACTGGTAAAAATGTAATAAACATTTGCACTTCTACTGGTGCTTTCACGGAACGATCTCGAAAAGGCACCCTAATATAATAAAACTGAGTTGCAACATGCCTGCAAGATAGGTCAATGCTACTGTGCACATGTTACAGATGGACAAAGAGAGGCACAGAAAGAATACGGTTCAAAGTTTCAAAGCAGCATAAGGAAGCTTAGCACCCAGCACCTATTGGATTCAGTGGGAAGGTCCCACTCAATTAGTCTCATATGTTCAAGATCTAGACGCAAAGATAAATCCTCTCATGGGAAGGTGGCAATATAACACTACTTTATTTCTTAGAGTTCAGAGTGATATGATACAAGAACCCCAAAACAGAGAGCATGAAACAGGCTGCTCCCTAGAACACAGAGGTGCAACGCACCCAACCTTACTATCGCCTGTCTGTAAGCTGACTGATCACACACTTGCTTAGAGAGCACCATAGCCTGCAAGGAGGACCAGAAAAACCTCTTCAAACTTAAAGTGCTAGCTTGTAATTTTAAATATAGCACAACTATTGCCAGTTACATCAGCAGCTGTATTGGGAATAGAACTTGTGGGAGAAATCCTGCCCCATGGAAGTTAGTGAGGGTTTTGCCATTCACTTCAATGGGTGGGGAGGTAGGATTTCACCCAAAAAATCCTGGCTCCCAATTTTCTGCACTAACCAATGCAGGAAAGAGACTTGAATAGAGCTGGTCAGGAAACATTTTTCATCACAAAATGCCGAGCCATCAAAGCCAAAACAAAGGATTGGTTTTGACAAATTTCTCATCTTGAAAAATGTTTGGAAAAAAGAGTTTTGAGATTGTTGAAAGGTTCCATTTCAACATTTCCAAAAAGGAACATTTCCTGGTTCTAAACAACTTTCCACCTAGAAACTGAAGCTAAATTGTAGTAAAATTATAATAAAAAATGTTTTTAAATGATCAAAACAAAGCATTTTGATTCATCCAAACTGATTTTTTTTCAGATTTTTGATTCATGAAAATTCTTGAGACTGACTTTTTGTGCTGATTCAAGACAAGAAATGGTGAAAAATTTTGGAGGGTAAAACCGTTTCCTGCCCAGCTGTAGTGTTGAACCCTAAATCCAGCAACATTTTCCACTCTCTTTCACTTACAGGGTGACCTTTTTAAAATACTGGGCTTGTGATCTTTTGAGCTGCTCTGTGATTGAGAAAGAAGGCCTGCAAGGCTTTTCTTTAAAAATAAAACACCTTTGCTTATTTACACCTTAGAAATATCTGGACCATAAAGACATAAAATCTGAACTTCCCAGGATTTGCTGGAGTACTACTGGGAAGTCTAAGGGATTTTTAATGTTTGCTCTTAACACCTACACTGAGGGCTGAAGGTACTGACTGTTTAATAAAGGCTTTCTTTATTCAAAATGTTAATCAGTCACTGATGTTAAATAGGTGTTTGCAAGAACAAACAAAAACAAAGAGTCTTAAATGGTCTGGCTATAAATCCCTTCATAGCTCAACTTTCACACTCTTGGCTTTTGCATTGACACTAGATTCACTAGTTCTCCAGTCAGTATAGTGTTTCCCAGCCTAGACCAGACCCACATTTCTAATATAACAAAATCTAGCGGAAAAATAAAGGCTAATGGGATTTCTGGGTCAAGGCAGCTGAGAGATTTGAGCTCTTTTCTCCAGTATTACAAGGGAGGCAATGTGTTCTGTTAGGACTGAAGACCTGGGTTCAGTTGCTGGCTGGCTGGGTGACCACAGGCAAATAATTTCACCTCTCTGGGTCTCTGTTTTCCCCATCCATTAAATGTGGATAATGATACTGACTTACTGTGTAAAGTGTTTTGAGGTCTACAGATAAAAAGTTCTAGGCAGAGAGAGATTCAATGTAATTTTAAATATAAATATTAAATAAAATGATATTATTATAAAAAACACATTTTTAAAGTTACCGTCATTTTTTGTCCTTTGTCTCCAAAACCCTATGCTGCCTATGCATCCACAGAGTGCAGACCCAGTCAGTGAGTGGTCTTGTGGGTACACCCCTCCCTGCCACCCATAATGGCATGATAGCACCACCACAGAGTCTCTGGCAATGGGAGTCCAGTTTTGGAGGGATATGAAGAGAGCCCTGTCATAAACATACAGCTAAGGGTAGCATAAAATCCCTCCTTACCTGTAAAAGGTTAAGAAGCTCAGATAAACTGGTTGGCGCCTGACCAGAAGGACCAATGGGGAAAGAAGATACTTCCAAATCTGGGGGAGGAAGGCTTTGTTTGTGCTGTGTGGGTGTTCTCTCCAGAGACAAAGGGAAAGACCAAGCAAGTAATCCAGATCCCATTGAAATGATACATCTAATATTACAGAAATAGTAAGTAATAGCAAGGACTATTTAGGGGGGAATAGGACTCCAAGTGGTCCTTTCCCTGATTCTTTGTCTAAATCACTTGGTGGTGGCAGCATACTGTTCAAGGACAAGCTGGAACTTGTGCCTTGAAAAAGTTTTTAACCTAAGCTGGTAGAAATAAGCTTAGGGGGGTCTTTCATGCAGGACCCCACATCTGTACCCCAGAGTTAAGAGTGGAGAAGGAACCCTGACAAGCCCACTCTGACTTTTTATAGGATAGCACCTAGAAACGGGACTTGTCTGCATGGCAGTGTTAGCATGAGATGTAACTCAAGTGTTGCCCTTAGCCTGACTCTCATCCATACACAACAGTCCCTACCTCGAGTTAACTGGAGCTTTAAGGCCTGGTCTACAGAACTACGCCAGCATAGGCTCTGTGATGTAGACATACCCTTAGACTGGAGCTAGCTGGCTTGTCAGAGCAGAAGGGCTGAAGCTCAAGTGCTGCTGCTGTTTGAGCTAGTAATGCAGTGGGGACTCCGCTACTCCATGCTGTTAGTCCAAACTCAGTGCAGCTCCAAGGTAGTTTTGCAGTGTGGTCACTCTCACTTGAGCAAAGCTAACTCGAGATGAGTTAACTCAAGTGTAGGGACAGGTCTATACTACAAAGTTAGCTCGGCTTAACTACATTCCTCAGGGGTGAAAAATTCTTCTGTTGATTTAGCTACTGCCTGTTGGAGAAGTAGATGTACTATAGCAATTAAAGAACCCCTTTCATCTCTGTAATAAGTGTCTACACTACAGCAGCACAGATACAACACTGCTGTGCCATGGTAGCATTTCTAGGCGTAGACAAAGACCTGGTCTATGCTACAAAGTTAGGTCAATATAAATTCCTTGCATCAACCTAGCTGTGCATGTATCTACACTTACATTTGTTTCCCACTCAAGTAAGTGGGCTGTTAAACCAACATAGTAACACCACATCCCTAAGCAATGTTGAGCCCAGATCAATGTACGGAGGCGCAAGTGTAGACACTGTTACCTATGTCAGCCCTGACAGTCCTCCAGCAGCTGTCCCACAATGCTCTCCAGGGACCATCTGACCACCATTGTGAACTCCAATGCCCAGGAGTCATGTAAACTGGAATCACTCCTCTCCTTCAAAGCTCTGCAAATTTTGAAAGTCCTTTTCCTCATTGCCTGGCTTGGTGAGAACACCTAACAGCATCCAACTGTCAGCTGACTGCTGTCTACACGCTCCAGACATGCTCTGGCCTGGAGTAGAAAAAAGATACTGGATCTCTGGGGCAGCTCCAAACCAGCATAGAAATGGGTATGTCTATGAGCAGATTGCAGGAGAAGGGGTAAGACGAGAACCAGCAGCAGTGCCATGTCACAGCCAATGAGCTGCCACAGGCCTACCAGATGGCCAAGAAGGCCAACAATCAATCCAGTGCTGAACACAGACCTACCACTTTTACAACGAGCTGCTTTCCACCCTCCCAGACTAGAGTGGATACCTCTGAGGACCCCGAGCCACAGGTCCCTGCTATGAACAGTGAGGAAGAAGAGGACGAGCATGGGCTCACGCAACCGGTGGGATCCACCTGCACAGCAAGCCAGGACCTGCTTTTGACTCCACTGCCATTCAGCCAGTCCCACCAATGGCACACAGGTGAGCCTGATGCAGGGAAGGAACCTTGGGTAGGTATGTAGATAACTTTTCCATTACAGGGATGGCACCCCCAAAATGGCAGGACACAGCTGTTGACTTTTCATTACTTTACTCATGCTAGAAGAGGGAGTGGTACAACCAAGAGAGGTAGAGTTGTTATCTGCTTTTCATTCCCCTCAAGAGTTAGGCCAAGGGGGCCAAGTGGAGCAGCCTGTTTATATGCACCGGAATGTCTTGTGAATCCTCCATCGAGATCTCGAGGAAACTTTCATGGAGGTGTCTGCAACCCTTTCCCAAGGTTTCTAGAGAAGGCAGCCTTATTTCTTCCACCGCAGTGGGATGCTTTCCTATGCCAGTCAGTGACAACTTCAGCAGGCACCACTGAAATGCACAGGTTAGCAGCACACGGACCCTGGTGGCTTTGGGATGCTAGGAGCAGCTTTGCTCTCTCTGCCTTTGTTACCCTGAGGAGTGAGAGATCAGCTAAAATCACCCCTGCCTGTGGGAAACGGTGCCACTGCTCAGTGCCATTGCTCTGTGCTACTCGAATCATGCCAGCGAGCAATTCGCTCTGCATTTCCCCAACCCCAGTGGGTCATACTCACCAGCCTGGTGTGGTGAGTGGGGCCATGCACAAGCAATCCCAATCCCAAGCGAGAATATAGAGCTTATAAGGTTAGGGGAGCAAGGGGGGTGAATTCAGCAGCAGTAGTTTTACTCTCTGTAGTGAATGTGCTGATAATGAACCGCTGTGTGTTGTATCTTCAGCTGCTGCCACTGTGGCCTTCAGGGTCTCCCGCACATACACCCCCACAGGACAGCCAGGTGAGGAGAAGAAAGAATAGGACTCAGGATAACATGTTCAATGCGACCCTGCAAGCCAGCGCTGCATCGGACCACAAGCACAGGGCCTGGAGGATGAACATTGCGAACAGCCTGGAGAAGGGAAGAGTGGAGAGGAGACAGGCCCAGGAGTCCCAGAAGGAAAAGGAGAGGGAGAAGCACCAAGACATAATGGAGCTTCTCAGACAGCAAACACAAATGCTGCAGACTTTGCTGGACCTGCAGGTTCAACAAGCCTGAGCTCGCCTCCCTCTGCAGCCCATTGCAAACTCAATAGCGGGACCTGCTCATTAACCTCCCTCCAACATTCCACGTGGCATCAGGGTCGCTGTACTACCCCTACCACTCCACCTGGGGGGACACTGAAGACAATCGCAGCTTCACAGACACAGGCCTATGAAAGCCACAGTTGATGTACATGTAGCTGAAATGGATGTGCATGTTCTTTCCCCTTCATTAGTTCTGTGCCTTAATTCATTAAGTTTTAGTAATTTTTTAATGTATTTGTTTTAACATTTCAGAAGGGGGGTTACACTGAATTCTGTTACAAAATAAATGTCTATTATTTAAAACATGACTCATCTTTATTAGTTCAAACCATCTGCCACTGAGTGCTTAGCAGGTCTGAAAGCAACCAGTTACTTGTTACTGACAGTGTGACACAACTGATAGGATAAGGCACAAACAAAATTACTAAGTGTATTGACAATGTTGTAGTCCTACATGTACAGCAATCACCACACAAGTCCTAACAGGGGACAAAAGAGCAGGGCTAGGCAGAGCACAGTACAGCAAAATGTGTTTCTCAGGCTCACTGTTAAAACGGTCTTTCACAATGTCCCTGAGGGTTGGTCCACACTACAGGGGGGAAATTGATCTTAGATACGCAACTTCAGCTACGTGAATAACGTAGCTGAAGTCGAATATCTAAGATCGGATTACTCACTCATCCACACCGCGCGGGATCGATGTCCGCGGCTCTCGCTGTCGATTCCGGAACTCCGTTGGGGTTGATGGAGTTCCGGAATCGATATAAGCGCGCTCGGGGATCGATATATCGCGTCTAGATTAGATGCGATATATCGATCCCCGAGCAATCGATTTTAACCCGCCAATACGGCGGGTAGTCTGGACGTGGCCTGAGCCACACAACTCTGCAGTGAGTTCTTCTAACAGCCCTTGTGTCTGGCTGTTCAAACTCAGCAGACAGTTGCTCCACCTCCGCCCTCCACTCGAGTGGAAAGGTTTCCCCCTCTCCTTCACAGCTATCATGCAGGACATAGCAGGCAGCTATAACCATGGGATATTTTTCTCACTAAGGTCCAATCTTGTGAGCAAACAAATTGATTTCTGACTGACTGGTAGCAATCTGACATTGCAAGTTTCCACAGTGTGATTGGCACTGTCAGTCTACTGTCATTTAGGTGTCCCTGCGCTGGAGAGCTGGGGCAATCTTGGCACGCAGATCCAGGAATGTGGCCTTGTGAATTCAAGAGTCCTGCAGCCTCTGCTCATCATCCCAAACTTGCATTATAAAGTGATCCCATCAGACAGTGCTCATATCTTGGGCCAAGAAGCCCATTATCTCCATTATCTGCAACTGCTTTGTGAATGCCATCAACAACAACCTTGAACTGGTTCTCACTCTATCCCATAGCAATCTGTCCTCCGTGGTTCTTCTTGCAGCTCTGAAAATATTTCAGGATCATGCGCCCTGTGCATGCAATGCTCATGACAATAGTGCAGAGCTGTGCAGACGCCATGCTTTTGTAGAGATAGTGGACAGCAAGAAGGGACATGCGGGTTTGTAGGATTTTGAAAAAAGATGCAAAAATTATGAGCTACAGATGACATTATTGGATGGAGACAGTTGCACACTATGAAATTGACCCTATGCTCCCAATCATCCCTGCGTGGTTTATTTTGGCTCCATCATGCATTGCCAAAGCTTCCCACAAGACAGTGCGCTGGACAGTGGCAGGTGATGCACCACACTCTGCATCGACACAGGCACTCCTGGTGAGAACTCGCATTGCCCACACAAGGAGACAAGGATGCATTCTCACAAGGATGTACAAACTGTGGCGTAACTTGTGTTGACATAAATTTGTAGTACAGACGTAGCCGTAGTCTAGATAACCTGAACTAGCGCTGCAGTGAAGACAAGCCAAGACTGGTACTGGAAAGAAAATTCAGAAAGAGAGGGGAAGTCTCTACACTCCCTGCTAGCATGACCAGGTGTCCGGTTTTTGAAAAGGGACCCTGGCAGCTCAGGTCAGCACTGCTGACCAGGCTGTTGACTGTCCGGTTGGTGGTACTGTGCAGCACCAGGTTGCTCCCGGGAGGCAGACAACATGTCCAGTTTGTAGGCCTAGGGGTAGCCCAGGGGCTTCACGTGCTGCCCTGCCCCCGCCCGCAGGTGCAGCTCCCATTGGCTGGGTCAGGGCAGGGGACGAACTAGCGTGACTCGCAAGCACTCAGCAGGTGAATGTTCAGGGATTGTAGCACACACCTCCCCTGCTGTGGCCTGGCCCTCTTTTTCTCGCACTCCTCCTGTGGCTGGGCTCGAGCTGAGGCGCATGCCCTGCGGCAAATCGCGGTGTGTCTGTCGCCCCATCGCCGGCATCCAGGAGTTTGAGGTATGAATCCCCTTCTCCGAGTGCTGGGACTGGGGCTGCTGGAGGGGAGGAGAATAAGACAAACCCAGCACCCAGTCCGGCCTGGTAGCACCAACTTGCAACAGTTCTCCTGAGTCCGCCGCAGCCCCGGACTCTGGACAATTCCTCCACCCCAGCCCTGCACCCTCATCACTGCATCCTGACCCGTCTTCACCCCCTGCACCCCCATCCCCACATCCCTCCCCATCCCAACCCCCCTGCACCCCCATTACTGCATCCTTCCAATCCTTCCATCACTGCATTCTTCCCTGTCCCAACCCTCCTGCACCCCCATCCTCCCAATCACTGCATCCCTCTCCGTCCCCCCATCACTGCATTTCTCCCTGTCCCAATCCTTCTGCACCCCCATCCCCCCATCACTGCATCTCTCCCTGTCCCAACCACCTGCACCCTCATCCCTCTCCATACCTTATTGCACTCCCATTATGTCCCTATACACCCCTGTGCCCCCCACATGCTCATGCACCTGTAGCCTTCTGCCTCCTGCTGCATCCCCATCCACCTAACATGTCTCTCTCCTTCACTGCCCCCTCTCACCCTCACCCTGGCCTCTTTCCCTCCCATCCTCTCTCCTCCTCACCCCCTCACACCTTTTCCTCTCCAGCCCACCCTCCTCCCTTCCCGGTTGGGTGATTTAAGCAGCCACTGGAACAGTGGAGTCCTCCCGGGTACCATCATAATCAGAGAGAAAAAATAAAAAGGCAATAAAGCCAGACAATGAAACTCAGCCAGCAGCCCAGGGCCCAGGCAGAGCAGACGCCCCTCAGTGCCAGGCAGCCAGCCTCCAGCCCCTTCACTTCAGGCCCAATCTTCATGCCCTGCAGCCCTCTGAGCAAGGGGCCCACGGGCACAGGAAGTCTCCTGCACCTATGAGGACCAGGTGTCCAGTTACCATCTCCCACATTCTAACTGTTGAAGCTCCTGACCTTCTCCTGGTGCCTGTTTGGGCCTTGCAGTGAAAATGAACCCGTGAGCAAGGGTGGGGGAGAGCAAGTGATGGACGGGGAGGGGATGGAGTGAGCAGGGGGCAGAGCTTCAGGGAAGGGACAGGGCAGGGGGCAAGGCAAGGGTGTTCAGTTTTCTGGAATTAGAAAGTTGGCAACTCTATTTAAAACATCTCCCTTTTAATACATCTTAGTTGGTGAGGCTGGAGCTCTTTAACTAGTTTGGCACAGCCAGATGGATATTGCATACGTACAGCTGATGAGACAGATGGATACTGCATGTCTAGACAGTCAGACAGCACATGCAAAAGATACATATGTTGCACATATCCATATGGCATCCATCCGTATATAGACAGAGACACCGTATAGATTCTCCAAGTAGGGCCAATCTTGGGTCTGCGATGGTAGTTTTGTAACAGGAAGCCAGCAGATCTGGTTGCTGGAGGATCTCTCCTGTGTAGCAGAATCTTTGGCTGGCATACAGCCACACAGCGGTTCATAACGCAGCTGGAGTTAGCAACATTTTTCCAATGAACCTTTAATCCTAAAAAAACAAAAAAAAATGCAGATTTATGACACCAAAACATTTCATTAATTCATGTCAATTTCACCAAAATGTTTTGAGAGGAGGGATCCCTAACAAAAATTACCCCCCAAAAATGGAAATATTTAGCCAAAACAGCCTTTTGTTTCAAATTTTTCTTTAATTTAATATTTTTTTAAATGATTTACAAATGCCCAAAATCAGAAGTAAGCATTTTACTTTGGGTCAAACAAAATATTTCATTGTCCACCCTAAACCACATTTTTATTTATTTTTTGATTTGCTGATTTTTAATTAAAAAAATCATTTTTTGTTCAACCTGAAACCAACATTTGTTTTTGAGGTTTTTGAACAGCCAGCACACCCACAAGTCCATGATTTGCCCAACTCGAAATGCAGCTCCCATCCCAGCCACCAATGAACAGGGTGCATCCAGAGGAAAAGAGGTGCAGGTACTTTATCCCTGCTTCTGGATGCTCTCCAGGCCTAGATACTCGGGTAAGGAATCTGCTCCTGAGACATCTTTTTTGTAGCACAGCTTCTTGTTACATTGCATTATTTTTATATTATCGCTTGTTCATGGTTTACAAATGCCAATGTATAAAAATAACTCCAATACAGCATTAGGGGAACTTCTTAGCCACTCAGGTATAAATCTGAAGTAACTCCAGTGATATCTCTCTTTTACAGTAACTGAGGGCACACTGTGGCCCAGTGTTTAAAAATAAATTGCCAAAGCTGGAATCCGTTTGGTTGTGCCTGGCTTCTCCCCTCCACGGACGCTCTGTGTCTAGCGGAGCAGCTCAGAAGTAGCTCATCTGTTGCATTTATAGATTTGACCTGTGAACGCAGCTAGGAGAGGTTACACAGTGTGTCATCACTGGGGCCAAAGAAGGAGGCAAAACTCTTTTTCTTTTTCATTTATTGACACCAATGACTTGATCCCACTTCATTGTGAGTTCGGGCACAAACAGCAAGTGTCAAAAACTGGTCAAGACACTTTATTAATATTTGCTGGTCATGATCTTATTATTCAAGCAGAGAATGAGAAGAAAGCTAGCAGCCATGCTAACCTCTTCAGCAGGGAGTCCAGAGCTGCAGTGATATAAGGCATTGTCTATTGACAGACTAGCCTTGGTCACTAAAGCCTTAAGAGATTTCAGACATCCCAAAGTGATTTGTAACCTTAACAAAAGCAGAGACTGAGACGCAGGAGTGCAGAGCCAGGGCAGCAGCATTAGATATATTGCTTTAAAACCAGGTACGCAGTATCCATCCCTTCTTGCTATGGATTTGGATTTTGCTTTTCACTGGCAGAGTGTAGCCCCAGCTCCCAAATATCCTTTTCTGTTCATCCGGATGACAGTGACTAATTGTTCAGCCCCTAAACCATTATTAAAACAAATCACCCAGTGCTTCCAGGAGTGGACGCAGACAACAGTCGGCCCCCTAGGAGGTTAACACTTCTGGAAACAGGCTGAGCTGTCTGCCCCAAAGGAGACAGAAGGACTGTGTGGAATCATTGCCACTAGCAGAGCTTAACTGACAACAGTCATTTTTACTTTGATCCCACGTGTCAGCTGGTGTGCAGAGCAAGCCTGCTACAAGGAAATAATGAGATGGCAGCTACTCCTCAACCTAACCTGTGGCCCCGCTCTGGATCTAGGAACCATGCCAGCTTCCTTCACATCGCTGCTTGCAAAAAGCATTCTGGCAAAAAGATCTAGCAATACCTGTCCCTTTATAACAACAACATTCCTGGTCCTGATGCACGGAGCTTGGGCCAAAGCTTGGTTTGCATGATGCACTGCATGAGATCAGCTGCAATGGAGCTCTGGCAATGGATTGACAGACAATGTACGTTCCAGGGTGCATGGACGAAATTGCTATGTGAAAGCTGGCGAAGGCACTGTTAGAGAATGGATAGATTGACTGCAGTGAGTGTCTCTAAATATGGCCCAATGTTTATTGTATCTCAGAAACGCTCAGTTTACAAGTATAAAGAGGGTGATTATTTTCTACCTGCCAACCCGGCAAACTCAGCATGAGTTCTCAAGCCTTGTCTATACTAGGAAAATTACCCAGAGTTGACAACAGGCAGCTGCTACACTAGTATTGCTTGACTCAATTGCTAGTGTAGACGTGCGCTGCCATTTGTGTGTTCAAACCTCAGGCTCCCGTCTTCTGAAATGGTGCTGAGCAGCTTGGCCTCGTTCACACTGGTAGCTAACACAGGTTCAGCTGCACCTGTTGCAGCTTCCATTGTCAGCAAGGCCCAATTTTCCCATTGCAGGTCAGTATCAAGTTCTGGTTTTTCCTCCTCACTTATCATCGCCTATAACAAAGCCCAGGCTGCTCAGACTAGGCCCTCAGAGGCACTTGGGCAGTACCACTGTCTGACCTAGGTTGGTACAGGTGTAACTGGCTGGAGCATAGCAGTTATGTCCACTGAGATGCCAGGAAGGAAGGGAAAGCTGCTCTCTCCCCCACAGAGGTGTTGAACAGAGCTGGTCACGAATTTTTGGTTGAAATGACTGAGCCTTGTGGAGCATCACAGGAGCCACATGACTGTACCTGCTTCATGTGAGATGGTAGCCTGGCCTGGGAGCTCAGCCCACAGGGGAGAATGGAGGCATGAGGCACCTGAACTACAAATTCCATGAGGCCAGGTGGCACCGTTGGCTGTTCAATACTGAACTGACCAGAAATGAATAATGCAGCAATATCTTTTATTGGACCAACTCAGAGCTCTTCTTTAGTACCATTCAAAGTAGAGTGGTATCTACCTTAACTAGTCCCTTATGCTTGTGCTAAACAATTTGTTCTACCTGGCATTTTGCAGTGATGCTGGGAATTCCTTTCCCAGACCCCAGGAAGGGCTCTGTATATCTCAAAAGCTTGTCTCTGTCACCAATGGAAATTAGTCCAATAAAAGATATTACCTCCCCTACCTTGTCTCGCTAATATCCTGGGATCGACACAGCTGCAATTACACTTCATAGTTCCTGTTCGCTTCAAGAAACTGAAACATTTTGATTTGAGAATGTCAAAACAAAACATTTCAACATTTCCGAATTGGTATTTTGGGAACTTTTTAATTGCACAAAAAATGTCAATATTTCAGCTTTTTGGCCCGATTCAGTACAAAAAGAAACGGTGAAATATCAGAATTTCCTACGGGATGGCAATTCCAGCTCTCACATTGAATAAGCAGTACTAAAAGCATTACAGACAGCAGCTCTGACTCCTAGTGCACACACAAACAGCAGATCTGATAAGTAAGAAGGTGCTGTTTTAACACTGTCATATTTCAGAGCAGAATCACTTTTGAGCAGCCATGTGTGCTGCTGTCAATGGATTGTTTTATTCAAGAATTAAAGGAACAAAGAGAAAATGAAATATCTCACAAGCACTTGTATACAAACAATCCTCAGAGCCTGATTTGTCCCTGGGGTTCTGCTCACTGAAACTAGGGCAAGGAAAGTTTTGTGCTCAAAGAGTGATTTGTATATGAGAGAGGAAAACTGCCACTAAGCAAATAGAGCTGTTGCTGATGTAAGCAGAGTCAGGATGAGCTCTACCTTGACATCTGGTGGTGAATTATGGGGAGTGTGGAAAGGAATTGCAGGTATTTGCAATGGCACACCCACCCCACCTAGCATAACCATCCCAGGCTGCAGTGGGTTATTTTGACAGCTCTGGGATCCCCAATTTCTTTGTTATTGGGATAGGAGGAATAAAGTGTTGTCACCCTGATTATGTGAATGAGGAACTATGAGACTGCTTTATGACAGAGATGTCTCACTATCAATTAAGTAGCACTTGCTAGACAAGGGACATGGGTGCCAAAACCCAGTGAATTGAGAGAGATTGGGATTGGTGTGTATATCTGATGGTACCCCTGTCCCCCCGGGCCTGGAACACCAATTGCGCATCCTCCTCTCTCCACTCTTGAAGAGTAGAGCTAATTTTGAATCCATTAGGAGTCCATCTAGAGGCTTCTGAGCTGAATTCACGTTGGGCCAATGGTGCACCAGCACTGGGGCTCCCCTACTACAAGCTGAAATCACTAAAAGAGCTAAGCTTACTGAGCTGAGATCACTGAGTGCTGTGTTAACTAGTGGGGGAGCCTGAAGATCTATTGCTAAGCGGCTGGCAGAATGGAGCAGTTTGCAGCATGTTGGAGCAGCTCATGGAACAGTGAGCAGAGTGGAGTGGTTTGTGGGGATGGTTGGAGGAGCGGCACAGCTGGTGGAGTGGAGTCGATCATGGTGAAGGCTGCAGCAGAACTCCACGGAGAGGAGGAGTAGTTGGCCCCTGGCCTGCATAAGGTGCTCCTTAACACCCTGTGTATACCCCACCCCCCTGCCATTTCCACCCAGGCTGGGGGCGGGAAAACTCTGCAGATAAACTTTTGAACTCTGAGGTGGCACTGACCAGAGACAGAGACTTTTGGGGTGATTAGACTTAAGACCCTAAGGGGGAAAGGACATTGCCAAACGTACTTGGAGGTGGGTTTTTTGCTTATGGTTTGTGTATAATCCTGTTTGTGGTGTTTCTCCAATGTGATGCCGCATTGTTTCCCTCCTTTATTAAAAGGATTTTGCTACACTCGGACTCTGTGCTTGCGAGAGGGGAAGTATTGCCTCCTAGAGCTGCCCGGGGGGTGGTATGTAATCGTCCCAGGTCACTGGATGGGGGCGCAAGCCAGTTATGCACTGTGTTATTGAAACGGAACCCCTGGATCCTGAACCTGGCCCTTGTTTCTGCCAACTCAGAGGGGCAGAAGGGTACACTGACATTTGTATTCGGCTGTTATGGAGAGAAAATTCATAGCCAGTATCTGTTAAATCCCAACATACAGAAATTAACATAAGAGCTCTGTGGGAGGGGTTGATGGTTGCACTGCTTTCCCTTTCTAAAGAAGGCCTTAATCAGGCTGAAGAGTTCATCTAGAATTTAATCCTGTGCTCTCTAGCATGGTACAAGACAGAGGACATGCACAGACAAAGACCCAGTGAAGAGGCTAGATCTGGATAGAGAGGAGTGTCATAACAAGTGTGATGGGGCAAGGCCAGATGGCTACAGTAAAGAACTGAGAAACAGATATGTTAGCCCCAGGCTAAACAAATCCCTAGTACCATGGTAACCAAATGGCAGTTGCTCCAGGTTAATCAAAGCACCTGGGGCCAATTAAGATCTTTCTAGAAGGCAGTGGAGATAGCTACATTGATTAGAACAGCTGCAGCCAATAAAGACAGGTTAATCAGGGCACCTGGGTTTAAAAATGAGCTCACTTCAGTCAGATGGGGGAGGAGCCAGAGGAGAGGAAGTGCGTGTGAGGAGCTGGGAGCAAGAGGTGCAAGGAGCTGAGACTGAGAGGGTGTGCTGCTGGAGGACTGAGGAATTATCAGACAATCAAGCATTATCAGACACCAGGAGGAAGGTCCTGTGGTGAGGATAAAGAAGGTGTTTGGAGGAGGCCATGGGGAAGTAGCCCAGGGAGTTGCAGCTGTCATGCAACTGTTACAGGAGGCACTATAGGCAGCTGCAATCCACAGGACCCTGGGCTGGAACCCAGAGTAGAGGGTGGGCCCGGGTTCCCCCCAAACCTCGCAACTCCTGATCAGACACAGGAAGAGTTGACCCAGACTGTGGGTTCCACCAGAGGGGAAGATCACTGAGGTGAACAAATCTGCCAATAAGCGCAGGACCCACCAAGGTAAAGGAGGAACTTTGTCACACAAGCTCTTTACTCCTCTCTTCACATTCACTTTGAACTGTTGTCTCCTACCTGTGCAAGTTATAGCAGAGCAATGCTATAAGCAATGTAATTTATGTAAATAAAATACATTATGCAAATATGTCCTCGCAGCTTAGAATTTTGTTCTTTTATAGTTAACAGGCACAAGTCTCATTCTCCCCTGGAATAGACAGAATGGTTATGTTTATGCTCTAAAATACTTCTGCTGCTTCTCTTCTCTTTGAAGGAGAAAAAAAATTCCCATATGAAATATTTACACACACATTTTCTTTTTAAAAAATCCCTTTGCTTAAATTTTAATTGTTTGCACATCATCTTCAGTTGCTCAATAGGATCTGAATAATAAAAGTGATGCAGAAAAAATCCATGTATGCATTATACATTCATTCCCAACAGAGGATCTGTGCTTTCATCTTATTAATGCTAAACTGAATTATTCAATTAATTTAAACATATTTGTGAGCTCCATTCCCTGATTCATCTTTTGTAAGACCAGGAGCCACAGAATCCATTGATTGAATTCCTTTCTTTGGCAGTTAGTAAAGAAATGTGTATGTTCTTTAATACTATTTGTTAAACATTTCCAGTCCAGGATAAGTAACAATGAGCTGCCATTAAAATACTACTAGGAAACAATAAAAGCTGCTCTGCCCAGGATGTGAAAGAGTTCAGGCTTACTGTTTGGAGAGACCCCAGATGGGAGAGAAATCTGCTGGTGAAAATGTAGCAATTCATTGCCATGTGTATTTTATGGACTTGATTCTCTGCTGCTAGGCACCTTGCCTTGTCATTGGCACCTGTGCAAAGTGGGGATAAAATGTTGCCCCTGGTGTAAGGGAGGGGAGAAGTCTAATTTGCTTTGGTGCAAGTGATGATGCAAGGTGTAGGGAAGTGGAGAATTGGGAACTACATCTATACAGTTCATAGAATCGTAGAATATCAGGATTGGAAGGGACCTCAGGAGGTCATCTAGTCCAACCCCCTGCTCAAAGCAGGACCAATTCCCAACTAAATCATCCCAGCCAGGACTTTGTCAAGCCTGACTTTAAAAACATCTAAAGAAGGAGATTCCACCACCTCCCTAGGGAACCCATTCCAGTGCTTCACCATCCTCCTAGTGAAACAGTGTTTCCTAATATCCAACCTAGACCTCCCCGACTGTAACTTGAGACCATTACTCCTTGTTCTGTCATCAGATACCACTGAGAACAGTCTAGATCCATCCTCTTTGGAACCCCCTTTCAGGTAGTTGAAAGCAGCTATCAAATCCCCCCTCATTCTTCTCTTCTGCAGACTAAACAATCCCAGTTCCATCAGCCTCTCCTCATAAGTCATGTGCTCCAGCCCCCTAATGATTTTTGTTACCCTCTGCTGGACTCTTTCCAATTTTTCCACATCCTTCTTGTAGTGTGGGGCCCAAAACTGGACACAGTACTCTAGATGAGGCCTCACCAATGTTGAACAGAGGGGAATGATCACGTCCCTCGATCTGCTGGCAATGCCCCTACTTATACTGCCCAAAATGCCATTATGGCAGATGTCACCAATTGGTGCTGTTACACAGACTTCCACGTTCTTTATTCTTCATGCGTGAGCAAATCTTCAGTCTCAGGAAGACATGCTGGGTAATGTTAGTTTTGGGTTATGCAAAGTTGTGCAAAGTTGGTTTAGGCCATGGTCCTCAGAGTGGGAGCTTTATAAGCAACGGCAGAGTTAGCTGTCTGCAGTGGTCTCTGATTAGGGTCAATTCTGGAGGCAGAACTGTTTCCTGGGGACAGGCATTGGGTCGAGATTCTTGGAGGAAAGGATTGCCAGCAGGCTGTGAGATGACCAGGACTGGGGTGTGTACACAAATAAAGCAAGTTACATTTAGATTCCACCCAGAGTCCATGTCATTGATTGCCTTTGCACTGGAAGATGAGCTTTAAAGGTGCTAGATATAGACTACCAGAAGATATAGGGGCAAGAATAGGCAATTTGTGATGGAAGAAAGGGCAACAATATAAAGAAAAGATGAAAAAGAGAAGGATTAAGAATATAGTTCATCTTTATGATCTGCATCCTGAACTTCAAAATGAGGTCTAAGGGTAATCTAATTTGGTATCACTTTTCCTTAGTGAGGGAGGGAGAAATTCCCTGTCATCTTACTCTTCTTGATCTTCATTACACTCCCCTCTGTCTTGGGGCTTGCTTTTCAGAAATGCTAAGCACCAACAACTCCAGCTGAAGCCAATGGGAGCTGCCAATGTTCCCTCCATGCCTCTGAAAAGCAAGCCCAAGGTGTTTACCTAACAGTCAGTTAATCAATGGCATTTCAACTAGCTAAGTGCAATATTGGTCTCCTTCGCATGCTAATTACCAGTCTCCCTGCACTCTTTTTGAATGGCATCCATCAAAAACCCCTAACGCTTCTGCAAAAAAAAATACTAATGCAAATGGTGTTTTTCATTCCATGTTGTTTTTCACAAATAGGCCTTAAGAGATAATATTAGTGTTCTGATCCTCTAATGCATTCGCCTCAATAAATAGAGTGCAGAAAAACATCTTTAAAAGGCTCTATATCCATTAAGAAGGAAATAATGTTTCAAAATTGCCATAATTCTGGTAATAGTCACTTATTATTTGACAATGTGGTTGATTTAGTGGCCTGTTGTTCTTGCTTGGGCTGATTTTGTTCCGATGTTGCATCTGCAATATTTTTGGGGTATACCCCCAGATCCACGAGAGGCAAAACACCCATCAAAAGCCTGAGCAGTTGGCACAGCAGTTAGTGCCCTTTTACAACCACTCCTCAATGTACCAGGAACAGCTGTCCATTTAAAAAGTCAGTTTGCCTGCAGGTACCACACGGTCACCACAGTTATTTTCTCTAAGAAGAGGAGAGAAAAATGGTGCTATATCAGATACCACTGTGTTGTAAGTGTTGGCAAAGGGTGACTTTTCCATTGAGACTCCATTGGGAGTCAGTCTAAAAGCTGGTTTTGAGTATTTTACAGCCTGGCTACCTCTAGAGTGGATTGTTGCAACAGAAGCAGAGAAATTAGAGATAAAAAAGACCTATGGGAAGAGTTGGTGAAAATTGACTTTTGAAGGATTTTTTACCAGAAAATTCATCCTAGGAGAGTGTTATTCACTATACATTTATCATTGTTCTTATTCCAGAAGTTTGTCACTAAATCATGGAGCAGAGATAACAACATATGACCTAGACAATAGACACTCCATGAACAACATGGTCAGAGTAAACAGTTCATAGTCAGAAAATTATTACTCCAAACTCTTTGGCTAATGCATACAAATAATGGATACACTCAAAGAAAATTCAGATGGATTCCTGAATGGCTTGCTAACTAAAAAGCTAAATATGAAACAAACATTACTCATAGCAAATAGGTCACCCTATTAGCTCATCTAACCCATTGCATGGAAGCCAGTGCAGAATATTTTCTAGTTCTTTGTGCATTCTAGTTTGGAATGACCCAAATCTTGCACCCTTGGGAGAACCTTCCCTATCCCTAGCTTTCTCGACTTATCTTTTATCACATTATTCTTTCTTCTAATCCCTCGTGGCCTACACACCCTAAACACTTTGCATTTCTCCTTTGTGTTGGCACTCTTCAGATATCTGTAGATGAGAACCACGTCTCCTCCTGTATCTGTCAAATACATAATAGATTCAACTCCTTTTATCTTTCCTCCAGAAGCCAGTATCTCCAGTCTCTAAATATTTTTGAGTCTTTGCTGAACTCTATCCAATTTGTCTCCATCTCTGTAGTGTTTAAGGGCCGAGAACTGAATTATGTAGGCTCGCTGTAAGAAAGTCATTTCAACCAGCTGACAATTTTGAGACTCACTGGTTAATGTAATTCATTCATTTGTTAAGAGTTTGATCACTGGAATGGCCCATTGAAAAACACAACTTGCTTCTGCAACGGTCCATGAGGAAGGGCAGCACAGAGTTTTGCTCCAGTCTACAAACAAATAAAAGATCTTTCACTTCTCAGAATTCTTGGATGAACCAGAGAAAGAATTTTGGAAAAAAAAAAAAAGACACAACAGACCTTTCCAATACAACTGCACACAGATAAAGAAGAGCAGCACCACCCTACACAGGCACAAATTAGGACAAAAAGTTTCCTCTGTTGGGCAGTACTTGTTGTAGTGCTGCTAAAGTTGGCAAATGCTGGATGGGATTTTCAGAAGTGCATGGCATTGGCCTAACCCTGCTCCCAGTAATGTCAGTGAAGCTCCCATTGACTTCAGTGGACGCAGAGTTGGGCCAGCGCTTTTTGAAGATGCCCCAACAATGGGGAAATTGAGAGGACAGGACCATCAGCCAGTCAAAACAGAGGCAGCAGGATTAACGTGGACAGGGGAGAGAAACAAAGAAAGCACAGGAGCCTTTCTGGCTCAGGTGGACTGCTGGCTGCAGGCGGGAAGGGGGTCAGGGTACATGTGTGCAGGAGGTCGTAGCATACTTGTACCCTGGGCTCTCCTGGCTGATACAGGAGAAGGTTCTGATCCAATCTAAACCTGGCAGAATAACACAAGCCCTTAAGGAATTGTCTCTGTGGCTGTGTGCACGTATGCTTTGGAGCCCGACAAGAAGGAATCCGCTAACCAGGAATAAAGGCACAGTGAGGCATCATCTCTGCACCTCTCTTGCTGGAGCCCGCCACATTTGTATCCATCACTTCATGAAGCTGCCATCCATTCCTCCTCCACATATGCCCCTTCCCTAGCAACCTGCATATTATCCGCAAGACGGGCTCACAAATCATTGGGCAGGGGCATCAAATACACCCCAACCAACCATGGTGTCACCATTGGGGCAGTTCTCCGGTCTGCGTTATACAGGTGATTATAATGGTCCCTTCTGGCCTTAGAATCTATGAATCCATGAACCTGTGATGCACAATGCCTGTGGAATGGTTGCTGTTCAGTGGCACTTTAACAGGGTGGCCCTGCCTCTTTAAGCACCAGCCAGCCCTGTTCAGAGATGGAGCCCCCTTTGAGAACAGTTGTTGGGTTGAGTGGAAAGGGATGATCAGAGCCAGCAGGCAAAGGGTCAAGTGCTTGGCTGATAAGCACTTGATTCCTATAGGGACTCCCAGAACTCCATCTGAGGAGGGCAGCTATGAGAAGCAGACTGGCTCTGCAGTAGGGGGCTCCCACACAGACTGGATAGTAGGACTGCAGAAGATCTGTCAGAAGCAGCAAGACATTGTTAGGGTAGCCCTGGGTCAGGGAAATTGTTTAGCTGTTGGATTTATGTTGGAGTGTTTTATTCTGGGCTGTGCTGAAGGTTGTCAGTGCCACCGATGAGTGGCCCCCACTGAGGCATGGTGACAGCATATATAGAGCATTCACGATAAACATCCTTCAGCCAAGTACCGAGCAGCCAGCTAGTGTGCTATATATTTACACCCCAGCGTGCCACGTACTAACTCTCTGTTTAGCCAAACCCTAACATCTAGACAGGTTCAGGCACCAGCCAATCATGCATTTATAGTGCATCAGACAAAATGTCTGTGCAACTCAACTCCCTGTGAGTTCCTGAATTGTTTGTGTCTTTGCCTTGTTCTCTCCCTAGTTTTCACTTCTCCCGATCCCTGGATGTGTCTTTACCTGCTGAGTAGTTTTTCTATTATTTATCCTTTATAAATGTTTGTTTTCTCTAAAATCTTCTCTCCTCAAGACGTTTTCCTTTTCTGATGGGTTATTTTTAACCTTCTGCAGATGCTTTGCTCTTGTTTACTGAAATAAAAACTTCAAAACAGAAACCAAAAATTACAGTTGCAACCCGAAGGAATCACAGCTATAAAAAGAGACCATCCAACCCCCCTCCACTCTAGACTAGGTACCAGATTAACATCCTTGTTTTCAGGGCAACAAGGCTTTCCTGCCTCCCATGGACAAATAGCTTGAACTAAAGTTTCAGGTGTGTCATTCTGTGCCTGAAGACAGACCAAACAGTATAAAAGCACTGCATCAACAATTGCCAGGGTCTCAAAAGAAAACCTACATGGTAAATTTCTCTCCTTCCTTATCAAGGCAGATGCTGAGTCCTCTGCTGCCTGAAAAAGTCCCAAATCCAACCGTCCATAAGCCTGGCCATGCAACAGTGGAACTCTTACATTTTGAAGCCAACAAATCTCAACTGTGGATGTTAAAGGAGCAGTATAATAAAGTGCTTTGGATATGCATCTTAAAAGCAAATAGTATCTAAGAGAAATCCTGCTTGGCTGATGTAGGGAAAAATACCTTGCTTTTTTCCCCACCAGTTTCCCTATTTCCTACTAATGCTGGAAAATGAGTGGCCCAGCCTCTGCCCCCACTCACGTGAACCCAATGAAAATTGAAGAACAAAAACAAAACAGAAGTAAGAAAGCTTCAGGGCAGCCCATACCAAAGCCCCTATTTTTACTGGAAAGTAGACTCTTCTTCTCTTCACAAGGTTACGTTTATTGACCCAGAGTATCTGAAGAAATCTGACCAACAATGAACTAGGGGGAGGATATGCATCTACCATATAAATGCAAAGAGGTAATGGGAATGTTTAATTAACATCACCCCTTCTGCTGACATCAGGGTCCATCTCTTCCACCTTATGCCCCACAGGAGGCAAACCACTTCTCCCAGTTCAATGAGACTACTGAATCACTGCTGAAGGGGAGTCCCAAAATGTCTCTAATCCCAGGAGGGCTCATCACAATCTGTAACTCCTCCAGAAGAACACAAGAGCACCCTGAAATCCCCACCCACAAAACCTTGCTCTTTTTCATGTTAATCATTACTTTGGCTGCTGCTGAATAGTTATGTAAAGCACCAAACAATATATCCCTGTCTTCTGTCCAGCCCACCAGCACTGCAATATCATCGCTTTGGGTAAAACTTTTCATTGACCCAGTGAAATTCCTCTCCCCCTTGAGCCTCATATTTAAGCCCTGAAATCCCATTACCCCACACTGCCCACAGTCAAGGGTCCATAGCAAATACTACAACAATGGACCCAGGGGACAAACTTGCCTTGCTCCAGAATGTATCTGCAGCTTCACCCCTCTACCTGTTTCCTAGTGGGATACATAGTGCCCAACATGGGACAGCCACAGCCAGCTAATGAACAGGGGGGATACCATGCTAAGACAGGGGCAACTATCAGCAAAGCCAAAACATAATGCTGCCAGTCTTCCTGTCTCCCAATTTCAAATGCTTCCCACGAGCTTCACAAAGTGATGCCACTGTGTGACCTTTAACTGCTTTAGACTGACTGGCATGCAGTCATATCCCTGCTGTTTCCCACACTCTTGGCTAGAACAGAAGTCAAAATTTTGTAACCCATGTTCCAAAGGGAAATAGGCCTCCCCTTCCTGACATCTTCCAAATCCCATTTCTGCTCCCAATGTGCCTGTGGTCACAGCATCACTGAAATCACAAGAGCACCATAGAGAGGGGATCCATGAACCTCTGATCAAATTCTACTGTCAAACCATCCACCTCTGGGGAAGTTGTCTACTTCAGCAACAAGATAACTGCCTGAACCTCCATCTCCACTACTGGTCTCACAGGCGAGTACTAATCCTCCTCTGCCAATATGGGGAAAAGTGCAGTACTACCCCAACACTGCACCTCTTTTCCCTAGAAAAGAGGGATGGTATGTCTCTGAAAGAGCTCGCTGTAATATTCCTGACCTAATGTCCGCCTGCCAGCAGGGTGTGGACCCACCCAGTGCTGAGATCCTGTAACCCCATCATATCCCACTTCAGTCTCATTTCCTTACATCCTGCACATATATTACAGGAGGCTGCCCCACCTTTTGTCCTAAAATCCTTTGCTAATTTAGCAGATTCCAGCTTTCTTCTGTGGCACTGAACCATTTCTGTCTTACTTCTTCTAAGATCCTTATTTCTATGCATGCCCGCCGGCTTGCAGTCAACTATGAAGATCTCTCAAATGATTCTGTAGTGCAAAATACTGTTTGTAATCAGATGCATACAGATGTCCTGAAAAAGAATGTTGAGAGATCACCAGACTCCCCTTTGTCAGTTCTTATCATTCCATCTGATATGTGTAAAACTTCCAAACTGTTTCTTGTTCCATAAATATGTTTCAACCTTTCTAATTGCCAATGCATTATTAAGGAAGCAAGTATTTCGTTTCCAATAATCACAGCCAAAAGGTCACTGTTCCCTACTCCCTGAGCTCAAATTGGACCAACAGAGGTTAGAAAATTCTACGAGCTGCACTGTCCATCTGTGACCCTAACAGTATTCCCGTGCAAGATGGCGAAGGGCTCACTAGTACCTTGTAGTGAGTTCCAGCAAGCCCAATCAGTTCAGTGCACCCCAGCTCACTAATGTCATAACCTATATCCAAAAGGTATCATGTAAGACACCAACAGAAAGCTAACAACTTACTGATCATTAACATTATTGTATGCTGTATGCACGGAGGACAAATTCAAAATTACAAACAAACTCGGAATTATGTTCCTAAAATGTGTCTGCCAAGCAAGGCTGAAATTACCCCACCTTAGACAAAGGAATGTGGTTCAGCCACCATGAAGGTACTTCCAAGGTACATTAAGAGACAATGGGGATGCAAATTACATCAGGACCATCATGATGGTGGGGGGAGGGGAGGAGATTGCAGGAACAGATCAATTTCCATTTAGCAAACACCAGTGCAGGAAGACACCAGCATGAAATTTCCTTCACCAGAAGACTTCACGTCTCCTTCTTCACAGCTTTGGGGTCGGGGGGTAGCCTTCAGAAGAATCATTTCAAAGGGTCACCAGACTAAAATGAAGGGCAGAGAACCCCAAGAGATCTTTCAACCTAAGAAGACAAAGGAATTGTATTGGTGGGAGATCCTGACCAATGGGTGGTCAGCCGTCTTGCTGGAAAGTTGTTTTGTTAAGTCTTAGCTGCTATAAAGTGCTTTTCACTTCATTTTGCTTGTCACCATTTCTAACACTATCCTTTGTACCTGAACTCACTTAAAATCCTACCTCCTTTTGTTAATAACTTGTTTTACTTTTAAGTGAAACCAGCCCAATGCTGTGTTTGATTTAAAGTGAACGTCAGCTCCAGTTAATGTGGCAAGCTGCTGAGTATTGTATCTTTAAAGGAACAAACAAACCTTAATCTCTTTCTGAATGGTCCAGGAGAGGGCTGGACATTGCAGAGCACGCAGTTTGGGGAATATTTGGAAATAGGGCCTGTTGGGGTCACCTTGCCAGGTGTAACTAAGGTGGATGGAGGCTAGAGTGTGGCAGGGATGTAACAATGCTTAAAGACACTCAATGCATGCTCAGATGCTGGCTGGAAGCACCCAGACAATGGAGCTACAGTAGCAGGACATTTTGAGGCACTCAGGGTTACAGGACAGGTGGTGACACAACCCCTCCCGGGTCTGAGCTGCACCCCAGAAAGTGATAACATTGTCTGGTATTGAGGTAGCTTTCATACACACCCTGTCCAATTGTCCACCAGATTCCCTTCTAAAAACATAACTGCCTCCTCCATCCTTAAATGAGCATGCCCAAAGCCATTCTTTAAGTCAGCGGCATCACACACTGCTTGTAAGTGAGTTTCAGCAGCTTGTAACCTTGTAGGTTGCTTCATAGTGACAGTCAATAAAAAAGCAGCAATTTCTCTAAAAAGATCTTTCCTCAGCTTCTAATGGTGTGGGCCATAGATGGTGACACAACAATACCTCACACCCAAATAACAGAAACCAACTATGAAACTTCTCCCTGGCTACAGTTCTACCACCCACTGCACCAATCCTGCATAAGTATAAAACCATTCCACTACCCCAGCGTAAGTATCAGGCCCTGGGGACCAAAAAGATGGGCCCTTCCTCTAGTGTCTCTGAGCTCCAAAAGGTCATATAGGATCTAGTGAGGATCTAGGAAACAAGATTAATCCTGCCTCTCAAAAAACTGCAAGCTCATCTGCCTCCAGCACACACTCAGGAGGGAGCACATGTTCCAAGTTGCAGTTTTCAGTACCATTGAAACACAGGCTCAGGTCTGAGCCATTACAGTATTTGAGACTCCTGTCATGTTGATTGCCTTGTCGTTGCTATGAAACCTGCGACTCATCCCTCTCACTTGCTCTTTCCTTTTCTTTAGCAACTTGTTCCTTGTTGAATGGCTCATTTACTCTCACCTGGGGGGCATCCTGAGTCCCCAGACCTTGACCCTCAACTCTGATCATTCTTTCTGGAGTTGCTCAAACCCAGTATCTCCTGGGTCTCTTTCCCCCAGCGCATATTCTTGTTACACATTCATAGGCTCCTCTCTCTGGTCTCTCATTCACAACAGGGCCAAATACAGAAAACCTGTTACCATTTGAACTGTGGAAATGCTCTGTGGTTAGGTCAGTTGTAGGTCACCCTCAGCTGCTATAATCCCAGCAGGACTTCTTGGATCCTCTTTCCATGTCTGATTTCAAAAAACTTTCCTGCTCCTGAAGTTGAGCCCAACAAAACCTGATTCCCAACTACAGGATCTGCCACAGCCCAGC
Organism: Gopherus evgoodei; assembly: GCF_007399415.2. NCBI lineage: Eukaryota > Metazoa > Chordata > Testudines > Testudinidae > Gopherus > Gopherus evgoodei. The sequence continues at coordinate 142,112,423 of NC_044326.1, forward strand.
AACCCTTCCCTGGTGAAAGGGATTACTGCATAGTCAGTAGTGCCTGTGGATGTTCCTTCCCCAGGTTCTCTTTTTCCTCCCCTCTGCATCTCCAATAGTCTTCCCCAAATTCCAAGTGCTAATGTCCCTACCTGTATCATCCTGGATCTCAACAGTTCCCACTCCCTCACCTGACTCCTTCCCAATCTCATATCAGTAAAGGACAAAGTCAGTCCTTCCCCCCCGCCCCCAAACAGAAAGGCCCGAGCACTCAAAACAGAGCTTTCATCAGTCCTCAAGGGGTTAAGTGGAATCCTCCAACCCGTTGGCTCAGAGAAGGAGGAAGGGTCCTTGCGAGGCTGGGAATGATGTCTTTTCTATTGTGCCATGTCTCTGGGCACCGCCGATAAACAAATCCATTTCCCCCCACATGTGTTGAAACTAATGAAGTCCCTCCAGTCCTCAGTCTGGTATGCACTAGACCCACACACATGCACTTCCTCAAAACACAGCCCCCACTCAAATGCTCTGCAGAGCCGTTGGTAAAACAATTGCCTGGCTGCCCAGACTACCTACTCTTCCAGGGATACCTGAGTAACCCTGCTCAGAACCTAAATAAATTATACTGGGGAGACATTGCACTGTATTATTAACTTGGAGGAGTTCAATGGTGCCCTTAAATTCACCCTTCCAAATGCAAAATCAATCAAACAAATTATAGGCTGCAACTTTTTAGAGTAACATGAAACCCAGTGCAGAACACCCACTTTGAGTATGTTTTCACTGAGGAAGAAAAGAGTCACAAGCTTAAGAGCAGGTTGGAATTAAAAAATTGCTACTATATTGTCCCAATTCCTTGTTCCCTTCCTAATGCCAAACCTCTCCCAGAAAAATTCCCCTTCTCTGTTAGAGGAAAAGCTCCCAGGCAGCCTCTCCTGCCAGGCTCGTGTATCACAGCTTAAGGGTTTTAACAAGAGTCCAACAACATAATCTCTCTTGGACATTTGACCATGTCCCCCAGGCCATGTAGTCAAGCCGCAGGGCATCCTAGGGCAACGCTTCCATTGTGAGGCGTCTTCCCCAGAAACCTGATCCTGACTGGCTGGGACTGCAGCTGGGATTTCTTCCTAGGCCTCCTCCTTCCTTACTGTCACTGTTCCTCAGTCACACCAGGCTTTTGTGCTCCCTCCTCAGCCCTGGGGCTTCCCTTTGTGCTGCTGCGAACCTCAAGGGCAAGGGAAACAACAGATCCATCTTCACGTTTTCAAAAATGCCTCTTTGGGGCCACTTTTCCCTGTGGTCAGCTCCCCACTGCCTCCTTACTAATCCCCTGAGTGGTGTCCTTAGAGCAAACGGAGCCCACAGAGGTGACCACAGTACTACCCCTTCCTCCACACACAGGTGTGCCTGCTAACCTGCCTGTTACCCCCCATGTCTGATACAGCCCAACTGGCAAAGCTCCCTGTATCCCCCAAGCCCTAAGCAGAGTCTGAAACAGAGGCCACGCCCTGCTAAACATTTCCCAGTTCTACCCCTTCCATTCCAGGGGCTGCCCCTGGCAGCTGCTCCCAAACAGCAGGGAGCTGCAAAGCAAAGGCTTTTTTCCCTTTGAACACCTACTCCTACATACAGTCTGTCCCTTCACCCCAAATCCTTCCACGCAGTTCCCACATCAACTGCCCCACTCAAACCCCAGCCACCAGAGGAGCAAGACTCAATGTTGTCAACAGTGCCACAGGATCCACCAGTCTGTGTACAGTAACTTCGGCATTGTTCTCCCAGCAAACTGACCCTTCTACCATCTCAGCCAGACAACTTACTGGAGGGACAAAGCCTCCTTCAGCACCCACCCCCAACTTCGTCCTTTCCCCATATTCCTGTGATGAGAGCGTCTTGAAGGACAGCTAGGCGACAGAGAAAGGTTATGTGCAGGCCTGTGGATAGGCATGGGCTCAGGCCTGGCACAGAGGGTCTGCTAGGCTCTCACTAGTTCCTATGCCTATGCCTGCATTCCCTTCACGGGGACCCTGGGAAAGGACGCGTGGGAGCTGAAGACAGCTGGTTGCCAAATGTGATGAGATACTGAGATAAACATCACTGAAAAACAGGGCTGTGGGATGGAGGAAGGAAAGGACAGGAAGCTGCCACTTTTCCAAACAGTCTCTAATGTGAAACAGGCTCAGACTGAGATTTATGATGAGGTATCAAATAGTGGGGGGAAGGGAGGTTGTTTTGTTTGTAAAGAGAGAGTTTGACAGATGCCTCAGTAAAATGCTGTGGCTCATGCATTGTTACCACCTCTCTCTCTCCACTGGCTTGCAGTTAGTTCTCAATGCCAGAGTCCCAGAGCACCTCATCCCACCAATGAGCTTCATCTCCACGAGGACAAGTGTTAACCACACGTCCTGTATGGGGAGCTTGGGACAGATCAAGCGACCTGCCTAAGGTCACACACGGAGTCCATGGCAAAGCCAGGAATCAGAGCCTGCGTTGAGGCCATGTTTCATGCTTACAAAGCACCCACCAAGTGTGTGGATGGGAAAGGGCATGCCATGCTGTCCTTTATTGCTATAACAGAGCTCCTCAGCTCTGAATACTATTTTAATCAAAGTACCCTTGTGTAAAGCTCCCTATAGGCGGCACTTCAAATAAAACCTTTCTTACTGCACAGCATTGTGTCTTCTATTAAAAAGAGGGCCCTCTAATGAAGGCTGCATGGCCCAGAAGGCTGGATACTTGGGGCAGCCTGAACAGAGGGGCTTAAAAATTTCATGACCATCTGAGTGCTCCTGCCTTTTGTGTAATTGGAAGCTATGCTTAGAATTCACTATCTTGCTAGCCAGCTGCTGTTTTGCCTTGTTTAAATTAAAAATGGATGTGGCACTGGATACTGGGCCTGGTGAAACAGGGCTGCACGTGCATGTTAATGAAACTGCCATGTCTTGAGGTGTCTTCGACATTTATTACCCTGGAGCAGCAAGGTCGATCTGCCTATTAGGTTCTTGCTTAGAGGACGTCAGCCACACTTGTGTGCCCTGGGATTATTCTCCTGCACGATGGGGAAAGAAAGTGGTTGGTCCCTCACAGTAAAAGGTTTGGGGAGTACAATGCCCACTTTACAGATTCAGGATTTGTAAGTATTGGGATGCTCTGTACTTTGGCAGTTCATGCTGGCTCTGGGTATCTAGCTACATGGAGGGCATCAGATGAAATATTGAAAACCCTTTTTTTGTTGCCCTGTATCTCTGCTCAATTTGAGTCATGTTTCCTAGCCGGCTTCTTTAGGGAAACAGCTGAAAGCCAAGATCAAATATATTCAGAATTACAGGCTATGGTATTATCATTCCAGTTCCCTAATGCAATTGTACAACATTGTTGGAATGAGCTTACAGTGCTGATGTTTTGCAGGATACAATAGGAAGATCAAAGGTGGGTTCAGTACTGTAATACAGTATAAACCCTTGCCATTAAGGGAGGAATAATGAGGATAACTCTTGTCAATCTGTTTATTTAGGGGTAAGGCAACAACTCTAAGAAAATCCTCCTTAAATCTATATTTTGGGGCCTGATTCTCTTCTTACACAGGTGTAAATCAGAAGTAATTCCAATGAAATAAATAGGATTGCACCAGTATGAAACTGATGTATAAATATGAGGAGAACCAAGCCCGTTATCAGTAATAAAATACAAAAGACCTTTGAAAAGGGGCATTAGACTGTAAATGGAGATTTTCCCTGTCGCATTTCATCCTTTAACTTTCATGGATAATGAATGGTGCATCGTATTCATATTTTCCCATCCTGAGAGACAAAGCCTGATTTCATTTAAAGAATAGAGCGCCCACCGAGCATTTTCACAGTACTGCAGAGGCCTGGCAGGAGACCCGTGAGAGCACTTTGGGGGAACCAAACATGACAGCTCTACCTAGGCAGAAGAGGCGCTAGCAGAGAGTCAGAACACACCAGCGATCATGCGGTAATACAGTTATCTGAATTAACTCCTTCTGCTTGGGACTGCACGGAACTTAGACTTAAGAGCATGCAGTTGCTGACTCCAGCACCTGCAATGTAATTTATTCAGGACATCTTCAGGCTGGGACGCCGCTTTCTCACTTCCAGGTCATGTTAACCAAATGTCAGCCTGATGCTTCTCTCTCAACTGAATGATGAAATTCAGGGTGTGCCCACAGTCAACTCTGTGCATGCCACAGACTTGCTTTCTTTTACCCCTCAGTTATGGGCGTACACTGTTGGCATGCACCCAGCGGGACGATGGAGGGTCTGTATTTCTGGGGCTGCTGTATGGTTCATCTCGTAGACATCCTGCTGCTGCATGGAGTGGTCCACTCCAAGGCTAGACTCGGGTCGTGCCTGTACTGCAGTCTCAGACCGTGATCGCAGCTTGGGCATACACACCTGAGCTTGCTTCTAATCTAGCTCACTAGGGTACCAGAGCAATGAAATCACTGCAGCATGGACCAGCCACCCCAGTAATTACCCAGCATTCCAGTAGGGCTTGTACAGCCCATCTTGAAGCCCATGTTGCTGCAGCTTCACTGCTGTGACGCCCTCAGATTCCAAAAAACTGGGCTTGGTGAGTATGGCCCAGTGAAAGGACTGGCCTCCAGGGAGAGGGCTTCCCCCACCCAATCCCTTCCATGCCCCCTGGAGCCTGGCTGATTTGGAGGGCTGTCAGTGCTCCTGAGCACAGGGATTGCTGCTGTTACTCTACATGGCTACAGCTGACAAAGCAGTTGGAAGAAGGAGACTGCCTATTTTCAATGTGCCTGAGCCAAGGAAAAGGTGAAATTCCCCAGCTCATACACTGACTGTGCTGGATTTTTAAGTTTGTGTCTTGAGCACCTCCTTGATACCTTCACTGGCCAGTGCTGCCCAGGTTTGGGTAAAGCCCCTGCCCTAGAGACTGCATGGCCCAGACAACAAACCCAAGGAAGAGTGTGAGAGCCGTTCTGCCTCCTGCACTTAGCTCTCGGGAAAGGTCAGTGGAGAGCAATGCAGTGACCTCCACAGAGACATGCAGTGGCTCTTCTGCCACAACTTCCTGTTAGAAAGGTGTTTAAAGGGTAGCAAGTGAGGACTGTAGTGCCCAGACCCAGTTCAGTAGAGCAGAGGCATAGGAAACGAGCCTGCATGCCACACGAGGCAGTCCCAATGCACCCTGACAAAGGGCAGTGACTGTAATGCCGCAGTGTGGCCACCTCTTCACCGCTGAGTAGCAGGAAGTGCTTGGGGCGGGGGGGCTCTAAGCAAAGAGTGGGCATGCCCAGGCTCCACGGTCTGTCTGAGGGGGCTGCTGATGTGCACAGCAGAGGCTCTGGGAGGAACTGGATGTTCCTGGCACTGACCGCTGGAGTAAGAGAGATGGGGCTTGTTGTACTTTACCCCTGCCAGCCCCACTGGGAGCCTTTGCTCACTGCAGTAAAAAACGCATGTCCCGTTTGGAGTATAGCTGCTTCACCTCACCAGCACAGGTAAGCAGGCGGCGGCGAGGAGCAAAGACACACAGAGCTGTGGTTCCCAGACCCAAAACCATCTCACTTCCTTCCCAGACTGCAGAAGGGTTTGGGTTTTATGACGGCTCAGGGACAGATGCTATCTGCTATGCCACCGCCTATGGCCTGAAAGAAAGCGCTCACCCCTGGTTTGGCCTCCTGTGAAATGACTGAGCCCTGACGAACAGAAGCTGGAGATTTCTGCTGTGTCCACCCACACAACTGGCAGCATTCGGAGCAGATCATGATCCCGTCCCAGCAGCTGAACCAAGGATAGGCGTAGGCACAGGATACCCTCTCATCAACTCCCTTTTACCTTCCCTGGCACTTCCACCATAGCCGGCAGAACACATTCCCCCCTTGAGAAACCCTGTCTTCTAAATCATCCCTTTCCTCCCTCCTTCTCCCCTCCTCACTCTCCTTCTCTGCACCTTCTGGTTGTGCCCCTTGGGAAACTTGGCTCTTGTGTGGGAGTTTAGCTGTGGCTTTCATCTCGGGGAGGTCAGCTCGTAGCTGACTTTGCAAACACTTTTCCCTGAGGTAAGGGCTTGTCTCCAAAGCCACCACCAGTTTTGTCACACTTGATTCTGAAGGGACCCCTGGCATGTGAGCCAAAGCTCTCCCTTACTCAGCCTCCTGCAATAGGGAATGAAACTAGTCAGATGGTGACCCAGTCTGCTTAGACCTATGCCTTTCACACTCCAGTGCAAGCCCACTGTTACCCAGGCCTGCAACCCCTAAGTAGGCACACGTCCTCTGAGAACCCTGCCTGCCGATGACAACAGGGTTATGGAAATCTACACATCATGTATTCCGCTACACAAATGGCTGCTGCGGGGAAAAGGGCTGGCAGGGGACACCACGCTGCTAAAAACAGGGAGCGCGTACAGAGCAGTGCAGGGTGTACCCCTTAAGGTTGTGTTGTGTCTCTGATTGCCTAAGCAGTGACCCACCATTGCACTGCTATTTATACCCTACCTGTGCTGGAGGCATGCAGTGCATGTACTCTACACACGGTTAGACAAAGCCAGAGATGCAGAAAAACAAGGTTCAATTCCCAGGGCTACCCTAGGCTTCTTCTGTGACCTTTTGTGCCTCAGTTACCAGTCTGTAAAATGGGAATGAGCATTCTGATTTGTCAAGTTGGACTGAAAGTTCTCTAGGGCAGGAGCTGTCTCTTACTGTGTGCATGTGCAGTGCCTAGCACAATGTGGTCCAGGATCTTGGCTAGGGCCTATAATACCCAGCTGTTAGATTGTACTTTTCATCAATAGATCTCTACGAGTTTTACAATGGTCAGGATTGCTACCCTCATTTTACAGATGGGGAAACTGAGGCACAGAACAGCAAAGTGACTTGGAGAAGGTCACCCAGCAGGCCTGTAGCTAAGCTGGGAATAGACTTTAGGTCTCCTGGGGAAGGGTGTCATTTGCTATTAGACATAGGGGGCTTTTCCCCCCCTTCTCTGACTTTTCATAGGTCTACATACTCCATGATGTCTTCCACTTGTAACCTCACCCTTCCTCCCAGACTTTGCAGGACATACTATAATCACATACAGTTCTCTATGCAGACCCAGCTTTTCCTCCCACCGGAATTCTTTGGAAATGACACCCTTTCTCCTGAGTCCCAGCCCAGTGCACTAATCCTACCTGCTCAAAAACTAATTGCCCCTGTGCTGTTTCCCTCCTCAGGCTACAGGTGGCAGGGAGGGCATGTCACATGCTGACCAATATTTTAGCATATTATGGCAGATATTAGCACACTAGGCCATGGCCCTGCTCCCACCGACATCTGCTGTGATGGATCTAGTCTCTCCTATAGGCTAAAATGACAATATTACAGCATGAAAACATGTTGTGGAAAAAAAGCAGCTGAATACATTTCCCCAAAGGATTTTGTTTCTACCATGCTCTAACCAAAGCCAAACCCTGCCACAGAAAACGAACACTGCTCCGCACTGTGGCACTAACGCTAGGGGTTTTTAGTGCTCCAACTTTAGGGTGCAGAACCAGGGGACAATCGCTTGGCGTGGAGCTTCAGTGCAGGCAGTGTGGACAGAAGCGGAGCAGACAGCTCACGCATACCCCTGCAGCTGATGGAAAGCATTTGTATTGTGGGCTCCAGCTTCATTGGAATTGGAATTAAAAGAAAGTTTCCACATCTTGAAGAGGCAGACAGGACTTGGCCATTTGTTCGCGCTATAGTCTTTTGAGGGAGGGGCCTTGTAAGAGGCCATAGAACTATTCTAACCTTCCTTCCCTCAGCTGTCACAGGCTCCTGGCTCAAATCTATCCCTGGCACAGCCCATTGCTGTTCTACGGAGCAGCCTCAAGAAGCATCTCTGCCCCTCGGAACACAAGCACGGAGAGTCTGGATGGTGGCAGGTTCAGGAAGGTGCTTGTGCTGCAGAGGAGAACCCAGAATGTCAGTTTTCAGAGAGCGGTGCCACCCTCACTTAAGAGTTGTGGCTCAGGCCAAAGAAACAGGTTGTGGAAACCCAACACTGAAACAAGACAGATCTTTCTTTGCCATACTGTATCCCCAACTCCAAGCTATGCTACAGCCTAATCCTTGCTCTGAAATATTCTGCCTACAGCACTCTGTCTTCCAGCCAACCTTATAAAACATAATAAATGCTCGGCTCCTACTGCAGCATATGTTGGAGACAAAGAACACAGGAATATGTCATTTTGTATAAAGGCCAGAAAGGATGTTGTGACCAGTGAAGTGCTAAAATGACATTTGCACTTCGGTGACAAACAAGCCCATTCTGTGTTAATAAAGCCCATGTGCTGTTCTGGGATGACGAACGAATGCAAGGCAAAGACTGCCCTCTGGAGCAGGTTCTAGGAAAGACCAGGCCCGACAGAGCAGTCTGCAGCAAAGTATCCGACTCCCCGCCTTTACTGTAATCCGGGTGCTAGCTTGGAAGATGTGTGGGATGGCAGGGAGGGAGTTTTACAACCCCTTCACTTCCAACAGATAAGATCATCTGTCTTCTCCCTTCTATAGATCCAACAGCCGCACTACGCTCCAGGGAGGGACTGCGCTTAACATCCACTGCATTAATTGGCTGATACCCCACTAATGTTAGAATAATTGCCTGTGAAACAGTAAGCTACCCACTATCTTAACTGTGTGGTGCTACCACGACAGTATAATTTCAGGTCAAGAGACTTCTTATTTCTGAAAACTATCAGAAAAGGATAACTGCTGGTGTGTGAAAACAACTGTATTTTCTGTTTGGCAAGACTGAAAACAACAATCGCGTAGGTACTTCTAGATTTTAAACCAGAGAGATCTTTGCTTTCCTGAGTAATATTTCTGTTGTCATCTCTCATAGAAGGGAATTTGCTTACTGACTTCAATTTTAGAGTCACAGGAGCTGGAGATGGATAACACCTCTGCCATCATCCTGTCTACCCTATGGCAGAGCAGGATTGTTTCCTATACTGTGTCAGTGTTTTGTCCATCCTAGTTTTGAATGTCTCAAGCAATGAGGCCTCACCGTTTCCCTTGGCAGGCTAATCCACAGCCTAACAGATCTCAATTTGATTTTAATTAATTGTGAATTAAAAAGCTAATATTTAACCTCCATCAGTCAGTCTTTTACATTCATAATCAGCTGTTATTTGGGCTTTACACTAAACACAAAGTTGTCAGGTTCCTGACAGGGGACTTGGGCTTTACAAAAACTAAAAACACAGATTTGGCAAAGATACCGCATCAGGCAGGTGCAATGACCTGGAAAGAACCCCTCTGGTACAACAGGACAGTGGAAGGACTGCAGTAGAGACAACCCCCCAAACCTGAGTATGTGGAGTTTCACAGAACCGTGCAGAAGTTTGATCTGTCTGTGGTGGTGTGGGTAGTGGAATTCAGGAATGGGGTGCTGAAAGTCTGGCAGCTCTAGCAGGGTGCAGATAAAGTAACTGGGGCAGATCCTCTGTAGATGCAAACTGCCCAAAGCTCCACTGAGATTTCAAGGGAGCTACAACAATTTACGACAGCTGAGGATCTCATCTGTGATGTATGATGCTAGCTGTTAGCGTCTCTGGCTGGAGGAGCAAAGGGTATGTGCTGCTGATTGCTTTAACATTTCTTTGCCTTATTTGGTGGCTTTGTTAGGTACCCTGTGCATTTGACTAACCTTAACTGACATGCAATGTGGCATGTGTGTGCATTAATTCTAGATAGGGACCTAGCCTGCATTCAGCGCTGAAGGGAGGGCTGCATGGCCATGTGCAGGAGCCAAAAGGCCTCTTCGCATGCCTATAAAAAGGAGGTGCTCTCAGATGCCCTGACTAACATGGCTGGGGAAGCCAGGTGCCACTGTATGTTACTCCCTCTTTATCCACTCAGCTCATGAGGGAGTTGAGGCATGTAGTCTCAGGGGGCTGCCCCTCATTATAAAAGAAAGAGCGGCCTTGGGTTGCATCGCAGGACTCTTCAGGCCACACTTTGGTCACCCCTATGCTCCTTCTTTATCTTGAAGGTGACACCAAACTGGGAGGAGTGGTAGTTATGCTGGAGGGTAGGGATAGGATACAGAGGGACCTAGGCAAATTAGAGGACTGGGCTAAAAGAAATCTGATGAGGTTCAATAAGGACAAGTGCAGAGTCCTGCACTTAGGATGGAAGAATCCCATTCACTGTTACAGACTAGGGACCGAATGGCTAGGAAGCAGTTCTGCAGAAAAGGACCTAGGGGTTACAGTGGACGAGAAGCTGGATATGAGTCAACGTGTTTCCAAGAAAGCTAATGACATTTTAGGCTGTATAAGTATGGGTATTGCCAGCAGATTGAGAGATGTGATCATTCCCCTCTATTCAACATTGGCGAGGCCTCATCTGGAGTACTGTGTCCAGTTTTGGGCCCCACACTACAAGAAGGATGTGGACAAATTGGAAAGAGCCCAGCAGAAGGCAACAAAAATCATTAGGAGGCTGAAGCACATGACCTACGAGAAGAGGCTGAGAGAACTGGGGTTCTTTAGTCTGCACAAAAGAAGAATGAGGGGGGATTTGATAGCTGCTTTCAACTACCTGAAAGGGGTTTCAAAGAGGATGGATCTAGACTGTTCTCAGTGGTAGCAGATGACAGAACAAGGATTAATGGTCTCAAGTTGCAGTGGGGGAGATTTAGGTTGGATATTAGGAAAAACTTTTTCACTAGGAGGGTGGTGAAGCACTGGAATAGGTTCCCTAGGGAAATGGTGGAATCTCCTTCCTTAGAGGTTTTTAAGGTCAGGCTTGACAAAGGCCTGTCTGGGATGATTTAGTTGGGAATTGGTCCTGCTTTAAGCAGGGGATTGGACTAGATGACCTCCTGAGGTCCCTTCCAACCCTGATATTCTATGATTCTTAGCCTATTAATGCCAGGTTCTCTGAAGTCACAGAGACAGGATTACATTTGTGCAGAATTTACTAGGGAGGAGCCAAAGCTCAGAAAGTTTAGGGAAGCTTGAGGGACAATCTTGAGAACATTTGGAGGAAAAGGAGAGCAGTGGGAGACGCTGACGAAGGAGTAGAGAGCTTCTCTCTCCCGCTAATGAAATTGGGGGACTCTGAAATTAAGCATAGTATGCAGGAGAATCCTGCCTAGATGTCAAAGGCTAATATGTGTTTATATACTGTACTTCTGAGTCCCACATATGACTGTGAGACAGACTTCAGAGAGACTTCTGCCCCATATTCTCAAAGAGTAGGCGCTTATACTGAAGGAGGGGCTGTTTCTGGATAACATTTATGGCAAAAGCCTCCTCTGCTCACATAAACAAGGAGTGTTTCCCCCTAATTATCAGTCAGAGCTGTACTTGTGAGAACACACCCATACATTGAAATACATGCACATGGATAGCTTGTTAAGTAGTGCCTCCTGGTCACAGCATATGGTACCAGTACTCTGGGATCTGCAGGGACTGCCTATTGATTTCCAGGTAGAGTTTAAGTCCCTGAGGTATAAATGCTTGGAATCCTTCTCCCTACCCCCAGCCATCAATTACAATCAGCAGAGATCTTTGCACTCCATCCCCTTCATTGTACATCCCACTCCACTTTCACTTTAAGGACCCTGTCCTGACCAACCAGGACCAAAATACCCTGAATTTGCTCAGCTAATGGGCAACTGCTAACGCCACTGCTAGAGCCAGTTGGGAGTTTTCTGCCAATGATTTTTTACAATATAACTTCAATTTGATAGAAATTGTAGTTTTCCCATGATAATTATAATTGCACTGAAAGTTTTCAATTTTCAGTCAGGAAAATTGAAACAAAACATTTAATTTTGGGTTACTTTGAAACAATTTTGAATATTTTGATTTATTGAACTGACTCAACATTTCGTGTTGAGTCAGTTCAATATTAAATTACATTTTGCTATGATGCTTCATGGGGGCTGTATTTTGGGCCCCCACTTTTCCCTATGGGCCAGGCTCCGCTGGCTGGATTACAACTCCCATGATGCAATGCAGATTCCCCTCTGACCAAGCTGTGTGGTGCACCATGGGAAATATAGTTCAGCCAGGGAACCCACCCAATACAGAGCATGAGGGCTTCAGGCTTCCCAAACACAACTCTCTTGCTGTTCCATATGAAAATGCGCTTTAACATCAAAATGAAGGGTTTTGCCATTTCCAAAACAGAAATTTTTCAGACAAATTTTAGCTTCTTGTCCTGCTTTGGGATGAAAAATGCTTGCATTTCCATACCACTCAACTCTATCCCATCTCTGAGCAGCAACTGGGGGAGAGCAGATGGTGGGATTTTGTCTAGTGGGAAAGGAAAAGCATGATTGGGGTGGGAGTTTAAACTGTATTGATCACATGGCTGATCAAATGTTGCATGCTAGGGTGGGAAGAAGGAGTGCTGTTGCTTCTGCTGACTTACTTTGCATCTCCCCTATTGTCTCAGAGTTCAGGGCCAGACTGACCACCAGATCATCCAGTCTGACCTTTTGCCTAACACAGGCCACTGATCTGCACCCAGTTACCCCAAATTGAGCCCAATAGCCTGGATTAAACTAAAGTATTACAGCCCTCACAAGAGTCAACTCTTCTGTGCCAGAGGCCCAGAACAGGAGGACTGAGGTGCACCAAAGCTCAGGCCCCTGCAATGGCAGGGAATTGTTTCAGTGAGATATAGCCAAATTATCCCAGCAAGTGACCCAGGCCCTATGCTACCTGTTCCTTTTACACAGGGAAAGGGGCCCAGCACTTGGTGTGGAGTCTGCATAAGACCAAAATTTAAGCAAACAAGAGATTCTACATACACAGGATAACATAGAAGCACAGAAGTGTAATTGTATAAAAATCTTTCATAACATTTTCAGTGGAGATCAAACCACTAGGCCTCAAGGACATTGCATGTTCAGGGCAAAACCTACAATTGCCCCCTAGAAAAAGAATGCATATTTCTGTTTCAACACTGAGTAGCATCAATGCCTGCTGCAATATTCCACAAAAAGCCATAGCTCAGTTACACAGTGTCATAATGAAAAGAGAGAGGATCGGGAAGTTTCTTGAGCCATACAATAAGCAGATGGCATTCAACTATTTCATTTGATACAACCACTTTTTAAAAAAAAAAACAGTGACATTTGTACTTTTTGCAGATGCCTTATTTCTTCTGTCTTTCAGTAACAGGAGAAAATCTGACTTATCGTCACTTCAAACCACACACACAACCATTTAAAGAGCTCACTATGGTAAATAAAAAGAGCTTCTATTAGATCATACAAAAAATATTCAGCTGCATAAAAGGCTGGAATTAAATATCAAGCACCACAAACTGCAGCAACAAAAGGCAGAAAGAAAAAGGTCTGCTTAGTCATTCTTGTCCTAGTATATTGTAATTTCCCGCAGCTGGACTTATAATAGGTAAGGACCCTATGTATTGCAAAGACACTATCTTCCTTTGATCTAGAACAGCTTTCCTGGATGTCTGCAATAAAGCTCAGCAAAGGTTGAGACCTCCATTTCCTGTGTGGAAGCCAAAACCCCTTCCAAACTGCTTAAACTGATCTTCCACTGATGTGATAGACATCCGTTTCCTGTGTCAGCTGTTTGCCTCACAAACTTTGTTGGACTGCTGTCAAAATACCTTCCTGACAGAATTCCCTTCCTCTCCTGCTTCATGCATGATTGCTATTGCTATTACAATGGTCTCTGTTGAAATCTGCCCTCAACCCTTTGTGATAGATGCCAGTTGTATATACCTCGATAGCATTCATCACTATGCATTTTGACAGGTTTCTATGTCCCATTCAGCGTGCCTCTCTCCATCCCCGTTGATGTTGACGTTTGGCACCATTGGCCATTTTGAAAACAAATTATGTTTGCATAGGGGAAGTGTTATGTGCTTGTGATATGATACATTTAGAGAAAAGGTTGAAAGAATAGAGTGAGAGAGTTTAAAGATTAAAAAGAAAGTTTGGGTAAGAAAAAAAAGGAAAGAAAGGTTATTTGGTGAGGTTGAGTAAGGAGAGATGATTTTAAAGGCCTAGTTTGATATGTTATTAAATAAATATAAAAGGTGTAGAATGATAGAATATCAGGGAGGGAAAGGACCTCAAGAGGTCATCTAGTCCAGCCCCTTGCTCAAAGCAGGACTAATCCCCAGATTTTTGCCCCAGTTCCCTAAATGGCCCCCTCAGGGATTGTACTCTCAACCCTGGGTTTAGCAGGCCAATGCTAAAACCACTGAGCTATCCTTCCCGCCCCCCAATTAAATATAAGGGTAGATTAAGAAAAGAGCATTTAAAAAGAGAGTTAAACAAAAAAGACAACTAGGTTTAAAAAGAACACCCATGACCAAAAAAGGAAATTTACCAAGGCAGAGCCTGTTTAGTAAGCAGTTGGTAAAAACTGTAAAGAGTGGCTAAGAAAAACACATTTAAACTATGAAATATCAAGGTAGGTTAAGAAATGAGCATTTCAAAACATTAAATAATATTGAAAACTAGGTTTAAAAAGGGAATTGATTAAGGTAAAGCCTGTTTAGTAACCACATGGTTAAAAAGTGAATAGAAAAACTATTAAATACAAGGGCAGGTAAGAAAAGAGCATTTTAAACAGAGTTAAATAAAAGAGAAACATATAAAGAGAGGTAAAGAGAGAACAGGGCAAGAAAAGGGAAAAGAAAGCCCCTTTGCAAAGGGCAAAGATACACAGTATGTGATTGAATCAGAGAGAAAACATTTATCCTTCCAGTCTTTCTGCCGAATGAACCAACTTCCCAGGGTTAGAGTCCCTCAGACTTGCTATCACCATCTTTGAATCAGATCAATCAGATGTCATTCTACAGCAATGTCCTAGAATTAATTTTCCCGAATCATATAGTCCCAAAATTTTAAACAAGAGCCAACTCCCTTATCTCACCTCCCACCTCATTAACTGCCTTATTTTTATCTAAAAAAACCCCAGACCCGAAGCATTTCCCCCCCACCATGTAGCCCTTTTATATAGGGGCTTTAATATAAGTTAAAACCATAAGATTTTAGTAACAATTTTTAAAAGTTTCCCCCTATGTTTTAGACTAACATGGGTTATTTTTAGTAAAAAAAACATGAAGCAGCATGCTTTTTCAGCAAAAACAGCTTTTGTAAGCCAGTGGACCAGAGAGAAGAAGATTGCTTTTTCCCCCACTTAACAAACAGAGGTGAAAGTTATATTGAGTCTTTTAAAGTATTTATTCCTTAACAAGACAAGCCTATCTGAAGACATAGCCCTTCATTTAGCACTTTTGCATATGTGTTTCAATAAAAAATTAGCATGCAGAAACGTTCCTGAGTTAAAAACAGAGAACTTGTTTATAAAAGTAAATTATAGTGACAAAGTTTTTTTCTTATGTTTTAGAGTAACGGTCATTTTTAAATAAAGATAATTTGAAGTAGAATGCTTTTTCAGTAAAGCCACTGTTGGCAAAAACATCGTCTGTGAGTCAATGGATCAGAAAGAAGGCTGCTTCTTCACCTGCTGTTCAACAAATACAAGTGAAAGTTATATTAAGTTTTGTAAAGGAATAATCATTTGAAAAGACAAATCTATCTGAAGAAACTACAAAAGTGATTGAAAGACAGTGATAACAAGTCTGAGGGGCTCTAACCAGGGCTGGCTCCAAGCACCAGCATTCCAATCTGCAAGGGGCGGCAGTCCCTGTTGTTTTGCCCCCAAGCAGCTCTTCAAATTGCCACCGCGGGCAGGGAGGAGGGCAGTCCGTGTGCCCTTAGGGTGGCAGGCGTGTTTTCGCGGTGGCGGCAATTTGGCGGTAGCTTCTATGTTTAGCTGTCCACGGCAGCTTCAGCTAAACATAGAAGCTGCCGCCTAATTGCCAATTTGGCATGCTGCTTGGGGCAGCAAAAACTGTAGAGCCAGCCCTGGCTCTAACCCTGGGAAGTTGGTTCATTCGGCAGAAAGACTGGAAGGATAAAAGTTCTCTCTCTCTGATTCAACCATGTGCAGTCTTTCTTGCCCTGTTCTCTCTTTTCACCTCTCTTTATTTGTTTCTCTTTTATTTAACTCTTTTTAAATGGTCTTTTCTTAACCTACTCTAGTATTTAATAGTTTAAATGTTTTTTTATTAGCCACTCTTTATAGTTTTTACTTACTAAACAGGCTCTGCCTTAGTAAATTTCCTTTTTTGGCCATGTGTGTTCTTTTTAAATCTAGTTTTCTTTTTTATTTAACTCTTTTTAAATGCTCTTTTCTTAACCTACCCTTATACTTAATACACCTTTTACATTTATTTCAAAATTTTCTATTCTTTAATAACATGCCAGACTAGGCCTTTAAAATCATCTCTCCTTACTCAACCTCACCAAATAACCTCTTTCCTTTTTTCCTCCAAACTTTACGCACACTCTCTTTTTAATCTTTAAACTCTCTATTCTTTCAACCTTTTTCTCTAAATGTATCAAAGCACAAGCACAGAACACTCCCCCTATACAAACCAAAAAATTTCAAAATGGCCAATGGCACCAAACTTCAGTACCAATGGGGATGGAGGGTGGGACATAAGCCCCAAATGGGGCATGGAAAGCTGTCAAAAATACATGGTGATGAATGCTAATGAGGTATATACTACTGATGCTGTATATGCAGTGAGAGACAGCTGCTGCTTTGCACAGCTGACTATTTAGAGGCAGACAGAGGAAGCACCATCCCCTTTTGGATGGTGAGGGGAGCAGCTGAGGCACAGAGTTGAACTGATTTGCACAATGTTACCCAAGAAGTCTGTGGCAGAGCAGGGAAAAGCACAAGTTCACCCTTACTCTTCCACGATAGTCCATCTTCATCTAAGTGAGTGTGCACACTGGCTCTCCTTTGGGGCCAGAAGGTCACCTATTGCTAGGTAAGGCAGGCCTTCCTCTGCTGCTGCAAAGAGGTCTGGGAACAGTGGTCTCGGCTGGAGTATGGGACAAACAGCTGATCCCAGAGTGCATCAGGATTCCATTCAAAAACAGATCAAATGACAGGAAAAAAGTGATTAGGTGAACTAGAGGCAGACTTGTTGTCCACAGGGTAAAGCACAACATGAGAAGGGGCTGCCTGGAGTTAGGCTGCTTGCTCTTTGACTACAAGTGGCACTCGAGTCAAGTCCATTCCTGCAGCAATTACCATAGAGAAACTGAGATATGCATTTTTATGCATGGCACAGAACCATCTCCAGGGTAACAGGGGCATTCTGAAATGTGCAAATATTTATGAAGATGCCTCCAAACTGCATTTGGTAGCACCAGTTCCATTACACACAGTTTATATGGCACAATATTGACAATCCATGGTGTTCAAAACTCACTAGTCAAGCTTCCCCAAAATCATGAGGTTTTTTTAAAAACTCACAATTTTAAGCCAAATAATAAATGTAGGGTTCTTTTTCTTTGCCTTCCGGTTTTTGAGCCTTTAGGCTGAACTCAGGGCATGTTTTAAAGCTTTTCTCTGCAACAAGGAGGGCTAGAACCTTGCTTAAATTTTAAATGAAAGTTGAGATTCTGATGTAGTTACAGGATTTCAGGGTCTGGGGCTTTAAGAAATACCAAATATCACAAGACCTTCTATAAAAATCATTAGAATTGCCAGAGCTGATGGCACCCTTGGAACCAGAAACAATGGTACTTGGCTTTCTTGTAGCGCCTTTCAGCAGGGGACCCCCAATCCCACAATGCTTTACAAATGGGAGAATCACTAGGCTACCTTTCTACATGGGGAAAAGGAAGAGACCTGCCTAAGGGCATGCAACGGGCTGGTGGAGGCATCTAGACTAGAACTCTGCTATCCTGACTCATAGCCCGCTGCCTGATCTACCGACCCATGTTTCAAATACATTAAATCTTACACACTAATGATTTGACTCAGACTTTTATATATGGAATTTCATTCCATGTTTTTCTACATTATAAAATCAGGGCTACTTTTGTGTATGTCACAATAGCCATTTGTATAGAAAATGCATATATAGCAAAGCCTTCAGATCAATAAGTATATTTTTTCCCACATGAGGTCGATTATATTAGCTTTTAACTTACCTTTTTAATTACGTTCTAAACAAGGTCGAAAGAAGTCTCATTTCCATACTCATTTGCATCCCAGTAGACACAAAGCCTGCACTGTTTACCTAGTACCCCCCCACACACACATCACCTAAATAGCTTTCTTTCTCATGCCATGTGGCAAATGGGGAGCACAGAAAACCAAAAAAAAAAATAAAGGTGCCATTAACAAAAACCAAAGTGCCCTCAAAGACGCCCAGTTAAAATTATAATCCAGGATGGAGGCTCCTTCTCTCTTATTTCTGTGTGGTGGCAGAGGATCCTGCTGGAAAGCCAGAATCAATGAGAACAGCTAAGATCACTGACTTTACAAAAGACTGAAATTTTGGTAGCTTCTTTGCTAATATGACCTGTTCCATTGCATGTTTGCCTATTATAATTTCCCCTTCCTTAAGTGCTGTGAACTGTGAATTGCAAGCCAAGAAAGATACATCCTGTATGCACACTTGGGTTATTTTACTATAAGAGGTATAAAAGAAATAAAGAAAAGAGCACATGGTTACCAGTAAGTATTGGATGGTTATGCCTCTTGTCTAAATAAACTGGTCTCTTAGCACTAACAGCACATGTACTCTATTAACATCTTGCCTTTTGCTCATAAACCACTATGTATGCAGTGCCAAGTAAATCAATACACAAAGAGCCTCTGGGACAGGCACTTGCAGGTTAACAAGCATTTTTTACCTTCCAACAGCTTTGCAAGATATAGAGACAGCTACTACTCAACTCCTAGGCCACACAACACAGGTCATACCTATAGAGCTATCTCCTGGAATCTGAAAACAGTGGTCACCCTTATTTGTGCAGTACGAGCTAAATATTATCCATGCAGCAGCATAATAAAACAAAGCATGCAAGAAGTGTCAGCCTTTGTACTGCTTCCACGTGAGATTGTGCTGGATAATCAGAGCTGGACCTGGGCAGTGACTGGCAAAGAAATCTTCAAGGAAAAGGCAGCTTGTTGCACTGATTCAAAGCAAAGATTTGACTGATTGCAGCCATTAAGGATCTTCTAGCTCTTTTCAGAAGAGTACAGGTAATTGGCCTGGCTGTTACCACAAGGTCCTAGCCATCTAGGTAATCATGCACACAACACCCTGAATGGTACAGGAGGGCTCTCTCCTGGGGAACAGAGACACATGACAGCTCACTGACTTGCCAAAGGTCACGTAGGAAGTCTGTGGCTAAGCCAGGAATTGAACAGAGTCTCTTGAGTTCTTGTTTGGTGCCCTATCCACCAGGATGTCCTTTCTCAGCTAGTGAAGAAAGGACAGAGCTCCACTGACAGCAATGGAGCTACGGCCATTTACATTGCCTTGCAACCCAAGCACTGCTAGAGCAGGGACCCAGTTAATAAGGCTGAAGAGACATGGTCTATCAGAGGATAGGAGACACAGAGGTGAGGTGACAGAGTGATGGAGGAGGAAGTGATGGCAACAAACAGTTCCAGGCAAGGTGCTTCCAAGATTAATCAATGTTTTAAAGTGCTTTGAATATTGCAGCTGCAGCGCAGAGGCTAAGTATTATTAATGATAACACCAAGCTTTTATGTAGATCCCACAGCACATTAATAGCCTTATTCCGGTTTTACAAATGGGGAAACTGAGGCACAAGGAGAGACATTACTTGCCCAAGGTCACCGAGCAAAACTGGCATCTGAATACAGGTCTCCTCAGTGCCAGTGCAGTGCTCTAGCCCTTGGGCCACACTGCTTCCATCCATGACAGGGAAAGATGAGTCTATGAGTCGGTGATGTGAGTCCAGTTCATACTCAGCCAGCGTCCACACCACCATTGACACTAACTAGCATGCTTCTGACTGCCTCACGTCCAAGGAATGAATATGCAAGAAACAAAAACAGATAGAGCTGGTTGGAAAATGGCAGTTGCTTTACATGAGAAAGGTAAATATATTTTAAGTTTCCCATGAACATTGTTTCTTAGGTTTTTCAGTGGAAAACTGAAAAAATGGGAGACGTTAAATTTTCATACAACCTCCTTTGTCTTTTTTCTTTCCCTCTGCCCCCTTCCTCCTTCCCCATATTGTGGTGGGAAAATGGAAATATGGATAGAAAGGGGGAAGAATAACCCCCAAATTTTGAATTTGGGATTCTTAGAATTTTTTTCCAATGGAAAAAAAGCACAAAATTTCAAAAAAAAACTAAAATTTTCCACAGACACTTTCTTTTGGTGACAAAAGTTTTGACAGAAAATTCTCAATGGCTCTGAAAGCCGTATTCCCTTGAGGGGAGAGTACAACATGTTGTGAGACGCTTATATCCCCACAGCATGTGCTGTACCTGTTCTCTGGATGAATAGCTGGTTGGGGCTCATGGTCTTGGCTGTCAATCTGGCACTTTTCACTGATACTGCAGTCCCCAGAAAGAAAAGTGTCACTGTCATATGAACTAAGCCTGCAGCTAAGGAGATAAACAGGTAAGATTTCACACAGGGTGGGCAAACCCCTTTCCCTGTTGATAACTTCACCTGAAGAAGCAGTTTGCAAGATGCTTCTTTTCCTCCTGTTAAATAAAGTCACTGCTATTCACAGGATCCTATCATTGTGACTTTTGGAAGTGTTCAGTAGGGCAAACCCAGCAAGATGTGAGCCGGTTAAGGAGATCCAGGTTTGAGAATGGGAAAAAGTCTCACATTTGCTGCTGGCAAAGACTAGCATGGGCATCATACTCACCTGGCAGATGCCAGAGCTTTTGAAGTGAGCTGGTAATCAGACCACCACTGTCTGGGGGTCCTTTGCTGTCTCAGGCAGAGGGCACTTGCTTACACTGGTGACCAGAGACTCATTGGAGAAAGGTTTTGTAAAAATTAATTTAAAATAGATTAAATTAGTCTCAGGCTACTGTCCTGGCTAGTAAGCCATCCTTTCTTTCTACCTTAGATCTTGCTCTCATTAAGAACTGCGGAGATGTATAACCCTACTCCACCTCCTCCCCATACTGCTAAGGAGTTGCTGTAGCTATCTACCTGGCAATCTAAGGAGAACCTGAAACGTTGGTGAAGAGTAGGCTCACCCCTCACTACCTACGTTGTCCTTTTCTGTGGGAAACATGTCCAGTTGGTGCCAGGGTCAGAAATTGCCTCAGCAGGGAGTGACAGATTCAGTTATCTTTGAAAAAAGCCTGAGGTGGGATGAGCATTTTGCAGCTCAGGTCCTTTTGGTACCAGCAAGAGCATTTTTGTGTTGTCCCCACGCAAAGTGGCCGCCTGTCTCTCCAGACAGCAGAGCCCTTGAGATGTCTGGGTGCACTACACATAACATCAAAGCATAACATTTGTATAGCCAAATACATCACAACCTGACATTGGCATTCAGCACAGGCACTAGGAATGAGGTACAACAGCACACAAATGTCTCATCCATCAACCTTACCTGTGTACAATCCATGAAATCAAATGGCTGACAAATGAGCAAAACGTGTTCTTTGTTCCACATTGTGCTTTAATTTAGAGACTATAGTGGTGTTTCACTACAAGCCTGTTTTCAAGGATGCTTTATTCTTATCATGTAATTAAATAAACCAGTTGTTTCACAAAAAGGCAGCAAAATCAGAAGTTCAATCATAAGGACTCCCCAAGTGGGTTATTAGCAGAGTGTGACCCTTCAGTGTTCCCCAGTGCAAACTGCTCACACTTCAACAACCATGAGAGCAGGCTAAGGCATGCACTTTGTCAGCAGATGCTGCGCAGTTGTACAGTGTGGGAGTGCAGGTGGTGGTGGGTAATGTGCTTTACAGGGGTGAGATTTCTAGAGCACACTCATCACTTGCACATTAACTGACCCTCACAGACCCTTCTGGTCCACTTTAATGTAGCATTGTTTGAAACAGTATTATGTCAAAGCACACTAAGGAACCTTTAGTGCACATCCGCAGGGTCCACATTGACCAGTTAAGATGCAATACATTAGTGGCCTTTAGAAATCACATCCCCATAGATTGCATTAACCCACTAGGCAGACAAGCTCCAAGGCGTATCCATACTCCTTTTCAGAATGATTGTGCCAAATGTATGTGCTTCGCTCTTCTGTCCATAACCACTCCAATCCCCAAGACCACAGTCCCCTCCCAGGAGCCCTCAGAGTCTAATCCCTGTGAATTTATGCAACTTCTTAGTTAACTTATCTGTAAAACAGGGGACAGGGACAATACCAGACACAGAAATATAGGCAATGATGAGTAGAAAAGGGGAGATCTGAGCATATGGCTCACAGCTCAGGGCACTTTCTCCTAGGCCTAGGCATATTATGGTGGAGAGCACCCTCTTTCACACTTTGCCAGACTGCTGACATGATAGTGCTGTAGATCAGGGAACCTTCTTTAGCCGACATGTGGAACCCTCCTCAAAATCTGCTACACTTTAGAGCTCATCAGGACACACAATATTCCAGAAATTACAGTTCTACAAGTAAGTTGCTTCCTTTCCTCCTGCTCCTTGACCTCTGAACTTGTATTTTATTAGTCTGTAAAACACCATGCACACCTTCAACATTACATCTATAACAACACGGGGTCATGTCACTGGTAATCAGCTGAACGTGAGCGCCCAGTGTGGCCAGAAGAGATAATGTGATCCTTGGCCAAAAACAGGAGAATCTCAAGTAAGTGGAACAGAGGCAAAAGAACCTCTTATTTGGTCCTGGTGCAGCCACTGCAAGAATCCTGTGTCCATTTCTGGTGCCACAATTCAAGAAGGATGGTGATAAATCTCAGTGTTCAGAGAAGACCCTCAAGAATAATGCCTTAGAGCTATAAATGCAAAGACCTCAGTCTATTTAGCTTAACAGAGAGAAGGTTAATGGGTAACTTGATTACTGTCTGTAGGGGAACAAGTATTTAATAATGGGCTATTCAATCTAGCAGAGAAAGGTCTAGCATGATCCAATGGCTGGAAGTTGAAGCTAGACAAATTCAGACTGGAAATAAGGTGTCAGTTTTTAAAGAGTGTGAGTAATTGACCATTGGAACAATTTACCAAGGGGTCATGGTGGATTTTCTATCACTAACACATTTTGAAAGATCTGTTCTAGGAATTATTTTGCAGACTTTCTATAGCCTGTATTATACAGGAGATTAGACTAGACATAGATAATCACAATTGTCCCTTCTGGCCTGGGAATCTATGACTATGAATGATAAATATTGATGAAACAAATGTTACTATTCAAAAGAGAGCAAGACATGGGTAGTTGCTATTGATTTGTGTGCTCGCACCAATTCTCCATTCATTTTGTTTAAGAAATGCTGGCAGAATGTTCCATGGACTCACTAGAATACCAGGATTTCCAACACACTAGCACACCCAGGAGGTGCAAAAGCACATCACTTCTATCAAAACTGAGCAGGAGACACATTGGAGGAACTGAAATTTATTCTCTCTTATGAATGTGGTGTCATTAAAAACTGGAGTCATACTCATGCTATTTAACAGAAAAGCCCCTGATATGTATGCACTAGTATAAAATATATTAGGCAGTAGCTTATCTGAATAGAGGGGAGTTTTATCTGAGGCCAGAGGAAATAGAATGGATTTTCTTCTGACATCTGTGCCTTTCCCTAGAAAGGAAGGGGCAGTACACCATCTTGTGGGCATATATGACATATCAGTTTTCATTCCTAGAGATGTTTGCTATATGCATGCAAGAAATAAAAGATGCGAATCAAAGTGGAGCTAACTCCTCACTGGTTACCCCCACAAAAATGTACTGGTATGCAGACTTCTACAGCAGCTAAGGTAATTACAGACATGCACAGACTTCACTCTACTACTGTAGCTTCCCTCTGCCTTTCGGTAGAAAATCCCTCCCAGGTGCTGTGCACAGATAAAAGCAGCATTGGAGGAGATGTTTCAACTATGAGTCAGTACCATGTAAGGGTGTGGACTCACCCCTGTGGCATCTTCTGCTGGTCACCATGGGAATTAGCTGTTCCAGCATCCTGGAGCACCCCCTTCAGGCTGGTGATCCACCTTACCGCTGGCCCCTGTGTCCCTCCCAGGGGCCCAGGACACTTTCTCTGGGTTGCTGCCCCCCTGGCAGTACCCTCCACACTCTGGGTCTCCCCACCCACAGGAATCCCCACCCACTATCCCCACCTCACCTCATTATACGGCTACTGCCAGTCATTGTCTAGCCCCCACACCCTAGGGCAGACAGCAGTATCAACCTACTCATCACTGGCAAGGTTGGGTTTGGACCTGCTGCCTTTGCCTACCACTGAGCTGCCCTTTGCAATCCCCAGTACTTATTTGCCTTCTTCTAGGCCACAGCCTGAGGCTTTCCAGGCTGGAGCTCCCCAACTCCTCTGCCTTTTCCCAGCCCTGCATCACTCAGGTACCCTGTCTCTAGCTCCCTGCAGCCAGGCCCATCTCCCTCTACAGAAAGAGAGAGACTGACTCTGTCTGTCCCTGTGCCTTTATAAGGCCAGCGGAGTCTGTTTGGGGAGTGGCCCCAGCTGCAGCCACTTCCCCCAATCAGCACAGCCTAAAAGCTGCTTTCTCCAGCCATAGCCCCCTCCCAGGGCTGTTTTTAAGCCCTTCAGGGCAGGAGTGGGGTAACCATCCTGCTACATACCAAAGGAGTTGTTGTACAAGATAAAATTGGATCTAAATAAAAGCCCCTTCTCCTTTATGCTTCTCTCTGAGAACTCGTCCCAGGACTCCCACAAATCCACTTTAAATAGCCTTCTTTTTAACATGAGGTATCAATAGGTATTGTGGTAATTATACACACTAAGTAGCAATGAGATCAGAGATAACTGAACTAAAGGATTTTCTTGTCAAGGCCAAGCATTATTGGTTCCCACTTTCTTTGGACACTGGGTCTTCTTGCACCTCCTGAGGCAACATGCAAATTTAAACAGGTCTTTTGTCTGCTCAAGTTCTTACATGCCGCCAATATTTATTTATTGTGTCTCAGCTTCTGGCAATGCTAGAAGCAAGTAGATTACCCTGCTATTTCTTACCTCTGCTCAGTATTTCCCCCCCCCCCCCGCCGCCACAGCACCCGGAAAAGGCCTCAGCATTATTTCAATACCCCTTTGGCTCTCAAAATAGAATTCACAGGGGTGAATGGCCTCCAATAGGAGTTGCTTACACCAGCCTGGTTTTGGTATCAGCTGGTACTGAAGGACTTTTCTGCCATCTCAGAAATCGTTGTTTATACCAACATACCAACACTCAGGGATGCCATGAACTGAGTAGCTAATACAGAAAGCACTAAGTAACACAACTAATCCTGAAAAGTTTGCTTGGTTATGTTTTAAATAAATATGGGTCATGTCCCCATATTTGAAGCTCCAGCAGCAGCATGGGCTGTACATGGGAACCTGAGTATGTCCTCAAGCATCTAGTCCGTGCTGCTGAGACTTCACTGCTACTGTTATTCAAGGTAGCTAGATCAAAGCTAGTTCAGTTATGTCTACAGATGCTGTAGTCACATCTCTGACTGCAGGCAAGACATACCCTTAAAGGTTCCAAATACTAACCAAGTAAATGCCCTTCTCTAGTGCTTGTACAGCATCCACAGGGCACTAGGTGCATGGACCATGCCAAAACAGAAGGAAATAGCCAAATATAAGTGAAACAAACTTGTTCAAATCTCCAAGGAAATTCCACTCAGGTTTAATTGGTGTCTGGGGTAAAAGTTCAGGTTAGTTATTTTACAGAACTGGTTTGCCAGTCCCCATGATTAAGTAACCATCAAAATCTAATCCAGTGATTTGCTAAATTTGAACAGCAAGGACTAAACTGGTGTGAAATGGTTAAAGTCATTTTTCAATCTTTAAATTCACCCAGAACAGGAAAATACTATATGATGAACTGAATGTAATTAGGTGTCTCTGTAATGGACTGTGGGGCATCCCTATGCATATATATCCAGATGCCTACCTTTTTGCTTCTATTGTATGTCAGCATTAGTTAAATACGTTCATTTGCCTCCATGTGATTTAAAGAATATGCTCTTCCAGGCTGGACTGTAGTAGCTGAAAGAAGATGGCAGAGTTAGATTTAGATTACAGATGATTTATGGTGGGAGTCGTGAATTTTAAGCTATAGATCATTTTCCTTTTAGTCTCATCTTTTTAATGTAGCTTTGGAGCAGCTTTTCTAGTTCAGAATTAACACAGCCCAGAGAATCGGCAAGTTCACACTTTTCATAGTTAATATAAACTCCTCTGTATGCAGTGTGTAAACCTACCTTTTACTATTTAAAAGATAAAGCCTCGGAGTTAAATTTTCCAATTATTACCTGTCTAGTACAGTTGCAACAGGACCATATCAAGTATTTGATTTTTACTGAGCAAACGTAATTACAGTTTGAAAAATAGTGGTGAATGCATTCCTATCACATCCTGACTAGCAGTTTATATGCTAAAGAGAAAGACGCTTAGTGTCCAATTCATAAGAGCTTTATGCTTCATTTACATTTTTCCGTACAGTTTGCTTGGAAAAGCGCATAATGCATGTTTTTCAAGTAATATATATATTTTGGTGATTCATTCATTTCCCACTATACACAGAGAAAGCCAAATTCTGCTCACTTGACTCACCATGGTATCTGCTTGTATTCAGTAATCTCTTATGGGAGAAATTCATTGTGCGCAGATCAGGACTATGCACCACTGAAGCCCTAATTTGTCCACAGATGTTGTATCAACCTAAACTTCCTTCTAGAATTGTATTTGCAGGATTCTGATGTTTCCTAAGCCTTGAGTTTTCAAAGGAGGCTAACGGAATTAGCCATCCAAATGCCAATGCGATTCAGGTACCTAACCAAATTTTGGTGAAACCCTTCTTGAAGGGGTTCACATATATATCAAGTGAACCTGGGCAATGTTCACATTACTGTACAGGCATTTTTTTTTTCCAGTATATGCACGTTACTGTGTTACCAGTCCCAAAAGTTCAGAAATCCTGGCCTCAAAAAGTCATGAGATAAAAATCCTGAGTTTAAGCCAAAAAATAATAAATTCACATTTTTTTATTTGCCTTCTGAGCAGTTAGGATTCACTCAGGTCACATTTTCAACTTTTTTCTCTGCACCCAGGATGGCTAGAAATTCATGTTTTGTTTTTTTAATGACAGCTGAGATTCTCATGAAATACTATGACTCCTGTAGCTGGGACTTTAAGAAAATCATCAACTATCATGAGACACATGATAAAACTGCAAGAACTGGAAACACTGCCATTATTTTTGGTGGGTTGCGTAACTCTCACAGCTCCTGAGTGTGGTGCTCTGGCCCATCTAGTGGCGCCGAGGCCACTTAAAGAGAGAGATAAAATGAGTCTACTCTACAGCCTTATCTAACAGGCAGCTGGCTTTTAGCTCATGCTGTAGATGCTCAAACACTAAGCTCCAGAGGTCCCAAGTTCAATCCTGTCTGCTGATGACCAGGGTCTGTATGCATTGCAGTTGCTCCTTTATTAGGTTTTTATCTGATACTTTTAAAGCTTTTTCCTAGCTGTCCATAGACTATGAAGTGATAAAAAAAAACCTTCTATCCTGCAGATTTCAGGGCATCTCCCAGCTTTAAAAAAAGCCAGCTAAGAAAAAGAACATTTAATTCACATCGCTTTTTAAAAAAACGGTGTGTTCTCGCTTGGGAGAGTGCTAGCCATTTAAGTAGACAAAACACACAAGACACACTGAGGGCTAGTTACATCCTGTAACAGGGTTACAGGTGTTTCTTTTGACCCTTCCTAGGCATTGGAAGGGTGTTAGTTGATTGCAGGTGAATCATTGTGGGAGATGTGGCTCATTAACTCCACTACAGAGATACAGGCTTTGGGGGGCGGGGGGCACGTGATTCTTTGGTTAGACAGAGGTGTCTTCAGGGAATCCCTAGGTACAGGCAATCTTAAGGCTTTGTTATTTGAGTTGCCAGTAAAAATTAATCCCAGGATGGGGGTAAATTTGAACTAAACACTGGGGCTTTGATCTTCCACTGCCTTGCATCTGCCAGGCAGAGTTGTAAGAGAGATCTTTATTCAGTATGCTGAGCAGCCAGTGTTATATGCTGGGAACCTAGAGTTTGTGTTCCTGAGCCCCCGGTGCCATATGGAACTCAGGCCCCTCCTGAAACTTAATCCTCTCCCTCCAGTTGCACTCTTCAGACTATATTTGAGGATGTACAACAATGCCAGGTCGGAATGGTAGCACTTTACCCCAGAGGCAAGGGAGTGGAGAATCAGCCTAGTGCATATAGATGCTGTTCAGAGTAGAATAGGAACTCCACATGCTCACAGAGCCCCTCATAGCACCATGAATCTGAAACAACCGAATAATGAATTGGGATGGGGAAACCAAGCTGGGTCTTTGTCAGACATGGCCATCTGAGTTGCTAACCTTTACTAATCTGCCTGTCCTTATATATCTCACATTTTTACATCACTGAATTGTATTTGTCCCCTTCTCACATCTCTTTGTAACTCACTAACTTCTTTCTCACTGAAATAGATCAGATTTTTTTTGTGGTAAGAATTCACTAATCTATAATTCCACTGATGGGAAAAAGTTAATAGGGATTTTAATAAAGGTACAACTCATTGCCCTTGGTATAGACACCAAAAACATGACTCGCAGTGAGATCTGACTGTAACAGACACTAATTCCTTAGGTGTCAGTTTGTCCTATGCAGTCTTGCCTCCTGAGTATTGGAAGAGCCTTTCTTCTTGTCCAGCCTCTGGAAACATCTAAGTGAGGAATATGAATAATTGCAAGCACTGCTGCTGAATTTGTCAAGGTACAGGAAATGTCATTTCTCTTAGTCATGGTTTTCAGTAATCTACAGCTGCCCAGACAAAACAGCACTCAAATACTTTGCAAAGTTCTCCTTTGGGGCCAAACTTTCCCAACAGGGAGCCTAACATCAGGCTCCTAAATCAATATTTAAGCCCCTAAATAAGTTAGGCCTTGTTTTTCAACAGTGCCCAGGACCTGGTACCTCTCTTTGACTTCAGTGGGTCCTGTTCAGTGCTCAGCGCTCTTGAAGATCAGGTGCTAAATTCTTTCTCACTATAACTACAGTACACTCCCATTTATCAGAAACCTTATTATCCAGACCTCTGCATTATCCAGCTCCCTTCCTTGTCCCCCAGCATGACAGACATGTGAGGAAGAGGAGATGACTGGCCACAGAGGAAGCCATTTAGCAGTGAGGTGGCCAAAAGGCCCTCTTGCTTACCCAAACCCCTGATTAGCCAAATAAAATTCAGAGTCTCTTGCGCACATTCACACATGCACCCTCGCCCCAGCTATTTGGATAACCGGGAGTATACTGTATATGGAAGAGCTGGTCTTCCCTGCCAAGCTAAGGGATGTTATAACTGGGGTGTTGCCCCTACCTAGCATCCCATTCACACACAAAACTCATTTATTTGAGTGCAGTGGTGCTTTAACCTGCCAGGGGATAGGTGCTAACTTGAGTTATAGCCTCAGCTGCTAACACGATCATTCTGCAGTGTGGATGCAATCCAGCACCATTCAAGTGTATGAGTCCTCCCGTGCCTTCCCACAATTCCTGCTTCACACCCAGAGAGAACAGGCACTCTCTCCCAAGTCACTGGGCAGGATTTCCTGGCACACCACAGCTCACTGCAGTGCTAAGGACCCTGGGATGTGGCCCCAGGAGCCTTAGCGCCACTCACAAGCAAGTGCAGTGCCACACAGACACAGCAGCGAGTTCAGTTTCACAGTGTGGCCACTCTCACACCAGAGGAGTAAAGCGAGTGCAGAAGCTGGAGTGAAGACAGACCCTTGTCAGTGGAGTGACAACAGCCGTTAATCTGAGGCCTGAAGAAGGACAGTGGTGCCTAACAATAGGTGCGGTGGTTTGAAAGCCTTGGCCAGGCACACTTTGCAAAAATGGAAGCTACACCTGGACTTTCCTTGGCAGTCTCCTACCCACGTCCTGACCGACCCTGCTCAAGGTGGGAGCAAGGGGTATTACGAACAAGATCAACTTTGATTTTTAAAAGAAAGAAGTTTGTGAACAACCAAACTACTAGAAACCAAAAATCATTGTAATCAAACAAACAAGGAGACGAAAACAGACTATTAGACTCTGGCGGGGTTCACTCACCGCAGGTGCACTTCCTGTGGCTAGGTCTGGTAATTAGCTCTCGCTCTGTCTGGAGACCCCTTACAGCAGCTGCTCCCATGCTGAGTGCTCTTTCTCTCCAACCCCAGGAGGTGAGCTGCTCCTCTGTTTGATTCAGTTTTGGACAGCTCACTATATAGTCCCCCCCTTTTTCAGTGTAACAAAGCCCCACCAGACAAGCCATCTCAAACTGTATTTTGTTCCAAGTCTCCAGGTCCTGTGCCACTTTCCCAGTGGCTGGTAGGGGAGCCTGGGCCCACTTGCTATGCTGGGTTCCATCCCAGGGACCCTACAACTAGCAACCTAGGTCTGCTCAGTCTCAGACCTGGTTGCTGTTTCCCTGGGCTCCTTCCTCCCCCACCTCTCTTTCTTCTTGCCTAGCTCTGAGTTTAGTCCAAGAGCTTTGTCAGCTCCCAATAGCTACTTCACCCCTCTAGATCTCTTGAAAGGCTCCCTACTCCAGTGCAGGGCTGGGCCGAACCCCAGAGCTTACTCTTCCCCTGGATTGCCTCCTATTCCCTAGCCAACTCCCTTTCCCTGCACGGACAGCATGCAGACCTCCTTCTTGCTTTCATGTCCTGGCTTTATAATACTGTTCCAGCTCTCCCCCCAGCTGGGCTTCAGTTTCTGTTATTAATACCCGGGAGCCCACCAGGTGCAGTATATAAGGTTAATTGGCCTCTTCTGGCCCACATTAGTCTTCTCAGGGCTTGTGTGAGATGGGCACCCAACACATAAACTAATTCACTCTTCATCAAGAATACATTAATTAGAGCACTCTGCTATTGTCTAAGTGCAACAATTATAATGTTATAAGTCATAACAAGTAGCAGTGGAGAGCACCTCTTAGAACTTCTAGTCCATCCATTGCCAATGCAGATACTAGAGGATTTATCAGATAATACCATAATAATAGATACCACATTTGATCATAGTCAGGGCCGCTAGCACCACGTATCAAGGTTGCCCAAAATGTTCCTTATAAGATTCTGTTTTCAATTGCTTATAACTTTGCCAAATGTCAACAGTTTAGGCTGAAATTTTCCAGTCTAGGTAACTGCCTCAGACTGAATGATTCTGGAAAGTTTCAGCCAAAACCATTCTGCCATTTCCAAGAGATGAGGGGGTAATATGTTATTTTTCCATGTTAAAAAATTCTGCTGACCTTTTCTTTGAGAAGCATTTCCATGTCTTAGAGCAAGGACTTGAAATTTGGCAGGGGAGTGATCTGATGAGGAGCCAGCATGTGGAAGAAGAACTGGCACTGGGTGGGCACCACTAACACATCCTCCTTTGCCTTTATTAAAATGCTTGAAATCTAAATGAAAACTTTCAAGATGGATGGAATGAAACTTTTCATTTGACCTGTTTTTTTCCAACTTTTCAATTTGCCAAATAAAAAAAAATCTCTTTTGGTGTGATCTGAAGCAAAATTGTTTTTGATTTTTCAGATTGCCAGCAAACCAAAACTCCATCATTTGCCCAGCTCCACAAAGTACTCAGAAAAGCAAGGTCGTAGGGGTCTCAAGCTGGGCACCAAATATGAGTGGGTACTTTTGACCTTAATCTCTGTGCCTCGGTTCTCCGTCTGTAACATGGAGATAATACCGAGGGGGTTGTAAAAATAACTTAATTCATATTTCTGAAGCACTCAAGTACTACAGCGAAGATCATAGTAAAGCCCATAGTAACTATGTCTTCAGAGCAGGATTTGAATAGTGTGCAGTAAATAAGACCTGGTGCCACACACTGAACAATGAGGAGAAAATAAAATATTGACTAGCTACTTATTCAGTGAGCACTGTCCATTCTGTGTATTGAATGAAGCAGAAGTCCTGCGGGGGAAAAAAATACTATGTGATCATGTTTGGCTTCTGCCTGTTCCTGGCCCTGCTAGGTGCTGGAGGACCAACTCTCACTGGTTCTGCCTACAAGTGATCATGGGAGGCTGCTTCAGGTAACCCCTGGAGAGCTGAATTCACTGTTCTTCCCTTCCAGCAGGACTCATTCCTAGGGTGGCATGTGCCAAGCAGTGAGGGTGTTAGGCCTCTGGCAGGGGACAGTGAATGCCTGACACCCATCATAGTGTCAAAAAATGGATGGTCTAAAAACAAAATATTTTGATTTATATAGGCTGCCACAGAGCCTCATGGGAGTTGTAGTTTGGATTTCTCATGACCCCATTCTCCTCTCTGGGCCAGTCTCCCAGGTGCTCTATATCTCCCAGGATGCACCATGGCCAGGGATTCCCATGATAAAACTCCTTTCCCTCTCCAGGAGAGAAAAAGAACCAATTTTTTGACAAGATGTAGTTCCACTGCTCCTGATACCATCCAAACCTGAAAGTGCCAGCCCTTCCTTAGCTCAGCTCACATTGACACGCCTTCCAGATACAAAGAGACAGGCAGGCAGCTTTGAGCTGGCTGTGTCCCACCATCTCTGTGGGACTGGAATGGATCTTACCTTTTGTTCAATCACTCCTTTTGGAACCAGGGACACCACAAAAAGCTGTGACATAAAGGTCAGCAGCAAAACCAGGTTAGCACCTGCCCTCAAGCCCTTGGCTGTTGGGTAGTATCCTGCTGGTATTAGTGTCTTGTCCAGCTGGAATATACCCCAGACATCCGTATGCAGAGTCTGATGATGCAAATTCCACTTATCACTGATTTCTGGCATTTTATCCATTTCTAGGGTCTCCTGCAGGGTTGGAGTGGAGGGCAAACCTAGTTAGGTTCCACAGTTTTGTTCTTGGCCTGCTCCTGTCCTAGCTCCCACTCTCATCAGAAGCAAACCTGCCTGTCTGCAGAGGCAGGGGGCTGATTTCCCAGAAGTTCGCCAGGATTTTTTGGGATGCAGGTGTCCCAAAGCTCCCTCAGCTCTGGTGAATCCCTGCTTGATCTCGGCAGGTTGCTGCTTTCTCGCACCTAGCAATGGCGTAATCTTGCTTTGGGCAGGAGCATGGCTGAGTATCGCTGTAAATGTGGGAAACAAACCCATCAAATTACTCCTTTTAATACCCAGCTCCAGGAACTTCCCCAGGCTTTGTGCTTCAATGGGCCAATCAGGTGATGTGATATAAACATGCTGCCTGAAAATGAGACATTTCTATTCAGACGTGCCTGTGAATCAAACAGGGCATTATTCCAATTGGTACCGGAGACAGTTACCTTGTGTAGTATGTATTGTTGACATCTCTCTGACCTTCACTACTCCAGGTGAAATTGCTCTCTTAATAACTTCTCCCTCTCTCTTGCTAGTTATTTCTCTTCAAACAAATCAAGTCTCTGATGCAGTCTCTCTCTCTCTCTCTCTCTCTCTCTCTCTCTCTCTCTCTCTGACTTTCATGAGGCAGTCAGCTGAAGTAACTCTTGAAAGAAAAGGAGGTGGTACTGTATTTTCTGCTAATCACCAGTTCAATCAGAAATCTGGCAGCCTGGAAATGTCATGCATTTCCCGTAATATGTGTAGAAAGTACATTTCAAAATGGATTAGGGGGATTTTTTTCAGAAACTGGCAGATGAAGTAATCCTTTCTTCGCTCCAGCTCTGTGTATACTTTCCACACCATTTGTCTTCTATGTGGGAATATATAAAAATTGATTTTAATGCTGCCTTTTGCACTGATGTTGTTAGGATTCTGTAAGTTCTTGTTATATACCTCTCCTCTGGAGGGCTTGTAATGCAGCTATGAAACTCAGTGTCCAAAAGATCAGCCAGAGAACACATTTTATTGGTAACTCTGTATATAATGTGGGGGTTACAGAAAAGAGATCCAGAAGTAGTTGCAGGGTTTTATTTTCTTTAAACAATCTCATAACTCAATAATGGCACGTGCTGGAGCAGAGGGAATATTTCACGACAATTATCTTGGCCTCTGGGTATGTGGGGATGTACAAGGGGAATAATTTCTTGTGCACACTCCCTCATTGTAATAATAATCTCCTAGGAAGAGTTAACGTGAAAAACAGTCCAGCACTTATCTGACAGAGGATACAGTGGGGCCAGATTTACAAGAGCGTTCAGCCCCAAGCAGCTCCCATTGTTCTCAGTAGGGGACAGAAATGGAGGGGGATTCTCCTTTGTTCTACTAGGGAGCTACCTGGTGCTGAATCCTTCTAAAAATCTGCCAGCGACTGGTAGATAACTGCACCAATAATCTCTTAACTAAACCGGAAGCAGCAGGATTAGGTGCAGCTCCAAGATAAATTCGTGCATATTGGAGGGAGGAGGGGAAGGCGAGAGCAGGACCCAGAGGGATTGGAGCAGTTGCTGAGGCACCAGGAACTGCATGGGGGGACAACAAAGAGCAGGGGCCCAACCTGGAGGGGCTGGAATGGCACCTAGGACCAAGTAAGAACCTACAGGACCCTCTTTCTTACCCTAGAGCTAGCTGCCTCCCTGCTAACTCTCAGTACCTTCCCTACTCCCCGCTCCAAATCTGCTCCCCCATTGCAGGGAGCTTCCACCCAGAGAGACACAACTAAAATTGTCTACGTCAGCTGTAATAATTGCAAAGGAAACACATTGCGGAAGCTCCTGAATCTCCCCTCAACATGACAGGAATAAAGATTACACTACAGCTTAGCAAACCAAGGCTTCTCCCTAGTGGGTTGGTGAGGGGCCCACACACACAGCAGGTGCCGGGAGACATTTCCTTAATAGTTGGGCTGACACAGCAATTTACCTCCCACTTGGGTAACACAATGTTACCTGAGCCTAGTGTTTTTGTTTGCTGCCCTTTATCTCATCCTTGCATAGAGATGGGCTCTGAGTTTAACAGACTTCTAAAGACAAAAAGGACTGTTAGTCCGGCCTCCTGCTTGTCAGACAGTGACTCCTGCAACAAGCCCATAACTTCTGCCTGAGATAGAGCATAGTTTTAGAAAGACATCCAGTTTTGATTTAAAGACTGCAAATGATGGAGAAACTACCTCATCCCTAGGCATATTGTTCCAGTTGTTAATTGCCCACACTGTTAAAATACCACCCTTTATTTCTAGTCTGAATTTGTCTGGCTACATTAATTTTTATTTCTATTGCCCTGTGTGACATTACCTGATTAAAATATGACCATATAAAGCAGGGATGGGCAACCTTTGGCACATGGCCCATAAGAGAAATTCACTGATGGGCCGGAATGGTTTTGTTTACCTGCAGCATCACCAGGTTTGGCAGATCGCAGCTCTCACTGGCCACGGTTCACCGTTCCAGGCCAATGGGGGCTGTAGGAAGTGGCGGCTGTTCTTTAAAACCTGTAAACTAAACTACATTCAAAACTTCTTGATTTAAACAAAACCCTTTCATTAACTAGGTAGCTGCAGGAGACAATGCAGGCAGAAGCCCAGCAGCAGAGTGGGGGCTACCCATTTATTGCACTGAGTGCAGCATGTATGATTACCTGCCCTGTGGGCGGGTGGCGTATGTGTGCAGTCGGTGCAAGGAGCTCCTGGCCCTCAGAGACCACGTACGGACTTTGGAGGCCAGGGTGGCGGAACTGGAGGAGCTAAGGGAGGCAGAGAGGTATGTTGATGAGGCTTTCCGGGACACTGTAGAATTGTCCCACCTCTGGTCAGACAGCCCCTGCGCTGTTAAGGAGGAAGAAAGGTCCAGAGAAGCAGAGCAGTCAATGGGAGCAGAGGGAAACCTTCCCATAGTTGGGACCCTCCTTCCAGATGGTGCTGGGGTTGCCTCTCGCACTGAGGTTACCTCTCCGGGGGAGGGAACTCCAGTTGCTAGGAAAAGGCAGGTGTTAGTAATGGGAGATTCGATCATTAGAAACGTAGATAACTGGGTTTGTGATGACTGAGAGAACCATTTGGTGACTTGCCTGCCTGGTGCGAAGGTTGCAGATCTCTTGAGGCATCTAGACAGACTTATGTGTAGTGCTAGGGAGGAGCTGGTGGTTGTAGTACATGTAGGTATCTATGACATAGGGAAGGGTAGGAGAGATGTCCTGGAAGCCAAATTTAGGCTGCTAGGGAAGAATTTGAAACTCAGGACCTCTATGGTGGCATTCTCAGAAATACTCCCAGTTCCACACCCAGGGCCAGGTAGGCAGACAGAGCTTCAGAGTCTCAATGCGTGGATGAGA
Organism: Gopherus evgoodei; assembly: GCF_007399415.2. Lineage (NCBI taxonomy): Eukaryota > Metazoa > Chordata > Testudines > Testudinidae > Gopherus > Gopherus evgoodei. The sequence continues at coordinate 142,148,671 of NC_044326.1, forward strand.
CGATGGTGTAGAATGGAGGGGTTTGGATTCATTAGGAACTAGGGAAACTTTTTAGATGGGGGGGGCCTATACAGGAGAGAAGGGCTCCACCTAAACCAAAGTGGAACCAGACTGCTGGCACTTAACATTAAAAAGGTTGCAGAGCAGTTTTTAAACTAGATGGGCGAAAGCCGACTGCTGCAGAGGAGAGAGACTTCTCTTAGAGGAGAGTCTATTAATATATATTCCGTAGGTTATAGTCAGGAGGAGAGGATGGAAGAAGATAATGTAAGGGCCAGATTAGATGAGAAACATTCACATAAAGAATCGGACACATCAGAACAGGGCAGACAAATAAATAGTGACACATTTTTTAAGTGCTTGTACACAAATGCTAGAAGTCTAAATAATAAGATGGGTGAACAAGAGTGCCTTGTGATAAAGGAGGATATTGATATAATAGGCATCACAGAAACCTGTGGACTGATAACAATCAATGGGACACAATCATTCTGGGGTACAAAATATATCGGAAGAACAGTACAGGTTGTGCGAGGCAGGGATGGAGAAGTTGCACTATATGTGAAAGAAAATGTAGAATCAAATGAAGTAAAAATCTCAAGTGAATCCACATATTCCATAGAATCTTTATGGATAGTAATTTCATGCTCTAATAAGAATATATCATTAGGGATCTATTATCGACCACCTGACCAGGACAGTGATAGTGATGATGAAATGCTCAGGGAAATTAGAGAGGCTATCAAAATTAAAAACCCAATAATAGTGGGGGATTTCAATTATCCCCATATTGACTGGGTACTTGTCACCTCAGGATGAAATGCAGAGACAAAATTTCTCAATACTTTAAATGACTGCTTCTTGGAGCAGCTGGTACGGGAACCCACAAGGGGAGAGGCAGCTCTAGATTTAATCCTGAGTGGAGCACAGGAGCTGGTCCAAGAGGTAACTATAACAGGACCGCTTGGAAACAGTGACCATAATATAATAACATTTAACATCCCTGCGGTGGGAAGAACACCTCAACAGCCCAAAACTGTGGCATTTAATTTCAAAAAGGGGAACTAGGCAAAAATGAGGGGGTTAGTTAAACAGAAATTAAAAGGTACAGTGACTAAAGTGAAATCCCTGCAAGCTGCACGGACGCTCTTTAAAGACACCATAATACAGTAAAAGAACTAAAAAAGAGCCACCGTGGCTTAACAACCATGTAAAAGAAGCAGTGAGATATAAAAAGGCATCTTTTAAAAAGTGGAAGTCAAATCCTAGTGAGGTAAATAGAAAGGAGCATAAACACTGCCAAATTAAGTGTAAAAATGTAATAAGAAAAGCCAAAGAGGAAAACGGCTAGCCAAAAACTCAAAAGGTAATAACAAAATGTTTTTTAAGTACATCAGAAGCAGGAAGCCTGCTAAACAACTAGTGGGACCCCTGGATGATCGAGATACAAAAGGAGCACTTAGAGACGATAGAGTCATTGCGGAGAAACTAAATGGATTCTTTGCTTCAGTCTTCACGGCTGAGGTTGTTAGGGAGATTCCCAAACCTGAGCCGGCTTTGGTAGGTGACAAATCTGAGGAATTGTCACAGGTTGAAGTGTCACTAGAGGAGGTTTTGGAATTAATTGATAAACTTAACATTAACAAGTCACCGGGACCAGATGGCATTTACCCAAGAGTTTTGAAAGAACTCAAATGTACTAACTATGGTTTGTAACCTGTCCTTTAAATTAGCTTCTGTACCCAATGACTGGAAGTTAGCTAGTGTAACACCAATATTTAAAAAGGGCTCTAGAGGTGATCCCGGCAATTACAGACCGGTAAGTCTAACATCAGTACCGGGCAAATTAGTTGAAACAATAGTAAAGAATAAAATTGTCAGACACATAGAAGAACATAAATTGTTAGGCAAAAGCCAACATGGTTTCTCTAAAGGGAAATCGTGTCTTACTAATCTATTTAGAGTTCTTTGAATGGGTCAACAAGCATGTGGACAAGGGGGATCCAGTGGACATTGTGTACTTAGATTTCCAGAAAGCCTTTGACAAGGTCCCTCACCAAAGGCTCTTACGTAAATTAAGTTGTCATGGGATAAAAGGGATGGTCCTTTCATGGATTGAGAACTGGTTAAAAGACAGGGAACAAAAGGCAGGAATAAATGGTAAATTCTCAGAATGGATAGGGGTAACTAGTGGTGTTCCCCAAGGGTCAGTCCTAGGACCAATCCTATTCAATTTATTCATAAATAATCTGGAGAAAAGGGTAAAAATTGAGGTGGCAAAGTTTGCAGATGATACTAAACTACTCAAGATAGTTAAGACCAAAGTAGATTGTGAAGATCTTCAAAAAGATCTCACAAAACTAAGTGATTGGGCAACAAAATGGCAAATGAAATTTAATGTGGATAAATGTAAAGTAATGCACATTGGAAAAAATAACCCCAACTATACATACAATATGATGGGGGCTAATTTAGCTACAATGAGTCAGGAAAAAGATCTTGGAGTCACTGTGGATAGTTGTCTGAAGATGCCCAAGCGGTGTGCAGAGGCAGTGAAAAAAGGAGACAGGATGTTAGGAATCATTAAAAAGAGGGTAGAGAATAAGATGGGGAATATTTTATTGCCCTTATATAAATCCATGGTACGCACACATCTTGAATACTGCATACAGATGTGGTCTCCTCATCTCAAAAAACATATACTGGCACTAGGAAAGTTCCAGAGAAGGGCAACTAAAATTATTCGGGCTTTGGAATGGGTTCCATATGAGGAGAGATTAAAAAGGCTAGGACTCTTCAGCTTGGAAAAGAGGAGAGCTAAGGGGGGCTATGATAGAGGTATAAAATCATGAGTGATGTGGAGAACGTAGATAAGGAAAAGTTATTTACTTATTCCCATAATACAAAAACTAGGGGTCACGAAATGAAATTAATGGGCAGCAGGTTTAAAACAAATAAAAGGAAGTTCTTCACACTGTGCACAGTCAACTTGTGGCACTCCTTGATTGATGAGGTTGTGAAGGCTAGGACTATAACAGGGTTTAAGAGAGAGCTAAATAAATTCATGGTGGTTAAGTCCATTAATGGCTATTAGCCAGGATGGGTAATGAAAGGTTTCCCTAGCCTCTGTTTGTCAGATGGGTGGAGATGGATTGCAGGAGAGAGATCACTTGATCATTACCTCTTAGGTTCACTCCTTCTGGGGCACCTGGCATTGGCACTGTCGGTAGACAGGATACTGGGCTAGATGGACCTTTGGCCTGACCCAGTATAGCTATTCTTATGTTCTTATGTTCCCTCAGCCTGCGCCACTTCCCACAGCCCCTATTGGCCAGAAAAGGCAAACTGTGGCTAGTGGGACTGTGATCAGCCAAACCTGTGGACACTGCAGGTAAAAAAACTGTCCCGGCCTGCCAGCGGATTTCCCTGATGGGCCGAGTGCCAAAGGTTGCCAATCCCTGATATAGATCGTTTTTGCAAACACTGCTATATATTTGCAACAAATCTTGTACAAAGGTTGTCAAGTAAGGTATCTATGAAAAGGTTATGATTTGCTGAATATGATTATGCTATTTGTATGCATGTATTATTTTTGTATTTGAACTATGAGTATTGGCTCTATACCTGGATTTCAAATATTTGCTCCTGGAGTACCACCCACAAAGTATTTAGCCTGCACATCTTGAAGGGACTATTCAAACTAAGTGGCTCATCAAGCAGCATTTAACTCACAATGGAAGACGCCCATCTACACTGAATGGACTGTCCTGTAAATGTGCTGTTTGAGGTATAGATAATGACTTCTACTGTGACTAAGCAGAATCATGCATGGACATGTGACTTGCCTATGTAACCCCAAACACCATCTTGTCACCATCTTATCAGAGGGGTAGCTGTGTTATTCTGTATCCACAAAAACAATGAGAAGTCCAGATGCACCTGAAAGACTTAACAGATTTATTTGGGCATAAGCTTTAGTGGGTTAAAAACCCACTTCTTCAGATGCATCTTTTTACCCATGAAAGCTTATGCCCAAATAAATCTATTAGTCTTTAAGGTGCCTCCTTCATCTTGTCATCTGCTATTTTCCACTAGCTGTGCTGAGGGCTTTGTTTGAAATAATGGGTTTCCCTCCACATGGCAGAAGCTATAAAAGACCCTGAAAACATCTCCATTTTGTCTCTTTCCTGCTCAAACCTCTGGACTATGGACTTATACTAATAAGAACATTCTAACCAAGGGATCGATGGCCTTCCAATAATTTGGAAGCAACCAGAGACTTGATTTAAGCCAGCAATTTATTCCATCACTGATACAAGCCTGATTCAAGAACTTTGCCATTGTTGTATGTATTTGATTCCTTTAACCAATTTTAACTCTCACCTTTCTTTCTTTTTATAAATACACCTTTAGACCTTACCCCAAAATCATGCTTCTGCCAGTCTTCTAGCATCTAAAATCTGAGTTGTATATTGACCTGGAGCTGGGGCTGATCCTTTGGGATCAGAAGAATCTTTTATTTGATGAAACTGGTTTTAAAGAACCACTCATCTCTCAGTCTAGGACTGGAATGCCTAAGGAAACTGCTGTTTTGACTTCTTAGCCAGTGTGGTGAAATAGAAGTTTACTTTTGTTGCTGGTTGGCTATATCTCACTGGAGATTAACCTCCAGTTTTGGGGTGTATCTGCCCTATTTCTCAGCAGTTTGTCCTGAATTTGGTATTCTCAATTGTGATCCAGGGAGGCACAATTTGAATCCAGATCTGCTGGCATCATAAGCTATATCCCTAGGCCAACAAGTCACTTGCCCAGGCCATCTCCCTGAAGGTTTTAATATATATTTCCCAACTCAACTTTCTGTGATTCTTTGAACCTACCATCTTCACAGCCACCACAGGATTTTCTACTAAAGTTTCTTCTTTTTTTTTCTATTTTTAAAGGACGCAAAGAGTCTATTATCTCTGTGAATGCTGTGCAGCATTAGTCTGAGAATTATCCAAGCCCAGATGCAGTGATACTATGCATCCAACTTGTATAATGCTTGTACTGGGTATTTTAGCAGTGAACTTCACAGTCTGTTACCAAATGAAAGGCATCCATTCCCAGAAACATGTATACATCTTCCTAGCAAACATGCCCTTCCTCTGGGAAGAGAGGATGAATTTTTAAAGCAACTCAAGGCAAACTGCATGGGAAGGATAACATGCAAGGCAGACAAGCAGGCAGCATTAACTGTAGCTGTCCCCAGTGCTAGCCTAGTGATAGCAGTGCTGCTAACTTACTAAACTCAGGAGACCAATCACAGCACTTGCACCAGTTCTTAATTGACTGGGCTCTGCTGCTTTGAAGAAACCAGAGTCCAAAGTTATTCTGAACACAAATCGCCCGTGTACAGCCTGAGTAGCCTTGGATCAGACTGCATCCTTGTGTTTACCTCAGTCCTGAGAAGGGCAGCCCACAGAGAGCTGGACCTTTATGACAAAATTCTATGGAATTCAATAAGGATGAACATAATTAAATATGTAATCAAATTCTATGGAAATTATTCCAAACAACTACATTCTGAGGGAATAACCTCCTTTCTTTACTTTCATACCATCCTATGGAATTCCATAGGAGGGATAGATCCTCTATTACATTTTAGAAGATGGTTTGAAAACATATAGAAAGACTATCATTTTCTGTTAAGTTCTATGGGACATTTCCATGAAACCAGGATAGGGGAAGAGGGGGTGTGTGTGAAAATTAACTATCTTTGATCTAAGTTGATCAGTTTTTCATTTTGCCAGCACTAATTGAAAGACACTAGAAGAATATGAATTATCCACTGGAAGCTACAGGATGCCTGCAAACCAACTCTATTACCTACTTCAGTTGCAATGCTGACTTCGCAACACTTTTGAAACAGACTTTTTTGGACATCACATAAAACAGTCTCTTACCCTTACCATTTACATTTAAATATCACAGCAAGTAAATTATGGCAGTAATTGGAGCGGAATTTACTGTTTCAATCAAAAATTCTCTTTTCGTGCAATGCTCATTATGCATCTTGCATGCTGGCATTACAGAGTCAGAAAATTCCAGACAATGGTTTTGTTTCACTGTGTTGTCTGCTCTGCCTATTGCATGTTTTGAAGCAGAAAGTTCAGTCCTTATCCAAAATGAAAGTTAGCTACTGATTAGAATTTAAGGAATTATTTTGATCATTTAAATTTGGGCAGAGCTGCTACTCTTTACAGAAATTCCTTCTGCATCTAAGCTGCAGTGGGTAAATGCATCTTTTGAGCAACATTATCAGCAAATCGAATATTTTGAGATTTTTTTGGCAATATTTATTAGAGCTGAGCTAATCCTTTGTAGCAATTAATTTATAGGATACGTTTTTCTTTTTTCTGCTCAGGAATTGTCCACAAGCCACTTACAATTTTTCAAAATTAATTATTAATTGGACATATTTTCCCAATAGTTCCACAAATAATTCTTGCTCTATAGAGCATCTGCTACAGTTTGCTATATCTGAAATTCAAGATCTGAGGTCTGTTGGTTAGACTGCACACTTAAGTCACTGACATTGTTTGTTATTTTGAAAAGATGAGCACAGCTCTGAGGTCTGGTCTACACGGGGGGAGAGGAGGAATCGATCTAACTTATGCAACTTCAGCTACGTAAATAACGTAGCTGAAGTAGACGTACTTAGATCTACTCACTGCATTCACTGCGGTGAGTCGACTGCCGACGCTTCCCTGCTGACTCCACTTGCACCTCTCGCTCCGGTAGAGTACAGGAGTCGACAGGAGAGTGCTCAGCGGTCAATTTATCATGTCTATATTAGACATGATAAATCTACCCCCGCTGGATTGATCGCTGCCCGTCAATCCAGCAGGTAATGTAGACAAGCCCTTAGTATCTCAAAGATATATTTGTATTGCAATATCACCCAGAAGCCCCAGTCAGGAACAAAGAGCTGGGTGCTATACAAACACATGGGAAGACACAGTCCCTGCCCAGGAAATTTTGCAGCTGTAAGAAGCACCTTACAATTTTTTTCCAGTGTGAATACTCAGATCTAAGAGTGCAGGATTTTTCTTATGTGACATCTCTGTTACTAGAGGTTTGCAGCCATGGTCACCCATTCTCTATGATCCTGCTCTAAGCTCTTTGTGGATAAAAAGTCCTTTTGATCCACCCATATAATCATGTTGTCCATCCATGTTCTTTTTCCTTCAATGTTCTGCCATTAACGTTTCCTTCCAGTGCACATAAATATGCATCGCCCATTGACCTATTTAAAACATGCCCTGCAAATCAAATCTTTCTTTTCATAAGATCTCTAACTAGCATGTTATATTGCTAGCTATATTTTCTATACATAATACTTTCGGAATTCTTCTATAAAGCCATAAGTCAAAGGATGGTACTTTCTTTACTATTGCTTGTTTTAATGTCAATATTTCACAGCCACAAATTTAGCACAAATCAAATGGCTGTGCAAGATTCACCTTCAACCCAAATTCTGCAGACATTCCTACCAGTCCTCTTGTTTTTATATAAGTGAACAAATATTCATGGAGTATTTTTAATTATTCACACAGCTCTAATATTTTTAAATCAAATTATTAAGAAATAGCTTGGGAACTTTGGATGCAGTCAGAACTTGGTGACTGGCTGTCAGTGTGTTAAAATCATGTCTACAATCCAAATTCTATTCCAGAGTAACAGCTTCCAAGATGATCAGTCATCATTCATCTTTCAGATTTGTGCCTCCTTAACAACATCACAATCCTAGCTCTGCTGTAATCACCTGTGGTCCTGTGCTGTAGTCCTTTCAATTCTTATTACTTAAATTACCAGCTTATAAAACATATGTCATATATTAATACAGTTCTAGGCTGACATTTTAATCCAAGCAGCTTTTCTATGAAAGTGAAGTGTTGCGGGGTGGGGGAAGGAAATACATTTTTATTCTTTTAAAACTCATGCGAGTAAAATATTCTATGAAAAACCAGATCATAGATCATGCAATTAAGTTATAAATTGATGATTAAAGTAAAGACATTTCACTAAGTTTTTCAGTCCTGCCAACCATCACTGAAATGCAACCACTTCTGGGGCAGAGGACATTTGGCAGGTGCATACTGCACAGTTTTCTACAGCCTTAAGTCTATGTCTACCCTAGTGGTTCTCAACCAGAGGTACGTGTCCCCCCGGGGGTACGCAGAGGTCTTCCAGGGGGTACATCAGCTCATCTAGATATTTGCCTAGTTTTACAATAGGTTACATAAAAAGCACTAGCAAAGTCAGTACAAACTACAATTTCATACGACTTGTTTATACTGCTCTATATCCCATACACTGAAATGGAAGTACAATATTTATATTCCAATTGATTTATTTTAGAATTATATGGTAGAAGTAAGCAATTTTTCAGTAGTATTGTTCTCTGATACACTTGTTTTCTTATGTCTGATTCTGCAGGTAAGTAGTTTTTAAGTGAGGTGAAACTTGGGGGTACTCAAGAGAAATCAGACTCCTGAAAGGGGCACACATTATGGAGCCTGTGTTGGCATAGCTCTGCCAGTGTAGTCCCCTAGTGAGGACGCAGCATATGCTGACAGAAGGAGTTTTTCTGTCAGGGTCGGACCACCATCTCCTGAACATTAGCTATGTTGACAGAAGCCCTCTTCTCGGGAGTTTGTCGGCATACTTATGTCGGTCAGGCAGGTGGTCTTTCACACCACTGACCAAAGTAGCTGTGCCGATGTAACTTGTAGACCAAGCTTTAGTCTGATTGAGACTGTCCCCATAATGTGTCTCAGAAAGATCCACACAAAAAGGAGAATGCAGTCCTGGGAGCTTGAGCAATTAGTGCTAAGGACGTGCAGAGGTATAGACAAGCCAAAGCTGCTGGAAGGCACTGAGCAGCTAAGAGCAGCCTTGTGCCTCTTATCATAGCTTGGTAAGGCTATCTAGTGAGGGACAGCACCAGGGGACAAGGGAGGGGTCACTGATCAATGAATTTTTAAGCACTAGGCTGGTGCCGTTGTTTGCTTCTTCCTGAGGAACAGAGTAGGCCTGAGAGGTGGGTTGGGAGGCAGGGTTAAAAAGGTTGTTTTATACCCAAGAGATGGGAATGTTAGAGCTGTTCATCCATGACGTTGCTGCGTATCCTGCTGGCGCTCCGAGAGCTCACATAGATAATGGGCTCACACACCTTCACTGAAGATGTAGGGGAGCTTTTTGCACCTAGCGCATTTGGACAGGTCCAGAAACAAATAATACATTGTGGGGAAGGGAGAAGCACTCTGGGGCAGCTGGTCAAAATGTGACTCCCTCTAGCACTCAGGCATGCACAGGGTTATCCAGCAGCAGGCATCTAGCAGCCCTGTTGGTTCCTTGTGTATCTAGAAGAAACACAGTTGGTACTGGAGCTTGTCTGCAGGCAGCCCCTCTGCATCTCCCCCCGCCACCCTGACTGCTCCCCTGCAGTACCTCAGCCGGAGAAGAAGCAGGTGAGAGGAGCAGGAGATTGCGGCACAGAAAGAAGGAGAGTGAATGCCATGCTGGTCACTGCAGCGAGACGCAAGATTCCTGGAGATCCCAGACCCAGCCAGTCACCTATCCCAGCTAGCACCCAGGCCCCTACCCATCCCAACAACCTCAGTAACCTCCAGCACCTGTCCATCTGCCTGGCAGACCCACTTCTGTCCAGCACCCCTACCCCCATGCCAATCACCTCTGGGAAGTGTTGTGCAGCTCCATGCCCTGCCCCCATTACTGCTCAGCGCTTACTGCATTGGTCATAAGATTAACTTTAAGCACATAAGCAAATCGTTTGCAGATATGTAAATTAGCTCACTAAATAAGAGCCATCAGATGTGTGAAAGAAGAATGAATTATATTGTAAAAATAGAAAGGATTAAAGAAATACTGTCTGTACCTTTAAGCAAAATTGTTGGAATGCTGCAATCCAGGTGTCAGGTATACAGACATTAACATAGAACAATTGCACTGTTTAAGGGCAATTGGTGAAGTATTAGCCTTAGATCGATAAGAGTTAGTAAGGAAGTAGGATATGCATGCTGTGCCCCAGGTGAATTTTAGTGTTTTGCTTTCTTTGTCTAATTCCCGCTCTTTTATCTGTATAAATAAGACTGTCTGGGTCTTGCATGGCCACTCACATTATCTGGGTGTTATTGGCGGAGTGCTGTGCTAATAAAACAGAGTGGTCTGACAAATTGTGAGTCCTGATTCTAACTTTGACAGATGCCACACCTTGAGTTGTGCAAAAGTCCTAGAAGGAGACAGCCAGAGCATCAGCCACCAAATGACCTCCATCTGGTCCCATCCCTATCTGGACCCACACCACCACAATCCCAGTGGGAGTCCAGGGGGAAGCAGCACTCAGAGCTGAGGCATAGTAAATACTAGTTTAAGAAGTAACCATGACTTTTCTCCCCAGAGTGGGGTGGATGGAACTAAGGGACGCCTCTGTGCTGGGTAGTAAGATCCAAACAACCTCAGTCTCCAAAAAGAACACACTGTGCTCTGGTAGCTGGGGCATGAGACGCCCATAGCTTTGAGTTATTGGGATATATGCCCCTGGAAAATAGTTTCATATGGGGAAATGTTTGCTTTCTGCACTGCAGCAGGGATTGGGGGAAACTACAGGCATGGGCTTGACCCTACTGTCAGGAATGGTGTCATGGGTATCGACGCAGACAAAAAGTCCTGTTTGCAAGGTGTTATCTCAAAGACACACATTACATGAACTGAATTGTCCCCACTATGATTTGAAGCTGAGGCATTCGGGCTGCCAGCTAGTCCAAGCCTGATGCTTAGATGGCCAACCCATCCTCTGCAAGTCAGCATGATGACCTTGAACCGGTCACTGCAGACTACGTGGCTCTGGGAAGAAGGATAAAGGAGTTTGAGGCACAGGTCATGTTCTTGTCCATCCTCCCTGTTGAAGGAAAAGGCTCAGGTAGGGACCATCAAACTGTGGAGGTAAAGTGTAGTTATGCAAATGGTGTCAGAGAGGGTTTGGATTTTTCAACCATGAGGTGTTGTTCCAGGAAGAAGGATTGCGAGGAAGAGACGGGATCCACCTAATGAAGAGAAGGAAGAGCATCTTCACAGGCAGGCTGGCTAACCTAGTGAGGAGGGCTTTAAACTAGGTATGTCGGGGGATGGGGACTTAAGCCCGGAGGTAAGTGGGGAAATGGGATACCGGGAGGAAATATAAGGAGGAGGGTGCAACAGGGGAGGCCTCCTGATTCATATTCAGAAAGTAGAGCAATTGGCGAGTTATCTTAGGTGCCTGTACATAAATGCAAGAGGCATGGAAAACAAGCAGGGAGAACTGGAAGTCCTGGCACAGTCAAGGAACTATGACGTGATTGGAATAACAGAGATGTGGTGGGGGAACTCACATGACTGGAGCACTGTCATGGATGGATATAAACTGTTCAGAAAGGACAGGCGACGGAGAAAAGGTGGAGGAGTTGCACTGTATGTAAGGGAACAGTATGACTGCTCAGAATTCCAGTATGAAACTGGAGAAAAGCCTGTCGAGAGTGTTTGGGTTAAGTTTAGAGGCAAGAGCAACAAGGGTGATGTCATTGTGGGTGTCTACGATAGACCACCAGACAAGGAGGATGAGGTAGATGAGGCTGTCTTAGGACAATTAACAGAAGTTTCCCAGATCACAGGCCCTGGTTCTTATAGGGGACTTCAATCACCCTGACATCTGTTGGGAGAGCAATACAGCAGTGCGCAGAAAATCCAAGAAGTTTTTTTAGAGCATTGAGGGCAACTTCCTGGTGCAAGTGCTGGAGGAACCAAGTCGGGCCGTGCTCCTCTTGATCTGCTGCTCACAAACAGGGAAGAATTCGTAGGGGAAGTAGAAGTCGGTGGCAACCCCGGTCACCAGTGAGCATGAGATGGTCAAGTTCAGGATCCTGACAAAAGGAAGAAAGGAGAGCAGCAGAACATGGACCCTGGACTTTGGAAAAAGCAGACTTTGACTCCCTCAGGGAACTAATGGGCAGGATGCCCTGGGAGGCTAATATGAGGAGGAAAGGAGTCCAGGAGAGTTGGCTGTATTTTAAAGAAGCCTTATTGAAGACTCAGGAACAAACTATCCCAATGTGCAGAAAGAATAGAAGTCTGTCCTGGGGCCGGTTTTGTTCAACATCTTCATTAATGATCTGAATAATGAGATGGATTGCACCCTCAGCAAGTTTGCGAATGACACTAAGATGTGGGGAGAGATAGATACACTGGAAGATAGGGATAGGGTCCACAGGGATCTAGATAAATTGGAGGATTGGGTCAAAAGAAATCTGATGAGGTTCAACAAGGACAAGTGCAGAGTCCTGTACTTAGGACGGAAGAATCCCATGCACTGCTACAGGCTGGGGACCAACTGGCTAAACAGCAGTTAAGCAGAAAAGGACCTGGGGATTACAGTAGACGAGAAGCTGGATATGACTCAACAGTGTGCCTTTGTTGGCAAGAAGGCTAACGGCATATTGGGCTGTATTAGTAGGAGCATTGCCAGCAGAGGGATGGATGTGATTATTCCCCTCTATTCGACATTGGTGAGGCCTCATCTGGAGTACTGTGTCCAGTTTTGGGCCCCGCACTACAAGAAGGATGTGGAAAAAATTGGAAAGAGTCCAGCAGAGGTCAAGAAAAATGATGAGGGGGCTGGAGCACATGACTTATAAGACAAGGCTGAGGAAACTGGGATTATTTAGTCTGCAGAACAGAAGAATGAGGGGGGATTTGATAGCTGCTTTCAACTACCTGAAAGGGGGTTCCAAAGAGGATGGATCTAGACTGTTCCCAGTGGTACTTGATAACAGAACAAGGAGTAATGGTCTCAAGTTGCAGTGGGGGAGGTTTAGGCTGGATATTAGGAAAAACTTTTTCACTAGGAGGATGGTGAAGCACTGGAATGGGTTCCCTAGGGAGGTGGTGGAATCTCCATCCTTAGAGGTTTTTAAGGTCAGGCTTGACAAAGCCCTGGCTGGGATGATTTAGTTGGGAATTAGGTCCTGCTTTAAGCAGGGGGTTGAACTAGATGACCTCCTGAGGTCCCTTCCAACCCTGATATTCTATGATTTTTAGAATCACAGAATCCCTGAGTGGGACTTTATCTGGTTGAAGATACTCTAAGGAAGGAGTGTGCTTAAAGCACAAGGCTCTAGAACAGCCACCTGGGGTGTCTGGCTCCTCCTCTACTGAAGAAATTGGTCTATCCTTTCTGAGCTGCCCAGTGACGACAAGCAAGGGCTGCTACAGAATTATCCCCTCAGCTCTGCATCATTCCCTTGTGGTGAATTGAGGCCACTCTGAATATGGAGGGCCGGTAAAGAAATTTGTTCCCTAAGATATAGATCTCTTGTGCCATTAATGTTATTTTAGTGAATCAAAGACAAATTAACCATGGGTGTCTGATGCTAACTGGGGAAGCAACAATGCTGCAGTCAGACTCTAATAGATCTGTTGCTTAGAATTTCACAGATTTGCATTTTCACTTGATTAGCTGTACATGTCAGCAGAGGATCAGCAGGAGTTTTCATGTTTTGAAAACTCTGATCCAGGAACATTTAATCCTCTTAACTATGGACACAATTAGTTGTTTTCTGACATGCAAAGAAAGAGCATAAACATTTCCTCCTAAAGGCAAATTTATCATTTAGTTCAGCTATATGCAAATCATTTAATCTGTTCTTTTAATTTGCTTGGTTCTCAAAGGCAATGCTCTCTTTGTAGATTAGCCAGAATTTAATGATGGCTTAATTCACATTTACTTACATGCATGGCTTAACATCCAACTCAAGCTGCTCTCTCACTGCACATCCTGAAAACAACTCTTTTTGTTGAATAAATGTGTGAGAACTCAAAGAAGCCCCTGTAAACTGCGGACTGTAGGTGTCATGGGATTGGTAATGAGACCTAATCCCCAATCCCTGGAACTATTTACCAATACCAGCACTCTGTGGTAATGGGTTTTTCTTGCCTCATGATCCAGCAGGACAGCTAGAGTTTCAGGGACTTTAGAAGCCTAGAACCGTGTCCTCTTCTTTCCTTCTCTGCTTGGATTGAGGGTGACAATATCTGCCATAGGTTATGAGATTTTGCTTTTTTAAAATCTCCTCAATATAAACTGGCTTTAAGGGATGAAATCTTGGTTTCAATGAAGTGGATGGGAGTTTGCCATTGACTTCACTGGGGTCAGGATTTTGACCAAATTAGGAGAAATTAGTGATTTGAGTGGCAGTGTGTCAAGGTTTTTTCCCTCACTTTGAACTTTAGAGTAAAAATGTGGGGGACATGCATGGACCCTTCTAAGTTTAATTTCTAGCTCAGATCTCGTACGCTGCCACCAGCCAGAAGTCTGTGTTTGGCACACTTCTCTTCCCCCAAAACCTTCCCTGGGGAACCCAAGACCCAACCCCCTTGGGTCTTAAAACAAGGAGAATTTAACCATCCCCCTCTTTTTCCCCCCACCAATCCCTCTATGGGCCCAGTCATCTCACACTGAAGGCAACAGGACTTCCATTGATTTAAGTGAGGGCTGGATTAGGCCACTCCTTTCTTTACTGGCTGGAGACTTTAAAAAAACTTTTAAAACATATATAAGGATGAGAAAGTGTAATCATGGAATCATAAAAATGTTGGACCAAATCTGACTTCTTGTGCTTTGACTTATAATCACTTAATCTGTCTGTGTAGTTAAAACATTTGTTTGTTTGTTTGTTCTACCTGAAGCAGTGCGTTTGGTTTGAAGCATGTATTCTGTCTTGTTTTTCTTCCTCCTGGTCACAATTTTTTTTTAAGACTGAAGCAAAATAGGCATTAAACACCTCAGCCTTTCCATTCCCTTTCCATTCCCACTAAGTAGAGGACCTACGTTTGCAGGGTCTGATGCAATTCATGATAGGACATAAGGAACTATGCTGGGTCAAGGTGCAGAGTTGGAGGGAGGGGGCAGTGGACCTTTTGCCTACCCTGAGAGACCCCACTAGACATGTGCCTGCAATTTCAATCAGATATGCCCCCACATCTACAGTAACCCTCTTAAAGAATCTGTAATCTTGCTTATTCTGCAACTTGGGTGACTGTTTTTCAAGGAAGAAAGGACATGATAAAAGGGAGAGACACAGCGGAGAGGGGGTGATAGTGAATCACAAATTGATTATGAGTCAGCAATGTGATATGGCTGTGAAAAAAGCTAATCTCATTCTGGGATGTATGAAAAGGAGTGTTGTATGTAAGACATGGAAGGTAATTGTCCCAACCTAGTCTATATGAATCTGAGTACCTAGTCATCTGGGATTTCACCCATCCTCCATAATTTCTCAAACATAATTGCAAACAGTTCTGACAGGGTACTCAGCACTCTTGAAGCCTCAACTAGAGAACCGAATCCAGTTCTCGGTACCAGGTTTCAACAAAGATGTAGACAAACTGAAGAGAGTTAGGAGGAGAGAAATGGAAATGATAAAAGGTTTAGAAAACCAGCCCCGTAAGGAAAGATTTAAAAAAAAGCCTGGGCATGTTTAGTCTTGAAAAAAAGAGACTGAGGGGGGACCTGATAACAGTCTTTAAATATGTGAAGGACCCCCGCCGGCAAATTACCACCTAAGCGGGATCCGCCGCCGAAGTGCAGCCGGGTCTTCGGCAGTAATTCGGTGGCGGGGGGCCCTTCCGTTCCGGGACCCGCCGCCGAAGTGCCCTGAAGACCTGCGGCGGGGGACCCCCCACTGTCGAATTACCTATCTTTAAAAAGGGGAACAAAGTAAATTTTCAAGCCCTGAGTCTATTGTGGTATAGAGCGAAAGGTGGTACTGTGTGCATGCATGGACATAAGTATAATTTACTGGGACACATTCTCAAGCAAGTATTAATCTTAGCCCCAGGCAAAAATGGCTGAATCCATTCCTGAAACAATATATAGAACAAACAGAGGTAAAAATCCTTCCAGCAAAAAGACACATTTACAAGTTAAGAAAACAAACGTAAGACTAATCCTCCTTGCCTGGCTATTACTTACTAGTTTGAAACATGAACGACTGATTTAGATAGATTGGGAAAGCCTGGGTGTACGTCTTGTCCCTCTCAGTCCCAAAAGCGAACAACCATCAAAACAAACTGCACAAACAAAGAATTCCCTCCACCAAGATTTGAAAGTATCTTGTCCCACTATTGGTTCTCTGGTCAGGTGTCAGCCAGGTTCACTGAACTTCTTAACTCTTAACAGGTAAAAGACACATTAACCCTTAACCATCTGTTTATGACACAGGGCCTGCCCACGACATTTTGGCATCTAAGGCAGGGCACTCAAATGACACCTCCATACCCCCTCGTTTGGGCCAAAACTCTGAAAGGTCTTAATTCTGCCTTCTTCCTCTTCTACTCCTCTCATGGTACTGCTCAGCTACCTCCCCCAATAAAGGAGAACTAACAACTTAAAATGCCTTGTTCAAAAATTTTCAGGAACACTTAACTTTCAAATGCCTGAACATCAAATGTAATTTTTGTTTTCTGCATAGTAAACACTGGCATTTTTATCTGTTGAATAATCAAAGTGGTGCTTTCTGTGCCTTCTTGGCAGCAAAGTTTTGAACTGCTTCCTGAAGGTCCACAGTCTGAGCCAGCTCATGCTTTATTGAGATGACCAGCCTCGCCTGTATCATTGTGGAGCGTAGATGTGTTCTTATTAACTTCAGCTTGGAGAAGCTGTGTTCTCCACTGTCAACTGTTACAGGAAGTGTCATAAACAGATAAGAAAAGTTAATAGCACAGAAGTACTTTATATCTCTTTGACTGTAAAGGGTTAACAAGTTCAGTAAGCCTGGCTGTCACCTGACCAGAGGACCAATCAGAGGACAGAATACTTTCAAATCTTGAGGGAGGGAAGTTTTTGTGCTGTGCTGTTAGTTTTGGTTGTTGTTCACTCTGGGGGCTCAGAGGGACCAGACGTGCAACCAGGTTTCTCTCCAATCTCCCTGATACAGGTTCTTATAGACCCAGAATAGTGAGTACTAGGTAGATAAAGCGAGTTAGGCTTATGTTTGTTTTCTTTATTTGCAAATGTGTATTTGGTTGGAAGGAGTACAAATGTGTATTTGGCTGAAAGGAGTTCAAATTGGTATTTTGCTGAAAAGATTTTAATTTGTACTTGTATACTTAGGCTGGGAGGGTGTTCCCAGTGTCTATAGCTGAAAGACCCTGTACCGATTCCATTTTTTTAAATTTACAAAGATAATTTTTACTGTTTTTTTCCTTCTTTAATTAAAAGCTTTTCTTGTTTAAGAACCTAATTGTTTTTTTATTCTGGTGAGACCCCAGGGGACTGGGTCTGGGTTCACCAGGGAATTGGTGGGGAGAAAGTAGGGAAGAGGGAGAGAGAGGCTGATTTCTCTCTGTGCCAGGATTACTTTCTCTCAGTAAGAGTCTGGGAGGGGGAAAAAGAAGGAGGGAGGAAGGTGAATTGTCCTCTCTGTGTTGTGATTCTAGGAGTTTGAATCACACAGTGATCTTCCAGGGTAACCCAGGAAGGGGAAGCCTGGGAGAGGCAACGGTGAAGGAAAGGGTTTACTTTCCTTGTGTTAAGATCCAGAGGGTCTGGGTCTTGGGGGTTCCCGGGCAAGGTTTTGGGGGGACCAGAGTGTACCAGGCACTGGAATTCCTACTTGGTGGCAGCGCTACAGGTTCTAAGCTGGTAATTGAGCTTAGAGGAATTCATGCTGGTACCCCGTCTTTTGGACGCTAAGTTTCACAGTGGGGAATTATACCATGACAGGAAGTGTTAGAAGTATATGCAGAGCAACAAAAGCATTTGGAAAGACGGTGGTCATCTTATTTGTGAACACACATATTCCAGAACAGCCTTTGGAGTTGATCCTGCTGAAATGTATCTTGAAAGGGCTTTCAGTTCATCACCTAAATCACTCAAATCAATATCGCATGTCATCAATGTCGCAAATTGTGATTTGTCAACACTATCTCTAGTGCCCTGCATTGGTGGTATAGGTCTTCTTCTGGTAGAGTGAGGAGTTTTGGAATATCATACAACATCCCAAATGTACTGTTGTGTTCCTTGAGCTGCAAGAAACATTCTTCAACTGACTGTATTGCACAATCTAGCACCTGGTTAAATAATTCAACTTTGAATTGTTATTTAGGGTCTCTTATGGGATTATCTCGTGCCTTGTAATCAAAATGTCTTCTTCTTCGGTGACTCTTGTATTCTTGAATGGGTGGGGAAATAGCTTCAGTGTGAAGTTCCTCTGCCAACTTCTGTGCACTCTTCAGAATGTTTTGAAATCCCTCATCTGACCAGTAAGACTGTAGGCATGACTTTGCTTTGTTCAGTTGTTCTATTGCTCCAGATATATTAAGGTCAACACTTTGGAGTCTCTTGCTTACAACATTTATTTCAAACAGTATGACATGCCACAACACTAAGCCACACAGAAATTTGAAGTTAGGTATGTTTCTGGTGATTCCATTTCCCTCTGCCACTCTTCTCCCACAAACAGTTCCTGTCATTGCATTATCCTCCATAATGGCAACTATGGCATCATCCATCTTCCCAACCCAATTTGGTGTTTGATAGACTCATAGACTCATAGACTTTAGGGTCAGAAGGGACCAATATGATCATCTAGTCTGACCTCCTGCACAAAGCAGGCCACAGAACCCTACCCATCCACTTCTATAACAAACCCCTAACCTATGTCCGAGTTATTGAAGTCTTCAAATTGTGGTTCACCACAAGAACCCAAAGTGGCTGGAACATTAGATTGGAAGAGTTTGCAACAAAACCAGTATGAAGCTTTCTGGGTTTTTGAGTACATAAGCCATGGCCTCTCCACTTTGTCACCATTGGGGATTTCACACCAGTAATGTGTTGGATGGAAACTTCTATTTTCATTGTCTTTGGGGAACATGAAGTTTTTCACTTGCTGTGGTCCATGCAGTACAAGGAAGTCCCTCAGGCTACTGCTCAAGTGGGTCCACAGTCCTGGATCATCTAGACTTAAGGAGCTAAACTCAGCAGCAGCTGTTTATTGTGCCTCCACCACACTCTTCTCTGATCTATACTTTTCTTCAGGAATGTGCATGGTTACATCCATTTGAGGTGGAGATATGGATGCTGCAGTAGCTGCCAGGTCACCTGCACTCTGACTAACTGGAAGATCAGGCATCTCCTCACCACTCACATCCTCACTGGGGCCGGAAGGCTCAGCGTGAACATTTGTGTCTATGTATCTCAGGAGAGCTCCTTCCTGCTTAGATAGAAAAGCTTCCTTTGCTTTCTGTCTTTTTCTGAATGCTGCCCCAGAGGGGCGTTTTCTTCTTTCACTCATGGCTGCTGTGCTGTGCCAGCTAGAGTGGCTTTCAACACTCAATTGAAGGGGACAAATAAGCAGGCTGGTAGCAGGGTCTGAGTGAGGGAAGATATCAGCACATTAAGGGCCTAACTGGCTCCCACTACTTCAGCTGACTGCCTGTTCTCCTCAGGTGGGTTCAGGGAAGCAGCAGGAAACAGGAAGCTCCCTGAGAAGCTGGTGTGAATCAGTCCAGGCTCCTAGGGGTGCTGGAGAGGAACATAAGAGGCTCCTCCTCCTCCCCCTCCCTGCCGCTCCTGCTGCTTTCTGTTATTCCCTCTCACCTTTTCTCCTGCCTGCCTGTTATGTCTCTTTGTACCCTCCCTCCTCCAGCACAGCACTCCACCATCTCTGTGCATCTAGAGCAGAGAAAATACATATGCACCAGCAGCAGACACAATTTTCTACACTCTGGGTCCTAGCGCTCCCCCCAACCCCCCAGTCTGGCACCTGAGGAAGCCACCTCAATTCACCTCATGGTAAGGCCAGCCCTGTTGGGTTGGGCTTGTTTTGTCAAGTTCAACTATTTGCCTGGCCCTCCATTGGCACTTCTGGCCTGCCCTAATGTTCATTGGCAAAGAAACAGTGTCTCGATCCTAACTGGGTTCAATGTGACACTGTGAACAATTCCACTGGATTTAAAGAGTGTTTTGGGATATTAAAGGAAGTCATAATCTAGCAGCTAGTCACGGAAACACTATTATCTACATTCTCCTATCACAACACATCAATGGCCATTCATAATGAGTTTTCCTTAAACATGTCTGGAGGACCATTTTTCAGTAATTCATACCAGCACTGACATATGTAACCAAAGCTTGTTTGGTGCAAGGTTCTAGGCTCCCAGTCTGGCTGCCACACAGAAAATAACAGTTCCACTATAAAAGAGCTGGTACCTAAAATAATTAAGTGTTAAGTAGTCTAGTGCTGTCATATTAGAGATAGGTCACAACAGAGACACCAACAGTCACTGTTTCTGTTGTCTTTTCCCTAGATCAACCACACAACATTGCAGCAAGGCAAGCTACTCCTGTTAAAACAAAGACCCATTAAACTCTGCCTCAGACCATTTAAATTTTCATCATCACAATCACTTTGAGCCCCTCCTTTGATGAGAATATTACGTTGGGAAATAGGAATCTGAGAGATTAACATTTTGCTTCTTTCTTTTTTCTTTGTTAGAAAGTACTACCCTCAGTTTACTTTGCAGAGAAACAGAGGACAATCTCAATGAGTAATATTTATACTTATTGCTTTCAAAGGGCTAATATCCCAAAGCTGAGGAAAATTATGAGTGAAATGATTGGAAGGAAAAATTTAACTGAAAAACCTGAGTGAAAACTGGGAATATTTAAGGAGAGTTTATTAGATGGCTAAAAAGCTAAGATTCCACAAAGAAAAATAGTGCAACTTTGAGTGAAAAACAATCCTGGTTCAGTGGGGAAATGAAGGCAACAATTAGAAACAACCAACAAATTGAAAAAAGAAAAAGACAGTGATCAGTATAAATAGGAGGAGTTGTGAAGTGTAGCAAATTGATAAGGGAAGTTCAGTGCATCAGGGGAAACTCCATATCTATCAGGGTAAAAGTAATAAGAAGTTTTTAAGTATATTAAGAAAAGAAGAAATCCTAACAATGGCATAGAACTCTTATTAGCTGGAAGTGGAAAGACTATTAATAATGATGCATAAAAATCAGAAGAATAAATAAATATTGGAAAGAAGCAGGATGTTGTACCCAGATCACATCATGATGATGAACTACTTTTCAGTCCATTAGTTACTAAGGAGGATGTTAGAGAACGTCTACTAGAGACAAACATTTTGCACCCAAAAGTCCTAAAATATGCTTGTTTTTAAACAAATCTTGGAATATCAGAGAAATTCCAGAAGACTGAAAAAGTGTTAATGTTGTGCCAATATTTTTAAAAGAACAAGTAGGATGACACAAGTAACTACAGGCTGGTTAGCCTGATCTCAGTCCTAGACAAAATAATGGAAAAGTTGAGATGAGATTCAATTGATAAAGAATAGGAACATAACTAATACCAGTTGGAATGGTTTTATTGAACATAGGTCTGGTCAAACAAACCTGATTTCATTTGTTGATAAGATTACACATTTGGTTGATTAAATTAACTGAGTCGCTGGCTTTTTTAAGGTATTTGACTGTACCACTTGACATTCTGATGGAAAAATTAGGACTATATAATATAAATAAATCACATGTTAAATGTATTAAGACCTGGCCAGTTGACAGATCTCAAAAAGTAGTCACCAATGGGAAATCATCACTGAATTGGCTGTTTCTAGAAGGATACAGGGTGATCTGGATTCACTGGGTAAGCTGGGCCCATTCAAACAAAAAGTGTTTCATTATAGCCAAATGCAAGGTCATGCCTACAGAAGAGAGGACTGTATCCTGGAAAGCAGTAGTTTTGAAAGGGATTTAGGGGTCACAGTGTGATAGAGTGTTTTTCATTTTTTGTATTTTTTCTGTGAGTTCATGCAAGAGCGTAGTGATTGTCTGGTTTCACCCACATAGTTGTTACTGGAGCATTTAGTGCACTGGATGAGGTACACCACCTGTTATGATAGGCATGTGTAGGATCCATGGATCTTGAAAGGTATGTTGTGGGGGTGTTGAGCATCGTAGCAGTGGAGATATGTCTGCAGGTTTTGCACCTGTTGTTCTGGCAGGGTCTGGTGCCACTTTGTGTTGGTGTGTCCTGGTCTGTGGGGAGCTTGCTTCTGATGATGAGTTTAGAGAGATTGGGGGGTTGCTTGAAGGCCAGAAGAGGTGGTTGAGGAAAGATTTATTTCAGAATGGGGTCCCCATTGAATATGGGTTGTAGTTGTTTGATGATACCCTGTATGGGTTCCAGTGAAGGGTAGTAGGTGACAATTAGAGGTGTGCAGTTGGAGGGAGTGCTATTTCTGCATTGAAGCAGGTTCTCTCTGGGTATTTGGGTGGCCCATTCCATGATACGATCTACTTCTCTAGTGGAATGTCCTTCTCTGGTGAAGGCAGTTCAAGTGTGTTATGGTATATATTCTGGACTTTCTCCTCAGAGCATATTCTGTGGTATCTGAGTGCCTGACTGTAGAGAACAGATTTCTTGACGTGTTTGGGGTGATTACTGGATCTGTGAAGGTAAGTGTAGCGATCTGTGGGTTTCTTGTTTATGGCTGTCTGTAGGGTTCCATTGCTGAAGCTGATTGTGGTGTCCAGGAAGTTGATGTTAGTGTGCAAGTGTTCTAGAAAGAATTTAATGGATGGGTGGCAGTTGTTGAAGTTGTGGTAGAAATCAAAGAGGGAGTTTAGGGCGACTTTCCAGAGGATGAAAATACCATCAATGTGTCTCAGATATATCATTGGTTTTGTGGTGCACTGGTCGATGAAGAGGATGGCATATTGAGAATAGTAGTACCCAGGGCTGTTCCCTTGGTTTGGACAAAGTGTTTGTTATTGAGTGTAAAATTGTTATTGGTGAGGATAAAATGGACAAACAACAGATGCAAAACCTGCAGACATATCTCCATTTTTACAACAATATATCCCCCCACAACACATCTTTCAAAATCCATGGATCCTGCACATGCCAGTCACCACATGTGGTGTACCTCATGTAGGGCACAAAATGCCCCCAACAACAACTAGGTGGGTGAAACCACACAATCACTGTGCTCTTGAATGAACTCACATTCAAAAGATAAAAACACTATATTACCTATGGGTGAACACTTTTCACAAAGCGATCACTCTATATCTGACCTTTCAGCCCTTACCCTCAAAGGAAACCTGCACAACACTGTCAAAAGATGAGCCTGGTAGCATAAATTCATTACTCTGCTAGACTCTAAAATCATGGAATAGAGGCACTGGATTTATGGTTTACAGGTTATTCTAACCCCCTCTTTTTGTTCTATGACTGCAGAGGTATTAACGGCCCACTCTATCTTAAATAGTCCCTTACCATAAGTAGTTATCACATACTGTAAACAATCTTGCATTTTACATCTTGCATTTTGCTGTGATGCAGGGTGTGATCAGAGAAGGTGCAGGTTGCTCCTACCTAGTGGTTATAATCCAATATGGCGACAGCCCCACCTAGTGGCTGCAGCCTCAAGCAGGCGTAGGGGAACCCTGATCACCCTACTCCAGGGCCCTGTGAGGCTGACTAGGCTGCTCACCTGGCTCCGTATGGTGTTCAGCCTCCCATCAGCTTCCATGAGCCACTTACAAATCCAGTCCATGTCTCATCTGGCCACTGCCCAACTCTGGGGAACATCACCATCAGGGGTCCCAGCCCTCATCCCATCCTCCAGGTGCTGTGTTTCTTCTGCTTACCAGCCCAGTGCAGCCCAACTCTGGTCCACCCTGGGACCTCCCAGGATTATGTCCTGGCTGGTCAGCTGCAGACTGAGCTGTTTGGATGCTTTTAAACCCTGCCTCCAATCCAAGCAAGCTTGGGAAGGGCATGAGGTGGGGCTTCCTTAACTCATAAAAGACGGTTACTCACCTTTGTAACTGTTGTTCTTCGAGATGTGTTGCTCACATCCATTCCAGTTAGGTGTGCGCGCCGCGCGTGCACGTTCGTCGGAAACTTTTTTACCCTAGCAACTCCAGTGGGCCGGCAGGTCGCCCCCTAGAGTGGCGCCGCCATGGCGCTCTATATATACCCCTGCCGGCCCGCCCGCTCCTCAGTTCCTTCTTGCCGGCTACTCCGACAGTGGGGAAGGAGGGCGGGTGTGGAATGGATGTGAGCAACACATCTCGAAGAACAACAGTTACAAAGGTGAGTAACCGTCTTTTCTTCTTCGAGTGATTGCTCACATCCATTCCAGTTAGGTGACTCCCAAGCCATACCTAGGCGGTGGGGTCGGAGTGAGAAGTCGCGGCCCGGAGCACCGCAGTTCCGAAGGCCGCATCCTCCCTCGACTGCTGGACCAGGGCGTAGTGGGAAGCAAAAGTGTGGACCGATGACCAGGTTGCTGCCCGACAGATTTCCTGGATGGGCACACGGGCTAGGAAAGCCAGCGATGACGCCTGCGCCCTGGTAGAATGCGCAGTCACACGGCCCGCAGGGACATGGGCCAAGTCATAACAAGTCCTGATACAGGACGTAACCCAAGAGGATATCCTCTGGGAGGAGATAGGAAGACCTTTCATACGATCTGCTACCGCCACGAAAAGTTGGGGGGATTTTCGGAAGGGCTTAGTCCTGTCTATGTAGAACGCGAGAGCCCTACGGACATCCAGCGAGTGGAGCTGCTGCTCCCTGCCTGAGGAGTGAGGTTTTGGGAAAAAAACCGGAAGGAAAATCTCTTGGTTGACATGGAAGGCTGAGACCACCTTGGGCAGAAAAGCAGGGTGTGGTCTCAGCTGCACCTTGTCCTTGTGGAAGACCGTATATGGGGGGTCTACCACAAGAGCTCGGAGCTCCGACACCCGTCTAGCTGAGGTGACAGCCACTAGAAAGGCAGTTTTCCAAGAGAGGTAGAGCAGGGAGCAAGTAGCTAACGGCTCAAAGGGGGGCCCCATGAGTCGGGACAACACCAGGTTAAGATCCCAGGTGGGAGCAGGGGGACGGACGTTAGGGAATAAACGTTCCAGCCCTTTAAGGAATCTCGACACCGTCGGGTGAGAAAAAACGGAGCGACCGTCCGCACCCGGGTGAAAGGTGGAGATAGCAGCTAGGTGGACTCGCAACGACGATAAGGCCAGACCTTGCCCTTTGAGGGACAAAACGTAGTCTAATATTTCGGAAACCGAAACTTCCATAGGGCGGAGATTTCTCTCTACGCACCAACAGGAGAAGCGCTTCCATTTCGCTGAATACGTGGCTCTTGTGGACGGTTTCCTGCTGCTCAAGAGCACCTCTCTCACAGGCGTGGAGCATCGCAGCTCTGGGCCAGTCAGCCACGCAGGAGCCACGCCGCTAGGTGCAGCGACTGCAGGTCTGGGTGACACAGGGTCCCGTGGTCCTGGGTAATCAGGTCCGGATGAAGGGGCAGGGGAACTGGGTCGGCTATGGCCAAGTCCAGCAGCATGGTGTACCAGTGCTGCCTGGGCCACGCCGGGGCTACCATGATCACGAGCGCCTTGTCCCTGCGCACCTTCAGGAGGACCTTGTGGACCAGAGGGAACGGGGGAAATGCATAGTACAGGTGGGTCGACCACCGGATGAGGAAGGCGTCCCCTATCGACCCCGGTTCCCTGCCCTGAAAGGAGCAGAATGCTGGGCACTTCCTGTTCCCCCTGGACGCAAAGAGGTCCACCCGGGGATAACCCCACCTCCGGAAAATGGAGAGAGCGACATCCGGGCGAAGGGACCACTCGTGCGACAGGAAGGATCTGCTCAGTCGATCTGCCAGAGTGTTCCGTACTCCAGGGAGGAAGGAAGCCCTGAGGTGAACGGAGTGGGCTACGCAAAAGTCCCAGAGACGTATCGCCTCGTGGCACAGGGAGGAGGACCTGGTGCCGCCCTGCTTGTTGATATAGTACATCGTCGTCGTGTTGTCCGTAAACACGGCGACACAACGACCCTGAAGCTGATGACAAAACGCTTGACAAGCAAGGCGGACCGCTCTCAACTCCCGTATGTTGATGTGGAGCCCCACCTCCTCCTGGGACCACAGGCCCTGTGTCCGCAGGGTCCCCAGGTGGGCCCCCCAGCCCAGATCTGAGGCATCCGTTGTCAGGGATACCGATGGCTGAGAGGGGTGAAAGGGAAGACCCGCACATAACACGGACTGGTCCAACCACCAGCCGAGAGAGTCCAAGACCTTCTGGGGGATTGTGACTAACATGTCTAAAGGTTGCCTTTGCGGCCTGTAACGGCTGATAAGCCACAGCTGGAGAGGCCTCATGTGGAGCCGAGCGTAGCCGGTCACAAAAGTGCACGCTGCCATGTGGCCTAACAGGGTTAGACATGTCCTTACTGACGTCAACGGGGCTGACCGCAAACGCTGAACGATCGCCGCCATGGTCTGGAACCGTTGCAGAGGCAGCGAGGCCCTGCCCATCGTGGCGTCCAAGACCGCCCCGATAAATTCCACCTTTTGCGTGGGCCTCAGAGTGGATTTGTCTGTGTTTATCAGGAGGCCCAGACTTGCAAATACGGCGGTGATCAGGCGGACATGGCTGCTGACCTGCTGCTCCGACGTGCCCCGAATCAACCAGTCGTCCAGATAAGGGAACACGTGGACACGGTTGCGTCGAAGATGCGCCACGACAACTGCCATGCATTTTGTAAACACCCTTGGGGCCGTGGACAGGCCGAAAGGGAGGACTGCAAACTGATAATGAAGAGCCCCCACAACGAAGCGGAGAAAGCGTCTGTGGCGCGGCCAAATGGCAATATGAAAATACGCGTCCTGCATGTCGAGGGCGGCGTACCAGTCTCCCGGATCCAGGGATGGAATAATGGTCCCCAGGGATACCATGCGGAACTTCAACTTCACGAGGTATTTGTTGAGTTCTCGCAGGTCGAGGATAGGCCTGAGGCCCCCCTTGGCCTTGGGGATCAGAAAGTAGCGGGAATAAAACCCCTTGCCTTTCTCGTTTTCCGGAACCGCCTCTATGGCTCCTTTGCTGAGGAGCGTCTGCACCTCCTGTCGAAGGAATTGCTCGTGAGAGGGGTCCCTGAAGAGGGACGAGGAAGGAGGGCGGGAAGGAGGAAACGAAACAAACTGCAGGCGGTATCCCGTCCGCACCAGGTTTAAGACCCAGCGGTCCGATGTTATTTGGGACCACGCCGGGAGGAAAAACGAAAGGCGGTTTGAAAACGGGGGGAAAGGATCCATAGGGGAAACTGCTACAGCGCCCTCGGGCGCACCTTCAAAATGAAGGCTTAGGACCAGGCGGGGGTTTTGAGGAGCCTTGGTTCTGCCCCCCTTGGTTCCCAGACTGCCTGCGCCTGCCGTTCCTGCCGCGGCGCCTGTAAGGGTCCTGCCGCTGGCGGAACTGGGAAAACGGCCTACGGTACGGCTGCTGCTGTGGCCTAAAGGGTCTACGCTGCGTCACGGGGGTGTGCATCCCGAGGGACCGCGCAATGACCCGGTTGTCCTTCAGACTCTTGAGTCTGGGGTCTGTCTTTTCCGAAAACAGGCCCTGGCCTTCGAAAGGAAGGTCCTGTATCGTGTGCTGGAGCTCTGGCGGAAGGCCGGAAACCTGCAGCCAGGAGATGCGACGCATCGTAACTCCCGACGCGAGGGTACGGGCAGCCGAGTCCGCAGCGTCCAAGGATGCTTGTAAGGCCGTGCGCGCGACCTTTTTGCCCTCGTCCAGGATGGCCGTAAACTCCTGGCGAGCATCCTGTGGCAGCAGCTCTTTAAATTTGTCCACTGCCACCCAGGAGTTAAAAGCGTACCTGCTCAGCAGGGCCTGCTGATTAGAGACCCTGAGCTGCAGGGCCCCAGCCGAATATACCTTACGGCCAAGGAGGTCCATGCGCCTGGCCTCTCTGGATTTGGGGGCCGGAGCCTCCTGGCCGTGACGCTCCCTATCGTTCACCGACTGCACCACCAGTGAACCGGGAGTCGGGTGAACGTGCAAGTATTCATACCCCTTGGAAGGGGCCATGTACTTTCTCTCGACTCCTTTCGCTGTCGGAGGGATGGAGGCCGGGGACTGCCAGATAGTATTGGCATTGGCCTGAATGGTCCGTACAAAGGGCAGGGCGACCCTGGTGGGAGCATCGGAAGAGAGGATGGTAACAATCGGGTCCTCTATCTCCGAGACCTCCTCTGCCTGCAGACTCAGGTTTTGGGCCACCCGCCTGAGGAGGTCCTGGTGCGCCCTGAGATCCAGCGGGGGGGGACTGTTGGAGGAGGTACCCGCCACCGCCTCATCCGGGGAGGAGGATGAGGAGACCCCAGGCACGATAGTGTCCAACTGAGGGTCTTCCTCAGCCCTCGCCTCTACCTCCGGAGCCACAGCGGAGTCCTGCTGTTTGGACCCTTCCTCCGCCTCCGGGGAGGGAGGGGGGCGAGACAAGGAGGCTTCAGGGGCCCTACGCTCCGCATTCGCCGGTGTGGGAGGGAGCTGCTGGGGGCCCTGGGCCTGATGGTATGCCCAGGGTGTCCAGAATCCCCACTGTGGTGGGCCTTGGTCTTCCAGCGGCGGATCCCCGAAGAGCGCCGCCTGCCGGTCGGTGCCGAGCGCATACGCACTGTCCGCCTGCGAAGATACGGACGGCTGTCTCGAGGGCCACGGCGGGGCCGACCCCGGATGGTACGGGCCGGCGCGGGCCGGCACGGAGGATCGTCTCGGTGCCGGGGACCGGTGCCGGGAGTCGTATCGGTGCCGGGATCGGGACCGGGACCTGGATCTGTCACGGTGCCGGGATCCTGATCGGTACCGGGTGTCGCTTCGGTAGCGGGACCTACCACCGGCTCGGCGCCGGGAGGTCGACCGAGACCGGGACCTGCCACCATCTCGGTGCCGGGAGGTCGACCGGGACCTACCACCGGCTCGGCGCCGGGAGGTCGACCGAGACCGGGACCTGCCACCAGCTCGGTGCCGGGAGGTCGACCGGTGCGGCGAGTAGCGATGGGACCTGCTCCTGGAGTCGCGGTGCCGGTGACGCCGACTGGAGCTTGACCGCGACCGTCCGGAGGTCGACCGTTGCCGCGAGTGCGACCGGTGCCGCTGAGGGGAGCGGTGCCGGGACTGCGAGCGGCGTCGGGATCTGGAGCGCCCAAGACGTCGGGACCTAGATGGCGAAGGACTGTCTCTGGGCGGCGCCGACATCATGGGCTTGCCCCTGGACACGACCCGCACCGGAGGTACCGGGGGTGGCAGCCGAGTGGGCTCCGTCAGGGCAATAAGGTCCCGAGCCGAGGCGAAGGTCTCCGGTGTTGACGGGACCACTATCTCAACCCCAGATCTCATGGGGGAGCTCGGCGGCACCGGACTCAACGGACCCGCCTGGCCCGGAGTCAACGGTGCTGACGGTGCCGGCGGTGCCGCGGCCGATGTCGAGGCCGGGCGCTCAAGCCGGGTCTGCCTGGCCGGAGTAGCAGACTTCGACGGCCTAGGCTGTGATTCCGGTGCCGGAGAAGGTCGGTGCCGAGGAGTCTTCTCGGTGCCGGAGCGATCCGGTGCCGGTGCCGAGACCACGGTCCGCGAAGTCGACGGGTCAAGTGCCGCCTCCATTAGGAGAGTTCGGAGTCTCTGATCTCTCTCCTTTTTTGTCCTCGGCTTGAAAGCCTTACAGATGCGGCACTTGTCAGACCTGTGCGATTCCCCGAGGCACTTCAGGCACGCTTCGTGGGGATCGCTGGTGGGCATGGGCTTCTTGCAGGCCGCACACTGCTTGAAGCCCGGCGAAACAGGCATGAGCCTGGCGCCGGGTGCCGGGAAGGGCTAAGCCCCCGGCCAAGAACTATTTAACAACTATTGACTAAACTATTTACTTAACAACACTAATTAACACTATATAGAACTAGAGATAAGCGATTGAAAACTAGGAGAGCTAGGGACGTGGAGGACAGCTAAGCCGCGCTCCACAGTTCCAACGACCGACACGGCGGTAAGAAGGAACTGAGGAGCGGGCGGGCCGGCAGGGGTATATATAGAGCGCCATGGCGGCGCCACTCTAGGGGGCGACCTGCCGGCCCACTGGAGTTGCTAGGGTAAAAAAGTTTCCGACGAACGTGCACGCGCGGCGCGCACACCTAACTGGAATGGATGTGAGCAATCACTCGAAGAAGAACTATTCCTTAACCCCCTTTAGGCCAGTGAGGGGTCTAAACTCCTCATCACACATGGAGCACCTTTCCCAGAGCTGAAGAAGAGCTCTGTATGGCTCAAAAGCTTGTCTCTCTCACCAATGGAAGTTGGTGTAATGAAATATATGACCTCACCTACCTTGACTCTGTAAAGGGCTTTTCAGTCTAATGGAGAAAGACAGAAAAAGAACCAATAATTGGCAACTGAAGCCAGACAAACTGAAAATTAGAAATTAGGCACACATTTTTAATAGTGATGGTGATTAACCATTGAAACAAACTGTTCCAGGAGGAAAGACTGCTAAGCAGAGATGAGGTCCACCTCCTGAGGAAGGGGAAGAGCATATATGGACACAGGCTGGCTAACCTATTGAGGAGGGCTTTAAACTAGGTTTGAAAGGGGCAGGTAACAAAAGCCCACAGGTAAGTCAAAAACATGGAGACGTGGGAGAAGGGTTGGAGTCTGGAGGGAGCATGGGCTCATATAGTCAGCATAAGGTAGAGACAATACAGATCATAGGGCGTGAAATCAAATCAGTGTCTTTGATGTCTGTATACTAATGCGAGAAGTATGGGGAATAAGCAGGAAGAACTTGAAATGCTAATTAATAACACAGCTATGACATAGTTGGCATCACGGGAACTTGGTGGGATAATACGCATGACTGGAATATTGGAATAGAAGGGTACAGGTTGCTCAGGGAGGACAGGTAGGGAAAAAGGGATGAGGTGTTGCCTTATATATTAAAAATAGATACATCTGGACAGGGCTGGCTCCAGCGTTTTTGCCGCACCAAGTGATAAGAAAAAAAAAGCCATGATCGACAGCATTTCGGCTGCAGCTCTACCGCCGCCGCTTCGTTCTTCAGCAGCAATTCGGTGGCAGGTCCTTCTTTCTGAGAGGGAGAGAGGGACCTGCTGTCAAATTGCTGCTGAAGAGCCAGACGTACTGCCCCTCTCCACTGGCCGCCCCAAGCACCTGCTTGCTGCGCTGGTGCCTGGAGCCGATCCTGCACTTGTACTGCGGTTGAGATGGAAATAAGAGACAGACTTGTTGAAAGTCTCTGAGTAAAGATAAAAGGGTTAAAAAACAAGGGTGATGTCATTATAGGGGTCTACTAAAAACCACCTAGCCAGGAAGGAGAGGTGAATGAGGTTTTATTTAAACAACTAGAAAAAGAATTCAAAACACAGGACTTGGTGGTGATAGGGGACTTCAACTACCCAGATGTCTGTTAGGAAAATAACACAGCAGGGCACAGATTATCCAACAAGTACTTGGAAGGTATTAGAGACATTTTTTTTATTTCAGAAGGTGGAGAAAGCTACTACGATAGACTGTTCTAGATTTGATTTTTGACCAATAGGGTGGAACTGGTTGAGAATTTGAAAGTGGAAGGCAGCTTGGGTGAAAGTGATCATGAAATAGTAGAGTTCATGATTCTAAGGAATGGTAGGAGGGAAAACGGCACAATAAAGATAATGGATTTCAAGGCAGACTTTAGCAAACTCAGGGAGTTGGTAAGTAAGATCCCATGGAAAGCAAGTCTAAGATGAAAAAATGATTCAAGAGAGCTGGCAGTTTTTCAAACAGATATTATAAAGAGCACAAGAACAAACTATTCCACTCCATAGGAAAGATAGGAAGTATGGCAACAGAACACCTCTGGCTTAACCAGGAGATCTTCAGTGATCTGAAACTCAAAAGAGAGTCCTGAAAAAAGTGGAAAGCATGAACATAAACAAATAACACAAGTATGTAAGTACAAAATTAGAAAGGCCAATGCACAAAATGAGATTAAACAAGCTAGAGACATAAAAGGTAAAAAGGAAACATTCTACAGATACATTAGAAGCAAGAGGAAGACCAAGGACTGGATAGGCCTGATATTCAATGAGAGGGGAAAAACAGTAACGGAAAATGTGGAAATGGCAGAAGTGCTAAAGAACTTTTTTGTTTCGGTTTTCACCAAAAAGGTTGGTGGTGACTGGACATCTAACATAGTGAATACCAGTGAAAATGAGGTAGGATCGGAGGCTAAAATAGGGAAAGAACAAGTTAAACATTACTTAGACAGGTTAGATGTCTTCAAGTCACCAGGGCCTGATGAAATACACCCTAGAATACTCAAGGAGCTGACTGAGGAGATATATGAGCCATTAGCGATTTTCTTTGAAAATTCATGGAAGACGGGAGAGATTCCAGAGGCCTGGAAAAGGGCAAATATAGTGTCAATCTATAAAATGGGGAATAACAACAACCTGGGGAATTACAGACCAGTCAGCTTAACTTCAGTACCCAGAAAGATAATGGAGCAAATAATCAAGCAATCAATTTGCAAACACCTAGAAGATAATAAGGTGGTATGTAACAGTCAGCAGGGATTTGTCAAGAACAAATTATGTCAAACCAACCTGATAGCTTTCTTTAACAGGGTAACAAGCCTTCTGGATGTGGGGAAGCAGTAAATGTGGTATATCTTGACTTTAGTAAAGCCTTTGATACTGTCTCACATGACCTTCTCATAAACAAACTAGGGAAATACAACCTAGATAAAGCTACTATAACATGGGTGTATAACTGGTTGGAAAACCATTCCCAGAGAGTAGTAATCAGTGGTTCACAGCCATGCTGGAAGGGAATAACAAGAGGGGTCCTACAGGGATCAGTTCTGGGTCTGTTTCTGTTCATTATCTTCATCAATGATTTAGATAATGGCATAGAGAATACACTTATAAAGTTTGCGGATGATACAAAGCTGGGAGGGGCTGCAAGTGCTTTGGAGGATAGGACTAAAATTCAGAATGATCTGGACAAACTGGTGAAATGACCTGAAGTAAATAGGATGAAATTCAATAAGCACAAATACAAAGTACTCCACTTAGGAAAGAACAATCAGTTGCACACATACAAAATAGGAAGTGACTGCCTAGGAAGGAGTACTGCAGAAAGGGATCTGAGGGTTTAATCTGGAGAAGAGAAGACTGAGGGGGAATATCAAAGGAGGGTTTTGAGTCTGAGGCAAGCAGTACCACCTAGTGGTGATACTCCAGACAGGAGTGTGTCTGTGTCTCCCAACGGTGAAGTCAGTGGACAGGGGTAGGGGAACCTGGGCACTCCCTGCTCCACCAGGTTCCAGCCCAGGACCCAAAGATACAACCATTCATCTAGTTCTACCTCCTGTGTAAGACAGGACAGACAACCTTGCACAGCAACTCCTGCATCAAGCCCATAAATTCTGCTTGAGCTAGAATGCACCTTTTAGAAAGGTATTCGGTCCTCAGTTAAAAGAGAATCCACCACAACCCCTGGCAAGTTGTTCAACTGGTCCATCACCTTTTCTGTCAAAAAATATGCCTTATTTCTAGTCTGAATTTGTCTTCCTGTAGCTTCTAGCCATTGGCTGTTGTGCCTTTTCCTGCTAAATTAATAAACCATCTACAATCAGAAATCTCTTCCCATTGTAGGTGCTTGTAGACTGTGGTCCTATAACCTCTTAACCTTCTCTTGGACAAACTAAAATGATTGAGCTTCTTAACTCTCTCATTTCAAAGCATGTTTTCCAGAACTCAGATCATTGTGCTAAGCATTGTATAAACTGAGCGAGAGGGGACCTGCCTGAGAGAGGTTTGGAAACAGCCACTGCGTAAGATATAACCTATTCCTCTTTGGAAGAGATGGAAATGCCACACAAGACTGAGCAGCAACAGTTTATATTAGATCCTTTGTAACACTTCCACTAGAGGGTTAACATGCGTGCTGTTGCTGACAGGTAGCCAGTGGCAGTATGGCACAGAAGCTGGCCATGCAGAGAGGAGAAGGCATGGGAGAGTGGAGGAAATAGACAGCTTTCCTGATGTCATGCTCTGCTGCTCTCTGGCCTCCATGTAGATTGAAGGCTAAGCCCGTTTGGATCTGCCTGCCTCCCCACGTCACCCAGGAGAGCATGCAGTGGGGTTCTTCACAACAGGAGAGAAAGGTTGGCCTAGTGCTTAGGTCAGTAAGCTAAGATTTAAGAGACTAGAGTTCAACTCTATGCTGCACCAAAGACTTCCTGCATGACCATGGGCAAGTCACTTAAGGAATGTCTGTAATGCAATCAGGAGGTAGCTAGCTAGACCAAAGCTAGCTTGAGTTTGTCTACACAGCAAATCATACTTCCTGACTGTAGTGTAGACAGACCCTTAGTCTCTTTGTGCCTCTCTTCCCCATATATAGAATCAGAGTTTTCCCATTGACCTCAATGGATCCAGGATTTCACCATTAGACTGTAAGGCTGGAAGAGCTCATTAAGACTTCTATGTCTGATTTCTTGCATGACACAGCCCAGAGAACTCCACCCAGCAATTCCTGCATCACACCCATGAACACCAGCGCAAAGCAGGTATAAATAGTTGCACTGGGTGGAAAATGGAAATTCCCCTCCCCCGAAAATTTTGGATTTTTTTCTGAAAAAAATACAATTTTAAAAAAATTTTTGGCTGAAAACCAAAAACTTTGTCCCCAAACTGAAAAATTTGGTTTTCTAATAAACATTTGAAACTTTTCTAAGAAAGTAGAAACTTTCTTCAGAAATGTTCCACCAGAAAAAAAATATGGATGGGAGATTTTTAACCAGCCCCAGTAAATGCACACTTTGTCATCTGGTAGAGCGTTACAGCTCCTTTGCGCAGTGCAAATAACCGCACTCTGAAAGGCTGTGGAGAACCACATAGAATTGCTGCTCATAGCTATCCAACCCTTCATTAACAGACTTTCAACGATAGCCTCAACCCAGCTGGAAGCATCCCACTGTCATGTTATATAGGGTAACATGGGATGCATGAATGAGCTATAAAGAATTCTCACAATTCCTTATCTGGTAAAGAGCTTTCAATTTTCATTTCAATACTGCTGTATCCTATGGGGTATACTTTGGTCTCTCTATTACACTTTTTAGGGAAATAATTACAACTCTTGCATTGATAGAAAATGTATTTGTAATTTATTTGTAATTTATTCTTTCAGTCGCATAAGGAACAATTAAAAGAAACATTCAAAACATCTACTGTGCTACTCACGTTACAAGCCAATTGAGAAATTCTTCAATTTCAGAACACAAAAAGCCTATTTCTGGACCATCAGAGTTATAACCATGATATGTAAGGAGTATGGAAAGAGATTCAGAAACATTACACTACCTCACAGCGTGTGCAGTTACAGCTGGGTCAGGGTATCCATGTTAAATCCCTGTTTTCAGAGGATAGTTGCATAGGCATAAAATATTACTGGAGGTTGGAATGTTGCACAGAAGATCTCAACCTGGCAGGAATTTGTAAAGAAGGTGGATTGTAGACTAGAGGAAGTGGAGGAAACCAGCTGCATCTCCGAAGATTACTAGAGGGTCATGAAGAATGAACTGGGAGTAAATGAATATTGGCGAGCTGTGTGGTTTGACCCAGCAAGGTGCTAAGTGACCTTCATTTCCATTGGCTTCAGTGGATAGAATGGTCCAAGGGAAAATCTCTGACCCATTTATCACAGAGCTCTGATACACCTCCTGTGTTATCACTGTGGCATTGGGAAGGCGCTGTTGTGCTGTTGCACTGGCATAGTTCATAGAATCATAGAATATCAGGTTTGGAAGGGACTGCAGGAGGTCATTTAGTCCAATCCACTGCTCAAAGCAAGACCAGTTCCCAACTAAATCATCCCAGACAAGGCTTTGTCAAGCCTGACCTAAGGAAGGAGATTCCACCACCTCTGTAGGGAACCCATTCCAGTGCTTCATCACCCTGCTAGTGAAAAAGCTTTTCCTAATATCTAACCTAAACCTCCCCCACTGCAACTTGAGACCATTACTCCTTGTTCTGTCATCAGATACCATTGAGAACAGTCTGAATCCATCCTCTTTGGAATCCCCTTTCAGGTAGTTGAAAGCAGCTATCAAATCCCCCCTCATTCTTCTCTTCTGCAGACTAAACAATCCCAGTTCCCTCAGCCTCTCCTCATAAGTCATGTGCTCCAGCCCCCTAATCATTTTTGTTACCCTCCGCTGGACTCTTTCCAATTTGTCCACATCCTTCTTGTAGTTGGGGCCCAAAACTGGACACGGTACTCCAGATGAGGCCCACCAATGTCGAATAGAGGGGAATGATCACGTCCCTCGATCTGCTGGCAATGCCCCTGTCATAAACAGATAATTAAGGGCTAATGTCTCTTTCACCTGTAAAGGGTTAACAAACAGTGAACCTGGAACACCTGACCAGAGGACCAATCAGGAGACAAGATACTTTAAAATCTCGGTGGAGGGAAGTCTTTGTTTGTGTGTTCTTTCTTTGTCCGTGTTCTCTCTGGGTTCTGAGAGGGTAACCAGACGTACTCACAGGCTCTCTAATTTTCTATTCAAATAGTAAGTAACAGTAGAATGCGGTTTAGTCTTTTTGGTTGTTTTCTTTATTTGCAAATGTGTATTTTGCTGGAATGATTTTAGTGTGTATTTGTGCTGGGGGGAAGGCTCCTCTTTAGTGTCTATAAGCTGAAAGACCCTATAACATTTACCATCTAAATTACAGAGACAACTTTTACTTTTTTTCTTTCTTTTTATTAAAAGTTTTGCTTTTTAAGACCTAATGATTTTTCCCCTTGTTGAGGCTCAAGGGAATTGAGTCTAAATTACAGAGACAACTTTTACTTTTTTTCTTTCTTTTTATTAAAAGTTTTGCTTTTTAAGACCTAATGATTTTTTCCCCTTGTTGAGGCTCAAGGGAATTGAGTCTGTACTCACCAGGGAATTGGTGGGAGACAGGGAGAGAGCAGGGAGGGGGGAAAGGTGGATTCACGGAGCTTGAATCTGTATTACCTCTTGGGAAGTGGGAAAGAGGAGGGGGGAAGGTGCACTCCTCTCTGTTTTAAGATTCAAGGAGTTTGAATCACAGTGATCTTCCAGGGCAACCCAGGGAGGGAAAGCCTGGGAGAGGCAACTGTGAGGGAAAGGGTTTACTTTCCTTGTGTAAGATCCAAGGGGTCTGGGTCTTGGGGTCCTCTGGGAAGGTTTTGGGCGGACCAGAGTTTACCAAGCACTGCAAGTCCTGGTTGGTGGCAGCACTACAAGATCTAAGCTGGTAATTAAGCTTAGGGGGATTCATGCTGGTACCCCATCTTTTGGACGCTAAGGTTCAGAGTGGGGATTTATGCCATGACAGCCCCTACTTATACAACCCAAAATACCATTAGCCTTCTTGGCAACAAGGGCACATTGTCGACTCAAATTCAGCTTCTCATCCACTGTAACCCTTAGGTGCTTTTCTGCAGAACTGGTGCCTAGCCATTCGCTCCCAGGTCTGTACCAGTGCATGGGATTCTTCCGTCCTAAGTGCAGGACTCTGCACTTGTCCTTCTTGAACCTCATCAGATTTCTTTCGGCACAATCCTCTAAATTGTCTAGGTCCCTCTGTATCCTATTCCTACTCTCCCACGTATCTACCACTCTTCCCAGTTTAGTGTCATCTGCAAACTTGCTGAGGGTGCAGTCCACGCCATCCTTCAGATCACTGATGAAGATATTGAACAAAACTGGCTTGAGGACCGACCCTTGGGGCAGTTCGCTTGATACCAGCTGCCAACTAGACATGGAATCATTGATCACTACCCGTTGAGCCCAATGATCTAGCCAGCTTTCTATCCACCTTATAGTCCATTCATCCAGCCCATATTTCTTTAACTTGCCAACAAGAATATTGTGGGAGACGATATCAAAAGCTTTGCTGAAGTCAAGGAATAACACATCCACTGCTTTTCCCTCATCCGCAAGTCAGTTATCTCCTCATAGAAGGCAATTAGGTTAGTCAGGCATGACTTGCCCTTGATGAATCCATGCTGATTGTTCCTGATCATTTTCATCTTTTCTAAGTGCTTCAGAATTGATTCCTTGAGGAACTGCTCCATGATTTCTCCAGGGACTGAGGTGAAGCATTCAGTTAAAGTAGCATTCAATTTTGCACTTAAAACAGAAGTTCAAACTCCTTGTTTTATATGAAAAACACAGTGGAACTGCCCCAAATATTCAGCACATACTAGCTGAGCAAAGATTGAATTTTTGGAAGAGTTTCACGAATATTGGTTAATTAGTTTCTGAGTTCTAATCAATTAAAAATAGGCCCAAACAAAATTCACATTCTGCAGATCATCAATTTTTGGCCTCCTCTAGCTTAAAAACTGCAAACTGTAGAAAGTCAAAAATTAAGGTCTCTAGAATTATAAAATTATGTTGTTAATTTAACACAGAGAAAAAATATTAGGGTTTTGTATCACAACTGTTGGTTTATGTCATGCTTCTTAGCTGAGGGACACTATGATTTGTGAAGATTAGTATCTTGTGTGCAGCAGTAGCTCTTGGCCCATCATAGCCCAGGAGCTTGGGCTGTGTAGCTGGTTTAGGACTGCACCTCAGCTGGCTGAATAGATTAGAATCCTAGAAATGTAGGGCTGGAAGGGATCTCAAGAGGTCTCCAAGCCCAGCCTCCTGTTCTGAGGTGGAACCAAGGGGACCTAGACCTGCCCTGGCATCCCCAACCTCCCTTTGAAATTTAATCCACGAAGAGCAGCACAGCTGCTTTTGCTCTGTTGAAGTCCAGGATGTGTGTAAAACTGGTCCAGAAGCTGTGCCAACCACACGAGTGTGATTTTCTAGAACTGTGCAGAACAGTTGGTGGGAGGTGGAGGATGGTGGGGGGAGTTCATGGTGGTGGGGAGCTGGGGAAAGAGGGTGCAGGAAGGCTGGAGCAGAGCTAAGGTGGTGGGCTATTGTCTTTATTGCATGGCAGTTTCCGTGTCTCTCTCTTAGGGTAGAGCATCAGTTAAAGGGTGTAACTGCTCCTTACCGTGCTTCTGTGGTTTGTTAGATATGTTATGTACAGAGCTGCCTTAACTCACCTATCACATAGTGTGTTTGTGTACTAACATAGAAAACTCATTTAACTCTCATACCCCATGTAAACTCATGCCAGTTGTTGCTAGTTTCACTTGTATAAAGCCAAATTCTCTTCTAGGCTACACTGATGCATCTCCAACTGACTCCAGTGAGAGGTGCATTTGTTTAACTGCGAGCAGTATCAGGCTTGTGGTCTGTGTTTGATTTGGTCTGGTTTGGTTATTTGTTCTTAATCAAAATGTGAGTGTTTGGTTTTTATTCTAAAATTAGCTGTTGGAAGTGGTCTATTTCCTGTGAGGCAAAATAGCAACTGGGTGGGTCTTACTAATATGGAATGCCTTGTTATTTGGATGCCCAGCTGAGACATCTAGGGCCTGCTTTTCAGACCAGCTTAACAGAGACAGTTGGCTGGCAATGAGAGACCTGGGAAGAGAAAGCAGATTTGAATGCTATGCATGTTCCTTAGATACTGTTCTAGGGAAGGCAAACAGGTTTCAATCCACATTTAAGTTCCAAATGAACTCTCTCTGACTGTCTAACATGGATGCTGATTTTCATCTTTAAATCTCATGTGTTATGTTCAATATTCAGAAAAAAGCTTACCTACTTAGTGACCTCCAGGCTGTAGATGAAGCACAATGTCCAAGCAAAAAGCTTATGAATATTGGCTGGTAAGACACAGCAGGAGTTTAAATGCAACATTCTTTGATTTACGTGATTTTTCTTTTTCACCTGCTTCATCATGCCAGGATGACTCTGCCTCCCAAAAGCAGCATGTTTTTTTACCAGCTGTGAATCCTTCCCTTGCATCTCTGCCCTGATTTTGCTATACACCTCCCTGAAAGGGTTCCTTATAATTTTACTTATTTATTAGCTTAAATTAAGCGATATTCTTACTCCCCAGGGATCTGCTTTGAGATCTGTGATGTAAAGTGCTATAAAAGAACTAAGAATTATCCTTAGATGAACAATTTATCAACTTCACTGAAAAACAGAAAGTTATCTATCACCAGATTGTAAGCTCTGTGGAGCAAGGACTGGCATTTTGTTCTGTGTTTGTACAGACCCTAGCTCTGATCTGTGACTGAGGGCCCTTTAGCATTATACAAATAATAATAAATAATAATATACCTAGCATAACAGTTTGACAATGTCTACACACCAATATGGCCTATAACAGACTGTAAATTAGAGCATAGATCTTGACAAACACAGCGTTCATCATGATGGCTGTTATAGATAAACACTTTCCCTGAATCACGCATGCCCAGAGACATTAGTGTGTTGTACAAATGTGCATACAGGGGGCATCTGGTGCATAAATCAGAGTACTCCCAAAACAAGACACTCCTTTGAAAACCAACCGATGCCGATAATTAGAAGCACCAGGAATCCAGTTTAGGCAAGCACTTTGCTGACAGGCTGTTTCTCAATTTGCTCCTGATAGATTGATCTGGCCTCTCATTGAGAAGTGGCTTGATGAGGGGAGCATGAGTCTTGCAAGCTTGTGGACACAATCCTTACCCAGTCCTTGTTCAGACAAGACTCCCAATGACATCAGCAAGAGTTTTGCCCAAGTAAAGACCAAATAAAATGGAATAAATCTGAGAAATGACCTTAGGTTTAAATTCTTTGTTTTTTCAAATGAGGTCAATAAAAGCAACATCTGCAACTAATTCCTATTTATTATTATTTACACCCTCTATATAGATAATAGGCTCAATCTAACTCCTGTTAAAGTCAATGGCAACATTTCCCTTGACTTCAACTGGAGGAGGATGGAGGGCCTGATTCTCCACAGCCTTGCACCTGTTCAAAAATTAATTGTATTCCATGTTGAAAAAAACCACAATGTGACTGAGCTGGCCAATCAAAACTAGCAATCAAAAACCCTGAAAAGTGACATATTCCCCAAAACAGCCAGCTGGTACATTGTTCATATAAAGTTTTCCCCCAAAAAAATGTGAAAGCCAGAAAATGCTATTGAAAATTAGAAACCCTGCTTTAGACCCCCCTTATCCTTCTTTGTAAACTTGTTTACACTCAGGCTCTGTCTATGCTACAAAATTATGTTGACCTAACTTACATCAGCATACAACCACCGCAGTTATTAAAACGCTTGTGTGTGCGCATACTTAGCTTCTTGTGTCCTCACCAGGAGCGCTTGTATTGATTGCATTGTCAATGTGGGACATTATGAGATAGCTCCTGAAAGAAAGTAACGGTTGATGTAAGCAAAGTGGTGGGGAGGGATAGCTCAGCAGGTTGCATATTGGCCTGCTAAACACAGGGTTATGAGTTCAGTCCTTGAAGGGGACATTTGGGGAACTAGGGCAAAAAAATCTGGGGATTGGTCCTGCTTTGATGAGGGGGTTAGACTAGATGACCTCCTGAGGTCCCTTCCAACCCTGATATTCTGTGATTCTAATATCTACACTAACCTAATTACATCAACTGTGACTTTCAGGGAGGTGGTGTTACTAAATCAGCATGGAGAGGCACTTATGTCAGTAGGATCCAAATTTATGTGAAGGCAGTGCCTCAGCTAGGTCAATGTAAGGCAGCTTACATTGACCTAACAGTGTAGTACAGACCAGGCCTCAAAATCTCCTGTGACTAGTGGCACATAAAAGAATCCATTTTTTCCTCACTGCTAGCTGTCCAGAGCAAGATGTTTGACTCGACTGTAAACTGTCTCCATGATGGCAACATCCTTTTCAATCATTCTGCAATAAATTATTCCTTGCCCTCCATGCTTTCTCTTTCCTCCAAGTGGAATCCAGCCTAAGACATTCCTTGTGCTTCTGCCCTGGGGCAGCCTAGCAACATGGCCAAACCACCATGGCCATCTCTCTAATTATTGAGTCCACAGTCTGCTGACCCATGCAGCTCAACACTTCCTCATTGGTCACAATCTTGCCAATGAATTCCCAAGATTTTTCTTAAAGTTTGTGAAATGCATTCAGCTCCTATTGTGTACTTCCATCACCTGCCACGTTTCTGAGGTGTACAGCAGTGTTGGGAGGACAATAGCATTGTATAATCTCATTTTAATGTGTAGATGTATCTTCTTACTCCTCCAGATGTTTGACAAATGGGAAAATGTTCCACTGCCTTTGCCATTTCTTGTCTTCACTTCTTTACTGAGCTGGTCATTAGTAGATATTGTACTTCCAAGACAGACAAAGTGCTCAACTCCATCAGGATTTTCTCCAACAACTGCATGTCCACCAGTGCTCAAAACATTCTCTATCTCCATGACCTTGGTCTTCTGTGTAGTGAAGTACCACTTTGACAGCTTCTGCTTTTATTCTCAAAGATTCACTTCATTCTATCCTTATCCTTCTTCCTTCACCCCTGAATCTGTAGCCACTCTGCATCCCCACACAAGTTGGAGCCTCTTGAAGACTGCTCTCACTTATGCCAGTTGTCAACAATCCTAAAGGACCACTTGGCAGTCAGAGATTGCCAGGGTATTGGGACATCCTAGCTACACTCCTTTACCCAGCTATGCCCCCTGTGCAGAAACCTGCATAGAACTTTGAAGGAGAAGCACAAGTGGGAAGACTTTGAAGGAGACACCAGCAAGTCAATCTGTGTGCACATGGCTGGAATGCTAGCTACAACTGCAGCACCTCTGCAAATAGTTCACTTAATAAACTAAATAAATAATTTTAGAAACATGGAGTCTTCTTATGTTATGACTCAACATGCAGTGTATGAAATATCCAGCACTGACCACAGGGAGGAGTTAGGGAATAGGAGCTTAATGCAACCCAAGAACTCCCCTGCACTGGGATGATCCCCTGGCTAATCTGGCTTCAGAGCAGTGTTGCAGCTGCAGTGAATTCAAGAAGAAATGTGGTCTAATGTGTGTACAGCTAGCATTAGACACTCGAAATATGGCACAGTGAGTTAATTGCTTCGCTATGCAGCAAAGGAGGTCTTCCATGCTGCCCCATGCATCACACCTTTCTGCTTTGAAATAATACTCACTGCAAATTTCATATGGCTCCACAGTTTATCGCATGAATAGCACCATCTTGTGAGCAAGAAGGTGTAGATAAATAGACGTGTATTGGTGAGGTCCATGCAAT
The DNA here is from genome assembly GCF_007399415.2 of Gopherus evgoodei. Lineage (NCBI taxonomy): Eukaryota > Metazoa > Chordata > Testudines > Testudinidae > Gopherus > Gopherus evgoodei. The sequence goes on from NC_044326.1 coordinate 142,191,826, forward strand.
GAACTGCAGAACTTTGCAATGAAGGGCATTTATCCTGAACCCTGACCCTGCACTCTGCCCACCAATCCATACCCCAGGACTGATCAGAACATTCCAAAGCTATGAGCAGCTTCAGGCATCTCCTTTGGAAATAAGACAACAGCCACCCGACAGAGAAATGCATCCTCGTCTCCTTCCAAGGGTGGAATTTCTCCCACAAACTCATGCAGGTCTGAGGCCCAGGATGGGCATTACTAAATCCAGCATGACTGGCAGATTTAAGGTCTGTTATCTCAGGACACATTGCAGCTTAGAAATGAGGGCTGAACAGTGAGAGACACAACTAATCCTGGACTTTAACATGGAGATACATCTGACCTTACCCAGGGTACAATCTGGACTGTTGAACAGCTGTATCCCTTTAATTCTCTAGCTTGGGGTGCCTTTGACATTGCTTTGCTGTCAGAACATCCACTTCTGACCTGTTCATACAGCCTTCAGCATGCACATTCACTCCCAGCTAAATGCATGAGCACACTGGCCAGTCATTCATGAATTACATACAAAGTGACACCAGCAAATCCCTAATCCCGGCCTTGTCTCCCCAGAAATGTGCATCCTGTACTGGTCAGTATCCTCTGAACAGTACAAGTTCATAGAAAGTTTGTCATTTCGTCAAAGCAAATTATATGCACCTACCTTGTTATCCCAACTGGAGTTTCCTACACACCTTAATCCAAACACAGTCCAAACAATAAGATATGTTTATTAACTACAGAAAGATAAATTTTAAGTGATTACAGCTGAGGATGCATAAAAGTCAAGATAAGTTACAAAAGAAATAAAAGAAAATGCAAACTAATGGCTAACTTAGCAAACTAACAGAATCCAAAGCCAAAGTTTTCTTCACCCTACACTGCAGTAAATATCAGAGTGTGCATCTCCTTTCAGACTGGGATCCCTCTCCCTTAGTTCAGTGCCCTTCAGGTATTCATTGATGTCATGAAGACAGGTGGAGGTATAGCTCAGTGGTTTAATCATTGGCCTGCTAAACCCCGCATTGTGAGCTTAATTCTTGAGGGGGGCATTTAGGGATCTGGGGCAAAAAAAATAGTTGGGGATTGGTCCTGCTTTGAGCTGGGGGTTGGACTTGATAACCTCTTGAGGTCCTTTCTGACCCTGATATTCTATAAGCAGAGAGATGGGAGGAGGAATGAAGTCAAGTGTTTTCCTCCTCCCCTCTTTACAATTCAGTTTCTTGTGCTAGACAAATTCTTGCTAAGTTATCATGACATGCAGTCTGTTGTGGACATAAGGTTTGAATCATCCCTGTGATGGAATGTAAATTTTTTGTTGACATCTTCCCCCCTGCTGGAGAATGGCTGCTTAAGCAGCTTAAGCTTTTTAGCACCTGGCTTGGTGTTCGTCTGTTCTTTGCTCCTGAGAAACTGGTTTGGGCCTACTTTTCTTAACCATGGAGCATGTTATACCAATGTTATGCAGTAGAATCTTGTAACTTTACATACAATATTGATACACATATTGTACCAGGACAATGATATTCAGCGGATTATTACTTTTCAAATAATACCTCACAAGGCATACTTTGTACAAAATGTATCAGACTCTTGTAAAAATGGTGAACATAATAATACGCAGGCCATCACAATGTCATTTACAGAAATGCTTTTTCATGCACATAATATAAAAAGGAATTTTAGCTATGATTTCGCTCTCTGAGCTATGTCCTGCTTGATATGTGGCCTGCTTCAGACACACTATCTCCCCAGCTGGGTTCCCCAAATATGAAGAAATCTTCAGTGGGAAGAGAAAGGACAGCTGAAGTTCCCTTTCAAATTTCAAGCAATATTCATGGACAATTACCACTCCTCTTTTATGGGTTTATGCCTGGAAATATTCTTAAAGAAACAATTGAGAAATATCAGACTAAAGATAAATGCTCCCTGATTTGCAGTATCTCCCAGGGTCTGCTACCTCAGTCAGCATCAAGCTGCCAAACCCCATGGAGACTCCACCAGATGAAGATATTCCCATGCAGTATTGCCAGTCTTACGCATGCAAACACCATGAGTCATGCCCTCAAAGTCACGAAATTGGCTTAAAAAAATCTTGTAACTTTTTAAAAATAAAAAATGTGAGGTTCTCTCTGTTTGGCGTTTGGGTTGTGAGTCTTTTGGATGCACTTTGGTCAAGTTTTCAAGCTTTCCTCTGCAACAATTAGGGCTAGAAACTTTTTTAGTACTGAAAGCTAAGATTCTGACCTCATCACTTTTCTCCAGGGGCTGGAACTTTACGAAAAATGCCACATGTCACGAGATTGATGATAAAATTATACAAGTTAGCAACACTGTCTTGGTCCATCCAAGCTGCCGAGGGGCTGGCCCAAAGAACTTATCTATATCATTGCTCTGGTCTAGTGTAGCTTCTCTTCCCAAACAATTCCAATCTGTGCCTGCTCTTCCCCAGGCTTTCTGCTTAATGCAGCTTTTTCCTCATCTAAGAAACCCTGTCTGGCTTTTCCTAACCCAGCTCCATTCTGTTCTGGTTTCTCTTGCTGCAGCATCTCTGCTCTCACACAAAATCAACATCACCAGCACTTCTTACCTCAGAACCTCTCCTCCAGGTTCATATTCAAAGAACTCCAGCTTCTTTCCATCCTTTGGGTGGCATAAATTCTTCCCAAACACACACGCGGCAAATTAAACAAAGAAACCTAGATACAACCACTGCTGTCACCAGACCAACAGTAACTTCTGCAGGGGCTTCCTTATACAAATCAGCCAACATTCTTCAGCAATACAAAAAACCTGGGGTGAAATCCTGACTCCATTGAAGTCAATGATAAACCCCCTCATACATCCCCCTTCACCCAGCTTGCACCAACGATTTCTTCCTTGTAGGGTCTTTAGTGCTTTCCTTAATGATCCTTTAACTCTGCCTATAGGCAAGAAGAATGACACCCCCACCCCCATCCTCATCCTTTCTTTACTGGACTGCAAAAGAAGGACAATTGAAGCTGTCACTAAGAGTATGTCTAGATGGGGATAAAAAACCTGCAGCTGGCCTTGGTCAGCTGACTCAGGCTTGTGGGGCTAGGGCTCGAGGGCTGAAAAGCTGTTGTGTAGACATTTGGGCTCAGGTTGAAATAGCAGCTCTGGGCTTCCATGTCTACACTGCAATTTTTAGCCCTGCAGCCTGAGCCTGCTGTTCCAGGCTAGCCACAGCCATGCCACATAGCTTTTAGCCCTGTGTAGACATACCCTAAGAGGCCCCAATGGCCCTCACACTGTTAATGATTCTATGTTATCTTCTCATGGGAATATTATTAATATGCATCATCCCTTAGGCAGTAAACACCGATTGGTAAGAAAAAGGTAACGTATTTGTGATGGGGTGTCCACTTCATACAAAGCCTGAACAGGTAAAATAGGCCAATTAACCTATAGGCTGCAAGTGGAAGGAAGTCGGCGACTGGCGAGGTCTAATAGCTGATGAAGCCCAGCTGTGGGAGGAGCTGGGATACGTATAAAAAGAAGTTGTTGGTGGTAAGCTCTCCAGTTGTTCCCTAGAGATCATGGGAGTCAGCTAGATACATGGAGGAGCCCTAGAGGAAGGGTAGGCCCAGGGATTCTGCCTTGAACTATAAACTCTGGCAAGAACCCTGAGAAGAGTTGAAATAGCCACAGGGAGAAGAAGAAACTCCAGTAGTGACCTGGGGTGGACCAGAACACAGGAGGGAAAGGCACTGGTGTAGTGGGGCCAGATGGTGGTGGAATGGCAGAACAGCACTTTTGCCTCATGGAGGGAGCCATTTTGGGAATATATGTCCTCAACATAGCACAGGATTTCTCAAACAGGGGTCGCCACTTGTGTAGGGAAAGTGGCGGCCAGTAAGTCCCTCGGCCCACGCAGCTTCCAGCAGCTCCCATTGGCCCAGGGCTTTCCCTGCACAAGCGGCAACCCCTGTTTGAGAAACCCTGACATAGTATAACCTCACATGCAGCATGTATGTAAGGTCACACCACAGAGAGAACACCATTTGGTAGAGAAAAGTGCTGTTCTCTGCACAGTGTGGTGCATGTGAGGTCAAAGTGGAGGGGGAGTTCTGGTAGAGAGCCATTCAGGACTGAACAACTGAAAAAAAAAGTAGGAAAGAGCCTAGGGAAATAGCAACAAGGTCATAGCTGAGCATAGGAACTCTGAGCTGGAACCGAGAAGAGCTGGTGGGCCCAGATTCCCCTACGGGCCACTGGGAAAGTGTCATACACTGGGCAATGGATCAGTCTGTCCAGTGGGACTTTGATACCCCAGAAAGGGAGCACTATAGTGACCTGGCCAGAAGTCTGAGTCAGGAACAGAGAAAGACCATGGGGCAAGCGACTGAGGGAGAGGTGGCAGACCCAAGGAGAGCTAATCCTAAAATGAGCCACAAGGAGACGCTTCAGCAGTGAGTAGTAGACCCAGGGACAGTAATCCATTGCCAGACAAACACATCACTAGAAATTTAAAACAGAAAGCAAGATACCAGACTGAAATTAGCCAAGAAGATGGAGAAGTTTATGATGTTTGTCAGCTCCCTCCTTCCAGTCTAAACATAATATTCAGCATATCCCATGACAGCCGCTGCTTCTGCCAAATCATTAGCTTTTATGGAGACCGTAATGAACATAAGGCATTACTTATGTTGCCTTAGTAAGAGTCATAAAATTGTAAACATTTCTAGCACCAAAACACAAGTGGAAATACTTTGTAAACAGAAAATATTCAGATAACTCTGGGAAATGGGAATGTTTCAACACTGGCTATAAAGAGCGGCTGGTTTATGAATATAATATTTCCTCTGAACTTATAATAAATTAACCTTTCCTGATTCTGAGTTCTTTAAAAATAGTTTTGAAGACGCAAATCTCAACTGATTTAAGAACGGCAACAACAAAATCAATCCATACAGCAAAGGCCTAGGGAAGCAGATAAAAATCCCATTGAAACTCAAGATGCATTTTAGATTTTTTTCCCTTTGTGTGAAAGGTCCTCAGTGTGTCCTTGCGGAGAATGAGTTTTATTCACATACTTCAGGCATAAAAGTCAAAATGTAACATCATTGTTACTATTCTACATTGCAGGGATTAAGATATTTCAGATCCCTCTGAGCTTTAGTGTGTGAAACCCCCATGGCAGTTCAGGTATTAATATGGATTGCATTGATATGACTTTAATAACCTTTTTATCTAATCTGTAATACTATGCTTATTTACTGTTCCTTGACAAGCACAGAAACTGACTGAAGAGGACTCTGGCAAACATTAAGGATTCTGAACAAACAAGTAAAGATAAGAAAAAAGTATTAAAGGATTAAGGGCAAAGACAAAATGGAAATAGGTATAAAAAGAAAAATTGAAATAACTCTGAAGGGAGGTTTTTGAAAAATTGGCATTTATTGAGACAGATTAAATTAACCAAATTTAATTCTATTTGTCCTACTGTACATATTCCATAGTATTAAAGGAAATGTGTTTTACCCTCTTGTGACTGATGATGTTCAGTAAGATATACTTCAAAGTAAAGTTTCAGGACATAATGATCTTTGACGATAGAAGTTATTTTAAAGAACCACTGCACCTTCCTTTGGAAAGAATGTCATTCCTCACATGCTGACTTGACAGAACCATAGAGAAATTGCTGCTCCTGCTGCCTTAATTTAAATGGACAACATACCCCCGAATACAGCAGATGGAAAGCAAACATCCTTGTTTCATTGGCATACCAAATTACTGGAGAAAATATCACAGACATTGTCAGATAGCAAGGTATTGCACTATTCTTATATAGTAAAAAGTGAGATAAAAGTCCTTAAATAATACCGAACGTATCCCTGTATTCACACCTACACATCTCTGCAATAATCTTTATATAAATTATGTCTTGTGGGGTATCATTTGCAAACAAATAACTTGCTGGTCAGTAATATCCTGGTGTAATGTATGTAGCAACAGTACATGTAAAGTTATGGACATAAACTGAAATTAGGATTGAAATGTGTTTACCAGACAAGTCATGGGAGTGGGTAAACCTGTTCCTCAAAGATAAAGAACAAGCTGATCCCTCTAATCAGGTGTCATCGAAGTTGATGGACAATCTCCTGTCAAGTAGTCAATCTTTGGCAAGGGGGATGCAGGAACAGAACAATCTGCATTGTAGCAAATAATATGGAACCTGTTTCAGCCAGGAGACTCCATGTCTCCATCCTCACAGCAGAAAGGAAATTTATCTAGGGGTAACCCTCAGGAAAATGCATTTCAAAGGGTGACTGGGCTATAAAAGTGAGAGGCAAAAAACTCTCTTTCACTCGCTCACTCTCTTTTTCACCTAAGACAACAAAGGAACCAGTCCTTTGGACTTGGAGAGCAGACCCTGACTTGAAAATTTGGTCCACCTTGTTGCTGAGAATATGTTAGAATTTTACCTTGAACCAAGTCTAAGTTATTATGTTTTAGATACTAGTTTTATATTTATTTCTCTTGTTTTATTCTTTAATCAAAACAAATCCAGTGCTTTGTTTAAACTGAATTGCTTGGTAACTCCAATTAAAGTACCAAACTGTTGTACAGGGGCAGTGGACCTGTAATATCTGACCTGGCCAGGAGAGGGCTGGAGAGTGCAAAACACATATTTGGGGGGAAATATGGGACTGGGAGTATGTTGGGGCCACCCTACAAGCCCTAACCAAGGCTAGTGGAAGCCAGAATGTAGCTGGCGTATTGCTGGCAGGCTGCTGGGGTCAGAGCTACTGGACCAGGGCTGCAGCTCTACACAGACACTCAGGGTGTGACCTTCATGTGGCCAGGTTGGGAGCTACAGCAGCAAAGCATTGTGAGGCACCCCAGGTTGCAGGGCAGGTGGTGACACAACCCCTCACTGATCTCAGTTGAACCCCACAATGTGATACTTAGCTAAATGTATTGCTAGAAATAACCAGGCCTTGAAATTTGCATTTCAGTTGACTAGTCTAACAGCAGTAGCCCACAGAACTATGTCATAGGAAATACAGAGTTACTGGACAACAGTTTTCGGGATTCATCCTTTTGTAAAGATTGGCATCTGATTTCACTGATCCTTCAATAGAGCAAAGTTGTTTGTACCCTTGCACCATCATCTACCCTTATCACCAACAATAACATTTGTGTGTTCATTGTATATTGTGTTCCCAGACATAATGCTACATTCAGACTATATATCAGTAACTTCAGGTTAAAAATCATGTGGTCATTATCCACAAAGTAAGTTTTACAAACCTAGAAAATTCAGAGTTAAGGTTAAAAATTAAACAAAGTCCAAAGATCTTACAGTATGGAAAGGATCACTTAAACAACCTTACAGCCAAACAACCTTAACTCTGTGCTGTAAGTGTGTTATACAATAACCATATGATTATGATTATGATTAAAGCATTTTAGTATTTATTGTCCCAGAGAAGATTGATTTTTAAGGATATATTAGAATGATGTGGGGGGGTATTTGGGGGGTGTGGGGGTTGCTTTTTGTTTTTTCTTACAGTGTCATTAAGGGGCAGAGTTAAGGTTGGGTGGAAACACGATGAGGAAACAATATAAAAAAATCAATCTGTCTTTAAAGATTCCTTCCCCCTAATCTGGGACCACAAATAGAATGGAGTTAAGGTATAACTAATGCATACTATTAACACAGATTTTTGTTACAACAACAGACATCTGACATGGGAAATTTCAGCCCCTATGGTGAAAGTCTAGCAAAATTACATTCAGTTGCAAATAGGTTCATATAATGGGAAAGGTCAGACAAACTTAATTATAGGTGGCGCTATCTGCACTTCCTTTAATAAAGTACCACATTAGTGGGCATAAAAATTTATACATCTCTATTAGGAAAAATCAAAACCAAATGGAAATATTTTGTAAAGAGGAGATATAGTGAATGTGTGCTTATATATCAGGAAATAAAATGTGAACCTATCTTCCCCCCATCCTTCCCACACAGGTGCTTGTTTGTCTTGTATTTTAGATTATAAACTCTTTGAGGCAGGAATTGATTAGCTATATGGTGTGTGTACACAGTACCTAGCAGAATGGACCTGCTCGAGCCCTCTATATGTTATTGCAATGTAAATCTTTAATGATAACAACAACAACTTTTAAGATCATTCAGATTTGGAAATTAAAATGGTTAACAAGTTTGTGACTAATTGTTATGTGTTGATTAATTTCAGCGCTTTTTTAAAAAGCACCTGCCCCCCTCTAGAGAGGGATGTACCATATAAAAACAATTATTACAGAATAAACCAAGGCCAAAATACATGTTCTTCCTTACCTGCACGTCAATCAGGCCTAAATTATCATGCCATTGGCCCACTTACCCCACCTTAATCACCTGCTTCCCTGAAGCCTGGGAGGAAATAGATCCTCACAGTGAGCTGATACAGACTCAGGCCCTGTCGGATGAAGAATTGGAAGCAAATTGCCAAGCTGAATACACCCTGCCCACAGCCCACACTTATTTTAACAAGGGGACTGGTGACCAGTCTGCCTCAGGTGATCTCAACTGCTAGGACACCTCAAGGAGAGGGAATAAGCCATCCACTAGGAACCAGAACCAAACCAGTTCAGGTCTTTCTGCATCAAAGGCAGGACCTGGGGGCCAATTACAAGTCAGTGCAGATCTGGGAGCACAGGGGTAAGTTGTTCCCTGTGGGAAGTGCCACTAAGCAAGCAGGCCTCAGCCAGGTCCGGCTCTAGGTTTTTTGCTGCCCAAAGCAAAAAAATTTTTGGCTGCGTGCCCCTCCCCCAGTGCTTTTTTTTGGCTTTTACACATCTTTGCACTTTGCAGTTTTGTTTCTACTGTTTAAAATTAAAAAAAAAATGAAAACAGAGAATTTGTAGTTAGTGAAATAAAACAATTTCCTACTAGTGTAATTTTAACATTTAATGTTAACAAAAACACAATTACAAACAATTTGAGTTCAACTATACACTGTAATGAAAAATGTTAGTGTCTTCCAATTTTTCTGGTTTTTACACTTGCGTAGTCTTTTAATAAGTCAGTGAAATCTAAATGTTTTACAATAGTATTTTCAACTGAAATTAATGTGAATCCTGAAAAACAATTTTGAGACATGGTGGACCTCAAATAATTTTTTAGTAATTTCAGTTTTGAGAAACTGCGCTCACCAGAAGCCTCTGATACTGGTAATGCTAAAAGAATGTGTAATGCTATAGCAGTGTTTGGAGTGAAAAAATCATTTCTTGCTATAAATTCTAATACCTTTAGAGGAGAAGTTTTAGGACTTATTAGCTCAGATACAGCTATTAATTCATCATACAATTCTACTGCATCAATGTCAACATCATTATCAGTACTGAGTGCTAAATGTAGGTCTTGGCAGTGCTTCATGAGGTTTTCTTTGGAAAAATGATTTTTAATATTTCCAATATCATATAAAAATTCAAAAGTTTCACAATGACCATGCAACTGACAAAATCTTTCTTCAATGGAAGTTATAGCTACATCCAAAATATAATAGACACATTCAGCTTTAAATCTTTCATTTTAATCGAGAATAGGATCATCATGAGCCTCATAACAAAACTGTCTTTTTTTTTTCCCGAGGACAAATGAATTGTTGAGGCTCCAATGTCGGTTCAAAATCAAAAGCCTCTGCTATTGCTGTTGCTTCTTTGACAGTTTCTTCAAATCCTTCATCTGAATGGTATTTTTTTAAATATTCCAGCATTTTATTCAAAATCGTCTTTGCCTCGGATATGTCTATGGTTACGTTCTGCATAACTTTGCTGGCCAAATTAATTTGATTTAGAATATTGTGCCAAATAACCGTGCAACATGAAAATTGAAACTGCATCATTTTCTGAGCCAATGTTTCAGCTTCATGTCGAAATGAAGGATCATACGACAAGTCCTGGCTTATTTTGAATAGTGCATCATAAATCTCTCCTGATGAATATTAGAATGATCTAATAGCATCTATCCTGCTTTCCCATCTAGTTTGACTTAGAGGTTTAAGTGCGAGTTTTTGTTCAAGATGCTTCTTCAAGACTGCCCAACGGTGTGTAAAGCACTAAAAAAGTTGTAAATTTCATATAATTTACAATAAAATATGAAATGGCATCTTTAGATGATTTGGCGGCATCACTGACAACCAGATTGAGCAAATGTGCATAGCAAGGAATGAAAAAAGCTCAATTGTTTAAATTCAATACTCTTTGCTGTACAGCTGCATGTTGTCCTCGCATGTTTGAGCCATTATCGTATCCTTGACCGCGCATATTTTCTAAAGGTATTCCACAGTGTTCCAGTCTCTGTAGAATTACATCTGTGAGGGCTTTCCCAGTATTTTTGTTCACTGGTATAAATTCTAGAAAATGTTCACAAATTTTCATTTCTGCATTTTCATCAGTTTTCAGAAATCGTAAAACTATTGACATTTGCTTGATTTTGCTCAGATCTTGAGTACAATCAACTATAATTGAGTAATATATGGCATGTTTCAAATTCGATAAAATTTCATTATGCACTCCATTAGAAATTAATTATTTTATCACATTTTGTGAATTTTTACCCAAATAATGGGTGTGAATCTCTCCATCTTTCACTCTTCGTACATGCTCAGCCATAACATTATCAAATTTTGCCAATAACTCAACCAATTTTAAGAAATTTTCATTGTTATTCTCATATAAAATATCCAAGGATCCACGGAATGTGAAGCACTATTCAGCTAGGAAATTAATGATTGCCAGTAAACATTCCAACATTGCTTGCTAACATAGAATTTCTGAATTTAGTTGACGTTGCTGTACTGCATCGATTGTTGTACTAGAACGTAATCTGTTTGACAGCTCAATCCAATTTGTCAATGAGCGTAAATGATTTTTTGATGTTTCATGTTCTTTCAAATGCTGATGCAAATTTCGCCAGTCATTAAAACCTGCAGTTACCAGAAGAATGTCCGAGTTACAAAACAGTTTGCAGCAAAAACAAAAAACTACATCTTTGGTCTGTGAATACACTAACCACGATCTAGTAATTTGTTCCCAGTTTTTCATTTTTTTCTTCATACTGGATGGCATAAATCGACGATTCGACTCATTAAATGGATATTCAAATGTAGGGTCTAGTTTAGAAGGACCTTTTCTTACAATAATTCATTTGCATTGCATCAGTAATTATTGTCAGCCATGTACTTGCATCCGATCCTATGTCAGTCTCTCCACCTTCCAATAATTGTTCTTCAGTTTTAGATTTGGATAACAGTTCTTCGTTTCTGGACTCTTCAGCTGAAGTAGTACATTTTTGGATGGATTGTGATTGTTCGTCTTTGTCATTTAGCAACGATAATCTTTGGTCAGATTGTTGTTCATCTTTATCAGTTGATAAAGGTAATCTTTGGTTCTATTGGTCTTCATCAGTTGATGAATAATCACCTTCAATGCATTGCTTAGAGCTTTCTCCTTGATTGTCAACTTTTTTAAAATACTTTTTTGAAATACAAGATAGTTTTTCTAATTCTTTTTGCCATTTCTGTCTTTGTTGCAGGTAGGCAGCACCGAAAAGTCGTTTTGTCCTGGCATTTCAGCCCTATAACCACTGGCAACCGATGCAAAATGGAAATTAGCGCAAATGGCACCAACAGAGCAGCACAGTACACACACGTAATCGTGATTTGAGTGACCATGTCACAATGTAACACTATATTTTTCATGTCACACTCCTATTTCACTACTGTACTTGCCGTAGGTAAGGTGCTAGTCATTGGGATGAGAGAGCTCCCTATGAGCTTGGATACACACTGGACCCAGCCCTGCTGGCATTTTCCCAGTGCTGAGGCTGCCCAGCTGGAAGCTCGAGGGGCATGCAATGGAAAGAGCTCTGGGGCTGGAGGAGCCAAGGAAGAGGTGCTGGGCTTGCTGGACAGATGCTGCCCCTCTCTGCCAGGTCGCTCGCCCCCTGCAGAGGGAAGGCAGGAGGAGACTCCAGGCACAACCACCCTAAGGCGGCCCAGCTGGAAGCCTGAGGGGCATGCAATGGAGAGAGCTCTGGGGCTGGAGGAGCCAAGGAAGAGGTGCTGGGCTTGCTGGACAGCTGATGCCCCTCTCTGCCAGACCGCTCATCCCCTGAATGGGGGGAGGCAGAAGGAGACTCCAGGCACTGGCGCCCTGTGCGTGGCTGGGGAGGGAGGTGGCAGCCTCTGGAGCTCCAGCAGGCAGAAGCTCCCCAGGAGTCCCGGGGACCCTCCTGCCTGCCCTGACTCTTACCTTACTGTGGATCTGGCCCAAGGTGGATTCATCTCCCATCGCTGCCGCTCCCACAGCTGGGGGGTTGAGGCTGCTGCTGGATCCCAGCTCTGCTCATCCTTGGTCTTTGCCTTGGCCCCAGCATGAGTTCGGCTCAGCTCAGGCTGCCGCTCTGCTCCCCTCTCTCCTCCTCTGGCAGGAGGCAGCGCAAAGGGGAGGAGGAGGAGGAGGCAGAGGCGGGGACAAGCCGAGGACGAGCAGCCTGCTTGGGCGCCATGTTCCGCCCGTCCTTTGCAGCCAGGGCAGAGCCATGCTACCGGCTCCCACCTGGGGGGTGTCCGCTGACCACGGGAGAGCAGCAGGGACAAGCCAAGGAGGAGCAACCCGTCCTCTGCGGTCAGGATCCAGCCCAGGATGCTGCCTCAGGTTTGAGATGGGGCCCCATATATTTAGCCACCCCAAGCACTGCTTGTTTAGCTGGTGCCTAGAGCTGGCCCTGGCCTCAGCATTTTTGGGCTGATCCTCATTTGATACTCCATGGGAAGCCAGTGTGAGAAGGGGAGGGCAGGTCTGAGGGACTTGCAATAGCCCATGTTGCTGAGGAGACATGCTGCAGCCTCCCATACTGGTTTTCCAAGTGCCAAAGCCTTCGTGCCCAGGCCTATTGCATTGCTGTAGCTCAGCTAAGAGGTGAGGCAAGGCATGAATAGCTGAGGCCAGGTCACTGTCTGCCAGGATGGGATGGTGTCTCCTAGGCAACTGGTGATGATAGAATGCATCACTCAGATGCCACTGTGTGAGCACTTAGTCTTAGTAAGGCATCCAGGAGCATTCCTAAACTAAGGACTGAATTGACCAGTCTTGGGCATGTGCTTTCAACCAAAGGGACAGCACTATGGCTGCAAATTCTTAAAAGTGCTTTCCTCCACCCACCAGCAAGAGCTCTGTCTTTCATGGTTTCAGCTTCACGAGTTCTTCAGCTGTGAGCTGATCTTATCCAAGCACTGGCCCATCTTAGTTGTAGTGGTGTGGCTGCGTAGGCAGAGCTGTGTGTGATCTGCATTGTAGTGCACTTGAGTCCATCTGACTAGTTCACCTCATGGCTGCCTGTAGACATTGAACAGGACTGGAGAGGGAATGGATCCTTGTGGGACTCCACAAGTGAGAGCTCTAGTGGTGGAGGTGAAATTTCCCATCACTGCTTGTTGGGTGCACCCCCCAGGAAGGAGCCAACCTGTTCATAGAATCATAGATTATTAGGGTTGGAAGGGACCTCAAGAAATCATCTAGTCCAAACCCCTGCTCAAAGCAGGACCAATCCCCAAATGGCCCCTTAAGGGCTGAACTCACAACCCTGGTTTAGCAGGCCTATGCTCAAACCACTGAGCTATTCCTCCCCCCTACCCCCCCATGTTCTGGCTATCTGCTTTGTAGGGAATACCCACTGTGAAGAGAAGTGGTATGAGTGCAGCAGCATACACTAGCCAGGCACTTGCTCATTCAGACAGTTTGAATGGCCTCCAATTGTCAATGTACTCGGTGTTGTATCTCCGAGAGTAACCCAGTGCTCACACGTATTATTGATGGCACTGTAGTAAAGCTTCTGTCCGTCATCAGGGAATCCTTTTAACTTGGCTTCCTGTTTGTCACACTCTAAGTGTCTTGTAACCTAGTTATTCGCTCTCTCAAGGGGTGTGCGTGTGCACACGCGTGTGTGTGTGTTAAGACTACTTCTGTGGACTTTAAAGTCCAAGTCACAGCAGTAACTCATTCTATATTGTTCTCTTGTTAAGAGCAACACATGTACAGTAGCAATGCTCACTCTTCTGGGGGATAATGGACATTTTTTGGAGGTTTTATTGTAATCATTACTCTTGCTTCTTTATTAAGAGACTTGACTTTAATCTTCTGCTTCAGCTATGTGGTTTGTCTTATGAATATTAATATGCAACCCAAAGGGATATAGCCCATGAATATGAATTAGAGAGATTTTTTTTAATTATTAAAAAAATAGAAAGGCATTTTATGGTGAGTGTCTTTCAAGGATGCACTGGTTCTAATTTAATCAGCATGTAGTCATCATGTATGCCACCAGCACTCCAGGCATTAGAGTAATTGAATGATTCAGCTTGTTTAATAAAGTAATTTCAATTACACACCGAGTGAGTCAGAAAATCTTAGCTGAACAAAGTTTATGTTGCTCAGTATAAGCAACACTTTGTGAGAGGTGGGACGTAGGGACAGAACAGTGACTCAGACTGCGTTTGACAAACAAGTCTGGACAGGACACTCAACTACATGTACTGGTGTGGAAAGAACAAGGGGAAGTGGCCCAGCTAACGAAATGCACTGGAAGTCTACAGGGATCATATGGCTCAGGTATTTGTATTTCCTTGCTAAGGCACCTGTCACTCCCCACCATCCCCCAGGTAACGGTGACATCAGTGCTGAGCACTGGCAGCTCCAGGCAAGTCAGTGGTGGTTGTGGTTGGTCAGAATGTGAGGGAGCAAGGCCCACAATCTCCAACCAGTTTAAATCAAACTGGATTTCCACAAATAAACACATGGGCCCCAGTCCTGGGCTATATCCAAGCTGCACACTTTGCAGTTGGAGGGGGAAGGTGGCAAGGAGTATACAGGAGGCTTTACATCACTGTCCTATATCATTTATACGTCTCCTCTCCCAATCCTGCAGCTGGGCGAGCACCAGACTGATCGCTCCCTCTCTGATCCCTCTTTATTTCACGACAAACACAGGCCTTCACTACTGCTTTGCATCTTGTCAATCTCCTCTGCAGGTCAGCTTCTTCCCATGTCATTCCGACAGCTTTCCATTTTGTCTCTCTTGGTATCTTTGTTATCCTTGATCTGCCTCATTACCTCTCACCCTGGGGGTTCCAGTCCAATGTCTGTCTTGTTATGTTATTTGGGTCTTTCCTCTGTGTGTAGGGTGACCAGATGTCCCATTTTTATAGGGACCGTCCCGTTTTGGGGGACTTTTTCTTATATAGGCGCCTATTACTACCACCACCCCCAACCCCATCCCGTTTTTCCCACAGTTGCTATCTGGTCACTCTATCCATGTATGTCCCAGCCACATGCATTTTCATTTCATTATTTCCTGTCCTACCCAGTTTCTGTTTGTCCTGCTCCAGAGTTCTTCATTGTGATATTTTTCTGTCCATCTGTATTGAGAATATGTCTAAGGCAATGTTTATGAAATTTGAAGTTTAGATAGTAAGGTCTTAATAAGTCTCCAAGTTATAGTAAGGCCAAGTTTACAATGGTGTTTAATATCAAGGTTTAGTTTGAAAGGGCAAGAGTTCTGTTTCCTCATATCGGCTTTAGAGTTAGTTTCATGTCTTTGTCTATTCCACATGTTGAACCCACAGTGCTGCCAACACATATGAAATATTCAATTTCTATGTTAGTCCCAGAAAGTAGTATTGGTGTTTCTCATTGTGGGTTGATTCTCATGGTTTTAGTTTTCTTGGTGTTGCTTTACAACACGATTAATGTACAATAGGCTGGAGAACATTTGTTTTTGGCTTCCATGTCTCTATGGATATGGGACAGCAAGTTGATGTCATCTGCAAAGTCAAGGTCCTCTAACTTCTGTGTGAAAGTCCATTGTCTGCCCCTTGGTTGCCTGATGGCCTCTCTCATTCCAATCCACTCCCAGTAAAAAAAGATCACAGTGACACCCTTATCTGACACCCGTAGTAATTGGCTAAGTCAGTTCACTGTTATGTATTACTTGGCATGTCATATTTTCATAGCAGTTCTGAATGATGTTCATAAATTACTAAGAGATTTCATAGAGGTGTAGCAGCCTCCATAAAACTATTCTATCCATTGTACCAAAGACTCAATAAAAGTCATATAAAGTGGTGACTGCCATTTGATGGCCAGTTCTATGATACATAAGGTTACCATTTTATCTATGTATGATTTCTCCTGTCTGAACCCTGCCTTTTCTTGTCATAACTTTGAACCTACTGCTTTCTTTATTCTGTCTAGAATAACAAGAGTAAACACCTTGTTTGGTATACACAGCAACTGAATCCCCTCCAGTTTTTACACTGAGATCTCCTTTTTTTGACAGCTTCACTACGTGACCATTTTTCCATTCATTTGGGATTTTTATTTCTTTCCATATCTTTTGTCAGAGGCCTATCAAAATTCCTGTGTTCTTCAAGTCTGCCTCAAGAACCTCCATTGAAATGTTATCCAGACCTGGTACCCTTCCACCCTCTAACCAATTAACTGCTCTCTCTACTTCTGCTTCAGTGATAGGTCCTAGTTCAACATTCACATCTTCTCCTTCTGCTATATTGGGGGTTTGGCCACTGGTTGCCATTCAGTCATTTAGAAACAAAATGGCAACAGCAGCAAAGAGTCCTGTGGCACCTTATAGACTAACAGACGTTTTGAAGCATGAGCTTTCGTGGGTGAATGCCCACTTCGTCGGATGCACGAAGTGGGTATTCACCCACGAAAGCTCATGCTCCAAAATGTCTGTTAGTCTATAAGGTGCCACAGGACTCTTTGCTGCTTTTACAGATCCAGACTAACACAGCTACCCCTCTGAAAAATGGCAACAGATACACAGAATGCTGCAGCACAGAATGACATAAAGACACTGTACAACATCATTAGATGGTTGTCAGGAAGAAAAACAAATACCAACCAAACAGTTCAAGACAATGAGGGCAACTTAACAAAGACATCAGAACAATTGTATATAATGGAGACAGTACTTTAGTCAGCTACTGAATGGAAAGCCAGTGGCCAATCCCCAGGCCCAATGAAAAGTAGCTTCAGCTTACACTCAGATGTCTATCGCCCCAAGGGGCCATTCTGACAGCTGGGACTCACTGGGCCATGGCGATGCCCCTTTCCTTCTGGCCACATGCCCTACAACGACAGTCGGAGGGGGGTCAGATGAGCTACTCTATGGCACCTGGAAATTCCTCCAACAGGGTCACTCTTTCACTGAGTGGGTAAGCTGGTAAAACATCTGCTGAGGATCTGACCCTGCAATGTTCAGAAAGCCAATAGCCAAATCCAGAGGCGCCAAGTTTCTCATTCCCCCCGGGGTGCTCGATCCCTGCTCCGCCCCAGGCCCAGGCCCCCTTCACCCCTTCCCCACCTCCCCCAAGAACGCTGTGCCCTCACTCTGCCTCTTCCTGCCCCAACTCGTCCTGAACGTCACTGAACAGCTGATGACTGATGACCACCCACAGAGTCAGCGTCTATGACCAAATCCTACGCTTGTATTCAGAACTGGGAACATAAGAACGGCCATACCGGGTCAGACCAAAGGTCCATCTAGCCCAGTATCTGTCTACTGACAGTGGCCAATGCCAGGTGCCCCAGAGGGAGTGAACCTAACAGGCAATGGTCAAGTGATCTCTCCCTTGCCATCCATCTCCATCCTCTGACGAACAGAGGCTAGGGACACCATTCTTTACCCATCCTGGCTAATAGCCATTTATGGACTTAGCCACTATGAATTTATCCAGTTCCCTTTTAAACATTGTTATAGTCCCAGCCTTCACAACCTCTTCAGGTAAGAAGTTCCACAAGTTGACTGCGCGCTGTGTGAAGAAGACCTTCCTTTTATTTGTTTTAAACCTGCTGCCTATTAATTTTATTTGGTGACCTCTAGTTCTTGTATTATGGGAATAAGTAAATAACTTTTCCTTATCCACTTTCTCCACATCACTTATGATTTTATATACCTCTACCATATCCCCCCTTAGTCTCCTCTTTTCCAGGCTGAAGAGGCCTACCCTCTTTAATCTTTCCTCATATGGGACCCTCTCCAAACCCCTAATCATTATAGTTGCCTTTTTCTGAACCTTTCCTAGTGCTAGAATATCTTTTTTGAGGTGAGGAGACCACATCTGTACACAGTATTCGAAATGTGGGCATACCATGGATTAATATAAGGGCAATAATATATTCTCAGTCTTATTCTCTATCCCCTTTTTATTGATTCCTAACATCCTGTTTGCTTTTTTGACTGCCTCTGCACACTGTGTGGACATCATCAGAGAACTATCCACGATGACATCAAGATCTTTTTCCTGACTCGTTGTAGCTAAATTAGCCCCCATCATATTGTATGTATAGTTGGGGTTATTTTTTCCAATGTGCATTACTTTACATTTATCCACATTAAATTTCTTTTGCCATTTTGTTGCCCAAACACTTAGTTTTGTGAGATCTTTTTGAAGTTCTTCACAATCTACTTTGGTCTTAACTATCCTGAGCAGTTTAGTATCATCTGCAAACTTTGCCACCTCACTGTTTACCCCTTTCTCCAGATCATTTATGAATAAGTTGAATAGGATTGGTCCTAGGACTGATCCTTGGGGAACCCCACTAGTTATTCCTCTCCATTCTGAGAATTTACCATTAATTCCTACCCTTTGTTCCCTGTCTTTTAACCAGTTCTCAATCCATGAAAGGACCTTCCCTTTTATCCCATGACAGCTTAATTTACATAAGAGCCTTTGGTGAGGGACCTTGTCAAAGGCTTTCTGGAAATCTCAGTACACTATGTCCACTGGATCCTCCTTGTCCACGTGTTTGTTGACCCCTTCAGAGAACTCTAATAGATTAGTAAGACACGATTTATAGACTCAGACTCATAGACTCTAGGACTGTAAGGGACCTCGAGAGGTCATCGAGTCCAGTCCCCTGCCCTCATGGCAGGACCAAATACTGTCTAGACCATCCCTGATAGACATTTATCTAATCTACTCTTAAATATCTCCAGAGATGGAGATTCCACAACTTCCCTAGGCAATCTATTCCAGTGTTTAACTACCCTGACAGTTAGGAACTTTTTCCTAATGTCCAACCTAAATCTCCCTTGCTGCAGTTTAAGCCCATTGCTTCTTGTTCTATCATTGGAGGCTAAGGTGAACAAGTTTTCTCCCTCCTCCTGACGACACCCTTTTAGATACCTGAAAACTGCTATCATGTCCCCTCTCAGTCTTCTCTTTTCCAAACTAAACAAACCCAATTCCTTCAGCCTTCCTTCATAGGTCATGTTCTCAAGACCTTTAATCATTCTTGTTGCTCTTCTCTGGACCCTCTCCAATTTCTCCACATCTTTCTTGAAATGCGGTGCCCAGAACTGGACACAATACTCTAGTTGAGGCCTAACCAGCGCAGAGTAAAGAGGAAGAATGACTTCTCGTGTCTTGTTTACAACACACCTGTTAATGCATCCCAGAATCACGTTTGCTTTTTTTTGCAACAGTATCACACTGTTGACTCATATTAAGCTTGTGGTCCACTATGACCCCTAGATCTCTTTCTGCCATACTCCTTCCTAGACAGTCTCTTCCCATTCTGTATGTGTGGAACTGATTGTTCCTTCCTAAGTGGAGCACTTTGCATTTATCTTTATTGAACTTCATCCTGTTTACCTCAGACCATTTCTCCAACTTGTCCAGATCATTTTGAATTTTGACCCTGTCCTCCAAAGCAGCTGCAATCCCTCCCAGTTTGGTATCGTCCGCAAACTTTCTATGCCAACATCTAAATCGTTGATGAAGATATTGAACAGAACCGGTCCCAAAACAGACCCCTGCGGAACCCCACTTGTTATACCTTTCCAGCAGGATTGGGCGCCATTAACAACTACTCTCTGAGTATGGTTATCCAGCCAGTTATGCACCCACCTTTAGAGAAACTTCCCTTTAGAGAAACCATGTTGACTGTTGCTGAACAGTTTATGTTTTTCTATGTGTCTGACAATTTTATTCTTTTTCTATTGTTTCGACTAATTTGCCTGGTACCGACGTTAGGCTTACCCGTCCGTAATTGCCAGGATCACCTCTAGAGCCTTATTTAAATATTGGCGTTACATTAGCTAACTTCCAGTCATTGAGTACTGAAGCTGATTTAAAGGACAGGTTACAAACCTTAGTTAATAGTTCCACAACTTCACATTTGAGTTCTTTCAGAACTCTTGGGTGAATGCCATCTGGTCCTGGTGACTTGTTAATGTTGAGTTTATCAATTAATTCCCAAACCTCCTCTAGTGACACTTCAATCTGTGACAGTTCCTTAGATTTGTCACCTACCAAAGCCAGCTCAGGTTTGGGAATCTCCCTAACATCCTCAGCCATGAAGACTGAAGCAAAGAATCCATTTAGTTTCTCTGCAATGACTTTATTGACTTTAAGCGCTTCTTTTGTATTTCAATCGTCAAGGGGCCCCACTGGTTGTTTAGCAGGCTTCCTGCTTCTGATGTACTTAAAAAACATTTTGTTATTACCTTTGGAGATTTGGCTAGCCGTTCTTCAAACTCCTCTTTGGCTTTTCTTATTACACTCTTGCACTTAAGCTGGCAGTGTTTGTGCTCCTTTCTATTTGCCTCACTAGGATTTGACTTCCACTTTTTAAAGGAAGTCTTTATCTCCCACTGCTTCTTTTACATGGTTGCTAAGCCATGGTGGCTCTTTTTTAGTTCTTTTACTGTGTTTCTTAATTTGGGGTATACATTGAAGTTGGGCCTCTATTATGGTGTCTTTAAAAAGCACCCATGCAGCTTGCAGGGATTTCGCTTTAGTCACTGTACCTTTTAACTTCTGTTTAACTAACCCCCTCATTTTTGTATAGTTCCCCCTTTTGAAATAAAATGTCACAATGTTGGGCTGTTGAGGTGTTCTTCCCACCACAGGGATGTTGAATACTGTTGTATTATGGTCACTATTTCCAACCGGTCCTGCTATAGTTACCTCTTGGACCAGCTCCTGCTCTCCACTCAGAATTAAATCTAGAGTTGCCTCTCCCCTTGTGGGTTCCTGTACCAGCTGCTCCATGAAGCAGTCATTTAAAGTATTGAGAAATTTTATCTCTGCATTTTGTCCTGAAGTGAAATGTTCCCAGTCAATATGGGGATAATTGAAATCCCACACTATTATTGGGTTCTTAATTTTGATAGCCTCTCTAATTTCCCTTAGCATTTCATCATCACTATCACTGTCCTGGTCAGGTGGTCAATAATAGATCCCTAATGTTATATTTTTATTAGAACATGAAATTTCTATCCATAGCGATTCTATGGAACATGGGGATTCACTTAAGATTTTTACTTCATTTGAATCTACATTTTCTTTCACAATTAGTGCCACTCCTCCCCTTACATGACCTGTTCTGTCCTTCTGATATATTTTGTACCCCAGAATGATTGTGTTCCATTGATTGCTCTCAGTCCACCAGGTTTCTGTGATGCCTATTATATCAATATCTTCCTTTATCACAAGGCACTCTAGTTCACCCATCTTGTTAATTTAGACTTCTAGCATTTATGTACAAGCACTTTAAAAACTTGTCCCTGTTTATTTGTCTGCCCTTTTCTGATGTGCCACATTCTTTTTTGTGTGACTGTTTATCATCTGATCTGGCCCTTACATTATCCTCTTCTGTCCTCTGTTCCTGACTATAATCTGGAGATTCTCTATCATCAGAGAATCTGAGGAAGTGGGTATTCACCCACGAAAGCTCATGCTCCAAAACGTCTGTTAGTCTATAAGGTGCCACAGGATTCTTTGCTGCTTTTACAGATCCAGACTAACACGGCTACCCCTCTGATATCTATCATCAGACTCTCCCCTAAGAGAAGTCTGTGTCTGATCCACATGCTCCTCTGCAGCAGTCGGCTTTCCCCCATCTCCTAGTTTAAAAACTGCTCTACAACCTTTTTAACTTTTAGTGCCAGCAGTTGGTTCCACTTTGGTTTAGGTGGAGCCCATCTCTCCTGTATAGGCTCCCCCTATCCCAGAAGTTTCTCTAGTTCCTAAAGAACATAAACTTCTCCTCTCTACACCATCGTCTCATCCACGCATTGAGACTCTGAAGCTCTGCCTGCCTACCTGGCCCTGCGCCTGGAACTGGGAGCATTTCTGAGAATGCCACCATAGAGGTCCTGGATTTCAGTCTCTTCCCTAGCAGCCTAAATTTGGCTTCCAGGACCTCTCCTACCCTTCCCTATGTCATTGGTACCTACATGTACCACGACCACCGGCTCTTCCCCAGCACTACGCACAAGTCTGTCTAGATGCCTTGAGAGATCCGCAACCTTCACACCAGGCAGGCAAGTCACCATACGGTTCTCCCGGCTATCTACGTTTCTAATGATCGAACCTCCCATTACTAACACCTGCTTTTTCCTAGAAACTGGAGTTCCCTCCCCCGGAGAGGTAACCTCAGTGTGAGAGGCAACCCCAGCACCATCTGAAAGGAGGGTCCCAACTATGGGAAGGTTTCCCTCTGCTCCCATTGACTGCTCTGCTTCCCCGGGCCTTTCTTCCTCCTCAACAGCGCAGGGGCTGTCTGAGCGGAGGTGGGACAATTCTACAGTGTCCCGGAAAGCCTCATCAACGTACCTCTCTGCCTCTCTTAGCTCCTCCAGTTCTGCCACCCTGGCCTCCAAAGTCCGTACGTGGTCTCTGAGGGCCAGGAGCTCCTTGCACCGGCTGCACACATACGCCACCCGCCCACAGGGCAGCTAATCATACATGCTACACTCAGTGCAATAAACTGGATAGCTCCCACTCTGCTGCTGGGCTTCTGCCTGCACTGTCTCCTAGTTAATGAAAGGGTGGTTTAAAGAAAGAGGTTTTGAAATGTGGTTTGGATTATAGGTTTTAAGGGGACTACAGGGGAATAGATAGGACCGACAAGAGACCCCCGCTCCCTTCCCAACTCCCTTGTGAAACTCCCTGTTAGCAGCCCCCGTTCGCAAAGCTCCCTGGTCACTTGTGCGCAGCTTTATAAAGCCCTGGCCTGAGTGAATGCCCCGCCCACTGATTAAGTCTCGGCCAGTTACCAGAGGCTTCTAGCTTTCAAACCTTCCCTTGAAGTTCACGGCCTCCAACTGCCAGCCATAGCACACAGTCCTTCAAACAACCGACCAAACAGACTGACAAACAAGCTCAGCACACAGCAAGTAACCCCCAAACACACACACACACACTACAGACAGTCACTTACCCCACAGATACTGTATTTGCTCCTCCTTCACCTGGAGAACTCCCTTGCGAAACTCCCTGTTAGCTGCTCTGCATCACACTCTCAGAACTCACGTGAAAATGTCCATTTTGAAATGTCCCCTTCAGCCAGAATGTGACACCGGTCGCAGCAGCTGAGTTAATGGAGCTGCTCCAGATTTATACCCAGATGAATGAAATCATGACCCGTATGTAAAACAAAGCAGCCATGGGGTAGTGATGAATCTGGCCTTCAGTGTATGTAGGCAAAGTGCTCACTCACAAAAGGAGCTTTCACTCCTAATACAAAACCCAAAATGCACAAAAGCCTCAAGAATAGCAGATGTCACAAGAATCTGACTAGATAGGTGGTGACTAAAGAAAGGATCCCGTCCGAAAACAGTTTGTACTGAATTGTCTCTTCTTGTTTTGTTTGAAAGTGACTATCGTGTACATTATAGGTACAGCTGATCCATCCCAGCAGCAGCTTTCACAGCTGTTAGCACAGCCCCTTCCCACTCTGAGTGAGTGAGTGAGTAAGTGCAAGGAAGGGAGAAGCAGCCCAAGGTTCCCTCGGTGTATGAAGCAGACTGTGAAAGTCCCCATAAGCAGGGAGGAAGAATCCAGAAGTGAGAGCATGGGTCCCATTGCTGGGGATTGATCCCCTATCCAAAATAAGTAGCAGTGAGAGAACAGGATCCGGGCAGTATGTCCAGTGACTGCACTGATATCTAGTATCCTATGCCTAGAACTAGACACCTAACTCTGTATTTAGGCACATAAATCAAAAAGTCACTGGTCTTCAAAGGTACTGAGCCTGGGATCACTGTGAAAGCTCACAAACCTTAGTGAGTCTTTCATCTCCCTTGGCATGAGTTTCAAGTTCATAATGACAGTCAAGAGCCAGCTAGTTTCACATGCTGTCAGGTCCAGTTGTGACCATTCCACAAAAGCGGTGTCTGGACATTATTCTGCAATTCTTCATTCACATCTATAATATCCAAATCTAATGGAATGAGAAAGGGGTAGAGAAGCACATGAAAGAATACAAGAGCAAATTGAGGTATGAGCTTTGACCTCAGAGTTCTTAGGGAGATGTAAAGTGAAATCATTTTAAGCTTTGAGAACATACAAAAAAAGTTAATATTTATTGTACTTCCTGATCTGCTTATACAGCTCAGCTGCCACAGAGCTCAAATGATATAAAGCTTGATAAGAAAGAAGAGGTATTTTTAACCTTTCAAAGCGACAGGAGTCCTGAACAGCCCTAGTACTTTGTAGCACAAGTTCAGATTCCATTCTAGGCACTTTTAGTGTCAAAGCACTCACGTGCCAGATAGATAATTGCTTTTCTTGTTGTCAATCACATCTTAATGAAAGCTTGTCCTTCTCGGCTGCAGAACCTGGTCCAGTAAAAGCTATTACCTCCCACACCTTGTGTCTCTAGCATTCTAATGAGACATAAGCCCTTTAACAACAGCTATAGTTAAGGTTGCTAAGTGTTTCCAGTCTAAGGGGAAACTGCTACTAAATCCGAACCCTACACTCACTTGTGACACGGGAGGCAGTGTTTTGCAGCTACTTTGCACAGACTGGTCAGGGAGTAGAGAATGAGGCCCTAGACCAGTGGTTCTCAAACTTTAGCAACCCAAGGACCCCCATTTTGATTTAAAATTTTTCAGTGACCTCCAAGTCCTCCCACTAAGCCCTTGCCCCGCCCCCTGCTCACTCCATCCCCCCTCCCTCTGTTGCTCACTCTCCCCCACCCTCACTCACTTTCACCAGGTTGGGGCAGGGGTTGGGGTACAGGAGGGGCTGTGGGGTACGGGCCCTGGGAAGGTGTTTGGGTGGGGGAGGGGGGTGTGGGCTGTGGGAGGGAATCTTGGTGCAGGAGGCAGCTCAAGGTGTGGTGAGGGTTTGCATGCAGGATCTGGGATGGGCAGGTGGTTGGGGTGCAGGAGGAGGACAAGGGGTCAGCACTTACCTCAGTTGACACTTGAAAGCTGCAATCCCTCTGGCAGCAGCTCCTAGGCAGGGGATACCAGGGGGTCAGTGGCAGTGCACAGAGACCCCCTACCACCCCTCAGACCACAGGGACATGCTGGTCGCTTGTAGACTGGTGCGGGGCCAGGGCAGGTAGGAATCCTGTTCCCTGGTGTTGCTGACACACAGTGCCAGAGGCCTAGCAACAGTGGTTCATGGCCCAGTGTGCCCGGCTCAAATAAACACACCAGGGTGGAGAAGCAAACATAAGTTTATTTGAGTTCAAATAAGGTGCAAGAGAGAATACAATCTCAAATCCTGCACACCGCACGCAGGCGGGGCACTAGTATTTATACCCCCCCCTTGTATCTTTTTTTTATGCTGTTCATTGTGTGGGCTACTTTCTCATGCACCTGGCCTTGGCCATCACATCTGCTCTTTGTTTATCTTATCTAGTATTAGCAGTGTCTAGTATTAACCAGCCCTGCTAACTACGGCCCTATTGTTTTAGCAGTTAGCTTATAACACAGGTGGTTACAGTCAGCACATTAGTACAGAAAGTTACGGTCAGCATTTTAGTACAAAAGGTTACACAAGTTTAGTGAGGCTAACACAAAGGCTTTTAACATGGAGGTACTTTGGTTCACATAGGCCTTAAGCAGGGAGATTTCTACCTAGTGACACCAACACTGGCATCCTGGGAGGGAGGAGGAGAAGTTTTTTCAGCAGGGCCCGTGGACCCCCAGGAGTCCGCAGATTTCAGTTTGAGAAATGCTGTCCTAGAGCTCATACAACACTTCTCAGCCAGAATTCTCAAAGGAAGTTGGTATCATTAGCCCCATTGTACAGATGGGGAAAATGAGGCATGGAGGTGTAAATTGACTTTCCTGAGGTCACCCAGGTGGTCAGTGGCAGAGCTAGGACTAGAACCCCAGGAACCTGAGTCACCACCCAGTGCTCTGTCCTCTAGGCCAGTGTTTTCTCAACTTTCTGGATACCAGGGACTGGTTTGCTGCCTTCCTAAACTGCAGTGCCAGTTCACAGACCGATCATTGAGTGCTTTTAGGCCACACAGGTTCCTGGTAGCCTCTGTTAGGTTGTTTTCTTATGATGTGAGATGTCCTGAAGCTACCTAAATAAACTTGCCCAATTCTTTTCCATTTGGAAGCAGTCTGTGCCTGACTCACTGCAGAACTCAGTTTTCTGTCTAGCTGTGGAGTGTCACTCTAATAATGTTCCATTTTCAGTATATGAGTCTGAGCCTGCTCCCATCTGTGCTCAGTTTGCTCTTGGATGCAATCAGGTCTGATCCCATTGCAATCATTCTCCCTACAGGGTTTTATTACATTTACACGTACAGAAAAGTTTTTCACTTGCCTCTGGTGTGGGATGCACTAGCTGTTTAGCAGCACAAAGCGATACAGCATTGTAGGTCAAGGTATGGAGAATACCCTGTCCCACTGAAACTGTAGCATGACTTGTTGCTAGTTGTCAAGGCTGATTCCCCACTCTGGCACTTCAAGTGCAGAAGGTGGGGCCCACAAGGATTCTAAAAATTAATACAGGCTGCTATTAAACTCCCAAGGCTACAGCTTTTTTCTGACCTCATATAGGTAGATGCTGCCACCACCCAAGTACAACCTACCCCCTGTTTTGAGAACCCAGGAAGGAGCACTTGGGAATTCCTTCCTATGGGATACCCTTAAGCCCTTTCTCTCTCTCACACACACACACACACACAACACACACACACCACACACACGAGAAAGAAACAGCTAATTAAACAACATGTGCAAACCTCTTAGGACACAAAACCACAAACCTGTTCTTGAAAAAGGTAAATTTTATTAAAAACAAAAAGCAAGAAAATACATCTGGAACATAGGCTATTGCTGGATTTAAAAAGAGCAAATACAATAATTAAGTATCAAAATGGTTTTCTTGGGGTCCAGTTTAATGGTTACAAGCAAAACAAAAGCATTTGGGGGTTAGCACAGAGCCTTACAGAAATAAGAGAGAGAAACCTAACCATATCTTTCTAGACATTCCTGATATACTACATATGTGGGGTTTCAAACTGAGTAGTTTTAGGTACTATCTGGTAATCTTCATACCTGGTTCATAGCTTTTTACAGCATAGCTTCAGCCCTGGTTTGGCTCAATTCGGATCTGTCCCCTCTCTCTCTGGGAGAAGACAGACAAAGGGGAAGTTTTTTCCCCCAATTTTAAAACGTTCTAGCCCTCCCATTGGCTATTTTGGTCAGGTGCCCACTCCCTTCCTTTTACCTATGGGCTTTTTTTAACCCTTTACAGGTAAAGCAAAGTAGAGAACAGCTATTAACAGGGATTTTGTAGCTAACTGGCTGGGTGTCCACAAAAGGGAGCTATTGCCCTCACCCTTCATTTATCACACTAGTGAATACTTAAGTACCCTGATTAGAATTTACCTAGACCACCGGAGCTAACATCTGAATGTGAAGATTTCAGCAATGTCTTCTAACTCTCATATTGCTTTCTTTGGGGATATGCAGTAGAAATGGTAACCATTTGTTACAGTAATAATGAGCTGGATTGGGTAATTGGCACTAAAAGCATTTTGTGGCATGCAGCAATAAAAAAAAAAAGGTGGATTTTTTTATTTCAGTGACTCCTGAACTGAAATAAAGCTCCAACCCCCACTAATTTCTTCTTGCACTCATCTTCAAGAAACTCTGTAGCTAAGACGAATGGGATTTGGACATTACTGATGCAGAATCCTTTCAGTGAGGAAGGGAACGATTTTAAGAAACAATCATCCATTTTCAATAAGCCTTCTTATACAGGTCTGTGGTGCTGTTCATCCAGAGATCACAAGGCACTTTGCAAACCTTAGTTAATCAAACCTGACACAACACCCTGGCAAAACAATCACAGATTTATTAGATCTCCCATTAGCTTCCTTGTTGCCTCCCAGTGCCAGGGTGGGATTGAGATAAGGAGCAGAGGATTATGACTTTCCGCTAGGAATAGGGCAGATTGTCAGCTTCAGAAAAAACAAGGTGCAGAAGAAAGAAATGCACCTGCTTTACAGTAGGAAAGGGTATGTGCATGCTGTGAGCTCGGTGTGCTCAGTTACCAGCTGTGGGTAAAGCACGCAGGCTGCAGCTAGCATGGTTAGTGCACACTGCTCCACCAACATAAGGGTGAAGGGCAGCATGAAAACTGCTCTTGAGCTGTAAGAGCTGGTCCTTAATGGCAGCTGATAGGCACCTGTGCCTTAGAAGCTACATCACCAAGTTTGGTCATCCTTGATTCACTAGAAAGACCTTGACCTGCGGAGCTTTTGTGCAGTGTTTGTGACGCACAGCAGCATCTCCACTTATATCCTCTCCACCACACCACGGCTCGCAAGAGGCAAATGAGGATTGCTTCCTAAGAACAAAAGAGATATACCACAGAAGTGTAAATTCTGCATATTGGCTGAGCAAAACGAAGCCCTACACTCTCTTCCGTGGTATTTCTCCATTTGTCTGCATGTCATGCAATCACATGTGTACGCTGTGTCCAATCAATTCCAAAATTGCCTGGAATGTTGTCGGCATCCTTCAGTATACCCTGTTGATTTCGGTGAAAATTGGAAAACTGGAAAAGCCTGAGTTCCATTAAAATCACCATTTGGTCATTCCAGAGATAGGGTGAAACAGTAGCAGCCTCATAGGCCTGTGGAAAGGGAACAGAATCATTCTGGATATAGGAGTGGGGCAGGGACCTCAAGGTGGGGGTTAGAAGGCATCTGCCCCTTTCCCACACTGACACTTCTGGTCAGCTTTCCCAGACCAGCCTTTTTCCCCCATTCTGGCCAGGCCCACAGCTGCAAGAGAGTGCAACGGGGGATGGAGACTGAGCCATGTCAAGGCAAGGGTCTTGGCTGGGTTTTTGAGCTCAGCTTACATGAGCAATGACCTTCTAGTAGCAGGAGTTTGTAGAAGTATGTTAAGTTTGTTAAATGCTGTGGAATGGAATGGATGTAACCAACACCTAGCTAAACTGGGACACCAGCTGGGTTATTGCACCGCTAGTGTTTGATTCAGGGCAGTGGGTAAGGTGTCCCTGAAAAAAAGGAGAGAGCTAGAAATGCACAAAGTGATTACAAGAAACAGCTATAGACCTTCAGGACAGAGTGAGGCTGTGGCACTTGGCATGTCTCTGCAGATAAATGTTGCCTGTAAAATAGTTGGCACACTCCTCATGAAGGGCATTTCCATCCCCCTGGGATATGGACTGGAATAAGTACAGTGCATATACCAAGTAACCAAAGGGGAAATGGGTTTTTCTGAAGATTGTACAGGTGTAGATAGGTGGAAGGGATGGTGATTTCATATTTGGTTGAGTAACCTATAATAGCAGAGGCTATTTCAGACTGTTTGTCTACAAGACAGGTATGGGAAGTAAGATATAGGTGTTACAACCTGGCCCAGTAACCCATTCTATAGTTGTCAGTCTATTGTGAGTGGACCCAGTCATGAGGCTGCACATGTTTCCAAGCCACCTGGGTATGGGTCGAGTCTAGTCACTGTTTCTAGCTATAGGACCCTAAGGCACACTTCCAGGCTAAGACCTCTTGCTGGACCAGACTCTGGGATTAGGCTAAGGGAATGGCTTCCAAAATCCTGCTGATGTGGACTGGTGAATGGGAGTGGAGCTAGTTGGCTGGCTATACTAGGCCTGACTATAGCTGGTAGGGCAGCCCACAGCAGATCTGGTCACCTGGCAGCTGAGCTGAAATCAGGTAGTTGGAGCACTCCACAACAGAGGAACCTGGATGCAATCTGAGACCACACCCCCTTCAGTTATGCAAAGTTTAACTGGATGAGTGAGGCTTTGAGGGAAAGAACAGGGAGATGTGACACCTGTACCCATGTTCACCAGTTTTTATATAGTGATGATATATTTTGTGCAAAGTATTCTTTGAGAGATATCATGTGAAAACTCATAATCTACTGAACATCAGTTAGCAATACATTAGAAGCAAGAGGAAGACCAAGGACTGGGTAGGCCCACTACTCAGTGAGGAAGGAGAGACAGTAACAGGAAACTTGGAAATGGCAGAGATATTTAATGACTTCTTTGTTTTGGTCTTCACTGAGAAGTCTGAAGGAATGCCTAACATAGTGAATGCTAATGGGAAGGGGGTAGGTTTAGAAGATAAAATAAGAAAAAGAACAAGTTAAAAATCACTTAGAAAAGTTAGATGCCTGCAAGTCACCAGGGCCTGATGAAATGCATCCTAGAATACTCAAGGAGCTAACAGAGAAGGTATCTGAGCCTCTAGCTATTATCTTTGGAAAACCATGGGAGACAGGAGAGATTCCAGAAGACTGGAAAAGGGCAAATATAGTGCCCATCTATAAAAAGAGAAATAAAAACAACCCAGGAAACTACAGACCAGTTAGTTTAACTTCTGTGCCAGGAAAGATAACACTTGGAAGGTGGTAAGGTGATAGGGAATAACCAGCATGGATTTGTAAAGAAAAAATCACGTCAAATCAATCTGATTGCTTTCTTTGATAGAACAACAAGTCTTGTGGATATGGGAGAAGCGGTGGATGTGGTACACCAAGACTTTAGTAAGGCATTTGATACGATCTCACATGATATTCTTATCGATAAACTAAGCAAATACAATTTAGATGGGGCTACTATAAGGTGGGTGCATAACTGGCTGGATAACCATACTCAGACAGTAGTTATTAATGGTTCCCAATCCTGCTGGGAAAGGTATAACGAGTGGGGTTCTGCAAGGGGTCTGTTCTGGGACCAGCTCTGTTCAATATCTTCATCAATGACTTAGATATTGTCATAGAAAGTATGCTTAAGTTTGCAGATGACACCAAACCTGGAGGGATTGCAACTGCTTTGGAGGACAGGGTCATAATTCAAAATGATCAGACCATTTCTCCAATTTGTCCAGAGGTAAACAGGATGAAGTTTAACAAAGACAAATGCAAAGTGTTCCACTTAGGAAGGAAAAATCAGTTTCACACATATAAAATGGGAAGATACTGTCTAGGAGGGAGTACGGCAGAAAGGGATCTAGGGGTTATAGTGGACCACAAGCTAAATATGAATCAGGGTGATGCTGTTGCAAAAAAAGCAAACATGATTGTGGGGTGCATTAACAGGTGTGTTGTGAGCAAGACATGAGAGGTCATTCTTCTGCTCTACTCTGTGCTGGTTAGGCCTCTACTGGAGTATTGTGTCCAGTTCTGGGCACCGCATTTCAAGAAAGATGTGGAGAAATTGGAGAGGGTCCAGAGAAGAGCAATAAGAATGATTAAAGGTCTTGAGAACATGATCTATGAAGGAAGGCTGAAACAATTGGGTTTGTTTAGTTTGGAAAAGAGAAGACTGAGAGGGGACATGATAGCAGTTTTCAGGTATCTAAAAAGGGTGTCATAAGGAGGAGGGAGAAAACTTTTTCCCTAGCCTCCAAGGATAGAACAAGAAGCAATGGGCTTTAACTGCAGCAAGGGAGGTTTAGGTTGGACATTAGGAAAAAGTTCCTAACCGTCAGAGTGGTTAAACACTGGAATAAATTGCCTGGGGAGGTTGTGGAATCTCCATCTCTGGAGATATTTAAGAGTAGGTTAGATAAATGTCTATCAGGGATAGTCTAGACAGTATTTGGTCCTGCCATGAGGGTAGGGTACTGGACTCGATGACCTCTCGAGGTCCCTTCCAGTCCTAGAATCTATGAATCCATGAATCATTATCCTGTTAAAATGTGTGTATTAACATTGTATGTGGAGCTATTAGTTTCTACTTATGATTATTTCTGAAATACTGTAGTTCTGAGTAACACCCCCAGACCATTTTCTCACAGACAAAGGCACATTGGCACGTCAGCTAGGTGCTAAAAGGTTTCAGAGATTCTCTAGCAGGGGAGTTATAAACAATAGCTTTACAATTCACCTGAAGGACAGCTGGCAACTCACGTATACCATGGAACTGCCTGACCCCAAGACCCAGGAAGGGCTTTTCTAGTAAAAAGTATCAGGATAAAAGAAGGGAGAACAAGGCCCCTGCTCTCTCTCTACCTTATATCGCTCTGATCATATCATCAGCTATTACCTGAAGAACACGAACTAAGGGGAGTGATCCCAGACTGAAAGGAGACCCAGCCTGTGAGCAGAACTGTGAACTGAGATTGCCTGCAGCAGCTGGTGTGGTGAGCATGATGTTTGCTTCAAATTTTATTTAAGTTAGAAAAATTTAGGAATTAGTTTAGAGTTTCATCTTTTTATTTCTTTTGTAACCCATTCTGACTGATGCCTTAACACTTGTAATCACTTAAAGTCTATCATTCTCTAATTCATAAACTTATTTTACTGTTTTATCTAAACCAGTGTGTTGATTGAAGTGTTTGGGAAATCTCTAGTCAGCTCAATGGGGATGGTGCAAATTCATTACCCTTTGTTGGAAGGACAAACTAATTTATGAATTTGTACAGTCCCAGGGGCTAATGAACGGTGCA
This sequence comes from Gopherus evgoodei, assembly GCF_007399415.2. NCBI lineage: Eukaryota > Metazoa > Chordata > Testudines > Testudinidae > Gopherus > Gopherus evgoodei. Next base: position 142,224,618 of record NC_044326.1, read on the forward strand.
AGATGCACCTTACTGGGGACAAGGCTGGGACTGAAGGATTTGCAGGTGTCACTCTCTATCTATTCATGGATGGCTGTGCATAGAATTCATATACTCAACTGGGAGTGACTTTGAATGGATCTTCTCATGTTTGTGATTTCAAGCAGTGAAACTATTTGATAGCCTGTATGCTATTCATAAACAAAAGGAGAGAAATAGATCACTGCATATCATTTTCACAGGGTTTGATTTTTCCATTGACCATTTGAAAGATGGATGTGAAAACCCCCCCACTCCTTTTTTAACCATTGCTTAATTCTCATATATAATCTTCACACTGTACATCTCTCTATAGTAAGTACCTGTTCTCTGCTATTACCCACAGATAGTGATGGGCTGATTTCATGGCACAGAGCAGCAGAATGGTGTTTACCTAGTGTATTCATGGTGATTTACCATGTCTTCTTTGGGAAGGAAATTTCAGTGCTTGTGAATTTATCACACCTAGACAGCAGTGTTTGATTCTTCCACAGTCCCTTGCCAATGTGCCCTGGTGCTCAGCTGCCAATGTTTTTCAAGAGGCTCCCTCCAAAATGTTCTGGCCCAGTGGATGATACAGATGACTTTCCCTTTCCCTCTCTCTCTCTCTCACACGCACACAGTCCATCAATTCCACACTCCTCCACCCTAAATAAATCCAGCAATCCTACCACCAGTCCTTCCAACCCCAGCCCTCTTGGCCACAAGGCTTTACTCTCCAGCCTAGTGGAGGCTGAGGCTCCCTGACATGGCAGCTGACCCTTACATCAGCAGTAGAAGGGAGTGCTCTGCAGCTGTACTAGCAGCCAGATTCTGATAGCGGCAAGCAAGTCATCCTGCAGCCTGGGGGATGCAGAATGTGTCCCCTCTTGTGTCAGGCTAGAAATATGGTGGCTTTTTGATCTCTAGAGTGAGTGGGTCTCCCCTAAGTGCTGGCAATGTCCCCTGTCTTGTATAAGGGGGTCAGGAGGAGAAATAGGATTCCCCTGGGAAGTAATAGGGTAGGGAATGGAGGTTTTTCTCTACTGGATTTTACATTAGAAATCCAAACCTTCTCTAGCCATCACATGAGAATAAAACCCGAGCAATTGAAAGGATATTTACTCAGATTGCTTGAAGCCATTTGGGTTTGATTCACGCCTATTTAACTTCAGTGCCTAACAAATGCTTCTGAGAAAAGATGTCTTTGCTGAAATTTCAACACACTTGCTCTCTTGGCTAAGGTGTGAGTTCACAGTATGGGTCTCTAGAGCCCCTGTAGATCTTTCACCAAAACAAAGGTGCACTAGACGTGACACTCCTGATACTTCTAAATAGAAGGGTAAGTAGAAACCACCCCCTTTAATCTTTCTTTTTCAAAGCTGTGTTATACATCATAAAACAATAAATGGCACCTCCTTGTTTTAAAAATCCTTTGCAGGTCCCCTTAATATGTTTTTTAAAAAAATAAAAGTCAAACACCTAATTGACAGGGGTTGCCATTACATCTACTCCCTGCTAACTATCCAGTGGTACTGTCCCTCACCAAAGGCCCTTAAGCAAAGTAAGCTGTCATGGGATAAGAGGGAAGGTTCTCTCATGGATTGGTAACTGGTTAAAAAAATAGGAAATAAGAGGTAGGAATAAATGGTCAGTTTTCAGAATGGAGAGAGGTAAAGTGATGTCCCCAGGAGTCTGTTCTGGGACCAGTCCTATTCAGCATATCATAAACAATCTGGAAAAAGAGGTAAACAGTGAGGTGGCAAAGTTTGTAGATGATACAAAACTACTCAAGATAGTTAAGTCCCAAGCAGACTGTAGCGCTACAAAGGGATCTCACAAAGCTGGGTGACTGGGCAACAAAATGGCAGATGAAATTCAGTGTTGATAAATGCAGAGTAATGCACATTGGAAAACATAATCCTACCTAGACATATAAAATGATGGGGTCTACATTAGCGGCTAACACTCAAGAAAGAGATCTTGGAGTCATTGTGGATAGTTCTCTGAAATCATCCACTCAATGTGCAGTGGCAGTCAAAACATGGAACAGAATATTGAGAATCATTAAGAAAGGGATAGATAATAAAAATGAAAATATCATATTGCCTCATATAAATCCATGGTACACCCATATCTTGAATACTGCATGTAAATGTGGTCACCCCATCTCAAAAATATATTGGAATTGGAAAAGATTCAGAAAAGGGCAACAAAAATTATTAGGGGTCTGGAACGGCTGCCTTCTGAGAAAAGGATAAGACTGTGACTTTTCATCTTGGAAAAGAGACCACTAAGGGGGGATATGATAGAGATATATAAAATGACTGGTGTGGAGAAAGTGTCATGGAGTGTGGGGGAGTCAGGGCCCTACACTCCCCACTTCCTGAGAGTCACCGTGATTCTCAGCCAGCCAGTAAAACAGAAGGTTTATTAGATGACAGAAACACAGTCTAAAACAGAGCTTGTAGGTACAAAGAACAGGACCTCTCAGTCAGGTCCATCTTGGGGGGGTAGGGAGCCCAGACCCCAGTTCTGGGCCTCCTTCCATTTCCCCAGTCAGCTCCAAACGGAAACCCCCATCCATCCTCTCCTCTGGCCTTTTTGTCTTCTTTCCCAGGCAAGGAAGCCACCTGATCTGTTTGTTCTCCAACGCCTTCAGTTGACACCTTGCAAGGGAGGAGCCCAGGCCATCAGTTGCCAGAAGACAGGGTTTCAGCCATTCTCTTTGCAGATAGCATCATACTTGCCTTCTAGGGCTCTGCAACAATCACACACCCTTATCCCACCACCTAGACACTCAAGAAATGCATAGGGGAAAACAAGGCACTCACACAGAACTCAGAGAAAACACCAGGAACATTCCCACTTTGTCACAGAAAGTAAATAAGGAAGTCTTATTTATTCCTTCTCATAACACAAGAACTAGGAGTCACCAAATGAAATTAATGGGCAGCAGGTTTCAAACAAACAAAAGGAAGTATTATTTTCACGCAACACAGTCAACCTGTGGAACTCCTTGCAAAATGATGTTGTGAAAGCCAAGACTATAACAGGGTTCAAAAAAGAACTAGATATGATCATGGAGGGTAGGTCCCTCAATGGCTATTAGCCAGGATGGGCAGGAATGGTGTCCCTAGCCTCTGTTTTCCAGCTGGGAATGGGCGACAGGAGATGGGTCACTTGATTCCCTGTTCTGTTCATTCCCTCTGGGGCAACTGGCATTGGCCACTGTCAGAAAGAGGAAAGGTTCAGGCCAACTGTTATGTTATATAAATTAGTTTCCCTTGAAAATATCTGAGGCAGATTAACTGCATGAGAGGAAAATGATCTAAAACTTGGCTGCAGGGCAAAATAGAGACATGCCATAAATGGGTAATACTGAGATCCACGTTGATTCTCCAGCATCTCCCATTACTCTACTGTCCTCAGGCCCATGTATTCTGGCAAGGGAACTAGTGTGGGCCCGTCTCTATTTACACACCATTCTTGCTGTGCTCTGACAGTTTTATGGATTTACAAACATATGCAATACACAAAGTGAGATCTAGAGACTTTAATGGAACTAGCGCCATCTTTTAATGTTATTGAATGTGTTCTCTTTGTAGCTAATCTCTACCTTGTCCTGGATGAAACCATTTTATACCATTAAATTCTGCAAGACCACCTTTTAGAAGTACTTAGACATTAGAGGAAGCCCTTCATCCCTGGCAAATTACTTGTTGTCTGGTTTTGGAGAGGAAGGGGTTGCCTACTTTGGGATGGTTTGCCCTCTTGGGGCACAAGAAGGGGTAAGTGTCTGCACTGCCCCCTACAGCTCAGGGATTGCATTCCTCCCTGTCCCATGGAAAGGGTCAGGGGAACATACCAGTCAAGGACAGCCTAGCTTTCCCCTAGCGACTGGTAAAGAAGTGGCATTTGCATATGTAAGCAGGGAAGAAGACTGTGTGCTTTGGTCAGGAAGGTTTTAGATGTTTTGGAGCAGTTGCATTACATAGGCGTGTAGTGGCTGAACAATATTGACTTCATTGTCTTATCTATCTTTTACTTATTTTAAGCCCCACTCTGGGGGTCTTCTCACATACCCAATCCTCTAAGTAGAATGGTCGGGAAAATGTGATTTCACCTCTTTGCAGGTGGCGCTAAATGGAAGTTGAGATAAAACCAGATAACAGGGAATGAAGTGGTCAGATATAGGGCTCCTCTCCTGTTACCAGGACCCAATTGTGCAACTACTGAATCCTTGCCAAGGCAGAAGTCAGGTGCAGACCAAACTAAGCCCAGAAAAGTGGAAGGACTGACAAACTCACAGAAAACATGATAAGGGTAGAAATTCAGCCAGGTACTTTCACCTGAACTTAAGCCACTGTGCTTTCTTTTTTAACCGAGTGCCAATGAAGCTTGAAGTGTCTGCAGACAGGGGTTTACAATGGAAAACACAGACAGAGCCAAAGTCCTAACAGCGTGGGGATGTGCTGCTTTAATGGTGTGGCTCAGAGCACTGTCTAAGGAATATCTGCTAAACGGGAAGGTGATGTGTTCTACTAACCAAGAAAGAGATTTGATGGCATTTCTGCCCGTAGCTATGATGAACATCTTGGCAGGGGGTTAGACTACATGACCCTTATGGTCCCTTCTAAGCTTATGGTTCTAAATCAAAGAGAGCATCACTGATGGATAAATGGAAGTTCCCTTTGGCCTAAAAAGTCTGAATGCTTAGCCAAAGGTTATTTCAACATGGCCAGACCTTTAAAGACCATCTGAAAGGATCTTTTGTGCCCTACTGATTCATTCAGCTGCATTTATGTGGCCAGTAATCATGTCAACAGAGGCTACACTGAATTTACATTAATTAAGGGTTTAAATGTGCCTAGGCCTAAGGGCTTTCTGCCTGCATTCATCTATATAACCCTGACTAGCATGCATTTGAAAGTGGTCACTTTAAATTGCTCCTCATCCTTCTTTTTGTATATTTCTCCAAATCTCCTAGGCGCCTTGAAAGTCTCAACTTACATGCATTAAACTGAGTCTAAAGCCACTTATCGGTTCTTGCAATTTTACCATGAGACTGATGCTATTTGGTATTTTCCTTAAAGCTCCAGCTTCTGGAGTCAAGTAATCATGGGGCCATCTGACACTGTGAAGCATGAGCTTTAGGAACATCAAACATAAACCAGAAGCTCAGGGCTACTGAGCCCTGACCCCCTCCAGCCCCCCAGCACAAGCAACCTTGTCATACAGTGCCACTCATGAGTGTGTCCCACTCTCTCTTCAAACTAATTAAGTTGTTTTCCCCTTTTGGGAACAAATACAATTAAATATCCTGAACTAAATTAAAATAAAAGCACCTCAAAAATGCAACAGGTAAGAGTACTGACAAGGGCCTTTCCATAACTTACAAACACAACGCTGGGCTTTGTGTAGAAAGTCTCCTGAAAGCCCATGTCTGAGAGAGATAAAGAAAATATTGACATATTTTGGTCACAGCACTATCTAAACCCTCTTGTTGTACCCCCATATAGAATAAAGGGCACTATGGTGGGATGATGACTCACCAACACAGCGCCTCCTGCTGGTCATCCAGGGAATTAGCTCTTTTCAGCCTGAAGGGCCCTCTGCAGACTGGTGTCTTGCCTGCTACTGGGCCCATGTCCTTCCCAGACCCCAGTGCCCTTTGCCCAGGGTTTCTGCCCACCACAGTACCCCCTCACTCTGGGTCTCCCCTCCCAGGGAAATCCCCAGCCCACTATCCCCACTTGCTTCAGTGGCTACTGCCAGTCTCCATTTAGTCCCCACTCACTGGGGCAGACTGCAGTCTGTAAACTACTCATCATGGGCAAGGGGATTAGGACCTGCTGCCTTTGCCTATTTCTGGGCTGCCCCTCTGCAGCCCCAGTACCTTTTTAGGCCCTTTTAGCAAGGTTTGCAGACTGGGATTTTGCTAGGCTGGAGCTCCCCAGCTCCCTCTGCCCTCCCCCAGACCTGCTCCACCTCAGGTACCCTGCTCAGCTCCCAGGCAGCCAGGCCCTTCTTTCTCAAGAGGCTAAAGAGAAAGACTTTTCCCTTTTGGTCCACCACCCTCTTATAAGGGCCAGCTGGGCCCTGATTGCACTGGCTACAGCTGTGGCTGCTTTCCCAGTCAGCCCAGTTTTTCCCCTCTGCAGCCCTCTCCAGGCACGTTAATACACATATAGTGAATTGTCATACTGAATTATAAAGATGGAGAATTGCTGAAGGGTAAGATTAAGAGCCTTGTTAGTTATATTTTAATAATTTATAATTATGGATAGTGAATCATAGAAGATTAGAGTTGAAAGGGGCCTCAGAAGGTCATCTAGTCCAACCTCCTGCTCAAAGCAGGACCAATCCCCAGACAGATTTTTACCTCAGTTCCCTAAATGGCCCCCTCAAGGATTGAGCTCACAATGCTGGGTTTAGTAGGCCAATTCTGAAACCACTGAGCTATCCCTCCCCCACAACCTTATAGGCCTAAAGGTTCAGATATAGGCCTAAGACTTAGCCTAACTTGGTCTGGCATGCATGTTGCTTTGCTAGCTTTCCTCTTACATAGTGTGATATAGCACGGCCAGAGGGCAGCAGGAGAGTGATCAATGGGAGATATGTAAGCCCCAGGATGATGATTTCCTTATTCTCTGTAGAGGGAAGAGAGGCTGCTACAGATTAATTAGACCACCTGAAACCAGTTAGAGCACCTGAAGCCAGTCACCTGATAAACCCCCCCTGCTTCAGCAGACAGTTGGAGGAGTTGAAGTAGAGTGATTTGGTGCTGGAGTGAAGAACAGTTTGGAGGACCTGGACCATACAGGCCAGCCACTGCCTGTAGAATGACATGGGAGGATGATGTGGAGTTGTACCTCCTGGCTTTTGAGTGAGCAGCCCTGCAGGAGGCCTGGCCCTGAGATCAGTGGTCTGGTATCCTTGCCCTGTTCCTGTGTGGGGAGGCCCAGAAGGTCTATTATGATATGGCTGCAGAGATTGTGGCAGATTACCCCCTGCAGAAGGCAGAGATCCTGGCCAGATCTGCAGTAACGACTGTGTTGTGAGCCCAGAGGTTCCATGAGTGGTAGTATATAGAGGACAAGGCACCCCAATTGCAATTGTTTGACCTGATCCACCTGACCCAGAAATGGCTGTGCCCTGAGGACCTCAGCTCTGAGAAAATGATGGAGCTCCTGTTACTGGACTGGTATATGAGGGGACTACCACCAACCCTCTGGGCTAGGGTTGGCCAGAATGACCCCATCACCTTTGAGTTGGTCTCCCTTGTGGAAAGACAGCTGGCAGCCCATGAACTGTTCCAGACCCCAGGGGTTGAGACACAGAAAACCAGGAATCCAGTCCCAAACCCAAGAACTCCAAGAGAACCATAACTGGGAGGAAAGACAAGGAATGACCTGAGGCCAAGAAGGGACCTGGGGGGTTGGGAAGAGAGGGCTGGGGGTGCTGGCCAAATAGCCCCAGGCAGAGGGTGGCAACTGGGATAAGGGGTCGGTGTTATGAGTGTAGGGAATTGGGGCATATAGCAGCCCAATGCCCCAACAGGGAAGAACCTATGCAGTGCAATCTGGGGGATCAGGGGCAGCAATGTGGCCTAATTGGCCTGGTATGGGTTTCAATGACCCCCCCATGGGTATATGAGGTTGATAAAAATGAATGGTATTGAGGCCATAGCATTACTGGATTCTGGGAGCGCTGTCACGCTGGTCTTGGGGAAGTTGATAGGGCAAGACCAACTAACCCGGGCAAAAACCACAGAGGTAACGTGCATTCATGGCACCATACATTTTTACCCCACAATCCCAGTATGGATTGAGATCCAAGGGAACGCTAGCAGGGTAACTGCAGGGGTGGTCCCCAGGCTCCCCTACTCAGTCTTAATTGGTAGGGACTTCCCAGGGTTTGAGAGCCTACTTCTCTCAATAGAACCAGAGGAGCGTAGCATCCACCGGGCTGAGACTGAGGCACCTACAGATAGCCTTACCCCAATTTTTGCCAGATTTGCCCCAGAGTTATTTTCATCCCCTGGGAAAACCCAAAAGTCTAGGTGGAAAAGGAGGGCAGATAAAAGATTAGGCACCAGGATTCCAGCAGGGAACCAGAAAGCCTCCCTTTTTGGTAGGCAAACCCGTTCAGGAGGAGACAATTCAGGCCAGTAAGAACTCAGAGGTGGGTCCTAGCCCAAGTAGGAGCAACCCAGGGGGTGGAGTTGAAATAGGTCCCCTGGAAGTAGGTCAGATTGGTACCGCAAGTGAGAATTTCGGACGGGACCAAGCCAATGACCCTCTATATGCGAATGTGAGGGAGGAGGTAGTGGAAGTAAATGCCGTACCCGTGGACGGAAAGACCAAAGGCCCAAGGCCATATTATGTGTTCAGACACAATCTGTTGTACTGGATAGCGCAAATATGAGGGGAAGAAGTAGAGCAGCTCTTAGTCCCACGGAGACACACAAGGGCAGTACTAGAGTTAGCTCACAGTCATCTATTTGGGGGACATCTAGAAGTAGACAAGACACTGGATAGATGCTAAGAAGGTTTTACTGCAAGGGATACGCGTGGAGGTCCAAAGCTATTGTGCCTCCTGCCTAGAATGTCAGTTGCATAGCCCTCGACCTCACTTGTGGGCCCCATTAGTACTTTTGCCTATTACTGAAGTCCTGCTTGAGAGGATAGCAATGGACCTAGTGGTCCCGCTAGAAAGATCGGCATGGGGCCATGTGTCATAAACAGATAGCTAACGGTTAATGTCTCTTTCATCTGAAAAAAGGTCTTTGAGCGCATCAGGCAGGCCGGACTAACTGTTAAGGCCAAAAAGTGTCAAATAGGCCAAAACAGAGTGACTTACCTGGGGCACCAGGTGGGTTGAGGAACCATAAACCCCCTACAGGCCAAGGTGGATGCTATTCAAAAGTGGCCTGTCCCACGGTCAAAAAAACAGGTCCAATCCTTCTTAGGCTTGGCCAGGTATTACAGGCGATTTGTACCACACTACAGCCAAATCACTGCCCCACTGACCGACCTGACCAAAAAGACCCAGCCAAATGCAGTTAAGTGGACTGATAAGTGTAAAAAAGGCCTTTACCCAGCTTAAGGCGACGCTCATGTCTGACCCTGTACTCAGGGCCCCGGATTTTGACAAGCCATTCCTAGTAACCACGGATGCATCTGAGCGTGGTATAGGAGCAGTTCTCATGCAGGAAGCAACAGATCACAACTTCCATCCTGTCGTGTTTCTCAGCAAGAAAACTTTCTGAGAGGGAAAGTCACTGGTCAGTCAGTGAAAAGGAATGCTATGCCATTGTGTACGCCCTGGAAAAGCTACGCCCATATGTTTGGGGACGGCGGTTCCAGCTACAAACTGACCATGCTGCACTAAAGTGGCTTCATACGGCCAAGGGGAACAACAAGAAACTTCTTCGTTGAAGTTTAGCTCTCCAAGATTTTCATTTGAAATTCAGCACATCTCAGGAGCTTCTAACAAAGTAGCTGATGCACTCTCCCGTGAAAGTTTCCCCAAATTCAGTAGTTAAAAAGCGTTCTTAAAATGTAGACATCTGTTAGTTATATACTTAGTGGTATATGTAAAGGTGCTTGTGTTGTAGTAATCTGTTTATTTTAAAGTTCTAGAAGGAAATCGCCGCCAGTGAGCTTCCCCATTGTCTGCAATTTGGGGGGCGTGTCATAAACAGATAGCTAAGGGTTAATGTCTCTTTCACCTGAAAAAAAAGTAACCTGAAGCACCTGACCAGAGGACCAATCAGGAAACTGGATTTTCTCAACTCTGGGTGGAGGAAAGTTTGTGTCTGACTTCTTTGTCTTCTGCCTGAATCTCTCTCAGCTATGAGGAGGATTTTTCTATTTCCTGCTGTCTAATCTTATGTTTCCAAGTTGTGAGTACAAAATTGGGTTTTTCTTTTGTATTTACATGTCTATAGTTGCTGGAGTGCTTTGAATTGTATTCTTTTGAATAAGGCTGTTTATTCAATATTTCTTTTAAGCAATTGACCCTGTATTTGTCACCTTAATATAGAGAGACAATTTGTATGTATTTTTCTTTCTTTTTATATAAAGCTTTCTTTTAAGACCTGTTGGAGTTTTTCTTTAGTGAGGGACTTTAGGGAAATTGAGTCTGTACTCACCTGGGAATTGGTGGGAGGAAGAAGTCAGAGGAAAATCTGTGTGTGTTAGATTTACTAGCCTGACTTTGCATAACCTCTGGGTGAGGGGGGGAAGAGAGATTAACTCTCGGTACTTCTGTTTTCCAAGGCTGGGAACGGGGAGGGTGGAATCCCTCTGTTTAAATTCACGAAGCTTACTTTGGTGTCTCTTTCCAGGAACACCTGGAGGGGGGGGAAGGGAAAAGGTTTATTTCCCTTTGTTGTGAGACTCAAGGGATTTGGGTCGTGGGGTCCCCAGGGAAGGTTTTTGGGGGGACCAGAGTGCCCCAAAACACTCTAATTTTTTGGGTGGTGGCAGCAGTACCAGGTCCAAGCTGGTAACTAAGCTTGGAGGTTTTCATGCTAACCCCCATATTTTGGACGCTAAGGTCCAAATCTGGGACTAGGTTATTGACACCATGGAAATATACTAGTCATTCTTGACTATGCCACACAGTACCCAGAAGCCATTCCTTTAAGAAACCCCACATCCAAGGCAATAGCAAAAGAACTACTCCAGGTTTTTGCCAGAGTGGGCATCCCTAAGGAGATCCTGACCAACCAAGGAACACCCTTCATGTCGAAATTAAAGAAGGACTTATGTACCCTGCTCCGCATCCAGGCCCTACAGACCTCAGTCTATCATCCACAAACAGATGGCCTGGTCGAGCGGTTTAACCACACCTTTAAAAGTATGATCTAGAAGGTGGTAGACAGTACAGAAAAGACTGGAATACCCTTCTACCATACCTAATGTTTGCAATACAGGAAGTTCCCCAGGCATCCACTGGTTTCTCTCTCTTTGAGCTACTACACAGACGCCACGCATGCAGAATATTAGATATCGGCAAAGAGGACTGGGAAGAACAACCCAGGAAAGAATGTCATTGAGCATGTGACACAAATAAGAGAACGAATAGCTAGAGTGACCCCCATAGTAAGAGAGCATTTGGAAAAAGCACAAGAGGCACAGCGGAAATATTACAATCACCGGGCAAAAGTATGGAGATTTCAGCCAGAATAACGGGTGATGGTGCTAGTGCTGAAAGTAGAAAGCAAACTCCTGGCCAGCTGGCATGGGCCGTATGAGATAGTGGAAGCCATTGGGGAGGTGGACTATAAGGTCAGACAACCAGACCACTGAAGGCCAGAGCAGATCTACCACATCAACTTACTGAAGCCCTGGCGTGACCGAGAGACGTGCCTGGTCATTCAGGGAGCTTCACCCCAGACAGATGACTCTTGAAGGCAGGTGAGGATATCCCCCAAATTAACCCCAGAACAACGAACAGAAGTCATTGATATGACCCAATGGAACAAAGATGTGTTCTTAATACAGCGGGGCCATACGACACTGGTCCAACATCATATCATCATCAGTCCCAGAGTAAGAGTGACATTAAGACCATATAGAATACCGGAAGCTAAAAGGGAAGAAATTAGGACATAAGTGAAGAAGATGCTGGAACTCAGGGTTATTGAAGAATCCCACAGGCAGTGATCCAGCCCTATCATCCTAGTCCCCAAGCCTGACAGCACCCTGAGATTTTGCAACGACTTCTGGAAGTTGAATGAAGTATCCCAATTTGATGCCTATCTGACACCATGCATCGACGAGCTAGTTGATCAGTCAGGCAAGGCCCAATACCTAACCACCCTGGATCTAACCAAAGGATATTGGCAAATTCCCCTGGCCAAGGATGCCAAGGAGAAGACTGCCTTCTCTACACCCAATGGCCTGTTCCAATACACTGTCCTTCCTTTCGGACTCCATGGGTCCCCTGCAACATTCCAAAGACGTATGGACAAAGTGCTGCGACCCCATGCCAAGTATACTGCTGCCTATTTAGATGACATAGTCATCCATAGCCCTGACTGGGAAACACACCTCCAGACTTCATTTTGCTAGGCTAAACAAGCCAAGCTCTTCCAATCTCCTTTCCTGATTATCCGAGTGGAATCATAGAATATCAAGGTTGGAAGGGACCACAGGAGGTCATCTAGTCCAAGCCCATGCTCAAAGCAGGACCAGTACCCAACTAAATCATCCCCGCCAGGCCTTTGTCAAGCCTGACCTTAAAAACCTCTAAGGAAGGAGATTCCACCACCTCCCTAGGGAACTCATTCCAGTGCTTCACCACCCTCCTAATGAAAATTTTTTTTCTAATATCCAACCTAAACCTCCCCCACTGCAACACCTTCTTCTGTCATCTGCTACCACTGAGAACAGTCTAGTTCCATCCTCTTTGAAACCCCCTTTCAGGTAGTTGAAAGCAGCTATCAAATCCCACCCACTCGCCCCCATTCTTCTCTTCCTGTGTCTCCCCTTTTAGTTTCCCCCCTGCCAGCTTTATATAGCCAGCTGGCTAATCAGGCCTGCAGGTGCCTACACTCAAATTATCAGGGCACGGTCTCCCCTGCCATCCCCAACTAATTCCCCTTAACTGGAGCAGGCTAACAGGGACCCAGCCAGGATCTCCTGGCCAACACCCTGTTACAGGCATTAATACTAATCTTCCTTGCCTGATACATCCTAGGATCACATTTGACCTTTCCACAGCCACATCACACTGGTGGCTCATAGTCATCTCACATATCCAGGTCTCTCTCCTGCTGTGTCACTTGCAGTTGATGAGCCCCCAACTTATAGCAGAAATTCTTATTCTTAAAATTTAGGTGCATGACCTCACACTTTGTACTATTCAATTCCATCCCATTTCTCTCACTCCCATATGAAAGGTCATCCAGATCTTCTTGTATCACATTCTGATCCTCCTCTGTATTGATGATGCCTCTCAACTTTCCATTATCAGCAAATTTTCATTAGCGCACTCCTACTCTTTGTGTCAAAGTCATTAACGAAAATCTTGAATAACATTTGTTCTAAAACTGATCCCTGAGGAGCTCCACTAGTAACCTCCCTCCAGTCTGATAGTTCACCTTTCAGTACAATCCATTGCCTTCTCCTCTTTAGCCAATCCCTTATCTACTTTACAATACTTATACTGAGCCCTATCTTCCCTAATGATTTCCCTTGTGGAACCATTTCAAATACTTTACTGAAGTGCTAGTATATAGATCTGTTGCATCAGTTATTTTCTCTAAGAAGGAAATCGGGTTAGTAATGACAGACCTACCTCTGGTAAACCAACGTTGCATTACATCTCTTTTACCATTTACCTCTGAATTTAATTATCCTTTCCTTCACAATTTGTTCTAAAACTTTGCATATGACTGAGATCAGACTAATAGGCCTGTAATTACCCAGATCACTTTTTTTCCCTTTCTTAAATATAGGTACGACATTAGCTATTCTCCAGTTGTATGGTCCTACCCCCAAAGAGACAGATGTGTTAAAAATCCTTACTACTAGACTAGCAATCTCATGTGCCAGTTCTTTCAGCATTCTGGAATGGAAATTATGTGATTCCCCCTAAATTGAGCGCATTCCATAATTTAAGCTTTTCTTCTATCTCAAATGTAGTCATTTCCATATCTAGGCACTCAATTTGCATCAGCCATGCTGCCTTCAGGTACAATGTTCCATATTATCATCCTTACTGAAAACCAAGGCCATATCTCAATAATCCTTAAACTCCTTCCCATCCACACTCTGGAGCAGCCCAACCTCATCCTTCTTACTCTTTTTAAAATTTATATAACTAAAAAAACTCTGATTATGTATTTATATTTCTTAAAAATGATTTGTCTTCAGCTTTTTTCTCCCTCTTAGCCCCATAACTGCCATCTTACATTTTACCTGCTTCTTCTGTTTGCTTCATTTGCTGGATTCCCATTTTCTGAAGGAAACCCCTTTTGCCCAAATACCCTCCTGTATCTTGCCATTTAACCAGACTGGTGAGTGTCCTTGCCCTCTTGCTTCCTGTTTTGGTCTGTTACTCAATTAGGATATGTTTAAACAGTCCCCATGCTGAGTCTAAGGGCATGTCTACACTACAAAATTAGGTCTATTTTATAGAAGTCAATCTTTAGAAAGTGATGTTATACAGTTGATTGTGTATCTCCCCACTAAGCGCATTAAGTTGGTGGAGTGCACCCTCAATACCGTGGCTAGCATCAACTCACGGAGTGGTGAACTGTAGGTAGCTATCCCACAGTTCCCACAGTCTCTCCTGCCCATTGGAATTCTGGGTTAAGCTCCCAATACCTGACTGGGGAAAAACATTGTCACGAGTGGTTTGCGGTACATGTTGTCAGTCTCCCCTACCTCCCTCCATGAAAGCAATAGCAGACAATTGTTTTCTGGGATACCCGTGCAGATGCCATAGCACGGCAAGCATGGAGCCCACTCAGCTCACTGCTGCTGTTGTGAGCATTGTAAACATCTTATGCATTATTCTGCAGTATGTGCAGAATCTGGCTAGTAGACGCCAGCACGAGGGCAATTGTGATGAGGACATGGACATAGACATTGAAAGCACAGGATGTGGCAATTCAGACATCATGGCAGCCGTGGGGCAGGTTGATGCAGCAGAACACCAATTCTGGGCTCGGCAAACAAGCACAGACTGGTGGAACCACATAGTGTTGCAGGTCTGGGATGATTCCCAGTGGCTGCGAATATTCGCATTCCTAAGGCCACTTTCCTGGAACTTTCTGAGTTGCTTTCCCCCACCCTGAAGTGCAGGAATACCAAGATGAGACCTGTCCTGACAGTTAAGAAGCAAGTGGCAATAGCCCTGTGGAAGCTTGCAACACCTGACTGTCAGTCGGGAATCAATTTTGAGTCATCAAATCTACTGTGGAGGCTGCTGTGATTCAAGTAGCCACTGACCTTCTGCTACCAAGGGTAGTGACTCTGGGAAATGTTCAGGTCATAGTGGATGGCTTTGCTGCAATGGGGTTCCCTAACTGTGGTTGGGCGATAGGGATATGGGTTCTGTCTATTTTAGCACCGGACCACCTTGCCAACCAGTACGTTAACCACAAGGGATACTTCTCAATGGTGCTGCAAGCACTGTTGGATCACAAGGGATGTTTCACCGACCTCAACATGGGATGGCTTGGAAAGGTGCATGATGCTCGCATCTTTAGGAACTCTGGGCTCTTCGAACAACTGCAAGAAGGGACTTACTTCCCAGATCAATTATTGTTGGGGATGTTGAAATGGTTATAGTTATCCTTGGGGACCCAGCCTACCTCTTGCTCCCATGGCTCATGAAGCCATACACAGGCAGCCCGGACAGTAGTAAGGAGCAGTTCAACTATAGGCTGAGCAAGTGCAGAATGGTGGTAGAATGTGCCTTTGGACATTTAAAAGTTCAGTGGCACTGTTTGCTGACTAAGTTAGACCTCAGCGCAACCAATATTCCCATTGTTATTGCTGTTTGCTATATGCACCATAATATCTGTAAGAGTAAAGGGGAGATGTTTATGGACGGGTGGGAAGTTGCATCAAATCGCCTGGCAGCCGGTTTTAAGCAGCCAGACACCAGGGTGATTAGAAGAGCACACCAGAAAGCGCTGCACATCAGAAAGGCTTTAAAAACCAGTTTCATGACTAGCCAGGCTATGGTGTGACAGTTGTGTGTGTTTCTCCTTGATGCAAACCCTCCTCTTTGTTGATTTTAATTTCCTGTAAGCCAACCACCCTCCTTGCTTCGATCGCACCTGGCAAAGGAAATAAAGTCACTATTGTTTTGAAGCCATGCATTCTTTCTTTATTAATTAAAAAAAAGTGAGAACTGACAAGTTAGCCTGGGTGCGGTAGGGGAGGACGGGAGGTGAGGAGGGAAGGACAAGCCACATTGCTTATTGTAGCCACACTACAAATCAAAACAGTTTGAATGACAGCCTTCTGTTGCTTGGGCCATCCTCTGGAGTGGAGTGGCTAGGTGCCCGGAGCCTCCCCCACCGCCGCGTTCTTGGGCATCTGGGTGAGGAGGATATGGAACTTGGGGAGGAGAGCAGGCGGTTGTACAGGGGATGCAGCGGGGGTCTGTGCTCTTGTTGGCTTTCCTGCAGCTCGAACAGACGCTTCATCATGTCCGTTTGCTCCCCTATTAGCCTCAGCATCGTGTCCTGCCTCCACTCTTCTCGCTCACTTAATGCTTTCCTGGCCTCTGCCACTGAATGCCTCCATGCACTAAGCTGTGCCCTATCCGTGCGGGAGGACTGCATGAGCTCGGAAAACATGTCATCATGAGTGCGTTTTTTTCATCTTCTAATCTGCAATAACCTCAGGGATGGAGATTATAGGGGGAGCATAGAAACATTTGCACCTGCAGGGGGATAAAAAGGGAGAATAAAATATAAGATGATACTTTTCTGAGAACAAAAGGGAGACTCTTTCACAGTGAATCAGGCAATTCACAGCAGACAGCACATGTGCTTTAGGTACAAGGTCGCATTTTGCCTTTTATATTGAGCGCCTGCTGGTATGGTGATACATCACACATGGCTGGGCAACAGAATTCAGTTTCCAGGCAGCCATGGTAAGCCAAAGGATACGCGGGGTTGGCTTGTTCTGCCTTCATAACACGTGGGAATGGTCTCAAACTGCAGCGCCCTCCTTTCCCATAACAAGCAATGCTGGTTGGGTTTCACATTTAAACGGAGGGGTTGGGGTTTTCAGGTGGATGTGCAGCACACACCTCCTCCCACCCCACCGCATGGCTATTCTCTGGGATGATCCCTTCTCCCCTCCCCCCATCACATGGCTATTCTCAGGGACGATCCCTTTTAGCCAAGTGCAAACAGCCCAGCATGAATGGGGGCCTTTTACTGTTCCCTTACAAAAATTCCCCTATTTCAACCAGGTGACCCTGAATGATATCACTCTCCTGAGGCTAACACAGAAAGATATAGACCAAATGTTGCTTGAATGTGACCAAAACCCAGGACCATTCGCTGCCATGCTTTGTGCTGCAATGATTCCAGACTACTTGCTACTGGTGTGGCGTGGTAAAGTGTCCTACCGTGGAGGATGAAATAAGGCAGTCCTCCCCAGAAACCTTCTGCAAAGGCTTTCAGAGTACCTCCAGGAGAGCCTCATGGAGATGTCCCTGGAGGATTCCCTCTCAATCCCCAGACACATTAACAGACTTTTCCAGTAGCTGTACTGGCCGTGAATGCATCCCAATTCTTCAGGGCAAATCACACATTAAACACTATATTGCTTTTAAACCCTGTACTGTAGTTACAAATGTGCACTTACCAGAGGGGCCTTCTCCAGCTTCAGGGTCCAGGATCCTGCCTTGGGAGGGTATTGGCTCCAGGGTGATGAAAAGGTCCTGGCTGCTGGGGAGAACAGATTCACCGCTTGCCTGCTGCACATTCTCCTCCTCCTCCTCCTCTTCCTCATCCACAAAATCCTCATCCCTGTTGCCTGAGACTCCCCGCTTGCAGGTGTCCACGGACAGTGGTGGTGTAGTGGTAGGGTCCCCCCCAAAATGCCATGCAGCTGATCATAAAAGTGGCATGTATGGGGCTCTGAACCAGAGTGACCATTTGCCTCCTTTGTCTTTTGGTAGGCTTTCCTGAGCTCCCTAACTTTCACGCGGCACTGCTGTCCAGGTGTCCCTGTTGTAGCCTCTGTCCTCCATGCCCTGTGACATTTTGGCTTATATATCAGCATTTCTTCTTTTTGATCAGAGTTCAGCCTGCACAGATTCAGATCCAGCATCTCCTGTTCGCTCCATGCTGGAGCTCATTTGCGATTCTGAGGGTACTGTATGGTCAGGGGCGGCTTTAGGCATTTTGCGGCCCCCAAGCAAGGCAGGCAAGCTGCCTTCAGTGGCTTCCTGTGGAGGGTCCGCTGGTCCCGCAGCTTTGGCGGACCTCCCGCAGGTGTGCCTGCAGGAGGTCCGCCGAAGCCAAGGGACCAGAGGACCCTCCGCAGGCAAGCCACTGAAGGCAGCCTGCCTGCCGCCCTCACGGCAACCGGCAGAGTGCCCCCAGTGTCTTGCTGCCCCAAGGACACGCTTGGTGTGCTGGGGCCTGGAGCCGCCCCTGTGCATGGTCACCTGTGCTGCTGAGCTCTCCACACTGACCAAACAGGAAATAAAATTCAAAATTTCCCAGGGCTTTTCCTGTCTACCTTGCTAGTGCATTAGAGTTGAAAGTGCTGTCCAGAGTGGTCACATTGGAGCACTCTGGGATAGTTCCTGGAGGCCAATACTGTCAAATTGTGTCTGCACTACCCCAAATTCAACCCAGCAAGGTCAATTTTAGCGCTACTCCCCTGACCAGGGAGGAGTACAAAAGTCAATTTTAAGAGCCCTTTAGATCGATGGAACAGGGTCGGTTGTGTAGGCGCATTGCTTATAAAATTGACCTAACGCAGCTAAATTCAACCTAACCTCGTAGTGTAGACCGAGGCTAAGAGTCTGAGGGCTGGTCTGCACTGAAAACTTACATTGGCATAGCCTCATCTCTCAGGGGTGTGAAAAATCCGACATAGCACCCTGTGTAGACAGTGTTAGGCTGATGGAGGAATTCTTCCATTAGCTTATCTCCCACCTCCCAGAGATGTGGATTAACCACAGCGATGGAAGAACCCCACCCGTCACTGCAGTAAGTGTCTACGCTGAAGCACGACAGCAGCAGCATTTTAAGAGTCATAGAATATCAAGGTTGGAAGGGACCTCAAGAGGTCATCTAGTCCAACCCCCTGCTCAGAGCAGGACCAATCTCCAGACAAATTTTTGCCCCAATCCCTAAATGGCCCCCTCAAGGATTAAACTCACAACCCTGGGTTTAGCAAGCCAATGCTCAAACAAGTAAACATAGCCTCAATTTTTTTTCTCTCATCTACTTGCATAAACAACAAACCCCAATCCCACAAATCTGGCCAGTGTTCTGAGCCAGGAGCCTGGCTTCACTTTGGCCTAAGTGGAAGCAATTCCTTTGTATGAGCTTTTCTATCCTTAAATGTTCCCCAGTACCTCCTCCTCTTTACACCAATTTCCCATCCATGCATTGAGACCCTGCATGCCCCCTGTCTAACTGGCCTCACAGAGCAAGCCTGGGACCTAACACAACTCAGAACCTCTTGTGTGGTTTCTAGGAAAACCTTCAGATATCCTTATATACATCTCAGGCCTCAGACTGTAGCTACGGAAACCATGACAGCAGTGGGAACAGACTTTTTCCAGCCACCACCCCCAGAAGTTCCTTCACTGAAGGCCGTTGGAAGAATGGCCACTCGTCACACACTGAAGATCCCAGGAGGAGCCTCTCTTTTTCACCAGAGCTCAGATATCCCAAGGGTACCTGCAATGATTCAAAAAAAGTAAGAAGGAGCCACATGTGTGCTGGGAAGAAGGGTGCAGCTGGAAGCAATTACATAGTGACTGAGATGCTGCATTCTGACCATGTGATTTAACCTTGATGCCTCATGGAAGATCCCTTGAGTAAGTTGCTTTTGACAATGACGACTGACTATAATACAGACAGCTTCCCAAACACAGGAGATCTTGGTGTTATGATTCATTCCTCAGGAGACAGTATTTTCCATTTCCCCCATCATCACCATTTTGGGGAGAAGAGATGGGTGAGTTTTTGTACTGGAGCAGGTGGGTAGCCATATAGTATGTTTATAAACACATACTGAACTTATCCTATTCTAGTGCCGTATACTTGTAGATTTACATTACATGTTTTTTTTCCAGACAGAACACTGAATCATAGAATCATAGAAGATTAGAGTTGGAAGAGACCTCAGGAGATCATCTAGTCCAACTCCCTGCTCAAAGCAGGACCAACCCCAACTAAATCATCCCAGCCAGGGCTTTGTCAAGCCGGGCCTTAAAAACCTCTAAGAATGGAGATTCCACCACCTACCTAGGGAACCCATTCCAATGCTTCACCATCCTCCAAGTGAAATAGTTTTTCCTAATATCCAACCTAGACCTCCTGCACTGCAACTTGAGACCATTACTCTTTGTTCTGTCATCTGCCACCACTGAGAACAGCTGAGCTCCATCCTCTTTGGAACTCCCCTTCAGGAACTTAAAGGCTGCTATCAAATCCCTCCTCACTCTTCTCTGCTGCAGACTTGCTTAAAGCCTTTTCAGGAGTCTGTAGGCTTCGCATCTATACACCTGCTGAAACATGTAGATTTTTTAAAGTTCATAACCCCTCCCTATGGTCTTAACAGCGCAGAACCATATTCACTACGGCATTACTTAAGTTTTACACTGGAGTGACACTGAAGTCAATGGTGTTATTTTCACATAGAACTGGAGGGGAGGATCTTCCTCCTTAAAATGTCATTGCATTCTTAAGTTTGGGTTTTTAAAAAAAAACGTATGCCATGAGACCTAAAAAGCACTTGACAATTGCAAGGCACATGGTCAGCTGTGACTCCTTCTTAGTATAAACATAATCATTTCACTCTTACCTAACTCTGAGCACCTAACCCCAAGCAACCATTTTAGCATTTTATCCTGCCATCCATGACCATGGTATCTTAATGTCTTCCACATAAAATCTATAGTAATGGTAATGTCCCTCAAGGACTTCATGCAGTCTCCTGGCTCCCTTCCTTTTAGGGGATAAAGCCTGTACTTGGGGTATCATAGAATCATAGAATATCAGGGTTGGAAGTGACCTCTCGAGGTATCTAATCCACTCCCCTGCTCAAAGCAGGACTAATCCCCAACTAAATCATCCCAGCCAAGGCTTTGTCAAGCTATGATTCTATGATTTTTTTTTATTAGTTTGTTTCCTCCCTCTTTGTTTGTTGTACCCATCTTGTCTTGTATCCACCTTGTCCTGGTTAAAATCATAAGCTCTTTGGGGCAGCGACTGTCTTTTTATTTATTATGTGTGTGCAGCACAATGGGACCATGATCACTAACTGGGGCCTCTAGGTGCTAAATCTGTACAAATAATAAATAATACTTTTTGAATTCTAATTATGTCTTTTATAGGTTTTTCCATGGTGACGTGGTATTTTCTGATCCTTTACAACAGTTAACAATGGAAATTATATAAATTTGCCCCAAATGACATAGACCTGGACAGATTATGATCTCAAGTTACACCAATTTAAATCTTTAGTACAGGGACTAATTCAGGGGTAGACAAACTTTTGGCCCCCACATCGGGTTTCTGAAAGGTGTGGCCCAGCCTCCTGCCCCCATCAACCCCCTCTTTTTCTCGCCACCTGGCAGCCCCCCCCCAGGACTCCTGCCCCATCCAACCCCCCCCATTCCCATCCCGTGATGGCCCCCCTGGGGCCATCCACCCCTCCCTGTCCCCTGACTGCCCCCCACTACCCCATCCAACCCCTCCTCTCGTTCCTGACTGTGCCCTCAGGACTCCTGCCCCATCCAACCACCCCTTCTCTCTCACCACCCCCCAGGAACCTCTGCCCCCCACTGCCACATCCAACCCCCCCTCCTTCTTGACTGCCTCCCCAGGGACCCCTGCCCTCATTCATCCACCCATTCCCCACCCTCTGACCGCCCTGACCTCTAGCCCCACCCCCGACCTCTGACCACCACGCCAAACTCCCCTGCCCTCTGTCCAATCCCACATCCCCTTACTGCGCTACCTGGAGCACTGGTGGCGGGCAGCACTACAGCTGCGCCACCCAGAACACTAGGACAGGCAGCCGTGCCACCCGGCTGGAGCCAGCCATGCCACCATGCAGCACAGAGCACCAGGTCAGACTGTGGTTCTGCAGCTGCACTACCTGGCAGGAGCATTGCACTGGTGCTGCAGTGAGCTGAGCCTGCGGGGGAAGGGGTACTGCAAGGAAGGGGCCGGGGTCGAGCCTCCCAGGCCAGGAGCTCAGGGGCCGGGCAGGAGGGCCCCGCAGGCCAGATGTGGCACACGGGCCGTAGTTTGCCCACCTCTGACCTAATTCAAAGCTCATTGAATCCAATGGGCATATTTCCATTGACTTCTAGGGGCTTTGGATCTGGCCCTATGGCTCAGCAGCTCAAAGGTATTTACATGCCTATCTCCCATTGATTTCAATGGGAGTTAGATTCCTACATACCATTGAAGATCTGGGCCTAACGCCACTGAAATTGGTAATTACCTGAGTTTTACCCAAGATCAGAATGTTGCCCAGTACTCGACTTTGTTTTGGAGATAGAATAAAAGCTCTTAATTGCTGGTGGAACATTAATTCCATTGTAGAATTAACTGGAATTATTTACATATCTAATATCAAAATCGAGAGAGTTTATGGGATAAAGCACACCACAGGAGGACCTGCTTTAATAAGAGGATTCTTGGATATTCTACTATTGAAATAGAAGATTAAAGGAGTGCAACCAAACATTTGGAACACCACAGTGATTACAAAGAGGAATTTATATGCTCCGGGAAGTCTCTAAATCATTCTTTGTGGTGTTTGCATTCTCATTATCATCTTCCTAGTTGAATCATGTTTGCAAAACTATTTGCCTGCCCTTTTAAAAGAAGGTCTTTTTGTGGATTTATTTAGTTCTGTAATTGAGCTGGTTTTATGCCTTTCTCTTTATTCATAAAATAATAAAAAAATTAAATCTCTAGCTTTAAAATATTCCTCTTCAGCTACTGTAGAATTCCCCAAGCTGCTCTCTT
This sequence comes from Gopherus evgoodei, assembly GCF_007399415.2. Classification (NCBI taxonomy): domain Eukaryota; kingdom Metazoa; phylum Chordata; order Testudines; family Testudinidae; genus Gopherus; species Gopherus evgoodei. The sequence goes on from NC_044326.1 coordinate 142,247,335, forward strand.
CAGTCAGAGGAGAATGTTAACATTAATTAATATGAATTAAGGTCTATTATTATTTAGGTGCTCCATTACCTCAAGAGCTGGTCAACTTATTCATTAGAAATATATTAGCCAATGAATACTGGGCCAGATCCTCAGCTGGTGTAGATTGGCATCACTCGATTGATTTTAATGATGCCTGCCACTTTATATCGGCAGAGAATCCAGCCTTTGCAAACAAAACTGACTTTTACAAATGCTTTTCTTATCTGTAATTGTTCAAATAGTTTATGCGCTCAGATACTGTGGTGATAGGCACCAGCATGAGAACATAAGATACATTTGTACTTATTAGGGGGCTTATTCCTTCACCCTCCTACTTCTCTGGTCCTTCTCGCATGAACAGAGAGCAGCAATACCCAAAGTCCAAAGGCGCAAACAATTCGATGTTTATTGGGGTGAACTTCCAGCAAGCATGATTCCAGTTTCCTTCCTTAGAGTCCCCCTTCCCAGCTCTGACACCATAGAGCCTTGCCTATGTCCCTGTTTCTGTTCCCATCCCCTGTTCCCATTTCCCCCTTTAGCAAAACATGATCCCAATTCCCAGTCCAGGTTCCCATTTCTCCTCCCCCCCTTACTTCCTGACTGACTGCAGACTATATAGTAAAACCTGAGTTTTGCTTAGCTATTCCTTAACCAATCATTTTACTGAAATTTAACTAACCAATCCTAACATATTGTAACATGGTTATTTAACCAATTATATTTCACCACCTTCATTGGTTTACACCCAACAAAATTAATTATACAGCAGACAGAAACAATTACAGACCTAGACAGAGACCATGCAAATAAACATACAAAACAATACAGAAGTGAGGATTTCACAACTACATCTATACAGACATAAGGGTTTTCCAGCTGTGTCTATTGATAAGTGAGTTCTTGCCAGACAGGATGCGATCAAACTAAGTTTCCTTTTACATCTTCTAGGCTCTTCCCTTTCTCTGGAGGTGATAGGAATATCAGGACAGGATTGTATTCCTAACAGCCCAATAGCACCTTATTTCAATGTGGCTAGTTTGGAATGTGAGGATGTGACCATACAGAAACAATTATTTTGATTCTCTCTTTTATACCTCTATAACTAGCTGAATGATAAGAATACACCTAAATTCTTAAAGTATAGGCCTTTGCAGACAGGCCTGAATATCTATATCCTAACAGTACAGTTTACCCCAGTGGTTCTCAACCAGGGATCTGGGGCCTCCTGGGGAGCCACAAGCAGGTTTCAGGAGGTCCACCAACCAAGACCAATGTTAAGGGGGTGGGATAGCTCAGTGGTTTGAGCATTAGGCTGCTAAACCCAGGGTTGTGAGTTCCATCCTTGAGGGGGCCATTTAGGAATCTGGGGCAAAAATCTGTCTGGGGATTGGTCCTGCTTTGAGCAGGGGGGTTGGACTAGAAGACCTCCTGAAGTCCCTTCCAACCCTGATATTATTTGATTCTAGACTCACTGGGGCCCAGGGTAGAAAGCTGAAGCACCATTGTGCAGGGCTGATGCTAGGGACCCTGATCTGTGCCACCAGGGGCTGAAGGCAAAGCCTGAGCAATGCAGTTTATGGGGCCCCAGGCACTTGCCCTGCTTGCTATTCTCTAATGCCAGCCCTGGCTTTTATATGCAGAAAAACAGTTTGGGGGCACTGATGGGTTGTGGCATTTTTATAGCATGTGCAGGGGGGAGGGCTCAGAAAGAAAAAGGTTTAGCCTATGGGCTGTTCACACGGTGTTGAGTTCAGCTGTTCACTGTTTGCTATTTATGGTGTGTGATTCATCGCTGAATGTTGCAGTGACTAACTTTTAGGTTCTCTGCTGCCTCATGGAATTCACAATCCCAGCTTAGGCACCCAGGCTCTTTGTACAATGCATAGGAAGACTTAGGGGCCTAAAAACGGGATTCTTAAAAGACAGCATACTGAGTCAGGAAGTTATCCAAGCTAACCAGAAGGGATGTGGCCTAAGGCAGGCACCTCAAAGGAAGTTAGATGCCTAACAAGGCTGGAGTGGAACAACTTCAACAGCAGAGGCTGTGAGCCCCCAGAGTACCATGGGTAGCCCATTGGTTTGAGGCATTCACCTGAGTGGTAAGAGACCTGGGTTCAAATCTCTGCTCCACAGCAGGCAGGGTAGGGATTTGGACCCTTGTTCTCCCACACTCTAGGAGAGTTTGCTAGCTAGTGGGTTACTGAGTGCAAGGCAGCCTCCCTGGCACCTATTCTTCCTCTGATTTAGTTGGGGATTGGTCCTGCTTTGAGCAGCTGGTTGGACTAGAGGGCCTCTAGTCTAGTCATCTGAGGTCCCTTCCAACCCTGATATTCTATGATTCTGTTTTGTGATGATCCTGATCATAGCCCTGGTCTACACTTCACTTTTATACTGATTTTAGCAGTGTTAAACCGATTTAACGCTGCACCCGTCCACACAATGAGGCCCTTTATATCGATATAAAGGGCTCTTTAAACCAGTTTCTGTACTCCTCCCCGATGAGAGGAGTAGCACTGAAATCAGTATTACCATATCGGATTAGGGTTAGTGTGGCCGCAAATCAATGGTGTTGGCCTCTGGGCGGTATCCACAGTGAACCATTGTGACCGCTCTGGACAGCAATCTGAACTCGAAGGCACTGGCCAAGTAGACAGGAAAAGCCCCGCGAACTTTTGAATTTCATTTCCTGTTTGGCCAGCTTGGAGAGCTCACCATCACAGGTGACCACGCAGAGCTCATCAGCACAGGTAACAATGCAGTCTCCTGAGAATCGAAAAAGAGCTCCAGCATGGACTGCACGGGAGGTACTGGATCTGATCGCTATATGGGGAGAGGATTCAGTGCTAACAGAACTCCGTTCCAAAAGACGAAATGAAAAAACATTTGAAAAAATTTCCAAGGCCATGATGGAGAAAGGCCACAGCAGGGACTCAGTGCAGTGCAGAGTGAAAGTTAAGGAGCTCAGACAAGCCTACCAGAAAACCAAAGAAGCAAACGGAAGGTCTGGGGCAGGGCCGAAAACATGCCGCTTCTACAGTGAGCTGCATGCAATTCTAGGGGGGTCCACCACCACTACGCCACCCCTGTCCGTGGATTCTGAGGTGGGGGTGGTAATCTCAGCCATGGCTGAGGATTCTGCGGACGGGGAAGATGAGGAGGAGGAAGAGGAGGACGAGCTTGCAGGGAGCACACAGCACACTGTTCTCCCCAACAGCCAGGAGCTTTTTCTCACCCTGATGGAATTACCCTCCCAGCCCTCCCAAGCCAGTAGCCTGGACAATGAAGCCATGGAAGCGACCTCTGGTGAGTGTACCTTTGTAAATATAAAACATGGTTTAAAAGCAAGCGTGTTTTAATGATTGATTTGCCCTGAGGACTTGGGATGCATTCGCGGCCAGTACAGTTACTGGAAAAGTCTGTTAACGTGTCTGGGGAAGGAGCGGAAATCCTCCAGGGACATCTCCATGAAGCTCTCCTGGAGGTACTCCAAAAGCTTTTGCAGAAGGTTTCTGGGCAAGGCAGCCTTATTCCGTCCTCCATGGTAGGACACTTGACCACGCCATGCATGTAGCAAGTAATCTGGTATCATTGCATGACAAAGCCTGGCAGTGTATGGTCCTGGTGTTTGCTGGCATTCAAGCAACATCTGTTCTTTATCTCGCTGTGTTATCCTCAGGAGAGTGATATCGTTCATGGTAACCTGGTTGAAATTCAGGAATTTAATTAAGGGGACAGAGATGGCTATTCCTACTGGCCTGTTTGCCTGTTGCTTAAAAGAAATCCTTCCTTGCAGATAGCCAAGCGGAGGGAGGGGAGGAGGGGTAATGGTGCTGAGTTTTTTCGCATTTGGCTAGCAGGGATCTTCCCTGCTACCAGCCGCGTGGTGGGGAGGAAAGGGGGGTGATTAGCAGTGATCTTCCATGATACCAGCCACGCGGTGAGGGGAGGGGTAAAGCGATCATCCCAGAGAATTGGATGAGGGAGTAGTTTCTGCTGCTGCATGTTAACAGGAAAGCAGCAGCACTGAACGGGCTTTGCTTGGTATTTGGGAAAGGAAGGCACTGTGTATATGAAGCTGCAGAAGCCGAAAGACAATGGCTTACCATGGCCACATGCAAGCTGAATTGTGCTACCTGGACCTGCGTTTGTGAGATCTCTAACACCAGAGCCGCAGGCACTCAATATTAAGATGCAAAATGTGACCTTGTACTGAAATCACATGTGCTATGTAAGGTGAATAGTGTTGTTCACTGTGAAAGAGTATAACCATTGTTCTGTAAAATGTATCTTTTTAAATACTTCTCTCCCTTTTTTACCTCCCTCATGCAGCTGCAAATTTTTCAAGCCTTCCTACTCCATTCCGAAGGCTACCTCAGATAAGGCGGAGGAAAAAAAAGACACGAGAAGAAATGTTCTCGGAAATCATGGAAGTGACCCACAATGCTCATCTGAATGAGTGGAAGGACATGGTATCAAATTATAGGAAAGATGCCAGCAGACATGAGGACAGGAGGGATGAACATGATGAGAGGTGGCGGCAGGAAGATCAGAGGTGGCGGGATGCAACGCTGGGGCTGCTGCGTGATCAAACTGACATCCTCCGACATCTGGTGGAGCTTCAGGAAGAGCAGCGGGGTCACAGAGTGCCGCTGCAGCCCCTGTGTAACCACCCTCACCACTCACCATGTTCCATATCTTCCTCACCCAGACGTGTAAGAACGCGTGGGGGAAGGCTTCGTGCACCCGCCCACTCCACCCCCGTGGACAGCCCAACCAAAAGGCTATCATTACTTTGAAATATTTTAGTGGCCTTTTCCTTCCCTCCTATCCTCCCCCCAAACCACACCCAGGATACCTTGTCAGTTCTCTCCTTCTTTTTATAATGACTTTTTAATAAAAAATACATGATTTTTAAACGATAGTGACTTTATTTCCTTAAGCAAGCTGTAATTGAAGGGAGAGGGTGGGTTGCTTACAGGGAATGAGTCAATCAAGGTTGGGAGTTCATCAAGGGGAAAAAAACACAACAGTCACACCGTACCCTGGCCCGTGATGAAACTCGTTTTCAAAGCTTCTCTGATGTGCACCGCTTGTGGTGTGCTCTTCTAATCGCCCTGGAGTCTGGCTGCGCGTAATCAGCGGCCAGGTGATTTGCCTCAGCCTCCCACCCCGCCATAAAAGTCTTCCCCTACTCTCACAGAGATTGTGGAGCACACAGCAAGCAGCAATAACAATGGGGACATTGGTTTGGCTGAGGTCTGAGCGAGTGAGTAATGTGCGCCAGCGCACCTTTAAACAGCCAAATGCACATTCTACCACCATTCTGCACTTGCTCAGCCTGTAGTTGAACAGCTCCTGACCACTGTCCAGGCTGCCTGTGTGTGGCTTCATGAGCCATGGCATCAAGGGGTAGGCTGGGTCCCCCAGGATAACTACAGGCATTTCAACATCCCCAACTGTTATTTTCTGGTCTGGGAAGTAATTCCCTTGCTGCAGCTGTTTAAACAGAGTAGTGTTCCTGAAGACTCGAGCGTCATGAACCTTTCCCGGCCATCCCACGTGGATGTTGGTGAAACGTCCCTTGTGATCCACCAGTGCTTGCAGCATCATGGAAAAGTACCCCTTGCAGTTTATGTACTGGGTGCCCTGGTGCTCCGGTGCCAAGATAGGGATATGGGTTCCATCTATCACCCCCCCCCCCCCCACAGTTAGGGAATCCCATTGCAGCAAAGCCATCCACTATGACCTGCACGTTTCCCAGAGTCACAACCTTTCGTAGCAGCAGCTTAATGATTGCTTTGGCTACTTGCATCACAGCAGCCCTCACAGTAGATTTTCCCACTCCAAATTGATTCCTGACTGACCGGTAGCTGTCTGGCATTGCAAGCTTCCAGAGGGCTATTGCCACTCGCTTCTCAACTGTGGGGGCTGCTCTGATCTTGGTATTCTGGCATTTCAGGGCAGGGGAAAGCAAGTCACAAAGTTCCATGAAAGTGCCCTTACACATGCGAAAGTTTCGCAGCCACTGTGAATCGTCCCAAACTTGCAAAACTATGTGGTCCCACCAGTCTGTGCTTGTTTCCTGGGCCCAAAATCAGCGTTCAATGGCTAGAACCTGCCCCATTACCAGCAGGATCTCCAAAGCGCAGGGGCCCACGGTTTGAGAGAATTCTGTGTCCATGTCCTCATCACTCTTGTCGCCGCTCTGCCGTAGCCACCTCCTCCTTGCCTGGCTTTGCAGGTCCTGGTTCAGCATAGACTGCACAGGAATGTGTGAGGTGTTTACAACGTCCACAATTGCGGTCTTGATCTGAGCAGGGTCCATGCTTGCTGTGCTATGGCGTTTGCACAGTTCAGCCAGGAAAAAAGGCGCGAAATGGTTGTCTGCTGCTTTCATGGAGGGTGGGGTGAGGTTGTACCCAGAACCACCTGCGACAATGTTTTTTGCCCCATCAGGCACTGGGATCTCAACCCAGAATTCCAAGGAGTGGGGGAGACTGCAGGAACTATGGGATAGCTATGGGATAGCTACCCACAGTGCAATGCTCTGGAAATCGACGCTAGCCTCGGTACATGGACACACACCGCCGAATGAATGTGCTTAGTGTGGCCATGTGCACTCGATTTTATACAATCTGTTTTACAAAACAAGTTTATGTAAAATCAGAATAATCCCATAGTGCAGACATACCCTTAGATAGCCTCTGATCACACCTTGCAAGAAAGCTAGGCAGAGAATGCCAGCAGTGCCTAAATGTTGGACTTAGGTGTCTAGCTACCACTTGAGGTGCCTAAGACCCCCTCGTGAATGCAGCCCATAGTATTTTTAATTCTCCCTATCTTGACTAACAGTATGTAAATAAGAGAACTACTACTAATTATTATTCATGTTCCGGTAATACCTAGAGACCCCACTGTACAAACACACAGTAAGACACAGTCCTTTCCCAGTAGGGTTTCACTCTAATGCCGTGGTTCTCAACCAAGGATACATATACCCCCTGGGGTTACACAGAGGTCTTCCAGAGGGTACATCAACTCATCTAGATATTTACCTAGTTTTACAACAGGCTACATAAAAAGTACTAGCAAAGTCAGTACAAACTAAAATTTCATCTAGACAATGACTTGTTTATACTGCTGAATATACTAAACACTGAAATGCAAGTACAATATTTATATTCCAGTTGATTTATTTTATAGTTATATGGTGAAAATGAAAAGTCAGCAATCTGTCAGTAATAGTGTGCTGTGACACTTCTGTATTTTTATGTTTGATTTTGTAAGCAAGTTGTTTTTAAGTGAGGTGAACTTGGGGATACATAAGATAAATCAGACTCTTGACAGGGGTACAGTAGCCTGGAAAAATTGAGAGCCACTGCTCTAATGTATAAGAAATTATGGCTGCTGTTATTCATGCACAAAAACCTTTTGATTACATGATAGTAGGGTATTTATATAAAGAAGAGCCAATCCTGAAACATGTATGTGGGGGGTGGAAGGGGGGAGAGGCAGGCAGGGGAGAACTCCCGATCATGAATAGGGAATAATGAGGGCCATGAAAATGGATGACCTGAACAGCTGTTCGGAAGTGGAGCAAACATTTCTAAGCACTGTCATTGCAGCATTCAACCAGCTCTAATTACTATGTTAAATTCCACCCAAGCTAGCTCATCTTAAGAGAAGGCGATGAACACAGACTGATAAGCTTCTTGTGTGTGTATTAAAAATTGAATAAAATGTAATTCTACCATTTTAAATATTTATTCGTTATGAATTAGAACTAAAGATTCATGACTGGTCATGTGGAGAGAAACAAGACATTATGCACAGGGGAAAGCTCAGCACAGCTTTGCCCAGGCGAAACAAGGATGTGATAAAGGTATCTGGGGCAATTATTGGTGTGCTCATTAGGAACAAGTTTAATGTGTCTATTACAGCAGAAAAGCTGCTGTCAGAAGTGTGCGCCAGTTGTCCATTTTCTTGCTGTATATGAGATGGTACAGCAATGCCAAGGAGCAACTTGTCTGCCTCAGAGACATTGACCATGGCTGGCCTGTATGAAGACAACATTGATATGTTGGGAGTTCTGCTCATGAGTTTGTGTTTGTGAAATAAATTAGTCACACAGAAAAATGACAGAGCCTTAGATATAGCTGGAAGTGCTGGATGTTTTGGAAGAGGGAAAATCTGTATGAAATATCATTAAAGTTCTCTTCATAAGTCCATGGGTCTGGATCTAAGGCATCCAAGGATGCTGAGGGAGTTGGCTGATGTGATTGCAAACCCATTGGCCATTACCTTAGAAAATTCATGGTGATCGGGGGAGGTCCCAGACAATTGGAAAAAGGCAAATATAGTGCCTATATTTTAAAAAGGGAAGAAAAAGAAGCTGGGGAACTACAGACCAGTCAGCATCACTTCAGTCCCCAGCAAAATTATGGTGCAGGTCCTCAAGGAATCCATTTTGAAGCACTTGGAGGAGAGGAATGTGTTCAGGAACAGTCAACATGGATTCACCAAGGACAAGTCATACCTGACCAACCTGATTGCCTTCTATGATGAGATAACTGGCTATGTGGCTATGGGAAAATGGTGGATGTGATATATCTTGACTTTTATCAAAGCTTTTGATACAGTCTCCCACAGTATTCTTTTCAGCAAGTTAAAGAAGTATGGATTGAATGAATGGACTATAAGGTAGATATAAAGTTGGCTAGATTGTCAGGCTCAATGGGTAGTGATCAATGGCACAATGTCTAGATGGCAGCCGGTATCAAGCATAGTGCCCCAGAGGTCAGTCCTGAGGCTAGTTTTTTCCAACATCTTTATTAATTATCTGGATGATGGGATGAATTGCACCCTCAGCAAGTTCACAGATGACACTAAGCTGGGGGGAGAGATAGATATGCTGGAGGGTAGGGATAAGATCCAGAGTGACCTAGACAAATTGGAGGATTTGGCCAAAAGATATCTGATGAGGTTCAACAAGGACAAGTGCAGAGTCCTTCACTTAGGATGAAAGAATCCCATGCACTGCTGCAGGCTGGGGACCAACTGCCTAAGCAGCAGTTCTGCAGAAAAGGATCTGTGGATTACAGTGAAAGGCTCCGGCAGGGGGGAAAGCTCCAGCAGCTTTTCACTGCCAGAGCTTTTCACTGCCATGTGCAGCTGCTTTCCCTGAACAAGCGGTGGCCCTAGTTTGAGGACCACTGCTCTAAAGGACTGCGCAATTGGCTAAGAAAACAATGGACTATTTTCACCTTCCTCTGATTCATCAATTATTGGCTGCTGCTTTTGGCAGGTTAGCAGGTAAACAGACTGTTGGTCTGGTACAGTATGATAAATCCCATGTTCTTATGAAAACCTTTACTAAGAATTGGCAAGTCTGAGTCCAGGGATTTCCAACGCCTAATTTATCTTTTGTGATATTCCCCATGCCTGAGTCTATTTTATGGGACACAGATATACATCCTAGTTCCAGTTCAATTTCAGGTAATTCATTGCAAAGTAATTTTATTACAGGTTACTTAAGGTGACTGTTTTCACAAGTGTTCTCTACAAAATCCCATGGATTGTGCAGCTTTTACAGTGGCCAAATTAAAGACATTGAAATAATATCAACCAGATAGCTTGATATGGAGGAGAGCAGTGACTTCTGTTAATAACTTCAGCCTGCTGAACTACTTGGAAAACACAGACTTCTTTTCAGATAACACTGCTCTACAGCCAAAATGCTTCTGAAATAAACGTAGTCCAACTTTATTAATTCTGGGTCACTGAGAACGAAGATGATGCTTAAAATTATTGATTGGCTCTAGTTTTCAAGATATGAAAGATATGTCAGTATATACGACCCTTGACTTGGGAATGGTGGAGGATAAGTGAGTTATAAAGGGAAGGGATCTCAATTTAAACCAGAAATGACTAAAATACATCTTTGACTGGATCTATGAATAAATCTATGACTGGGTTTGGACAGTACTTGCTTTTTAGGCAAAACAATGAATGATGCAATCTGAAGCTGGTATTGCATCATACATGATATGAATTGCATCATGTTATTCCTAGAAGTCATGGATGATGCAATCATGATGAAGCTTACATCACTCTGCTGAACAAATTGCCCTATATCAGCTCTAGAAATCATACAGTGTCGTGCTCTCTTATTTGTCAGTGTTTGATTTTGCAAAGGGACACATTTCTGTTTAGCCAAAGTGAGCAGAGATGCCTCGTACTTGTGTGAATAGTGCAGATAACTTCTGCTATGTTTGTGGTGAAGTGACTTTTGCATCACAAAAATGCAGTATAACCACTATGGTTAAGAAAGCCTATCACCTTTATTTTGGCTGCAAAACTGGAGATCAGGACAAGAGGTGGGCCCCACGCATATGCTGCAACACTTGTGCAACAAATCTTCGCCAGTGGTTGAACAGGAAAAGGAAATCTATGCCTTTTGCAGTGCCAATGATTTGGAGAGAGCCAACAGATCATAGCAGCAATTGCTACCTCTGCCTGGTACCTCCAGTTGGGAAAAGTGTGTCAAAGAAGAAAAAGTGGACTGTGCATTATCCAAACATTCCATCAGCTATACGCCCAGTACCCCACGGAGAAGGACTGCCCGTTCCTGATGCACCAGAATCATTCTCACTTGAGTCAGACGAGGAAGAGGAAGAGGATGAAGCTTCTGGTCCTGAACCATCAATGTCACAGGACCCACATTTTCTCCCATCCTCCTCCTCTGAACCACACCTCATAACACAAGGTGAACTAAATGACCTTGTCAGGGATTTGGAACTAACCAAGAGTAAGGCAGAGCTGTTGGGCTCCAGACTACAGCAGTGGAATCTCCTGGCAGGCTATCAGGCCAAATGGAGCCCATCAATGCTTGCAGACTATTGCTGGACAGTGACAAGAGATGCTCCATTTAATGAATATAAGAGACAAGCCAAGAAGCGCTGAGTAGACACTGAATAGGACTAAACTATGTACATAATAGTTTTTGCCTTTTGTTTCATAATAAATTTTATTTATATAACCCTTTTGCTGTTTTTTAAAGTGTTACATAAACAGGACAGGTGAAATATTATCCTGTAAAGCAACCATAAACACATGAAAAGACCTAGGTTTACAATTTATGATTAAAACTCTACTATCTACACAATATACATAGACATAAAATGTAAAAACTTAAATATCTTAGAAACAGTAGCCAATCAGTTGTTTGAATTGTCATATTTGAATTCAGCACATCAAAATACATAATAAATATCACATTTTATCTCTGAAGCAGACGACTTCTCAAAAATTGTAGACCAGTGTAATCTATATTGTGACAAACTGGGAATGTTCTTAATGTGTTCTTTGAATACTGGGTGGGGAGTATTGATCTTGGAAGGTTGCAGGGGAGTTTTGCTGGGACTGTCTGCGTTGGGGGATGGGAGACTTTCCTTGAGGGAGGATACCTGAGCACGTAACATAAGAACCCAGGAAGGAGGTTGGAGGCCAGGTGACACCCTCTGCCCAGGAAACTGAACAAAGGGTGGGGGAGGAGCCGGGGGGGCTGAGTGAGAGGCTGGAGGGAGTTTCTGTTTGGAGCTGGCTGGGAAATGGAGGGGAGCCCAGATAGGGCTCTGGCCTCCCTGGGGCCCCCCAAGATGGACCTAACTGAGGAGGTCCTGTTGTCTGTACCTGCAAAACCTTTCTTGGACTGTGTTCCAATCGTCTAAATAAACCTTCTGTTTTACTGGCTGGCTGAGAGTCATGGTGTATCGCAGGAAGTCAGAGGTGCAGGGCCTTGTCTCCCCCACACTCCGTGACATATATGAGCTGTTTTCAGATAAGATAAGGATATTGCATTTACAGCAAACTAGATTTCATGGAACTATTGTGATTTTGTCAGTGTAAACCATGGCAGAGGATTTGTGGAAGGAGCTGACTTGTGAAATGCCTGACGTACCACAAATATTTTATTTCATGATTGAAACTGCAGGTGACCAGCTTATTACCCTGAATTTGCCAGCAGGAAGTTATTTGATTCTTTCACTGCCACAAGCAATGAAAAATTTTGGGAGTCCTAGTAGAACAGAAGCCACCAAGAGAATGAAAGTGCTAATTGAAATAAATGAAAATGATCTGAATTGTACTGTACATGAGAGAGAAAATGCACCAGGTTCATAAGCCTGAAAAACACAGTTCCTGCAGGTAAATGACTCTCAAGTCAGCATGTATGCAATACATCTGAGGCAAAGTAAAGGGTATATTTCATAGTATAAAGCAAAATAGGCAATATCCAAAGAAACTTGAGATCTGATTATCTCCCTATAGCTCGTACTGTCATTTTTACTTGAGCAATATGAGAGTAAAGCGGGTTTATACTTCAGTAACTTTTTACACCTAAAAAGAACAGGAGTACTTGTGGCACCTTAGAGACTAACAAACGTATTTCAGCATAAGCTTTCATGGGCTACAGCTCACTTCTTTGGATGCATAGAATGGAACACACAGACAGGAGATATTTATACACACAGAGAACATGAAAAGGTGGAAATATGCATACCAACTGTAAGAGTCCAATCAATTGAGATGAGCTATCATCGGCAGGAGAAAAAACAAAACAAAAACCTTTGAAGTGATAATCAAGATGACCCATAGAAGGTGTGAGAACTAAACATAGGGAAATAGATTTAATTAGTGTAGTGACCCAACCATTTCCAGTCTCTGTTTAAACCTAAGTTAATTGTATCTAATTTGCATATTAATTCAAGTTCAGCAGTCTCTCTTTGGAATCTGTTTTTGAAGTTTTGAAGTTCTTTTGTTGCAAAATTGCCCCCTTCAAGCAGTTAGAGAGGTTGAGGTGTTCTCCCACTGGTTTTTGAATGTTAAGATTCCTGATGTCAGATCTGTGTCCATTTATTCTTTTGCGTAGAGACTGTCCGGTTTGGCCAATGTACATGACAGAGGGGCATTGCTGGCACATGATGGCATATATCACATTGGTAGATGTGCAGATGAATGAGCCCCTGATGGCGTGGCTGATGTGATTAGATCCTATGATGGTGTCACTTGAATAGCTATGTGGACAGAGCTGGCATCGGGCTTTGTTGCAAGGATAGTTCCTGGGTTAGTGTTTATGTGGTATGGTGTGCGGTTGCTGGTAAGTATTTGCTTCAGGTTGGGGAGCTGTCTATAAGAAAGGACTGGCCTGTCTTCCAAGGTTTGTGAGAGTGATGGATCGTCTTTCAGGATAGGTTGTAGATCTCTGACGATGCGCTGGAGAGGTTTTAGTTGGGGGCTGTAGGTGATGGCTAGTGGCGTTCTGTTATTTCCTTTGTTGGGCCTGTCCTGTAGTAGGTTGCTTCTGGGTACTCTTCTGGCTCTGTCAATCTGTTTCTTTACTTAACCAGGTGGATATTGCAGTTTTAAGAATGCTTGATAGAGATTCTGTAGGTGTTTATCTCTGTCTGAGGGATTGGAGCAAATGTGGTTGTATCTTAGAGTTTGGCTGTAGACAATGGATCGTGTGGTGTGTCCTGGATGGAAGCTGGAGGCATGCAGGTGAGTATAGCGGTCAGTAGGTTTCCAGTATAGGGTGGTTATGTGACCATAACTTATTAGCACAGTAGTGTCTAAGAAATGGACCGCTTGTGTGGATTGGTCTAGACTGAGGTTGATGGTAGGATGGAAATTGTTAAAATCACAGTGGAATTCCTCAAGGGCTTCTTTTCCATGGATCCAGATGATGAAGATGTCATCAATGTAGCACAAGTAGAGTAGGGGCATTAGGGGACGAGAGCTAAGGAAGCGTTGTTCTAAGTCAGCCATAAAGATGTTGGCATAATGTGGGGCTTACTTTATCTCACCTGTGGCCTTTGCCAGTCCCCAGGGCTGCTGTGGGTTGTTTGGAACATGGTAGCCCCCTGAATTCAGGTGCCCAGAGTAAGAGGCTAGCAAGTTAACAGACTGATGATCTGGTACAGTATGGCAAATCTCCTGTTTTTATGAAAATCTTGACTGAGAATTGGTAAACCTGAGTTCACTAGTTTGCAATGCCTAATTTATCTGCAGCGATGCTAAACTATCAACTCTATCTTGTATTTAGCCATGACGCTCTCCATAAGTGCTAGAACTAGGGGTGCTGCCACACCCCTTGGCTTGAAGTGGATTCCACTGATTCAGAGGTTACAGTTGGTTCAATGGCTTTCTGCACGCCCACTATAAAATCTGTTCCAGCCCCCCCGACGCTCTCAGTACCTTTCCCAGACCTGAGGAAGAGCTCTGTCTCTCTTGCTAGGGGGCTTTTTCCTTCACCCTCTCACTTCCCTGGTCCTTCTTGTGTGAACAGAGAGCAGCAATACCTGAAGCCTGAAGGTGCAAACAATTCAGTGTTTATTGGGGTGAACTTCTAGCAAGCATGATTCCAGTTTCCTTCCTCAGTTTCCCCCTTCCCAGATCTGACACCACAGAGCCTTGCCTGTGTCCCTGTTCCCATTCTGTTTCTATTCCCTGTCATAAATAGATAGCTAAGGGTTAACGTCTCTTTCACCTGAAAAGAAGTAATCTGAACCACCTGACCAGAGGACCAATCAGGAAACAGGATTTTTTTCAACTCTGGTTGGAGGGAATTGTGTGTCTGAGTTCTTTGTCTGTCTGCCTGTATGCTCTCTCAGATGAGGAGTGATTTCTATTTCCTGCTTTCTAATCTTCTGTTTCCCAGTTGTAAGTACAAAAAGATCAGATAGGATTTATATGGTTTTTTTTGTATTTACATGAATATAGTTGCTGGAGTGCTTTAAATAGTATTCTGTTTGAATAAGGCTGTTTATTCAATATTCTTTTAAGCAATTGACCCTGTATTTGTCACCTTAATACAGAGAGACCATTTTTATGTATTTTTCTTTCTTTTTATATAAAGCTTTCTTTTAAGACCTGTTGGAGTTTTTCTTTAGTGGGGAACTTCAGGGAATTGGGTCTGCAGCTCACCAGGGAATTGGTGGGAGGAAGAAGTCAGGGGGAGGTCTGTGTGTGTTAGATTTACTAGCCTGATTTTGCATTCCCTCTGGGTGAAGAGGAAAGTGCTTTTGTTTCCAGGACTGGAATTACAGAGGGTGGACTCCCTCTGCTTAGATTCACGGAGGTTGCTTCTGTGTATCTCTCCAGGAGCACCTGGAGGGGGGAAGGGAAAAGATTTATTTCCCTTTGTTGTGAGACTCAAGGGATTTGGGTCTTGGGGTCCCCAGGGAAGGGTTTCGGGGGGACCAGAGTGCCCCAAAACACTCTAATTTTTTGGGTGGTGGCAGCAGTACCAGGTCCAAGCTGGTAACTAAGCTTGGAGGTTTTCATGCTAACCCCCATATTTTGGACGCTAAGGTCCAAATCTGGGACCAGGTTATATGACATTCCCCCCCTTAGCAAACATGATTACAATTCCCCCAACCCCATTCCCTATTCCCATCCCCCCCCCTTACTTCCTGATTGACTTCAGACTATATAGTAAAACTTGAGTTCTGCTTAGCTATACCTTAACCAATCATTTTGCTGAAATTTAACTAATCAATCCTAACGTATTGTAACAAGATTATGTAACCAATTACACCCACCACCTTAAATGGCTTACACCCAACAAAATTAATTATTCAGCAAACAGAAACAATCACAGAACCAGAGACCATGCAAATAAACATACAAAACTATACAGAAGTGAGGATTTCACAACTACATCTATACAGACATAAGGGTTTCCCAGCTGTGTCTATTGATAAGTGAGTTCTTACCAAACAGAAAACTATCAAACTAAATTTCCTCTTACATGTTCTAGGCTCTTCCCTTTCTCTGGAGGTGATAGGCATTATCAGGACAGGATTGTATTCCTAACAACCCAATAGCACCTTATTTCAATGTGACTAGTCTGGAACGTGGGGATGTGACCGTACGCTTCCCAGTTTATGGCTGCCCCTGCTGCTTAGCCAAAGGCCTTAGTTAAGAACAAGGCTTCAGACTGTCACAGTGAGAGAAGGCCCTTCACTGGCAAACAGTGATTTTGATTCTTTCTTTTATACCTCTATAGCTAAGTGATAAGAATACACCTAAATTCTTTAAGTATAGGCCTTTGCCGACAGGCCTGAATAGCTATATCCTAACATCTCTCCCCAACAGAAGTTGGTCTAGTAAAAGATATTACCTAACTTAGCTCATGTCTGAGTGACAGGAGGAGTTTAACTAATAAAATCTTAGAAATATCTCAAAAATAACTGAAATTTGCTTTTCCATACTAGAAAAATAACCAAAAATAACAACCAAAAGCAACCAAAAATAACCAAAAGTTGCTTTTCCATGTACTGGTAATTTACTGTCCAATACCTTAGGACCTTCCAGGTCTAGCAGCAAATGCAGAGTGTTCCATTGGGAAATGGGAGAATTCCAAATTTTCCCTAGTATAAACCTGTCATTTCTAGCCCTGATGTGTCATAACGTGTATGTGCAGTTGTAATTATGTGTACTACAGAAGTGCCTAGAGATTCCAGCTGAGATCAGGGCCCCTGGGAAAACAGAGGCAGGAAGTGATTCTCTGAAGGTCACAATGCAGATCAGTGGCTAGTCTGGGAACAGGACACAGGTGTCCTGAGTCCCTGGCCAATGCCCTCTTCACTGGAGCACACTGCCCCTGTGTGACATTGTATATACATATTTTAATTTCTTGCATTTATATTTCACATGTTTATAGCAGTGTTGCATGCACAATTTTATAAAAGTGTAATTTGATTGACATTACCAATGGTGTTACATTATTGATTGTATCTTCTAGAATCCCTTACTTTCCTAACGTTATGGTCCAGGAGGTAGGCAGTCTGGCCTAGCACTCAGAGCAGGAGTCAGGTCTAGCAGGCATAGCAAGCATCCAGACTGGTAACAAACCAAGCACCAGAGTCATCTGCCAATTACCAGACCCAGGGCTCAAGGCAGAGCAAGGGACCAAAGCTGAGGGCCAGAGCCGAGGTCACATTCCAAATGCCAGTATCAGAGACCAGGGTCAGAGCTAGGACTGGTTTCTGACAGCTAGAAGCGAGGTAATGGCTGGAACCAGAGAAGAGTCAAGGATCAGGCCGGGGCCAGCTCTAGGTTTTTTGCTGCCCCAAGCTCCAAGAGCGCAACTGTCCAAGTCGGTCCTGGATCAGGCACAGCAGGAACAGGAGGAAGGCAGGAGCCAGACACAGAGTAGGAAGGGTGCAGAAAGCAAGGTCTAGCACAGCCACAGCAGACAACCCCCTACCTGCTGAGACAGCTTCGTGTGCTACCATTTGGCTTAAATAGTGTGATGGACCAGTCGGTGGAGGTGGGTGATTCTCCAATCAGGACTCCCATTGGCGGTGCCTTGTCTGAGGCTTATTCCTACGAGCTTCTCAGCCCATCAGGCTTAGGCAGACAGTGGCTAGAGACCAGGCTGTGGCAGCTGTCTAAGTACTTACAGATGGGGTTCAAGACCTAGGACATCCTACCTAACAGCAGTGAGTATGCAGGGTATGCTTGCAATGCACACAGAAGTGCTGGCAACCACACAGGGCATGGCTACACTTGCAGATGTAGAGCGCTTTGAATTAAACCAGCCTTCATAGAGTGCAGTAGGGAAAGCGCTGCCATGAGTTCACACTGACAGCTGCAAGCACACTGGCATGGCCACATTAGCAGCTCTTGCAATGGCCACAGAGAGCAGTGCATTGTGGTAGCTATCCCAGCCTGCAAGTGGCTGCAATGTGCTTTTCAAATGAGGGAGGTGGGGTGGGGTGGAGTGTGACAGGGAGTGTGTTGTGTGTATGTAGGGGGCGAGAGAGTGGGGTTTGGGGGGGCTGAGAGCATGTCAGCATGCTGTCTTGTAAGTTCAGACAGCAACAGACCCCCTCCCCCCAGCCTCTCTCTCTCACACACAGCATTCCACAGTAATGGCTTGCATGCAGGCTGTCAGAAACGGGGCTTTCAAAGGGCATATCCCCATGCCTGCAGTGATTCCAAAACAATGACAAAAGTGGCCATTTGACTTAAGGGGATTTTTGGACTTTTCTGGAGGCTGATCACAGCACAGTAATGCAACACCTCATTCACACTGATGCCCGGGCGTTTCAGCCAATGCGCACCAACTGTTAATCTTCTTGCTGAGGTGGAGTACCAGAAGCGCTCTAGCTCTGGAGTCAGAGCGCTCTACGTGCCTTGCCAGTGTGGAAGGGTAGTGAGCTAGGGCGCCTGGGGCTGCTTTAATGCACTGTAACTTGAAAGTGTAGCCAAGCCCACAGGCCTCTTTTCCTGCACTATCTGAAGTTATTACTAGACAGAGTATTGACCATCTGTGTCCAATAGAGATGTTCAGAAAATCTCCAATCAATGAATATGGTTTCAGATGTCAGCAGTATCAGTTGCAGAACTTAAAACAGGGGCACTTTTCTTGCTGAATCAATATTTTGACGTTTTGGATACCCAGGTGACAGCCCCTAAGGCCAAAATTGATTGAGTTGCCTGCCTTACTTTGCTGTGTCACTGGGCAATGATTTGGGATATATTAGACTCAGAATATCAGGGTTGGAAGGGACCTCAAGAGGTCATCTAATCAAGCCCCCTGCTTGAAGCAGGACCAATCCCCAGATAGATTTTTGCCCCAGATTCCTAAATGGTCCCCTCAAGGATTGAACTCACAAGCCTTAGCTTAGGAGGTTAGTGTGCAAACCACTGAGCTATCCCCACCCCCTGACTAATACTCTCAGTGAGGCTTGAACTTACAGCCTCAGCATGACTCTACTCAGCACTACTCTATAAGTACTGTGCCCTAATCAATTGCACCACTGTGCCCCTGTGGCCTTTTTGAGGAGTAGTTCCCAGAGCTTTTGTAGCTATACACATTGCAGATTTGTGCAGCTTTGATCATTCCTGTGCCACTGGGTTTAACTGGTTCAACTAGCTAATTGAACAAGTTTCCATGTTGCAAACTGAAATTGAAAGGAAAATATGTTCCTCAGGGCCTTCATTAAGTAGGTGGTAGTTTTACGAGGATTTTATTCCCCTTCTTCTGTTTTGCTCTTCCTCCCACTTCGTCATGCCCATCATCATCATTATCTGTCCATGGGAAATGATTTGCTTGTTCTTCAGTCTTAGGCCTTGTCTATCATGGGGATTTGCCCCAATGACAGCCATTGGTAGCTAGTTACTGGTGGACCCACACAAGAATGAACCTCTAGTGTAGACTGACACAGCTGCAATTTGAACTGGTGGATGGTACCACTGCTTGAAACTGGGGTAAGCTGTCTGGGTCCAAACCATGGCCAAGGATAGTATTTATTATTGAGCAGCTGGCCCAGCAGTTAAGCCCCCATAGAGAATCATGTCCTCATCCTGATCCAATAGTTTCTAGCACCAAAAGGGTTGGTTGCATCAGGAGTTTGTCTGCTCTCCCTCTCCACCAGTTATGGTGGCCTGTGGCAGATGCCTGCTACTAACACTCCTTTGTTTTTTCATACTTTGTCTCCTTGCCCATAGAATTGCATCACAAGGTACACCCATGTCTTGAATACTGTGCACAGTTCCTGGTCACCGCATCTCAAAAAGACATCTTAGAACTGGGACAAGTAGAGAGAAGGGCAACAAAAGTGATTAGAGGAATAGAAACAACTTCCATATGAAGAGAAATTAAAAAGACTGGAACTGTTCAGTTTAGAAAAGAGAAGACTGAAGGGGAACATGATAAAGGTCTATAAAACCTTGAATGGTGTGGAGAAAGTTATTAGGGAAGCACCATTTACCCTTCAGAATGAGGGGAAATTAATAAGCAGCAGTTTTAAAACAAACATGAGGAAGTATTTCTTCACACAATGCAACCTGTGGAACTTGTTCCCAGGGAATGTTTGGAAGGATAGGTCCATCAATGGGTATTAGCCAAGATGGTCAGAGATGCAACCCCATACTCCAGGCATCCCTAAACCTCCAACTGCCAGAAGCTGGGAGTGGATGACAGAGGATGGATCACTCAAAATTGCCCTGTTCTGTTCATTCCCCCTTAAGCATGGGGCACTGACCACTATCGGAAGACAAGACAAGGCAAAGTGAGTTTTGCCCTATATCCATACAAGATCATGCCTGCCACAGAAAATTAACGCCTACTGGGCAGCAGCTCATGGTCCTGCACCTGCCCAGTGCCCTACTTTACTCAGGCCTTGAACCCAATATCACTGCAAATGCAGACAAGGACGAACCATGTTCAGTTGGCCATTTGCTGCCCTTGCAGAGAAAGTGCAGTCAGCCCCAATTCACCTGCTCCCATTGCTAACACCTGTTGTCAGCAAGCGATACTCCTCCTTGGGTGGAAAGGCTCCGGACACTGGCAGGAGGGACTTCACCACTCAGTGATGATAGAATGGTAGCTAATTTTTTACACTCTGAGTTTCCTTTGATAAATACAAAAAAAAATCCTTTAGTCTCAGTTGAGTGTTATGTGGGTGACATTACCTAAATTGTATTTGGAGGGCTGCTCCCAGCTAGGGAGACAGCATTTCCTAGTGGATAGAGCACTGGACTCTTCCTGGCTATGCTGCTGGGTGACCTTGGGCAAAGTACCCACCCACTCTGTGCCTCAGTTTCTCCATCTGTAAATGGGGATGATGAGATGGATCTCCTTTGTAAAGCATTTTGAGATCTACTGCTGAAGAGTGCTATGTAACAGCAAGGTGTTAGTATTATAAAACAGGCAACAGGTACAATGTCTCCACCCACTCACACGCACAGATATTTGTGGGGTTGAGGTCTGTGCCTTCTTCTTGTGAGGGTATTTCTGTGATGAGCTCACACCAGACCATAGAATCCCACCCACCTTCAGCTACGTGGATACATTCTACACTTCATAGCTCCCACCAGTGCTCTAAAGTCATTTAGTTAAACAGGCCTGAAAAATGTGAGTGGTTTACTAACAATAATTCTCAAACATCCCCCCACATCTGATTAAACACAACATTACTCTACACCTAAGAATAATTCAAGTCAAATGGGAGGGGTCATTAAATCAATTTTAAAACTGATTTTAGTTATTATTAGATGTGTTACTCAGTGTCTAGGAGCACAGCCCCTTTGTGCTTGGCCAATTTTATTTTCTGTGTCTGGTGCTATTACATTTTTAAGACCTCTGCCTGTTTACATGGACAGTTGCTGCCAGCTCTATAGCAGGAAATACATGCCATACTCTCTAAGGGAGGCTTTACCATTATTCTTTCTTATTGGTTTTTCTGAGTCTAAAAATAAGTACTTTCAGGCTGAAAGCTGAAAGCATATGGCTGTTCTTGGTTCATGGAGAAACAGAAGTGATGCAACATGGCAAACCTTGCCATAGATTTTTTTTAACTTGGAGTGCATTTGGCACCACTGTGTTCTCAAGAACTTAGTTTTTTAGTTATTCTTACTGATTTATTATACAAATTCTCTCACATTTTAGTTTCATCTCAGAAACAGTGCGATGACAAAGGAATGACTAATAGAAGTTTTGAAAGGAAATCAAATTTAGGACTTCCATTAAATTCTCATAGTTTATGGTGATCTTAGAGATTAAGTTTCTTCCCCCTCCCTTCCTCCTGGGATCTTTTCTATGTAAAGTGGATAAATATTTCTGTAACTCACAAAACTGCAAAGAAATAATAGACTTCATTCTCTTCTTGCTTACACTGATGTAAATGAGGAATAAATCCAGAAGTAAGGGTGATGTTGGAGCAGCATAATTCTGGTGTAAATCAAAGAAGAACGGTTCCCATTGTGATGATAATTGTAGCTCTGATTTGTCCTGTAAATTGAACAGTGCTGCAAGGCTAACTACACTTCCCACTAACTGCACTGCTGTTCAGATCCCCTTTCTAAGGAGTGATTTGAAGAGGACGTTCACACTGCACATCTGGGAGGCCCATGCCAAGGAGATGTGGAGTGAGTTCAGGAGCTGCTCCAGTCTGCCCTGTGGAATGTTTTTCTGGAGTGATTTTTGCTCAGGGCTGGTGGTGTTCAGCAGATACCATCACGTTACCCGATACGTTTGATTCCAATCTGTAATTGTTGTGTGTGATCCTCTACTGCCGGGGGTGGTCATTGACACCTGTGTAAAGTGAGGGCAAAGTGGGCGTAAGACACACTGATTGGTGTGAGAGAAGAATCCTGATACAGTAGCCCTTTACACCACAATGCACTGGGGTAAATAGCTACAGAGAGGGCAAGACAATGGAGAATCTGACTCTCCTTCTAGTCTTCTCTACAGACAGCTAGCCTCAAGTCACCACCCGGAAACCATTCTTAGCAGTTGACTTGTAGACATGCTGGACACCTCCTCCTCTCCAGTCAGCTACTGGCAGGACTGCTTCAAACCAGACAATCTCAAAAGGCAGCAGAAAGGAAGAGGGCATAGCAAAGAGCACATTATCCTCCGATGCATCTGAACACACAGTTTGTCACGTGTGGCCACAATGACACAGGTGGGCAGGGCCCACATTTGATGTCCTTTTACTACAGTAATTCCTTTCCTTTCTGCATTTTTGCTACTATGTTTTTCTTAAAGGGTTGTGAGAATAGAAAACACATAACTCACACATACACCACAAACCTTGAGCTAAATTTCACCCTAAAACTTGTTTGGTGACCCATCAACTGTGCTGACATTTCCTTGCTTTGCACCAAACTTTATGTACCAGGACCATGAAGAGTTTCTGCTTTTCATTCGCTTACGTTCAGGCAGAGGGAGGACATGGTTCCTGGTAACTGAGGCACTTGGAAATTGAGTTGAATTCTCATATTTAATAAATAATATTTCAGAGCGCAGCATTCCTGGAAAAGTCTGCAGATGGTGCTCTTTGCAGGCAGCCTGTAGTAAGTGATTGGTTGCAGGCCCGAGGCTACAGCGGAGCACCGGGAGGCAACTGAGTCTCAAGTGAGGTCCAGCTGGATTTAGATCAGGTATAAACTAGCTAGCCTAACCTAAATGTGACCACTTTTCCTCAACTAGAAAAGACTCAGACAAGCACATTTCCTGCCAGGACTCCTCTGCCATCCTGGGAAGGAGTAATTTGTGCCACCCCTTTTCACAGGGCATCACATTTCCTCACTCCCGCAACATAAGCCACCTCTGATGACTCGCGTGTAGGAGGGCAGAGACTTGGCTCTTCCCACTTCCTGATTCTTCTGGCCCCAGGACACCAAAGGGGAGCGCCTGGAGCTGTTCAGCAGGTGGTCCTCAGGGCCACACCCGGGGTAGGTAAGGGAAGGATCTTCGTTCTCACTGACTGCCAAGGACAAGGTGCAATCTAGTCTAACAATTCAGATCCCTTTTGCCGGAGATGTCATCAAACCAAATTGTGAGGGCCAGAAGAATATTCAATCCACCCCAACTGTTGCCCATGCTGATTGTCTTTGATCACCCTGCTATAGTCGTTAAGCCTGGTAGCACAGAGGCAGACAAAGACATTCTGCTCCTCATGCAGGTATTTGCAAGGAAATTCTGTTCTCTCCTTTTTGTCAAACTGCAGGAAAAAATTCCTGCCAGGCTCCTCTTCCTACATGGAGTTTCAAAACTACCTCTCAGCAAATCTGTCCCCCAGATGTGCTCCATTATCCTTTAGTAAAGCAGCAGGATCAAAGGGAAAGCTTGTAGCAAGCGAAGGGAGACTGCAAATGTTTTGAAAACAAGGAGGGGCCAGGAATGCAAACATCAAAGATGAGGAATTAAATCACAAAACACAAACCCTCTTCTCCTCAGTCCCCAAATGTGCTGCAGATGAAGGTAAATTCAGGACACAGGATTTTTCACATTGTGGTGGGGGGGCCTGTAAAAGATTAGTGGCAGGAAAAGGTTGTTCGTGCTAGAGTTTGCAAAGCACTGAAGCTGAAACCTGCCTGGCTCTCCAGAGCCTCATGCCCAAAGCCCCTGTCCTGCAAGGCTTTTTGGTCCACATCCTCAGGGGTATTTAGGCTGCTGACTCCTTTGATTTCTCAGCCTTAGTGCCTGCAGCTCTCAGCGACTTCTCTCGGGGCCTTCAGCACCCAGCAGAGCTAGGCCTTTCAGGAGCTTGTTCACACCAGGACTCTTAGCTCCTGACCTAAAACTGGGCCTGAGTGATACCCCGGGATCTGAGCACTCCCAAAGGACAGGGAAAATCAACTACAAGCTCTAGTGCTGACCCTTTTCCCTGTGACAGGCCGGTCCTCAGGTCCCAGCAGTGCTGAACTTTGGAGCCAAACTTTGTTGCTCCAGCCAACCCTTGTTTAAACTGCTCTGCCTAACATGGTGTGCCCAGGCCAGCATAGATGGAGCAACAACAGGTTCAATATTGATTTGGAATCCACACCAGGCTTTGTCTGTGCTAGACTTGCATGGGGAATCTCCTCCCATTGCACTGCTATTGCCTCAGCTCCACTCTAGTCTAGACAGAACCCAGGCAGGTGCTGGAGTGTCAATGCCCTGTTGTGTGGAGCTGGACCATGCAGGGTTAGACAGCACGGTGGTTAAACTGTCAGCGGCCTCCTCATGAACTCATAGACTTAAGGTCAGAAGGGACCATTATGATAATCTAGTCTGACCTCCTGCACAATGCAGGCAACAGAATCTGACCTACCCACTCCTGTAACAAACCTCTAACCTATGTCTGAGCTATTGAAGTCTTCAAAGCATGCTTTAAAGATCTCAAGGTACAGACAATCCTCCAGCAAGTGACCCGTGCCCCATGCTGCAGAGGAAGGGAAAAAAACCCAGAGCCTCTGCCAATCTGCCCTGGAGGAAAATTCCTTCCCGGCCCTGTCATAACCTAGTCCCAGATTTGGACCTTAGCGTCCAAAATATGGGGGTTAGCATGAAAACCTCCAAGCTTAGTTACCAGCTTGGACCTGGTAAAGCTGCCACCACCCAAAAAATTAGAGTGTTTTGGGGCACTCTGGTCCCCCCAAAAACCTTCCCTGGGGACCCCAAGACCCAAATCCCTTGAGTCTCACAACAAAGGGAAATAAACCTTTTCCCTTCCCCCCTCCAGGTGTTCCTGGAGAGATACACAGAAGCAAGCTCCGTGAATCTAAACAGAGGGATTCCACCCTCTCTATTTCCAGTCCTGGAAACAGAAGTACTTCCCTCTTCACCCAGAGGATATGCAAAGTCAGGCTAGTAAATCTAACACACACAGATTTCCCCCTGACTTCTTCCCACCACCAATTCCCTGGTGAGCACAGACTCAATTCCCTGGAGTTCCCCACTAAAGAAAAACTCTAGTAGGTCTTAAAAGAAAGCTTTATGTAAAAAGAAAGAAAAAATACATAAAAATGGTCTCTCTGTATTAAGGTGACAAATACAGGGTCAATTGCTTAAAAGAAATATGAATAAACAGCCTTATTCAAAAAGAATACAATTCTAAACACTCCAGCAACTACACACATGTAAATACAAAAAAAAAACATATAAATCACTATCTGATCCTTTGTACTTACAACTGGGAAACAGAAGATTAAAAAACAAGAGACAGAAATCCTCTCATAGCCGAGAGAGAGACAGGCAGAAGATCCAGAACAAAGGACTCACACACAAACTTCCCTCCACCCAGATTTGAAAAAGTCTTGTTTCCTGATTGGTCCTCTGGTCAGGTGTTTCAGGTTACTCTTTTCCAGGTGTAAGAGACATTAACCCTTAGCTATCTGTTTATGACGCCCCCCAAATTGCAGACAGTGGGGAAGCTCACTGGTGGTGATTTCCTCCTAGAACTTTAAAATAAACAGATTAATACAACACATGCACCTTTACATATACCACTAAGTATATAACTAACAGACTTCTACATTTTAAGAACACTTTTTAACTACTGGATTCTGGGAAACTCTCACGGGAGAGTGCATCAGCTACTTTGTTAGAAGCTCCTGAGATGTGCTGAATTTCAAAATCAAAATCTTGCAGAGCTAAACTCCAACGAAGAAGTTTCTTGTTATTCCCCTTGGCAGTATGAAGCCATTTTAGTGCAGCATGGTCAGTTTGTAGCTGGAACCGCCGTCCCCAAACATATGGGCGTAGCTTTTCCAGAGCGTACACAATGGCATAGCATTCCTTTTCACTGACTGACCAGTGACTTTCCCTCTCAGACAGTTTCTTGCTGAGAAACACGACAGGATGGAAGTTGTGATCCGTTGCTTCCTGCATGAGAACCACTCCTATACCACGCTCAGATGCATCCGTGGTTACTAGGAATGGCTTGTCAAAGTCCGGGGCCCTGAGCACAGGGCCAGACATGAGAGTTGCCTTAAGTTGGGTAAAGGCCTTTTGACACTCATCAAGTCCACTTAACTGCATTCGTCTGGGTCTTTTTGGTTAGGTCGGTCAGTGGGGCAGCGATTTGGCTGTAGTGGGGTACAAATCGCCTGTATTATCCGGTCAAGCCTAAGAAGGATTGGACCTGTTTCTTTGACCTTGGGACAGGCCACTTTTGGATGGCATCCACCTTGGCCTGTAGGGGGTTTATGGTTCCTCGACCCACCTGGTGCCCCAGGTAAGTCACTCTGTTTTGGCCTATTTGACAATTTTTGGCCTTAACAGTTAGTACGGCCTGCCTGATGCGCTCAAAGACCTTTTCCAGGTGTAGTAGGTGTTCGGGCCAGGAGTCCAAAAAAATGGCCACATCATCGAGGTAGGCAACTGCATATTCTCCCAGTCCTGCTAGTAGACCATCTACCAGCCTCTGGAAGGTGGCGGGTGCATTTCGAAGCCCGAAGGAAGGACATTAAATTCATACACCCCCGCATGGGTGACGAATGCTGACCTCTCCTTGGCAGGTTCATCTAGCGGTACTTGCCAGTACCCCTTGGTTAAGTCTATTGTAGAGATGAACTGGGCACGTCCCAACTTCTCCAATAGCTCATCGGTGCGTGGCATTGGATAGTTGTCCGGACGAGTTACCGCATTTAGCTTACGGTAGTCCACGCAAAAGCGTATTTCCCCATCTGGTTTGGGTACCAGAACCACTGGAGATGCCCATGCACTGGTAGATGAGCGGATTATACCCATCTGTAGCATGTTCTGGATCTCCCGTTCTATAGCAGCTTGGGCATGAGGAGACACCCGGTAGAGTGGGGTTCTAATGGGATGAGCATTACCTGTGTCAATGGAGTGGTATGCCTGTTCAGTCCGTCCTGGGGTGGCTGAGAACAATGGGGCGAAGCTAGTGCACAGCTCCTTGATTTGTCGCCGCTGCAGACGTTCCAGGGTGGTTGATAGGTTCACCTCTTCCACGCCACCGTCTCTTTTCCCGTCGTAATAGACACCGTCAGGCCACTCAGCATCATCTCCCTGGACTGTAAACGGACAAACCTGTAAGTCTCTGGAATAGAAAGGCTTGAGAGAATTAACATGGTACACTCTGGGATTTAGTGAGGAATTGGGAAATGCTATGAGGTAGTTCACAGTTCCCAGGCGCTCTTGGACCGTGAATGACCCTTCCCATGATGCTTCCATCTTATGGGCCTGTTGCGCCTTCAAGACCATAACCTGGTCTCCTACCTTGAAGGAACGTTCTCTGGTATGTTTGTCATACCAGGCCTTTTGCTCTTCCTGAGCATCCTTGAGGTTCTCTTTAGCAAGGGCTAAAGAGTGTCGGAGGGTGCTTTGTAGGTTGCATACAAAGTCCAGAATGTTAGTTCCTGGAGAAGGCGTAAACCCCTCCCATTGCTGCTTCACCAACTGTAATGGCCCCTTAACCTCGTGACCATACACAAGTTCAAACGGTGAAAACCCTAAACTGGGATGTGGCACAGCCCTGTAGGCAAACAGCAACTGCTGCAACACTAGGTCCCAATTATTGGAGTATTCGTTGATGAATTTACGTATCATGGCCCCCAAAGTTCCATTAAACCTTTCCACCAGGCCATTGGTTTGATGGTGGTACGGGGTGGCAACCAAGTGGTTCACCCCATGCGTTTCCCACAGTCTTTGCATGGTCCCTGCCAGGAAATTAGATCCTGAATCAGTAAGGATGTTGGAGGGCCAACCTACCCTGGCAAAAATGTCTGTTAGGGCCAGGCACACAGTGTTAGCCCTGGTGTTGCCTAGAGCTACTGCTTCCGGCCATTGGGTAGCAAAGTCCACGAAAGTCAGTACGTACTGCTTTCCTCTGGGTGTCTTTTTTGGGAAAGGACCCAGAATATCCACAGCTACTCACTGAAATGGGACCTCAATTATGGGGAGTGGCTGGAGAGGGGCCTTGACCTGGTCTTGGGGTTTTCCCATTCTTTGGCATACCTCACAAGACCGGACATACTTGGCAACGTCCTTGCCCATCCCCTCCCAGTGGAAGGACTTCCCCAACCGGTCCTTGGTTCTGTTCACCCCAGCATGGCCACTGGGATGATCATGGGCTAAGCTTAAGAGCTTCCCCCGGTACTTAGTTGGAACCACCAACTGCTTTTGCGGCTGCCATTCTTCCCGGTGTCCACCAGAAAGAATCTCCTTGTATAAAAGTCCTTGGTCTATAATAAACCGGGATCGATTAGAAGAGCTGAGAGGCGGTGGGGTGCTCCGTGCCGCCGCCCAAGCTTTCTGCAGGCTGTCATCTGCTTCCTGCTCAGTCTGGAACTGTTCCCTTGAGGCTGGGGTCACCAGTTCTTCCTCAGACTGTGGACTTGGGCTTGGTCCCTCTGGAAGCGATGTAGGTGATGGGGTTGTTTCCGTTGCTGGTGAACCACTCTCCGCTGGTGCACCTGAGGGTATTTCAGGCTCTGGCTGAGCCTTTTGGGTATGGCTGTCTGTTGTTTCTGCCAGTTCTGGCTCGCTGGCGCCCTCTGGCGTTGAGTTTGAAGATGTGGTTGCAATTGCTGGTGCTGGTTGCTGTTCCAGTTCCGGGCCTGGGACTGGAGGTGCTGTGGCTGTTTCAGTTGTTGGCATGGAATCCGGGTCTGCTACCTCTGTCTGGGTCTCTGGTAACACAGACGGGGCGTCTGTGGACGGCTCAGGAACAGGAATGGGTTTGGAAGCTTGCCTGGTTTGGCTGCGTGTAACCATTCCCACTCTCTTGGCCCGCTTCACCTGGTTGGCCAAGTCTTCCCCCAGTAGCATGGGGATAGGATAATTGTCATAGACTGCAAAAGTCCACATTCCAGACCAGCCTTTGTACTGGACAGGCAGTTCAGCTGTAGGCAAGTCTACAGCTTGGGACATGAAGGGGTAAATTGTCACTTGGGCCTTTGGGTTGATGAATCTGGGGTCTACGAAGGATTGGTGGATAGCTGACACTTGTGCCCCCGTGTCTCTCCACGCAGTAACCTTCTTTCCGCCCACTCTCAAATTTTCCCTTCGCTCCAAGGGTATTTGAGAGGCATCTGGGCCTGGGGATCTTTTGGGTGATGGTGGTGTAATGAACTGCACTCGGATGGCGTTCTTTGGACAGTTGGTCTTGATATGTCCCAGTTCATTACACTTAAAGCATCTTCCATCTGATGGGTCACTGGGTCGAGGTGAGTTACTGGAGACTGGTGAGGTGGAAGAATAGTGTGTCTGTGACTTTACTTGGGTTGTAGGTGGGATTTTTGGCTGCCCTCGGTTGTAGGGTTTATTGTCGGTGTGCCCTCTGGGGTATTCGTTCCCCTTGACAGTAGCTTTCTTGCTTTCTGCCACTTCCATCCATCTGGCTCCAATCTCCCCCACCTCAGTGAGATTTTGGGGTTTTCCATCATGTATGTACCGTGTTATGTCCTCAGGAACACCATCCAAGAACTGCTCCATTTGTATGAGGAGGTGCAGTTCTTCCAAGGATTTAACATTGTGTCCTGATATCCAGGCCTCATAATTTTTCCCAAAGTAGTAGGCGTGTTTGGGAAATGACACATCTGGTTTCCACTTTTGGGTTCTGAAACGCCGACGGTCATGATCCTGGGTTATCCCCATTCTGTATCTGGCCTTGGTTTGAAAAAGTTTATAGTCGTTCATTTGCTCCTTAGGCCTTTCAGCTGCCACCTCTGCTAAAGGTCCACTGAGCTGTGGCCTCAATTCTACCATGTACTGGCCTTCAGGGATGCTGTACCCAAGACAGGCTCTTTCAAAATTTTCTAAGAAGGCCTCGGTGTCATCACCTGCCCTGTAGGTGCGAAATTTCCAGTGCTGTGGAAGAAGTACTGGCGAAGGGTTGTTAGGATTGGCTGGAGTCTGTTGCTTAGCCTTTTCTAATTCCATGGCCTGTCGGTGGGCTTCCCTCTGTTTTTCCAACTCTCGTTGGTGGGCTGCATTGTTGGCTTCTTCTTGTTTTTGTAGCCTTTCCATCTCTTGTTTGTGACTTGCCTCTTTTTCTTCTTGTTTCCTTCTGTGAGCCACCTCTTCTTCTTCTAGTTTCCTTTTGTGGGCTGCCTCTTTGGCTGCTTGTTCTCTTTTGTACGCTGCCAGTTTGATGTTTTCTTCCTTTTCTTTCAGCTCCACCTCTTTTTGTCTTTTTTCCAGTTGTCGCCTGTGTTCAGCTTCTTTGATTTGTTCTTCTGCCTCCCTTTTTTCCTTGGAAGTCACGGTTCCTGTTTTCTTGTGTTGGGGTGCCCTCTGGTGTTTATCTTCTGAACTGCAGGTTCTCTGTTGCCTCCTGGGGTCTGCCTAGCAACAGTGCCTTTTTTCCCTTTCTTCCTCTAGCTAATCTTTTAAATGTAAAGTAAACCAGAAAAACCACTTTATTTGCATGTATATTGTGCTGGTAATTGCCTCCTAATGGGAGTGCTATTGTCTGACAAAAGACCTGTTTGTCACAGCTTAATGGTTCCTTGCTTAATATGCAAGCCAGAAACTGCAAGAGAGAGCAGAGGAAAAAAAAATTCTCTCTGGTTCCTTTTAAAATCAAACCCTTTCTGCTAAAAAGCCCCTAGCAGAGAAAAGAAAAATATAATATTACTACTGGCTTCTGGATTCTATCTTTCCCACAAACGCTGCCACTCATGTCATAACCTAATTCCCAGATTTGGACCTTAGCGTCCAAAATATGGGGGTTAGCATGAAAACCTTCAAGCTTAGTTACCAGCTTGGACCTGGTAAAGCTGCCACCACCCAAAAAATTAGAGTGTTTGGGGGCACTCTGGTCCCCCCAAAAACCTTCCCTGGGGACCCCAAGACCCAAATCCCTTGAGTCTCACAACAAAGGGAAATAAACCTTTTCCCTTCCCCCCTCCAGGTGTTCCTGGAGAGATACACAGAAGCAAGCTCCGTGAATCTAAACAGAGGGATTCCACCCTCTCTATTTCCAGTCCTGGAAACAGAAGTACTTCCCTCTTCACCCAGAGGATATGCAAAGTCAGGCTAGTAAATCTAACACACACAGATTTCCCCCTGACTTCTTCCCACCACCAATTCCCTGGTGAGCACAAACTCAATTCCCTGGAGTCCCCCACTAAAGAAAAACTCCAACAGCTCTTAAAAGAAAGCTTTATGTAAAAAGAAAGAAAAAACACATAAAAATGGTCTCTCTGTATTAAGGTGACAAATACAGGGTCAATTGCTTAAAAGGAATATGAATAAACCGCCTTATTCAAAAAGAATACAATTCAAAACACTCCAGCAACTACACACATGTAAATACAAAAAAAACCATATAAATCACTATCTGATCTTTTGTACTTACAACTGGGAAACAGAAGATTAGAAAACAAGAGACAGAAATCCTCTCAGAGCCGAGAGAGAGACAGGCAGAAGACCCAGAACAAAGGACTCACACACAAACTTCCCTCCACCCAGATTTGAAAAAGTCTTGTTTCCTGATTGGTCCTCTGGTCAGGTGTTTCAGGTTACTCTTTTCCAGGTGTAAGCGACATTAACCCTTAGCCATCTGTTTATGACAGGCCCCAAATATGGCAATCAGTTACACCCTGAGCATGTGAGCAAGATTCATCAGCCAGCACCCAGGAAAGAATTCTCTGTAGTAACTCAGATCCCACCCTATCTAACATCTCATCACAGACAATTGGGCATATTGACCAAAAATTAGGCTATTCCATCATATCATCCCCTCCATAAACTTATCAAGCTTAGTCTTGAAGCCAGATATGTCTTTTGCCCCCACTACTTCCCTTGGAAGGCTGTTCCAGAACTTCACTACTCTAATGGTTAGAAACCTTCATCTAATTTCAAGTCTAAACTTCCTAGGATCCTGTTTATATCCATTTGTTCTTGTGTCCACATTGGTACTAAGCTTAAATAATTCCTCTCCCTCCCTGATATTTATCCCTCTGATATATTTATAAAGAGCCATCATATCTCCCCTCAGCCTTCTATTGGTTAGGCTAAACAAGCTAAGCTCTTTGAGTCTCCTTTCATAAGACAGGTTTTCCATTCCTCGGATCGTCTAGTAGCCCTTCTCTGTACCTGTTCCAGTTTGAATTCATCCTTCTTAAACATGGGAGACCAGAACTGCACACAGTATTCTAGATGAGGTCTCACCAGTGCCTTGTGTAACGGTACGAACACCTCCTTATCTTACTGGAGATACCTCGCCTGATGCATCCTAAAACTGCATTAGCTTTTTTAATGGCCATATCACATTGGTGGCTCAGAGTCATCCTGTGATCAACTAATACTCTGAGGTCCTTCTCCTCCTCTGTTACTTCCAA
This sequence comes from Gopherus evgoodei, assembly GCF_007399415.2. Classification (NCBI taxonomy): domain Eukaryota; kingdom Metazoa; phylum Chordata; order Testudines; family Testudinidae; genus Gopherus; species Gopherus evgoodei. The sequence continues at coordinate 142,279,948 of NC_044326.1, forward strand.
TTGATGTGTCCTCAATTTATAACCAAGATTCTTGTTATTAATCCCTAAATGCATGACCTTGAACTTTTCACTGTTAAATTTCATCCTATTACTATTACTCCAGTTTACAAGGTCATCCAGATCTTCCTTTATGATATCCCGGTCCTTCTCTGTGTTAGCAATACCTCCCGGCTTTGTGTCATCCGCAAACTTTATTAGCACATTCCTACTTTTTGTGCCAAGGTCAGTAATAAAAAGATTAAATAAGATTGGTCCCAAAACCGATCCCTGAGGAACTCCACTAGTAACCTCCTTCCAGCCTGACAGTTCACCTTTCAGTATGACCTGTTGTAGTCTCCCTTTAACCAGTTCCTTATCCACCTTTCAATTTTCATATTGATCCCCATCTTTTCCAATTTAACTAATAATTCCCCATGTGGAACTGTATCAAATGCCTTAATGAAATCAAGATAAATTAGATCCACTGAGTTTCCTTTGTCTAAAAAATCTGTTACCTTCTCAAAGAAGGAGATCAGGTTGGTTTGGCCCGATCTACCTTTTGTAAAACCATAGAATCATAGAATATCAGGGTTGGAAGGGACCTCAGGAGATCCAACCCCCTGCTCAAAGCATGACCAATTCCCAACTAAATCATCCCTGCCAGGCCTTTGCCAAGCCTGACCTTAAGAACCTCTAAGGAAGGAGATTCCACCACCTCCCTAGGGAACCCATTCCAGTGCTTCACCACCCTGCTAGTAAAAAAGTTTTTCCTTATATCCAACCTAAACCTACCCCACTGCAACCTGAAACATTACTCCTTGTTCTGTCATCTGCTACCACTGAGAACAGTCTAGATCTATCCTCTTTGGAACTCTCTTTCAGGTAGTTGAAAGCAGATATCAAATCCCCCCTCATTCTTCTCTTCTGCAGACTAAACAAACCCACTTCCCTCAACCTCTCCTCATAAGTCATGTGCTCCAGCCCCATAATCATTTTTCTTGACCTCTGCTGGAATCTTTCCAATTTTTCCACATCCTTCTTGTAGTGTGGGCCCAAAGCTGGACACAATACTCCAGATGAGGCCTCACCAATGTCAGACAGAGAGGAATGATCATGTCCCTCGATCTGCTGGCAATGCCCCTACTTATACAGCCCAAAATGTTGTTAGCCTTCTTGGCAACAAGGGCACACTGTTCATATCCAGCTTCTTGTCCACTGTAACCCTAGGTCCTTTTCTGCAGAACTGCTTCCTAGCCATTCAGTCCCTTGTCTGTAACAGTGAATGGGATTCTTCCATCCTAAGTGCAGGACTCTGCACTTGTCCTTGTTCAACCTCATCAGGTTTCTTTTGGCTGAATGCTCTAATTTGTCTAGGTCCCTCTGTATCCTATTCGTACTCTCCAGCATATCTACCACTCCTCCAAGTTTAGTGTCATCTGCAAACTTGCTGAGAGTGCAGTCCACGCCATCCTCCAGATGATTAATGAAGATATTGAACAAAACCGGCTGCCAACTAGACAGGGAGCCATTGATCACTACCCATTGAGCCCGACGATCTAGCCAGCTTTTTATCCACCTTATAGTCCAATCATCCAGCCCATACTTCTTTAACTTGTTGGCAAGAATACTGTCGGAGACCGTATCAAAAGCTTTGCTAAAGTCAAGGAATAACACATCCACTGCTTTCCCCTCATCCACAGAGCCAGTTATCTCTTCATAGAAGGCAATTAGGCTAGTCAGGCATGACTTGCCCTTGGTGAATCCATGCTGACTGTTCCTGATCACTTTCCTCTCCTCTAAGTGCTTTTGAATTGATTCCTTGAGGACCCGCTCTATGATTTTTCCAGGGACTGAGGTGAGGCTGGCTGGCCTGTAGTTCCCCAGATCCTCCTCCTTCCCTTTTTTAAAGATGGACACTACATCAGCCTTTTTCCAGTCATCCAGGACCTCCCCGATCGCCAGGAGTTTTCAAAGATAATGGCCAATGGCTCTGCAGTCACATCCACCTACTCCTTTAGCACCCTCAGATGCAGTGTATCCGGCCCCATGGACTTGTGCTCATCCAGTTTTTCTAAATAGTCCTGAACCACTTCTTTCTCCACAGAGGGCTGGTCACCTTCTCCCCATGCTGTGCTGCCCAGTGCAGCAGCCTGGGAGCTGATCTTGTTTGTGAAGACGGAGGCAAAAAAAGCATTGAGTACATTCGCTTTTTTCACATCCTCCATCACTAGGTTGCCTTCCTCATTCAGTAAGGGGCCCACACTTTCCTTGGCTTTCTTTTTGTTGCTAACATACCTGTAGAAACCCTTCTTGTTACTCTTAACATCTCTTGCCAGCTGCAACTCCAAGTGTGACTTGGCCTTCCTGATTTCACTCCTGCATGCCTGAGCAATATTTTTATAATAATTTAATTGGAGATACCCTATCTCCTAGAACCGGAAGGGACTCTGAAAGCTCATTGAGCCCAGCCCCCTGCCTTCACTAGCAGGACCAGGTACTGAGTTTGCTCCAGATTCCTACGTGGCCCTTTCAAAAATTGAGCTCACAACCCTGGGTTCAGCAGGCTAATGCTCAAACCACTGAGCTATTCCTCCCCCCTTGGTTACTTGTCCAATCTTCCACTTCTTGTAAGTCTCTGTTTTGCATTTAAGCTCAGCAAGGATTTCACTGTTAAGCCAACCTGGTAGCCTGCCATATTTACTATTCTTTCTACACACTGGGATTTTCTTTCCTGTAACCTCAATAAAATACAGCCAGCTCTCCTGGACTCCTTTCCCCCTCATGTTGTTCTCCCAGGGGATCCTGCCCATCAGTTCCCTGAGGGAGTCAGTCTGCTTTTCTGAAGTCCAGGGTCCGTATTCTGCTGCTCTCCTTTCTTCCTTGTGTCAGGATCCTGAACTCGACCATCTCATGGTCACTGCCTCCTGGGTTCCCATCCACTTTGCTTCCCCCTACTAATTCTTCCATTTGTGAGCAGCAGGCCTAGAAGAGCTCTGCCCCTAGCTGGTTCCTCCAGCACTTGTACCAGGAAATTGTCCCCTACACTTTCAAAAAAACTTCCTGGATTGTCTGTGCACCGCTGTATTGCTCTCCCAGCAGGTATCAGGGTGATTAAAGTCTCCCATGAGAACCAGGGCCTGCAATCTAGTAACTTCTGCTAGTTGCCAGAAGAAAGCCTCATCCACCTCATCCCCCTGGTCTGGTGGTCTATAGCAGACTCCCACCACGACATTACCCTTGTTGCTCACACTTCTAAACTTAATCCAGAGACTCTCAGGTTTTTCTGCAGTTTCATACTGGAGCTCTGAGCAGTCATCCTGCTCTCTTACATACAATGCCACTCCCCCACCTTTTCTGCCCTGCCTGTCCTTCCTGAACAGTTTATATCCATCCATGACAGTACTCCAGTCATGTGAGTTATCCCACCAAGTCTCTGTTATTCCAGTCACATCATAGTTCCTTGACTGTGCCAGGACTTCCATTTCTCCCTGCTTGTTTCCCAAGCTTCTTGCATTTGTGTTTAGGCACTTCAGATAACTCACTGATTGTCCCGTTTTTCAAGTCTGAGACAGGAGTCCTCCCCTCTTGCACTGTCCTGCTTGTGTTTCCTCCCAGTATCCCATTTTCCCACTTACCTCAGGGCTTTGGTGTCCTTCCCCCAGTGAACCTAGTTTAAAGCTCTCCTCACAAAGTTAGCCAGCCTGCTTGCGAAGATGCTTTTCTCTCTTCATTAGATGGAGCCCATCTCTGCCTAGCACTCCTCCTTCTTGGAACACCATCCCATGATCGAAGAATCCAAAGCCTTCTCTCCGACACCACCTGCGTAGCCATTCATTGACTTCCACAATTCGACGATCTCTACCCAGGCCTTTTCCCTGCACAGAGAGGATGGACGAGAACATCACTTGTGATCCGCTCAAGGTCACTCTTGGCAGTATCATTGGTGCTCACATGGAGAAGCAGGAAGGGGTAGTGAATCCGAGGGTTTGATGAGTCTCAGCAGTCTCTCCATCACCTCATGAATCCTAGCTCCTCACAAGCAGCAGGACCTCTCGGTTTTCTCAGTTGGGGCAGCAGATAGATGACTCAGTCCCCCTGAGGAGGGAGTCCCCGACCACCACCACTCTCTTCTTCTCTTGGGAGCAGTGGTCAAGGAACCCCCATCCCTAGGACAGTGCGTCTGATGCCTTCCAATCGGTGGAGTCTCCTTCTGCTCCCTTCCCTCAGATGTATCATCTAGTTCACTCTCCGCATAGTACCTGTGGAGAACATGAAAAAGGTTGCTCATCTGTATCTCCATTGTTAGTACATGGACTCTCTTCTTTCTTCTTCTGGAGGTCACATGCTGCCAATTTCTTCACCATCCCTCTCTCTCCTCTGCACAGCCTGCTCCGATTCTTCAGAACGTTGTGCCCTTAGAAGCATATTCTGACATCTGTCCAGGAAATCTTCATTTTCTCGTATGCAACGCAGGGTTGATACTTGTTGCTCCGGACCTCGAACCTTCCCTTCCAATATGGAGACCAGCTTGCACTTTGCACAGACAAAGTAGCTTCTGTCCTGTGGAAGAAAGACAAACATGGCACAACCTGTGCAGGTTACAACAGCTGAACGCTCACCTTCCATAATTTCTTCCTTCTAAGAGCTCCTCAGCTGTGCAGCAACTCACAGAAGTCTGTGAGATGAAAGCCTCAGTGGGCTATCCCCAGGTGAACACCCGGCAAACTCCCTCTGTTAGCCTCTGCTGTTCGCCACTCAGCTGGTTTGTGCTGACTGCCTTTTTATAGCAGTCAGGCCTACTCAAGGCCCACCTGGAACAAAGCACCTCCCAGTTCACGTTTTCAAGCAAAGAATCAACATGTTGTATTTTGTCCCAATTACCATTAACCTCAATGTCCTTAACCACTTTCTCCTTCAAAAAATTTCCAAGACCTTGCATACTACAGATGTCAAACTAACAGGCCTATAGTTACTCAGATCACCTTTTTTCCCTTTCTTAAAAATAGGAACTATGTTAGTAATTCTCAGTCATACGGTACAAACCCTGAGTTTACTGATTCATTAAAAATTCTTGCTAATGGTCTTGCAATTTCATGTGCAGTTCCTTTAATATTCTTGGATGAAGATTATCTGGGCCCTCTGATTTCTTCCCATTAAGCTGTTTGAGTTTGGCTTCTTCCTCGAATGTGGTAATATCTACCTCCATATCCTCATTCCCATTTGTCATCCTACCATTATCCCTAAGCTCCTCATAGCCTCATAAAGACTGAGGCAACGTATTTGTTTAGATATTGGGCCATGCCTAGATTATCCTTAACCTCCACTCCCATCCTCAGTGTTTAGCAGTCCCATTTCTTCTTTCTTTGTTTTCTTCTTATTTATATGACTATAGAACCTTTTGCTATTGGTTTTGATTCCCTTTGCAAGGTTCAACTCTACATGGTTTTTGGCCTTTCTCACTTTATCCCTACATGTTCTGACCTCAATAAGGTAACTTTCCTTGCTAATCCCTCCTATCTTCCACTCTTTGTAGGCTTTTTGCTTTTTCTTAATCACCTCTCTGAGATGCTTGCTCATCCAACTTGGTCTACAACTCCTACCTATGATTTTTTTCCCCTTTCTTGGGATGCAGGCTTCTGATAGTTTCTGCAACTTTGACTTGAAGTAATTCCAGGCCTCCTCCGCATTTAGATCCACAAGTTCTTCAGTTCAGTCCTGAAGCCTTACCTGTGCTAACACTCCCATTGCCACTGGCACTGAGGAACCAGGGGAGCACCAGTAGGGAAGGGGGAAGTGCCTCTCAAATTGAAGAGAAGGCTTAGGAGAGCTGCTGTGCTAGGCGAAACAGTAAAACACCCACTCCGTACCAGCCCACAGTTTTGCAGAAACATATTTTGCTGGCCTTGTTTTCTGTTAGGCCTGTCTGGCAGAGCGGGGCCTAGGTTTAGTCATAATCTTTTCAATGACACCTTACATGACTCATCTTGTACAAAATGCAGCATAATTATGTCATAATCATACCATAATAACATTACTGTGAAGAATATGAGTTGCAGTGTCACACAAGGATAATTTGATTTTTAGTTTCTTATCTGAAATTTGCATATCTGCTTTGGCATATACCAGGGCTCAGCAACCTCTGGCATGCGACTCGCCAGGGTAAGCACCTTGGCAGGCCAGGCCAGTTTGTTTACCTGCCACGTCAGTAGGTTCGGTAGATTGCAGCTCCTACTGGCCACGGTTTGCCATCCCAGGCCAATGGGGGCAACAGGAAGCTGCGGCCAGCACATCCCTTGCCCGTGCAGCTTCCTGCCGCACCCATTGGCCTGGGACAGCGAACCGCAGCCAGTGGGAGCCACGATCCTCCAAACCTGTCGACGCAGCAGGTAAACGCACTGGCCCGGCCCACCGGGGCATGCCAGAGGTTGTCGATGCCTGGCATATACCATATACGAATAGCTGAGTTTCCTGAGAGCAGGTGTATGCATGGATGGGTTTCAGGGCCACATTCCCCTGTCTGCTCTGGCTGCTTTGCAGAGCTCCTGTGATGCAAAGTAGCTGAAATCCTGGCTTTTTTAGTGGGCTGAGCCAAGTTCAAGGCTGCTTTGCCTCACCAGAGTGGCACAAAGCAGCTGGAATGAGATGGTGAATCTGGCCCTTTTATTGGAACCAACGTTTTTAAACACAGTTCCTAGGCCAGGCTAGACAAGGCCTAATTCCCTAGCTGCAACACCCCTCTTGAACCATGTTAAGGAATTCCAGCTAGTAAGCAGGTCCCACTCATGCGAATGAAAGACAGCACAGGGACACAAATGTCCCCACTGGCTTCAACAGACCAAGCCAAATGCCTAAAGTTAAGCATGTAACTAAAATACTTACAAGATCAAGCTTAGAAGGCTGATGCATACACCTGCTCTCAGGACACTCCCCTCTTGGTATATGGTATACGCCAAAGCAGACATGAACATTTCAGATAAGATACTAAAAATCATATAAATCCCTGTATGACTCTGCACGTCATATTCTTCACAGTAATGTTATTATGGTATGATTATGACATAATTATGATGCATTTTGTACAAGATGTGTCATTTAAGATGTCATTGAAAAGATTATTGTTTTCTGAATAAGATTATCCTATTTGTATCTATGTATCTTTTGTGTATCAGAAGTTATGAATATTGACTATGTTTCTGTATTTCAAATGTAGTTAAACCTGGGTAATGCCCACTAGACAAGATGCTTTCAGTCTAGATAGTGGGTGGGGAAGGGTCTATTGGGGTAATGGGCCATTAAGGAAAAACAATAGACCTCAGGAGAAGCTCATCTCCCACCTGGTGAGCCTTCCTGAGAATGCTACAGACAGCCTGTGAGTGATGGCTGCTATGACTCCACAAGGATGAGACCAGGCCACATGACACTAGTTCCATTGGGATGGTCAGTATTTTTCCACAGACTGGTCTTGGAACCAAGCTTTGGAACAAAGTGTTCCCGACATATGCAAAAGCTACATAAGGCAGAGAGTGACATCATCTGGGGTTCTTTGCTCCACACACAAGAAGACTCCTGGAAACACCTGAGGAACAAAGACTGAACAAGGGGAAGTGCTGGACCCAGGCTAAAGGGATTTGTAGCCTGTGAATGAAAAACCTGGGGATTCCAAGCTGTAAGCAAGTGCAGCTTGCCCCTTAAGAATCTGCAACCTGCTTGTATCATCTTAGGGTGAGAATCTGCTATTCATATCCAATCTATATAGTATATTAAGCTTAGTTTGCATTTTTTGTTTATTTACTAGGTAATTTGCTTTGATCTGCTTGCTATCACTTACCACTTAAAATCTAGTTAATATACTTTTTATGTTTTAATCTAAACCAGTGAGCTTTGACTGGAATGCTTGGGGAAAATCTCTGCATGGTTCCCACAAATGTGCGCTGGTTTCTTCACATTGAGGGAGAGGTGGACTGGGTGTTAAACCCATAGACTGGCCAGATTTGACCAGGACAAGACAGTACTGCTCTGGGGTCTCAGGCTGGGAAGCTGGTGGTAGAGAGCCTGCGTGTAAGTGCAGCTGGGTGTGTCCCTACCTGTGTGAGAGTTGGTGGAAGTGCAGCTTGGAGGGTTTTGCAGCTTGTCCCAGCAGCACAGTGTGAGAGGGAGCCCAGGCTGGTGGGTCAGGGGGCTCAGTGGTACCCCAGTTCCAGGTGGCACCAGGGCCGGCTCTAGCAATTTCGCCGCGGGAGGTCCACCGGAGCAGTCTGCCACCCTCCCGGCAATTGGCAGAGTGCCCCCTGTGGCGTGATGCCCCAAGCACGCGCTTGGCAAGCTGTGGCCTGGAGCCGGCCCTGGGTGGCACCCTACGGGGAACCTCTCCCAACCTGGTCAGTCTAATGCCCCTTATTCCTTATCTTCTGCATGTGCCCCTTTCCCCAGCTTGCCACTCAGCAGAGATTAGTGCTATTGACTGGAGGCAGGAAGCTCTGTGGCTGGAGTAGGCTATGAAAGCTGAAGTGATGCAGAATGCATGCATGTAGCACACTGGGCTGAATGGAGTGCTTGGAAATTTGCATAAACTCTGTCACCTTCATTATAGCCCTCACTAAAACTTTCAATGAGTTATTGTACACATTAAATTGTCATTTAATTGTGCCCAAGCACTATCACAAAAGCAAATGAAGCAAATCGAGCAGCACAAAAATGAAAAAATCCCAGACTAGCTACATGTTAAGCACAAGCTCGGAGCGATTACTGTCACTCCCCCGAAAGGAAGGGAACTGCTGCCGTCACACTTAGCAAATGGTTTATGGGCACCTCACTGAACCATCTGCCTTTCTGCAGCACCCAGAGACTTGCTCTTGGCCACATGGTGGCAACTTTATTGCCACTTCCACTCAATAGGGTCAGGCCTGAGCCAAAAGGTCACTAGTACAAGCAAAATCGGCATCACTCACTTGCACTGTTCTACTCTTGGTGTTCCAGGGAGCGTCCTCTTGTGCCTCCATTCCAAAGAGGACATGCCAGCTGTTGCTGTGCCATGAGTGCACATTGCCATCCGTAAAATCTCCATGAGGGGCTTCCTTGTACCTCAAGTACCTCACTATGGACAGCCAAGTAGGAGCATGCTCACCTTCAGGGCCCTAAAGGTTAGTGCTGTGCATCCTCATGTAGACTGACTCTGCCCCATCCCACATGCAGTTCCCTCTCAGCCTTGTCTTCTCTGCTGCCCCACATGCCAGCAGCAGAGCCTTGATTGGTTGGGACGCAGGCTGGAAATCTCACCCCTCACTCCTACTGCCAGCTCTCCGCCCACTAGAGGATGGGGAGGCTGCTCAGGAGGAGACCACATTGAGTGGGCTGGAAGCAGGAGCTGCTGCAAGGATGCAGCAGGCCCAGAGACCAATGTCCAGGTGAGAGGAACAGCCTGGGAGCAGCCCCACCATGAGCTTGCATTGCACACAAGACTCTTTCACAGCCCAAGAGGGAGTTGCCCTACCCAGGGGCTAATGGCCTGAGGCAGGAGGGGGCACTTTGGTGATGGCACTAGAGCTCCTTTGTTAAAGATTTACAATTGTATTAACTCGCTGTTCTAGTCTGTTCCATGTAGATTTTTATATCATGCACATCACCCTAGTCTCTGAAGACCTTCCTGAAGTGCATTAAGCAGTGTGACTAAAATTTGTCACCTGCTGTTTGTTCTCCTGCCTTTCCCCAGAGGCAGAAGTGTGCCTGTAGTTGAGTGTCTTGTTTTGGTAGGGTGTCCTTTTTTGTCAGTGAAATAAACATGCCTGTCACTCTGAGTTCATGCTGGAGAAGGCAAGGTCAAGGAACTGTGCCTTGCACTTGGAGCAGAAAGCAGTGAGGTCAGCAGCGGTCCTTAGTTCCTGGAGGAGTCATTACACAGTCTGGAGCCTGGCCTCTGAGAAGGAGCTTTCTCCCGTGCAGACAAGCTCTACTCTTATTGTCGAGGGTTACAAAAAAAAGCCAGCAGAAGTGAATCTGTGTAGCATGATAGAACATTTCCAGGAGATAAAGAGCCAGATTCTCCAAAGAGCTTAACATCCAACAGCTCCCATTGAGAACAAGGGAGAATCCCCACTGCTACTGAGAACAATGGGAGCTGCCAGGTGCTTTGAAAATCATTCACCCCAATCGTTTCATAGATGTTAAAGCCAGAAGAGATCACTATAATTAGGACCCTACCAATTTCACGGCCATGAAAATGCATCACTGACCATGAAATAAGCGAAAAAATTAAAATGCATCCTTTCCCATGAAATCCAATGTCCTCTTGTTCCTAGGAGCTCCCCAGCTCCTGGACGGGGCTCCTAGCTCTGGATGGGCTGGGGAGGGACAGGACTTGTCCATCCCCTGCACAGCTGCTTGGGGAGGTGGGAACCAGATCCACCTCCAGGTGCCTCACACTGCTTAGGATGCCCTGGGACTGGGCAGCAGATCCAGAGGTTCCAGCAGCTGGAGGAGACTTGTGGAGGTGGGTCCAAACTTCCCTCTGCTGCTGGGAGCGCCCCAGCAAAGGGGGCTCCTGGTTCCAAATGGGCTGTGGCGCTTGTCCACCCCCTGCACAGCTCCTCGGGCAGGAAGGGGGGGAGATCAGACCCACCTCCACCTCTGGGAATATCCTGCATCTGCAGGAAGCTCAGTGGTTGCTGCCTTCAGAGTCCGGCTCTGAACTTTCAGAGAACCTTCAACAAGTTCCCTCACCAAAGGCTCTTAAGCAAGTAAGCAGATAGTGATGGGAAAAGAGGGAAGGTCCTCTCATTGATCAGTAACTGATTGAAATCCAGGAAGCAAAGTGTAGGAATAAACGGTCAGTTTTCACTATGGAGAGAGTTGAAGAGCAGGGTCCCTCAAAGAACTTTGCTGGTGCCATTCAACATATTGATTAATGAGCTGGGAAAAGAGGTGAACAGTGAAGTGGCAAAATCTGCAGATGAGACAAAGACATTCAGGATAGTTAAGTCCAAAAGAGACTGCTAGAAGTTAGAAGAATCTCACAAAACTGGGTGACTGGCAAGAAAATGGCAGCTGAAATTCAACACTGATAAGTGCAAAGTGATGCGCACTGGAAAACATAATCCGAACTCTACATATAAAATGATGGATTCTAAATTAGCTGCTACCACCCAAAAAAGAAATCTTGGAGTTATCATGGATAGTTGTCCGAACATGCCCACTCAATGAGCAGCAGTGGTCAATAAAGGTAACAGTGTTAGGAACTATTAGAAAAGGGATAGAAAATAAGACAGAAAATATCATAATATTATTATATAAATCCATGGTGCACCCACACCTTGAATACTGCAAGCCGTTCTAGTCACCCCATCTGAAACAGGATATATTGGAACTGGAATGATACAGAGAAGAGCAATAAAGACAATCCAGGGTATGGAACAGCTTCCACATGAGAAAAGACTAAAAAAAGTAGGGCTATTCAGCTTTGTAAAGAGATGATTAAGAGGAGTATAATAGCGGTGTATAAAATCGAATGGTGTGGCAAGAGTGCATAGAATAGTGTTATTTACCCTTCCACATAACACAAAAAACAGGGGTCACCAGATGAACTGAATAGGCAACAGGTTTAAAACAAACAAGAGGAAGTATTTCTTCACGCAATGCACAACGAAACTATGGAACTCATTGCCATGGGATGTTGTAATGGCCAAAAGTATAACCTCGTACTTGTGGCGACCCTGAACCTCTGACTGCCAGAAGCCAGGAGTGGAAGACGGGTGGATCACGCCATAATTGCCCTATTCTGGACACTCCCCCTGGTGCTCTGATATGGGCCAGTCAGTGACAGGATACTGGACAAGGCGGGCCATGATCTGACCCAGTATGACTGATCTTATTTTCTTATTTATTAGCACCCATGGCATCAGAACAGCTAACATCTCCAAGGAACAGAAAAAGAGGCTGGGACGAGGGTGCAACACCAGCCTGCAGAGGCTAAGGAAATACATTATTTAGACAGAATTAAACAAAGGAACAAATTAAATGCTGCAAATTACTCATGGACTAAAAGAGGCTGATTATTCATCTGTAGTTAAAATATACAACTGGAATAGCAGCTGCTGGTGTAGTAATCAGTGAACACTACGACTATAAAAATTTAATTCAGTTTGTGCAGCCAATTAAAGGAAAACAGCCAAATAACCATCCAAAGCTGCTGACTTGTAATATAAGGTCACGGGGCAAAAGTTAACAAGCTCCATGAAATTATGGATGACGAAGTGGGATCAGACTGGCTCCAACCATACATTACCAACATTGGCCATGATAGCCATACTGCCATTAATCATCAGGTCTGATAAGAAGTGAATCACATGCCTAGTCTCAGCAGAAACATTTTCTTTTCACTGACTGTATGACGCGTTGCCTGTGATAATAGGAGGCACTGGACTTGATGACCCTCAGGAGGTTCCTTCCAGTCCCATGTTCATAGGAGATCTTGGAGGTATAATCTCCATGTCTCATATTGTTTCCCCAACACCGTTTTCACCAGGGAGACTGTAACTCCCCAATGTATTAAATGTGGCTTACTGGGAGCCAGCTCATTGGAGCAGAATAGGGAGCCTGGGGCTCAGATTTTGTTCACCCAGTATCTGACACCCTTGCCATTTATTGAAAATCTAAGATGAGGGTCAGATGAACAATGGATTAGACAGAGTAAAGATGCTTCGATAACCAAGTGACTGCTAAAACCCAATGGATAGTAAAACCACACAGTCAAGAGTGGACCTTCTGTTGGAATAACACAATCTTAATGAGACAAGGTAGGCTGGGGGAGGTAATATCTTTTATTGGACCAACTTCTGCTGGTGAGAAAGACAAGCTTTTGAGCCACAGAGCTCTTCCACAGGATTGGGAAAGATGCTCTGAGTATCATAGCTAAATAAAAGGTTGAACAGATTGCTGAGCTTAAGTACTTAGCACATATTTCAAGGGACCATTCAAGGTGAAGTGGCCTGTAACACTCCTGTAGCCATAGGACAAAATGGGGGCTAGCGGGCTGCAGATTTTAATAAGCCATAAATCCAGTGTTTATTAAGACTATGATTTTTAGTGTCTAACAACGTTATGAATTTAAGCTCCCAGGCTCGTCTTTTGAAAGTGTTGTGCAGGTTTCCTTTGAGTTATGAGGACTGATAGGTCAGATACAGAGTGATCGCTTTTGTGAAAAGTGTTCACCCACAGATAGTGTGTTGTGTCTTTTATCATTTTCCTGTGGGAAAGCGCAGTGATTGTCTGGTTTCACCTACATAGTTTTTATTGGGGCATTTAGTGCCCTGGATGAAGTACACTCTTTGTTGTGATAAGCGTGTGTAGGGCCCATGGTTCTTGAAAGATGTGGAGTGAGGGTATTGATCATTCTAGCAGCAGAGATATGGCTGCAGGTTGTGCACCTATTGTTCTGGCAGAGTCTGAGGCTGCTTTGAGCTGATGTGTCCCGGTCTGTGGGGAGCTTACATCTGACGATGAGCTTGGAGAAATTGGAGGCTGATTGAAGGCCAGAAGAGGGGTTGAGGAAAGATTACTTTCAGGATGGGGTCCCCATCGAGTTTGGGCTGTAATTGTTTGATGATGAAACCTCATATGGGTTCAGGTGTGGGTGGTAGATTACAAGTGGTGGGGAAGGGTCAGAGGGGGGTTTACTTCTGTAATTAAGTTTCTCTCGGGGTATTTGTGTGGACCATTCCATGATACGATCTAGGTCTCTGGTGGAGTGTCCTTGTTTCGTGAAGGCAATTTTGAGTGTGTTAATGTGGAGAGCCAGAACATAGACACAAAAGAAGAGTGGGACCAAGAAAATTAATATTGCAGAAAGCTTTACATGTAAGAGATTCATTTCTTTGACATAAATCAGTTAATCTGTGGCCTAACAATGCAGCCTTTCACACTTGGTTTTGTTGGGATTAATTGTGTAAGTGCACAGCAGTGTGAGCAAGGGATGCTGTCATGGTACAATTCCCCACTCTGAACCTTAGCGTCCAAAAGATGGGGTACCAGCATGAATTCCTCTAAGCTCAATTACCAGCTTAGAACCTGTAGCGCTGCCACCAACCAGGAATTCCAGTGTCTGGTATACTCTGGTCCCCACAAAACCTTGCCCGGGGACCCCCAAGACCCAGACCCTCTGGATCTTAACACAAGGAAAGTAAACCCTTTCCCTCACTGTTGCCTTTCCCAGGCTTCCCCTCCCTGGGTTACCCTGGAAGAGAGGAAAATCCACCTTCCCCCTCCTTCCCTCTCCCCCTCCCAGAGTCTTCCTGAGAGAGAAAGTAATCCTGGCACAGAGAGAAATCAGCCTCTCTCTTTCTCTTCCCTCCTTCTCCCCACCAATTCCCTGGTGGATCTAGGCCCAGTCCCCTGGGGTCTCACCAGAATAAAAAAAAATTAGGTTCTTAAACAAGAAAAGCTTTTAATTAAAGAGAGAAAAATAGTAAAAATTATCTTGTAAATTTAAAATGGAATAGGTACAGGGTCTTTCAGCTATAGACACTGGGAATACCTCCCAGCCTAAGTATACAAGTACCAATTAAAATCTTTTCAGCAAAATACCAATTTGAACTCCTTCCAGCCAAATACACATTTGCAAATAAAGAAAACAACCATAAGCCTAACTCGCTTTATCTACCTAGTACTCACTATTCTCAACTTAGAAGAACCTGTATCAGGGAGATTGGAGAGAAACCTGGTTGCACGTCTGGTCCCTCTGAGCCCCCAGAGTGAACAACAACCAAAAACTAACAGCACACACAAAAACTTCCCTCTCTCAAGATTTGAAAGTATCCTGTCCTCTGATTGGTCCTCTGGTCAGGTGACAGCCAGGCTCACTGATCTTGTTAACCCTTTCCAGGCAAAAGAGATATGAAGCACTTCTGTGCTATTAACTTTTCTTATCTGTTTATGACAGTTGAACAACTGGGGCCTTTATTTTTAGTCAGTATTGCCCAAGTGTCTGAGCTGCAGACAGCTTACACTAGTGCCTGGGAAATGGTCACACATCCATGTGGCTCTGAAATGAGATGCTGTCTTGGCCTTTCAGGCTTGGCTTTTCAAATGGACCTAAAGGATTTAGGTGCCCAGTGCTTATTGAATTTCATGATGGGTGCCTAACTCTCTTTGGTTCCTATGGAGATTTGGCTCCTATGGAGCCCTGCCCCTCCTCTGAGCTGTCTGCTCACTGAGACCTGTCTCGACATATGTTTCCCCAAGTCCATTTCAAGCATTTGGCGCACAGAACCGTTATTGACGCCAGGTTTCCCCTAGGTCCAATGATTTGCTCTGAGAAGTAAATTCCTACAGTACAGCCCAAGGAGCCAGGCACCCAGCTGTGGCACCAGGCCCCCATGCAGACGAAAAGCTGCGGCTGACAGCAGCGACCAGGGATCTGTCTGATCAGCAGGGCGTGAAGCCTCGCCTCAGTGAGCAGCGATACAGGTACATCTACCCGGGAGCAGTGGTGAGAAGTGAGTCACTTGAATACTACCGCATGCAGGCTCTTCCTCAGAGCTATGTCTCCTGCAGCCCTCATGAGGCCCACCTCCCACTATCCGGCGTGTCAGGATCCCAACAAGGGTAGTCGGGACCAAGGACCAGAGCAGGGGCAAACCTGAGACTGGGAGTAGCACAGCAGCCTGTAGTCAGGTTCCAGGCAAGGGGCAATACCAAGGGACACATGCCGAGTTAGGTTTGAGGGCCCGAGCCAGGAGGAGAAGCCAAATCAAGCCAAGATCAAAGCCAGGGGTTCACGAGCAGGAATGGTCATGGCAGGAGAGCTGGACTCTCCCTGGAACACCCCTTGGGATATATAAGGCAGGGAGCCAATCATGCACCATGAGGTTGCTGCCTGTCAGACCCTTGGGCGGGACTTCCCATGGTCTGTGTCCATTGCGGGTCATGGGCAATGGAGTGCAAGCTGGTTACAGCGGCTGCTACTGCTGGGTGGCAGCCTGGATATGCCAACTGCCTGGCAGCTCTGCAGGTCAGGGTGCTAGACCCACAGGGCCTTACACTGAGGCTGTGGAGGAGAGAGTCTGTGACAAGAGCCTCCCTAGCAATGGCTGCAGGAACTCAGGCTGGCTAAAAATCCATTTGATGCCCTTCAGGGCAAACAGTTACACATGTTGTGCCTCTGTACAAGACAGGAAGAATATTAGAGGGCCAGGGATGTATTCCCTCCAGTTTCATGGGCTGTTCCCAAGAAGGATTGGCACCAAGCAAATCCAGATAACTCTGAAGCTTGGCAAAAGGAATGTGGAGGATGGCTTAGAAAGGGAAACTGAAAGGAAAAAATACTGATACAGCCATTAAAGCAAAAGTGCCCTGCAGGAGGAGATACCTAACTGAGCGAGCTCAGACAATAATGCTAAAGCTGAGAAGCCAGCTGATAAAGCACTCGTTATTTATGGGATAGTAATAAAAAAATTTACTGAACATAGAGGCTTGAAGTGGAAGGTAAAATAGGAGTGCATTCCATTCCATGGGATTCAAACACACACCGCCATCAGAAGAGCCATTGGAAAAATGGATAGCTGCAACATGAATAAGGGCACCTTTGGAAAATGAGCAGCAAGAATGAAACCAGTAGCAACGAAGAGGGACGAATGATCACACAGGGAAAAGTAATTGAAACACATCCCTCCTCTTACTGTAAATAAAATGAGAATAATAACCTGCTACCTAAACCAGAGTGAATCGTCGCTATTGCTTGCTTCTAATTTGTAATGATAATTGGCTGTGGGGTCCTGTGTTGTTTAGGATTCAGGGATAGATAGCACTTAATGCAGGATCGACATCAGCACTCTCTCATGTACAGTATGTGCCTGTTAATGTTTGAGAACAGTGATGGTATTTACCACATCCATATTTCCCAGATAGAAACACACATCACTTAAAGTTGGGGGTGGGGTTTGTTTTGCTTTTTGGCCTCCTACATACATGCCCTCATCATTAGCCATTAACAAACTGTAAAATGAAGCTGGGGGGTTCCTTTTAAACCTTTTTCTCTGTAATCAATACACTGTATGTTATATGCTGCTTGCATATGGGGTAGAATCATACCTTCCTACATGAGGAGTACAGAAGAGAAAGTTTTAGAAATAGGTTAATCTGTCTTATCTTTAGCAATGATTATGCACAATGATTGAAGATTTGTTTACTGTTGTCTATGTATTGTTTACATTACTCGTGATATAAATTGTGAGAGAAGAGGAAGCTGGCCCTTTAAGGATAGAATCGGGGCAGCTGGCGTGCACTGTGGCAGGGGCTCTGGGTGGGATGTGGGGCTGTGTTGGAGGATGGTCTTGTAATTGGGGTCTAGAAGGACTCTGCCTGCAGGAAGCTCCCGAGGGAGGTTAGACTCCAAGAGTGAAGAAGTTCTGAAGTGCCCCAGCAGGTCTTGGGCAGCGTGACTAACAGAGGACCACTGGGAGGGAGAATAGGCCCACTTCATCGCTACAGTAACTGCACTGCAGTCAATGGAGTTACACAGGGATTTATTAATGCATATCAGACAAGTACAGGAAGCAATAAAGGCCCAATCCAGCTAAGTCAATGGGAGTCCTCCCTTCGATTGCTTTGAGAATGGGATCAGACCCTAAATGGGGTTTGTGGGTGATTATTAAACACCAAGAGGAGAGCTCTTTGTTCAGAAGGGGGCACTATTTTCACTGCTTTTCTGTAGAAGTGACTGCAATTCCCAGCAGTAACCAGCCCACCCCAGGCTTGGGACTCCACCATAGCCCATCACAAGGCACTATGGATTGGCCACTGGGCCCGCTCCTTGCTCTTTTTAAAATTTCTAGGCAGTTTTAAAGGAACATACAGCACCTATCTTCTGGTCACCGCAAAATCCTTGGCACTGGCAGCCCCTCATGAGCCCCACACGACTCCTCCCACGATTTCTTACCTCCAGCCTGTGAGGCCACCTCCCAGGAATGTTCAGAGTAACTGCTTCAGAGGAACAATGAGACACTTCAAATAAATGAATATCTCACACGTTACCAGCCTCAGATGGCTACCTGATATTTTAAATCATTCATGCGCTCCCTGCCTTGACCTAACGGACAAGGGAGAGAATGCAGCAGCAGATAGTTTTCGTTGGCTGCCATAAACAGTGCAGGCAGCTGGCCCTGTATGCATTATAATAATGGGGGAAATACTGAAACCATTACAACAAAGTTAAAGGGAAAATGAAATATTTGGTGAGAACTGATGCCCTAGAGATCACATGACACACTTGTAGCAAGATCTGTTTGTACCGGTCAATTAAAAGCTACTTAAACCCACCAGGAAGGCTTTAGCCTGGCCACAGAGGGGTCATTTAGGGGGTGCAGGGGAGGGCTCTAGCCCCCCTCCGAATTTCATTAAGGAGGTCTACTCACACCCTAGCCCTGATGGAGCTTTTAATTGCAACAGCTTGAGTGTGAATCAGAGAATCAGAGAATATCAGGGTTGGAAGGGACCTCAGGAGGTATCTAGTCCAACCCCCACTCAAAGCAGGACCAATTCCCAACTAAATCATTCCCGCCAGGGCTTTGTCAAGCCTGACCTTAAAAACCTCTAAGGAAGGAGATTCCACCACCTCCCTAGGGATCCCATTCCAGTGCTTCACCACCCTCCTAGTGAAAAAGTTTTTCCTAATATCCAACCTAAACCTCCCCACTGCAACTTGAGACCATTACTCCTTGTTCTGTCATCGGGTACCACTGAGAACAGTCTAGATCCACCCGCTTTGGAACCACCTTTCAGGTAGTTGAAAGCAGCTATCAAATCCCCCCTCATTCTTCTCTTCTGCAGACAAAACAATCCCAGTTCCCTCAGCCTCTCCTCATAAGTCATGTGCTCCAGCCCCCTAATCATTTTTGTTGCCCTTCGCTGGACTCTTTCCAATTTTTCCACATCCTTCTTGTAGTGTGGGGCCCAAAACTGGACACGGTACTCCAGATGAGACCTCACCAATGTCGAATAAAGGGGAATGATCACGTCCCTCGATCTGCTGGTAATGCCCCTACTTATACAGCCCAAAATGCCATTAGCCTTCTTGGCAACAAGGGCACACTGTTGACTCATATCCAGCGTCTCGTCCACTGTAACCCCTAAGTCCTTTTCTGCAAACTGCTTCCTAGCCATTCAGTCCCTAGTCTGTAACAGTGAATGGGATTCTTCTGTCCTAGGTGCAGGACTCTGCTCTTGTCCTTGTTGAACCTCATCAGGTTTCTTTTATCCCAATCCTCTAATTTGTCTAGGTCTCTCTTTATCCTATCCCTATCCTCCAGCGTATCTACCACTCCTCCCAGTTTAGTGTCACGTGAGATGTGATGAGTTCGGAAGCTGGGAGCAGCACAGCCTTGAGGGCTGGGAGTTTGTTTATAAACAGAGGCAGGGGGATTAAGATAACAAACAGCTTATTAATAAAGTAAATTAAGGATCCTTAGATGATCCTGAAAGCACTGCCAGGCACTTCCCTTAAAAAATAGGAAACAAAGGGTAGGAATAAAAGATGAGAATGGAGAGAGGTACATATTCATAAATGATCTGGAAAATAGGGTATGCAGCGAGGTGGTACAATTTGCAGGTGATACAAAATTATTCAAGATAGTTAAGTCCAAAGCAGACTGTGAAGAGTTACAAAGGGATCTCACAAAACTGGGTGACTGAGCAACAGAATGGCAGAAGAAATTCAATGTGGATAAATGCAAAGTAATGCACTTGGCAAAATATAATCCCACCTCTACATACAAAATGATAGGCTCTAAATTAGCTGAACCCGTCAATAAAGAGATCGTGAAGCCATTGTGTATAGTTCTCTGAAAACATCTGCTCAATGTGCAGCGACAATTTTAAAAAGTGAACAGAATATTGGGAATCATTATGAAAGGAATAGGTAATAAGAGAAAAATATCATATTGCCTCCACATAAATCCACAGTATGCCAACATATTGAATAATGCGTGCAGATTTTGTCACCCCATCTCAAAAAAAGATATATTGGATTTGGAAAAGGTACAGAGAAGGGCAATAGAAATGATTAGGGGTAAGAACACCTTCTGTAAGAGGAGAGATTAAAAAGACCGGGACTTTTCAGCTTGGAAAAGAGATGACTAAGGGGAGATGTGATAGAGGTCTATCAAATCAAAGACTCAGACTTGTAGACTTTAAGGTCAGAAGGGTCCACTATGATCATCTAGTCTGACCTCCTGCACAATGCAGGCAGCAGAATCTCACCTACCCACTCCTATAACAAACCCCTAACTTATGCCTGAGTTATTGAAGTCCTCAAATCGTGGTTTGAAGACCTCAAGGTACAGACAATCCTCCAGCAAGTGACCCGTGCCCATGCTGCAGAGGAAGGCAAAAAACCTCCAGAGCCTCTGCCAATCTGCCCTGGAGGAAAATTCCTTCCCAGCCCCAAATATGGTGATCAGCTAAACCCCGAGCATGTGGGCAAGATTCACCAGCCAGCACCCAGGAAAGAATTCTCTGTAGTAACTCAGATCCCACCCCATTTAACATCCCATTACAGACCATTGAGCATATTTATCTGCTAATAATCAAAGATCAATTAATCGCCAAAATTAGGCTATCCCATCATACCATCCCCTCCATAAACTTATCAAGCTTAGTCTTGAAGCCAGATATGTCTTTTGCCCCCACTGCTCCCATTGGAAGGCTGTTCCAGAACTTCACTCCTCTCATGGTTAGAAACCTTCACCTAATTTCAAGTCTAATCTTCCTAGTGTCCAGTTTATATCCATTTGTTCTTGTGTCCACATTGGTACTGAGCTTAAATAATTCCTCTCTCTCCCTGATATTTATCCCTCTGATATATTTATAAAGAGCAATCATATCTCCCCTCAGCTTTCTATTGGTTAGGCTAAACAAGCCAAGCTCTTTGAGTCTCCTTTCATAAGACAGGTTTTCCATTCCTCAGATTATCCTAGTAGCCCTTCTCTGTACCTGTTCCAGTTTGAAATCATCCTTCTTAAACATGGGAGACCAGAACTGCACACAATGTTCCAGATGAGGTCTCACCAGTGCCTTGTGTAACGGTACTAACACCTCCTTATCTCTACTGGAAATACCTTGCCTGATGCATCCCAAGACCGCATCAGCTTTTTTAACGTCCATATCACATTGGCGGCTCATAGTCATCCTGTGATCAACTAATACACCAAGGTCCTTTTCCTCCTCTGTTACTTCCAACTGATGTGTCCTCAATTTATAATCAAAATTCTTGTTATTAATCCCTAAATGCATGACCTTGCACTTTTCACTGCTAGATTTCATCCTCTCACTATTACTCCAGTTTACAAGGTCATCCAGATCTTCCTGTATGATATCCCGGTCCTTCTCTATGTCAGCAATACCTCCCAGCTTTGTGTCATCCGCAAACTTTATTAGCACATTCCCACTTTTTGTGCCAAGGTCAGTAATAAAAAGATTAAATAAGATTGGTCCCAAAACCGATCCCTGAGGAACTTCACTAGTAACCTCCTTCAAGCCTGACAGTTCACCCTTCAGTACGACCCGTTGTAGTCTCCCCTTTAATCAGTTCCTTATCCACCTTTCAATTTTCATATTGATCCCCATCTTTTCCAATTTAACTAATAATTCCCCATGTGGAACCGTATCAAATGCCTTACTGAAATCGAGATAAATTAGATCCACTGCATTTCCTTTGTCTAAAAAATCTGTTACCTTCTCAAAGAAGATCAGGTTGGTTTGGCCCGATCTACCTTTTGTAAAACCATGTTGCATTTTGTCCCAATTACCATTGACCTCAATGTCCTTAACTACTTTCTCCTTCAAAAATTTTTCCAAGACCTTACATACTACAGATGTCAAACTAACAGGCCTATAGTTACTCGGATCACTCTTTCTCCCTTTCTTAAAAATAGGAACTATGTGAGCAATTCTCCAGTCATACGGTACAACCCTTGAGTTTACTGATTAATTAAAAATTCTTGCTAATGGGCTTGCAATTTCAGGTGCCAGTTCCTTTAATATTCTTGGATGAATATTATCTGCCCCCCCCCCCCCCCGATTTGGTCCCATTAAGCTGTTCGAGTTTGGCTTCTACCTCAGACATGGTAATATCTACCTCCATAGCCTCATTCCCATTTGTCATCCTGCCATTGTCCCTAAGCTCCTCATTAGCCTCATTAAAGACTTAGGCTAAGTATTTTTTTAGATATTGTGCCATGCTTAGATTATTATGAATGGTGTGGAAAAATTGAATAAGGAAATGTTATTTACTCCTTCACATAACTCAAGAACTAGGGGTCACCCAATGAAACGAATAGGCACCAGATTTAAAACACAAAAAAAAGTATTTCTTCACAGTCAACCTGTGGAACTCTTTGCCAGGGGATGTTGTGCAGGCCAAAAGTATAACAGGGTTCCAATAAGAACTAGATACGTTCATGGAGAATAGGTCCACCAATGGCTATTAGCCAGGGTGGGCAGAGATCCAACAACATGTTCTGCATGTCCCTCGCCTCTGTTTGCCTGAAGCTGGAAGTGGGCAACAGGGCAACTTGATGATTTCCTGTTCTGTTCATTTCCTCTGGGGCACCTGGCATTGGCCACTGTTGGAAGACAGGATACTGGGCTGGATGAATCTTTGGTATGCCTGTTCTTATTTTCTTATATAGAACCCAAATGTATCTGCTCTAGGGTAACCAGATAGAAAGTATAAAAAATCAGGATGGGGTGGGGGGTAATAGGCACCTATATAAGGAAAATTCCCAAATATCAGGACTGTCCCTATAAAATCGGGACAACTGGTCACCCTAATCTTCTCCCCGCTGTAACCCACTAGACCCTGCTCTCCTCCCAGAGCTGGGATAGAACCCAAGAGTACTGATGGGGTCTCTCTCCCCTCAGAATTAGTAATAAAGTAACAATATACATTAAAATTTTAAACCTAACCAGTGTCCCTTAAGTGACTTGCCACAAGATGTCAGAACATGTTATTAGAGCTGAGTGGGTCTAATATTTATTTAATTGTCTTTCTTTATATAGAAATTAGATACAGAGCTCCTGTCGGCTAATTGCTAACGTTATCTGCCAAAAACTAGAGTTTTCAGTAAGTAGCCCCAGGAATCACGGTTTAAGGTGGCTCCCCCCCAAAAAAAAATCTGAAATGGTGCCCCTGCCTGGACGCATGTTATTTGTAAGGGTCTTATTAAAAGTATTGTCATTTTCTGGTGCCCAGGGCCAACGGAAGGAATTGCAATCAATGGGGAGGGTGGTCTGGTGGTAAAGCATAAATCTGCGTTCTCCTCCAGCCACTGCCAGAGAACTCCTGGGTGACCTTGGCTAAGTCAAGGATGCTGTCTGGGTCTCAGTCTCATCTCGTCTCCCCTTGTACAATAATGTATATATAACCCATCTCACAGGGGCAAGTGTGAGGCTACTTGACTTAATATTTCCAAAGACTTTATGGGAGTGCAAAGGTAGTCTTACCAGTGATAAAGTAGCAGCCTGGTAACTCAAGAGTGATCTGGGCCCTGTTACATCGCACCTAAGCACCTTTACTTGTCAATTGCATTTGCCCTCACACACAGCTGGGAGGTAGGGAAGGTCTGGTATCCCCATTTTACAGATGAGGAAGCTGAGGCACAGAAGGAGTAGACACTTTCGCCAAGCCACACACCAGGGTAAGGCTGGGCTGGATGAACTCCAGGTCTCCCAAAACTCAGGGTAGCACCCGAACCACTGGGCCATCCTTACTCCATGCTCTGACATCCTCAGCTCCAGACTTCTGTGGGATTGTGGGTGCAGGCCTCACCAGAGCCCGAGGCATGGCTAACA
The DNA here is from genome assembly GCF_007399415.2 of Gopherus evgoodei. Lineage (NCBI taxonomy): Eukaryota > Metazoa > Chordata > Testudines > Testudinidae > Gopherus > Gopherus evgoodei. The sequence continues at coordinate 142,303,762 of NC_044326.1, forward strand.
GCATGACCCAAAGGCTTGAGCCAAGTAGATCTTGTAAGAATAGCGATGCTGACTGTCAGCTAATACCAACTAAGAACACTCCTGACCAGAAGGATGGTACAGGAACTCACAGAGGTCCCATGTAACTACATAATCACATCCTAAGAGATGGCACAAGAACACACCAACTCCTGGTAAAGTAAGGAGGGGATGACAGGCTAATGGATGAGGATGCTTTGTTCGAGCTAGCGGTACAAGGTATATGGTGGTAACTAATACGCTCTAATGATGGAGGGGAGGGCAGACAGTCTGTAGACAGGTCTTTCACACCCATCAGGCTTTCTGGATGGTCTGTGTCAGAGGTCAGGTTTTACCATCAAAAAGGAAAATTTTCCACCCATGAATGCCCCATGGGATGGGACTTGGGGTATATCTAGGGACAGGATTTCCAGTCTTGTCTCCATGCTAATTGGTCAGAGGAGAAAACAGAGGGAGAGCGACCACCAGAAGATCCACCCACTACCCACCACACATTGTGTCAGGGCAGGACTTGGAGATACAACGAAGGGTGGGGTTTCTAGGCCTGTCTCCACATGGTCTGGTCTGGGGGCAGAGTAGGGGGCAGGGCTATAACTGAAGCTGACATGTTTCTGGGGGCAGATCTGGAAGCAAAAGTAATGGCGCTGTGGTTCTCTGGTGAGGATGGAGCCTATAGCCCAGAATGGGCAAACATTTTGGCCCGAGGGCCACATTGGGGTTGCAAAACTGTATGGAGGGCCAGGTAGGGAAGGCTGTGCCTATCTGACCCCTCCCACTTCCCGCTCCCTGACTTCCCCCCATCAGATCCCCGACCCATCCAAACCCCCCAGCTCCTTGTCCCCTGACCACCCCCCTCCAGACCCCCCACCCCTGGAACCCCACCCACTATCCAATCCCCCCTGCTCCCAGTCCCCTGACTGCTCTGACCCCTTTCCACACACACACCAACAGGCCCCCTGGGACTTCCCATACTTATCCAACCCCCTGTCCCCTGTCCCCTGACCGTCCCCCCAGAACCTCCACCCCATCTACCACCCCTGCTCCCTGTGCCCCTGACTGCCCCCCAGGATCTCCCGCCCCTATCCAACCCCCCGGCCCTGGGTCCCCATACCATGCCGCTCAGAGCAGCATGTCTGGCAGCTGCGCCACCCACAGGAGCCAGACATGCTGTTGCATTGCTTGCAGGAGAGCGCAGCCCCACTGCCAGAGCACTGACGGCACGGTGGAGCTGAGGGCTGCGGGTGGGGGGGACAGCAGGGAAGGGGCCAGGGGCTAGCCTCCCCAGCCAGGAGCTCAAGGGCCAGGCAGGACGGTCCCACGAGTTGTATGTGGCCCGCGGGCCACAGTTTGCCCACCTCTGCTAGACCCATAACCAACGCAATTGATCAGGAGAGGGCTAAAGGAGTATGACCAGCTGTCACTCACTTACCCCTAGGCTAACTCTAACTATTTTTCAATTACTATCTATGGAAGGGGGTGCAGAGGGTGTCAAGGACATTACAGTACACTTTCAGCCTCTCTTCAGAGGTCATATTCCTTCTTGATTGGTCACAAACATGCATCTTTGCCTTCATTTCATTGGCCCAGGCAACAGCATGGAATCCAAGGTAAACACTGACACAGGTGGCTGAGGAAAGAGACAACAGTATCATTCCACACTAAAAGGAGCAACCCTGCCTCAAAGCAGAATCCAGGCGTCACAGCTGGGGTTTAAGTCACTTGAATAAAGAGAGCTGAACCACCTCTGGAAGAGAGAGAGAGAGAGAGAGAATGTCCTGAACTAGGAGCAATATCTGGGGTTATTGAGTCAGTAGTCACTGTACTTTTAGTTAGATTATCAAAACATCTATGGGAGTTAGACATCCAAGGCTGTCCATCAGAATTCAACTCTCTTACCTCCTTTTGACAATCCAAACCTCGATGGCTGTACACTCAAAGATTCTACACTGGCTTACAAGATGAGAGTTGTGTTGTGCCCTGGGAGAAACTATCCCACATGCACTGGGAATTTACATCACAGAGATTAGAAAAAAACATGCAACAGAGGCTGAGTTGGCAGCTAACTGGCATGGAAAGGAATAACAGATTCAGAAAAGGCTAAGCCATTTTTAAATGGTCATATTATATCTCATCTGTTTGGGTCAACAGTTTATCCTTTCACTCAATGTTTATGACTTCTCTTTTTTAATCTGTTTTTTAAAATTGCAGGGGGCCCCCTCCCCCATTTGTTTTTATGTGTTTATATTTTAAGAGGGTAGCACTTGATTAGGTTTTTATTAGGCTGCTCTTGCTTTCCTGTGCTGTGCTCCCCCTGCTGAAGTGGGGAGTGGAATACATAAACATAGCAAAGCCAATAAACTATTTTATCTGTATTTATTTCAATTATTACCAGACTCCGAAGCTGTGGACACAGAGGTAAGATGCAATGAGATTGTCAAGATCAGCAGGACTCCTGAAGCATAACCGAGATGAGAGAGATCTGTCAATCTCAGGCAATATTTGCCTCCCTAAGTGTTTGAATTACAAGTTGTTTGTACCAACTGGGGCAATGCTACTCTTTTGGGAGAGCCGCAGTAAGCGTGTTCATTTATATTATGCTACTTTGAACAGCACCGTTTATAAATTTGCTAAAAACTGAACTGTCTTTACTTTTTGGCTGGGATTTTTCAGACTTTCAGCGTTGATCCAATTCAATGGTAGAACTCCTATTGACTTCAATGAGAGCAGAGTTAGATCTATGAGGTGAACTTTTGAAAATGCCGTCCTCTGTACTGAATGGTGTGGAATTCTGCAAAACCTCAGACATTCAATAACAGTTTTCCTTTCCGCTTTGACTGTTTAGACCAGTGATATATCCCACCACCATAGTGAAGATGGGAGGGACTTGGGATTACATCTAGGGGCAGAATTCCATCCTGTCTCCATATTAAATCAGCGGGTTAAATCTAAGGGTTATAAACCTTTCTAGCCTTTCTAGCCAACCTGGGCACCATTCTGTGCAACTATGCCTTGAGAAAACCAAGGCTCAGTTTTAAAATGAGATTCCGGTTTTCTGCTCAGAACATGAACAATCCACAGTTGTTCATGAAACCAGGGGAAATGGTGAAGTTTTGACAGTTACTTTTAAAGTTTATATTTATTTGTACCATGTAATGGGGTGGCTGCTCCACTCCCGCAGAACAGGAGTTAAAAGCAGCCCTGGCGAAGGCTGAGCTGGAAAAAGCAGCCACAGCTGGGGCCATGCCCCAATCAGGCCACACCTGGCCCTTTTATAAGGGCTCAGGAAGGAACTAGGTTAGTCTCTCTCTCTTGCTCTGGAGAGAGAGGGACCTGGCTGCCTGGGCAGTCAGGGTACTGGGAACAGAGCAGTGCTGGGGAAGGACTTGGTGCACTTAGAGGAGAGGCAAGTGATCAGGAACAGTCAGCATGGATTCACCGAGGGCAAGTCATGCCTGATTAACCTAATTGCCTTCTATGAGGAGATAACTGGGTCTGTGGATGAGGGGAAAGCAGTGGATATGTTATTCCTTGACTTTAGCAAAGCTTTGATACTGTCTTCCACAGTATTCTTGCCAGCAAGTTAAAGAAGTATGGGCTGGATGAATGGACTATAAGGTGGATAGAAAGCTGGCTAGATCATCAGGCTCAACAGGTAGTGATCAACAGCTCCATTTCTAGTTGGCAGCTGGTTTCAAGTGGAGTGCCCCAAGGGTCGGTCCTGGGGCTGGTTTTGTTCAATATCTTCATTAATGATCTGGAGGATGGCGTGGACTGCACCCTCAGCAAGTTTGCAGATGACACTAAACTTGGAGGAGTGGTAGATACGCTGGAGGGTAGGAATAGGATAGACACGGACCCAGACAAATTAGAGAACTGTGCCAAAGAAACCTGATGAGGTTCAGCAAGGACAAGTGCAGAGTTCCTGCACTTAGGATGGAAGAGACCCATTCGCTGTTACAGACTAGGGACCGAATGGCTAGGAAGTGGTTCTGCAGGAAAGAACCTAGGGATTAGAGTGGATGAGAAGCTGGATATGAACAGTGTGCCCTTGTTGCCAAGAAGGCTAATGGCATTTTGGGCTGTATTAAGTAGGGGCATTGCCAGCAGATCGAGGGATGTGATCATTTCCCTCTATTCAATATTGGTGATGCCTCATCTGGAGTACTGTGTCTAGTTTTGGGCCCCACACTACAAGAAGGATGTGGAAAAATTGGAAAGAGTCCAGCGGAGGGAAACAAAAATGATTAGGGGGCTGAAGCACATGACTTATGAGGAGAGGCTGAGGGAACTGGGATTGTTTAGTCTGCAGAAGAGAAGAATGAGGGGGGATTTGATAGCTGCTTTCAACTACCTGAAAGGGGGTTCTAAAGAGGATGGATCTAGACTGTTCTCAGTGGTACCCGATGACAGAACAAGGAGTAATAGTCTCAAGTTGCAGTGGAGGAGGTTTAAGTTAGATATTAGGAAAAACTTTTTCACTCAGAGAGTGGTGAAGCACTGGAATGGGTTACGTAGGGAGATGGTGGAATCTCCTTCCTCAGAGGTTTTTAAGATCAGGCTTGACAAAGCCCTGGCAGGGATGATTTAGTTGGGAATTGGTCCTGCTTTGAGCAGGGGGTTGGACTAGATGACTTCCTGAGGTCCCTTCCAACCCTGATATTCTATAATTCTATGAATATCGCGCATGTCATCATGTGTCAACACTGTCTCTAGTGCCCTGCATTGCTGGCATAGGTCTTCTTCAGGTATAGTGAGGCGTTTTGGAATATCATACAACATTCCAAATATACTGCTGTGTTCCTTGAGCTGCATGAAATGTTCTTCAACTGGCTGTATTGCGCAATCTAGCACCGGTTAAATAATTCAACTTTGAATTGTTGTTTGGAGTCTCTTATGGGATTATCCCGTGCCTCATAATCAAAATGTCGTCTTCTTCAGTGACTCTTGTATTCTTGAATGGGGGGAAAATAGCTTCAGTGTGACCAGGGCTGGTTCCAGGTTTTCTGCCACCCCAAGAGGCAAAAAAAAAAAAAAAAAAAAAGATGAGCCGCAGCACTTTGGCAGCAGCTAAATCGCAATGCTTCTCGGGCGGCAGTTCAGCAGTGGGTCCTCCCTCTCTTCCTCTTCGGCAGAATTTGGCGGCAGCTTAAATAGGAAGAGAGGGAATGAGGGACCCGCCGCTGAATTGCCACCAAAGACCCAGACATGCCGCCCTGATACCGGATAGAGTGCCGCCCCTTTGAATTGGCCACCCCAAGCACTGCTTCCTGAGCTGAGCTTGCCCTGAGCATGAAGTTCCTCTGTCAACTTCTGTGCACTCTTCAGAATGTTTTGAAATCCCTCATCTGACCAGTAAGACAATAGGTATGACTTTGCTTTATCCAGTTGTTCTATTGCTCCAGATATATCAAGGTCAACACCTTGGAGTCTCATGCTTACAACATTTATTTCAAATACTATCTCATGCCACTGTAAGGATTTTTCTTTTTCAGGCCTATCTGATCAGAAGACTTCAGGGAACAGCACAGTTTACTTCCCAGTGGGTCCCCCTTTTAGCCCATCTATCAGAGCTGGTTTCAATAAACACCACAAACAAATGAACCACAACACTTTATTTACTAAAGGGAAAGAAGGGAAGAGGGATGGATTAATGACTCTGGAGATTTGGAATAAAATACATACACATGCACACATACACTTAATGATACAAAGATGTTCTTGTACCTTTTCCAGAGGCTGCTGATAGAGAGGCTTCAGGATCCGGATCACCGAGATCAGCAACGGACACCAACGGTGGATGGCAGATGGAACAGATGGGTACATAGCCCTATCTTAACCCTGACCCTATCCCATTTGCGTCATCTATGAGTGTGAGTTTAAACTAACTAATTGGACCAGGTCTGTGTGTGTGAGTTTGCTTTCCCAAAATAAAATAACCAATTAACCCAAAACACTTACTGAGTGACTACTGTGGGCCAGTAGTCACTGTGGAAAAGTATACCACACCGCCGAGAGAGAGTCTGGGACCTTTTAGCTCCAACCACTCCAAACTCCAAGAAACTCAGAAGGAACCCCTGGCTCCTCCCCTCATCCACCTATATAGAGACTTGTTGCCTAGCAACAGCAGGTTCCTGCTCTTCCTGTTTCCCGCCTTTTCTTGGCGTGGGGGAACAAGAACCTGACACAAAATGGAGGTTGCCTTGTCCTTTTGCCAAATCAAGATGGCCTTTCAATGTACAAACCTTAACTTCAACTTGATAGATAGATAGATAGATAGATAGATAGATAGATAGATAGATAGATAGATAGATAGATAGATAGATATCAATAATTTGGCTAAACTAAACAGGGTTTAAACAAACTAACATTTCCCTTCCTTGTTGGTGTTACACCCATCATTACAAGATGTAACTGCTGACTCTTATGGCTTTGCCAAATTATAGCCCACCTGATGAATAAACTGACACATAGTAAAAAATTTACAGTGAATCCAAATTACTAGTACAACTATAATAATAACTATACCCACTTCAATTAAAACTATAATTACAAATGAAGAGAAATCCATTCCATTAACTTTAAGGAATGTCCCGGGAAGGAAAAGAAACATTGCCACCAATAAGAGAAGGTAGTGGTTTTCTGTACTTTATCCAGTATTTTAGTAATAGAATCTACAGAATGGTGGAGCGTGGCCTCTAATATCTGTCCTTGCCTTTGTAATTGGTTTAATTTAGTTTCCAATTCAGGGCGCTTTAGTAACTGACCTTATAAACTTAAATTCATTCCCAGATGGATTGGGTCAACATGTTTATACAATTCATGTTACAAAGGCAAATTTTGAGTTTCCCATTTCCGAGAGTTAAATTTAACATCACATTCAATTACCGTAAATACAAAACATAAAAACAAATTGACTTCCTTTGGCTTGATAATATTATACACTTGGTTCACAAGAAATTTGGGACACTTACTTCATATACATACACATCCAGGTTTTACAATGACTATTTCAGAAGTGGTATCATTTTGTACTAGAAAACCATAATGACATTTTCCTTCTTTAGCCAAACACACATGAGGTCCCCTATAAATTTTTGATGGACAAAGGTATCCCGCTTGAGGATACCATTGGCAAGAATTGATGATCACATAATGATATTCCTGATTCACATAGGTTACCCAGTGCGGAATATCCTGTGGGACCATGAGGGTATGATTGACATATACTCCCAAAAGTATTACCGGCCAAATTTGTGAGGCCTCTCCATCCCTGATGGTAAATATGATATACTGTACTCCTTTTGCTTGTGCATCATAAGCAAAATGCAATACTCTCCAAAATTGGTGATGTTCCCGTTCAAAAGGACTAACTTTACTTATAATGGCTTGCTTTACCTTTGGGGCAATGACTCCATTATATCTTTCTCAAATGATGTTACGTAAGATTATTTGTAACCACATTTGTATCTGGGTACAAGAGATGGCTTCAGAGGAATCTTACTGTAATTTTCCCAATCCCTGTACTATGCTATCGAAATCTGACTGTTGAGTAGCATACCAAGAATGGAGGATAGTTACTAGGTCCAGATTTAATTGAGTTATAGAATTTAATGAATTGGAGATGGGTTCTTTTAATTCAGATAACTTATAGCCCAGATTTGTTAATTTTCTTGCCACTGATCCAGAATTTAAAAGCCCCACTATTCCTACCCCCGTGCTGATTCCTCCTTCCTTTCTGCATCTCGAGCAACCCGAAGATGTGCGGTGGATATCGTGCTGAGCCATGCTTCCCACCCAATGTCCAACAAGGGCACAAATGAAGCACATGCTGGATACAAATTAATTACAGAGGGAGTGGTAGCAATTAAAACATTTTATAGTAAACTGGCGGTGTGTGATGTTTGTTTGATTAGCCTCTTCTCTGATAACAATGGGGCCAATCAAACTAGAAATAGAAGGGGGAAGAACTAAAACAAATTTAACTACCATTAGACTATAGGGACCTACTACAGACCACTTGCCCGGAATCTGCAATAGTCACATTAATCCTTAACTTGGTTATACAGCTATAACTATTCACAGAGAAGTTTGGGGAATATTTTGAGATAAAAATACCTTTTCCCATCTTACAACCATTTCCCTGCATAGATGGAATATCACAGCTAAGTACAGATGTAACTATACATTGAGAACCAAGGAGGAAGGATTGTGCTGGGGTACTATCTCGATACATTGCATTAGGTCTTCCTTGAGTCCAGGAAGATGATGCATTTCCAGACACCCACCCCACAGGTACATTTTTAGGCACGTCTAACTTAACACATCCGCAAATACGGGAACTATTGGTCACCTTAACTTTGGTACAATTTCCAAACAGAGGTTTAACTATTTCCCATTTACAAGAAAGTTTTGGTTTTTCTATACACCCTACAGGTGTAGCCTGATAATTGCAGTAAGTTTCGGAGACTAGTGCCTGGAATTTGCCTTCCTTAATTGATCTTTCTTTTACCCACTTGAGCGCACAGTACAATTCCTACAACCAAAATAGAAATGGGTTCATTTTTCTCCAGGGTATCCGGGATTGCCATGGGATCCTCTGTAGTGTCATGACTACCCATCATACAAAACAAACGGTCACCTTCGACAAGATCAATAAAGGCTTCCACCTTAACAAACACAGTGCAACCTATATACATAACAAACATGACGATAGTGGTCATGACGATCTAGGGATGAAAAAGAAAGTACAATTAGCATGTCAGATAGGTTGAGTCCCCTTCCATTCCTTCAATTGGCTGCTGTGATACCATTTTAACTTGGTCCCCCTTTTTGCTGGAATTTGCACTTGGTATACTGAGGCACCTGCTCTGTTTGTGGTGATTACTGGACCCACCCAACGGGGACTAAAGATGTGTTCTTTTTCTGAATAATGCTGGAACATCACCTTGGTACCAACCTCCCATTCCACATTGTTAACGTGGCCTAAACGAGTAGTTATTGCCTGGTTATTGTCCTTTAGCTGGAGAGCTACTTGTTATTGGAGGCTGCTGATGGTGTCTAATAATTGTTGCATGTATTGGTCTATTTGTACCCTAGGTTGGTACTCATCAGGTGGGACTCCAGACCTCATGGCCATTAAAATATAAGGGCGTTTGCTATCCCAATCCCTCTCTTGTGCATCTATCAATTTCCTAAGAGCCATCTTGATAATTCTATTAGCTCTCTCAACTATTCCAGAACTTTGTGGGTGAGCCTCTATGTGCTTGATGTTTAATGTGGCACATAGTGCTTTGGTGATTTCCCCCACAAAGTGTGGTCCCCTGTTGGAATCTATTTCCTGTCGGAATTCCAAACCGAGAAAAGGTTTATTCCATCGAGATATGAGTAGTTGTTAGAGCCGTTGCGTTCCACGTGGAGTTCGCCTCTACCCATCTCGTAAAGACATCAGCTACCACTAAACAATATCCTTTGCCTTCTTTTGATCAAGGGAGTGGCCCTATAAAATCAATTTGAACATGATATTAGAGTCCGTCCGCTAGATGGTGATACACAGGACGTTTGATGAGCCAGGTATCGATGTTGTTCTCCACACGCTGGAGACATGACTTAATATGATTAGACACCTCCTCTTTCATATCTGGCCACCATGCTACCCTAGAAATTCGTTCCAAAGTTTTGGAAGTGGCATAGTGTCCTTGACTATAGGCTAAGGTAATTAATTCCTTTCTTAAACTATCTGGCATAACCAGCACAGGTAGTTCACAGTATGGTGGTTTTGCTAGAATTAAACCATTCTTGTCCTTAAATATAGCATACCCCTGATGTTTTTCTGTTGTCAAAAGGGCTTGGAGATTTTTATCCTGTCTTTGGAAGGTTAAGATGTCATTGCCTACTGACAAGTCTGGGGATGGCATCTTGACAACAGCAGCCACAATCAGGGTCTTATTCCATAAGTACTCTGATCCCAGCCTAGCAGCTTGTTTTGCCAGCTGATCAGCCTGACTGTTGAGCTTTGCCAGAACCGATCCTTCTTTCATGTGAGCCTTTACTTTTAGCATAAATATTTGGGCCTTTCTGGAGGAAGCATGATTCAAATAAGTGGCATACTTGACGACCTTCACATCTGTAGTGTTCATTCCTCTTTTCTTCCAGATAGGGAGCCAGCTAGTAAGCGACTGAACAACCCAGCTGGAATCAGAACACAGACACAAGTTCTCTCCCAGTGTCTCCTCAGATATCACTGCTAAAAGAGCGAACAATTCTGCAGCCTGAGCAGAAGGCAGCCTAACTGTTCCCTGCAATACTTTTTATGACCCCTCCTTGATTGCAGCACATCCTCCCACAGATTCCCCTTCATGATAATATGTACTCCCATCAACTGCCCAAATTGCTAACCCTTTTCCTGTGCTTCTTTCCAAGATGTCAACAAAAAGGACAAAGATTGTAAGTCCAAATCAGGGTCTAGTAACAGGCATTCATGCTCGTCTCCTTCAGTAATAAGAACATAGGGACTTAGGGTCCATCCCGCCAACAAAGGTGATGATACCCTACCCTCATTAATTCGCCCAGAGATGATGTACTTTACTGGAGTGTGACATGTTCTAACTACAATGAGAGCTGTGCCAGTCAAGTACTCCCAATGTGTTAGGGACCATACCAGGGTGAATACCTCGCATTCACAAGCCGAAAATCTTGCCTCCACCTCACTGAGAGTTTTGGAGCCGTAAGCCACCAGTCTTAACTGGTCAGCTTGTTTCTGCAGCAAGACTGCTCCAATGCTTGCAGGAGTAGTTGCAATATGTAAATAAAACGGCAGGCCTTGTTTCGGGTAGACTAGTGCTGGTGCAGCAGATAGAGCCTTTTTCACACAGTTAAAAGCATCTTGCTCTTCTGTTCCCCACTGCCAAGACTTTTAAGAAGTTGATATAGAGGTTTAGCAATCCCCGCCTAGTTTTTGATGAATTCTTGGGAGAACCCGGTTAGACCCAAAAACGATCGGAGGGCAGAAACATCTTTTGGGATTGGCAGTTTTGTGATAAGTTCCACCCTGTTTTTGTTTGGGGACTTCCCTTCTTGACCCAAGGTGACACCCAGGTACGACACAGTTTGTTTGACTAGTTGTGCTTTCTTGGGCTTCACTTTGAACCCGGCGTTTTGAATCACCTTTATGACTTTTTCAAGTACCAATAGATTTTGTTCTCGGGACTTGATGACTATTAAGATATCGTCAATGTAAGTCAAAACACACCAGCAACATTCCAATGCCTGACACATGGCAGGCACTCTTTGATGACAAATAGTAGGGATGTTGTGTAACCCCTGTGGAGTGCATGTGACTGTTAATTGCTTCCCTTCGAAAGTAAAGGCGAATTTATGTTGGTCTGCCTCCTGGACTGATATGCTACAGAAAGCATTTGCCAGGTCCAGGACGCTGAACCAGCAAGCACCTCTATCAATAGTGGCCATTAGCTCTTGGTATTTGGCTACCACTGGTGCCAAACGAGGGGTCACCCTATTTAATTCCCGGTAATCTACCGTTAATCTCCACGTATGGCCATCCGCTTTTCTTACGGGCCACACTGGGGAATTACATGGGCTGTTTATGGCTTTTAACACTCCTTGGTCTTCCAGTGATTTTACTGCCTTTCTAATGCTGGGAATGGCTTCCTCTGGGAACCCATATTGTTTTAGTGATCGGGGATCCAGTCCTGGAATACTGACCTCCCCTTTCACCAAACTGCAGTGGAGCTTATGCTTGGTCCTTAAGTAGCATTTTTTCTACTTCGGGTTCTTGGGGTGGTGAACTATACCCCTTCATGGCTTTTATAGCTGCCACTCAATGTGAGGCAGGAACAACTATTCCCACTTGATCAGGACATTTTGAAGGTAGCAACTGGTAATTAGGCAAGTCAGTGATCAGCTGTAATTGTTTTAAAATATCATTACCCAGTATTCCAGTGCCCCCTAGATGATGTATGAAGCTTTTACTGTGAAAGGTCCCACCGTGCAACTAATTGGCACAGTGAATGGAATGGTGGTAGAATCCCCTCCTGCATATCCTTTCACGGTCTGTGAAAAGGCCACAGGAATTTGTCCCACCTTGTCACTCCCATCCTAACAAAGGATAGACACTGCTACCTCAGTGTCTACCAAAGTTTCTTGTTTTAACCTGCCAAATTCCCCTACGATGATTAACAGGGTGACTGGCCTCCCCAGCGGTCGTTGTAAGTATGGGCAGAGTTAGGAGTGGCCAGGAAATTGGGTAGGCATCATAAGAGATTGTGAGGCCCATTCCCCTGTGGTTTCATTGCTCACTGCTGGTGGTTCATGAATCGCCTTGTCAGCTCTGGAGTGGGGAGACCATCTATGTCCTGCTTACGCTTGTAAACCAATACTTGTCCCCACACTAGTGTACGAAAGGCCTTACGGTCGTTTTCAGGTTGCCTTTGCATCTGGTATCTAGGTTGTTCCTTATGTACACCTTTGTTCTCTGGACATCCTTTTTGTTGGAAGGAGGACTGGAGCCTTTTTCTCATTTTTGGGCTACCATCTTCCACCCGTTAATTGATGACAACTGCTATTCTTTTTCCTTTAGGGTTAGAGAATGCGCCCCTCTGCAGCTCGTAACCCTTCCTCAATCAGTTCTCTATTTCACGGACGGTAATAAGGTGAGTGTCAAAGCATCCTACCGCAATCCAAAGGGCTGGTGTTAACCTCTGGACCCCGTGGTCCTTGAACTTGTTTGTATCCCAACCATTACAACCCACTAGTAGATACCTGGGGGTGCTAGAGAGGTACATAAGAGGCCCCTCCTCCTCTCTCTCCCTGCAGAACTCACTGCTCTGTGCCCAATCCATAGAAGGTCAGAGTCTTTTATGCCCCCCCTTCCCCAGAAGAGCTTGACTCTTTAGATCAAGGTGCCATCATTCCTCCTTCTAGCACATTGAGGCTCCTGATTCAATCCTCTGGTGCATTGGCCAAGGTGTCACGCAAGTACCAGAAATAACCTGAGGAGGATGAAATTGTTAAGGGGCAGATGGTTTTATGTTGCGTAATGCCTGGTCCTGCTGCAGTCAGACCATTCTTGTAGGGTAAGATGGTATTACTTTACGGAAGGATGTTGTAATCTGGTACTAAAGAAGAGGGATTGGAAGAGCATTCCCAGCTACTAGACCTGAGAGGCAAGGCTGTTCTTTCACCCCCATATTGGACTGACCACTAGCTCCTGCTGCTTTCTGTTATCCACACTCACCTTTTCTCCTGCCTGCCTGTTATGTCTCTTGTGCCCTCCTTCCTTCAGCACAGCACTCGACCATCTCTGTGCATCTAGAGCAGAGAGAATACATATGCACCAGCAGCAGACACAATTTTCTACACTCTGGGTCCCAGTCTGGCACCTAAGGCTGCCACCTCAGTTCGCCTCCCTCAAGTGGATTGAGGAGACACAAGGCCAATAGTTGAACGAGCCAATAATGACAGCTTCTGTTGTATCACTTTAATGTGCGCGCGCGCGCGCACACACACACACAGAGTGTTGTTATTTCTGTGCTTGTATAATATTGGGATTTTAAAGACCACAATCAAATAGTTATTTTTTTCTATTTTAAAAAAGCATTTATTAGAGTATTGCTTTAGACACCAAGGTAAATTTCCTGAAACGTAAAAGCATGGTTTATGCAGGCAGTTACCGTGTAAATTAAATGCACACACAATCAGATGCACACCTAAATGATCAGTTACAGGTGAAACTTCCATGACTATTGGCACAAATTAGTTACATGATTGGGAGTACAGATGGCTTTGAACAATCAGTCCTAAATATTCAGCAATGTTCTGATAACACACTGTTTAGAGCTTTCTGTGCATCAGCTCCCAATGGTGCACAGCTGGGATCTTGTCAGTGGGGTAAAAAAAAAGAGGAAAATCCCTATGTTTCTAAGCTTAAATGGATTTGAACATAACAGACCACGATTTTTCTCTTCAGATTTAACACAATGCAGATATAGCTTGAACCCCCACCCTCCTATTTAATCTTTTCTGTCTTATCTATGTCCCCCTCAGGGCAACATGCTCTCATTGTGTCCTTTGCAGCTCATCCTTAAACTAGCAAACCAAAAGAACAAATAACCTAGAATTAGCCACCGTGAGCATGGACAGCCCATGTCTCTCTTTAGTCCCCCGAGCAGCAGTTACTGCTGGCACATTCTCTCCACGGCTAGATTCTGCTGATGCTGCTTTGTCTTCATGCTGGTGCTGCCTCCCACTGGCCTCTCCAACTTGACTGCCATTCTCTTGTTCTCCAGGTGGAGTTTCTCTTAGGGAGAGCCCCAGCCTACACTGTGGTTTGATGAGGGTTGTTTTGTGGCCCCTCCAAAGGCTGGCTCTCCTAGTCCTTTGAGAAACCTTTCCCACTGCCTGGTTAGTCCCTCACTGACTTCCCCGGAATGCCCTTGGTGCCAGGTCAACATAGCTCATTCTTATTATTTGTATCACAGTAGCTCTAGAGGCCCCAGCTGATAACAGGACCACATTGGCCCTACACAAACACTGAGGGGGTCTTCACTGCAGGGTTAACCTGGGTGATCAGCCCCCAGGTTTGCTTAGCCTGGGGGTGAGCAGCCAGACAGCAAAGCCCTACCCCAGTGATTGCTTCCTCACCGGTGCTGTACAAGAGTGTGGCTCTAGGATTTCTTAGGGCACATCCCATGGTTCCTAATGCTTCAGTGAGCTGCGCTGCTCTATGACTCCTTCCCAGTTAATTGTGGGAGAGCCTGTCCTTTTTCTGGGCACATGGCGGGGAGTTGTGGGAAGGCCCTGGAGGACTGTCAGCATTCATGTGAGTGAGCCTGGGTCCTCACTGTGGGATGCCAGTAGAGCTGGTTGGCAGTTGGGCAGCCCAAATAGACAAGCCACCACGAGCCTAGAAGCCCTGGAGTTCCAGGCTCTAGGGCAGTCTGCATGGCAGGGTTGTCCTGGAGCCCCAGACTCTGGGAGCCCTGGCAGATGTTGACTAAAACTGACATTCTGGTCAGTTTCACAATAGGGGTTAGTCACCTAAATAGCTTTGAGGATCTGGGCCTAAGTATCTATCTGTCATGGTTGTAGAGAAAGCCTCCAAAATGGGAGCCCCATGTACCTGAAGCAGAACTGAGTTGCAGAGAGCCTAAAATGTCTTCATTCGTTTCAGAGGGTACTAAATCTGATGCCCAGTTATTTCCCTTTAAATGTCAAGATGGTGAGTGAACTCTTTCACTGTCCATCACAGCATCCAAGAAAGGAGAGGAAAGATCATATTTTGAAGATCTACACAATATGGGTGGTGTGACCAGACATTTCAGGTAGGCAATATAGGGCAGGCTTCCTGTGGGACACTGTGATTGGTTTAATTTTTCTGCACAGGTGACTCAGCTTTCAAAAGTCTGGAAAGTTCTTCATCAATGTCACTTTTAGCAAGTTCATGATTGCGACTGAGATGGAGACCAGCACATATTAATCTGAATCACGATCAGCGGTAGATTGACGCCCTGAAAAGCTTCGTTAATGAGGTTCACCCTTTTCGTTACAGTTTATTAGGTAAGCATATGCAGAAGTCGTACATGTTCGAAAGATTGGTTACTTTTGTCCCCTTTAGGACTGGATGGGAAACAGTTTTCCAATCCCATGAAAGTTTGATATTGTCAAAAAATTTCTCATCCTGAATCAGGATGGAAAGTTGGAATCTAGGAAGATTTTGTGGACTTAAAATCTAAAAAAAAACAATTTGGTTCAGGTCATTTGAAACAGTTTGTTTTCATAATTTCAAATATTTTTCTTTCCCTTTTTTTAGTGTCATATTACTGAAATTTCAAAACACAAAGTCATTGTGATCAAAACACTAAAACTTTCCAGTTCAATAATCTTGAAATTTTTTTGTCCCAAAAACAAAACAAAAAAAAACGATGTTTCAGGAACAGCTTCAGTTTGGACAAATGAACATTTTTCACTGAAAACATGTTCTGTCAAATAATCCCTGACTAGCTCTAGTCCCCGTATTAGCAAGTGTCTGCATCTTGTCTCAAATTCTGTGTGTGTGATTAGGCAGAATCCAGGGGATCTGAGACTTACCCTTTGTAACTGTATAACCTTCATTCATAGTTCCTCTGGAGCTTGAGTGTTCAGGTATCAAAATTGTTAATTAGCCGGTTGGGCATTATGGCCCAGATTCTCAAAGATATTTAGGCACCTTGTGCCCAGAGAATAAGGTGCCTAAATACCCTTGAAATCTGGACCTATGTCACCAGTTAGCTCTGTTTTTAATACACTATCACACCAGAAATTCTTCACTACTCTGTAGCTAGGAAGCTTTGATCCACAAGCTGTTTTTCTTCTGGCATAGATCAAATGAGTATTGCCTCATTTCAAAGCGTTTGTGTGATGCCAAGGGTAAGGGGATTTATGAATGCACAAACCTTTCCACAACAAAACCAGTAACACACTGCACCCTATGCTGTGACTGCTAACACCAAGGTAAATTCCAGTAGGTAGCCAGGCTGAGAGGTGGCAACCATGCCCTTTTGGGAGATCCTTTTAAAGTTAATTGATTTCTTCTCCCTAGGACAGCTCTCTGTTTTGCACAGAGACAGTATGAGATTCATTATCTGCAATAACAAATACAGCTCAGACTAGATTTTCAGCAAGACCGATGATTTGTAGTAAGAATGTTTTCAGCAAAACACAAGAGCACTCACCTTTCACAATTATCAACAGAGAGACAAGGTGGGTGAGGTAATAATATCTTTTATTGGGCCAGCTTCTGTTGTTTAGAGAGATATGCTTTCAGGCTACACAGAACCCTTCTTCTGGTTATCAACAGGTGTGTCTCCGTGACTAGAGCATTCCAGCTGCTACCTACAAATGCTACAATCTAATGCATATTTAATAAGAAAGATGTATTTCCTTATCCAGGGCTTTTTAATTCCTCACTGCAGCTCTCTGGCACCTGCCTACAATCCATTTCTACATCTGAAAGCTCAGAAATAATCACAAATCTCACTGGCGATGGGGGATGGCAATTAGAGGTGCAGGGCAGCATAAGTTTTGGCTGGCTTTAACCCTAGGAATGCTGGTCTGCACTGGACACACGGAGCCACTGCTGGGGGAAGAGTGCCATGAAATGCGTACTTTGATAGCGAGTGAGACACGTCCAGCCTGAGCTGATACAAGGCTTCACTAACATATATACCCCAATATGGCAGAACGTTGCTGGGAGGATAGGGAAAGAATTGAGTTGATGGAAAGTGGCTGCAACTTTTATTCCCTGTGGAGTCAATAGTAACCCAGCAATGTCCCCAAAGTGGGTGTGCTCTGCTGAGAAGAGGGAGTGGCCAAGCTGGCAAGGGGATGTACCTTGCATAGCACTGCTGGTCTGAAAGCTCCTGGACAGCTCTGGCTGAAAGCTAAAGCTCCCTGCCCAGAAAGCCACAAGGACTGTGCACTAGTTGCACTCGCCCCAGGTAGATTCTCCTCACCCCAAGGTACCGGCCCCACGCTGCTGTGCAAGCAGTGTGGTTCGCTGGGTGTAGCTCTCACCCACTACATGCAATGGAGGTGAGCCAACATTACTACAGTTTGCCAGGAGCAATTTGGCTCTGGTCCCATTTGAGGTTCTGTTCTGGCCCATCTCTACCTGTACCACAAGTGTTAACTTCCCACTCCATCTTGTTACACTAGGACAATGATGGGAGTGCACAGGATGAAAAGAACAAGATATATCAGTGGCCTTACTGAGTGACATTATTTATTAAACAGCGAGAAGCCAATTTCATGAATATTCAAAGCTTTCTGCTCTGCTACATGGAAAATAATAAGAATGAATGATTCACTGTCAAGGGTTTTTTTATATCTTTATGCTAAGACAAGGGCACAAAATGCTACAAGTCAATCAGAAATCAAAAGTATGAGTAAATGCCAAAAGCCCTCTCCAACTATTCCTGTATTTCTGCCAACCACGCCCTTTGTAGCCACTGCAGGAGCCTAGCAGAAAGCAGGATCCAGTCTTGCACAGCCTGTTCGTATGTCCACACATATGTATAATGATCATCAGTGTCCCAGATCCTAGCACTAGGCCTCACAGCTGTCACATCTCCCCTGACAGAGGTTACATAAAATCCCAGCACCCAATTATACACAGTCTTAATACAATAAGGTCTTTCCAGGATATTATAGGAAATTGCCCTGTCACAATCAGAACATAGTTGTTGCTTTCTCCAGCCTCCTGAAGGAGAATGGATACCTGGGGCACACACTATGTGGAGAGAGGGGCACCTCTCGCAATTTTCATCTCTTTCAGGATACATGGGAGTCCCTTCTGTAGACTCCTCCCTTTGGTATTCCATGGCTCTTCCTCACCCATACCCCCACACATTCGCCTTGCTTGTTACCAATACAGCGCACCAAATGTTTTCGGATAACTGACTGCATGTACTTAGTAACTTACCTTGTTCTGTCTGTTATTACTTGGAACCACTTAAATCCTACTTTTTATACTTAATAAAATCACTTTTGTTTATTAATTAACCCAGAGAAAGTGATTAATACCTGGGGGAGCAAACTGCTATGCATATGTCTCTATCAGTGTTATAGAGGGCTAATCATTTATGAGTTTAGCCTATATAAGCTTTATACAGAGTAAAACTGATTTATTTGGGGTTTGGATCCCACTGAGAGCTGGGTGTCTGAGTGCTAGAGACAGGACCACTTGCTGAGCTGTTTTCAGTTAAGTCTGCAGCTTTGGGGGCATGGTTCAGACCCTGGGTGTCTGTTGCAGCAGACTTGTTTGTCTGGCTCAACAAGGCAGGGTTCTGGAGGCCCAAACTGGCAGAGAAAATGGGGTCAGAGGTAGTCTCAGCACATCAGGTGACAGTCCCAAGGGGGTCTCGGTGACTGAACCTGTCACACCCCAGTCTCACAACATGGGAGGATTTTCCAGGGCTCCTCGGAAAGAAAGGGAGCCAATATCCTACTCAGCTACAGAAAGAAGATGCACTCTTAAATGGATACCCGAGTGGTCAGTCCAATATGAGGGTGAAAGAACAGCCTTGCCTCTCAGGTCTAGTAGCTGGGAATGCTCTTCCAATCCCTCTTCTTTAGTACCAGATTACAACATCCTTCCTTAAAGTAATACCATCTTACCCTACAAGCATGGTCTGACTGCAGCAGGACCAGGCATTACGCAACATAAAACCATCTGCCCCTTAACAATTTCATCCTTCTCAGGTTATTTCTGGTACTTGCGTGACGCCTTGGCCAATGCACCAGAGGATTGAATCAGGAGCCTCAATGTGCTAGAAGGAGGAATGATGGCACCTTGATCTAAAGACTCAAGCTCTTCTGGGGAAGGAGGGGCATAAAAGACTCTGACCTTCTATGGATTGGGCACAGAGCAGTGAGTTCTGTATCCCACACTGATCAGTGGGTTACATTCAGGGAGTGGCAGCCAGGCTTAAAGCTATGGCTCCATATCAGTCGGGGCTGTGAAGAGGCGTGATCCCTGACCAACACAGCTGCACTGGCAGAAGTCTCTAGTGTAGATGCAGTTATACTAGTGGCAGAACTTTTACTAGGATAGCTTGGTTTTTTTTCAGGGGTGGTGGAATATACCAGCAACAGCTGCTGGCATAAGCTGCATCCACACAAGAAGTCCTTTCCCAGTGAAGTATACTACACAAGAACAGAGAGTCTAGTGTAGACAAGGCCAAAGAATGGATTTTTGATCCCATGTGGCCAAGTTATGTATTTAGAAACAGAAAGGATACCAGATAAAAGTGACTATTTCCTTAGTGCCTGGAGACCAGGCCAAGGGGTCACTGTGCTAATGAAGCCAGCCTCAACTGTCTGTACTTCCAGTACATCTCCAGCATGACATACACGCCACTAGTCTCAGGAGTTTTGCACAAGACAGGTGTGCATCTTCGGGTGTCAGAGGATCTGCAGACCTGAAGGGATCTGTAATTTTATAGTTTCATCGGGAGCTGTCAGCTCTACAGAGCACTCCTGGTATCACATCACTGGGGGCTGTAATAATGTTTCTACAGCACTGAGGTAGCCAAACCTGAGCAGGGCACTCTGCTCTAACCCAGCAGTTAATATATTTCTCCAAAAAATTCCTTTTGGGCAAAAGTTTCACATGTTGGCTGGGCTCCAGCCAAAAGGAATTTGTTCTTCAAAAAGATTTTAAAAAACCAAAGCATTCAGCTGGTTTGAGTTATATAAAGATGAAAATACTTATTTTGTGCTTTCAAAATATCGATCCAAGGATATATATCTATTATACTTTACAGTCAACTCACATAAAGCAGGTTTAAAAAAAAAGGTAATTTGCAAATGATTGGGTTTCTGCCCTTTGTTTTTGCTTCTTTATGATGCATAAAGAAATCTTGAAACAGGTTTTGTCTGTTTCCCTTATAAATTCCAGGATTGTAAAGATTGGAGATTGTTGGTTTTACTGAAGGACCTCCAGAGAAAGGGTGGTGTCAGAGCCCTGTATTGTGTTTCTTATTTGAAAGAGGGGAGGGGTTTGAATCTTTAACAAAGACCTCCTTTCTTCTAAGTGGTCATTAGGCACTGAAGTTCAAGAGGTGTCCCAAAACAGCAAAATATTTTAAGGCAGTCTCACTAAAACTCTCTTCTTCTCAACTGCTTAGCTTTCATGGGTTGGCTCTGGGGATGTCATTATTTCACTCACTCTCCATTAGCCCAACTCATCCAGAGTTGACAAAACCTGAATTCCAAATGTAAATGACAAGCAGAAAAGAACACTTTCCTCCCTCAATTCTTTCTGGGCTTCTTCACACATCATGAGGAAACAAAACATTTTATTTTAGACCAATTTTATTCTCTTTCCAAGTTTCCTTTAAATATCAAATATGGCGTGTGACTAATCCCACTTGAGTGACAGTCACCCTGCTAAGGATGAATTCATCCCCCAGCTGTGGGAACCTTCCCATCTTCTACCCCACCAATGACAAAGCCCCTGAACCCTCCTACCAGCATAATCCCTCCTGGCTTCCACCTCTCCTGCAGTTACATTGCCAACTGCAAACACAAGGGCAGTCAGATCTCACATTCAAATACACAACAGTGAGAAGATTTTAACATGTCATCTGGTCGTTCACAGCATACGTAGAAGCATTTATTCCTTGCACTTGTCCCTGGGAGAACAAGAAGGCTGGGAACACGTCTGCAGCTGGAAAAGAATGTAAGGGGGAGATTGTCAGTGTACAAACCAAAGTGACACTGGAAGCCACATGGAGTTGGGTGTCTTTCTGCTGTCTTCCCCGTGGATTGTGAAATGGGCATGGGGAAGGTAAGCGCTGCCCCCAGTGGGAACAGACTTCTCTAAGGCAGTAAGGAAACAGCTGGCTGGAAGGAACCCTTCATGTCTTATCTCATCTCTGCCCATGATTTGCTGTGTGGCTTTGCCCAGGCTGCTGCATTTCTCAGCCTCATCAGTAAGGATACTAAGTAGAGCTAATATTTACACACAGGATCCACCTAGTAAGGACTGGGGGGACTAGATAATATTGGCACAATGCTTTGATGAAGAATTGTTAGATTAAATAATGATCATAACTATGTGGAATGGGAAGGAGGAAGGAGAAGATGTAAGACCCAGGTGAGCAAAGCTGTGATAGAGGGGGTCATGAGCTTTAGATGGAGAAACTAATGGGTTTGTTTTGTACAATATTAAATTATTGTTATTATTTATCTTGTGGCAGCACCTAGGACTCCCAGTTGTGGGCGAGGAACCCCCTGGTCTAGCTGTTGTATAGACACTGCCCCAAAGAGCTGACAATTTCAGTAATAATGTACCCATGTGTGCAGAACTCAATAGTAAAATGAACCTTGGTGTTCCTGTAGCAGAACACGACTGACATCCCCACAGTCTTGGCCCGCATTTACAGTTTTACTACATATAAGTGGGCCAGTTCCTCGTGCTATGGAATTCAGAAAGTTACATTTTTAATTTACTACCAAATGAACTCACTGAAACATACAGCTGTTTCTCAGAAAAGATGATCCTCTTTGTTCCATATTTTCTGTTGATGTCTCTTAGCATTTCTGTCTTCACACACTCAAGGTAATAGCTATGCCCAGAACACCAAGAGACATGAAAACAGCCTTCATCAAACAAAACCAAGTGTTCTGTGCATGTCCCAGCTGCTAAGTGCAGCAATCTGCTTTCTCAATCAAATGCAGGTACAAATGACTCACTCTCTGCCATTACAATGAGCCACAATCCAGCTGAAAGTGTTGGAGTTTTTCTTATTCTTCCGAAACCACAAATGATACAAAACAACCTGAGGAGATAATAAAATATCATCTCTCCCCAATGAAATCAGAACTCCCAAAAAGCTGAGCACTGCAATCATAGCGCTTGATTACATTAAACGAAAACATTACATGATAAAGAATACCCTTGGCATTGACCTTCAAAGACTCTGCCCTACCTAAGAGTGATGATACACAACCAGTGTAAAATAGTCTGTCCCTGCTACACTTGAATTCCTCTGATATTTCCTTCTCCCCTCTTACATTAGTGCACAAAGTGATCAATGGACAAGAAGTCAAGTATATCCCAGGGGACAAGAATTCAGACAAAATAAAACATTCTATTTGGTCATTTCAAATGTTTAGTCCTTCATGCCCCATCGGTTCTTTATTATATATAATCATTTCACTTGACTGAAAAAGCAGAAGGTTGTTCTTACACACCCAAGGCTTGTGTGCGTTATATCAATGTTTTATGAAGTAAGGTCTTTCTAAATGGGTGTGAACTTGAGAGGCCCAGGTCAGTAGCCTTACATTAGGATCTGAAAGCTAGCTCTCTCCCAGCATGACCATGACAAGATCATGATGCTCTAATCAGACCACCCCTGACAGGCGTTTGTCTAACCTGCTCTTAAATATCTCCAATAATGGAGATTCCGCAACCTCCCCAGGAAATTACTCCAGTGCTTAACCACGCTAACAGTTAGGAAGTTTTTCCTAATGTCCAACCTAAACCTGCCTTGCTGCAATTTAAGCCCATTGCTCCTTGTCCTATCCTAAGAGGTTAAGAAGAACAATTCTTCACCCTCTTCCTTGTAACAAACTTTTATGTACTTGAAAACTGTTATCATGTCACCTCTCAGTCTTCTCTTCTCCAGACTAAACAAACCCAATTTTTTCCAATGTTTCCTCAGAGGTCATGTTTTTTAGATCTTTCATCATTTTTGTTGCTCTTCTCTGGACTTTCTCCAGTTTGTCCACATCTTTCCTGAAATGCGGTGTCCAGAACTGGACGCAATACTCCAGTTGAAGCCTAATTATTGTATGAGTAAAGGGCAACAGACTGTGCTTAGCCTGCCCGGACTGAGGGGGTCTCCCTAAACTGAACCTCACTTGCTAAGCAGGCGTAGGGATGCCAAATTCCAGTGAAAGAGAAAAGCGGTAGGGCTGAGTGTTTGTACTTGGAGGTCTGTACTCTGCTTAGAGAGTCCTAACCGCCAGCTGACTTCCTCTCTGCAGTGTTTAAGGCAGAGCTGCTTAGGTTCAGTTGAGGGTCCTTGTTTCTGTTCAGTGGTTGCCAGAGCTGAATCTCTGAGGAGCAGGTCTAGGGGCTAAGCCTTAGACCTGGTGTGGGACAGCATTTTAATGAAAGGCAACTCAGAGGTTCAGTAGCGCTGAAACAGAGTGGGGCTGAGAGCTGCGCCCCCCTTTACTGCTGTCCACATCCCTCACCTCTCCCTAGAGCTGGAGCCAGCAGCAGAGCCATGGCTTTGGTGGGGAGGGGGATGCGGATGAGGTAAGGGGCCCAAGGCTGAGGCCACAGCTGGGGATGGGGGCACAGCTCTGCCATGGGGTTGGCAACTGGAACCCCGCATGCAGGGCTGGCAGTGGAGTCCCCAGGCATGGGGCCAACAGCCTGGACTGGGGCCACCAGCGGAGCCTCTGGTTGCAGGGCTGGCAGTCTGGACCCGGCACAAAAGCTGTGGGTGCCCCAGTTCCCGCTCCTATGCAGAGGTTGCACTAGTAATGCGGTTCTCAGTTACCCAATGAAACCACTAAGAGCTGCAATCCCTGGGAGCTCGCTAAGCAGTGGAACCTCGGAATGCGGCACCGCAGATGGCTGTGAGTGGCCAGCAGCAGCAGAGAAAATAGCTGCAGCGATAGGCCAGTTGCAGAGGTGCATGGCAGCAGCAGAGACATTGCTTGATGTGCTGCCCCCAACCCCTTTCAGGGAGGTGAACCCATGTGAATGCACTTCGGAATTCTGGGTCTTTGCTGTTCAAAGACAACTCACTGTGAGTGGGTGCAGTGGAGAGAAAGGGGAGTGGTGTGTTAAAGGGACAGTCATTTGTTGGACTTTCACACCACAAGGTGGGGAACTCAGGCAAAGGACACTGCCCAACGTACTATGGGGTGGGTGTTTGCTTACAGTTAGATGCTTTTGAAACATGGATGTGGAGTTTTAACAAATTAATGCTGGGTTCCCTTTTAATAAAAGATTGTCTGGTTCTTAATTCACATCTAGAGATGACAGGGCCTGCTGCACAGGAAAGCCGGCAGTTACTCTCATCTGAAGCATAGCAGGGGTTCTCCTGAGCTAGACCAAGAGACAAGGAAGTCTCATCCATAAGTAAATTATAGGTGTCTTTGGTCTGAGAAACTAACAGAAGTTGGAGAATTCCTTATCAAGCATCAGAACTTTCCTTTCCTCGGAATTGTGTATTTTAGCTGTAGCTTATTTAATGCTCCCCAGGCAAGATGTCCCACTTGTTGGGATGGGCCTATTGATTCTCACTGTCTTTAGCTCTGAAAGGAAGCAAAGGTTTGGGATATGCAGAAGGGTGACTGCAATCAGATAGTTAAAAGGGCACAGAAAGAAAGGAAACATTTCCCAGACGTATTTGAATGTCATCTTATATCCACACTCTTTGCTAGGGAAGTGGGGCATTTCTCCCACTTCTTAAATAAATTATCAGGGCTGATCTCATGGCACCTAAGTTGCAGCACCCTGAGCTGACAAGCACTTGTAGTGTGTGCAAAAGCAACCTTTTTCAAATGAGCCTGTGATGCAGGAGCTGGGTGGTGCTACAGAGAGAGAAGTCTGGAGCAGAAGGGGGCCCTAGGGAGTCATCCTTGTGGTAGCAGAGAGACCTGAGTGGATCTAGGAGGTTCCCGCAGGGGGAGAAAGAAACCAGGGGGGAAGAGACAGGACTGGAGCAAGCTCCAGTGACTGACCCTGACACAAGGGCAGGAACCCGACCTCTGGGTGTATTGATAAATTGTGTAGTCCATTGCTTGTCGCACTTTGCTTTGTTATTTCATTATGACATCTACTCAAGAGACCAAATAACCAGTGTCAGTCAGGTGTATTAATATAGTACAGGGCAAAGGTTCTGTACAATACCAGTCTCTGAAGAGCAGTCCCATACAGCAATGCTGCTTTCACCTTGCCCAGAAGGTCTGCTGCCCGACGTTACGTCCCTACAGCCAGCTTTTTATACCCTATTGTTCACTAGTGAAAAGTTCTATATTCCAGGCATGGTCAAACCGTGGTTCATGAGCCACATGCAGGTCTTTTACAGTTAATGTGTGGCTCCCGGAGCCCCCATGTACCCACCCCCACTCACTACCTACAAGATTGGGCAGAGGGGAGCTAGGGGCTTCTTCCCTGCAGCGAGGAGGTGGGGATAGGGGCTTTGTCATGCAGAGAATGGCTTTAGCTCAGCAGGCAGTGCCCCATGGGGCAAGTTGTGTGTGTCTTGCTGCTCTCAAACATCTGAAGATTATTGTATGTGACTCGGAGAGTCAGTAAGTTTGGCCGCTCCTGCTGTATACGTCACCTGAAACTAGATCCAATTCATCAGCTTTTTACCTTGTTTCTGGTACCATGGTACACCCCTTTATCCCTTGTTCTGAGCACATGGATCTCAGGTCCTAAAGGGCATGAAGACACCTCTTAGGTTCGTGAGGGTAACTCTTCTCTTGTTGCCATGAGGAAACAATCACATGCCCTGATGTCCTGTCTGTTCAAGTCAAGGCTTACTTTGGCTAATGTGAGGTGTTATGGGATACTTAACATAAGTGAACAGGAGAATAACAAAGGTACAGGCCAATCTGGGCTATATAAGTGCTATACTAAAGATTAATATGTATACTTAAATGCTTGAAATACATATTGTGGGTAGTATTGACAGTATAATCTATATGTATGCTTGCCAGCATATATCAGTCAACAGGAACAGCCCTTCCTAGCATCCTCCCAAAATGTGGCCACTCCTGCCCTTTGTTCATGGTACTGGGTGGGAAAACTTGACTGTCCACGAAACTTGACTTCCAGAGGACAAAGGAAATTAGCCTGTGGACCTGTGGGATACTTTTGGCAGACTCCCAAAGCACAAGTCTAGTGGGGCTCTGTATACACTGCAAAGCAACAGGGCTTGTACTCTGTGTCCTGACTTGACTTGGGCTCAGACCCTCCACCCCCATGGAGCCCTGGGACCCTGGGTCAGTGTGATTTGTGTGTAGATGGAAGGATGGTTAGGTTTCAGCCTGAGCTGGAACCTTGGGCTTGCACTGCAGAGCCAACATACCCGTGAGACCTAGATAATACTTAGTCCTGCCATGAGTGTAGGGGACTCTTGAGGTCCCTTCCAGTCCTATGATTCTATGTGTAACCCTTCTGCCCCTCTGAATTGGCAGCAACAACGGCTGGGTTCAGCATCCAGGAGTTCCTTTTCAATAATGCAATGCAAAATCAGCTCGAGCCCCCACCCAGTGACCTGGGACAATTACATACCACCTCCCCTGGGCGCCTCTAGGAGGCAATACTTCCCCTCTCGCAAGCACAGAGCCTGAGTGTAGCAAAATCCTTTTAATAAAGGAGGGAAACAATGTGGCATCATATTGCCAAAACAGCACAAACAGGATTCACAATGTAAACCATGAGCAAAAGACCCACCAAATAAGTTTTGGCAATGTCATTTTCCCCTTAGGGTCTTAAGTCCAATCACCCCAAAGTCCAACAACCCGAAAGTCTCTGTCCCTGATCAGTGTCGCCCCAGAGTTCAAAAGTTTATCTGCAGAGTTTCACCCCCGCAGCCTGGATGAAATTGGGGGGTGGGGGCACACAGGGTGTTAAGGGGCACCTTACGTGGGCTGGGGCCAACTGCTCCGCCTCTCCATGGAGTTCTGCTGCAGCCTTCACCATGACCGGCTCCACTCCACCAGCTGTGGGTAGTATTGTCAGTAAGCTCCTCCAGCCGACCCGTGAGCTGCTCCAACCATCCCACAAACCGCTCCGCTCTGCTCACTGTTCTGTGGGCTGCTCCAACCATGCTGCAAACTGCTCCGCTCTGCCAGCCGCTTAGCGATAGATCTTCAGGCTCCCCCTCTAGTTAACACAGCACTCAGTGATCTCAGCTCAGTAAGTTTTAGCTCTTTTAGTAATTTCAGCTTGTAGTAGGGTAGCCCCAGTGCTGGTGCACCATTGGCTCAAAGTAAATTCAGCTCAGCAGCCTCTAGATGAACTTCTAATGGAATCAAAATTAGCTCTGCTTTTCAACAGTAGAGAGGTGGTGGTACAATTGGTGTTCCAGGCTCCCAAAAGGGGCCCATACCATCAGGTACACACACCAGTCCCCAATCTCTCTCCATTCACTGGGTTTTGGCACCAATGTCCCTTGTCTAGCGGGTGCTACTTAATTGATGGTGAGACATCTCTGTCATAAAGCAGTCTCATAGTTCCTCATTCACATAATCAGGGTGACAACACTTTATTCCTCCTGCCCCAATAACAAAGAAATCCCAGAGCTGTCAAAATAACCATCCCAGGCTGCTGTGGGCTATGCTAGGTGGGGTGGGTGTGCAAACACCTGAAATTCCTGTCCACATTCCCCATAATTCACCACCAGATGTCAGGGTAGAGCTCATCCTGATTCTGCTTACATATGAATAAGGATAACATTTCATTACCCTGCGTTCAAAACTAAAGTAAATTGTAACCCAACACCAGCCAAAACTGATCACTATGGCAAAGGAGCACCATTTTCTAGGCACCTAAGCAGGGTAGGTGTGTCTATGCAGATACAGTCTGCTTCAGACCCTGCTCTCTCTCTGTCTCACTCACACACACACACACACACACACACTATAGATAGATAGATGCAGGTGACATAGTGTAGTGGTTAAGCATGCTGCCCTTTAATACAGGAGACTGGGGTTCAAATCCCAGTTGGGACCCCTAACGCATCACCTACCTACCTCAAATATGAGAGCAACATGAACTAGGAGAGCCATACCGGCTTGGACATCACCCGGATTAACAAGGTCTGTGCCAGATGCTGAGGAACCAGGACAATCTGACGATAAGTGGGCTACTGGAACAAACCATTTGTGGATGAGACACGAGAACCTGGAATTGATGGAATGCTACTATAACAGTAGACCTAAGGAGAGGGGGATGTATGAGGGGGCTATAGATAGACAAAAGACCTACATCCACACTTACTGAGAAACAGCTAGTTACCCAATGCTTCAACATAGTAAAGAGGAAGCTGCTCTCACAGCTTGAGATAGACCAACTCCACATTACATCCCAGACTCAAGAAGGCCTAGAAGAACAAGTGGTCCCAGTGGTGGTAGGAGCACTCAGGGCTGTGACTCCTAAGCTGGGTGAGTGGCTCCAACAGATCCCAGGAACAACATCAGAACTCTTTGTCCAGAAGAGTGCAGTGCTAGGAACAGCTAAGATACTGTGCAGAACCCTCAAACTCTCAGGCCTCTGGTAGAGGACCCGAGTTTGAGGAAGACACATACCACCCATAGGGGTGAGAGGGGGATTTTATATATATATATACACTCCAACTTAGAATTGTATATTTGTTTGCCTTATGAATCAACTGTGCATGTCTCTATGTCAATAATTTGTCTTGTTCCTCAAATGTAGTGTCTCATATCCCATGATAAGTCTGGAAGGATGTGAAATGACGAGTATTAGATATAATCAAAGAACGTAAGGATCATGTCTGTGACAGAGGACCAATATCCTGGACAAACTTTAATAAATTAAATCAAATTAAACCTCCTTGCATTCAGTTTCACATCTTTGGAGTTCATCGTATTAAAAATGCAACAGTTTATGTGTTATTGTGAGACTGACAGTTACTACTCTGGGACAAGAGGGGTGCTAATGTAATTTGTCCTGTTATCAGCCCTTTCAAGCCACCCCTGGAGAGGTTCACATATACTACTTCAAAATGAATTTTCCAGGAACCAACAGACAAAGAAAGGATTTTTGGATAAACATCCAGGTCTTAAACATGCCCAGGGCCTTCCCCCAATCCAGCAAACAGACAGGCCCGCTGTTTCATGGAGGCCCCAATCCTTAGGGAAGGGTTGAAAGGGCTGGGCCCACTGAGGTCCCATCATTTTGTGTGCTAGTTCTGAGCTGAAGCTGTTATGAACTTGTGATGATAGAAGAGACCCTTCTCGGGGATTGAAGGGCTGCCGTTGCCCATGTAAGAGTTGGAGTGAGCTCCAGTGAGAGTATTACGCATGCATGTAGGATCTTTTAATGTTTTTAATGTTTTCTCTGTAGTACTTTTACCTTAAGAATAAAATAAGAATGAACAGGACATGCTGCGTAGTACCTTAAAACTGTGGGCAATTATTCTATTAGTCTCTGAAGAGACACCTGCTTAGGTACCTGTCTTTTGCTGTGAATACCGCAATGAAGGCAGGGAATTGTTCAGCCTGGAGATACCCTAATCAGAAGGGAAAGAAACACGTGTGTCTACCCAAGAAAGGTGTCGGCCAGGGGAGCCAGGACTTGAGATCTAGCGCCCTCGCTGAACCAATGAGGGGAAAGACAGGTGAAGTTGCCCAGAACTTTGATAGTGTTCACTAGCTTTAAAAAACTATCGAGGATTTTGTTTGGTTTTTTTTGTAAGTGATGGTTGCAGCCTATAAGTGATAAGAATTGTATCACACAGAAAGGAATTTTGACAGATATAATCAACCTAACCAGGATATGACTTTGGAATATTAAGATAAGTTGTTTAAAAGCGGCGGTGGGTGGGGGTGCTGTCCCAATTAATAGTGAGGCTAACCAGGAAATACAATCCAAGAAATGAAACATACACTCCAACTAAAAGAAACATTGAAAAAAATTGTTACGCGTTGGTGCCATCTATTGGATATCAATGGAAGCAGCAGAGAATCAGAGAGTTGAGAGCCATTTGGCAAATGACCAACAGAAATCAGAGGGACCCCCGGCCAGGAGCCCTGAAATCAGGGTATTTAAAACTGAGGTCTCCATGTGGAACCCAAGAATTTGCAACGCCCCTGCAGACAGCCTCACCCCTTGTCCATGGTCACAGGACAAAGAAGAGTTCCCCCAGCTAACTGAACCTCTGTGCAATGAAGACTCTCCCCATTGTGCCGGTCACAGAATCAAAAGTTGACTGAAGACAAAAAGATTCTGTGACCAATGCCCAGACCAGCCTGCAGAAAGGACTCCTCCTTATTCCAGGGTGAACAGGATAAGGATAAGGAGTGTTGAGATTTCATTTCAAAGATTGTATTTCCCCTTCTGTACTTCAACACAAATAACTGTAAGTCTTCTTGTTTTGTTTAGTGAGACATCAAGTAACCATATTTTAGATTTTAACTAATACTATATGACTGGCCTCCTTTAACAAGTCCAAGCAAATTGGCCTAAAAGAGATTTTAACTATAACTAAGCCATTGCTATTGATATTCTAAACTGGTCCTTTTTGACCAATTCATTAACCTGTGCCAGCTTCTGCTCAGCCGGGGCTGCCTCCTACCTGCAGACAGGCTCCTCAGGCTGCATGCAGCAGCTCCATTTCCAGCCCCCGAGCAGAAGGAGCCCAGCAGGGGGGGAGGGAGGTGGAGACAAGTGAGCGATGCGGGGAGGGAGGGAGAGGAGCGAGCGATGAGGGAGGGACCTTAGAGGAAAGAGGTGGAGAAGGGGGCAGGACCTTGAGGGTCCAGTTACCAACAATTAGAAAGGTGGCAACCCTAACTGCAAAGCAATCACAGCTGAGCCACCCCAGGTAACCCAATGGGGTGGAGGGAAAAGCAGGGCTATCCACCCCTTCCACCAGTCTCGAGCCTGGGTGTCATGGCACCCTGGCAGTAGCCAATACCACTCCACCACGCACAACACAGGGGCTAATTCCGATGTCCTGGGGGTATGTCAAAGCAGGAAGGGGAGGATGCTGTCTGGGTCTCAGTAAGCATGAAGGAGTCTAACTTACACTTCCTTGGACCTCTGTCCTGACCTGAAAAGACGGTTACTCACCTTTGTAACTGTTGTTCTTCGAGATGTGTTGCTCATATCCATTCCAGTTAGGTGTGTGCGCCGCGCGTGCACATTCGTCGGAAAACTTTTACCCTAGCAACTCAGTGGGCCGGCAGGTCGCCCCCTAGAGTGGCGCCGTCATGGTGCTCGATATATACCCCTGCCGGCCCACCCGCTCCTCAGTTCCTTCTTGCCGGCTACTCCGACAGTGGGGAAGGAGGGCGGGTGTGGAATGGATATGAGCAACACATCTCGAAGAACAACAGTTACAAAGGTGAGTAACCGTCTTTTCTTCTTCGAGTGATTGCTCATATCCATTCCAGTTAGGTGAATCCCAAGCCTTACGTAGGCGGTGGGGTCGGAGTGAAATGTGGCAGAATGAAAACTGCTGAGCCAGAGGCTACAGCATCTCTTGACTGTTGAACCAGGGCATACTGCGAAGCAAAGGTATGGACCGAGGACCAATGGAGCTGCGCAACAGATCTCGTGGGTAGGAACACGAGCCAGCAAGGCGGCAGATGAAGCCTGAGCCCTGGTAGAATGCACGGTGATGTGGCTTGGGGAAATATGAGCCAAATCATAACAAGTGCGGATGTACGCCATCACCCAAGATGAGATCCTCTGAGAGGAAAACAAGCAAGCCCTCCCTTTGGTCTGCTACCGTGACAGAGCTGGGGCACCTTACGAAATGGTTCTGTCAGCGCAATATAAATGCGAGCACTCCACAGATGTCCAGGGAGTGCAATGGTTGCGCCCATTGCATTGAGCTGTGGGTAACATGAAAGGCCGAAACCACCTTAGGGAGGAAAGCCGGGTGCGGTCATAACTGCACCTTGTCTTTGTGAAACCTAGTGTACGGCGGAACCACCATAAGAGCTCTGAGCTCGGAGACCCGTCTGGCCGATGTAACAGCTACGAGGAAAGTTGTCGTCCAAGACAGGTATAGCAGAGGGCCGGTCGCGAACGACTCAAATGAGGGAGACATAAGTCTGGTTAAAACTAGGTTGAGGTCCCAGGGTGCAAGCGCTCCAAGCCCTTGAGGGACCTCGAACCCATAGAGTGTGAGAACACGGAACGTCCACCTTAGCCTGGCTGGAAGGTAGAGATGGCTGCCGAGTGTACCCTCAGTGATGATACCGCCAGGTCCTGCTGCTGAAGGCCAGAGGCAGGCCAAATAGAGGGGATCGAGACCTCAGTAGGAGCAAGATCGAGCGTATTGCAGCTGTAGAAGAAACGCTTCCACTCGGCCCGGTACGTTGACCAGGTGGAAGGCTTCCTGTCACCCCGGCTCAGTTACGCAGCAGCCACACCGTGAGGCGAAGAGGCTGCAGGTCCGGGTGACGAAGCTTGTCGTTGCCCTGAGTGATGAGGTCTGGGTGGGGTGGCAGGGTAATTGGGTCGGTTATTGACAGGCCGAGCAACGTGGTATATCAGTGCTGCCTGGACCACTCTGGAGTGATCATGATGATGCGTGCTCTGCCCCTGCGGAGTTTGAGCAGGACCTAATGAACCAGTGGGAACAGTGGGAAGGCATAAAGGAGTTGGCCTTTCCACGGCATCAGGAATGCGTCCAAGATCGATCCCGAGGAGAGACCTTGGAAGGAGCAGAACATCTGGCATTTTCTGCTCTCGCGGTGAGTGAACAGGTCTATGTGAGGAAACATCTCCACTTCTGGAAAGCAGAACGCCTCACATGGGGCAGAGTGATCACTCATAAGACAGGAAAGACCTGCTGAGTCAAAGCGCCAAGACGTTCCGAACGCCTGGGAGAAAGGACGTCACCAGCTCCATCGAGTGGGCCATGCAAAAGTCCCGGAAATGGATGGCCTCCTGACAAAAGGGGGGAGGACCATGTCCCTCCCTGGTTATTTATGAAGCACATGGCCATTGTGTTGGCTGTAAACACCGAGATACCACGGCCTCGCAGCTGCCGCTGGAACCCCTGGCATGCCAGGCGGACTACTCTCATTTTTGGGGCATTGATGTGGAATGCCAGCTCCCGAGAAGACCAAAGGCCTTAAGCTCGGAGGTGACCATGAGCACTCGAGCAGAGAGATGACGCGTCCGTCGTCAGGGGCAGTGAGGGCTGGGGCGGATGGAACCGCATCCCTGCCCACACCAGGGAGGGAGTTAGCCACCACTCTAGGGAGCCTAAGGTGCTCGAGGGAACGGTGACTACCATGACCATTGGCTCCCTGTCCGGGTGGTACGCCGAGGTGAGCCGGACTTGGAGAGGACGGAGGCAGAGCTTGGCGTGTTTGGTTACAAACTTGCAGGCAGCCATGGACTCAGGAGACTGAGACAAGTACGAGCCGAGGTCGTTGGGAAAGCCTGCAGACCTCGGATGATTGTTGCCATCGCCTAAAACCGCAGTTGTGATAAGCAGGCTCCGGCTAGGTAGGAGACCAGGATAGCCCCTAGGAAGTCCAACCTCTGCGTGAGAACCAGAGTGGATTGCTCTATAGTAATCATCAGGCCTAGACCTGTGAATAAGACCGTGACGATGCCCACGTGCTGAGTGGTTTGTGTCTCAGAGTCTCCTTGGATAAGCGAATCGTCCAGATACGGAAAAACGCATATCCCACATCAGCGAAGGTAGGCGGTGACTATGGCCATAAACCAGAAGTACTGACGGTTGGCTAGAAAGCGGAGGTATCTCCTGTGCGGAGGGAAGATGGTGCTGCGAAAGTACGCCTCCTTCATATCGAGGGCGGCATAGTAGCCCCCAGGAGGCAAGGATGGAATAATGGTTCCCAGGGATACCATGCGGAACTTCAACCTTATCCTAAGTTGAGGTTGAGTCCGTGCAATCCGTGCAGGACTAGGAAGGTCTGAGACCTCCGTTCGAGTGGGGGACTAGGGCATAACGGGAGTAAACCCCCTTGCCCCTTTCGTCAGTCGGCATCTGCACCTCCTGTACGAGGAATTGCTCGTGAGAGGGGTCCCTGAAGGGGGACAGGGTTGGAACAAATTAGAGGTGGTAACTATGCTCCACCGTGCGCAGGACCCAGCGATCTGAAATTAACTGGGGCCATGCCAGGAGAAAGCGGGATTGGGATCCCAGCCTGTGACTGGTACACCGCCCTCAGGCGCACCTTGGAAGGTTCGTCTTTGGTCCCAGTGGTAATTGCGAGGGACCTTGACCTTGGCTCTTTAGGGGTCCTGACGTTCGTCTGCGACCACCTTGGCCTCACCGTTTGCCAAAGTCCTGTCTCTGGCTAGGCACAGAGTATGGCGGCTGGGGACAGAAAGGCCTGCGTTTGGTTGCTGGCATATGCATGCTGAGAGAGCACATTAGGACCCTATTGTCCATCAGGCTTCGCAGGCTGGGGTTGTCTTTGCCGCGAAGAGGCCTTTACCAACAAAGGGTAAATCCTGAATGGCATACTGCAGCTCCGGCCGGAGGTTTGAAACCTGAAGCCATGAGATGCACCTCATGGCGACACCAAAAGCCAGAGTCCTGGCTGCTGAGTCTGCTGCGTCCAACGAGGCCTGGAGGGATGCTCTGGGTACCTTTTTCCCCCGTCCTCCAAGACGGCAGCGAACTCTTGGCGGGAGTTTTGAGGGAGAAACTCCATAAACTAAACTACCTTCACCCAGGTGCTATAATTATAGCAGCTAAGCAAGGCTTGTTGCTTTGCTACCCAGAGCTGCAGGGCCTCTGCAGAGTACACCTGGCGGTCAAGCAGGTTCATTCGCCAAGCCTCCTTTGGTTTCGGGGCTGGCACCCGCTGGCCATGCCAATACCTTTCCTTAACAGACTGAAAGACTAGTGAGCAGAGAGGAGAGCGGACAGACGAGTAGTCGTACCCCTTAGAGGGCCCCATACCGGGTCCTCTACCTCTGGGACCTCCTCCACCTCAGGTTGTCGGGGGGCGTATCAGAATCGTGGTCCTGAGCATAAGATATGCGCATGTGGGATGACACGGATGCGTGTCTGGATGGCCATGGAGGTACTAAAAGAAGGCACGGGCAGAGTCTCTGACTCTATCGGACCTTGCCCAACTCGGCACCGGGGACCGGCACCGGGAGGCCTACCGGTACCTGGAACGAGATCCAGACCTGCAACCAGAACGGTGCCGGGAGGTCAACCAAGATCTCGAGGCTCGGGGAGAGGCTACAGGAGTCAAGGTACCTGTCGTGGTGCCGGGAGTTGGAACGGTGCCGATAGCGGATCGGCGAATGGGATACCGACCGGTGCGGTGAGTGCGACCAGTACCGGTGAGGAAAACAGCACGGGACTGCAAGTGGTGTCGGGTGTGCCGACGGGACATGGAGTGTCTGCGGGACCGTGATCATGAACGGTGCCGCTCTGCTGTGCTGACAGAGGACGGTCATATGAAGAGACTGTATTACCTGCACCGGCGGTGCCGGGGTCAGGCAGCATCGACTCTGTCATGGCAATGAGATCCCTCGCCGTTGGTAATATCTCCGGCGTGGAGGGAACAGCAGGCTCAACCACAGTGCATACTGGGGAGCTGTCAGGCACCAGATTCGACGGCCCTCGTGGGACCGGGATCGACAGTACCGAGGTCGTCAGAGCTTCGGTAGGTGTCGGTGCCGGGCGATCCAACTTAGACGAGCTCTCTGGCTGCGGTGCCGTCGACACGGAAGCAGCAGGAGCAATAAGCTCAACCACGGCGCGTGCCGGGGAGCCGACAGGCACTGAATTCGACGGCCCTTGTGGGACTGGAATCGACGGTGCCGACGTCGTCGGTGCCTCAGCAGGTGTCGGTGCCGGGCGGTCCGACTTAGACGAGCTCTCTGGCTGCGGTGCAGTTGGCACGGAAGCAGCAGGAGCAGTAAGCTCAACCACGGCGTGTGCCGGGGAGCCGTCAGGCACCGGATTTTACGGCCCTTGTGGGACCGGGATCGACGGTGCCGACGTCGTCGGTACCGGGCGATCCGACTTAGACGAGCTCTCTGGCTGCGGTGCAGTTGGCACAGAAGCAGCGGGAGCAGTAAGCTCTACCACGACGCATGCTGGGGAGCTGTCAGGCACTGGATTCAATGGCCCTGGGGGACTGGAATCGACGGTGCCGATGTCATCGGTGCCTCTGCAGGTGTCGGTGCCGGGCAATCCGTCTTAGACGAGCTCTCTGGCTGCGATGCAGCTGGCACGGAAGCAGCAGGAGCAGGGGGCTCAACCACGGCGTGTGCCAGGGAGCCGTCAGGCACCAGCAGGAATCGTAGGCTTTCTCGACCTCGGAGGAAGGGAGCGGTGCCGAGTCGACTTCGGTGCCGGCGACGGCCAGTGCCGAAACGCCTTGTCAGTACCGGCGGGGTCCAGTGCTGAGGAGGCGCTTCTGCCAGCCGCTTGATCATCGCTCAGTGCCAAAGGTGGAGGGGTAAGTGAAAGTCCCGCTCCTTTTTGTTCTCGGTTTAAAAGCCTTGCAAATGGGGCATTTAGCTGTCAAGTGTGATTCCCTGAGGCACTTCAAACAGGAGTCGTGTGGATCTCCCTTCGGCATCGGCTTCTGGCAGGCCGAGCCCATTTAAAAACCCGGTGAGCCGTGCATGGGCTCTGGCACCGGGTGCAGGGAAGGGGCTACTTCCTGAACCCCGCTAACAATTACTAAACTAACTATGTTAGCAAAGAAAAAACGTATAACTATACAAATATATATATAAAGGAATTATAACTGCATAACTATATACGAGAACTACGAGTAGCTAGGGAAGTGGAGGTCAGCTAAGCCGCGCTCCACTGTTCCAACGACCGACACAGGCGGTAAGAAGGAACTGAGGAGCGGGTGGGCCAGCAGGGGTATATATCAAGCACCATGACAGCGCCACTCTAGGGGGCGACCTGCCGGCCCACTGAGTTGCTAGGGTAAAAGTTTTCCGACGAATGTGCACGCGCGGCGCACACACCTAACTGGAATGGATATGAGCAATCACTCGAAGAAGAACCCTGGATGGTCTCCAATTGCTGGGCTGTGTGTGTGTGAAGCCTATTGTATGCCACTTGTTCCCAGACCAAAGCTACATTGATCCCCCCTCAACGAGATGGGCAGGAAGCAAATACCTGTTAGAGAGCTCATTCCTTCACTCTCCCACTTCCCTGGTTCTTCTCGCATGAACAGAGAGCAACAGGGTTCAAGGAAGTAATAGGACATCTTATGCTGTCCCTTGCTCTGTTGGTTTTTTTATTAAATAGAGAGACATATTAACAAATTAACAAAGAAAAACCCTTGATGCAATTTCAGTAAGACAATACATGGAAGGGCTCTTGATATCATATCTCATAAGTTTCAAATGTGGCCTACTATGCCCCACAGCTTAATTAAAAAATCTGTAATATATTCTACCAACAGCACAGTAAATGCAACCAGTCAATATTCTGAACATGTAATCCTTTCTCAAGGTGAATGAACTAAAGCAACACAAATCACTCTTCTTTCACTCAGAGACCATTCTATCAGGAGTGGCAGGGCAGGAAGGAAATAATACGTCAGTAATAATGCTGTGCACTTTTAGAGTACCTTTCAAACTGCTTTACAAACATTAATTAATGGCACATCCCTGCACCCCTGTGAAATAACACAAATCGGTGCATTATCCCCAGTTAAATAACGGGGGGGGACCAAGCACAGAGAGGTTGAAGGTCATTCTGACTGTCTGTGTCTGTGCAAGGAGCAGAACACAGATCTCCTGTCTCCCAGTCCCATGCTTTTTAGTGCAATTTCTGCTCCGAAGGTGATTGTGAAAATGGCATTGGGCAGTTCCCTGTTTGCTCAGTGAATCCAGGACAAATCTGCTTGATTTGCAAGTAAAAATCTTCTCTCCCTCTGCCCCACTCCTCCCCCGTTCACTGCCTGCTAGATCTGCAAACTGAATCTGGCTCTGAATGTCAAGCTGCATCTTGTCTTGTTTGTACCTCATCAGCAGAAATAAAGATTGGCTGAAATTGTCAAAAGCAACTAGTGATTTTGGATGCATCATCGTCTGGGTGTCCAACATGAGACAAAAGAAAAAACAGAGACACTCAAAGTCACTATTTGCTTTTGAAAATGTGGATGTCTGCAGTCAGAACATAGCAATTCTTTGTCAGCTCTGTACAGTGAAACACGAGTCTCTGGCTGACTGGCTCTTTACAAACTATACCAGAGCTACACTGTGGTTTCTTTGATATGGATGCAGCATGAGAAGGAGCAGAGGAAGGAGCCTCTTCCATCACCTGTGCTCCTGGACTGAAATGCCCCTAGGAAGCCTATTGCAGAACTACGACACCAGTTCTGAAGGTGCAGTGCATGAGCTTTTCTACAGCTGCATTGTTCCACACCAACAAGGCTGCTGGTGCTACTGCACAGCATGTCATCGCTTATGGGGCTGGACCTGTGTGCAAAGGAACCTTCCTGCTCTGCATCCTTCACAATCATTGCACTACCCCAAGTCCAAAGTGACCCATCTGGGGCAAGGTTGTTTCCTTCACTACTGCACACCAACCAACAGAGCTGCCTATTCTGGACCCTCTCAAAGTGTCTTCACTCCTACAGGGCTCCTGGGGGCATGGTGCCTGCCTGAGGAATGTCGCTACCCTGAGTCCCTACTGAGGTCATAAGTCTGCGCATGACTCTCCAGGTTGGGCTTTAAGCCCCAGGCAGGACCTTGTATTGCACTGCAGCAGCATTATGTAGTGACCCAGAGGTCTCCACATCATGACACAAACATGCTCCTCACAACAAAAACACCACCATTGGAATGTGATAGTGCTGCTGAGCTGGTCTCAAGGAAACAGCTGAAATACTTTCAGTGTGCTGTGAGTCCTAATACTGACCTGAGAGAATGTGCTTTCCTTTCACCTATCCTCATGCATAATCGCCCATTAATTACCTCGAAGCAATACCTTCTGTAAAGAAAATGTCATCTGATGGAGCAGAATTATTAAACTTTTAAAAAACACTCAAACGGGCATGTTCTACCATATTCTCAACCTGAAGAAAATTCATCTGAGAGGCCTAGGAATCTGCTAAATGCATCTGCTAGATGCTAAGATACTTTCAAGCCACTGTTAGTTGATGAGCTTTCTGTTCCAATACAAAGAAGTTAGAATGATAGTGGTCTGGTGGACGCAAACATGTTCAGGTGCATTTTTCCATTATTTCAGATGTATGCTGGAAAATTTAATAAATGTTTTAGGCAGCCTGAATCTGTAAATATCAGTTAATATTAGGGTGACCAGACGTCCCGATTTTATAGGGACAGTCCTGATTTTTGGGCCTTTTTCTTATATTACCCCCCTACCCCCTTTCCGATTTTTCACATTTGCTGTCTGGTCACCCTAGTTAATATCCAGACACTGTTATACACAAACCAGTAGTGCAGTAGGGTCACCTGGCTTGTAGCAATGCGTGAAGAATGTCAGCTTGTCTCAGAATTCAGGGTGATTTCCTTCACTTTGAACTGGGATCCTATTTAAAGCAAGGGAGTTATCTATAAGGAGGAATTAATGAAAGAATGTCTGCAGCTATTGCTGGAATAGCCTGCGTTTCAAAACAGTACTCAAGAAATGTAAGAGAAACTCGGTTAGGTAGAACCGGGATTTCCCAGTTCACAACTGCTGAGAGGTTCAGGCAATGTGCTGCTGTCTGTGCTTCTGCTTCCTCGGCTAAGAGAGTGCTGGAAGTAACCCAAGAGACTTTGAGGTTTGCACTGCTGTAAAGAGGACACAGTTATGATTATACTTAGAGACAATGAGCCAAATACGTGGCAGGTTACTCCTGGAAATCAGTGGAATTGCACCAGGGGTAACTAAATGATGACTAAAATGGTGTGTGGGAGGTGTATGAAATAAAATCTCCTAATCACAGTGGGCTGGTAAATCACACGCAGTCTCTATCACTTATTTCTGTAATACAACATCTATAGTGTAGAAACAGATCTGATTTGCCATGAAAGGATGAAGCATGCAGTCGCTCCAACTGAACATAGGCATGCAGAAGCAAAGAAACTGTATGCTAATATCCAGGATCATCTCCCAGCTCTCTGCTGTTTCACAGCATGGCTGATGTTTGAGCAGCTCTGGGGACAAAACGAATGATCTGGCCAATGGAAGGGTAGGAATTGCCTATGCTGTTCTGAGTGTGATGCAATAGAATCCTTCACAAGAACTTTGTGTCAGCTTTTTCTGCCCACATCACCACAAGTCTCATGGGCTCTGGGTGGGCACCGTGTATGCTACAGTGTTTTGCTCATGAGGATTGTGTCAGATATTTTCTACATTCAGCATTTGCTTTTTTTAATGCTACTCTGAAACCTTTTTTTAATGTGTTATCCTGGAAGTGAACTACTGCCTTCATTACTATTCGCTATGATATTCTATGCGTCTATATCCGTTCACTGCTGACCAGTCATCAGCTAGCTTTGTAAATTCTGGTACAAAGTTAAATAGTCAAGGCCACCCTAGTCAATCAGTTAAGCTAGAGACATTTTTAAATCACCTTTAAAGAGGGGAGAAATGTGCTTTTCTCACACACACCTTTCTCCAGTCTGTCTGTGAAATACACAAGATGGAATTCACAGGAAGCTTCAGTGATTGTAAAAAGATAGGAGGTTTGTGACAGAAAGTTCAGTGGAAGACCTCACAAAACCACTAGGTTAGCAGACACCTCCTCCATTGTTATCATTTTCTTGCTCAGAAACTCTGGGAAGTTGTAAGAAAAAGCCTCTTGCTTCCTCAGCACCTATTTATAGCATTCATTATATTACATTGGTAGATGTGCACCTGCAAGCATTCTTAAAACTACACCTGCTGAAGTGAAAAACCAGATTGACAAAGCCAAAAGAGTATCCAGAAGTCACCTACTCCAGGACAGACCCAACAAAAAAAAATAACAGAACGCCACTAGCCGTCACCTTCAGCCCTCAACTCCAGCGCATCATCAAGGACCTACAATCTATCCTGAAGGACGATCCCTCAGCTCTCACAGATCTTGGGAGACAGGCCAGTCCTCACTTACAGACAGTCTCCCAACCTGAAGCAAATACTCACCAGCAACCACATACCACACAACAAAAACATAAACCCAGGAACCAATCCTTGCAATAAAGCCCGTTGCCAACTCTGTCCACATATCTATTCAGGGGACACCATCATAGAACCTAATCACATCAGCCACACCATTAGAGGCTCATTTACCTGCACATCTACCAATGTGATATATGCCATCATGTGCCAGCAATGCCCCTCTGCCATGTACATTGGGCAAACCAGATAGACTCTATGTAAAAGAATAAATGGACACAAATCTGACATCAGGTATCATAACATTCAAAAACCAACAGGAAAACACTTCAATCTCTCCGGTCACTCAGTAACAGACTTAAAAGTGGCAATTTTGCAACAGAAAAGCTTCAAAAACAAACTCCAATGAGAAACTGCTGAACTTGAATTAATATGCAAACTAGATACCATTAACTTAGGCTTGAATAGAGACTGGGGATGGCTGAGTCATTACACAGATTGAATCTATTTCCCCATGTTAAGTATCCTCACACCTCTTGTCAACTGTCTGAAATGGGCCATCTTGATTATCACTATAAAAGTTTTTTTTCTCCTGCTGATAATAGCTCATCTTAATTAATTAGCCTCTTAGAGTTGATATGGCTAATTCCACCTTTTCGTGTTCTCTATGTATATATATCAGGGGCTGGCAACCTTTCAGAAGTGGTGTGCTGAGTCTTCATTTATTCACTCTAATTTAAGGTTTAACATTTTTAGAAGGTCTCTTTCTGTAAATCTATAATATATAACTAAACTATTGTTGTCTATAAAGTAAATGAGGTTTTAAAAACGTTTAAGAAGCTTCATTTAAAATTAAATTAAAATGCAGAGTCCCCCAGACCGATGGCCAGGACCTGGGCAGTGTGAGTGCCACTGAAAATCAGCTCACGTGCCACCTTTGGCACACATGCCCGAGGTTGTCTACCCCTGATATATATCTTCTTACTATATGTTCCATTCTATGCATCTGAAGAAGTGAGCTGTGGCCCATAAAAGCTTATGCTCAAATAAATTTGTTAGTCTCTAAGGTGCCCCAAGTACTCCTGTTCTTTTTGCGGATACGGACTAACATGGCTGCTACTCTGAAACCTGTCATTTTTTAAAATGTAATTCATAGTTTGCAACTTCCTTGGGACACGTTTGCTTGTTTTTAGAAAAAAGTTATATTGTGCCCAGTCAATTCTGGGTGGGACCCTGCTCACTACAGTGATAAATTTGGCATTGTTCAGAAAGGGACCAATTGTAGATGAGGGGAATCAAACAGCTTCAGCATTCTCATATTTTATATACTAGCAAATGCTCTCCTGACTGGTTAGCGCACAATTTCTCCCATTAAATGTTTCATGTGTGTATCATATAATGTCACAGAACATGATAGCTATTCTATCTGTGTGACACTAGCTGACCCTGCTAGAGTATATTCAGGTCAATTCACTTGTGTAGATCAAAGTAACGGTTAGATGTATAAGTGTGTATGTTACTTGTATTGTTTTTGCTTATCTATTCCTGTCATAATGTAATAGCAAACATTTACATGGTAAATACCCTGGTAACTATATTACTCATCAAAGAAATCTTGTGAAATGCTAAGAAAGGACTTAAGAACTTTAACAGAAAATGCTAACTTCAAAGTGAGAGGCCATTATGTATATGATCAGAGGTTGAAAGTCTAAGCGCATTCCTCATGCATTGTTATGAAAGGAAAAGCCCGCATGGATACAGACTCTGTCAGCTAGCTTTCTATGTAAAGGAAATATAAAAGATGGATTCAAGGAAAGACCCTGGATCTCTGGAGTGTTTGGATTCCAACAGGGCAGAATAACTGAACGAGAAGAGAGAGATCGCCAGAATTCTTCTGTGTAGCCCTGAAGAACTTTTGGGAAATTAGCAGTTATTACATCACTGTGATTTACCTGTTATTATATTACCTGCTTTAACCTCTCAATAATCTAAGCCTTTTTTTCTTAGCTAATTAACCTATAGTTAGTTTACTATAGAATGGCTGTCAGCGTTGTCTATGGTGTAAGATCTTGAATGCCAATTGATCTGGGATGAGTGACTGGTCTCTTGGGACTTGGAACTTAGGTTTAAGTGACTGTTATCACAAAGCCCATAGAAATGAAAGATAGGAAAGATTAGAGTTGTGCCAAATACAGCGGCTTCAGTCTGCTTCATGCTTCCTGAGATTTGAGTTCAAATTAATAAAAACTCTGAGCAAAATTCAATCGAAACAGTAGCATTTCTTTGATGTTCATGTGAAAGCTGGACAAAGCCAATAATTCCAGGACCACGCAAAATGCAGCCTTAGAGTCACTCTCAGTTCATCTAAGCCAGTGTCTCTCAGCCTTTTCAGGCTGGCAGCCCCTTATCTGAAGTAAAAATTGTTCACAGCCCCTTACATTTGCTATGAAAGTATTAAAAAAATGTATTTATGATAACAATGATAGGCCTGTATAATGTGTGAGTTGAGGTTGACAGGACATACTTGACCTTGAACAGTAAGGGTATGTGCGGAGTAGAGGAACAAGATTTTCTTTGCTTTACATTTTAATAATTTTCAATGCTTCACAACCCCTGGCCTGCCTTTCAGAGGCAATGCATGGGAGGGGGGCATACGAGGTCATGTCTTCCCCTCCTCCTCCATTTGCTGCTTGGCTTGTATTGAGCATGCTCAGTAACAATACTGAAGCCAGCTTCCCTCACTCTGCCCCACACTATCAGCTCTTT
Organism: Gopherus evgoodei; assembly: GCF_007399415.2. Classification (NCBI taxonomy): domain Eukaryota; kingdom Metazoa; phylum Chordata; order Testudines; family Testudinidae; genus Gopherus; species Gopherus evgoodei. The sequence goes on from NC_044326.1 coordinate 142,347,864, forward strand.
CACCTCTAGTGTCCCCTGCCAACGGTTGCTCCAATCTGCCTTTTCTCACCACTTGGCACTCTGGCCAGGGTATGTTTAATCCCACCCCTTCCAGGATAACAGAGAATCCAACAAATAATTGCAAGATCTCAAGTCAGGTCCTTGGCCTGACTCTGGGCCCCGTGCTCCTTACACCCTTCTCTCAGAGCTTTACATCATCCTTGTCCCCTTATGTCAGGGGGCTTCATGCTACTTTCTCAGGGGCTGAGAGGAGAATCCAGGCCCTCCCTCTACACAAGGTTGCACTGCAGGGACCCCAGGACAAGCAGCCAAGGTCTGCTCCCTCTAACACCTCACCGCTGCCTCCCTGAACATCTTCTTGCCATTAGCCTTTCCTCAAGCGTTTTCCACAGCCATGTCTAGCGTTCTTTGCACCAAGCAGTGCCAGGGTCAGCCACAGGCACTTGCTCCAGTTCTGTGACTTCAGATGTATTCCCCACCCCACTGTTTCCACCTCGCTCTGCAGGAGCCTTCCTGTTCCCCACATATCTCCCCTCTCTATACGACCAAAGGGGTGACTGCAGAGTTCTCCCCTCTCTCCTTGCAATCACCTTCTTCCCAGACTCCCCCTCTTCACAGCCCCACTCAGCTGTGCTTCATCTAGCACGTGAACGTGTGGGATCGGGGCTTGACCCTCTCCGAGGGGCGGAGGGGAGCTACACCGGCTCGCTACACATTCTCTGGCCAGGCAGGCCCCCTGACCCCGATCCTCGGGCGACAAACACAGAGTCAAAGGGGGCTCCAGCCCTCTGCTTCAGGGCTGAGCAACAATACAGAGTCAACGGGGGGGCTCAGGCCCCCTGATTCAGGGCTGAGCAAAAATACAGAGTCAAAGCGGGGGGCTCAGGATCTCTGCTTCAGGGCTGAGCAACAATACAGAGTCAAAGGGGCTCAGGCTCCCTCCTTAGGGCTGAGCAACAATACAGAGTCAAAGGGGCTCAGGATCTCTGCTTCAGGGCTGAGCAAAGCACAAGGTTTAGGAAGCTCAAGCCCTCTGGTTCAGGGCTGAGCAGCAATACAGTCCAAACGGGGCCCAGTCCTAAGTTTGGGCGGGGCACCAAACGCAAAGTCACAAAGCTCGGGCCCTTTTGGCTCAGGGCTGAGCAAAGCACTCAGTCTATAAGGCCAGGCCTCTAGGCCTGAGCACCGGGGAGAGGGTGAGACTGCCACCCATAAGTGGGGTGGTAGGGGGGACGCAGGCCCACCCACTCCACTGCGTCCAGCCCGGGGCCCTAACAGCGGCAGACGGTCAGCTGCTGCGTCAGTGGGGATCCTGCCCGCAACACACTGACACAGGCTCGGATATGGCTGCAGCCTGACCGGAGTCAGCTGCCCCCGGGCTACTTCCGACTTCCCCCTCAGGGCCTACCTGGTCCATAGGGTCGCCCCCCGGGAAGTCCAGCAGCATGGGCTCCTCATGGCCAGGGCTGGGTGGCAGGTCCAGTAGTTCCTCAGGGAAGTCAGGGCTGGCTTGCTCCGGTGGTTCCTCCAGGTAATAGCAGGGCCGGGGGGGCTCCAGAGGCTTCTCCGGGTAGTAGGCATGGGGAAGCTCCAGCAGCCCCTCCAAGTAGCGGGCGCGGGGAAGCTCCGACAGCTCCTCCAAGTAGCGGGCGCGGGGAAGCTCCAGCAGCCCCTCCAAGTAGCGGGCGCGGGGCAGCTCCGGCAGCTCCTCCAAGTAGCGGGCGCGGGGAAGCTCCGGCAGCTCCTCCAAGTAGCGGGTGCGGGGCAGCTCCGGCAGCTCCTCCAAGTAGCGGGCGCGGGGAAGCTCCGGCAGCTCCTCCAAGTAGCGGGCGCGGGGAAGCTCCGGCAGCTCCTCCAAGTAGCGGGCGCGGGGAAGCTCCGGCAGCTCCTCCAAGTAGCGGGCGCGGGGAAGCTCCGGCAGCTCCTCCAAGTAGCGGGCGCGGGGAAGCTCCGGCAGCCCCTCCAAGTAGCGGGCGCGGGGCAGCTCCAGCAGCTCCTCCAAGTAGCGGGCGCGGGGAAGCTCTGGCCAGTCCAGGCGGCTGCCCTGGGCCCTAGAGGGTTCCCAGTCTCAAGCTCCCTGCAGCAGGTCTGCTCCCAGCGGCGGCTGGGCTGAAACTGAGCTCTGACGGCTGGCTTTTGTACTTCCGGGTCGCCGCCTGACCCTCTGAGGGGCGGGCTCACCGCTCCTTAGTCCCACCCACTCAGGATTCTGGCTGGGCGCTCCCTCTCCTGGGCAGGAGGGGAGCCACACCAACTCGCTACATAGCATTATGCCTGGCCCATCCTCCAGGTGCAGCCAGGTGTGTTAATTGGCCTTCCAGGCCAACATTAACCTTTTCATCACCTGTACAGGGTAAACTCCCCATCACACCATCTTTTCCACATCTTGGACAATACAGGATAATTCCTGAAAGTAACTAGTTCTTTCTTTGATACATTTTTAGATGAGTCAAGCAACAGAGCTTCCCCAACTTCCTGTGAAAAATTATTCCAGAGTCTAAAAGCTCTTTCCATTAGAAATTTTTTCCAATTTAAATTTTCTTTTGTTCAGTTCCATCCAATCACATCTCTGAACAATCTCTCCTTGACTTTCACAGCCTTCTACTTCTTAGAATAAGGTATTAGAAGCAGGGCTGGTAGTGCCTTGTATTATTAAGGTTACCTGTCACTTTCTATTATAAGATCCTTGTGATGGAGTTCCCGGGGTGCAACCTGGACTGTGGGACTGCTGTACCCTCCGTCCCACCAATCTGGGCTATCCCTCTCAGTCTGTGATGTTGTTGCCAAGCTATAAGCCTCTGACAGGTGCTGTACTTACTCAGACAGCCACGGACAGGGACACACCCAACAGAGTTACATGAATGCTTTCGCAGCCACTCATGAACCAACAACAGAGAGGCTCCAGCCAATTCTCCTTTCCCCCTCCTCCTCCCTCAGCTCCTCAGAACTGTATCATATAGCACCGGTCGGAAGCTGGCCAGTGTAAGTTCATTACCCGTCCACCCCTCCCTTGATGTGGAGAGGTCACATGCTAGCCTTTGTAAACTCAGCTGAGATTTCCCAAACACTTCAACAAAAACACACTGTTTTAAGTAAAATATAAAAGAGATTTATTAATTACAGGTAGATTTTAAGTGATTATAAGTAGCAAGCAAAGAGATCAAAGTTGCTTACCTAAGAAACAAAAATAAATGTGCAGGCTGAGTTCTATAAACTAAAAAGGATTTGAATCAAAGTGGTGTCTCACCCTGATAGATGGTATAGTTTCTCAATACACAGACTGGGGCTCTTTTCTAGTCTGGGACCACCCTCCCCATTTCAAAGTCTTTGTCCTCTAGATGTGTTTCCAAGCGTTGAGTTGTGGGGGCAGTGACACCAAGTCATGATGTCACTTCTTCTGTTTTATAGTTTCTTCCAGCTTGCTGGAAAGATCTTTTGACATGGGAATCGAGTAGCCCCCATTCATCAGGTAGTCCCCATTGTCTACATGTTCTCTCTGAGAAGTCTTCTGGGATGGCCATCAGTAGTGGATTCCCTTTAATGGGCCATCAGTACATCTGGCTACGTCACTGCTGTAACTGAAAGGCTGGTTGTGGGTGTTCCCAACACAACATATTTCATTAACACACACATCGCAAAACTTGTAACTTCACGTACAATAATAGCACATACAACCAAACAGCATATTAATGTTCAACAGATCAAGACTTTTAAAATGATACCTGATAAGGCATACTTTGTACAAAACATATAATTATATGACAATGGTGAATATGGGGGTTCGAGGGTGCTGCTTTAAGGGAGAGAGTGTCACAACCTTCTTTTCTGTTGCTTCTATAACTATGTAAAACTTTAACCATGTGAGATGAAATTTTCCATACTGGGTGTCTATATCAGACTGTATGTTTTTTTTTTTTTATTTCCATTTCAGCCAGAACATCTGAGTTCTTTCCAAGAATGAGGCTGGGGTAAACATGTTGTTACAAAATGTTTTTTAAAATCTTAAAAATTAGATAAACATGATATCACCCTCATCCTTTGGAGCAAGGACTTGAAATTTGGCAGGGTTGTGGCCTTTCTTTGATGGAGCCTTCCTTAACTTTTCCCATGAAAATCCTCCCAAATTTGGCCAAGTTAGAAACCTTTGAAAAATTGCAATTGTCACATGCTCAGGAGAGATTTCTTAGATTTTTAGCAGCTAAATTCCCTGAAGGTTCCATCTGCACTGAGCATGCTCCAGCTCAGGCTAAGCAGGGCTTTCCCTGTAATTGCTGCTCTGGGTAGCTGGATACTGTGCCAGACCTAGATCCTGGTTCATGTCTGGATCTAGTCTGTCTCTCCAGTGCTCTCAGTGACCCCTTTGTTGGACCCGGACAGCATGGAGGTGGAAGTTGCCTGATCCAAAGGGAGGGGAACAAAAGAGACAAGAGATGGACCTGTGGTGGGGGCGGAGGTGTTCATTGGAACAAGGAGCCTTGTGGGGAGCCTGGGACTGGAGGATGGGGGGCAGAGAGAGAGAATACTGGGAGCTTGAGTGTTGAGGAACTGGGACTGGACAAGCAAGTGCAGGGGAACAGTCAGGCGGCTGGGAGCCAACGGGTGGTGGAAGACTGAGATCAGATGAGGAGCCAGGGGGAGACTGGGACTGAGAACCGGGCTGAGAAGGGAATGTGGGAGACACAGGTCTGAGGAGGTTGGCACGCGGGAGAGGAAATGAGACAGACTGAGGAAAGAGGCTGGGACTAGGAAATCTGGGAGGGGAGACAGATTGTATGGGGAGCCTGAGGAGGGAGATTGGAACAGGGAGCAGGATGGAAGGGGAAGATGGGTGGAGGTGAATGGGGCCAGGGTTGAGGGGAGAGTGATTGGATGAAGAGCTGGGAGGTGGAGGAACTGAGACTTGCTGGGCAAGGAGCTTGGAGACAAGGAGCTGAGGGGGATTGGAAATGGCGGGGCAAGGAGACTGGGACTGAGAGTAGGGAGGTGCCTGGGATGGAGAGTTTAGAGGAGTGAGCCTTGGACTTGCTGGGAAAGGATAGTGGGACTAGAATGAGACATCAGAGAAGAAAAGACTGGGAATGGCAAAGTGAAGAAAATGAGACAAGGATAAGGAGCCAGGGGAAGGGAAGTGACAGGCCCAGGGTATAGCATAGAAGAGGTCACAAGATGCACAGGAGAGTCTGTGTTCCCTAGAGCACACTCCCCTCCAGAGCCTGGAATAGAACCCACAGTTTCCTGAGCTTCACGATTCCTCTGCTGTCTGCAAATATCAGTGAAACCTGCTGGCAAAGTGTCCCATCCCTCTTCAGAGGTGGGCCACAGAAAGGGTGACCGACTGCTATCAGTTACACTGGTACAGGTCCGTGTGGTGGAGCTAAAGGTTCCAACCCTGCTGCTGTATCATAACATAGATGCACAAAGGGACTGAATGAAGGTTGCACAAGCAACCTTAATTCTGGCATTTCCTAACTTTTGTGTGATTGACTTTGCAACCTTCATGTTCTTTTAACATAGTTTTTGTGCGTGCATGATTGTATCAGATATCCTACTGTAGATCATATGTCACTAGCATGAGTTTTCATAATGGCTTTTTCTAATTAAAGACAGGCCTACACCCTGTGTTGAAAAAGTGGGGAAATGTGGCTTATTTCTTATCGCTGCAGGCCTGGAACAGGGAGGGTTCTGATTCAATTTACCAGCTCCTCCTGTGCCTTTTAACTAACTTTTCCATTCCTCTCCCTGCAGCAGAGACTCCGTGCTGTTTCCAGGGACAGATTTGCACACAGGGTTGTTTTGTAACCTTTGCTAGAATTTCAGAAAATGAAAGTTGAAGAAAAAAATTTAATTAAGATGATTTGTTACAGAGGAGCCAGATAGGAGGTCCTAGCCCAGAAGGTAGGACAGATTAGAAAATGGCATTGCAGGGACTGAGAACAGATCTACAAAGAAAGGAAAACTTTAGCATATTGGTAGAATCCATATCCCAGCAGAGTGAAATATTTCCCCTATTTTTCCTCAGATATTCACATATTAGGTAAATACTTATATGTAGTCAGGGTCCACAAAAAGGAGTTCAGTCACTCTCATTGCTGGCCTCACTCTGCTACCACTGAATTCAACAGGAACAGAGTCAAATTCCAACTGATTTCAATGGGAGCAAAGGTAGGCAAACACTGAGCTCTTTTGAAAATCCCAATCCAAGGGCTCATGAATTTTACATTTCCAAAGCTACATTCAAAAGAAAACAAGTATTTGTAAGAGGCAAACAATGCGTTCAAGACACCCATGTTAAAAATTCCATAGTCTCTGGAAGTTAAATAGCATGAATACCCCGATGGTCCAATTTTTAACAATCATAGAATCATAGAATATCAAGGTTGGAAGGGACCACAGGAGGTCATCTAGTCCAACCCCCTACTCAAAGCAGGACCGATTCCCAACTAAATCATCCCAGACAGGGCTTTGTCAAGCCAGGCCTTAAAAACCTCTAACAAAGGAGATTCCACCACCTCACTAGGTCACCCAGTCCAGTGAAAAAGTTTTTCCTAATATCCAACCTAAACCCCCCCCACTGCAACTTGAGACCATTACTCCTTGTTCTGTCATCTGCTCCCACTGAGAACAGTCTAGATCCATCCTCTTTGGAACCCCCTTTCAGGTAGTTGAAAGCAGCTATCAAATCCCCCCTCATTCTTCTCTTCTGCAGACTAAAGAATCCCAGTCAGGGGCGGCTCTAGGTATTTTGCCGCCCCAAGCACGGCAGGTTGGCTGCCTTTGGCGGCTTGCCTGTGGGAGGTCCCCGGGCCCGCGGATTCGGCAGCAGCCTGCAGGAGGTCCACCGAAGCCGCGGGACCAGCGGACCCTCCACAGGCATGCCGTCAAAGGCAGTCTGCCTGCCGCCCTCGTGGCGACCAGCAGAGTGCCCCCCGTGGCTTACCGCCCCAGGCGCGCACTTGGCGTGCTGGTGCCTGGAGCCGCCCCTGATCCCAGTTTCCTCAGCTTCTCCTCATAAGTCATGTGCTCCAGCCCCCTAATCATTTTTGTTGCCCTCAGCTGGACTCTTTCTAACTTTTCCACATCCTTTATGTAGTTTGGGGCCCAAAACTGGATGCAGTACTCCAGATGAGGCCTCACCAATGCCGAATAGAGGGGAATGATCTCGTCCCTCAATCTGCTGGCAATGCTCCTACTTATACAGCCCAAAATGCCGTTAGCCTTCTTGACAACAAGGGCACACTGTTGACTCATATCCAACATATCATCCACTGTAACCCCTTGGTCCTTTTCTGCAGAACTGCTGCCTAGCCACTCGGTCTCTAGTCTGTAGCAGTGCATGGGATTCTTCCATCTTACATGTAGGACTCTGCACTTGTCCTTGTTGAACCTCATCAGGTTTCTTTTGGCCCAATCCTCTAATTTGTCTAGGTCCCTCTGTATCCTATCCCTACCCTCCAGCATATCTACCACTCCTCCCAGTTTAGTGTCATCTGCAAACTTGCTGAAGGTGCAATTCATGACATCCTCCAAATCATTAATGAAGATATTGAACAAAACCAGCCCCAGGACTGACTCTTGGGGCACTCCGCTTGATACCAGCTGCCAACTACCCGTTGAGCCCAACAATCTAGCCAACTTTCTATCCACCTTATAATCCATTCATCCAGCTCATAACTTAGCATGTAAGAGCCTGATACTGACTGATACTTCCTCATACAAGTATTGCCATTTAAGTGACCAAGTACAGGTCAGTTCTGATGACATTTGGATAAGTAGAGTTTCAGGTAAACCAAGTTTATGTTCAATACAAATTTCTGATCCTGGTGACATAGCTGAAATCTGGTTAGTCTGAAATTCAGATAGTTGGGTGGGATAATCAGAGTTTAGCTTTACTTGTTTTAGGCAACTAGGTACCAGTGTGAGCACCTAATGGTGAAACAGAGAATCATCTGTTATCCTGACACAAAACGCTCCCTGTCTGCTGTCAGACTGTGTCCTGACACCATGTGATATTTCTATCCCCAATAAGTGATTTAATGTGTTTGGGTCAGATTCACTGGTATGTTCTGGCAGTTTTGCCCCATTGGCAACCCTCATATCAGCCATAAGCCTGACTTAACTGGGCAGTTTCTTAGATTGGATAGCTGCTCGGTGTTGCTGGAGCAGCACAAAACAATCAGAGCAGATCAGTAAATCTGGCCCACACTTTATCTCATCTGCACTAGTTAAAGTTTCCATATGCCCCTACCCATCCCCCACATGCTGTCACACAGCTGGATTCTACAAAGCAGAGCCACACTGCACAGCTTTCCTCCGTGCAGTCCCCCTGAGCCCTCCGGCAGCAGGCCACCATCAGTTCCATTACTAAGACTGTCAGTTGTCTGGGGCAGGGAGTGTTTATGCATGATGTGTGCTTCTGAGGCTGCTAGACACTACTGCAATGCAACCAACCAATAATTAATACTTCCAAGGGAACCTCTACAACCACAAAAGATTCACCTCTGAATGCCTCTGTGCCTCTATTTATTTATCTGCAAAATGGGCAGAGCTGGGTTTGCTAGGTACAGTTAGCTATTGTCTATAAAGCCTTTCGAGAGCCACAGGTGTGGCATGTTGTATCTACACCCTGTTATTAAATATACATTAAAAAGATAATACAGTACTCATCTGTATTCCTCCTCCAGAGCCTATTGCTGGTATTTAACATTTACCCAGAACCTTCGCTCCACGTCAGCAGAAGTGCTGTGGATCTAGGATCTGGCCTCTCCACCATCAGCAACCCCAGAGCCCTGGTTGGTTACAGAGTGGGCAGGAAATTACAGCCCTACTCCCTTCTCTCCTCCCTCTGGAGGATGAGGATGCCATTAAAGGAGGGATCATGCAGGCAGGTTGCAGGAGAGGTCCTGTGCTGCTGCTGCTGCCACAACTCAGCGGGTTCAGGGCTCAGGGCTGGGGGACAGGCCTACGAAGCAACCTGGGTGTGAGCCTGCACCATTCCAGAGAAAAAGCCACCAAGACGGAGGTTAGACATCTATTACAGGAGTGGGTGGGTGAGGTTCTGGGCCTGCAATGTGCAGGAGGTCAGACTAGATGATCACGATAGTCCCGTCTGACCTTAAAGTCTCTGAGGTGCTTTAATCCAGGACTATGGAGCCAAGACTGATGGGGCCATCAAAACTGCGAATGATGGAGGCAGAGTTCCACTGGGGCCTGTGGGATTTGTGCCCTACACCCACTGACTCTGCAGGCTTCTGTCCGTGCTAATCATGGCAGAGATCTGTGCATTAGAGCAGTTCCTGCCTCCCCAAAGACTGTGAGAGTTGGGAACAATCTAGTCACCCCCCACTGCTCTCTGAATAGCAATTGGTGCCATGAAAGCACTGATGAGTCTTCAGACACCTGGGAGGTGAGCACTGTTATCTTCAAATTACAGATGGGAAAATTGGTGCAGAGAGGTGAAGTAACCTGCCGCAAAGCCAGGGCTGGAACCAGGCTGCCAACCTATGTCCAACCCACTCAGCGATGTCTCTCTGCTCTGATGCTATACTGTAGCAGTCACCTTATAAACCCTCCTGTTTCAGAGTATATTCATCCAGCTAGAGCATTCATTCAGGACTGAAAGATCTTTGTCCAAAAACTGCAGCTATCCAGTTCTGAGCTAATATAGCACCCAATAACTTGTATTCATGTCTTGTTAATGGCTCCCTACTGTAACCTGGCACTGGATGGCATGCGTCAAGACTATCCTTTTACGAGTCATCTTGGACAAGTTATGTTTTCTGGACCTTGTTTTTTAAAATGTGTGCGCTAGCGACTGTGCTCCCTAGAAATGAGGGCAGCACAGCTTTCAGTCATGGCAGGCAAAAAACAGGCTTCTTGCCGCACTCCTGGGGAGGTTCGTCCCGTGTGGGCACTGTGGAAGAATGGACTCACCCCTGGTGCACTCTCTCATGGCCGGGAGAAATGCAGCAGGCTCTCCTCTAGCACCCACACCAACAGTCGCACTGACCCTGCAATGGTCTGCCTCTTCTCAGAACTGAGCCTTTGGCCAGCTCACCTCTGGGGTAACAAAGGTCCACCAGACGTAGTTCTGTCTCCTTATATCAGACTCTCAGACCCAATTCTGGGCCCTGTGACCTTACATCCTCTAATCTCAGGGCTTTCAAGAGTCCTCAGCCCCTTATATCAGGGGCCACATGCCACCTTCCCCAGTGCCTGATAAAAGAACTCAGATGCACCCTCTCCTCTGGCTTCTAGCCCAAGGACCCTGTTGTGAGCAGGTAAGGTCTGTCTGTTTAGACCCACCCCTTTCTCTCTTCTTGGACTTTTCCTTTCACCAGAAGCCCCGTCCCATATCACAGCCCCTTCTGGGGCCCTCTATACACTCATATTCCTCCCAGGCTGCAGAGTCCTCCTAGAGCCCCCAGCTTTCAGAGCAGGGGCTTGCAGGGCTGTCCCCTGTGGTCCCCCAGCAAATCCAACTAGAAGTCCAAACAAACCATTCTGCCTTTAATTGCTCTTTAATCCTCACCAGAGCCTGCTCCACACATAGGCGCTGACTCCGTGGAAGCTCGGGGGCTGGAACACACATGGGGAAAAACTGGTGGGTGCTGTGTGTATATATATGTCTCTATATATAGTCTTTTGTCTGGTGAAAAAATTTCCCTGGAACCTAACCCCCTTGTTGCCGGCACACAGTGCCCGCGGGTGGCAACGGTTGGGTCCATTGCCCAGTGTGCTTCGCAACCAATTAAACACACCAGGGTGGAGAAGTAACCAAACTTTATCTGAGCTCAAATAAGACGCCTGGAGCCACATAGGACTCAGATCAAGCGTGCCAAACAAACAGCTTACCTAACTATTTATACTGGAACCAAAACTGATACACATTATAACATGATCTGTCACTCACACAGTCCCTGCCCAAGGCCAAGTCTGCCTAGTAACAGTTCAGTTTCCCGCCCAAAGGTTAAATCTACCCAGCAACTGAGGGAGTAGGAGTAGCCCCTCCCAACAAGGGCAGCCTGAGGTCAAACATGGAGGAGTAAAACTCAAAATGGAGGAGCTGGTGCACTATGGCTCAGAACAAGAGAACTTCATCGGCTCTCATGGCCTTCCATTCTCCCGAATTACCTGGGTTATGCCAAGTGCGTCCCCAACAATCCCTCCTTTGAGAATACTCAAAAAGCTCCTGCTTGAGTCTTCTTATAAAATGATGACAGCACTTGGTTTAAATCTGGGTCTGGGGAATGCTGAAGGTGGCCAGCCATCAGCATAAGTGTGACAGAGGTTGTAGAACAAACCTTTCCCCATAATAACCTTACAACAGGTAAGAAACAGTAGAACAAGTAAACATAACACTACTCCTATTATCAAAAAGCAAATTAATTTTGAACCTCTCTCACCAAGGTTAGGTAACCAACTAAAGAGAGTCCTGAGTTTTCCACTGGTTAAGGGCTTGTTTAGAGACATATGTACAACATTGATTACAACTGAAAACACAGACCCTACCTTGAGAGGCTAGGATATAGTTTAGTGTCTATTTAATTTGCAGAGCCCTGAGCCAAAGCTGGTAGAGCTAAGAGCTGAGGCTCCTTTTAATGACTAAGGTTTTATTGGCACATTTAGTAAGGAACACTAAGAGCCTACAGTAGAGTTAGGTTATCTGCTTTGCCCTATAGAAAGGGAGGTGGATTATACTCAGTCTATTTTCCTTACCAATGGGCTCTGAGGTGGCTTGCAGATACCTGCACTGCCTGGGCTTGACCTGGTGGGAATTGGGCCGTGACACAAAGAGAGGGTACAAGGAATATTAGATAGTAGTTTTCATACCATCTATGGGGCAGCCACTTATAAACAAATTTACCTCAGATACAAAAGAAATTGTCAATTGCCACCATTCCATTACCTTCTTTCTAACTCATGAGAGAATTGTTAGCAGAGGAGTACATAAGCCCTTTTTTGTGTTCTGACCTAAGATATTAAAGACAGTGGGGATACATAGAACTGGCAGGTGCTCTCATTAGCAAACCAGATGTAATTGGCTGTTGCTTTTTGTTGAAGGTAGGTAAAACCAGAAAGACACCGGGAGGTATTACCTATAGCATAACAAGACTTGTTTTCCCTTAATAGCAAATCATCATTGGCAATGGTTAGACCAGTTTTAGGGAATTACTTTTCAGAGCAACCTTGCTGTATGATAGGGGATTTGAGAGCATATCCAGCAGTTGAAGAGATTAAATTTGCTGTCAAAAGCAATCTTTAGGACCTCATATGTATTAATCATTAAATCGGGAGGATTGGAACCTCAACCAGCATACAGTTGGGCCTTAATTAGGGAAACCATAACTAGGAGCATGAAAAGTTCTCTACCAAAAGAAAATGTTAACAAAGCATACTGAGACTCATAATGTTTCCCTGAGGTGAGGAGTAAGGAACAAAACACTGTACACCCAGGGTCCAAAACCACAATAAACAGAGACTTATATAACCCAACACACTTAAGATAAGTAACCTGTTCCTCTTTTAAACCTCAAAGTCTTTTAAACAGTAACTTCAGTCCAAAGTTCTTGTCGTCTGGGTTTCCAGTAGGCTGGACAGTCCATTGACCTGATAATGGAGGTCTCCTTACTGCCTTAAGTTGGGAGTGGTGTATCCAGTTCTTATGTTCCTTGGCCTTGGCTGCTGTGTGGGATACCGGCAGGACGGTTTGCGATCCCTTCCATCGTTCCTGCAGGGGTTCGTCCTTCCAGGTGCGAATGAGGATCGAGTCACCTGGCTGCAAGGAGAGAACAGGGGAATCCAGCAGAAGAGACTGCAAGTCTTTAATGTACCTGTGAAACAAAAAGAGAAAAGAGAACAGCAGACAACAAGCACATATACTGAGGCAACAAATTATTCCCAATATCTATTCCCTTGCCAGTACCAGAGTTCCATTCATAAGCTATGGTAGTCCCGACAAAATTTCAAAAGGCCTGAATCCTAACCTACCCTGGGGAAGAGCACAAAAACAGAGTAGGGAGAGTGGCAACACCTAGGGCCATCCTGTACTTTAGACTTTGACAGAGGAGTTCTCTTTTCTTTACTGGGTGATGTCTTGGAGAGTAGCATGCATTTCATCTGTTCAGCTGGTGGATTCCTGGCCTGTGTGTCACGAATGCTGGTGTATGTTGTTAGTTTCTTGGACTTTTCAGGACTCATTCCAGAACTTTGACCATAGTTACTCTTAAAGAATCGTTCCTTCTATAGCTCCACTTTCTTCTTCTTTTTAGTCTTTTGCCATATTCTTAGTTGCATTTCTGGAATGAACTCACCTTTTGACAACCTCTCTTTCCAGCCTTGGGCAGCTGAAGAGAAGAACTCATTGTTGAGTGCTGAGGTACTCATCCTCATCAAACCGTCTGCCCCGACTTGCCTATCCACCTTGGGGAGCAGCAGTAGCAGCTGCTGCTGATAGTCTGTGGGTAGGACAGAGAACACATGCTTGTTGATCAGTGCCAGCAGATCTGTGTTCACTAAGATGGAGTCAGGTGTTTCCACATCAATTTTGGCGTGTTTTGCCCTCTTTAGCTGCCTTGTATGGAGTCTGTTAGATTTCTGGAATGATTTCTTCCTCAAATCTGGTGGGAAGTTATCAACCTTAACCGAAGGAGAGGTGCTGAAGGTAGAGTTCTGAGGACTGGTTGGTTGTCCATCTGACTGCCTTTCTTCTCGAGCAGGTTTAGCAAGTGTGGAGTTACTGGCTGCCTTCACGGTCTTCAATAGGCGATGTGGGTTTGAGGACACACGCATACTTGTTCTGTGTTGCTGCCTCCGTTACTACTGCTTTGGGGCCCGCTTGAGAGTCTTCTTGCTGTGTTTCTGGGAAGTGCATATAGTTGTACTCCAGGCTGTAAACATTGTGACGTGACAACATCAGAACCAATGATTACCACTAGTTGCTCCTTCCTTTTGAGGGAAACCTACTATAAAAACGATTGTCCTAAATAGTTAGCAATATGCTAAAAGCAAAGGTCATCTCTTCTGAGCCAGGAACTATAAGGTTTAGAAAGACTGTTGACAGAGTTTGGAGAGCCTGAATTCTAAACTGTAAGAGGTTCTGTTGAGAAACTGCTGTGTGCCAGCTGTGTAACTTCTAGAGAAGCAGCAGCAGCAGCAGAACCAGGTCCCTGGTTACCAAGAGCTTTCACTGGCTGTTGAAAAACCAGAGGTGAAGGTGCCGCGTGGGGGGGAGGGATTTACTTGGATCACCCCAGCATATCCTGCTCTCCTTTGTCCGTTCTTCTGTGCTAGCAGAATGGGGTGTTTCAGGCCTGCAGCCCTCCTTTGGCCGCTCACAACAGTGCTGCTGCCAACGATGTACCACTCACAGCTTGTCTTCAGAAGAGGCTAATTCTTTAAGTCTTTCAAATCTTTTTTCTCAAATCCTTGCTTTTTCCTGCTTCCTTTTTTAGGACATCCCGCTTAGAGGAGGATTTTCCCAGTCTTTATATGCTTTTGAGGCTTGTTGAATCTCTGTTTCTAGCCTGAAGCATTGCTTGAGGTCTGATCATGAATTTCAGTGTGTCTTCATTGATATTTCCAGTTTCTTCTTTTCCCTTTGTATTCTAGCAAAAGGGTGGCTGGGCTAAGGGAAGGACAGGTCTGCAGAGTAACTTTGGGTTCTCCAGGAGTTTGGCTTAAAGGCAAGAAGTTAGGTCCACAGCAGCTTAACCCTCCTTTTGTCCTCTCTCAAAGGAAATCTTTTGAATGGAGTGCAGACAGAAATCATGAAGCCATTAATATATATGGGTTTAGGACAAGAGAGTTCAGAGTCTTAACCCATTCGTTACCCTTCCATAGGTACAAGATGGGAGTATTCCAAGCTGACGGACATTTCCCTGATACTGTTTGAAGCGTTATTATCCAGGAGTAAAATGCAGGGTGGCACTTTACACTGTACAGTATATTTACAGAGCACTTTCCATTTCTTTCTTAAACAACATCACATTCTTTGTCCTTCTTACAACATACAATATACCTTTATGTCTACTTCCAAAACTGTCTTTCTTATTTTCACACAAAGCAAACAATTTCCTTTTCCATTCTCTATCACTACTTTTTGCTCTTCACTCAAACCTTCTGCAACATGCTTAAAACCTTCAGCTCTTATTCACATAGTTCTCTTTTAGTAGTCTAGGACATACACAAGCAATTTGACTTGCTGTATTGCTTTAGAATTTACTAAAAAATCCATCTGTGAATTTGTCCACCTGCACTTTTACTTGGGGTTCCAGAGGTGGAATAGTCTGCTTCCCAATCCTCTACTTTCATCATAGTGATGGGTCTTTCGTTGGGACACTCGTTTTTCCAGTGTCCCTCCTTTTGGCATAAGGCACACTGATCTTGGCCTAGATGCCTTTCTCGTGGGCCAAGATGATTTCGCCCACGGTTTTCCATTCCCCAGCCTCGGTCGTAGCTCTGCAGTAGGCTCCCTCTGCCCACTTGCACTGTAGCAAATATCATTTCCGCCTGCCTCTTTTTCTTTTCTTTCTCCCTGAGGGCATAGGTATAATCCCAGTGGTCCTTGGGGTTCCATTGGGGATCTGCTAAGGGGACCGCTCCTACGGGGTCTGGAACATTAGCTGGGTTCCCCTCATATACCCGCTGTGCCTCCTCCCTTGCCTTGGGAATAACTTGATTCCACTCAATCTCAGAGATTAAAGTTTTTAAGAGGACCTGACAATTATGAGTCAGGTGTTCGAGATTTGCTAGGCATTCTAAGCTTACAGGATCAGACTGTATTTGGGTAGACACTTGCCTGGTGGTAGCTTGCTGCGCTTCAATTTCTGGCCTAGTAATCGCGGCTTCAGTAACAAGGGGAGATAGGCCCGTATCCAAGATGGCTGACCCGTTCTGACTATCCAAGATGGCTAACCTATCCTGACTATGCAACCCCTCACAAGATGGCTGACTATGTGTTACCTCACTAAGTGGCGGAGCTGTGGCTGAACAAGATGGCTGCATGGAGGTGGCTGAAAGGGACACCGGTTCTGGCATTACAGCTCTTAGGGGATTTTCAGTCACTACAGAAACATTGACTGGTGCTCCAGTCACAACCAAATTACAAGTAGACAACAAATCAGACCTATTTCTTAACGACATAAACAACAATACATACATACACTCTTCCCATTTACTAGCACGCTGACAAAACAATAGCAATCGCAGGATCGTGTTGTAATTAAGGGATCCTCCGGGTGGCCACCTCTCCTGTTCCTTGAGTTGATACTGAGGCCAGTCAACTGTACAGAATCTTTTTAATTGATCTTTCGTGATCACATTTGACTTAAAGATCTTCCACCACCTAAGAATGCATGCTAGCGGCGTACAACACTGTACCTTCCGCCCCACACCATGCCCTTGACCCATTGTATGACGCTCTATCGTCCAATTAGAATTACAACGACTGGGCGTCCCCAGCCTTGGGCAACTGCTCCAGATAGCCTAGGACACCAGAAGGTAAAAGAATCAGGAATAAACCAGACTGATCTTACCTTGTCCAAGATGGGGGAGACCGGCTCTATCTCGCTATACACCCCGCAGTCTGGAGGGACCGGTTCTCTACTGACGTCTACCTTCCATAGGGGAACCGATCTACCCTAATTCCCTCTTACTTCTCTACTATACGATCACGTTGCACCATTGTGTCCTCCGAGGTCGGCCTGATGCGTCTCTGCCGAGGCCCCTGGTAAACTCACCGGTGCCGGCTGGGTATCGGCCACGACAGCGGTCCGTCGGCCGTCAGAGGAGTCCTGGCAAGGCACAATTTTGCCTCGAGCCCCACGTTGGGCGCCAAAAACTGTTGCCAACACAGAGTGCCTGAGGGTGGCAACGGTTGGGTCCATTGCCCGGTGTGCTTCGCAACCAATTAAACACACCAGGGTGGAGAAGTAACCAAACTTTATTTGAGCTCAAATAAGATGCCTGGAGCCACACAGGACTCAGATCAAGCACGCCAAACAAACAGCTTACCTAACTATTTATACTGGAACCAAAACTGATACACATTATAACATGATCTGTCACTCACACTGTTCCCACCCAAGGCTAAGTCTGCCTAGTAACAGTTCAGTTTCCTGCCCAAAGGTTAAATCTACCCAGCAACTGAGGGAGTAGGAGTAGCCCCTCCCAACAAGGGCAACCTGAGGTCAAACATGGAGGAGTAAAACTCAAAATGGAGGAGCTGGTGCACTATGGCTCAGAACAAGAGAGCTTCATCGGCTCTCATGGCCTTCCACTCTCCCGAATTACCTGGGTTATGCCAAGTGCGTCCCCAACACCCTCATTTACATTAATTCTTATGGGGAAATTGGATTTGCTGAACATCGTTTCACTTAAAGTCGCATTTTTCAGGAACATACCTACAATGTTAAGTGAGGAGTTCCTGTACCACCCAGCTCCTCCCCAGCTACAGCTCCTCTGGAATTGAACCTGACCCACCCTAAGGTGTATCCATGTGACCTAGAGCTCTCCAGCTCCCTTAACCCTTTCAGTGCCAATGTGCCATTAGTTACCATCCCATCACAGGCATCCATCTCACCCCAATCTGCAAATGATTCAGCACTCCAATCAGAACAGATGATATCCATCCACTGATCACAGAAATAGTGTTTGCAGCCACAGACCATCAGGTCTGTGAATCAGGTTGTATCGGATAATCTTCCACCTTAGCCTGTCGAGCAGTCTAACTGGGAGTTAGTCATGGTAGAAGGGGAGCACCTTTTTGTTAGAAGACTGTAAATAGAATAAAAACTAAACAATAATAATCTTGCTTCTGACCTTGCTTTTAGTTTAAACAGGCTAAATAAGCAAGCAAGAGAATGTAAGTGAAAGCACAGGACTGCACTCCTCTCCCACCCACTCCCAGCTGGTAGCCTTGCCTTTCAGTAACAAGAGAAGATAAGGGGCTAATCGAGCAGTGGGAAGGTGTAAGGAGGAGAGACAAAGTCTGCAAGTAACCATGGCCACAGGTAACCCCACTCCTTACCCCTCTCATCAGGTACAAAAAAGGTGGTCTTATTGACCCCAGATCCAAGACTCCCCCAGAACAGAAGAGGACTATTTTTTGGAAGAAGTGGTACCAGGGGAGGGGCACTACAAGTATAATTAAGTTTGCCAGGAAGAGGGAGGGGGAAGAGGGAGCTCCCTCAGTATGTGGCGCTTGGGGTTAGGAGAAGAAAGGGTTCTATTGGCATATAGAACAGTAGAAGAGGGAGGGGAAGAGGAAAACTCTATCAGCATATAAAAATAAACCCAACTGGTGTAAAGGGCGTCAAAATATGTTTAAACTCTATCGGCATATAAAAATAAGCCCGACTAGTGTCAAGGGCTTCAAAGCTTGCTTGCTTTTTTAGCTCCAATAAACCCAAAAAATTGCCTGCAGACTGGACTCTGGACTGTTATTTTCCAACAAACTGTGTCTGAAAACTAAGAGGGAGAAAGGAGCTGGACCCCCGCCAACACTTTTAATCCAGCGAACCTTGTCTGGCAGCAGACTAAAGCTACGGTAACTGAAGCAGCCAGAAGTTTGCTGCATTGTGCTCTGGCCTCTCCAATAGGCGGGTGCATCACTGCTGACCTGGCACTGGCCACTGTCGGAAGACAGGCTACCGGGCTAGACAGACGTTTGGTCTGATCCAGTATGGCCACTCTTATGTTCTAATGCTCATCTTGGAAAATCAGCAACCAGCTTGAAAGTGGGACTGATATTTACGGGCCTGGTTCTCCTACTGAGGCCTGGTCTACACTTAAAATTTAGGTCAACATATCAACATCAGTCAGGGGTATGAAGAATCCACACTCTGGGCACAGTAGCTATGCTGACATACTCCCAGTGTAGACACAACTAGGTGGATGGAAGAATGCTTCTGGCAGCCTTGCTGCTGTCATTCAAGCAGGTGATGCTTCTCCACTAACAGAAAAATGCTTTTGTGGGTGTAGGTTGTGTCTATACTACAGGGTTATGTCGACTTAGCTAGGGCAATGTCACTATGCTGGTATAGTCCCCACAGTGTAGATATACACTTAGATCCTGAAGCACAGCCCACTGAAATCAGTGGGAGCCTTTCCATCACTCATTCAACACTGGATCAAGCCCTTTAATCTAAGGTATTTATCTGGCCCCCATTACCATTGGCTCTGCACCCCTCACAATCTTCAGGGTGTTCATCCTCATAACATCCCTGGGGCAGATCAGGGCTGTTCCACTATCCCCATTGTACAGATGGGGAACTGAGGCACAGAGAGACTTAGGGCTGGCCTACACTTCAACTCTACATCAGTATAACTATATCATGTCCTCAAAGAAACCATTTTGAAGCACTTGAAGGAGAGGAAGGTGATCAGGAACAGTCAACATGGATTCACCAAGGTTTGCCTGACTAACCTAATTACCTTCTATGATGAGATAACTGGCTCGGTGGATATGGGGAAAGCAGTGGATATGCTTTTATCTTGACTTTAGCAAAGCTTTTGATATGATCTCCCACAGTATTCTTGCCAGCAAGTTAAAAAAGTACAGATTGGATGAATGGACTATAAGGTGGATAGAAAGCTGGGTAGATTGTCGGGCTCCACGGGTAGTGATCAACAGCTTGATGTCTAGTTAGCAGCCGATGTCAATCGGAGTGCCCCAGGGGTCGGTCCTGGGGCCAGTTTTGTTCAACATCTTTATTAATCATCTGTGCTTCTGTGAGTGGCTCTGCATATTCATCTATTTGAGTAGTACTGGTGCCTAGCGGTGGAACCTTCTCCAAACAGAGCTTATTAGAGCGATGGCACGCTTAACTTCCACTCCCAGCGTTCCAAACATTCTGAGCATGAGGTTGTATAAGTGGTGCAGCATCCTCTACTTCCTCAGTTTCTTCTAACTGCTGCCAAAGAGAAGTGCCAGAGAGAAGTGAACCAGTCCAGGCCATTCGGATCCAAGATTTTCTTTCTTCTAAGTGTCTTGGTCATTGTTTAGCATAGTTATAGTTTAGTATAGATAGGGATAAGTATAGGTAGTTAAGTTACTAGCCTGGTTCTGGGTTATGGCAGAACTGAAGAAAAAGAAAAACCAGGATCTGAGATGTGTCCTTCACCCCCATCTCTTTTCCCAGCATCAGACATCCATATTAGGTGCCTGTAGTGCTTGGGAGAGGGACATGCTCTGTAAGGGACTGGGACATAGGCAGTCTTGCCTAGGGGTCACTGCTGGGCTGGGTCCACACACACACAGGCGGCTCCAGGCCCCAGCATGCCAAGCACGTGCTTGGGGCAGCAAGCCGGGGGGGGCGCTCTGCCGGCGCTGCGAGGGCGGCAGGCAGGCTGCCGTGCTTGGGGTGGCAAAATGCCTAGAGTTGCCCCTGCACACACAGAGCAGATTAAGATTTATTGGGGTCCTAGGTGCAAACAATATTTGCCCACATACACGCCATTAAAAACCACAAATGTATTAAAATGCATTAATACTAAGACTCCACTCAATGTTTACACACTGCATTAACAATAACGTAAATCATATCCCAATTCATTATGCCTAAATTAACTGTTTAATTTTTCTACATAGAAAATGAATCTGGCTAGTTATTATCCATACCATTTCACAAAGGTGTTAACTGCCAATCTGGACAATACTGGTGTTACAAGAATCAGTCATTCACAGGCCAACAAGTGTTTCTTTTGTCTCCCCCAATTTTCTTAAGCCTGACCATTATGCATTTTTTCCACCTATTGATCCTGTTACAGTCCAATTTTAATACTGTGGAAGCAAAGATATCCGAATGACAGTCACAATTCCAGAAAGTAACTTAATTAAAATAAATAATCCTAACCGGAGGTAAAATTACTCAGTTATTAAGAACTTAAAGTTTCAACCAATGGTGAGAACTGATTTAAAACAAAGTTAGCATTTGATCACATAAGCTAAGAAAAAATGTTGAAAGAATTGATGTGTGCCAAGGGGACTCTTTGGCTTTCTGGCAAAGGCAGTTTTTGTCAAAACATGAGAAAGCTGACATTTTACTAATTAAGTTTTAAGATTATTTCAGATAATCAGAAACTAGGTTTCCTTTTTCTTTGTGCTACTTTCTTTGGTCCTTGGGTTGTCACACTGGGTGGAAATGTGCCCATCCTCACCACATCAGCAGCAGAATCTCTGATTTCTTGGGATGGTCACTGAAGTTCTTCTTGCAGGTTTTCTGTTGGGTTCTCCTCTCCATGGGCAAAAGGAAGGTACTTCTTTTCAGTCAAAGTTGGTGGAAGAATTTGGCTATGTGACCCCGAGGCATCTCACTCTTCATAAATTCAGTGAGCTGTGCTGTCCGAGTTTTAAGTTGTTGCAGGTGGTCCTCAGTGGTGGTAATACAAGGGTCATCCTTCAGCTTGTTCAGAGCAACTGTCCTGGTCACTGGGATCTTATTCCTCTCCTGAATAGCTCTCTTTTCCTCCTTCTTGACTTTCTCACAGCAATTGATGGAATCCTGGAGAACTGTCCAATCAGTCTACAAGTTACAATTTCGTAGTTAGAACATCTTCATAAATGGCACCTCGTATGATCTGTTCTAGTAGAATTCCTTGCTTCTCGCTCCACTCAGAACCTTTATGGTGCATGCACTGTTGAAGGGATGGTTCCCATCTGCAAAGGTAGTTTTTTCACCTACTTGTTGATAACAGCACCTGTCAGGGCTCCTTCCCCACTCTGAACTCTAGGGTACAGATGTGGGGACCCGCCTGAAAGCACCCTAAGCTTACTTCTCCAGGTTTGGTTAAAACCTGGTATGCTGCCACCACCAAGTGATTTAACAAGAAACAGGGAAAGGACCACTTGGAGTTCCTCTTACCCCAAAATATCCCCCCAAGCCCTTACATCCCCTTTCCTGGGGAGGCTTGAGAATAATATCCTAACCAATTGGTTACAAAGTGATCAAAGACCCAAACACCTGGGTCTTGGGACAATGGAAAAATCAGTCAGGTTCTTAAAAGAAGGATTTATTAGAAAAGAAAAAGAAAGGTAAAAATCATCTCTGTAAAATCAGGATGGAAAATAACTTTACAGGGTAATCAGATTCAAAGAGCCCAGAGGAACCCGCTCTAGCCTTAGTTTCAAAGTTACAACAAAACAGGGATAAACATCCCTCTAGCAAAGGGAACATTCACAAGTTGAGAAAACAAAGGTAAACTAACATGCCTTGCCTGGCTGTTACTTACAAGTATGAAATATGAGAGACTTTTTCAGAAAGATTTAGAGAACATGGATTGATGTCCCGTCCCACTTAGTCCTAAGAGCGAACAGCACCAAAACAAAGAGCACAAACAAAAGCCCCTCCACCAAGTTTTGAAAGTATCTTGCCCTCTTATTGGTCCTTTGGGTCATGAGTCAGCCAGGTTACCTGAGCTTCTTAATCCCTTACAGATAAAAGGATTGCGGTGAACTCTGGCCAGGAGGGATTTTATAGTATTGTATACAGGAGGGTTGTTACCTTTCCTTTTATAGTTATGACAGCACCAAAATTGGAAATAGAGTTCCTTCTTTGTCTAAAATCTCCCAAGGCATCCTTCATCCCCAAGAGAGTGTAATCAACAGTGGCTTCGGACTTGCTGGCTTTTAATGCACATTCCCTACAGGTCCTCGCAGGTTTTCTGCCACATATTTCCTCTTTTCACCCTCACTACATTGCCATTCCTTTGTCATCTCATTTAGCTGATGCCTCCAAGTGTCAGCCATCTTCCCCTGCAGACACTGGTTTGATGCCCAAGAAGAATTTCGGCTTTCTGTAAGGGCCCAATTCATACGCTGTCTTTGTGGCTTCCCTATT
Organism: Gopherus evgoodei; assembly: GCF_007399415.2. Lineage (NCBI taxonomy): Eukaryota > Metazoa > Chordata > Testudines > Testudinidae > Gopherus > Gopherus evgoodei. Next base: position 142,370,699 of record NC_044326.1, read on the forward strand.
GCTCATCCCATAGCAAAAATTAGTTGGTCTGTAGAACTGGGGGGAGGCACAGGAGTACTTCCCAAAAAAGTGTTTAATTCAGCCATGGTTTCCCTTCCTGCCTAAGTCCTTGTCTACACTATGGGGGGAGATCAATCTAAGTTACACAACTTCAGCTACATGAATAACGTAGCTAAAGTCAGCGTACTTAGATCTACTTACCACAGGGTCCACACTATGCAGTGTCGACTGGAGACACTCTCCCATTCAGGTGGAGTATAGGAGTTGATGGGAGACTGATCTGCAGTCGATTTAGTGGGTCTTCACTAGACCTGCTAAATCTACCACCAATGCGTTGATCGCAGTGCATCGAACCCCCAGTAAGAGCAGACAAGCCCTAAGGAAGTTCTCCAATTTGGATTGAAAATCTGTAGTTTAAAATGGTGGGGAAGATAAACCTGGCACTGGTACTGTGCTTTGTCAACAATAAACCTGGCTGAGCACCTTCACCACCAAACTGAGCCTGTGGACTTTCTTATGACTAACACCAAGGTCTGCTGAATGAACACACTGCCTTCTCTGCTCCTGCAGCTGACATTGCAGCTCGAAGAACAGCAACACTGACTATGTGGCAGCATCAGCAACACTCCACAGCACAAACAGTGATTTCTGAATTTCACATCAGACAATTGATTTGCAAAAAAGACATTGGAATTGGAAAAAGTTCAGAAAAGAGCAACAAAAATTATTAAGGGTATAGAACAGCTTCCGTATGAGGAGAGGTTAATGAGACTGGGACTTTTCAGCTTGGAAAAGAGGTGACTAAGATGGGATATGATAAAGGTCTATAAAATCATGAGTGGTATAGACAAAGTAAATAAGGAAGTGTTATTTACTCCTTCTCATAATACAAGAACAAGGGGCCACCAAATGAAATTAATAGGCAGCAGGTTTAAAACAAACACAAGAAAGTATTTTTTAATGCAATGCACTGTCAACTTCTGGAACTCCTTGCCAGAGGGTGTTGTGAAGGTCAATACTATAACGGGGTTCAAAAGGGAGCTAGATAGATTCATGGAAGATGGGCCCATCAATGGCTATTAACCAGGATGGGCAGGAGTGGTGTCCCTAGCCTCTGTTTGCCAGAAGCAGGATTGGGTGACAGGACATGGATCAGTTGATAACCTGTCTGTTCATTCCCTTTGGGGCACCTGAAATTGGCCACTGTCAGAGGACAGGATACTAGGCTTCATGGATCCAGGGCCGGCCCACAACATTTTGGCACCTGAGGCAGGGAGCTCAAATGACGCCCTCATGCCCCGTTGCTTGGGCCAAAACTTTGAAAGTTCTCAATTATGCCTTCTTCCTGTTCTACTCCTCTCATGGTACTGCTCTGCTACCTACCCCAGTAAAGGAGAACTAACAACTTAAAATGCCTTGTTCAAAAATGTTAAGTAACACAACTTTCAAAAAGCAACAGCGAGTCCTGTGGCACCTTTAAGACTAACAGATGTATTGGAGCATAAGCTTTTGTGGGTGAATACCCACTTCGTCAGACGCATGTAGTGGAAATTTCCAGAGGCAGGCAAAGAAACAGTCAGGACCAGACTCCAAAGAGAAACTGCTGAGCTGCAGTTTATTTGCAAATTTGACACCATCAGATGAGGATTAAACAAAGACTGTGAATGGCTAGCCAACTACAAAAGCTGTTTTTCCTCTCTTGGTGTTCACACCTCAACTGCTAGCAGAGGACCTCACCCTCCCAGATTGAACTAACCTTTTTATCTTCAGACTGATTCTTGCCTTCATATTTATACCCACCTCTGGGAATTTCCATTACATGTCTCTGACGAAGTGTGTATTCACCCACAAAAGCTTATGATCCAGTACATCTGTTAGTCTTAAACGTGCCACAGGACTCTCTGTTGCTTTTTACAGATCCAGACTAACACGGCTACCCCTCTGATACTTAACTTTCAAACGCCTGAACAGCAAATGTAACTTTTCTTGTCTGTATAGTAAACACTGGCATTTTTATCTGTTTGAATAATCAAAATGCTGCTTTCTGTGCCTTCTTGGTTGCAAAGATTTGAACTGCTTCCTGAAGATCCACAGTCTGGGCCAGCTCATGCCCTATTGAGATGATTGCAAGGAGCATAGATGTGTTTTTATTAACTTCAGCTGGGAGAAGCTGCATTCTCCACTGGCAACTCTTATAGGAAGTGTTAGAACAGGGGTTCTCAAACTGGGGGTCGCAAAGTTATTATATGGGGGGAGTCACAAGCTGTCAACCTCCACCCCAAACCCTGCTTTACCTCCAGCATTTATAATGGTGTTAAATATATTAAAAAGTGTTTAATTTATAAGGGGGCGTCGCACTCAGAGACTTGCTATGTGAAAGGGGTCACCAGTAAAAAAATTTGAGAGCCACTTTGTTAGAAGTATTTACAGAGCAGCAAAAGCATTTGGAAAGAGGGTGGTCATCTTATTTGTGCACATATATTCCAGAACAGCCTTTGGAGTTGATCCTGCTGAAATGTATCTTGAAAGGGCTTTCAGTTCATCACCTAAATCACTCGCATCAATAGTGCGCATGTCATCATGCGTCACTGTCTCTAGTGCCCTGCATTGCTGGCGTAGATCTTCTTCAGGTATAGTGAAGAGTTTTGCAATATCATACAACATCCCAAATATACGCTGGGTTCCTTGAGCTGCATGAAACGTTCTTCAACTGACTGTATTGCATAACGTAGCAACTGGTTAAAGAATTCAACTTTGAATTGTTGTTTGGGGTCTCTTATGGGATTATCCCATGCCTTGTAATCAAAATGACTCTTGTATTTTTGAATGGGTGGGAAAATAACTTCAGTGTGAAGTTCTTCTGCCAACTTCTGTGCACTCTTCAGAACATTTTGAAATCCCTCATCTGACCAGTAAGACTCTAGGCATGACTTTGCTTTGTCCAGTTGTTCCATTGCTCCAGATATATCAAGGTCAACACCTTGGAGTCTCTTGCTTACAACATTTATTTCAAATACTAAGCCACACAGAAATTTGAAGTTATGTATGTTGCTGGTGATTCCATTTCCCTCTGCCACTGTTCTCCCATGAACAGTTCCTGTCATAGCATTTTCCTCCATAATGGCAACTATGGTGTCATCTATCTTCCCAGTTTGGTGTTTGATAGGCTTTATCGCCTCCACTTGACTTCCCTATTGTGTGGCACTCAGTGGTTTCAGTGTCAGAGAGAATGTTCCCAGATATTGCTTCAAAATTTGCCATCGATGAGTTGATGCAGAGAAAAGTACATAGATGCTTTGAATTACATTAAAAAATTCAGCAGCCTCACTAGAAGCTGATGCTGCATCACTGACCACCAAGTTCGATCAATGAGAACTGCATGGGATGAAAAATGCTTGAGGGTTTAACTCTCGGATCAGTGTCAGCGCTCCTCTGTTCCTTCCTCTCATGTTGGCACTATTATCCTAGCCCTGACCTCTCATGTCAGCTACTGCAATTCCTGTATGTTCCATCTTTTTAGGAAGCACATTTGTCACACCAGCTCCTGTATCATCAATGTCAATAAATTCTAGAAAATGCTCTCTGACAGTCACCACTGCAGGGACATTTTCACTAGGTTCTATTGTTGTTACAAAATGCACCACTAAAGTCATATGTTCCATATGGCTGATGCCAGGTGTTCAGTCCAGAATAACAGAGTAATATCTTGCTGACTTCAGATTTGCCACAATCTTCTGTTTGAAGTTGGCACTGTACGGGTGAGTGGTGGGCAGGGGGTGAAGAGGCGAGCGAGCAGGTGGGCGAGGAGGCGAGTGGTGAGTGGGGGACTGAAGAGGGATGCAGCAAGCCAGCAAAGGGCCATGGGATTGGGAAGGGCAGGGTGGGAGGGGCAAGCAGGGAGGGGTGGGGCCTGAGGCAGAGTGGGCGTGGGGCCTGGAAGGAGTGGGGGCAGACTGTGGGTGGGGCTGATGGCTCCACAATGTATTCCAATATTTTAGTGTTGTGATCTGGTCACCCTAATTCTAGAAAGGTTTCTTACACACACACACACACCATGCCAGCCAGGCTGTGCTAGCTAACAAATAAAGGCTCCACCTACTCCCCACTTATTTACCTGTTGAAAGGAACAGAGAGCAGGGGATGCTCTCCGCACAGAGCTCTGACTCCTGGGTGGTGGGTATCACAGACCAGGGAAAGCGCTGCCACCAACCCACTGCCGGACAACGAGGCCACAGTGCCCCCTCTTCCCTGAGACCCCCACCACCTCCTCCACAAAGTCCCGACTGCTCGCCACATCCCTCCTCCTTGGGATGGGGGAGTGAGGAGCGACGCGGAGTGCGGCGGCTTGGCTGGGTGCTGCTGGGGCCGGTGGCTTAGCAGGGGGACGGAGCTGGTGCTCGGGGAGGCTGGTGGCGGCTCAGTCCAGCCTGATTCTGCTGGGCCATCAAGGCTAGGGGGGCGAGTGGCTCACCGTGGCACGGTGGCCAACACAGAACTCAGGGGGAGGTTGCCAGCTTGGCCTGGTGCTGGGGCCAGACCTACTCTGGTGGCGCTGGGAACAGCAACTCGACCTGGTGCTCAGAGGCACTGGCAGCTTGGTCTGATGCTGGGGCCAGCGTGGTGCTTGGGGGGTGCTGATGGCTCAGTCTGGTGCTGGGGGGGGCGGTGGGTCAGAGGGGCCACCAGAGGCTCAGCCCAATGTGGCTGGGTGGGCAGGCCAGGGCTCCTCCGTTTGGGGGGAGCCCTCAAGGCTTTTCCTTTTACGAAGTGGGGGTTGGAGGCTCCAGCATCCATGGGGGCAGGACCATAGGTGGAAGGGGCAGGTCCAGGGGCCTAGTCTCCCCAGAGCGGAGATTCACAGTGGCAGCGGTGAATAGCGGAGGCTAACAGAGGGAGCTTGCCTGGGATCTGTCCGAGAGGAGATACGCTAAGTGCTGCATTGGGGGGGGCTGTGTTGGTGAGTGAGTGTCTGTTGCAGGGGATAGTTTATCAGTTTGACCGTGTGCTTAATTGTTGCTTTGAAAAGTGTGAATTGGGAGTGCTTTGTTCCAGGTGGGCCTTGAGCGGGCCTAACTGTTATAAAAAGGCAGTCAGCAGCAAACCAGCGGAGCGGCAAACAGCGGAGAGGCTAACAGAGGGAGTTTGCCTGGAGAAAGCCCACTGAGGCTTTCGTCTCGCAGGCTTCTGTGAGTTGCTGCAACAGCTGAGGAAGCTCTTAGAAGGAAGAATTTATGGAAGGTGAGCATTCAGCTGTTGTAACCTGCACAGGTTGTGCCATGTTTGTCTCTCTTCCACAAGACACCCTCAGCAAATTTACAGATGACACTAAACTGGGAGGAGTGGTAGATACGCTGGAGGGTGGAGATAGGATACAGAGGGACCTAGACAAATTAGAAGATTGGGCCAAAAGAAACCTGATGAGGTTCAACAAGGACAAGTGCAGAGTCCTGCACTTAGGATGGAAGAATCCCATTCATTGTTACAGACTAGGGACCGAATGGCTAGGAAGCAGTTCTGCAGAAAAGGACCTAGGGGTTACAGTGGACGAGAAGCTGGATATGAGTCAACAGTGTGCCCTTGTTGCCAAGAAGGCTAATAGCATTTTGGGCTGTATAAGTAGGGGCATTGCCAGCAGATGGAAGGACGTGATTATTCCCCTCTTTTCAACATTGGTGAGGCCTCATCTGGAGTACTGTGTCCAGTTTTGGGCCCCACACTACAAAAAAGATGTGGAAAAACTGGAAAAAGTCCAGCTGAGGGCAACAAAAATGATTAGGGGGCTGGAGCACATGACTTATGAGGAGAGGCTGAGGGAACTGGGATTGTTTAGTCTGCAGAAGAGAAGAATGAGGGGGGATTTGATAGCTGCTTTCAACTACCTGAAAGGGGGTTCCAAAGAGGATGGATCTAGACTGTTCTTAGTGGTGGCAGATGACAGAACAAGGAGTAATGGTCTCAAGTTGCATTGAGGGAAGTTTAGGTTGGCTATTAGGAAAAACTTTTTCACTAGGAGGGTGGTGAAGCACTGGAATGGGTTCCCTAGGGAGGTGGTGGAATCTCCTTCCTTAGAGATTTTTAAGGTCAGGCTTGACAAAGCCCTGGCTGGGATGATTTAGTTGGGAATTGGTCCTGCTTTGAGCAGGGGCTTGGACTAGATACCTCCTGAGGTCCCTTCCAACCCTGATATTCTGACCCATCATCCTCAGCCAAACAAATGAATGGAGGATGGGCTTAACTGGCTGAGTTAGACCCAGGGCACAATCTAGCTCTCATTGCATGTGAGGATGTGCGCACCGGTGAGGGTTAAAGAGCTGCTCTGGGCCCAAGAGGCTAAGCCCCTTTGCCTCTGCTAGGCATGCTCCCAAAAAGCATTTAAAAGGGAGCGATTCAGCTCAGTCTGGGCTGATTGCCGAGGATAGCAGATGGGAACAGCAGCCTCCTGCTGGGAAGCTGCCAGGACTCCCTGCCACCAAGCCTCATAGTCAAGTTGTGGGAAGCCTGTCGACCATGGGTGATGGCTCACTAGGGCCAGTGGAAGAGACTCCAAAGGCAGATCAGAGGGAAACACAGGAGGGAACTCAAATCCAACCTCTGATGATGTCCGAGGGAGTGGTACAAGGGTCGGAAGTGACCCAGGGAGCGCACTTAGGGGTACTGGGCTCTGAGCCCTATGCAAGGGCCATCGTTTCAAAGGACCCTGAGTCAGAACCCAGTGGAGTAGGGTGGGCCCGGGTTCCCCTCCCTCTTCCTAGTGGGTGACACTACCCCAAACTGTAACTGCCAGGGAGATTGACCCTTGGACTCTTGTCATTAGGCGTTACACCCCGGAGTATTGCCATTAGGCCATACTGCTGGCCTGGAGCACAAAGCCAACCTCTATCCACTGTATATCTTGCAAGGAAACTGTAACAGGAGTATGCACTCTAACCGCTCTGGTGCTTCCGTTAGCCCATCTGGGGATTAGCTCGCCACATGATCTGATGCCCCTTCCTGCGGTTGCTCAGTCCATCATCCCACTCACTCGCTCCGTGGCCTCTCTCATGCTCCCAGAGCTGCAATGATTTCCTCTTTGTGGCTTATCGCCCTCTGGCCAAGCAGAGAAAACCTGCACCCACGAATAGTGGGGGGGCAAAGTGAGGGCAGTTGGTTTCAGCAGTGTTACTGAGCATGCTCAGTAGAAGTCAAGCATCAAATCTGCAGGAGCACATGACCCCACATGCCTTCCTCCCCCACATTGCCTCTGCAGCCAAGTCACACTGACATTCCCCCCCTTCCAGGGTATTAGCAGAGCCTCCTTTCAAGTTGTCCCCAGCAATCCCTAAATAGGCTGTCCCTTACATGCCACTCCTGTAGTGGCTTGTAGGGGAACCAGGGCCCACCCCTTACACTGGGTTCCAGTCCAGGGACCCTCAAACTAGCAGCTCAGGTCTTTATTCTCCCAGCCCTTACTGCTCCTTCCCTGGACTACTCCCTACACTACCCGTGAGAGGTTCCTGCTCTCCCTGCTTGTATCAGGGAATGTTAGTGCAGGCTTCTTCTTCCCAACATGCCTCCCTCTCTTGCCAGCTCCCTGGCTTTATAGAAGCCCTGCCTGTTTCTGCACAGGGGAGCTCCATCCCAATTAAGCCTTATTATCTCCTAGCTCCCCCCAGGTGCAGCCTATCGCTAATAGGCCTCTCTTGCCTATATTAACCCCTCCAGTGCTAGTGTGGAGTGAATGGCCCATCACAGGGACCTATGGAGTTCTGCCACTTAGACTTTGCAGCTTTCAACATGCACATTACAAGGTGGCAGACTAAAGCTCTCTAGTGGGACACTGAATTATCTGAGATAGCACGTGATCATGTACCTAGAGAATATGGGGGAGATTTTACATCCACCTTGCAGAGGTGTAAATGAAGACATAAGGTACAGGGCAGGTGAGAATCAGGCCTATTCCATTCTCCACCAGTTCCATCATGCTGCTAAAACTTCTCGGCCTTGGCAGCAGGCATTTGAAAGTCTCCTTTCAGCACATCACTGACTCACTGGTCACCGGCTTTCACTGACAAATGCTGCCATCTACTGTGCAGCAATGAAAACATCAGTTTTGGAAAGGCAAAAGAAAGCTGCCTACCAGAAGCTGAAGCCCTCCTGAGTAATCTGCAGCCAGATGAGCAGAAAAAAAAAAAACAGAACAGTTACTAACCTTACAGTAACTGTATTTCTGCAAGATGTTTTGTCCATGTGGATCTCTCTTCTGGGACACACGTGCCCCATGCCTGCATAAGTGTACACAGGGCATATATGCCCCCAGTGGTGGGATCCATATGGACAAATAATCAAAGAAGGAAGAAGAGTTCCTTCAGCAGCAAAGCTGATTACAGTTTCACACGTTGTCCTGAGAACTGTTAAAATGTGTAATGCATCTGCGTTTTGTATACATACCTGCCCCCACTGAACAGTTTTTATTCTTTTTAAACCACCATCTAGTTATTTAAATATGTCATTGTCAGGGCCGGCTCCAGGGTTTTTGCCACCCCAAGCAGCGAAAAGAAAAAAAAAGCCACGATTGCAATCGGCGGCAGCTCCACCGCGCTGCTTTCTTCTTCGGCGGCAGGTCCTTCCCACCAAGAGGGACCGAGGGACCAGCCGCCGAATTGCCGCCAAAGAGCCCGATGTGCCACCCCTTCCTCTTGGCCACCCCAAGCACCTGCTTGCTGCACTGGTGCCTGGAGCTGGCCCTGGTCATTGTCTCTTTACACAGTATAACCCTGTGTTTTCCAAAAGACACCTGAGACTTTCAGAGACTGGAAGTGCTGATCATGGGGTCTGAAACTCAGGAACCATGCAACAGTGGAAGTATGAAGCTTCTCTCCAAAACATGTCAGGGGCTTATCAAGAGCAGAGATTCACTCAGTGCAGTCCTGAAGAACTGGGACATGGTAGCTTCAGTTAGTAGGAGTTAAGAAAATCAGTGTTGCACTGTGGCAATATGGTGGCCTGGTGTCCACCTCCCAAACACCGCCACTACTGGCATCAATTGATGACAATTGGCAGTTTGAGCGAAATGCTAAGCAGTGAATGAGCCATTGAAACTGAACTATCCTCTCAGCCTAACAGGGAGCACTCAAAGCAGTGTGGTAAGGCTTGTGTTGGCACTGCTTATGATTAATTTGTTCTGAAGACAGATAAATAGAGGATTTCAAACCACAAAGATTGTCAATCCAGCACTTTTCACCCATCCTAAATGCCGCTAAGGGGGTGGGGAAAATGCATTCCTACAATAATGTAATTTATATTCTCCTCAGCATCAGGGATTTAGTCTGTAATATTCATTTTTGCATTGCAAAAAAACCCTCTTCTATATTTGCACATTTTCAAATTGTCCCTAAATAAAATGAGTCACCTTGGGTTGTCCAAGTCTAGGAATTTCTTATTACAACCAAAATTCACCTCAGATGCTTGTGGGCAATTCCAGTTGATCTTAGTGCATGTATATGGGCACAGGGTTTGGCCTGTTGTAATTTGGAATCACTCCTTGATTTAATATACAAAGATAGAATTTCTTGATTGTATTTGTTGTTTTTGATTTTGAGACCCAGTACAGCTCTGTTGGAAATGGACCATAGGGGCACGGAAAGCAGAAAGGCGCTATTATTGTTATTAAGTTGTATGACAGTGACATGTAGAGGTCCCAACCTGAGCCCCATATCGGTTGTATCACAGGAGAGCCTGGGCTGGAAAGCCTCCATTATGCTAGGTGCTATAAACACACAGAAAGGGAGGGCAGTCCCTGAAGTCCTCCAATACCTCTTCCTCGTCAGTCAAAGAAATTACTGCCACCTGATCGTAAAACGTGATCCTTACTCAGTGCTACAGAAGCTGAAGAAGTTTTTTCTCTTGCCAACATCCCTAGAAGGAAAATTGCTCATCAGTGTAACCCCATGTACGTGAGCAAGGATAGCCATAGTGATGTGTCTAATCCCATAGTGTGCCAGTGGGCGGGGCGGCTCTAGGCATTTTGCAGCCCCAAGCACGGCAGGCAGGTTGGCTTCAGCGGCATGCCTGCGGAGGGTGCGCTGGTCCTGCGGCTTCGGCGGACCTCCCTCGCGGCGACTGGCAGAGCGCTCCCAGTGGTTTGCCACCCCAAGCACAGCAGACAGGTTGGCTTCAGCGGCATGCCTGCGGAGGGTCTGCTGGTCCCACTGCTTCGGCGGACCTCCCTCGCAGCGACCGGCAGAGCGCTCCCAGTGGTTTGCTGCCCCAAGCACACGCTTGGCGTGCTGGTGCCTGGAGCCACCCCTGCCAGTGGGGACCAAGTATTTGTCCCGGGTTTTCTTGAACTGTAGTTCTCCTTAGACTAACAAAGCTGTTCTTATTGCCACTATAAAGCAACTAAACAATGTGCAGCGAACATTTTCGTTTTAATCAGGGGGACTGCTGCATGTTGAGGTTACTAATGATTCCTCCACTGCTGCTAAGAAAGGGAGGAAGCATCTTTTTAATTAAATTGGTTTCTAAATGAAAAACATAAAGCATCAGTAAGTGCTTAATAATGCGTTAATATGTGCCCCAGAACATGCTTCTCCTCATCTTGGAATACTGACATACTCAAGGTCCAAACTGTGCGTCAAAGACACATATATTTGTAATGCAGAAAAGCCTCCAAGGATTTCATGTTCTTCACCAAAAATATACTGTATATTGCAGAAGGGCAATGCTCCTCTGGGAGTGGCTTTTCAAATACTGTTAGGTTCAATCTATATTTCATCCCTATTCTCATCCCTATTTCTATACATTTTCAGAACAGGGTATTGCTTCAGAATCCTTGTTTTGTCCCGAATCCATATCCAAGAAAGCATTTTAGCAGCCTATAAATTACTTTTTACTCATAATTATTGACTTGGGTTGTTGATGGGGGACACCATCACAATTTAAATATCCTTCTGGATCAACAGTCATGTCTCAGGTAGAACAGGGAAACTCAGTGATATAACTTTGCAGAGTTTGTGTGAATGGTTTAATTTCTTTTGGTCCTTATGGGTCAGCTAATTTAGCATCCCATCCTCTCCCCATCTCTGTCTGGGTTCCTGTTTTAAATCTTCAGTGGAGCCCAGATGCCATGGTAATGGGTGCCAAGTATAAGTCAAAGCAACAGTCTGACTCCAGGAGAGGGTGTGTTCTGATCAGGATGCTAAAGAATAACTTCTAAAAGCTAACTAGAAGGATGTGGAAAAATTGGAAAGAGTCCAGCAGGAGGCAACAAAAATGATTAGGTGGCTGGCGCACAAGACTTATGAGGAGAGGCTGAGGGAACTGGGATTGTTTAGTCTGCAGAAGAGAAGAATGAGGGGGGATTTGATAGCTGCTTTCAACTACCTGAAAGGGGTTCCAAAGAGGATGGATCTAGACTGTTCTCAGTGGTGGCAGATGACAGAACAAGGAGTAATGGTCTCAAGATGCAGCGGGGGAAGTTTAGGTTGGCTGTTAGGAAAAACTTTTTCACTAGGAGGGTGGTGAAGCACTGGAATGGGTTACCTAGGGAGGTGATGGAATCCCTTTCCTTAGAGGTTTTTAAGGTCAGGCTTGACAAAGCCCTGGCTGGGATGATTTAGTTGGGGATTGGTCCTGCTTTGAGCAGGGGGTTGGACTAAATGACCTCCTGAGGTCCCTTCCAACCCTGATATTCTATGATTCTATGATTCTAACTCACTAGGCTACACTTACAAAACAGAAGATGCAAATAGGCAAATTCAGAGTAATTCACAGCTAACTCTGCAGGCAGTGTGAGTGATAGCTTGTTAGTAGGGTGTGCTATTTCCAACAGAGCAGGCACAGTGAGTGCACATTTATACACCAAATAAAAATATTTGCACAATAATGACCAAGGAGTGGGTGGATCTCATTTCAGAGAGAAATTGGCAGGAAAAAAAGTGACATCATGGTAGGCTCAACTAAAAACCACCAACTCAGAAAGAGGAGGTGGATGAGGTATTTCTAAGAACAAACTACAGAAATATCCAAAACAAAAGTCCTGGTAGTAATGGGGGACTCTACCAACCCAGACATCTGTTGGAAAAGCAACAAGGCAAAACACAAAATTTCCAGTAAGGGCTTGGAATGTAGTGGGGGCACCTTTGTATTTCAGAAAGTAGAGAAAGTAACCATGGAGGCTGCCATTTTAGACTTGATCCTGACCTACAGGGAGGAAATAGTTATGAATCTGAAGATGGAAGGCAATTTGGCTGAAAGTGATCATGAAATGATAGATTTAATTACTCTAAGGAATGAAGGACTGAGAGCAGCAGAATAAGGAAAATGGACTTAAAAATGCAGCCTTTAACAAACTCAGAGAACTGGTAGGCAAGGTCCTATGGGAAGAAAATCTAAGGAGAAAAGGAGTTCAGGAAAGCTGGCAGTTTCTCAAGGAGACAATATTAAAGGAAAAACTACAAACTCTCCTGATGCAAAGGAAAGATAAAATAGTAAGAGGCCAATATGGGTCCATTAGGAGCTCTTTATTGACCTGGCAATGAAAAAGGAATCCTACAAAAAGTGGAAGTATGTATGGATTGCTGGGAGGAGAACAAAACACACGGTTTTACACTAATGCACTGGTTCTGAATTGGTGTGCCATGACCCCGGGCCAGGGGCTCAAAAAAAAACAATCAGGCAGTCTGCAAAGGGTTGATTATTTTTATTACAATCTACAGCAAGGAAAACAAAATTTCCAGAATAATCTGTAAGTAGTCAAAGTTTGTGAGATCAAATGCAGTGGTTGTAGCAGTGGTTGTATTGCATGGGCTGATCATTAATACTTTATATACACTTACTTTTGTAGCAAGAGGAAGTGGGTTATGAAAATTTTTGACTTTGAATAATGGGGTTGCCATTGTGAAAAAGTTGAGAAACACTGCGCTATGTGTCACCATAATGTTAGTGGAGGGGCCTGTTACCCTTTCCTCACTGCAACTGGGAGAGAATGGTGAAAACAGCAACTTGGAGAGAGAAATCTTAATTCTAGACCATAAAAATGTGTCCTCTTGTTTATAGGAGTGACTGAGCGCCTGATCCAAAGCCCACTGATGTCAATGGAAAGACTCCCATTGACTACAGTAGGCTTGGGATCAGGTCCTGAATAGAGACAAAAATCAGGCTGATACAAATGTGCTCTTTAGGGTCTTTGAAAATACAGTTTAGCAAACACTTGAGGCTGTGCACATGCCTGATCCTTAGGGATTTTCTTTTTGTATGGCGCAACGCAGCAAAAAGTGTCCATCACATGAGGATGAAAGAGGGACAGCACAAAGAAGCAGTTCTCTAAAGAAGGAAACTAGGTCAAATGCTTTATTTTCGCATGATATCACATTGATTTCTGCAATGATGGGTCTGGCTAACAAACAGGAACTTGGCTTTCTAGTAGGCAGTGCCCAGGGGCCTGTGTGCAAGATCATAATCATCAGGAATACATTGCAGAGAAAGCACTACAGTAATGTTCAGCCTAGACAACGGTATGCAAATGAAAGATATTGATGACTTTCCAAACCACTTGCAATCTATTCCCATATCTTTCCTAACATATTTAGAAAGACAGAAGTTGTTTGAATAAATGTATCTCTTGTATGTCCAGCCAGGACATATTTTTCTGAAAGTTGAAGAGCCTGATATAATTTGCAGTTGCAAAGATGGTAGTTGTAATTAGATAAATATTTCATTGGAAAGAATCTAGTAACATCGTGTCATAAAGTTCTCAATGTTCCCATGTGAAGAAGAGTTTCTTGCCAGGTAGGAATGGTAAAATGTAATGGAAAATAAATTTCTTACTGAGATCAGTAATTTTTTTCCTGTTCTTCATGTCCACCATCTTGCCAAAAAGTGACTCCAGCAGTACAAGCACCCAGCACACCTTTATTTCTCCGACGCATTAATATTAGTCTAAAAACCAGAAAAAGGTGGTGTTTTCAAAAAGGAGTTAGGTGCTGTTGGCTTTCAGTGGGAGTTGGGCACCTAACTCTTATATGCACTTTTGAACATTCAATGCTAGGTACTTAAATTGCATCTGCAAAAACATGAGTGTGCCTTGGAAACAGGTGATCTCACACATGCTTTCACATACAGAGAGGTGTGTTTGTGCACAAAATTACCCTCTTGTTCATCCAGTTGGTCATTTGTATTTGCAAATACAGGAACTCCTCACTTAAAGTCGTCCTGGTTAACATTGTTTCATTGTTACATTGCTGATCAATTAGGAAACATGCTCATTTGAAGTTGTGCAATGCTCCCTTCTAACGTCATTTGGCAGCTGCCTGCTTCGTCCACTGCTTGCAGGAAGAGCAGCCCATTGCAGCTATCTGGGTGGGGGCTTGTAATTAGGATGGACTGGCAGCCCCCCCATCAGCTCCCCACTCCCCTAAGCTCCCTGTGCTGCAGCTGCCCAGCAGGCTATCAATTGCAGGCTATCAATTGCTGGCAGTTCAGCTGTCCCTCCCGCCACTGCCATGTGCTGCTCCTGCTCTCTGCCTTGGAGCTGCTCCCCAAGACTCCTGCTTGTGGTGCAGGGGAGGAAGGGGGGGCTAATGTCAGGGTGTCCCCCTCCCCCCTGCTCCTGCATCCTGCTTACCCCTTCTCCATATAGAGCAGGCAGGGGACACAGATGGAGAGAGACATAGAGAGCTTGAGACAGCAGCTGCTGTCTCAACTTCCTGATCCACTTATAAAGACAATGCACTTAAGAGTGAGTCAGCTTATTTAAAGGGGCAGTGTGCATCTCTGGTATGTGTCTGTCTCTGTCTGCTATGCTGTCTCCCCTCACCTCCATTCCTGCTGCCTTGTAGAGTGTGAGAGGCTACATTAACAATGTGTTAACTCTTGAGGGCTCAGCGAGTGCTAGTTCATCATTTAGCAGTAAGGCATTCCCTGGGAAACATCCCACCTTCTTCCACCCTCTGACTCTATGAGCTCAACCAAGCTTCACAAGCATCATTGCTGTGAACAGTATTAAATTGTTTGTTTAAAACATATACTGTGTGTAAATCTATATAATATAATATAGTTTTTTGTCTGGTGAAAAAAATTTCCCTGAAGCCTAATCCCTCCCCCTATTTCCATTAATTCTTATGGGGAAATTGGATTTGCTTAACATCGTTTCGCTTAAAGTCGCATTTTTCAGGAAGCGGCAAAGAGTTCTGTGGGCCCCTTATAGACTAACAAATATATTTGAGCCTGAGTTTTTGTGGGTGAATACCCACTTCGTCAGATGCATGACGAAGTGAACATAACAAAGTTAAGCGAGGAGTTACTGTATGCTGGCAGACACAGTTACCTGTTTGTACTGTACTTGTGTATTTACATGAGTATAAATCTAGCGCCAATGGAATAATTTCATATTTACAGAGAGCAAAATTTGGTTTAAACCATAACATTCTTCTCACTATTGTTAAACATACAGAATCAGCTTTTTAAAAGAAGTTAGCATCTCACATTGATCTCGAGATTAATAATATAGGCCAATGTTTTCAAAAATGTTTGCCTAAAGTGAGGATCCTAAATCCATATTTTAGAGGTGGCTCAAGTGGCCTTATTTTCAAAAATTCTGAGCTCAGAGATGTTTGAATAAGTTCAGGCAACTTGTGACACTTTTAGATGCTTATTCAAACCTCTAAACCTTTACAGGATGGACCCTCAATAACAATAATTGCAGGTTTTGTAAGATAGAGATAGATATGCACTGGACTGGGGCTACTATTTTATTTCTTTTAGAACACCAGACGTATGTCAGATATAACTTCCTCTGACAGGGTGTCTGCTTCCTCTTAAAAGGGGCAGAGGAAGAGAGGGACTAACTTCAGGCCCAGCTGCGGCAGATGCTGGGCAGGAAGCATTAGAAACCCCAAGGGCAGTAGGCTTGAGGGGGAGGGTGTGTGATGGGCTGTCTACTCTGCACTGGCTCTGATAGTGTGAAAGCTGGCTGTTGGCCCCCCTAAAAGTTTACAAGCAGCTAGTTGGTGGGGGAAGCAGTACACAGTACTGCTCATGGACACAGTAGCCTGAACTTTTGAACTGTCTTTTTCTTTCTATCTCAAAGCAGGGAAATCTTGCTCCAAACCAGTCAGTACTAACCAGATAACAGAAGCACGAGATTTTATACCTACCAATCAAGTGTTAACACCCAAGGGTCTTTGTCTAAATGTGTATAAAAGGTTTGTGAAATTTGTATGAGACAGAGTCTTTTGTACCAAGGTACAGGACTCTCCTTTTTTCTGCAGACTAAAGCATTTTTCCTTATCCCTGTCAGGCTGTTAATTGGCTCTCAGCTAGGCAGACCCGATATTTCAGTAACAATTTCTGGCCACTCCAGACGGGACCTCCTAGCTCGGACATTGGACTCCGGGTACCCCCAAGCAAAAAAAAAAAAAAAAAAGTCCTAAAAAAAGCCAAAAAAGCTACAAAAACTGCCAGTAATAGGCACAATATTATAGCTCTCACTAACCCTACTCAATAAAACCCAAATAATTCAGCCCACCAAGCAAACTTAAAAAAATTCCTAACCCATATTTTAACAAGTATAAAACAAGTATAAAAAAAAACCCTCTAAATTAGTCTAAAATCCATAATACTGTGCAAAAAACAAAAACCACCCTTCTAACTTTTATAAAATACTTTGTAAAGCATTTTGTACTTTTACTAATATAAATCCCAAAGCTGCAAACACACAGTCCACAGTCAGGCTTATTTTTATCTCTCAATCAGCTCCGAACATTAAGAAGCGGTTGCAGCAGCTCAAAAACACTAAGAAAAATCTCTAAAAAAACTGGTAAGCGTAGCCACCTGTATGTATCACACAAAAAATAAAATTCAAAAAACCAAACAAATAAAAATGCTAGCAGCCCTTATAAACATAAAAAATAAAAAACAAAATAAAAAACAACCCCCTCCCCGGTGGCAACCAAAAGCAAATCGGGGGGGGGGGCCGAGTTGCGCTAATAAAATATGTTATTACTGTAAGCAACTTGGTCACTAAAAAAAAAAGTGCCCAAACCAACGTACCGGACGACAGCCCCAACCTCAATACCAAATAGCTGTAAACAAAACAAACGCTGTCAATAGTAAAAAATAACAGCGACCCGGGGGTCCACTTATTACCTATTCAAATAACTTTACCACTTATGTTTGTTCCTCCACAGACCCCCAGTTCCGTTTAACTTTGGAAAAAAATGTTTATTCTTGTCTTCTGAACTCTGGGGCTGCCCTTTCCACTGTTACTGCTAAGCCAAAAGAAGGAAACCTTACAAATAAAAGCATTCCGGTAATGGGTATAGGCAAAAAGCCTTTTAAGTGTTCTGTATTGCAAAAGGCTGCTGTAAAAATCTCTGGTGTCTCAGCCTCCCATGCATTTTTGCTGGCTCCTAACAGCCCAGTTAACTTTCTGGGCAAAAACTTAAAACAAACAATACCTAAAAAGCTAAGCCTCTCAAAAAACTAAAGCTCCTGTTCCAACAAAATAAGTCCTAAAACTTTACTAACTATAAATTTTTAGGGGGTGGTACAATGGTTACTTACTTTTAGTTTGCCCTTTATACATGCCAACCCCCACCCAGCAATTAAATCCTTACAGCAACTAGCTACATTAAAACACCTGTCTGATTGCTGGCTGTGCCACCAAACTCGTTCTAAAAAAAAAAATAGGGTTGTGGGCTGTTCCTGCAAATCTCTCCTTGCAGGTAATACAAAAAACTAAATAAGCCTAAATAAAAAAATACCAGTATAATAAATGCAAAAAAGTGTCTAAAGTTTAGCATTATTACTGGGCAGCTAAGGGGGTTCCTCTTTTTAATATCCTTAAAATAAAATATATCCTGCCCCTTTGTTTAAAAAATACTAAAGGAATTTTAAAAAAGGTAGGCTACCTTCCCCTTGAGGCCTGTAACCAAACCCTTTAATATTAAAACTAAAACGTTTCCCCCTTTAAATACTTCTAAAATTGCCCAAAAACTCCCTTGCCTCCTAGATGGGGCCTTTACTGTAAAAGCAACAGGCATTCTTTATTAAAAAAAAATAAATCCCCTCATTCCTCCCGCTGGGCCCCATAAATAATACTCATATGTTTTATATAAATATTTACTCTGGCATTGTGTTGCCTCACCCATCCCTTAAAAAAATGTCTAAATGCCCACAGCCCATGGGATCGCTTGCAAGTTTTACAGCTAATTTGTTTGCTGTTATATATTGTGGGGGCATCCTAAATGCTACCTATGCCCTGAAACGCTTAAATATCTTCCATTAAAGGTGCCAAAACCCGGCACCACCGAGTCGCAGGTAATACCCGTGCCAAAACCCTGCGCCACTGAGTTGCGGGTAATACCCTTACCCTCTATTTACAAACCCTTGCCTTGTATTTTATGTGTAGCCATAGCGCCTACATGGCTCTCCCTCCCGGCTGGCAGGGTCGAGTAGTGTGGCCCGGTTGTTGCCTAATGTTCAGATTAACACCATGTTAAATTCTAGTCAAATCCTCAACCTAAAAACGTATTCTCACAAGCTTTTTACCCCCTCCATAAAAACTAAAACCAAGCACGCCAAAAATCCCTTAGCTGTCAGACAAACAAAATTTCATTCCTTTATCTGTGCATTCATTCCTAAATTAAAAGTAGCTAAACTAAAAAAAGCAGTTATAAATATTTCTGCAAAGCTTAAAAAAGCAGCTAATGCATCAATAAACTCTTTCCAAAAGTTGCAACAAAAAATTAATAAAATGTCAAAAATAGCTATGCAAAATAAACGTATGCTAAATGCCATAAATGCTAAATTAAAAAAACCTTGTGCTCACATATAAAAAAAATGCTGCTTTTATGTTAATCACTCTGGCTCAATTAAACAGAATTTACAGGCTATTAAAAATGCTGCTGTTGTTTTCCATGCTGTATCTCTTAATCACACCTTTAATTTTAAAAACCTTCTCCCAGACCTTGGGTCATAATTTACTGGTCTTTTCTGTACAATTATTAAATAAATTATTTTCTGTCTATTTTTCCTATGTATTGTTTAAATAGTAATACAATATGCAAAATGTCTGTGTAATGCTGTAACCAAAGGTTCTGCTGTCCGTAAAACAACTCAATACCTGTCTCTTCAGTTTAATCGTAAATTACGTAACGGGCCTGGCAATCTGGGCTTGCCAGGACCGAAGGGGGAATTGTGAAAGCTGGCTGTTGGCCCCCCCTAATAGTTTACAAGTGGCCAGTGGGGGGGGAGCAGTACACAGTACTGCTCATGAACACAGTAGCCTGAACTTTTAAACTGTCTTTTTCTTTCTGCCTCAAAGCGGAAAAATCTTTCTCCAAACCAGTTAGTACTAACTAAATAACAAAAGCACGAAATTTCATACCTACCAATCAAGTATTAACACGCAAGGGTCTTTGTCTAAATATGTATAAAAAGTTTGTAAAATTTGTATAAAACAAAGTCTTTTGTACCAAGGTACAGGGCTCTCCTTTTTTCTGCAAAATAAAGCATTTTTCCTTATCCCTGTCAGGCTGTTAATTAGCTCTCAGCTAGGCAGACCCAATATTTCGGTAACAATAGGGTTAAAACCAGCCTGGAGGGCTGCAAGGAAACAGCCAGTGAGGGCAATGGCTGCAGCCAATTAGGGAGGCAGCTGGACCAGCCAATCAGGGCCCAGCTGGCCCATATAAAAGAAAGCTGCAGGCCAGAGCAAGGCAGTCTACTGCAGGAAGCCCAAGGGAAGGGCCTGGCTTCCTAGGGGGTTGCAGGGACTAGCACCGTGAACAGGGCTGCTAGGGCTTGCAGTCCCGAGGCCCTGGGAAGAAGATGAAGGAGCCAGAGGCAAGAGCTGAAGGTGCTGGGGCTGTGGGGAAGTGGCCCAGGGAATTGAGACAAACTGATGGAGAAAAGAGGGGCAGCAGGAAGCTGTTGTTTACAGGATTCTTGGGCTGGGGCCAGAAGTAGTGGGTGAGCCTAGGTCTGTCCTCCCCTCCCTAACTCGCCACTGAAGAGGTGACCAGGCTGTGGACTGCCAAGCCACTGCAAGGAGCAGCTAGACTGTTGCGGAAGGAGTCTCCCAGAAGGGGGGAACCTGGATTGTGATATGGCTGGAAGAGTGTGCCACGAAGCAGAGGCAGTGAGACTGGAACTGTGGTGGGTCTGCAGGCGGAGATGAGGACAGGAGAGCCACCACCACCGGAGGGCACAGCCACTGACTAGAGCTAATTCCCAAAACAGCCAGCAGGAGGTGCCGAGGTGGTGAGTGACCCCCGTGATACTTCCGACCAGAGAAAATCTCTTTACCTTACTAACAATATTCCAAGCCATCCAGTCAAGAACCAGCCTGATATAAAACCAGCCAGCCAAAATCTTAGACCATTCTTTTTTGTAAAGGTGACCTGAAAAGGTGGGTCTTTTAATGTGTTTGTCTGCTTTTTGTGTTATTTTTGATAAAAGGAGTTGCAGAAGGTTGGTTGTTTATTTGTTGTATTGTTAACATTTTATTCTGCTTGATTTTTACTGTAAGAATGTCAAGTGTGGTCTTCCCTGTATTTACTCCTTCCTACCATAGTTCTTGCTGCTGCAGTGCGGGCTTCTCCACGGTCTCTGGATTCCCCAGTCTGTGCTGTCCCCAGCAACTCTGGGCTCTGCGGAGCCTCCGTAGGTAGCTTGGCATCAGCCTGGGTTGCAGTGTCTCCAGCTCCTGTGGTCTCAGGCTTCACCTGATCCTTGGCTGGAGCCAGAGACATGCACTCTCTCTCTCCAGTGGTCAGCTCCAACTGAGCCGAGCTGCTCAATGCTCCCTCTTATAGTGGTGCATTTGGAGTATGCCCAGTAGAGTTGAGGGGGCGCGGCTTCCTCTGCCCACAATGTAGGGTAAACTCTTCCCCATCCAGGGGGGTGAGTGTACCCCATCACACACCCTTGCAACTCCCTTTAGGTCAGGAACCCCAGCTAGGGCAACGCTGGTCTTCCCTGTGAAATCTGCAATGTATAGGGTAAAAGCACACAAGACCAGATTTCATGGGGGGGAGGCCAGATTTCATGGTCCATGATGCATTTTTCATGGCTGTGAATTTGATAGGGCCCTATTTATATAAAACAATTTAGAAAATCAGGCCTTGCACGTGTTGTGGGTTAAGAGAGGTGTTGTTCTCTTTTATTTGAGCTCCAGTTTTCATATGTTAAGGGAAAGCAGTACTTTAAAAAAAAAAGAAAAGAAAAACTATTAGTAAACAGTGTTTGTGTAAGTGCTACTAATGGTGCATTGTTTCAGAGGGGTAGCTGTGTTAAGCCTGGTCTACGCTATGCATTTAAACTGATTTTAGCAGCGTTAAACCGATTTAACGCTGCACCCATCCACACAAAGAGGCCCTTTATATCTGTCGGTTACAGCTATCCCCCTATTTCCCCATACTCCATTTTGTTTTTGTTCTCCTCCTGTGGCCGCCCTGCCCTGGCTGTTAAGTTGCTTACAAGGGCCACTGCCCTTCTCAAAGGGAGGGCCCCTTGAGTTGTTTAACAAGAGCCATTGCCCTTCTCAAAGGGATGGCCACTTGTGCTGCGTGCTAAATGGGACCACTGCCCTGTTCAAAGGGTTAGTCCTGTTATCACCTCGTTGAACCTGGGCTCAGTGTAGGGCAGGCAATGTCCAGAGCTGCAAGACCTATTGTGTTTTTAAGATCCTGGGCATGAGTCATAGGCCTCATGTGCTTTTGAGTCACCTATTGCACAGGACTCTGCCCAGACATGTTTCTGTGCTCACCTGCCTGGTTTTTCCCTGTGCCTCCTCCCCTGTGACAGAGGGAGCCTATCAGGATTACTGGCGGGAAACTGCCTGAGTTTGCCTTTAAAAACAGACATTTTTGGAACAAACATCAGAAAGGTTCCTGCATTGCTGCCTGGTCTGATCAGCCAGGGGTTCTGGGGGGTACTTTCTCCGCTGTGGTTTTATTTTTTGAGCATACCCCCGTTTTTTGAACACCCCCCCCATGAAGAACGAATTGCTACCTGAGAGATCTCCTGATTATTGAGACTGTACCGAGCCCTCCTTGCTGCTTCTGATGTTGCTGCTGCTTCTGCCTTTGCTGCTGCCTTGGGGACTGGTAAGAATCCCTCTGTGAAACTTTCCCTACTTTTATTTTATTACTTATCTGCTGGCTCTGTTTCCCCAGCACACAGACTCAAGCTAAACCTTGGTCTGTGTCTTAAAACCTCTCTTAAACTCCGCGGCGCTTTGCTGCTAAAAATAAGTTTGTGCCGCTGCTAAGCTCTGCTCCTGTGGGCTTTGCCTCGGGGCTCCCTGCTTTCAGCTGTATCCCTTGGCTTCAGCCACCATCCCTTGGCTTCCTTGGGAGCTGTATCCTGGGCACATACCACTCTGCCCTCTGTGACTTCCCCATAGCATAAGGTGCACCATAGGTTTTGGTTTTTTAGTTTAATAAGTCATAGTTTGTTAAGATTGTAGAGCTTGTAAGTTCACCTGCCTTGTTATAGTTTACTGTTTTGTTGCTCCATATAGTTGCTTGTTATAGTTTTGCTTAGAATTATGATATTTGTTGTTTTGCCCAGTCGTTGGTTAAGATAGATAAAGTTTTTGCTGCTTCAAATTCATCTTCCCGCTGTCCCGATCTCTCCCTGAACTTTCCCATGTCTGTTTTTCCCCCGCTCCAATCTCCCCCTCTGTGTGCTTCTCCGTGTCTATAGATAAGGTTTTTGCTGCTTCAAATTCATCTTCCCGCTGTCCCGATCTCTCCCTGAACTTTCCCGTGTCTGATTTTCCCCCGCTCCAATCTCCCCCTCTGTGTGCTTCTCCGTGTCTCCCTGTTATAACCCTTTTCTGCTTTTTCCCCCGCATCTGCGCTCTCTCCAAACTCCCCAAACCCCTTGCTGCTTCCCCCACCTCGCGTCTGCATCACCCTCCGAACTTCCCAACCCCCTTGCTGCTTCTCCCCCTGTGAAACTTCCCAAACCCTTTGCTGCCTTTTTTTCCTTTGTTTTTGGCGTCCACTTGTTACTTAAACCTCTCTCCAGCCCTTCTTACACTTCTCCACTGCCCCTCCCCTACCGAAGATCACCATCACGCTGCTCCATTGTCCTTACCCTGCAGGGCTTCAGGGTCTCTCGCTGCTTCCAGCCGCACTCTCCTCTCATCAGTTGCCACTAATCATTCACTCCCCTCCCCCCTCCTGTTCCTTGACAGATTATCTGCTATCCTAGCCTCACAAATTAAGTCATTAGTTTTCTTTTAAACCGTTACATTGCATAAATTCACTTATATTCACATTTTACTTGTAATTATAACACCCCATTGGTTGCTTCCACTTTTCTGATATACTTTGTATTTGCATTGATACCATTGTGTTACATTGTGTATAAGGCCACCAACCACTTAATACATTCTATCTAAGATTGTTGACCATTTTATATAGAAGCTACCATTTTATTTTGCATTTCTTTTTGATACGCTTATTGACTGTACTGTACCCCATTGTGCTGAACCCCACTTACTGTGCCCCACTGTTAGAACTCCCTACACTGTTCAGTAAGAACCCCCCCATCATTATCTATTGCAAACACCCTATACACCCCATCCCATTGTATTTCCTTGTTAAATTCCCACCACTTCCTTTTTCCTTTAATAAAGAAATTAATTGGCACCCCACCTGTGTGGTAATTGCTCCCCAAGATCCCATATACCTGCAGGCAGGGACAATATCGATATAAAGGGTTCTTTAAACCGGTTTCTGTACTCCTCCCCGACGAGAGGAGTAGCGCTGAAATCAGTATTACCATATCGGATTAGGGTTAGTGTGGCCGCAAATCGACGGTATTGGCCTCCGGGCGGTATCCCACAGTGCACCATTATGACGGCTCTGGACAGCAATCCGAACTCGGATGCACTGGCCAGGTAGACAGGAAAAGCCCCGCAAACTTTTGAATTTCATTTCCTGTTTGTCCAGTGTGGAGCTCTGATCAGCACGGATGGCGATGCAGTCCCAAATCCAAAAAGAGCTCCAGTATGGGCCGTACAGGAGATACTGGATCTGATTGCTGTATGGGGAGACAAATCTGTTCTATCACAGCTCCGTTACAGAAGACGAAATGAGAAAGCATTTGAAAAACTCTCCAGGCTATGATAGACAGAGGCCACAGCACAGTGCTGTGTGACAAGCGTAATGGAAAGCCAAAGAATCAAATGGACGCTCATGGAGGGAGGCGGTACTGAGGACTCCAGCTATCCCACAGTCCCCGCAGTCTCCGAAAAGCATTTGCATTCTTGGCTGAGCTCCCAGTGTCTGTAGGGTCAAACACATTGTCCAGGGTGTTTCAGAGTATATGTCGTCAATTTACCCCCCCTCCCCCCCCATGAAAGAAAAGGGGAAAAATCGTTTCTTGACTTTTTTATATGCCACCCTATGTCTACTGCATGCTGCTGGTAGACGCGGTGCTGCGGCAACGAATAGCAGCATCCTCTCCCCTCCCCTCCCCGGTGGCAGACGGTACAATATGACTGCTATCCATCATCATCATCAGCCCATGAGTGCTCCTGGCTGGCCTCAGGTGAGGTCGGCCGGGGGCGCCTGGGTAAAAATAGGAATGACTCCCGGTCATTCCCAGTAGATGGTACAGAACAGCTGGTAACCGTCCTCATCATAGCAACTGGGGGCTGAGTTCCATCAGCCCCCCCTTTCACGTCTAAAGAAAAGATTCTGTACTGCCTGGACTATCATAGCAGCGGAATGCTGGGATCCTCTCCCCCCCACCGTTTAATGTCCTGCCTATCATAGCAGCTGGAGCCTGCCTCCCCCTCATTTTATCTCACTAAAAAGTCAGTGTTGCTTATTCCTGCATTCTTTATTATTTCATCACACAAATGGGGGACACTGCCACGGTAGCCCAGAAAGGTTGGGGGAGAAGGGAATCAACGGGTGGTGTTGTTGCACGGGCACCCCCCGTGAATGGCATGCAGCTCATCATTTCCGCAGGATCTGATACGGAGCGGCTGTGCTCTCTGGTTCTCTGATACACTGGTTTTCTAGCACACTTGCCCCATATTCTAGGCAGGACTGACTCTATTTTTAGATAAACCATAAAGGAGAGATTGACTCGGGGAGTCATTCCCATTTTTGTCTTTGCGCCCCCGGCCAACCTCAGCTAAGGCCAGCCAGGAGCACCCATGACAGCAGCAAACAGTACCGAACAACTGATAACCGTCATCTCATCGCCAATTTACAATGGCACAGCAGATGGTACAGAACAACTGGTAACCATCTCTGCTACCTTGCAAAGGCAAATGAATGCTGCTGTGTAGCACTGCAGTACCGCCTCTGTCAGCGACATCCAGTACACATACGGTGACAGTGACAAAAGTCAAAACGGGCTCCATGGTTGCCATGCTATGGCGTCTGCCAGGGCAATCCAGGGAAAAAGGGCACGAAATGATTGTCTGCCGTTGCTTTCACGGAGGAAGAAATGAGTGACGACATTTACCCAGCATCACCCGCGACACTGTTTTTGCACAATCATGCATTGGGATCTCAACCCAGAATTCCAAGGGGCGGGGGAGACTGCAGGAACTATGGGATAGCTACGGGATAGCTACCCACGGTGAAAAGCTCTGGAAATCGATGCTAGCCTCTGTACATGGACGCATACTGCCGAATTAATGTGCTTAGTGTGGCCATGTGCACTCAACTTTATACAATCTGTTTTACAAAACTGGTTTATGTAAAATCGGAATAATCCTGTAGTGTAGACATACCCATAGTCTGTTTCAGCAAAAATGACGAGGAGTCTTGTGGCACCTTAAAGACTAACAAATTTATTAGAGCATAAGCTTTCGTGGGCTATGACCGACTTCTTCAGATGTATGGAGTGAAAATTACAGTAGGCAGGTATAAATATACAGCACAAGAAAAGATGGGAGTTGCCTTACCAAGTGGAGGGTCAGTGATTCGATCTAGGTGGATGTATCCCATTCCCAACACTTGACAAGAAAGTGTGAATGTCAATAGAGTAAAAATTACTTTTTGCAGTGCTAATGATGCCAATTCCAGCAGGGTGGATGGCCAATACTCAACAATTGATGGGAAATTACTTCTTGTAGAGACCCAGCCATTTCCAGTCTTTATTCAGGCCTAATTCTCACAGCTCCCATTGGCTGGAAACGGCAAACCGCAGGCACTGGGAGCTGAGGGACTCCGTGCCTGTAAACACTCCAAATAAACAAAACGTCCAGGCCCGCTAGCAGCTTACCCTAGCAGGCCAAGAGCCAAAGTTAGCCAACCCCTGAAATATAGGGTCAGCTTATGAAAGTTTCATACAGTTTTTGCTATTTTTACCTAACCATCTTGTGGGGTCGGCTTATAAACGAACAGGCTGATGAATGAGTATATACAGTAATAATAGTAGGAATAAATACATAAATGCAAAGTAAAACAGGAGTAATTTGTTTTAAATATAAATAACCCCATAATCCCATAATGTAGGGACATACACAAGGGTATCAGAGTTATCAGTCTGGATCCTTTCACAAGAACTACATTCTTTTAAATAAAGGAGACCAGCACTGAACGTTTCTCTAGGGGTCTGAAGTGGAAATAATGAAACCACCTTACATATTTCAAAAACAGGCTACTCCATTTTAGTAGGCCTAGGGTAATTTCATATTTAGAAAAATAAATTGATCTCAATCCCAGTGGTATTGTCATCTGCCATAGGTGTTACATGACACTGAACCATGAAACACAGGTTTGAGTTCTTTGAAATAATTGCTTTTTGTATCTTAAGATCTCTTTTCAAGCTGTCCCCAAAGTCTCTCTCTCCTACAGAAAACACATGGTAATAGTTCACCCCCTGTGGAGAGCAATTTTAATTTTGACAAGCCTATTAGTAAGTCAACTCAAGTGATACCTCTTGCTGTACTGAAAAGCAGATCTCAGGGATGCTATACGGTTACTGACTCTCAAGTGAATGGTTGTTTTCAGTAACACTCTGTTCTGATTTGCTGCCATTCAAACTCCCCATCCATATTTCCTATAACAAAAAGAGCCAACTCAGCATTACATTTCATTATTTAATCTTTCCTTTTCTAGGCCTTATTCTGCAATTCTTACTCCTGCAAAACTCCCAGTGAAATCAAGGGCAGCTTGGCCTTGGTCACACCCTGAATCTACCATTTTAATTCACTCGGGGGGGCTCTAGGCCCCAGCACGCCAAGCGCGTGCTTGGGGCGGCAAGCCACGGGGGGCGCTCTGCTGGCGCCGCGAGGGCGGCAGGCAGGCTGCCTTCGGCAATTTGCCTGCGGAGGGTCCGCTGGCCCCATGGAGCTCCCACAGGCATGTTGTGGGAGCTCCACCGAAGCCGGGGGGCCAGCAGACCCTCCGCAGGCAAACTGCTGAAGGCAGCCTGCCTACCATGCTTGGGGCGGCAAAAACCCTAGAGCCGCCCCTGAATTCACCCTAACATTTAGGGGCAGATCCTTCATCAAACAGTGGCAAAATCTTGCACTTAACCATAATGATGCATCATGGTACTTCCTGTTAATTTGCAAATAACTGGGCTAAATAAACACCTTGGCCTTATCTAGATACGGAAATGGACACAATTATTATTACCTCGTAAACAGGAAGCAGCTTCAGGTCATCATCTAAATAACAGCAAAGAATCCTGTGGCACCTTATAGACTAACAGACGTTTTGGAGCATGAGCTTTCGTGGGTGAATACCCACTTCCTCAGATGCATATAGTGGAAATTTCCAGGGGCAGGTATATATATGCTAGCAAGCAAGCTAGAGATAATGAGGTCAGTTCAATCAGGGAGGATGAGACCCTGTTCTAGCAGTTGAGGTGTGAAAACCAAGAGAGGAGAAACTGGTTCTGTAGTTGGCAAGCCATTCACAGTCTTTGTTCAATCCTGAGCTGATGGTGTCAAATTTGCAGATGAACTGAAGCTCAGCAGTTTCTCTTTGAAGTCTGGTCCTGAAGTTTTTTTGCTGCAGGATGGCCACCTTAAGGTCTGCTATAGTGTGGCCATATTCTCACCAGTAACTGCACACCGCACCATAATAACTCTAGCTCAGGAACCAATCCATGCAACAAACCTCGATGCCAACTCTGCCCACATATCTACACCAGTGACACCATCACAGGACCTAACCAGATCAGCCACACCATCACCGATTTATTCACTTGCACATCCACCAATGTAATATACGTCGTCATATGCCAGCAATGCCCCTCTTGTTATGTACATCGGCCAAACTGGACAGTCTCTATGGAAAAGGATAAATGGACACAAATCAGACATTAGGAATGGCAATATACAAAAACCTGTAGGAGAGCACTTCAACCTCCCTGGCCACACTATAGCAGACCTTAAGGTGGCCATCCTGCAGCAAAAAAACTTCAGGACCAGACTTCAAAGAGAAACTGCTGAGCTTCAGTTCATCTGCAAATTTGACACCATCAGCTCAGGATTGAACAAAGACTGTGAATGGCTTGCCAACTACAGAACCAATTTCTCCTCTCTTGGTTTTCACACCTCAACTGCTAGAACAGGGCCTCATCCTCCCTGATTGAACTGACCTCGTTATCCCTAGCTTGCTTGCTAGCATATATATACCTGCCCCTGGAAATTTCCACTACATGCATCTGAGGAAGTGGGTATTCACCCACGAAAGCTCATGCTCCAAAATGTCTGTTAGTCTATAAGGTGCCACAGGATTCTTTGCTGCTTTTACAGATCCAGACTAACACGGCTACCCCTCTGATACTTGACATCTAAATAACCACTCATCTAGATAAAGAATACTCCCAGTCGCAGATTTATACATATGTGTACACACACGTGTGTGTATACATATAATTAGAAGGAGTTACACTAACAGTTAAGATTTCAGTTAGGTGTTGGTTTGTACTTAATCAGCTGTTAAGCTGTCTTGAGGGGGGAAATGATTTACCTATCTAAGAAATATCGTTCATCATATCTTTGCCTTCATTGTACAGCATATTAAAGGTAAAAAATAGGGGATCTTCAGAGGATGTTTAATGCAGCTTGGCACTTTCAAGCAGAGGTAAAATAGTACCACTTATGTACACAGCAGTTTTAAAACACAACAAAACATAAAATATATTCAATTTAATTAAAACATAAGAAGAAAATGAGGTATCACTAGTACAAAGAGAAAAGAACAATAATGTTGCAGTTATAAACATGTGCTACATCAAAACATTTTCACGTCATTAGTGAGAATATGGTAAAACAAAGCAGGGAAAAAGAAATTTAAATTAATGACATTTTGTTTGCATTTAGCGGTTTCTAAAGAAATGGCATTAAAAATCTTAAAGCAACTTTTGTAATCAGAGTATTATTTAACTGAAAACAACACCTGATGTTCATTATTAAAACTTCCTTCATAACAGCAAAATCAAATTCTTAGGAATGCTTTAATGACATAATTGTCAATCTCCTTCTGCAGAATAAATGCCTTGCAACACTGAAGAATGGATTCTTTTGTGCTGCCTCTGTATAAACTGACACATTTGTAATTCTTCCCCCTCTTTTTGATCCATGAAAATTAGCTACAGTTTATCTCTGCGTGTATGCTGGAGCTGCACAAGACTTTGTGGAGTGAAATCTGAAACCAGACAAAACTAGTGGTTTCAGGTTCAGCTATGAAGCACAAGTGAATATAGGTTGACTGAAAGGCCCACAGATCACACTTCATAATAAAGGGTATTGTAATGACAGTGTAATTACATTGCACTCAGAGCATAGTACACTGGGGCTTGCTTTTGGATTTCTGTCATTCATTATTATTGTGGCAGCACCCAGGGATCCCTGTTGTGCTGGAGCCTATGCAAAAAAGGGAGAGGAGACAGTCTCTGCCCTGAGTAGCTTACACTCTGAATCGTACGGATGGACACAGGGCTGGCGGGAAGGGATACCAAAGCAGTCTGATGGGCTGCAAAGAGCATAATAGTGCCATGCTTTACGGGGGGAAGAGAGAGCTGGGCGACGTAGTTTCATTTTTTAAAACATGGAGGGCAGGGCGAGTTGGGCTAAGGTGACGGGACTGGGAGTGAGGGGCAGGAGGAAGCTGGAGCAAAACGTCCAATCAGCACATGGGGATGAATGTCCAGAGCGGCATCGTAAGAACCAGTTAGATACTGATGACATCGACATCATCCTCATGCACTGGTCCCTGCTTCCTTCAGCCCTGATGCTGCCAGCAGCATGGCCTTCCCTGCACAGTTCTGCCTAATTATCTCTAATTCATATTACATCCAAAATAACTCCATTACAAGAATGTTACTGCAGTTACAAAGTCAAGCACTCAAAATTAGGAATGCCAGAATTAAGGTCACCTTTGCAATGTTCCTCCCCTTGGTAGGCATGCTGTATGATGCAGTCTGTAATTACATAATCACATACTATTTTTTCCCACATAGGATCCTGCCTCATTCGGTGAATGGACATCTACTCAATATTTCTTTTTATCCTCATTCAGCAGGCAGGGCCCTCAGCTTTATTTACCACATGCCATTCTAACCCTGCACTGAATGCTGAATTAATTTCCTCCTGGACATTTCTATGGAGCACATCACTATAGTATCCGAGAGTTTCACAAACATTCATGAATCTGTCTCCACAACTCCCCGGTGGGAGTACATGGTATTATTAGCCCCATTTTATATCTGTGGAATAAAGG
Organism: Gopherus evgoodei; assembly: GCF_007399415.2. Lineage (NCBI taxonomy): Eukaryota > Metazoa > Chordata > Testudines > Testudinidae > Gopherus > Gopherus evgoodei. The sequence goes on from NC_044326.1 coordinate 142,401,397, forward strand.
CACAGAGAGATTAAGGCAAAAATTGTCAAATGTGTCCACTAACAGTGGGTGCCCCATTTGAGACACCTAGTCTCTGATATTTCCAATTATTTAGCATTTTTATATGCAGTGTAGTTGTAGCCATGTCAGTCCCAGGATATTAGACACAAGGTGGGTGAGATAATATTTTTTATTGGACCAACTTCTGTTGGTGAGAGAGAGAAGCTTCTGAGCTACACAGCACTTTTCACACAGCAAAATCCAGACCTGAAAAAGAGCTCTGTGCAGCTCAAAAGCTTGTCTCTCTCACCAGCAGAAGTTGATTCAATAAAAGCTATTACTTCACCCACCTTGTCTCTCTCAGAATTTTTACAGTACTTAATATGTTCACAGCACTGCCCCCATCTACTTCAATTGCAGCTGTGGGAACTCAGGATTTCTAAAAATATGATCCCAGGTGTCTCAAGTTGGGCATCCAGAAAATGAGGAAAGCGCAGCAGCTGCCCGTGAAACGTTTGGGTTAAAAGTGACTTGCCTAGTATCACACAGGAACTCTGTGGCAGAGGCAGGAATAGAATCCATTTCTCCAGGGAAGCATTCACCTACCAGAACCATATTTTACTTTCTGCAGTCTCCTGCTTCATTCACTACACATCTTCCAACTTTGGCAACAAATGAAGTAGGGACCCCTTCAACAACAACCTCCTTCACTATAATTATATACATGCCCCTGGAAATTTCCACTACATGCATCTGAGGAAGTGGGTATTCACCCACGAAAGCTCATGCTCCAAAACGTCTGTTAGTCTATAAGGTGCCACAGGATTCTTTGCTGCTTTTACAGATCCAGACTAACACGGCTACCCCTCTGATACTTGACACCATGCAAGGCACTGCATTTAGCCGTATGGAGTGGAAATCCATCAACCTCATGAAGAAACTTGCACAAATACAGACAGATATCATCTTCCTTTCCAAATGCAAACAGATGGACATCATACCAAATGGACTAAAGGTAAAAAATCCACTGCTATCTACATACTACACAGACCACAGTGAGAGATTATGCCATACTCTCTCAAAAAAACTGAGGAACCACCTGATCAGCATCCTATACAGCAAACAGGAAAACATCAAAAAAGAGCTCTCCAACCTGGAGACTCTCATTAATAACCAAACTTCCATACAAACGGACTTTACTAAAATAAGACAGTTCGGCAGTCTCTCTTTGGAGTCTGTTTTTGAAGTTTTTTTGTTGCAAAATTGCCACCTTCAAGTCTGTCACTGAGTGGTTAGAGAGGTTGAAGTGTTCTCCCACTGGGTTTTGAATGTTTGCTGTATAGGATGTTGATCAGGTGCTTTCACAGTTTCTTTGAGAGTGTGTGGCACAATCTGTCAGCATAGTCTGTATGATATGTAGATTGTAATGGATTTTTTAGCTTTAGTCCTTTTGGTATATAAAAAAACCCAGTGGGAGAACACTTCAACCTCTCTAACCATTCAGTGACAGACTTGAAGGTGGCAATTTTGCAACAAAAAAACTTCAGAAACAGACTCCAAAGAGAGACTGCTGAACTTGAATTAATATGCAAATTAGATATAATTAACTCAGGCCTAAACAGAGACGGGGAATGGTTGGGTCATTACACTAATTGAATCTATTTCCCTATGTTAAGCTCTCCTCACACTTTCTATGGGTCATCTTAATTATCACTTCAAAAGTTTTTTTTCTCCTGCTGATGATAGCTCATCTCAATTGATCGGACTCTTCCAGTTGGTATGCATACTTCCACCTTTTCATGTTCTCTGTATGTATAAATATCTCCTGTCTGTGTGTTCCATTCTATGCATCCGAAGAAGTGAGCTGTAGCTCACGAAAGCTCATGCTGAAATAAATTTGTTAGTCTCTAAGGTGCCACAAGTACTCCTGTTCTTTTTCCACACTGCAATGATTTTCCCTCAGTCACTTGCGGTTCTTTTACAGCAGGGGGTAGAATCAGCACCTAGGAACTTTGAGCATGTTCATACTGAGAATATGAAATATATAAAAGCAGGAGAGGATTTTTATATTTCAGACAAAACAACTAATGAAATAAATACCATATATACTCATTCATTAACCCTTTCATTTATAAGCCGACCCACCAAGATGCTTAGGTAAAAATAACAAAAACTGTATGACCCTTTCATAAGCCGATCCTATATTTCAGGGGTTGGCAAGCTTTGGCTCCCGGCCATCAGGGTAAGCCGCTTGCAGGTCGGGACATTTTGTTTACTTGGAGCATCTGCAGGCATGGGGCCCCTCTGCTCCAGTTCACCATTCCCAACCAATGGGAGCTGTGGGAAGTGGTGCCACTTCCTGCAGCTCCAATTGGCTGGGAACGGCGAACCACGGCCAGAGAGAGCCGAGAGGCTCCATGCCTGCAGACGCAGCAGGTAAACAAAATGACAACATATTAAATATTCAATTCAATGATTCCATAGAGTTTAAAATCATCAAATTTTGCTGTAGACCCATTAATAAGCCGACCCCCACTCTTTGATGAGTCACTTTTTTACTACAAATATTCAGCTTATGAACGAGTTTATATGGTATGTCTTTTGTGATCATCTGTGTAATACTGGTTTTCCCCAATGTTTCCATCCTGCTCCCAAATAACTCAGTAATGCCATTTTGTATTTTCTTCACATCTTCATTTTATGCTATTTAAATGGAGGAGGAAGAATGGTCCAGTGGTCAGGGCACTTGCTAGTACTTGAGAGATCTGAATGTAAGTCCCTACTACTTTTCCACAGGCTGCATTTGTGACCTTGAGCAAGTCACTTAGTCTATCTGTTCCTCACCTGAAAGTGGGCTAAACATATTAAAGTGAGGTGCTCAGATAATTCAGTAATGAGTAGAAGATCAGGAGAATACAGTGCCCTACATAACATTTGCAATGTAAGGGCTCAAACCTGCCATTCCCCTTGCCCACATTAGTCATTCGGATTCATGCAAGTAGATGCATTACCTTCAGTGGAAACACACAAGTAAGCACTGTACTGCTGAGGAAGGCCTTCCAGGGTTGGACTCACATGTTTATACAAACATCTGAGATAATAGCTTGTCTGCCCACAACATGTAGACTATAATGTACATTTCACTAGTGTTCTCATTAAAAGTGACTATAAATAGTAATTTTACACTGACTACCAAATTCAATTGGTTTGAAAGTATGTTCAAGATACATATTACTAAGAGAAACAGGAAACTAGAACCACCAGGTCAAGCAAGGAAATCTGACAAGACACTAGGAGTCCTTCTCCCAAAGCCATACTGTGGTGTATTTTCCATGTGGGAGCAGAGTGCTGTCAGGACTGAAGTGCACTTGCATCCTATTTAATGTGAAAATAGAGAGACTTTTAGGTGGAAGGAAAAACAGGAAGTTCATTGATGTCATTCCCCATGTCTGAGCTTGGAACTGTGTCATGTTTTTTCCCACTCCAAATACAAACAGAAACATGCTGTTTGGATTACTATGTTGCACCAATATTAAATTCTTGTCAGCAATATTCAGTTTAGTAAGCCTGTCATAAATATAGAGATAAGGGCATCATAAAATTCCTCCTGGGCAGCTGTACTGAATTGCTTTACTTGTAAGGGGTTAAGAAACTCAAATAACCTAGTTGGCACCTGACCAGAAGGACCAATGAGAAAAGAAAATATTTTCAAATCGAGGAGTGGGAGCAGGAGGAGAGGATTTGTTTGTGGCTCTCTTTGTTTGTTGAACTTTGCAACTTTGCCCTCACCCACAACTATTTCACATTTGGGAACAATATATATCTTCAAGTTAGTGGCACTGCTATGGGTACCCACATGGCCCCACCGTATGCCAACATTTTTATGGCTGACTTAAAACAATGCTTCCTTAGCTCTCGTCCTCTAACGCCCCTGCTCTACTTGCGCTACATTGATAACATCTTCATCATCTGGACCCATGGAAAAGAAGCCCTTGAGGAATTCCACCATGATTTCAACAATTTCCATCCCACCATCAACCTCAGCCTAGACTAATTCATACAAGAGGTCCATTTCCTTGACACTACAGTGCTAATAAGCGATGGTCAGATTAACACCACACTATACCGGAAACCTACTGACCACTATACTTACCTACATGCCTCCAGCATCCATCCAGGACACACCACACAATCTATTGTCTACAGCCAAGCTCTTAAGATACAACCGCATTTGCTCCAATCCCTCAGACAGAGACAAGCACCTACAAGATCTCTATCAAGCATTCTTAAAATTATAATACCCACCTGCTGAAGTGAAAAAACAGATTGACAGAGCCAGAAGAGTACCCAGAAGTCACCTACTACAAGACAGGCCCAAAAATGAAAATAACAGAATGCCACTAGCCGTTACCTTCAGCCCCCAACTAAAACCTCTCCAGCGCATCATCAGAGATCTACAACCTATCCTGAAAGATGATCCCTCACTCTCACAGATCTTGGGAGACAGACCTGTCCTCGCTTACAGCCAGCCTCCCAACCTGAAGCAAATACTCACCAGTAACCACACACCACACAACAAAAACACTAACACAGGAACCTATCCTTGCAACAAAGCCCAGTGCCAACTCTGTCCACATAGCTATTCAAGTGACATCATCATAGGACCTAATCACATCAGCCACACCACCAGGGGCTTGTTCAATGTGATATATGCCATCATGCACCAGCAATGCCCCTCTGCCATGTACATTGGCCAAACCGGACAGTCACTACGCAAAAGAATAAACGGACACAAATCTGACATCAGGAATCATAACATTCAAAAACCAGTAGGAAAACACTTCAATCTCTCTGGCCATTCAGTAACAGATTTAAAGGTGGCAATTTTGCAACAGAAAAGCTTCAAAAACAAACTCCAATGAGAAACTGCTGAACTTGAACTGATATGCAAACTAGATACTATCAATTTAGGCTTAAATAGAGACTGGGAATGGCTGAGCTATTACACACATTGACTCTATTTCCCCCATATTAAGTATCCTCACAGCTTCTTGTCAAGCTGTCTTAAATGGGCTATCTTGATTATCACTACAAAAGTTTTTTTCTCCTGCTGACAACAGTTCATCTTAATTAATTAGCCTCTTAGAGTTGGTTGGGCAACTCCCACCTTTTCATGTTCTCTGTATGTATATATATCTCCGCACTATATGTTCCATTCTATGTGTCTGATGAAGTGGGCTGTAACCCACGAAAGCTTATGCTCAAATAAATTTGTTAGTCTCTAAGGTGCCACAAGTACTCCTGTTCTTTTTGTTTGTTCCCTCTCTGGATGGAGAAAGAGACCAGGAAGGTACAACATCTCCTGAAAATATACCTGAAATGATCCATCTAAAATTACAAAAATTCTAAGTAAGGCAAGGCAATGCATTAGGTTATCTTTTGTTTTGGCTTGTGAATTTTCCTATGCTGCAAAGGTAGTTTTATTCCTGTTTTTGTAACTGTGAAGCTGAGTCCAGAGGAGAGTCCTCTGTGTTTTAAATATTTTTATTACCCTGTAAAGTTACCTTCCATCCTGATTTTGCAGGTGTGATTCTTTTACTTTTTTCTTTATAATAAAGTTCTTCTTTTAAGAACCTGATTGATTTTAGTGCCTTAAAGATAAAGGGTCTGGTCTGTACTCACATTGCTAAGGTATATTATTCTCAAGCCTCCCCAGGAAAGGGGATGAAGGGGCTTGGGAGGATATTTTGAGGGGATAGGGATTCCAAGTGACCCTCCCATGAATTTTTGTGTAAATCACTTGGTGATGGCAGCAATACAGTCCAAGGACAAGGAAAGGAATTTGTGCCTTGGAGAAGTTTTAACCTAAGCTGGTAGAATATAAACTTAGGGGGTCTTTCATGCGGGTCACATCTGTACCCCAGAGTTCAGAACCCTGACAAAGTCACTGCTGATTGATAAAAAATATTGGGGTTTACTACCCAAGGAATGTAAGGAGAAAGGATATCCCAGCTGACTGCCTGCTGAAGAAATGTAAAGTTTTCATAAACACTGTGAGGGAAGATTGAGTATTGGCATGGAACTGTGGGGGGGATGAGAGAGAGAGGTGCACTGTGCAAAGTGATTTCAACATGTATCTTATAAAATCAAATTGTTGCTTATGGGTCAGAGTCTGACCCAGGCAGAAAAGTCTTCAAAGCAGGCCTACATATTGCTGCAACAGCATTCCTTTGCACTTACCTTCTCATTAGCAATGGCTCTTCAGCACACATTGCTCCTGCTGGAAGCCACAATAACCTGCATGAGAGAAGGATGCTGTTCTCATTGGCATCACAGGGATTCACATTGTCAGACACCAAGACATGGAGTGGCAAGCCTAGTGGTCGGAGCAGTGTCGTCTGGCCGTGTGGTTGGTATGGTGGCAGCCAAGCCAGACGACACTGCTCCGACCACTAGGCTTGACTCGTGACTGTGGCTCTGACCTCCAAGTGGGACCAGGGGTCAGAGGCAGAGGAGAAAAAACACTGCAGAAGGATCCTTGCTGTGTAACTCCCACACTGTCAACAGCAGTAGCACAGGAAGATCCACCATTCCCAGTCAGACTGTTGAGTTTGGGAAACTTCCCACATCCCAGGTCCTTGTGAGCAAAGATCAGTGATCAGCACTTAGACTGTGCTTAACACTGTACAAAGCATAGAAAATGATATGGGCTCAGATTCCCAAAGGTACGTAAGTGCCTAACTCCCATTGAAATCAGAATTAGGTGCATAAAACCTTTCAGGTTCTAGGCGATGGTCCCTGATCCAAGAAGTCAATCTAGCTAGACACAATCCAATCCAGAGATATTACTATACATATATATAATATATACACATGGGAACACAAGATACATATGCTGATGAACAAACCTCATCAATTACTTTTAAATGTATATTCAGTGTTTGGTGGGTTATACTGAAAGACAGTACAGAAAAGAAAATCTATTTTAATGAAGGTTAGGAAAGTACAGAGGGAAGTTGGTTGGTGAACAAGGCACACCACCTATATTTTATGTTTGCCCAACACATGAACTTTAGCATACAGACTTTTAGGCCCAAACATTTCCTTTTTCAAGTGAGAGAGCATAATTTTTTGTAACTAGACTTGTTTTTATGATTTGCAGTGAGACAATGCACAGATATTCATTGCAAGACAGATTATATGAGTAAAATCATACAAAAACCACGCGCAAAGGATACTCTCGCAGTATGTAGTGATGGCAGATAAGTAAATTAAGATTTTTCATATCCTGTTTTAAATCACTTATGAAAATGTGTTGCTGCAACTTTTGTGACCATCATAAATCCCCACAGGCACAATTCAGCACAACTGAAGTACACAACTGCTTAGCCATGTTAGGTATTGCAGAGATAGGACATATATAAACAGCAGTGACTATTAACTAGTGCTAAATGATGCCTTTCATGTCAATGCTTGATTCCACACCCATTACAGCTCTACTGACTGCAGAATGGGGCTCATGGGCCAGGGAAAACAAAACAATATGATAACAATTAAAAAGAAATGATAAGATTAAGTAAGGAAAGCTTAGAACATGGTTATCAGGGAAATTTCCTGAAATGATTAGTGCTACAAGACCAGAATAGTCTCTTACGGGAAGTGGTAGAAGCCACATTACTTGAGACATTTAAAACTAGACTAGAGGATGTCTTGGAAAATATAATGTAGATAACAATCTTGTGCTGGCCCCAGGAATTGGACTTTTCCATTTCTGATTCCTGTGCTTCCATGAGACTCTGAACACTTATTTGGATTCTGTGCTTCTTTATCAGCATATGAATGTGGTAATTTTTAAAAAGTTAAATAACATTGTTTATTACAAGCCCTTATTTCCTCCCAACCCACCCCCAAAACACATGGAATGCAGAAGATAGTAAATACACCATTTTGCAGTGAATCTTTTCTCTTTTACACTGTTACCATATTTTAAAACTTGCCACTAATTTAAAAAAACAAGGTGAAATAGGGGGAGACAGCTCTAGATCCAATTTTTAGATATTTTTTCACTGTTTCTTCAGTGGTTAACAGCACTTGGGAAAGAGCCCACTGGTTTCTGTTGTGAAGGAATGAAGTTTAACGAAGAGCAGGTGACCACCCGAGTTATGTGCAGCTGTTGTGTTGATCCCACGCTAAGGCAGCCAGTGATGCTCTCACACTGATCTTTCCCCTGGGAGCGGGGCACACAGAGGCAGACGTTGGTCCGATAAAAGCCATCACCTCCCGCGCCTGGGGTCACCCTCACCTGCTGACACGCAAAAGCTGCCCGTGGGGACACGGCTGGGGGGGAAGCCCTCCCTGGGGCTCGGGCAGCCGTCCGGGCACAGCAGGGACAGCGCTGCCTGCCTCCCACGCCCGCGGGTCACTGGGTGCGGGCGGACCCGCGGGGCTACGGGGGAGGGGCGGTCCACGCGCGGCTGTCGGGGGGGCCGGCGGGCGGGCGGAGTTTGCGGAGGGAGCCCAGGCCGGCCCCGCCGGGGCGGCTCCAGTCCGGTCCAGTCCCGCGCCATGCTACGGCTGCTCAGCGCCTGCCTGCTGCTGCTCGGGGCGCGCCCGGCCGCGGGCGAGGAGCCTTCGGGCGCCGCCTGCGGGCCCTGCCTGCCGGCGCTGTGCCCGGCGCTGCCCTTGCGGGGCTGCGCGCTGGGCCGCGCGCGGGACGCCTGCGGCTGCTGCTGGCGTTGCGCGCGCGGCGAGGGCGAGGCGTGCGGGTCGGGCGCGCGCTGCGCCGCGGGGCTGGAGTGCGCCCCCCGCCCGGGCCGCGCCGGGCCGCCCGCCCTCTGCGTCTGCAAGAGCCGCTACCCGGTCTGCGGCAGCGACGGCGTCACCTACCCCAGCGCCTGCCGCCTGCGCGCCGCCGCCCTCAGCGCCCAGCGCCGCGGCCAGCGCGGGCCCAGCCAGCGCCGCAAGGGGCCCTGCGAGCAAGGTGCGGGCGCGCGCTGAGGTACCGGGGCGGAGGGAAGGGGGGCGCTGTGCGGGGACACGGCGGGGGCAGGGGGCGCTGTGCGGGGACTGGGCGCTGTGCGGGGTCACGGCGGAGGCAGGGGGCGCTGTGCGGGGACACGGCGGGGGCAGGGGGCGCTGTGCGGGGACACGGCAGGGACAGGGCAGGGGCAGGAGGTGCTGTGCGGGTGACTAGGAGTTGAGTTGCCTGGGGACAGGGCAGGGGCAGGAGGACTGTGTGGGGTGACTAGGAGCTGAGTTGCCTGGGAGCAGGGGGCGCTGTGCGGGGACAGGGTGGGGGCAGGGGGCGCTGTGCGGGGACAGGGCAGGGGCAGGAGGACTGTGTGGGGTGACTAGGAGCTGAGTTGCCTGGGAGCAGGGGGCGCTGTGTGGGGACAGGGTGGGGGCAGGGGGCGCTGTGTGGGGACACGGCGGGGGCGGGGGGCGCTGTGCGGGGACAGGGCAGGGGCAGGAGGACTGTGTGGGGTCACTAGGAGCTGAGTTGCCTGGGGGCAGGGGGTGCTGTGCGTGGACAGGTTGGGGGCAGGGGGCGCTGTGCGGGGACAGGGCAGGGGCAGGAGAACTGTGTGGGGTGACTAGGAGCTGAGTTGCCTGGGGGCAGGGGGTGCTGTGCAGGGACATGGTGGGGGTAGGGGGCGCTGTGCGGGGACACGGCGGGGGCAGGGGGCGCTGTGCGGGGACAGGGCAGGGGCAGGAGGACTGTGTGGGGTGACTAGGAGCTGAGTTGCCTGGGAGCAGGGGGCGCTGTGCGGGGACAGGGTGGGGGCAGGGGGCGCTGTGCGGGGACAGGGCAGGGGCAGGAGAACTGTGTGGGGTGACTAGGAGCTGAGTTGCCTGGGGGCGGGGGGCTCTGTGCGGGGACACGGCGGAGGCAGGGCAGTAGGGCTGTGTGGGGTCCAGGGGCGGCTCCAGGCCCCATGGTCGCCCCGAGGGAGGTCCCCCGAAGCCGCGGGACCAGCGGACCCTCCTCCGGCAAGTCGCCGAAGGCAGCCTGCCTGCCGTGCTTAGGGGGCAAAATGCCTAGAGCCGCCCCTGGTGGGGTAACTAGGAGCTGAGTTGCCTGGGGGCAGGGGGCGCTGTGCGGGGACATGGTGGAGGCAGGGGGCGCTGTGCGGGGACAGGGCAGGGGCAGGGGGTGCTGTGCGGGATCACTAGGAGCTGAGTTGCCTGGGGGCAGGGGGCGCTGTGCGGGGACACGGCCGGGGCAGGACGTGCTATGTGGGGTCACTAGGAGCTGAGTTGCTTGGGGACAGGAAGTACTGTGCAGGGACACGGTGGGGGCAGGGGGCGCTGTGCAGGGACACAGCGGGGGCAGGAGGGCTGTGTGAGTCACTAGGTGCTGTGCAGGGACACGGCAGGGGCAGGAGGTGCTGTGCAGGGGCAGGGGGCGCTGTGCGGGGACACAGCGGGGGCAGGAGGGCTGTGTGGGATCACTAGGAGCTGAGTTGCCTGGGGGTAGGGGGCGCTGTGCGGGGACATGGTGGAGGCAGGGGGCGCTGGGCAGGGGCAGGGGGTGCTGTGCGGGATCACTAGGAGCTGAGTTGCCTGGGGGCAGGGGGCGCTGTGCGGGGACACGGCCGGGGCAGGACGTGCTATGTGGGGTCACTAGGAGCTGAGCTGCTTGGGGACAGGAAGTGCTGTGCAGGGACACGGTGGGGGCAGGGGGCGCTGTGCAGGGACACAGCGGGGGCAGGAGGGCTGTGTGAGTCACTAGGTGCTGTGCAGGGACACGGCAGGGGCAGGAGGTGCTGTGCAGGGGCAGGGGGCGCTGTGCGGGGACAGGGCAGGGGCAGGAGAACTGTGTGGGGTCACTAGGAGCTGAGTTGCCTGGGGGCAGGGGGTGCTGTGCAGGGACATGGCTGGGGTAGGGGGCGCTGTGCGGGGACACAGCGGGGGCAGGAGGACTGTGTGAGTCACTAGGAGCTGTGCAGGGACACGGCGGGGGCAGGGGGTGCTGTGCAGGGGCAGGCGGTGCTGTGCAGGGACATGGTGGGGGCAGGGGGCACTGTGCAGGGACTAGGCGGGGGCAGGAGAGCTGTGTGGGGTCACTAGGAGCTGAGTTGCCTGGGGACAGGGGGTGTTGTGCGAGGGCAGGGGGTGCTGGGCAGGGGCAGGGGGTGCTGTGCGGGGACAAGGCAGGAGCAAGGGGCGTTGTGCAGGGGCAGGGGGCACTATGCTGTGTCACAAGGAGCTGAGATGGCAGGGGGCGCTGTGCGGGGTCACGGCAGGGGGTGCTGTGCGGGGTCACTAGGAGCTCAGTTGCCTGGGGGTGCTGTGCGGGATCACGGCGGGACCAAGGGGCGCTATGTGGGATCACAGCGGGAGCAGGGGGTGTTGTGCAGGGTCACTAGGAGCTGAGTTGAGTAGGATCATGGAAGACTGATGTTTGGGGCTATGAAGGGCTGAGTTTCTCAGTGGTTCCGGTCGGAGGATGTTGGCCAGGGCATTAGAGGCTACTAGGGATTGTGGGGCAGAGGGATGCCTGAGGAGACACATTCTGAACATCTTTAGCAAGTTTGCTGAGCTGAAAAGCTCAGCTGGGATCCCATCTTTGGGCTCCTGGTGCAATGGTGAGGCTGGCTTGCACTGCAAGGCAAGTGTTATTGATGCATCAATGCCAGGCACTTCCAGGACATTTCCAAGGAGCTGTGTTCTTGGGATGGTTTTCAGTGCATAATCCTCAGGCATTAATTTAATGCTGGATCTCTGGCTGTGTGTGCACTAGTTAGAGCAATGGTGAGAGAGATCCCATAATCTTCTCAGACAAGATCTAATCTATTTTTGCGGTGGCAAAAATAGAATACTTAATTCACCCCCACTGTAGCTCCACCAGTAGTAGCATAGACAGGGCTCAGGTGTTGTCTAAACCTGCTCAAACCCCCGACACCTGCCTTCACCATTGCTTCAGCTGTTACTACCAATGGCAGCACTGCTCAAGGGACCCTGTTTTTGCAAGCAGACGGACAAGAACTACTTGGAGTTGGATTAATGCCCTGTGCCCTCCCCTAGACATCAGCGAATTTGTCCTACAGTGGTGTACAATGGAATCTCTGTATTGGAGATCTTGGGTGCATGTAGGTGGTGGGCTAGGGGAAGACTAGTGAAGAGGGGAATTATTTGTGAAAGTCCTAGTTAGACAAAGATGGGGATTAAAATGTCCTGTGTAGCATCAGAGTCCAAGAGATTTCATTTCACCTACACTCCTTCCTGGGCATACATTTTCATCATTCCCCGTCCCCTCCCCAGTTACTGATAAGTACAGTAGTTATTTTTAAAAATGAACGAACCATCTATACAAACAATGGGATGCTGCTCCCCAAAGCAAGCTCAGTTTGGTGGGGTATAGTAACTTTTCTACAGTTTATTAACAGGGTTTTTGTTTGTTTTCATTGTTTTTTTGTTTTTTTTTCCAGTAGCCTACATGATTCCGTCTGTGGACTGTTCTCAGTCCATAAATTCAAATAAGACTAAGCCATTCATTCTTTTTGTTAATGTATATTATGGAATCTAATACAGTAATTTGATTGTCTGCTTCCTAATCTTTTGTACTAAAACTATCCTGTAGCACCTGGTATGGGGTGCAAATGGGAGGGACAAAGTTGCTATTAGCTCATCTCTTCTCTGTTCCTTTCCCCAACTAACTGTCAATGTAAACTAGATGAATTATTACCTATTTTACAACAGGATCTCCAGAAATCCCAAGAAGAATGCAAATCAAAATAAGTCAACTAAATGATCACTACAAGTAGCATTTTTCTGAATTATTACAATGATTTTAAGTGGAAAGCTAATATCAGATCATTCATAGTTTAGTTAAAGCTTAGCAGGGGAAAGCTAAAGCAATAAACTCTTTTTCAAGGGAATTTATTGCTTTTAAATTTGATATGTATTTAATTGGGTAATATAGTATCAACTGCCGAACATATGCTAATGTTCTGATAACATGTTTCAGAAGAATATTTTTGGTTGTTTTGCTTAAGAAACCTGATGTTGATCATCTATAAAGGATTTAATAATCCCAATCAAAATCCAAAGATCAGCAGAGAAAATTGAAAAAATCATGTTGTAGTATAAATTAGGTACTCCGTGGATGTTGTCTAATTTCTCTTGGTAATTTTATGAAAACAAAGTGTGTGTTGAGCACTTCAATATACACAATTTAAAAAGGGAAAGTCATTCTGGAGTCATAGTTACATATAGCAAGAGCCAAAAGGATAGTTGCAAATGTAGTTTGAAACAGTCTATTCCACATAACTTAAGAGCCAATTGTAGCATTGAAAATGTCAGTTGATATTTCCTATATTAGCATGCCTTATGGGTTTTATCCAAAGCCCAGTGAAGTTGTTGGTGCATGTCGGCAGACTTTGGATCTGGTCCAAGGTCAGCAATTTGAGGTATACAGTATTCTCAAAGGAATGCTGAAAGCTTTAGCCATGTAACTTGTTAACAAGAGGGTAAAGCATTTTGCATGTTAGGGCCGACATTTTAAAAATATGACCTGTAATTTTGGGTGCTTAGATTTTGGGGTGGTTAACTTTACTTTTAGAAGGGCTGAGCACCCACTGGTGCACATTTTTTAAAATCAAGCCCAAGGTGTGTAAAGCTAGTCTCTCAAAAATTGAAAATCTGGTTCACTGGGACACTAATTAAAAAGCAAAATGGACCTCAGACCACCCTAAGTGGGTTTTTAGGACACTATGAGACACATGGAATTTCCTGAATAGGGAGCAAGAAACATGGGGAAGGTTTGCCATATCACAGAAACACACAAAGCCTCAGAAATGAAGCCACCAGAACTTTTCATCAGCTGCTCTCTGCTGGGCTCTGGCTGACATGGAACCATCCAACCTGGCTTTTCATGCCTTGAGTGAATTTTCCCAACCATCTGGTTCCCTGACCCTGACATTCCTACACAAGGTTTCACAAAAGCTGGGGCTTTCCTGCACAGGGGCTTTCCAAATATCCAAGCTATTTAGATGCAGATGGCTGTCAAAACCACAAAAATTCTGTCCCAACTTGTTTGAATCAAAGCTTAAGCAAGTGGGTTCATTTAACTGAAATTATTGTTTGCTTTGAGAGGCCTCGGGAACAGCCGCAGAAACTAAAGTCCTGCATAATTAATAAAATGGCTTTCCCACTAGCCACTGGAAGTATGTGCCATTATTCTTAATATCCTCTTTCCCTTTACAGTATTCCAAATCAGCAGTGCTGTAATTATGTGCAGTGCTGAAGCTTTTGTTTTGAGAAAATGCTACCTGAAAAAATCTCTGCAGCAGTGCCATTGATAGGAATCCTAGCTTCTAAGCTGTCCTCAGGTTCCACAACCAATGGACTGATTTTGACAGGGAGGAATGGAGTGGCATACTGTTCAAGACACATCTCAAGGACAGAACTGAAACTCTAATCCCATTTTTCTGGAAGGATGTTTTCATAACCAAAGTATATTAGGGTTATCTTCCCCCACTTCCTCCTCTTGCTTCCCATATTTCAAGCCAAGAATATCTTGTGAAACTCAATGTGCTTCTGGAGCTTCTGAAACTAAAAGAGAAGAGTAAAGCAGGAGCACCATATGTTTATACTGTGTACTCAATATTACCTCTATAGCACTGTAAATGGTACTTTATAAACTGTACAAAAAGAGTACCTTAGATCCCTTTCCTTGAAGAGTTGAATTCATCCCTGCCCCAGAACTAGTACCAGCACAAGGGCAGCAGTTTGTGCCACCTCTATTGGGACTACCTCAGGACTACTCTACCTTGCACCCCTGCTACAAAGAACAAAATTACTGGGCGCACCTCGGCCGTGCCCTCTCCTGCTCTTGACTTTGTCAGAGGTTTCTGTGTGGGGAAGGACAGAGCTATTCTCCATGTAATACCAAGGGGCTCCGATGCGGGGAGATTGACATGGTGCCTATGTGACTGCTTGGTGGGTACAAAGGAGTCTGGCTGTTCTGGAAAAACTTGCTGTTGATAACTTGGTTTAAGTGAATGGACTTGTTTGGAAGATGATGTTGAGATTACAGTTTTATCAGGCAGTTGCAGCAGGTGATTGTGCTCAGTTGTAAACTGTTTATATTCTCCTGCACTCACTCGGGATCTTAAACAACAAATTCTAAGGCACTTAGAGCTTTAAATGTGGTGGATTTGCTGAGGGTTGGATAGTCAGCCATGGATTTTGAGAAAACATTCCAGCTAAGCAACTTATATGGCCCCCACTGCCATATCTGAGCATCTTATGAATGTTAATGTACTGATCTTCACAGGGGAAAAGGGGAGGAGGTGTTGCCTTATATATTAAAAATGTACACATTTGGACTGAGGTGGAGATGGACATGGACATAGGAGATGGAAGTGTTGAGAGTCTCTGGGTTAGGCCAAAAGAGATAAAAAACAAGGGTGATGTCATGCTAGGAGTCTACTACAGGCCTCCTAACCAGGTGGATGAGGCTTTTTTTAAACAACTAACAAAATCATCCAAAGCCAATGATTTGGTGGCAAAAGGGGACTTCAACGATCCAGATATATGTTAGGAAAATAACACAGCAGGGCACGGACTATCCAATAAGTTCTTGGACTGCATTGCAGACAACTTTTTATTTCAGAAGGTTGAAAAAACTACTAGGGGGAAAGCTGTTCTAGACTTGTTTTTAACTGTCTAGGAAGGAGTATGGCAGAAAGAGATCGAGGGGTCATAGTGGACCACAAGCTAAATATGAGTCAACAGTGTGATGCTGTTGCAAAAAAAAGCAAACGTGATTCTGAGATGCATTAACAGGTGTGTTGTGAGCAGGACATGAGAAGTCATTCTTCTGCTCTACTCTGTGCTGGTTAGGCCTCAGCTGAAGTATTGTGTCCAGTTCTGGGGACCGCATTTCAAGAAATATGTGGAGAAATTGGAGAGGGTCCAGAGAAGAGCAACAAGAATGATTAAAGGTCTTGAGAACATGACCTATGAAGGAAGGCTGAAAGAATTGGGTTTGTTTAGTTTGGAAAAGAGAGGACTGAGAGGGGACCTGATAGCAGTTTTCAGGT
Organism: Gopherus evgoodei; assembly: GCF_007399415.2. NCBI lineage: Eukaryota > Metazoa > Chordata > Testudines > Testudinidae > Gopherus > Gopherus evgoodei. The sequence goes on from NC_044326.1 coordinate 142,417,425, forward strand.
ATCTAAAAGGGTGTCATAAGGAGGAGGGAGAAAACTTGTTCACCTTGGTCTCTAAGGATAGAACAAGAAGCAATGGATTTAAACTGCAGCAAGGGAGGTTTAGGTTGGACATTAGGAAAAAGTTCCTAACTGTCAGGGTGGTTAAACACCGGAATAAATTGCCTAGGGAGGTTGTGGAATCTCCATCTCTGGAGATACTTAAGAGTAGGTTAGATACATGTCTATCAGGGATGATCTAGACAGTATTTGGTTCTGCCATGAGGGCAGGGGACTGGACTCGATGACCTCTCGAGGTCCCTTCCAGTCTTAGAATCTATGAATACCCCTGTTGTATTATTATCCCCATTTTACAGATGGGGAAACCGAGACATGGAGAGATTAAAGCCAAAATCCTAAATACCATTGAGGTGATTGATAGAGCAGGGAATTGAACCTGGGTCTCTCAAATCAGTGCCTTAACCGCTGAGCCATCCTTTGTTTCCATTACATTTGGAGTATGCAGGCTGTCACCAGTCGGGGCTTATCAGCTATGATCACCATGTTCTATGAGGTCATATGGGAGCCCGATGGACCTCCAGTGCTCTGGAGCAACATGAGCTGTTTACTGTGTTTGGGGAGGGAGGAAAGGGGAGATTCGCCTCTGGTCAGCATCCTTTGAACGTTCCTCATAAGGCTTTTCACAGCATCGCTTCTCCCTCAGATAGTGCCCGGATTCAGTATGGCAATTGGGCACTTGAGAAAGATGCTGAGGGACTCCTCTGAACATGCTGGGGAAAGGGGGAAATTCACCCTGATGCCAGGGGTCAGCGCAGACTTGTGCACCAATCATGTCCCACTTAATACCTTGAAAGAGGGTTTAATTAATGCCTAGGCCTTATGTGGGGCTTCTGCACTGGGGTGAATGTCACCCAAAGTCTCTGTAGCCTCCTGACATGGTTGACCACACATCAGTCACCCAGTGAGGAACTGGAGAAGGACCAGAGCCTACAGGCAGAGGGGGAGCTGTTCATGCCAGCTATTGGCCTCTGATGTTGCTGAGGAGGTAAAGGCCAATAGGTGGCATAGACAGTGGAGCTGGCCAGTCAGCTGCGGAAGATAAAAGGACAAAGAAGACCCTGTGTAGTTACCCTGCTCCTACCCTGAAGGGCTCAAACCAACCCTGGGAGAGGGAAAGCAGCCACAGCCGTTGCCAGAGCAATCAGGGCCCAGCTGGCCCTTATAAGTGGGCGGTGGGCCAAAAGGGGACACTTTCTCTCTAGCTGTAGAGAGAGAAGGACTTGGCTGCCTGGGAGCTGAGAAGGGCAGAGGGAGCTGGGGAGCTCCAGCCTGGTAAAACCCCAGCTAGAGGCCTTGTTAAAGGCCTACAAAAGGTATTGGAGTTGCAGAGGGGCAGCCCACAGACAGGCAGAGGCAGCTGATCCAATCCCTCCTTGCCGATGATGAGTGGTTTACAGACTGCAGTCCGCCCCAGTGAGCAGGGGCTAGATGGTGACTGGCAGTAACCACTGAGGCAAGGTGGGGATAGAGGGTTGGGGATTTCCCTGGGTGGGGAGACCCAGATTGGGGGTTACTGCTGGGGGCAGAACCCTGATACAGAGGGGCACTGGGGTCCGGGAGGGACATCAGGGGGCAGCGGCAGGCGAGACACTGGCCTGCAGAGGGCGCTCTGGGCTGGAAGCGCTAATTTCCTGGACGACCAGCAGGAGGCGCTGCGCCAGTGAGTCATCACCCCGCCACACCTTTCAGGAAGTGGCCCAAATTGGTGCACATCTGGGGATGCTTTTATTAAATGGCTAGTTATGTGTGATCTTTTAGCTTAAAAGCTATATCTGAGGATGGATCACTGAGCCTATACAAGTACCTTACCTGTGCCTCTGCAGGAGCCTTTACATGGTTTCCATTTACAGTGCAGTCATGGGGACAGACTGAATGGCTGTTATTAGTCATCATGGATGTTGAGAGTAGAGTTTATTGTCCTTTCAACTGTGGTGCTGCGATAGCCGTTCCTTGGTGCTTCCTCAGTAGGCTGACCTTTCTGCTGGATGGATTGCTAGTATCCCCATGCAGGTGAGATGTGCATCTCTCCCAGGAGTGTTTGTGATGGGCTTAAGCTCATGGCTGCCTGATATGGAGGAGCAACAGAGAGGCGTGTCCTGTCCTCACAAGCCTGTAGAAGAGAGTGCCCATCGTTGTTCACATTTCTCTAAAGAAAGGAGACATATATTCTTCCTGATTTAATATATGTATATTTGATGTTGATTCTTTTTCAAATGTCAGAGAGAAGGCAAGATGTAATGGTGATTGGGGCGGGAGGAGTCACCAAAGGGCAAAATCTTTGGCTTTCCAATTTCCCAGTAGCCAAGGGTGGGGCTCACCTCCACCCTTCTTATAAAGCTGGGTGGGAGACCCTGTGCAGCTATGTAACTAGGCCAAGCAAACTCCCTTTATGGTAAATTATTTGTATGACAACTTCTGAACACTTCTAAGCACTTGTTGCTGTGTATATTTTCCACAGGAAGGAGTGGTGCAAAAGTTCAGGCATCTTCATTATGGCAGACTAAACACTATTGTGTTTCACTGCTTCTGCTTGTTTCTTCATTCACTGAAATGTTGTAGTCATGCCACATATTTCATAAAGCTGTAAGCAAGTGAAACCGTCTTGGAAATCTCAGAAAGTAGCAGTCCAGAAAAACTTGTTTACTACAGTGGATGTTGATTGATTTTATTTTTAAATGGAATTTGGGATTTATTTTTTCCTATTTTGTTTAAATATATGTAGCGTTTAAAAACTAAAATAGGGGCATTAGAGGAGGAAGTGTAGGCACAAGGGCAGGGGAAAGCAGAGGTGGAGATGGAGGCTGGGAAAAGCTCTGTAGAGCCATAAAGTGAGAAGGAAGAGTTTTAATTCGAGGTAGAGATAGCGGTGAAGGGAATGGAGGAGTAGCAACACAGGGTTCTCCTGCTGTGGCTGCTGAACACTCATATAGAACAAATGATGCAGTCTGAGCGAATGTCCACCTGCGTTGGGTAAAAACTAGGTCGGGGGGGAGGAAGATGTGTCAGAGAGAAAGATATGCCACCAGAGCAAGTGGCAGCAGTACATACTCAGGTGCCCATCTCCTGTTACCCCTTCCAGTGGGCAGGGCCAATAGAGTTTAAATAAAATGCCCACTGTGCACCATACTTAGCCTCCAGGATGAGGAAGCTCACCCTCATCTACTCTGTTCCCACACCACACTCCATTTTTCCTCTTGCACTGGGGGAGCAGAAACTAGCATGTGTGCTAATGGTGGCAGGATTTGGGACCCTGCTCTTATTTAACAGGGTTTGCATTTTGTGCTTCCCAGTGGGCATTTAAAGGGTCTGTGTTCCCCTCTGCCTGCCGTACTGGTTGATGCAGGGTCAGCCTTTATTTACTCAAAACAGCACAAGCATGATAAGATTAAATTACTTCCCCAAACATGCCCAAGCAAATACTCTTTGAATTTCTTGCATCTTTGCCTTTGAATACTCCTGTTCTGTGAAGATGCAAAGTACCCTTTATGACCACAGCAGAAGAAAATTTCACAAAGGCACTTCCATTTTTGCTGCATGGATAGATTTTTTTTTTTATGATAAAGATCAATTTACACAATAGCATGTATCAGAATATTCAGTGTTTGAAGTGCATGGGCAATGCCACTTGAATACTTATTCTGGATTTCACAAGAGATTATTTGCAGACCTGGTAAAATAACTTGGAAACAAAGATCTTCTCATAGAGAGGGTTACATAAGTTTTAACATGTAAAATACTTTTTAAGATGCACATATTTTCACTGTGGATTTATTTCTAAGGGAATAAAAGTTCATTAAAATGCTAGTTGACAAAGTTGATAAAATACATGCCCAGTTGAGCTTTCCATATTCATCAGTGTTGTGTGTATTGCAGCTCTGACTGAAGCTTTTGCTTACAGTGAGATCCCCTTCAGCAGCTGGGGAGTACTTTGACATTTCTTACTTTTGGACAACAAAAGGAAAGAGCCAACTCTTGAGTCTGATTAATTTTCCCTGACCTTGTCCTTGGGACTATGTCTCTGTGTTGCTTTGTTTTCTAAAATCCTGTAATCTGAAGTTTGTAGTGCAACAACATCCAGTAGTTGTCTGATGAGTTGTATTCTTTGTGCTAAAGTAGCTAAATTGTGTAGAAAATTTAGTTCCAGAGAGAATGATGTTTCCTGCTTGTAAGTCAAATGAAACTGGAAATGTTTGTGAGGAACAAGAATGGAAATAACCCTCACTGGCACCATGCTAAGTAGCTGCAGGGACAGAGAACAGAATCTGCATCAGCCTAGCCAGTGTCATGCTCTCCTGGGATAAAATAGGCGAGTGTGGGACAAAACTCAGTAAACAGAGGCTCACCTTCCCAGGTTTCCTCTTTTGGGAGAAGTTTAGAGGAACATAACCTTTTAGAGCTTTGGAGCCAGGAAGTGCTCTGCTCCCAATCCCAAGGAGCCTGGCCCTTCATATTGCACTGGGCTTCTCCTCTCCTCATGGCAGTGCAGCTCCCTCAAAGAGATGGCAGCACAGAAGTCCACATACAACTGTGTGACAGAACCCCACTAGATATTAATGCTACTGACAGCCCAGTGAGTCATCATTCACAAAGATAATCTAAAATCACCCACTAGCCTAGCAATCCAGGATTCAACACTGCTCTTGCGGCATCAGAATAACGCTTTGTGTGCCACGCTTCAAAGTCACTCGCTACTTGGCTGAATAGAATAGTAGAGCCAGAGACATCTTGCAGTTGATACGCTGAGGGTTCGTGTCCCTCTGTTGTGTGCCTCCTCTGCTCCCTGCTTCTGCTGTTCCCCTACTATTCTGATCTGTGCATGGTAGCTAGCGGCCGTAGACTGAAACTGTGATGGGCCGGAAGTGCAAACACGATCCAATGAAGGACCCAGTTCCACGGGAGTTTTGTCATTTATTTTAATAGGTGCAGGATCATGCCCTAATTCCTGCTCTCATGAATCCTGATGCTAAATATACTGTAAGAATATATTATCATACCACTGCATGATATTAGTCCTCCCCAGCTATGAGCACAGTTTGGGGCAAAATAAATGCTCACCTCTGCCCCATGCTTTGAAATTACATGAAGTAGGCAGGCAGCAGTAATTCCTTCTTATCAATGCACTTGAGGTCAGGTAACACTGAGTTAGGCTGGTGTAACACGCAGTGAGACAGAGAGCAGAGTCCAGCTCCCAGCTAATCAACGGTCAGAAAACACTAAAGCTTTTACTCTTTTTCATAGTTTCTCTTATGGAGCTGTTTTCACTCAGAGCTGGATGGCACTGTGCAAATATACTTGTTATCAAAAAGGTTGGCCCTGCTCCCATTCCCATCAGATACCATGACAGCTCTTCTATTGGTTATTTCAGAGGTTCTCAAACTTCATTGCACCGTGACCTCCTTCTGACAACAATTACTGTACGACCCCAGGACAGAGGACTGAAGCCTGAGCCCTGCCCCCAGGTGTGTGGCGGGGGACTAAAGTCAAAGCCCAAGGGCTTTGGTCCCAAACAGGGGGCCTGTAATCTGAGCCCCAGGGCTAAAGCTCTCAGGCTTCTGCTTTGGCCCCAAGTGGTGGGGCTCAGGCTTTGGCCCCAGGCCCCAGCAAGTCTCAGCCAGTCCTGATGACCCCATTAAAATGGGGTCATGACCCCATGGGGTTCCAACTCACAGTTTGAGAACTGCTGGGTTATTTCACTGAAAGGGGGACTGGCCATCCCTAGCCACATGTATCACACAAGGAGTCCTCTTAAGGTCAGTGGGACCACACAAACCTTGGTGCTGTGTGAGTTGCAAGACATTAGCTCTTTGTATATAGGAGTTGCCTCAGTCTGTGCCACGTACATTGACTCTGACATTATTGGCCCGTTTTCCAAAGGGGCTCAGCAGCTCCCTTTGAGTGGAAATGGGAGCTGAGCTCTTATGATAATCTGACCCCAGTTGTGGGGGCTGAGCACTTCTGATATTCTGGCCCTGTGGTGATCAGAGCCAAGCAAGCAACTAATTAATGAGATTGTGATAGGAATAAAGTGTGAGGGTTTTGGACTTGAGGAGGGAAGTGAAGGCAAGGCATTTTTTTTCCGTTATATGTCTTTAATTATATTTAAAACTCTTTCTCCCAAAGACAGAAGAGCTAGTAAAACTAAGCACTGAGTTTTTAAAATAAATCTAGAGTAACACATACCAACTCTTTTCAGTCATTAGGAGAAATATTCTGTTTTGCCATTAATGAACATTTGTAGTTTTCTAATAAACTATGAATGCTGTGGAGAAACATAAAAAGGATAACCTCTCAAGGGTTCATTTGGTTACAGCAGACTTTTTGCCAATTTATGCTGGCCAAAAACCCAGCTAGAAATTTGTAATCCTTTGGGACCTCTGCTCTTGTCATCCTTTAACACATTTTTATCAAGTAATGTGCCCTTTTTGGCTCAAAGCACAATAATAGTTTGTATTCAAAATGTGAGTGCTACAATTTCAGAGGACTTGCTCATGATGTAAAGCAAAACTAGAGCATTACGCTGATAAATTCAGATATCCCAATTCCAATGATTATGGAGCAGTGGTTCTCAATCTTTTATATGGTGACATAGCAAACCTCTGAGTGCGACCCCCACCTTATAAATTAAAAACACTTTTTTATATATTTAACACCATTATATATGTGCTGGAGGTGAAACGGGGTTTGGGGTGGAGGCTGGCAGCTCGCGACCCCCCATGTAATCACCTCGTGACCCCCAGTTTGAGAACCCCTGTTTTGGAGTAATGAAAATCCCAGATAACCACCCCAGTGTACAGTGCTAGCACAATGTCCTTGGGCCCTATCTGAGCCCTTTACTAAGTCCTGAATTCCACCCTGGCTAGGAGATAGAAGGTGCACCCATGCTTCTAAAACGTATTAAATAGCAGAGAGCTTTTTAAAATCTCTCCACATATTTATTCTGAAATGGACAATAGTGTCTGAGCACCTGTGCTGCTGAGCTCCCTCTGCTCCCATTGAGGTTATTTCTTGTCTCTGGGAGCTCCCAGGGCTCTGCCCCTCACAGCAGATGCACAGCACCTTGCAGGATTGAGCCCCAAAACTAAGAAGGATGTGACTAATAAAGAAAATTGACTTCAGAGCTGATTTAAGTCACTTCTTGTAAATATTTAAACAGAGGTTTCATTTGTTTTCCTTTATGAAGGGAAAATATGCAGGGCCTGTGAAGGGGACACAGGTCAATAATACAGCTAAACAGCTGTTTCCGTCTCTCACAGGGCTCGATTCTGCTCTGGCTGGCACTGGTTTTACAGCTGTGCAGCCTGAATGGAATCATCCTTGATTTATGTCAGATAAGAATCAGGGCTCCTACATGTAGATTATCCATACATAGAAAAGAAAATGTCTTTCCTCTTTAGAAAACATGCCTTTCCTGGGGTAAGAGAACAGAGATCTTGTCCTGAGGATTGAAATTGAGTAAGACAAGGGTTAAATAAAAGCAGTGTACAATCTGAGCTACAGGACGCACTCTGCTGTGCTTTCTCAAGGCCTGAAAGTTGTGCTCTGCTATTCCATTTAGATACAGGCTAAGGGAGCTACAGAGGATGTATGCCCTGCCCCTGGAGTAAAGAAGGTTCTGTGCTTTTGGCTCTTTGCATGCCTACACAGGAAATCTTGGTGTTGCAGTGCCCATGTGACACACCATGCGTCCGCACATAACTGCTTCTCCATACTCCTTGTCACCGGGATTCTTTTTGCTCTGAGCAAGGCTACTCACTGTTACCCATACCAGGACAGAACTGGTATAGACAGCAAGGAGGAGATAGGTTTCTGCAGTACAGGCTCTCATGAGAGGAAGAGACTAGTGGGGATTTTTGGAAGTCCTTGCAGGAATAGAGGACCGTTCATTCATGTAACACAGCCGTCCTCCCCTCTAAGGCCCTGCACAACTCTTCCCCTAGGCATTTAGGTTTTCGTTATTTCCTAATCCTCGTGTCACTTCTTCAAAGTGTCCTGCTTCACTTCTCCATATTTTTCCTTCATATTCTCCCAGCAGCCCCAGGGAAATGGGGAGGGAGGCTTGGGGTTTACCAGCCATCTCAAGTACTAGCTAGAGATGGATGCTAAAGACAGATTTCCTGAACAGATTCCAGGGACAGTACCCTACCAAGAATCCCAGCACCATCCTCTTGCTCAGCAGTTCAAGTAGGGTGTGGCTGGGTTCTCGCCCGCTGTTGCCCCCCTACTTTTCATAGTGGTCTTTAGCTAGTAGGTTTATTGTGGGGGTTGATGGAGGTGAACAAGGGGGAGAGAGTGATGGGGTAAGTTAAGTAAGAGAGAACAGTGCGAGAGAGATGCTGCAGGGAGAATGGGGAGAAGAAAGGAGACCATATAGGGAAAGAGGCAGAGAACGCAGAGTTGGGAAAGAATGGGAGATACAAAGAGGTGAAGGGAGAAAGAGAGCATGGAGAAAACAGACACTGGTGGCAACTCTGGGAAGGATGCACCATGATCTATTAAAGGAAAGAAAAATGTAGTGCCAGGATGGGGAAAGAAACTCTAACAAAAGCAAGCAGTGCAGTAAGGTACTCCTACACAGTACATTGACTAGACCAGTGGTTCCCAACTCACTGTTCACTTGTGGCCCAATCGGCATACAGCTCTGGCCCATGTGACATCCTTAGGGCCATACATGTATGTATATTGTGGATATAGCCCGCATAGCACATAGATGTATGAACTCTTTGGCCCAGTTCATAGTCCTGGGGTCAAGCTGGTCTCTTTTATGTTTGTGTGTTCAATGCTGAGCTCACAGCCAGCCCTTAATAAACAATAAATGGATGCACTGGTTAGTGGAGGATCTTGGCTCACTGGGCTAATATTCAGATGAACTATATACCATGGGATTGATACTCCCTTAAATTCCTAGCCTCTTCACTTCAGTCAGCCTTTTTTTTTCTTTTTTTCTTTTTTTTTTTTGCTGGTACAAAGTGCTTCACTTCCACATTTCTTAGTGCTAGCTCCGGAATGAAAACAAAGAGAAACTTTTCAAGTTCCCATAGGTCAGTTTAAAGATAAATAAGAGCTACATTAATATAGAATTGCTGGAGCATTCCATCTGAATTTAGCCATAGACAATGCTATGCCAAGGATTTATTTTTTTTTACCCACTCCTGTGCAAAGCACAAGTTGAGATTCCTAGGGAAGTTTCCTAAGGAATGTAGGCTTGTTTATCACCACAGCACCTGCTAGTGTTTTCTTGGCATGTCTGTGCTAAATTCCAGCATAAATTAGTCTTTAAAACTCTAGATGGCTTTGTTCTTATTGGACTGAATCTTGCAAGAGGCCCTCATTCTCGATGCATGCTCTTTTAATTAAAAAAAAATTTAGTCATTTTTCTCAATTCCAGAAGATTAAAAATACAGTACTTTTCCCCCATATTAGAACTGTTCTTTTTCACCTCCTAGCTAAAAATAAAGGATTAGGCCCTGATCCTGAATGTATTAGGGTCAGGGGGCCTGAATGCCCCAAAGCCTACTGCCTCACAGTCTCAGATCTTTACTTTTCAAAAATTAGGAAGGGACATGAGACAATATTCTACCTCTGTGTACAGATCTCCTGTAGTTATTAGCGAGAGCTCCGCTGTTGGAGCAAAAATGGAGATTGTCAGCTCTTTGGGGCTGGGACTGTCATTTTGTTCTGTGTATGTATAGTACCTGTCACAATGGGGTCCTGGCCCATGACTAGGGCTCCTAGGCAATATTGCCGTACACGTATTAATTAATACAGTCCTTCAGTGGACTGTTTGGTGTTGAGCATGCAGCGTAAACAGCGTAGGTGATAACTCTAACATTTTCTCCTGATAAGCAAAGTTGTCCATGGTTCCCCACCATACATAAGAGTGCTGAGGACACAAGCTTTGAGTTGTTCCATGCTCTTTTAGTTAGTCTGCTAAAGGTGGTGGAAGCCTTTCCAATGCAAACATTTAGGTCTTCATCCAGTGAGGGGTTGGTGGTCACTATAGAACCTAAATTGCTGAACTTTTGGACTACTTCTAGCTAGTTTGTATTTAAGGTGATTGAAGGATCTTGTGGAACCCCTTGTCCTAATACAACCATTTTCTTAATACTGATGGTGAGAGCAAATGCCTGACAGACACTTGAAATGAAGTCTGTCCATGAGTTCTTGTAGTAGATCTTCATCATGGGCTATGAGGGCAGCAGCAGCAGCAGCAAATAGAAGTTCCCTGATTAGCACCTTTTTGACTTTGGTCTTTGACTTAAGTCGTTACAGGTTGAAGAGTTTCCCATCCAATCTTGTATGGAGATACACTCCATCTTTCATGTCCTTAAACGCACAGTTAAGAGTACCAAGAAGAAGATTCCAGAGAGTGTAGGGGCTTGCTTCACTCTGCTTTTCATCTCAAAGCTGTCCAAAGTGGACCCGTCATACTGGACAGTTGCTCTCATGTTGTTGTGGAATGAATGTATAAGACTTAACAGGGTTGGTGGGCATCCTGTCTTTTCTAGTATTGCACATAGACCTGCTCTACTAACTGTCGAATGCTTTGGTTAGGTCCACAAAGGTACAATGGTCAGTTTTGCTCTCTGCACTTCTCTTTTTTCAACACCAAAAGATAAAGTCACCAAAAGATAAAGTCACCAACACCAAAAGATAAAGTCAAAGGGAAATTTACCAAGTGTGGCAGCCCTGCTCAAGCAAAGATGACTGCACTGGCTGGGCCATCTGAGTAGGTTGGAAGACAGATACGTACCCAACGACATGCTCTATTGGGAGCTATCAGAGGGAACAGGAACAACAGGATGTCCCAAGCTTCACTATAAAGACACATGCAAGCGAGATATGAAGGAATTTGGAATTGATCCTGACCAATGGAAAATCTTGGCAAGTGATCATGGCAAGTCGCACCATCGTCTCCATCAGGGTATCAAAGTCCATGACAGGAGCTGGCTCCTACACCTTGAAGAGAAAAGAGCCTGTAGGAAGCAAGGAGCTCCCAACCAAGATATGTACATTTGCAATAACTGCTAAAGATCATGCAAATTTCCGATAGGACTATTCAGTCACATGAGACATTGCAAACCCATCTACATCATGGGCTGCAATTCCCACCATCTCTTGTAGATGAAAGGATGCCAACAACTCAGTAGACTAATTTTGGGAGGAGCAGTTTCAGCCACCCTTGCTCTGCAAGTCTCATTAATAGCAGGGAGGGACACATGCTCCTCTTTGATATGTGGTATGTATCAAAACATTTAGTCTGCAGAAGAGAAGAATGAGGGGAGATTTGATAGCTGCTTTCAACTACCTGAAAGGGGGTTCCAAAGAGGATGGATCTAGACTGTTCTCAGTGGTACCTGATGACAGAACAAGGAGTAATGGTCTCAGGTTGCAGTGAGGGAGGTTTAGGTTGGATATTAGGAAAAACTTTTTCACTCAGAGAGTGGTGAAGCACTGGAATGGAGATGGTGGAATCTCCTTCCTTAGAGGTTTTTAAGGTCAGGCTTGACAAAGCCCTGGGTGGGATGATTTAATTAGTTGGGAATTGGTCCTGCATTGAGCAGGGGGTTGGACTAGATGACCCCCTGAGGTTCCTTCCAACCCTGACATTCTATGACAGAAATCCTTGTGCATTAAATCCAAAGGGGAATTGAGCCTAGGTGCTTTGATGCCATAGTGAGACAGAAACATATCATAAATGCCAATATGCAGATGATGGGTGGGTTATCATAATGCTTAAAAAAAGAGCAGTGGTTTGTTGAAAGGTGAGAAATAATGGGGGGGTGGGAGTCCCCCAGGGGAGCTGCTGGGTGCTCAGTCTTCAGAAAATCAGTCCACTTCTTTAGCTACCTAAATATAGACTTAGGAGCCCAACTTTAGGCTCCAGTTTTTGAAAATCTTGACCCTCATGGGCACACAAATTAGCACAGGCAGCTCGCCAGATATCTAGCTGGCCATAGATGTACAAATATAATTGACTTGTGTGCATACTTCCAGTATTCACATGCAGAAATTAGGCACACACACTTGCTTATGTATGCCTAAATTTAAAAGTTTGATCCACCTGTCAAATCATACTGCTCCCTACCTGTTCTAAGAAGACTCTGCCCTCTCTGCTCCCCCCCCCCCGCGGTGTGCGTGTCTTTGGCAATTTTGCTTATTTATTCTTCCATGCCCAGTTGCAATTATGAGTAATTTTTTTTTTGTATATGTACCCACATGCAGAATCTGAACTCCAGTGCTGGCTGGATACATAGGGGCTTAAATCAATTTTTCTACAAAGGGGCATTATTCTGATTTCATTTATTTGCATTTATATTCATTGTCTTCTGCATATATGAAGTAATTATTTTTGTCTTCATAACATTTTCAAGCACATGTTGCTGTATTACTTTAGTAACAACTCAAAGCTCTGGTTTAATATCATGCAACATGGGCTGTTGTGGTTTCTATCAAATATCCTTGAAATGTCTATCAGTAAATTATTTCCTAGTTTTCAGACCTTCATTGGATTATGACTTTGATCCAAACGTTGTTTCAAATGCTGAAATCATGCAGATACACATTTGCTGGTCTACTGCTTTGTGTTTTTCCACTGTTTATTAAAAAATTCTTTTTCACCTTAAAGGCATTCAGTTATTTTTGCAGTGTTTAGGTTCATTGACATTTGGTGCACTTATGGTTTTTATGGTTGCTTTGCTCAAATCTTATTAGAGGAACTGTTTAATATATTACTTGGCTGTTCAGAGTTTCATATGTTTCTAGTTCACTAATCAGCATGACTCCGAGAGCCCAGAGAAATGGCCATTCTTTAGTGTACGTAGAGTGCTTATGGACCATATGTTATTTGTAACATTTTTTCTTGGAATCTGGAATAAAAAAGTTGTTATTATGGAATGAAAAACAACTCTAGTTTACTTCAGCTAATTTCCCCAGTGCTTGTTATTTCCACCCCTGGAAAGACTGTGCTGTGTTCAAGAATTTCTCTAATCCTTTATTGGGCAAAAGGTTGTCTGAGACTCCTGCCTAATCATAGATTACTGAGTAATGATTCTAATGAGGATGGACTTCTGAAACCATGCTCACTCTACCATGAATAAATGCACTCAGATCTCATACCTCGCCTTCATGTTTTCAGCCCTGAAATTGCAGGCTTCCCAAATTCTTTACAGGTTTAGGCCTCTTTCACAAAAGAGCTGTCAGAGACAGGGAAAGGCTGCCTAGTAGAATGTATCTGGCTGCTAACAAAGTGTTGTTCTGTCTAGTGGTTCATTCAGTGTACAACAGGTGTGTGAACTGTGTGGCAACAAAAGTAAGTACAATCCTTGAGCTTCATCTGCAAACCTTCAGCTTCCTGAGAAAGGTATTTGCAAGTCTTTACATACATAAGCATCTTGGGTCTCTATTACCCTTCATGCCCCGCAGAAGCTCCTCCATAGCATGCAGGCCAGGGTTTGGGGTCAGGCAGAGGCCACTGTCCACAGCATCTTACCCCCTTCCCTCTCCAAGCCCCACAGGAGAGTAGAGGATACATAAATGCTGACCTTTTCATAATTCTCCCCCTACTCTACAGAAACCCTCACCCCACGAAGAAGGGACATCATGGTTATGGGCTGCCAGTGGGGTTTGAATCATTGCTGCAGCATGGCCCTGATGGACCTGAGTTACCCACTGCATTTCTGTGGGAGGGTGGCAAGTCCCACCCCCCGAGCTTAGAATGAGGCAGAAACTCTAAGATCCAAGCTTGCAGCATTGACCTGAATGTAGCTTGCATAGTGGGACAGCTTCATGGAATTAGGCTATAGCCTAAAAACAGCAGGAATTTCTTGTTCTATTAAAGACAACAAAATTACAGCAAAGAATCCTGTGGCACCTTATAAACTAACGGACGTTTTGGAGCATGAGCTTTCGTGGGTGAATACCCACTTCTTCAGATGCACATCTGAAGAAGTGGGTATTCACCCACGAAAGCTCATGCTCCAAAACGTCTGTTAGTCTATAAGGTGCCACAGGATTCTTTGCTGCTTTTACAGATCCAGACTAACCGGCTACCCCTCTGATACTTAACAAAATTACACTGATCTATAGAGCAAAAATAGCACTGACTACTAATACTGCAGATTACTCTGCTGAGGTATCCAGCCTGCACTGCAGACTTCACATTCTGTGTGCTCTGTAGGGTGCAACAGACTCTGGGGAAGAGCACACAAAACATGAGGCCTATTGCTGCAAGCCCTCTGCTAGGAGACCTCCCACCGACTTCACTGTGAGTCCTGCACATCAAGGCCTTGTGGTATCAGCCCATCAGTTCAAAAGTGCAGTGTAAGCTACATGTGGATTATCCGTGCCTAAAGGCCAGACAAAAATGGGGCCCCATTAAGCTAGGCTCTGTACAAACACTTACTGTCCTAGAGAGTCTAAATCAATAAGACCAGATGGAGGGTAGGAAGGGAATATAAGAGCGGCCACACTGGATCAGACCATAGGTCCATCTAGTCCAGTATCCTGTCTTCTGACAGTGGCCAATGCCAGGTGCCCCAGAGGGAATGAACAGAGCAGGGAATCATCAAGTGATCCATCCCCTGTCACCCATTCCCAGCTTCTGGCAAATAGAGGCTGGGGACACTATCCCTGCCCATCCTGGCTAATAGCCATTGATGGATCTATCCTCCATGAACTTATCTAGTTCTTTTTTGAACCCTTAGGCCTCAAAGGTTCCTAACTTTCATTAAAATCAGTGGAAGCTAGGAGCCTAAATACCTTTGAGGAGCTGGATGAGAGAGAGAGTAAATGACTTACCCTAAGTCACATGGTAGGTCAGTCGCAGAACCAGAAATAGAACCCTCCCTGCAGGCACCGCCCCCACAGCTCCCTTTGGCTGCAGTTCCCCATTCCTGGCCAATAGGAGCTGCAGGGGGGGTGCTGCAGGCAGGAGCAGCCTGCAGAGATCCCCTATTCCCCACGCCCCTTGGGGTTACGGAGATGTGCTGGCCACTTCCAGGAATGGAATTGGGGCCAGGGCCAGGGCAGGCAGGGAGCCTGCCTTAGCCCCATTATGCCACCGGACTTTTAGCAGCCAGAGACTGTGATCAATTGGCAGAGGCGTCGATCGCGATCTACTAGTTGGTGGCCACTGCTGTACAATATACTGTGATGGCTTGGCTAGGCCTGTCAGCTGTGGTAGTTTTTCCCTAGACATGATGATAAAGCACAGAGATTCATGATGTTGTCATAACTTTCCTACTCGGGTCTGAACCTTAGAGTTCAGAACATGAGAAGCTAGCATGAAACCTCCAAACTTAATTACCAGCTTGGATCTGATATCGCTGCCACCAGCCAGAAGATTCCAGTGTCTGACTCACTGTGGTCTCCCCAAAACCTTCCTTGGGGGACCCTAAGACTCAGATTCCTTGAGTCTCACAACAAAGGGGAATAAACCATTTCCCTTCCCCCTCCTCCCAGATTTCCCTGCCCTGGGTTCCCTAGGAGATTCCCTGCTTCAAGTCCTTGAAACACAAGTACCGAGAGATCAAATCTCTCTCTCCCCTCACCCAGAGGGTATGCAAAGTCAGGCTTTGTAAATCTAACACAAAGAGATGTTCCCCCTCCCTTCGTTTCTTAGCCTTAACCAGGTCTTAAAAAGAAAGCTTTATATAAAAAGAAAGAAAAAGACATAAAATGGTCTCTGTTTCAACGTGACAATATACAGGGTCAATTGCTTAACAGAAAAAATGAATAAACAGCCTTATCCAAAAAGAATACAATTTAACACATTCCAGTAACTACACACATGTAAATACAAAAAAACAATATAAACCTATTGTCTTACTATCCTTGTACTTACAACTGGGAAACAGAAGATTAGAAAGCCTGGAGATAGAAAGATCACTCTCAGAGCCAAGAGGGTCACCGAACCAAGACAAAGAACAAAGAATTCACAACCAAAACTTCCCTCCACCCAGATTTGAAAAAGTCTTGTTTCCTGATTGTTCCTCTGGTCAGGTGTTTCAGGTCACTTTTTGTTAACCCTTTACAGGTAAAAGAACATTAACCCTTAGCTATCTGTTTATGACAGATGGGTACAGAAAGGATAAATCTATCTGGAGCTCTGCAATGTGTGTGAAATATGGAATTAGGCTGCAATTCTTGTGCACCCAAATCAATGGGAATTTTGGACGGAACAGGAATATAATGTGAGAATAGAAGGTTCTCATGGATTGAGTTGTTAAGCTACTCAGAGAGGGAAAATGTTACCCCTATGTAGAGTACCTGCACCATGGCTATGAACCACCTAAATCCCATTGTCTCATCTTGTGAGCCCTAAAGTGGTGCCGATGTTTTTTGTGATATTCACCACAAGATGGTAATGTATATGCATAGATTATGCTGCTGGATTTCAAAATTGGAATTAAAGTTTTTGGGTCTGCAGCTCCTCACTTTGGGAATCTGGCTTGTAATAAGGGCTGCAGTGTTACTCTGACAGTTCAGAAACACAGAAGTTGGAGCCATTCATGTTTCTTCTTGTTTATTTGTTGCAAGCATATTTTATTAGTTGGTGGGTTGTTTTGTTTGTTTGTTTGTTTTGCTTTTTGAAAGTCTATCTGCTCCTGAATATAATTTGATTGCTGTCCTACATGGATCCATGGATCACAGTTTTGAATAGTTATATCAAGATCTGTGAGCAAGCCCAAGTTGTTCTAATCAGTTCCAGCACAGGATGCCAGACTTGTTACCCTCCTCTGGAAATTTAAAAGCTGACAACGCAAAAGAATAAGGAAAGATTTTGCACTGATTTGTGGTATGGAGCAATAGAAGTGCTTTGAGTGTGAAAACATCACTGCGTGTTTTCATTGTTTGAAGCAGCATTTTGATTTCAGATTTGTATTAACTGCATTGCAGAACAAGATGCATTTGTGGGTAGCTCTGGGCCCCATCTCCTTAAGCCCCTTTACCACTTTGTCCTGTCAGCTCTGCCCAAGTCAGAGAACTAGCTGTCTTCTATATGTCTTTCTGTCACTGTGGTGTGTGATTCTCATCAAGCCATTTTCCATCTCCTCCCTGTGCCTCCCTGATCTAGTCCATCTTTTTTCTCTTTGAAGTCCATAAAAAAAATCCCTTTCCCAACAACCTATAAACCGTAGATCTCTGTGCAGAGAGGTGTTAACAGAATGGAGTGTACACAACACTTCCTCCCCCATCCCTCTCCAGAATAGAGTGACCAGATGTCCCAATTTTATAGGGACAGTCCTGATTTTTGGGTCTTTCTTATATAGGCTCCTATTACCCCCCACCCCTTGTCCCGATTTTTCACATTTGCTGTCTGGTCACCCTACTCCAGAATGTCATACAAAATCTAGTGGAATAAAAATCCTATGCAGCTAACAAGGCACTCAGATACTGTTGTGATAGGCATGGAACAAGAACCTGAATAGAAGAAGAAAATATATTCCTTTCTGGTTAATTACTTCCTTTTCACATCTAAATATCCCATCCTTAGTCTATACATTGTCTCTTTAGATTGTAAATTCCTCAGAGCAGCAGCATTGTTTTCCTGTATGTACATAAAGGGCTAGATTCACAATGGGTTTTAGGCACCTATCTGCCATTTTAGGCACCTAAACTGACTCAGCACCAAAGTTTTTGCAGTAAAAGTACCCTGGGCGCCTATGTTTCTGCTTCTGGGCATGTACAGTGTTGTTCCACTCTAGGTACCCAGATGCCTGTGTTCCAATGTGATTACGGTGACCAGACATCAAATGTGAAAAATCAGGATGGGGTGGGGGGGGGGTGATAGGAGCCTATATAAGAAAAAGACCCAAAAATTGTGACAGTCCCTATAAAATCAGGACATCTGGTCACCCTAAGTGTGATGCATGAAGTGGGGGAAGATAAACAGGTGTTCCTCTGCCTCAGTCACCTGTGGGGTCTGCTGCAGGTGTGCACAGAGGCTGCTTACCAGGTTGGGCCCCACACAGGAGCTCATACAATATGGCCTGCAGGGGCGGAGGCCCTCCCTCAGGACTATTAGCCCCATGGTTGAGGTACTTAGCTGAGATGTGGGAGACATCCCCTGGTTCAAGTCCCCCCTCCGCCTGTGGGGGGAAGAAATTTGAACAGGAATCTGCTGCCTCTCAGAAGAGTGCCCTAACCACTGGGCTATGTGATCTACAGGTGGGAAATTCCTTCACTCTCTCCTTTTGAAGCTGTTCCACTTTGGATTAAATAATTAAAAAGAGTCATTGTGGGAGAGAGCAAGCATGAGAGTGATTGTGTATCCCTATGGTTAGAACAGTCACCTGGGAGGTGTTGCTACCCAGGGTTCCCTAATCCCAAAGCTCTTGCTAATTTTACTGTCTGCAAGGCAATATCAGGTGTGGCAAAGTATCTGCTTCTCCTCAGCAGGCTCAGTCCTTTTTAGCCTTGGAGACACTAGCTTGGGCAAAGCAAATCCTTCCAGGTAGCACAGGGTCTGGCTGATCCTTCCCTCAGTCAGTCCCTTGTGCTGGTTTTCTCCCCTCTGAGGACAGAGTGCAGACTTCATTGCTGGAAGGGTTCAGAGCCTTGCTGCACCTCACTTGATGGCTGCTTCTCTCACTCTCCCCCTTGCTTCCATGCCAGGGAGGGTTTAAAAAGGTCTCCAGCAGTTGGGGCCAGCTGAACCTATTAGTTACCTAATAACCCCTGTTCCAGCTGAACCTTATTTCCCCATGGCTATCTCTCCTCAGTGAATAGGGAGAGGCCTTTTAACCCCCTGGGACTAATTACTACCCCTCCCTTTGTAGCCATTTGTTCTGGATTTGCCACACAGGAAATAAACCAGGGGAGATGCTGCACCTTTGTCTGCTATATGGTTGGCATAAATCACACAAAATCAAGTGCTTTTGCGTAAAGCCTTCACTTTATTAATCTCCAGTACTCGCAACAGAATACCTTTACTCAAAGTCTCTGCTTTATTTATTCTCAAGCACATACAAACACAATATGTTATAGAGCGCCCCCCCCCCCAAACAATACTTACCCATAGTCTGGAGGGGTCTCGACTGGTCAAATGACAAGGCTGATGTGGCCAGCTATCTGCCTGTTGCTGGGGGTTCCAAGAGATGTGCAGAAGGTCAAATCCAAATTCCTCAGACCTGTCTACCTCTTTATGTTAATAACTGATACAATTGTATCAACAACATGTCAGTCAAAGAAAAAACATTAAGCAAGCACGGTTTACATTATAGAGATGTGTTTTTGCAGAGTTTGCAGTCTCGTGGGTCCCAGCACACCCGCCCACCAGAAGTCAATTATATATAGGCTGTCTGTTTTTCATAGATGCTTACCCCAGTGTATCAGAGAGGACATAGAATCAAGCTCCCTCCTCATGATTGCAGTCCCCGCCCCCCGGCTATGCCTTGATACTGGTACAAAGGCCTTATAGGTGCTACTCCTGGCAATAAGTAAAATAATGGATATTCCATCCCCTTAATTCGCAGTGGTTTGAGCACCTGGCTGGTTGTTAAAAATGCCCCTCTACAGTGTGAGACCCAGGATCGTATGTGCCAATGACATTTTTTAAATTATTTAACAAGTGTGCAACGGCTTCAACAGGAGAGACTGAGGGAGCCTGTGATGGGGTGCTCCACTCATCGCTAGGATGGCATGGCACCTCCCCCAATCACTCTGGGGCAGAGGTTCTTAAACTGCAGTCCATGGACTGCCAGTGGTCCATGAGCTCCATTCAGGCAGTCTGCAGATAGTTCCCTCTAAGGTGCGCACCTGGGCGGCCATACAGGAGAGAATGAAGGGGGCTGCCGTGGGAGGGGAGAGAGGGCACATCCATTGCATTAGAAAGGTAAGACTACTGATATTAAAATATGAATTGTGTGCTTTTATTTGTAGAACAAAAAAAATTATCCTTAAGGGCGGTTCTATATAGCGCTTTTATCCAAAGCACTTTACAATAGTTAGCTAATGGTACAAACAACATTTGGAAGGATCATTAAGTGGTCTGCCGAGACCCTCAGCAATTTTCAAGTGTTCTGTGGAAAAAAAAGTTTGAGAACCACTGCTCTGGGGAATAGGTTGCTATGCTGCTGTCCCTCAGGGATGCCCAGAGGATTCAGGGGGCCTGGGGTCTTCGGCAGCGGGAGGGCCCCGCTTCGGCGGTGATTTGGTGACGGGGGGTCCTTCCGCTCCGGGACCCGCCACCAAAGTGCCCCGAAGACCCGCAGCAGGAGCCCCCCGCCACCGAATTGCCACTTTGGCAGGTCCTGGGGCAGAAGGACCCCCCGCCACAAGTCTTTAGGGCACTTCAGCAGCGGGTCTCGGAGTGGAAGGACCCCCCGCTGCCGAATTACCACTGAAGACCTGGAGCAGAAGAAGCTCCAGGGGCCTGGGCCCTGCGAGAGTTTTCCAGGGCCCCCGGAGCAAGTGAAGGACCTCACTCCAGGGGCCCCGAAAAACTCTCGTGGGGGCCCCTGCGGGGCCTGGAGCAAATTGCCCCATTGCCCCTCCTCTGGGCAGCCCTGCTGTCCCTTCCCATGGTTGCACTCTTTCACTCCATCTCTCTCTCCCAATCTGCAGCCCCTCTCTTGCTCCATGAGCTGCTGCTGCTCTTTATGATTCAGCCCTCTGGCCAGGTCACTCAGTGTTTTCCCCCTTCCAGGGTACCATAGTCTTTCATCAGCAGGCCTAGGTAGTCTTCCCATTTACTACCACATAGTGCCACCCTCAGTGGCTGGCAGGGGAACCCAGGCCTCCCCTCTACTCCAGATTCCAATCCAGGGCCCAGTAGTGAGCAGTTAAGGAGTGCATCTCCAACAGCTTACTGTTCGCACCCCTAGACTTCTTCCTACCACACTTCTCCCCTTCCTTCTTCCTGACCTCAGGGAGGGGCACTTCAGGCTTCCTCTCTGCTGCCTCTTTTATCAGTCCTGGGCCAATTAAGATTTTACCCCACCCAGCCTACCAAACTGATTAGCTTCCCCGTGGCACTAATTAGCCTCTAAGTCGTCAGAGTGCAGACTCACCTGCACACTCCCTACTTCATTAGTTGTCCCCGTCATTATTTGAATCCCGGGTCCAGTACTCCTCCCCTTAGGCTGGGGGAGGGGCCTTAAGATGCAGGTAGGCGCAGCCTCCCAGACTTCGGTAAGTACTCACTCCCTGCACAGGCATGTACTTGATTCGATTCACCCCCGTCCCCAACACTTGTCCTTTTTGCAGTGTGAGGGAAACCGTGGCACACCTTTACATTGAGTGTGCCAGGTTGCAGCCCCTTTTCCGGTTCCTCCAGAACCTTCTCCTTCAGTTTTGGCTGCACTTTTCTCCACACTTATGATCTGCACACACTGTATCTGTGGCCCCATGAAGTCGTGAGACCTCCTTGTCGACCTCCTCCTGGTGCTGGCCAAAGAGGCCATCTATAACACCAGGAGGAGGATGCTGGATGAGGAGGTGTTCTGCGACTGTGGGGCCTATTTCCATTCCTCCCATCCATCGTGCATCTGAGCAGATTTCCTTTGGGCCTTGTCTGCTGGCTCCCTAGACACCTTAGAGGAGCAGTGGGCACTGTCCGGGACTCACTGCTCGGTGCCCTATTCTGGATCCTTGCTTTTGACCCTGTGACCCCAGGTCTTCAATAGGTACTCACTTTCTGAACTCTGTCAAAGAACCTACATCAGTGTCCTGCAGGTGAGTCACTAGAGCACTCACCTGCAAGGTGGTAGAGCCCTGTTCAAATCCCCTCTCTGCCTCAGGCAGAGGGGGGCAGAGGTGCCGGAACAGGAGAGGCGAGGGGGCCATGGCCCTTCCACTTTTCGGAAGTGGATGGGCCTGGTCCATTCACTTTTTGTAGGGGCCACGTACTCCGTCCCCCCTGCCCCCAGGTCCATCTGGCAGCTGGAACCTGGCCAACGAGCCTGGGCAACTGTGGGGCACCGTGCCACAGACCCTCCACCTGCCCGGGGTGGGGAGTCAAGAACATCCCGTGTCCCCACCCCATGGGCCCCTGCCCAGGGCAGGTGGAGGGTCCATGGTGCAGTTCCCCACAGCTGCCTGGACCCACCTCCAGCTGGGGGTCTGCAACCCGGCCATGGTAAGAGCCATGTGAGTAGCTGTGGGGACTTCTGGACCCTCCTGCCTGGGGCGGGGACACAGGCCAGGAGCTGCTCCCAAACCCCAGGCAGTGTACTGCCTTTTGTGGATCCCCTTTTGAGGCGCCTGTCTCTCCCAATTCATTGTACAGGGAGCCGAGGCACTGCGCTCAGGCTTTGTGAATCCAAGTGATTTTCTAGATACCTAAGAGTTAGGCATGGTGACGTTGAGTGTCACTAAACCCAAGTCACTTTGGAAGTCTAGCCCACAGGGCCTAGCATATTTTTGGTGATTTAAGTTATGCAATATTGCTTATCATAGAATCATAGAATATCAGGGTTGGAAGGGACCTCAGGAGGTCATCTAGTCCAACCCCCTGTCCATATTATCCTTACCTGTAGGCAAGGCAGGCTAATCTCCCACACGAATTTGACTGTGGAAAGTGATTGCCACAAGCTGCCATACAGGTTGAGAGTTGATTATTGGAGATATAGATGGGCTGGGATTTTTCAGAAGCACTTGCACTGACCTGACTTTTCTCCCACTCTTCTGAAAATACCTCCCAACCTGTACAGGAGCTATGCTAATGTGCTGTTATCTCCATCTGCTGTGCCCGATGCAGGGGTGGTATTGCATCTTCCCCAGTACACTGCTCTTTGGAAAATGTTACTACTTCGCCTAACCTTCTTTTGCCTCATACAGCCCAACTATACAGCACATAGCATCAGACGTGTTCTCTAGTGAGAGCTAGGCTTGAGCTCCAGCCCTTTGGAGAGAGGAGTACAGCAACTCTTATATGCTCTTCTCTCAGCCTTTCTGCAAACCATCCATTGATTCTGGTGGGAATCCTCCACATGTGACATGGGCAGAGTATAGCCCTTTTCTGGAGGAAACTCACAAATACAGACTTGTCCAAGTGGTAGAGATGCAAATGAGCATTCCTGCAAACTGATCTCTCATGGCCCTAATTCAGTAGAGCATTAAGCGTATGCTTAACTCCAGCTCTGTTCAGCAAGGCACTTGAGCACCTGGTTAACTTTAAGCACCTGCATAAGTGCTTTCCTGAGTAGGCACTGATGAATGACTGGGGGTTGACAAGAGGAGATGGAAGGATAAAGAGACATGGGATGGAGAAGGCAAGAGGGGTTTAATGTACATCATGGAAAAGTCTTTTTATATTCAGCACAGGATCCTGGGCACCCCACCCTTTCCTTCGACTTCCCTCTACAGGTGTGAACCCCCTGCTGGGGAGGATCCTGCCTGTCCCCATCCAGGCAGCCCCCCCCCTCTCTTGGGAGGCCTGTCACTGTGTCCTGGAACCTGGGCAGTCTCAACATGCAGAAAAAAGAAGATGGAACAACACGTGGAGATGATTGTTCAGCTCTCAAAAGCTTTAAAAGGGATGTGTCACTCCTTTGTCTGAATTTCTTGCCTGGTATCATTGCTGGTAACACCTCAGGTGTCTAGAACCAGAGGCGCTGACTTTCTGAGTTCCCAGGAGGTGCTCGTCCCCTGCCCCAGATCTCACCCCCACTCCACCTCTTCCTGCCCCCTCCCCCTGCCTCTTCCAGCTCCTGCTCCTACCCCTCTCCCTAGTGCCTCCTGCATGCCGCTGAACAGCTAATCACTGGTGGGTGGAAGGCACTGGAGGGGGAGAGGGAGGAGCTGATCGCTGAGCACCCACTATTTGTTTTCTGTGGGTGCTCCAGGGCTACAGTACCCACAGAGTTGGCGCCTATGTCTAGAACCCACCAAGATTAGAGACAGACCCTGTGGTCAACGTAGTTACCCTGTGCATTTGAGATCAATCAGTACAGCCAGACCCACTCTTTTCCCTCTGTTAGGCTGGATTGTAACCATCCAGTCCAGCTGAGTAAGGGAAGAGCCAGGCAGGAACCAAACTGTAACTCAGGGTATGTCTATACTGCAAAAAAAAAAAAAAGAAAGTGTGTTCTTAGCTCAGGCTATATTAAAATAACAGTGAAGACTGGGCGATTTGGTTTTGAATTTAGGTTAGCAGCACAAGTTCAACTCCAGACGGCCCTGTGGGTTTAACTCACTCTGCTAACCCAAGTTAAACCCCAGATTGCTGTGTGTTCACTACTATAGAACCCAAGTTAAGAACACACCTTTCTTGGCAGTGTGGACGCACCCTGAGCAGGGCTGGATTAATCTGTTGTGGGCCCCAGCACCCGGACTGTGGCCCTGTCCCCACCCTCCACTCCATACATGCTCCACCCCAAGGCCCTGCCTGCCGCTCGCTCCTCTGCCCTCTCCCCCCTTCGCCCCCTATTCACGCCTTTCTGCCCCTCCCTCCCACCTGCTGTTCACTCCTCTGCACCCCCTCCCTCCGTGCAAATGGCGTGCGGAGCCTTGGGGGATAGGCTGAGCAGGGGCAGGGCCTCGGGGCAGAGCACAGGTGGAGTGGGGGAGGCAGGACCACAGTCCAGCTGCTGGGGTCCCTTCTGAGTGTGAGCATGGCACCATAGTAAACCTGGTACTGACTCTTGGTTACAGTTTGACTATTTTGAGCCTTTTTTTTAAACTGCCTAGATTTCAAGTTGACCATTTCCCTTTTTGAGCCTTACTCTGGAAAGAGCAAGTTGAGGGTGTTGAAAACAAAACTGGCAGATTCTGTTTACAAAAGACTGCTTCTCCATATAAAGTCATTTCTAAGCGAAAACGGCTTCTTGGCAGCTTGCAAAATAAAATGGAAATGTTATTTTTAGAGACAGATTTTTGTGAGTGTTTGGGTGCAAAATAAAATCAAAACCCATCATAAAAATAGAGAATTCCCAGCTTCCTGCTTTTGTTCCGATAGCATGAATTCGTCTCCCCATATAGCGATCAGATCCCGTACCTCCTGTTCAGTCCATGCTGGAGCTCTTTTGCGATTCTGGGACTCCATCATGGTCACTTTTGCTGATGAGATCTGCACTCACCTGAAGATTGCCACGCTGGTGAAACAGGAAATGAGATTCAAAAATTTGTGGGCCTTTTCCTGTCTACCTGGCCAGTGCATATGAGTTGGGAGTGCTGTCCAGATCGGTCACAATGGAGCTGGGATACCGTCAAATTGCAACCACACTACCCCACAGTACCCCAAATTTGACCTGGCAAGGTCAATTTCAGCGCTAATCCCCTTGTCGGGGGAGGAGTACAGAAATCGATTTTAAGAGCCCTTTAAGTTTGGAAAAAAGGCTTTGTCATGTGGATGGGTGCAGGGTTAAATCAATATAACGCTGCTAAATTCGACTTAAACTCATAGTGTAGACCAGGGCTTGGTCTGCAGGGAGCTTGCTTCTGAAGATGAGCTTGGTGATGTTATGAAGGATTATTTGAAGACCAGAAGAGGAGGTTTGGGAAAGATTTCTTTCAGGACATGGTTCCCATCAAGTATGAGTTGTAATTGTTTAAAGATACTCAATGTGGGTTCCAGTGTGAGGTGGTCGGTGACAACTAGATTTGTGTGATTGGTGGGGGTGGGGGAGAGCTTCCTGTATTGAAGCAGGTTCTCTTGGGGGTATTTGTATGTGCAATCTACTTTTCTGGTGGAATGTCTTCGTTTGATGAAGGTCTTTCTCCACAGAGCATATTCTGTGATATCTGAGTGTATGGCTGTAGAGAACAGATTTCTTGGTTTGTTTGGGGTGGTTACTGGACCTGTGAAGGTAGATGCGGCAGTCTGTGAGTTTCTTGTACATAGTTGTCTAAAAGTTCCATTGTTGACGCTGGTCATGCTGTCCAGGAAATTGATGTTGGTGTGAGTGTTCCAGCGAGAGTTTGATGGATGGGTGGTGGTGGCTGAAGTTGTGGTGGAAATCTGTGAGGGAGTTTAGGTCAGCTGTCCAAAGGATGAAAATATCCTTGGTGTATCTCAGGTATGTCATTGGTTTCATGGTGCATTTGTCCAGAAATTCTTCCTCAAGGTGGTTCATGAAGAGGTTGGCATACAGGGAAGCCTTCCTGGTACCCTTGGCTGTTCCCATGGTTTGGACAAAGCATTTGTTGTTAAATGTAAAATTGTTATGGGTGAGGATGAAATGGAGAAGTTGGTGATGTGTTTGAGGTGAATATCTGATGTTTGCCCACAGTCTTGTAAATATTTGAGGCAGGCAGCTATGCTGTCATTGTGAGGATGTTGGTGTATAAGGAAGTGACATTCTAGAAAGAAATGAAATGAAATTAATGGAGATATCCTATCTCCTAGAACTGGAAGGGGCCTCAAAAGGTCATTGAGTCCAGCCCCCTGCCTTCACTAGCAGGACCAAATACTGATTTTGCCCTAGATCCTTAAGTGGCACCCTCAAGGACTGAACTCACAACCCTGGGTTTAGCAGGCCAATGCTCAAACCACTGAGCTATCCCTCCTCCACTAGAATCCCTTGTTTGTGTATCTTGAGATGCAGGTAGAAGGTCCATGAGTTGCATTCATGGGGGATGAGATTGTAGAGTTTCTCTTGGAGTTGATTTGGGAAGGATTTGATGATATCATGTTATTCCTGGGTGTATTGTGGTGTGGGGTGGTCTTTGACTTTTTTACAGTAGGTGGTGTCTGAGAGTTGTTGGCCAGCCTCATTGATGTAGTCAAAATTGAGGACTATGATGGAGCCCCCTTTGTCTGCTCCCTTTCATCACTATGTGGAGGTTGGATTTCAGTGACTATATAGCTGTCCTCTAGGCAGTGGAGTGATTGTGGTGGATATGATGTTTGTTAAGGATTTCACAGTCTATTTTTTTTCCTGAAGCAATCAATGTAATAATCAAGTGTGTGGTTTCGTCCATTGTGGGGTGTCCAATCAGATGATTTCTTTTTTCTTATGACTGTTAGTGTGGACCTGGTAATTGTGGGTGGGGTCGTGTACAAGAGTTTGCTGGGGCTTGACCCTCTCTGGGGCGGCGGGAAGCCACACCGGCTCACTACACACAGTCGATGTTGGGGAATTAGTCTGGCTGCGGGGTTTCCCTTGGCAGCCCTTGTTTTAACAGGAAGCAACACGGTAAGCCCGGCCCTGGGTCAGGGCGAGGCAACACTAGGTCAGGTGCTCAGGCCCTTGGGCTGGAGCTGAGCACTGACACTATAAACAGTAGCAATAAGCCCAGGCCCTAGATCAGGGCGGGGCAACAAATGCTGAGTCCAGGGCTCAGACCCTCAGGCAGTGCTGAGCAGTACGTACAAATATGCCCCAGCCTCCTCAGGCCAGGGAGAGAGGGAGTCTGCCATCTAGGAGTTGGGTGGCTGGGAGGACTCAGGCCCTCCAACTCCACTGTGTCCCAGCCCAGGGCCCTAGCAGCGGCCAAAGACCCACTGCTTAGTCAGTGGGGATCCGGACCGCAACACACCGACATGGGCTCTGGCAGTGCTGTAGCCAGACTGGGGTCGGCTGCCCCCGGGCTACTTCCACATAAGACAGGGCTCGGGAATCAGGCAAGAAAGCAAGGCCAATGTAGCAGCCAGCTAGGAATTCACCTCAAACAACTACTTGTGCCTCCTTCGGGCTTAAATAGCAGATCTGAGCCAGCCGGAGAGGCTGGATGTCTCTTCCAATCAGGTGCTTCATGGGCAGTGCTTCTGGTGAGCTAGGGTCCACCAGCCCACACTTCCTTCTGGTATACGGAGCTGCCAAGTGATGGCAGCTGTCTGAGGACTGCCTGGGGACCCACAGACCTGGGTTTGAGACCTACCACTCTCTCACAGACAGATGTGAAACAACTCCACAAAGGGTACAAGGCAGTAGATAATCAGGCCTGTTGACCCAAATTCATTTCCACTGGCATCATTTGAGTTATATCAAGGATGGATTTAGTCCAGAGGATGAATTCTGCACTCAGCTACATGCCTGCAGCCCCATTGACTTCAGCAGCAGGTGAATGAGGGCAGGATTTGACCCTCTATATCTGTGTGTACCTACAGTATACAGGAGATTTGTATGTGGATTTTACCTCCGCCAGCTGCTCTTTCTGTAGGATGCTGCTCTCCTGATATTTTTGTCTTTGCTTTCATCTGGCTTTAAGTGATGTTAATACTGACAGTAGTTTCAAACTCTGGATTTAGTCAGACCTTGAGACAGTGTTGCAGATAACATTCTTAAAGTCTCTGTATCAGTTTCACAATTGGTGGTGGGGAGGGACGAAGGTTCAAACAATAAACGCTGCTAAGGAATAACTACATGTTATCCTAGTGCCAGGCTTAAGGAAATGAAAGGCCAAATATATTGATATCCTAGATGCAATCTATTCTTTGCAATCATATGGCTTGCTCTGGAATAGTCTAGTATGGGCACCTTATTACCAGAAAAATAGAGATAAATGGGAAGGCGTTGGAAGATGAGAACAAAAGCCCTAGGAGTGAGCTGGAGAGGGGGACAGGGTAGCAGGTAGTGGGGGTAGTTGCTGAAGAAAAATTAAGAACATAAGAACGGCCATACTGGGTCAGACCAAAGGTCCATCAAGTCTAGTATCCTGTCCTCCGACAGTGGCCAATGGCAGGTACCCTAAAGGGAATGAACAGACAGGTTACCATCAAGTTATCCATGCCCTGTCACCCAATCCCAGCTTCTGGCAAACAGAGGCTAGGGACACCATTCCTGCCCATCCTGCCCAATAGCCATTGATGGACCTATCTGCCATGAATCTATCTAGCTCCCTTTTGAACCCCGTTATAGTACTGACCTTCACAACACCTTCTGGCAAGAAGTTCCAGAGGTTGAAAGTGTGTTGCGTGAAAAAATACGTTCTTTTAAACCTGCTACCTATTAATTTCATTTGGTGGCCCCTTGTTCTTGTATTATGAGAAGGCGTAAATAACACTTCCTTATTTACTTTCGCTATACCACTCATGATTTTGTAGACCTTTATCATATCCCCCCTTAGTTGCCTCTTTTCCAAGCTGAAAAGTCCCAGTCTTATTAATCTCTCCTCATACGGATGCTGTACTATATATACCCTTAATCATTTTTGTTGCCCTTTTCTGAACCTTTTCCAATTCCAATATATCTTTTTTGAGATGGAGCAACCACATCTGCACACAGTATTCAACATGTAGGCATAACATGGATTTATATAGAGGCAATATGATATTTTCTGTCTTGTTATCTATCCTTTTCTTGATGATTCCAAACATTCTGTTAGCTTTTTTGACTGCTGCTGCACATTAAGTGGATGATTTCAGAGAACTATCCACAATAACTCCAAGATCTCTTTCTTGAGTTGTAACAGCAAATTTAGACCCCATCGTTGTATATGTATAGTTAGGATTATGTTTTCCAATGTGCATTACTTTGCATTTATCAACATTAAATTTCATCTGCCATTTTGTTGCCCAGTCACTCAGTTTTGTGAGATCCTTTTGCAGCTCTTTGCAGTCTGCCTGGGACATAACTATCTTGAGTAGTTTTGTATCATCTGCAAACTTTGCCACCTAACTGTTTGCCCCTTTTTCCAGATTGTTTATGAATATGTTAAATAGGAGTGGGCCCAGTACAGATCCTTGGGGGACACCACTATTTACCTCTCTCCATTCTGAAAACTGACCATTTATTCCTACCTTTTGTTTCCTATCTTTTAACCAGTTACCAATCCATGAGAGTACCTTCCCTCTTATCCCATGGCTGTTTATTTTGCTTCAGAGCTGTGGTGAGGGACCTTGTCAAAGGCTTTCTGAAAATCTAAATAAACTAAATCCACTGGATCTCCTTTGTCTGCATGCTTGTTGACCCCCTCAAAGAATTCTAGTAGATTGGTGCAGCGTGATTTCCCTTTACAAAAAACATGTTGACTATTTCCCAACAAATTATGTTCATCTCTGTGTCTGACAATTTTGTTCTTTATGATAGTTACAACCAGGGCTGGTCTTACCATGAGGCGAACTGAAGCAGCTGCATCAGGTGCCAGACTCTAGGGGGGTACCACTAGGACCCAGAGTGTAGAAAATTGTGTCTGCTGCTGATGCATATGTATTCTCTCTGCTCTGGATGCACAGAGATGGTGAAGTGCTGTGCTGGAGAAAGGAGGGAACAAGAGACATAACAGGCAGGCAGGAGAAAAGATGAGAGAGAATAACAGAAAGCAGCAGGAGCGGCAGGGAGAGAGAGGGGAGGAGGAGCATCTTAAGTACCTCTCTAGCACCCACAGGAGACTGGACTGATTAACACCAGCTTCTCAGGGAGCTTCCTG
Organism: Gopherus evgoodei; assembly: GCF_007399415.2. NCBI lineage: Eukaryota > Metazoa > Chordata > Testudines > Testudinidae > Gopherus > Gopherus evgoodei. Next base: position 142,447,734 of record NC_044326.1, read on the forward strand.
TTTCCTGCTGCTTCCCTGAATTCACTTGAGGAGAACAGGCAGTCAACTGAAGTAGTGGGAGCCAGTTCGGCTCTTCAGACTCTGATATCTTCCCTCACTCAGGCCCTGCTACCAGCCTGCTTATTTGTCCCCTTCAGTTGCGTGTTGAGAGCCACTATAGCTGGCACAGAACAGCAGTCATAAGTGAAAGAAGAAAACGCCCCTCTGGGGCAGCATTCAGAAAAAGACAGAAAGCAAAGGAAGCTTTTCTATCTAAGCAGGATGGAGCTCTCCTAAGCTACATAGACACAAATGTTCATGCTGAGCCTTCCGGCCCCAGTGAGGATGTGAGTGGTGAGGAGATGCCTGATCTTCCAGTTAGTCAGAGTGCAGGTGACCTGGCAGCTACTGCAGCATCCATATCTCCACCTCAAATGGATGTAACCATGCACATTCCTGAAGAAAAGTGTAGATCAGAGAAGAGTGTGGTGGAGGCACAATAAACAGCTGCTGCTGAGTTTAGTTCCTTAAGTCTAGATGATCCAGGACTGTGGACCCACTTGAGCAGTAGCCTGAGGGACTTCCTTGTACTGCATGGGCCACAGCAAGTGAAAAACTTCACGTTCCCCAAAGACAATGAAAATAGAAGTTTCCATCCAATACATTACTGGTGTGAAATCCCCAGTGGTGACAAAGTGAAGAGGCCATGGCTTATGTACTCAAAACCCCAGAATACTGCATACTGTTTTTGTTGCAGACTTTTCCAGTCTAATGTTCCAGCCACACTGGGTTCTACAGGAACAAAGGACTGGAAAAATCTGGCTAGAAATCTGGCACGCCATGAGAAGGGAGCAAATTACCAGAGAGCATTCCGTAGGTGGAAAGAGCTTGAGATGAGCCTAAGGTTAAAGGCCACCACAAATGATCAGCATCAAGAGAAGGTTGCATCAGAGTCTCTTTACTGGCAAAATGTTCTGAAAAGGCTCATTGCCATTGTGAGAATGCTTCCTACCCAAAACCTAGCACTGCGTGGCACTTCAGATCAGCTGTATGTGCCAAACAATGGAAACTTCCTTAAAATTGTGGAGTTGATGGCTGAGTTTGATGCTATACTCCAGGAGAATCTAAGAGTCACCACCCAAGAAATTTACACACACCACTACGTTGGAAAAAGAATTCAAAATGAGATAATACAGTTACTGGCAACAAAAGTTAAACAGAAGATTGTGGCAGATCTGAAGTCAGCAAGATATTATACTGTTATACTGGACTGCACACCTGACATCAGCCATACGGAACAAATGACTTTAATGGTGCATTTTGGAACAACAACAGAACCTAGTGAAAATGTCCCTGCAATGGTGACTGTCAGAGAGCATTTTCTGTAATTTATTGGCATTGATGATACTACAGGAGCTCATATGACAACTGTGCTACTTAAAAAGCTGGAAGATACGGGAATTGCGATAGCTGACATGAGAGGTCAGGGCTACGATAATGATGCCAACATGAGAGGAAAGAACAGAGGAGTGCAGACACTGATCCGAGAGTTAAACCTTCGAGCTTTTTTTGTCCCAGGCAGTTCTCATTCATTGAACTTGGTGGTCAGTGATGCAGCATCAGCTTCTAGTGAGGCTGCTGAATTTTTTAATGTAATTCAAAGCATCTATGTGTTTTTCTCTGCATCAACTCATCGATGGCAAATTTTGAAGCAACATCTGGGAACATCCTCTCTGACACTGAAACCACTGAGTGCCACACAATGGGAAAGTCAAGAGGAGGCAATAAAGACTATCAAACACCAAATTGGGAAGATAGATGTTGCCATTATGGAGGATAATGCTATGACAGGACCTGTTCATTGGAGAACAGCGGCAGAGGGAAATGGAATCACCAGAAACATACATAACTTCAAATTTCTATGTGGCTTAGTGTTGTGGCATGACATACTGTTTGAAATAAATGTTGTAAGCAAGAGACTTCAAGGTGTTGACCTTGATAAATCTGGAGCAATGGAACAACTGGACAAAGCAAAGTCATACCTAGAGTCTTAATGGTCAGATGAGAGATTTCAAAATGTTCTGAAGAATACACAGAAGTTGGCAGAGGAACTTCACACTGAAGCTATTTTCCAACCTATTCAAGAATACAAGAGTCACCGAAGAGGAAGACATTTGGATTATGAGGCACGGGATAATCCCATAAGAGACCCCAAACAACAATTCAGAGTTGAATTATTTAACCAGTTGCTAGATTGTTCAATACAGTCAGTTGAAGAACATTTCTTACAGCTCAAGGAACACAGCAGTATATTTGGGATGTTGTATGATATTCCAAAACTCCTCGCTATTCCTGAAGAAGATCTACACCAGCAATGCAGGGCACTAGAGACACTGTTGACTCATGATGACATGCGCAATATTGATGCGAGTGATTTAGGTGATGAACTGAAAGCCCTTTCAAGATACATTTCAGCAGGATCAACTCCAAAGACTGTTCTGGAATATATGTGCACAAATAAGATGACCACCCTCTTTCCAAATGCTTTTGTTGCTCTGCACCTCTAACACTTCCTGTAACAGTTGCCAGTGGAGAACGCAGCTTCTCCAAGCTGAAGTTAATAAAAACACATCTACGCTCCACAATGACACAGGAGAGGCTGGTCAACCTTGCAGCCATCTCAATAGAGCATGAACTGACCCAGACTGTGGATCTTGAGGAAGCAGTTCAAATCTTTGCAGCCAAGAAGGCATGGAAAGCAGCACTTTGATTATTCAAACAGATAAAAAATGGCAGTGTTTACTATGCTGTTCAGGCATTTGAAAGTTAAGTGTTACTTAACAGTTTTGATCAAGGCATTTTAAGTTGTTAGTTCTCCTTTACTGGGGTAGGTAGCAGAGCAGTACCATGAGAGATGCAGAACAGGAAGAAGGCAGAACTGAGACCTTTCAAAGTTTTGGCCCAAGCGATGGGGCATGAGGGCATCATTTGAGCTCCTCACCTCAGGTGCCAAAATGTTGTGGGCCAACCCTGGTTTCAAACAATTTGCCCGGTACTGAAGTGAGGCTTACCGGCCTGTAGTTTCTGGGGTCACCTCTGGAGCCCTTTTTTAAAACTGGCATCACACTAAGACATTAAAAGTATATTGGCCAAGCCACAGCTAAAATGGGGACATAGTAATTTCACGTTTTGAAGCATTTAAACACCAATACGTTGGCTATGGGGACAAAGGATAGAACTAGGAGACATAGGATAATTTAGGCAGACTCTTACGGAAAAATCCTACCTATATATTGAGTCCTAACAGTACAGAGCAGAAGCATGGTTGAATAGACTGGGGACTTAGGAGATCTTGGTTCTGTTTCCAGTTCTGCAACTGGGCAAGTCCCATTCTCTCTCTGCTTCCGCTCCCACCCTTTGTCTGGATGGACTGTAAATTCTTTGTGGCAGGGATAGTCTCTTCCTGTGTGCTTGTACAGTGATTACCGCAATGGGGCCTAAATGTTGGCAGAGGTCTCTAGATACTGCTGTGATCTAAATAAATATTAGCCTGTGAAACAGTCTCCCAAAGGGTGTGGTGGAAGGACCTTTTCCTGGGATATTTAAAGCTAGACTCTACAGCATACTAGAAAATTGTTTGCTTTGGCAGGGATATGAGATAACCTTAATAGGCTATTTTTTTTTCATCTGCTACTTCTATTTTTACACAATGTAGACAAATAGCTCCATAAAAGCCTGAGAAAGCTGAGCTACAGGCCCCCTGGTTTCTCTTCCAGAGTGAATGACATCACTAGAGCTATAACTAGCCACTCTCCATCACTACCAACAAGGCCAGTAATACCTATTTGTTTTTAAAAATAATTAGTAGTGTGAAAGCAGCAAAGAATCCTGTGGCACCTTATAGACTAACAGACGTTTTGGAGCATGAGCTTTCGTGGGTGAATACCCACTTCCTCAGATGCATGTAGTAGTGTGAAAAATCCAGTGTTAGTTTTAGTGAGAACCCTCTTTCAGCTATGACTACTTTATTTCAGCTAAGAGGATATATTCTGTAGGCACAAAAGATGTGCACCTTTCTCATTAAAGCAAAGAGGGTTACATGATGGGACTGTCTTCGTCACTGTGCCCTACATTTGGAGGATCAGAAACCACAGTGAACACATAATTTAACATGATTGAATCATCACATCAATGTAAGTCACATGAGAACAGAAGATTGTGAAGTGCAGCCTGCAGTTGCCCAGTCCAAAGGAAGTTGTTGTGAATTGTGTTTGTAATCAGAAGTAGAAATGTCACTGCCCTACTTGATTAAAGTCTTGAGCATTTACTAAGGTTTAATGAAAAATGTAAGGCACCTAATGAGAGTGCTCTCCACAGTGTTTCTCTGTGGCACTCCTCGCTTACACACATGACCATGTTTCAGTAGCCATGACTGCTGTGAAAGTAATTTACATTTCTTACTGGTACGGTCCAATTGCAAGCAACCCATCTCTCCTACATATTTCATGGATCCCTCCCATTGCATGACTTAGATATAGAAAATAAAGCTGCTACTACTACCAATACTGTCTGTAATAAAACTTTAATATTGGAATAAGCCTGAAAAAGTGAAAACTCACTGTCACATTTTTCTCCTTGCCAGGCTGTGGACGTGGCTAGGCTCCGCGCTCCCCCACCATCACCACCACCATGCACTCAGCAGGGGTTGCAGCTGCTCCCCTCTAGCTGGCAGCATGGAGCAGGGGGACTGTCTCAGGGAGAAGCCTGCCCAGGACACCTGCCGAAGAACAGTTTAAACTCGGCTGTTCCCTCTGCTGTTCAGCCCCCAGGATTAGAGGCCATTTCTGGCATCCTTGTTAATTTCACTCACAGTTGTTGGTGTGTGTGTGTGTGTGTGTGTGTGTGTGTGTGTGTGTGTGTGTGTGTGTGTGTGTGTGTGTGTGTGTGTGTGTGTGTGTGTGTGTGTGTGTGTGTGTGTGAGACCAAGGCAGGGGCAGTTCTTTTCTGCCCCCTGGATGAGGGGATTTCCAATAGTATAATACAAAAAAAATACAATCAAAATCAGGAACCATTTCCAAGCCCGTTGCCCCCCGATCAGTGTAGGAGTCAGACCAACAGCCCCTCGGATGCCATTAAGCAGCACACATTAAGCAGAAGTTCCTGACATGCTAGCCACAGAAACACTGTCTCTCCTGTCCCCCCACCCCTCAAAATGGCACCGGCGCCCTCTCCATGGGCTGTGCGCCTGGAAAATGCACCTGGCTGCTGCAGTGCATGGCCACTTGCTTGCACAAGGACAGTAATACATACAGTATGTATGTGTATGAATGTGCCACAAACAATGCAACTGCAGCCTGCCGCCGACCAGCAGCGACCCCAGTAACCAGCCCCTGCGGGCTGCTGTGTGCAGAGAGCCAGCAGGTGCTGCTGGATTGGGTCTGCCAAGGAGTAAATAGCCAAGGCAAAAACCACAGCCAGTCACCAGCCAGGTGGGCAAGGGGTTGTGCTGCACCATGCCCCACTTTCCTTAGACCCTCCCTACTTCCCAGCAAGTCAGATATCAGGGATTGTTTATTCTCCCTTCCAGGCACATAAAAGGGTGGAGAGGGCACAACAATGGTGGCTAGTAGTAGGGGAAGGCAAGGTGAATGAAGGACAACTAGAATAGCCTTCATAATATATACAAGATACTTAGAGAAAGTTTTGTCAATTTCAGACTCCGCACTCTGCAGGACACGGACAAAACAAAAAGAGATCTGAGATTGCGCCCCTATGTCCTAAGGACATTTCAGGTGTTTAATTCAATATATAAAGAAGGTGAAATGAAAACTACTATTTCTTTCAAAGGAGACGTAATAATTTCTCTGAATATCCAGTTTTCCCCTCCAATCCCTTTGTGGTTTTGTCTATCGGACTATTTGCTTTCCCTGTAAATCTTTAGTTGCTTTAGCAAAATTGCTTTGCCCAAAATAAACTCCCCATCATCATGACACATCTTCCCACCATGTTCTCCATGGGTTTTTTTGTTTGTTTGTTTTGTTTTGTTTTTTTAACATTAACATTTCAAGGAGGATCTGCAAACAATTTGGACATCACAACCATGATCCTCTGCTGGGGAGGAAATGGGATAGATTTGACCTTGGAAATGGTTCCCGATTTTGATTGTATTTTTTGTGTGTTATACTGTTAGAGATCCCCTCATCCAGGGAGCAGAAAAGAACTGCCTCTGCCTTGGTCACACCCCACCCCCAACAACTGTGAGTGAAATTAACAAGGATGCCAGAAACTGCTCCTATTCCCTTGGGCTGAACCATGAGGGAACAGCTGAGTTTAAACTGTTCTTATGCAGGCATCCTGGGCAGGCTTCTCCCTCAGCCAGTCCCCCTGCATGCTAGAGGGGAGCCACTGCAGCCGTTGCTGAGTGCCAGGCCGGAGGAAAGCGCGGTGCCTAGCTGTGTCTGCAGCCTGGCTGGAGGAGGAGAGGGAGAGAAACAACAAACAAATGTGACAGTGAGTTTTCTCTTTCCAAGCTTCTATTAGCTCTGAGTTTAAGCTGTTTGTTATGCAGCCAAAAGAGATTAAGTAAACTGGTGCTGAATGCTCCACTTTCTTTCCATTATATTGCTGCACCTTTTTTTACTGGTACGCCTTACCGGCCCATACCCACTTACTTTCACCCCTGGCTATGACGCACTTCACTTTTTTATAGGCATTCAAGGCAGATTTCTGGATTCTGTTGGCTAGGTCAGAATTATTGGGCTCTGGTTCTTTGCCCAGTCTCTGAAATGTTGCTGTGTAGCTTCTATGAGAGAATTCAGATGCTACTGCAAGATCCTAGATAGCTGTGCTGCAAAGGGGCCCTGGTCAGTACATTCACCCTACACTAGGGCAGGATTGCTCTTGACCCCAGCTAAGATTCCAGCCCTGCAAAGACTTAAGAAGGCAAGTTACTTTACTCACATGAGTAGTCATGTTGAAGTCAATGGGGCTACTCACAAGAGTAAAGATATACTTAAGCCTTTGCAGGATCAGAGCCTAACTTACTATTGCACTTTCTCAGGGGGGCAAATGCAAGTGGAAATCAGATGCAGGGGGTGAGGGAAGAAGCATCATTAGGGACCTACCAAATTCACAGCTATGAAAAACGCATTATGGACTGCGAAATCTGGTCTTTTGTGTGCTTTTACTCTATACCAGGCCTGCACAACATGCAGCCCGTGGAGCCTCACTGTGCGGCCCGCAGGGGGATTCTAAATCCCTCGCATGCGGCGCTCTGTGGGTAGCCCAGAGCCCTTTGAATCCCGGCCACAGCAGGGAATCAAAGGGCTCTGGGCTGCCCGCAGCGGCGGGGAGCCCAGAGCCCTTGAAATCTCAGCCAGGGCCGGGAGTCAGAGGGCTCTGGGCTGCCGGCAGAGATTCCCAGCCCAGACTCAGGGCTCCCCACGCTGCGGGCACCCCAGAGCCCTTTGAATCCCGACCGCGGGTCCGATGGCAGATCCGGCTGGAATTTAAAGGGCTCAGGGCTCCCCACAGCTGCCAGCAGCCCAGATCCCTTTGAATCTCCGCCCACGGCCGCTGATTGCCCCCTCCTCCGGACCCCTGCCCCAACTGCCCTCAAGGACCCCCACTCCCTATCTAAGCACTGCTGGTCCTTGTCCCCTGATATCCCTCTCCTGTGACCCCTGCCCTTAACTGCCCCCCCCGGACCCCACCCCCTATCTAAATGCTGCTGCTCCTTGTCCCCTGATTGCCCCCTCTCAAGACCCCTTCCCCTAACTGCCCCTTGGGACTCCAGCCCCTATCTAAGCTTCCCTTCTCCTTGTCCCCAACTGCCCCCTCCTGAGACCCCCTCAACTTCCCCCCAGGACCCCAACCCCTACCTGTCCCCTGATAAACCCCTGGGACTCCCATGCCTATCCAACTGCTGCCTGTCCCCTGACTGCCCGCCCCGAACCTCTGCCCCATCCAACCCTCCCCGCCCCCTGTCCCTTGACTGCCCCCTGGAACTCCCTACCCCTTCTCCAACCCCCAGCCCTCTTACCGTGCCACTCAGACCAGCGCGTCTGGCTCCATGCAGCTCCAGACACACTGCTGCCGTGCTCCCCTGCGGAGCCCACAGCCCCCCTTCCCCCAGCACCTGCCTTCCAAATTTGAACACCTCAAAATTCAGGAGTGCTCAAGCTCAGTCTGGGCAGCTGTTACTTCATTTCTCCCAAATCAAATATACTGATCCACTGTAACCTGCTGTAGAAAAAGTAGGATAAAATTGAGCAAGAAATGCTTATTAGGACTGGAATTGCTATTTTCAACAGCCACTGCCTTTTTGTTTGTTTGTTTAAAAGGAAGACAGTGATATCGCATTGGCAAATTCCCCATAGAAAGAAAGAAAGAGAATAATAAAGGCACCTAAACTTTTCCTTATTTATGTAGGACAGTCTTATAATATGCATCCAGATATCCTCCAATCACACAAGCTGAAAATTGTTCCACTTTACTGCAGCTCTGTAACCATATGGGAACCAATCCTGTCTGTGTTCTGTGCACATCCAAAATTCCTGCTGAATGACCCGCCCTGGGTGCGAGTTACCAGTGACCCAGGGCTGGGGTGGCAGGAGGTGTAGGGCAGGGGCACTGGTAGGGGGGAGCCCAGGGCTGGAGCAGCAGCGAGGTCGGGGAAGGGCACTGGTGGGGAGGAAAGGGGGAAGCCCAGCACTGGGGCGGCAGGGGGTGTGTGGGTGGATGGGTGGAGGTAGAGCCCAAGACTGGGGCAGCAGGGAGGTACAGTGGGGAGCCCAGGGCTGGGACGGGGGGCAGTCAAATTTTTTTTTGTTTAGGGCAGCAAAAAACCTAGAGCCGGCTCTGCCGGGTTCCCCCAGCCGCTGGAGCCCCGAGCCTTTTAATTTGACCCTGAGGGCTCCCAGCCACCTCTTCAGCTGGGAGCCCATGGTTGATTTAAAATGAAGTATTACCTCCCCACCCCCAACCTTCCTTTTTGGCCCACAGCTGTTTTGGTGGGGGGCGCTGGGGAAGGAGGGTTTGTTTTCGCAGGGCTGGGCAGCCCTGGGGCAGCGTGTTTCTGTGGGACTGGGAGGTTTTCAGCCCTCAGCTGTTTTCTTTGGAGTAATGTGGCCCTCGCCGCTTTACGAGTTGTGCAGGCCTGCCCTATATTATACAGATTTCACAGAGGAGACCAGCGTTTCTCAAATTGGGGACCCTGCCCGAAAAGGGAGTTGCAGAGGGGTTGCAAGGTTATTTTAGGGGGGTTACGGTATTGCCACCCTTACTTCTGTGCTGCCTTCAGAGTTCGGCGGCCAGAGAGCAGTGGCTGTTGGCTGGGCGCCCAGCTCTGAAGGCAATGCCCTGCCAGCAGCAGCGCAGAAGTAAGGGTGGCAATACCACATCATGCCACCCTTACCTGTGCACTGCTGCCTGCAGAGCTGAGCAGCCAGACCATGGTGGCTGCTATCTGAGGGCCCAGCTCTGTGGGCAGCAGCGCAGAAGTAAGGATGGCAATACCATACCCATATCCATAACATGCCATTCTTACTTCTGTGCTGCTGCTGACAGCGGCTCTGCCTTCAGAGCTGGGCTCCTGGCCAGCAGCCGCCGCTCTCCAGCTGCCCAGCTCTGAAGGCAGCATCGCTGCCAGCAGCAGTGCAGAAGTAAAGGTAGCAGTATTGCAACCCCCTCATAACCTTGAGACCCCCACACACAACTCCTTTTTGGGTCAGCCCCCCTACAATTACAACACCGTGACATTTCAGGTTTAAATAGCTGAAATAATGACATTTAATTTTTTTAAAATCCTATTACTGTCAAATTGGCCAAAATGGACTGTGAATTTGGTAGGGCCCTAAGCATAGTCTGTGCTGCATTCCCCAACCCCACCCTCCCTGGAGCAGAGGGAGGGGGTGATTGTGGGGGACATGAGGAGACAGAGGGAGTTCAGGGGAGTGGAGCTGCATGAGGAATGGAGGGGGTGCAGGTGTGACTATGGGGAGCAGGAGGAAATAAATGGGATACAGAGTAGCAGGGGAGGGCATTAGGAGTTGGAGGGAGCAGTGTGAGGGGATAGAGGGGGTCAGAGGGAGAATGATGAAGAGTAGGATGTTGTGGGGGGAAAAAATGTGGGGCAAGTGGATCCAGGCAGGGAGAGCAGACTGTGGGGGAGCATGGAGAGGGAATGTGAGTGAGGCAGCTGCTAAGCCAGGGGATAGGAGAGGATAAGCTGAGACCCCTCCGATCGATGGACAAGAGGGCCTTCTGCATTCCAGGGCATGTTTAAGGCTGAATCGTGAGGATCTCACAGATTTTGGGGCCAAACAGCTTTCCCTAATGGATAAAAAAAATCAGAGAGTATCCTGACTTCTTTTTGTTCATTATTATTATTATTTTAAATCTGATGATTTTTAAGCCAGTCATGATTCTGGGGCATCTGACTGATGAGTCTTGGATGCTAGGGTCTGATAAGCAAAAGTCCCAAGAGACATCAGTTCCTTTTGTTTTGAAGAGCTGCTTCTTCTCATGACATTTGTGCCTCTCTCGGGGACACTCACTCCCTTCCCAGCTTCGGGCCCAGACCAAGTAAATCAGGACAAAAGGTCATAACCTCTCCAAATTCAATTTCAAAACTAGGCTTTCCAGCAAAAGGCAGTGGATTCCTGAGCACATTCCTGCATTAGATGTTTAAACTCTGAACTGCAATCACAGTTCTGTTTTGTAAAACAAAACAAGTAGATGAAATGCTGGCCAGGAGCTGCATTGCAGAATGTGAGTCTTTCCTCCAGCGTTCCCAGTGCAATTGAGCACAGCCCAGGTGGTGTTATCAGGGTTTTCATGGCAGAGGTTTAGGGGAGAGTGGGGAGATCTCCCTCCTTCTGTCAGCTGATTCTTTTGAAAGCCTGTTCTGGCCCTCTCCAGGCAGTGAGTGCAGGAGGGAACATAGTAACTCAGACTGCTAGCAGCTATTGCAAGCCAGGAAACAGGTATTCCCCTTTGCTCTCTCCAGATCCAAGCCTAAGAAGAAGCTGATGCTCTGTGATAGGCTGGGCCGGCTCTTCTCTGCTGGCCCCATGGCTTTCTGCTCTCACTTGAGAAGGGGCAGGAGCCCCTGTCCTTCTGGTTGGAAAGATATTGGGCCTGATTCTCCAGTTGCTGACACCTGTGTGTGTGAGGATCCGCTCCCTTGACTGCAGAGGAATTACACTGATGTAACAGCCAGTATGACCAGTCCCAGGCACTCACAAATCATGAATCAAGCTCTGGAAAATAAGGAGATTGGCTTAAAAATCAACAGGTTTTTAAAATAACAAATGTCAGGTCCTTATTCCAGTAAAAGCTGTCTTATCCGGCACTTTACCAACCGGAAAGCTCTAGAAACCAGCATTTCTGATCTTCATTAAAAGTCTGGTTGGCATGGGGCTGGCAGTCTCCCTACCTGGCTCCATGTGGCTACCCAAAAATGGCGACATGTCCCTGCTGCTCCTAGGCAGAGGAACAGCCATGGGGGCTCTGTGTGCTGCTCCCACCCTGCCCTGAGCACTGTCTCTGCAGCTCCCATTGGCTGGGAACTGCAGCCAATGGGAGTTGCAAGGGCGGCACCTGCGGGCGGAGGCAGCACGCAGAGCCACCTGGCCATGCCTCCGCCTAGGAGCAGCAGGGACATGTTGCCGCTTCCAGGGAGCCACCTGAGGTGAGTGCTGACTGGATCCAGCACCCCAAAACCCCTCCCACACCCCAATCCCCTGCCCTGAGCCCCCTTCCAAACCCAAACTCCCTCCCCACTTAGTTAACCAGAATTTTGATTTACTTGCATTCCCTATTCCCCCAACATGCCAGATAACAAAACTTGCTGATTTTGCCTTCCAGTTTTTGAGTCCTTAGGGGTCACATTTTCAAGCTTTTCTCCATTACCATGAAGACTAGAAACTATCTACTTTTTAAAATTTATTTTAAATGGGAACTGCAACTTTCCTGTATTCACAAGACTCCAGGTGTTGGAGCTCTAAGGAAATATTGCAAGTCTTGTGATAAAACCATAAATGTTAGTAGCATTTAGAAAGAGTGCAAAGACAATGAGACCCAGGCCCATTCTGAAAGTGAACCACAGCAATGCTGAGTCTGCAGACAGGCTGGAGACACTGAATCTTGATCCTCATGGCAGTACTCCCACTTTATACTGGTGTACTCCATTGACTGCCCTAGTGAAAGCTGGAGTAACAGTGATGAATCTGGTCCTCAAAAGGTCAAATATCAACATTCTGGCCCCCCCACACACACACTATAGTCACAAAAGACTCCCACTGAGCAGAAATGCTGTGGTTCTGTGTGATGAGGGTTTGGAAAGTAGGACACACAGTGGCATTTGGTGGCATGGCAATGCAGGAGAGCTGCCAGTGGACCCATCCCTGCTCAGACCCAAAGATCTGAACCCCCAACCCACCCTATAGCCAAGGAGAAACGGCCTCTGCTCTGCTGAGGAAGGTGTCAGAAGAATTACTCAGCGCGCGCATTAAGAGTGAAGAATTATGTCTTCTGCGTGGGCCCTCTCCCTATGACTGCACAGGGGGCTGTCCATAAATTACCTAACGTGGTAGATAGAGCCTAAATTTTGCATGACAGTGATTGTTTCAGTGTTACAAAGCTTTACAAGGGGGCGAGTGGGTTTTGAAAATCACCAAAAAAAAGTATTATGTAATTTATGGACATCCCTCATTGCCTAGGGTGGGAGATGCCCAGCCGTGTCTCCTGGGTCAGAGGAGAAGAGGTTTGCTAGCCAGGCTGGCTCTAGTTATAGTGAAGCCTTTAGTGAAAATCCCCCAGGCTTCACTATAAGAAGAACCCCTCTATTTGAAGGGAGATGACAGTAAATGCCGAGAAGGGTGCAGAACTGGGACACAAAGGGGCATGACTAGCACACAGGGCTGGAGTCTAGTAAGGCTAACAGACTGCACAGGAGTAAGTTTCCTGTCCCAGTGAGATCCGTTAGGCTGTGGGATATTCTGTCCAGGGGTGTTCTGGGCACCCCATTGTTTGAAAGACAGATAACAATAGAAACAGGCTGCAGGAAGTGGCAAGCAGCAGATGATCTGAAAAGGCCTGTTCCATCTTTAACTTCTATGGGTCTAAAATGGCTTTTTCCTTGGCAACTTCCAGTGGAGTCAGTATTGCACAGGGCTCAGATATGTTCCGGTCAGTTCTTGGGCTGTGCTCTGCAGACGTGCAGCTGATGGTGTGCTGGGGGAGTGAGGTTTCCCCAGGAGGGGATTGCGCCTATGAAATGTTCCAGAACTACTGTGCTGGGGGAGCTGTGTATTGCATTAATAAAACAAAGCCCTCCCTTAAAAATACAATTTATATTGCAAAGTCAAGCATTTATGCAGCCTTAACTCAGTCGGTGCACTATGATATATGTGGTCACATTCAGACTTGACATTCTGCGTGGACCAGATTCAGCTTCTGATATAAACAGGCACAGCTACTGTTGAGGTCAACCAGAGGTGCAGCCCCTATGGGAGGTCTGAATTTGGTCCTGACACAATGCCAAACTGGTGATATTACCCTCATTTCACACACCCACTAAATGACCAATTGACATATTCTGTGTGACTCCTCCCCACCCTTACAACCCCACTGAGTTTGCCCCAGAAACATCTAAGGAAGTTTTTTTCTCGCTCTCTCTCTCTGTCAAATTCTGTTGTCAGTTACAATGTATAAATCCAAAGCAATATCCCAGAAGCCATTGGAAGCAGAAACTTGGCCTTGATATTTTACATTGAGTAGTTCCAACGGTGCAGCCCAGTGGCTTGTTACATACTTAATTCACATATGGAGTAGGCACCAACAGTGTAAACTCCTTCACACGCCCTTGCTGTAATTTCTTTTGTCAATCCTACCTAATCTATACCTTGAATCAGCAACTATCCCTGTGCCGAATGCTACCCATCTGAGTTTGGAGTATTTCACAACCACTTTGCACTTGTGACAGCAGCCGTCTTGACTGACACACCAGGAACCTCTAGAGCTAAAAGCAGGAGCTGGCACAGTTTGAACTAAGGAGCCAATGCTCTTTAGCTGGGGCTATAACAGATGCATATTCTCTCTGGATTGGCACAGACAGGGACCTATAACCCACACACACCAGTGAATTATATGCTCTCTGGCTCTGATTCAACCGAGTATTTAAGCACGTGCTTTACTTTTAAGTAATGAGGCTTAAGCATGTGATTAAGTGCTTTGCCAAATCGGGGTGTCTCTGCACTTGTGTAAGTGGTTCCAGACGGTGCAGGCAGGGGATGATCAAATACCTTGTTCCAAAATCTATAATCCAGGTTTGATCTTTTCCTACATACCAGGCCCTTGTTCAGGTATATTTTGTGATCTCACAGTATTAGAGTGACCAGATGTCCTGATTTTATAGGGACAGTCCCAATTTTTGGGTCTTTGTCTTATATAGGCTCCTATCACCTTCCCCCCCCCCGTCCTGATTTTTCACATTTGCTGTCTGGTCATCCTACACAGTATGCACCTGGGATGTCTGATATTGTACTGCATGGCCCTGAAGAGAACTATTGTGTCTCAAGGAAACTAAAGCCACTAACTGACTTGCAAAATTAAATTGTCAGGAGAAAGAAAGATTTGAAGTGTAGAGGAACCCTAATTAAACACTCAATTATCAGTTAATAGAATAAGTTATATTCTGCTGATAAAAATGAGGGCTGGGTTTGACAGTGAGTTTAGTATCTGCAAGAGAACAGAGTACCCAGCCCTGACTGTGCATTGTTTTAGCAATTAATTAATTTTCCCTGTTGCTGAAGGACATATTTGTCAAGGCCCATTGTAAGGAGGTGAGAGGACAGCATATGACTGGGGGAAAGGAGGGATAGAGAGAGCAGAACACACTGGAGGAGAGAAGATAAAAAGGGACACCTCCAGGATACAGACTATATAGTGCTGAAGCAGTTCAAACAGGAATTAATTCAGGGAAGGCCCATAGCCTGTGTGATGCAGGAGGTCAGACTAAATGATCACAGTAGTCCTTTTTGGCCGTAGAATATATGAATCATGACCATCCCTTGTCACAGTCATGCAGTGACATCCTGCAGTCCATGTTTCTGCCCATCAGTGGTGCTGCAGTCCCTGTAAGATGACCTGTGAGAACCATGCAAGAAGGTGAATGAAAACCTAATCAGCAGCAATGGGGTGTAGTAAGATGAGGCCCTGAAATATAAACTCTTGTGTCAGAGGCCTAGTCTGAGGCCTGAAGTCTGAACCTAAGTACTTCCAGGCACTGCTATGCAAAAGCTGGGCTGTAAGCCAGAGGCAGGCCTCACTCACAGAAATTGGCAAGAAGAGGGTTGTTAGAAGCAGGTGCGTTCACACATAAGGACTAATAAGAGGAACTTGTGCCACGATGGCACCTGGACAGCCCGATACAAGGCCACTCCATAGACATAACAAGGAACAGGCAAGTGCATCTTAAAGACAGGACAGATCTGTATGTCTGGAACAACATAATCAAAGGGGAGACAGCACCCTAATGAGCCAGTATGTCAGGAGGGATGAGTAATTTGTAACTGTATAAAAGTAGGTCCCGGAGTGCGTATCTTTGGCCAGCCTAGGGGGCAGTGGAAAGTCCAGCCACTAACAGAGCTGTGTCCATTGCCAGGGGGCACGTATTCGTAGTATGACCTGTAGAGCCTATAGGAAACTATTACTGTGCTTTGTTTGACAGTAAACCTGGCTCGGGTTCCTTCGTACCTTACTAGAGTCTGTGGTCTTTGGGGGTTCTCTCGGGGTTTGCTGGGTCAGCTATCTGCGCCGAGCCGGGGCAGCACACAGAGGGGAAAAAGCGTGCAGCTGACTGTTGTTATCATCATCGAGCAAGAGCAGAGCACCACAGTGGTAGTTACTAACAACATGGGGTAAAACTGAAAAAAGGAATAGGCTGAATACCAGCGAGCTCTATTGGTTGGATAAACAGTGTCGTATGGGACATGATGAAGCCTCATCCCTGGAATCATTCAGTACTAACCTGGACAGAGCACTTAGGAGCACATTATAGTAGGGAGTGGCCTTGCACCAGGATGGATGGGACAAACTAGTGAACTAACATGGCTTTGCCATCTCTTGCTTCTGAGACAAGGGGCCACTTCCTTAGCTGTTGTAAATGGTCACCACTCCATTGATCTCAGTGAGGCTTTGAAGAAGTGCATCTGAAGAAGTGAGGATTTTTACCCACGAAAGCTTATGCCCAAATAAATCTGTTAGTCTTTAAGGTGCCACCAGACCTCTTGTTTTAGGGGGGCTTTTCCAGTTGAGGATCTTCCTCTTTATGTTTAAGAACAGAAAATTTCTCACCCAATAATTTTCTTTTTGCTAGAAGCATCTCCCACAGTTTTGCTATGCATGAGCCACTCTCCTCTCTCTGCAGCTTCTGGACACAGTTTAAAACCGTAATGCAGCTTGTGCTGGCCACGCCCTCTTCTCCTGCTTGCTGCCAGATTAGTTATTCCAAAGCTGTGTGAAACACTAGTTGAGAAAATTATTTATAATCATAACATCTATATCAAACTCATTACCATGTTGAGCATTGGCCTGGTGTACATAGATACATAGGCCAAATAAAATGCTGACCCTTGACAGAAAGCCATCAAGAATGGGTAGAATTGTGGAAGATGCTGCTAGCAGAAAGGAAAACATTAGCTAAGAAATTTTCCATTCTGTGTCCCAGTGTCTCCCACAATTCTGCTACACCTGGGAAGTAGAGAGCTGTGATCAGGAGTAGTGAGGGACAAGAAAAGGTAAACAAAAGAAGAGATAGTTAAGTAGACCCACTCCTTAAGGATTGTCCAAAAGGCAAGGCCGTTACTGGAGCACTTTCTTGACTAAAGAGGTGTCTGTGGAGGACAGAAAGTCTTTGTAATGTTTGATAAAGGTGATAACCAACCACCATGTGACTGCTCTGCATTTCTCTGTGATGAAGGCCCATGCTCGCTTGGCCCATGAGGTGGCCCTAGATCTCAGATTCCTTCTAGAACAGCAGCTCCTGGCACTTTGTAAGCCTCAACAATGCATAATCTGACCTACCTAGGGACAGATAACCTTGAGACTCTGAGCCCTTGGCATTTTGGATTAAAGGAGAGGAACAGGGTACATGACCATGTGGATTCTGTGCACTTGAGGTAGAGCTTCAGTGCTCTAACATCTAAAGTGTGCCACATTTCTGGGATGGCTTTGGGCAGAAAGAAAGAAGGACATTTTCCTATGAGGTATGGAAAAGAGAGTTCACCTTGGGGAGAAATGACTGCAGAGTTCTCAGTGCTACCTTGTTATCATGGAACACACAATAGAGTTCCTGCATAGATAGGACTGTCAACTCTGGAATTCACCTAGCAGGCATGATGCTGACCAGAAAACAGGTTTTGATGGAGATGTAATGTTGACTCAGGATCATCACCTGACCTGGAGAGTGGTGCATCCTTTCAGAAGGAGACTTGAAGACACCTGATGTAGGATCTTGCCCACGGGGTGATCCCTGTGCATGACACCAGGAGGCCCAGTAGCTGAAGGCAGTGAGCTATGTTGGCTTGGTGCATGTATGCAGGATGAAGATGAGATACTGGATCCTCCAGAACCTGCTGAGTGAGAGGTAGGTCTTCACCAGTGAAGTGCCTATGTCCACTTCCAAGTGTGTTGTCAATGGGATCAAGGAACTTCTGATGTCTATCACAAAGCTGTGGGCTTGCAGGAGGTCCAGAATTTGCAATGTGGCATAGTGCGCCGCAGGCTGGATCGAAGCTCTGATTAGAATGTCATCCAGAAAGAGGTATATGCGAGTCCCCTGTGACCCTAACCCTGGCTATGACCAGCACTGGCATCTTTGTAAAGACCCTTGGGGCTGTTGAGATACCAAATGGGAGATTCGGTACCAGTAGTGCTCTGTGCCATAAACAAATCTCAGAAGCCTGCGAATGGGGTTGTGGAGATACATGTCCCACAGGTCCACTGAGGTTAGGCGATCCCCCTGATGCAGAGATGACACTGCCGAAGGGTCTTCGTCTGGAAATTTTGTTTTCTTCACCTGCTGAGCCTTCCGAAATGTAGCATGGCTCTGACTCCTCCTGTGTGCTTCCAAACGATGAAGAGGGTAGAGTAGAGCCCTGAGAACTTTTCTTCTGAGTGAACTCCTGCTGTCACTCCTGTGTCCAGGAGATAGGAGATTTCATTCCAGAGAAGTTTACAGTTGGTGGTATTGGTGCAGTAGGGGAAATAGATGAAGAAGGGGTGGGCTGGAGCCTGGAGCTCAGGAGAATATCCCTGCCTTACTATCTCTCTTTCTTACCCATTTGTCGGTGGTTGATATGAACCATTCTTCTGAGAAACAGGAAATACTGTATCCTAGATTTAGTTCTGGGCAGAGGTGTATCCACTCATTCTCAGGATGGGTTGCGGGACCCCCTCTGGGCTTTTCACTTGACGTATAGCTCCAGACTTTCCTTTGGCATATCTGCTATCATTCCTCTGTGAGGAAGAGGGATGGAAGGAGCATCTCTGCCTGAAGGCAGATTTTGTACTTGCTCCTGAAAGCACTCAGTAGAGAAGCGAGGGACTGCTTAGATTTAACAGCATTTTCTGCCACAATCTTATCTACATTTTTTTTCAAAGAGGAGAGATCCCTGTGAACTTGGAGGAATACACTGTGATAGGTTCCTCCCAGGGTGCCATCTGGAACTGGGGTACCACTGAGCCCCCCAAACCAGCACCTGGGCTCCCTCTTAGACTTGACTGCTTTGACAAGCTGCAAAGCCCTCTCCAGCCTGCACTTTCACCAGCATACCTACAGATAGGGACACACCCAGCTGCAGTTCCATGCAGGCTTTCTAACCAGCTCCTGCATGGGAAGGCTACAGCTAGGGCAACTACCAGCTCCTCAAGCACGCACACCCTCTGGAGTATAAACCCAACATTATACCGTCTTGCACTGCACAGGGAAGTGTACAGCATAAGCTCATAAAATTCACCCCCTCTCTCAATGTGGAAAGGAATATGCAACAGCCTTTTGCCCCTGAGTTATGATTCCCAAACACTGGTGTAGAAAAAGCAAAAACAAGTTTATAACTACAAAAGATTGATTTTAAGTGAGAAGTGATAGTAAACAGATCAAAGCAGATTACCTAGCAAATAAACAAAAAATGCAAACTAAGCGTAATATACTATATAGATTGGGTATGAATAGCAGATTCTCACCCTAAGAGATGGTACAAGCAGGCTGCAGATTCTGAAGGGGCAAGCTGCACTTGCTTACAGCTTAGACTCCCCTGGTGTTCCATTTACAGGCTAAAAATCCCTTTAGCCTGGGTCCAGCACTCCGCCCAGTTTAGTCTTTGTTCCTCAGGTGTTTCCAGGAGTCGTGTAGGGAGGGAAGAACCCCAGATGATGTCACTCCCCTGCCTTACATAGCTTTTGCATATGGCGGGAACCCTTTGTTTCAAAGCTTAGTTCCCAGACCAGTCTGTGGAAAAACATCGACATCCCAAGATGCAGTCTAGAGACATGGTCTCATCACATGTCCTTGTAGAATCATAGCAGCCATCACTCATAGGTTGTTTGGAGCATTCACAGGAAGGCTCCCAGATGGAAGATAAGCTTTTCCCAAGGCCTATTCTTTCTAATGGCTCATTGCCCTGAACAGGCCCTTCCCAACCGTCTAGACTGAAAACATCTTGTCTAGTGGTGTTACCTAGGTGTAACTACATTGAAATACAGATACATAGTCAATATTTATAACTTCAGATACAAAAATGATACATGCATACAAATAGGATAATCATATTCAGCAAATCATAATTTTTCCAATGACATCTTATGACTTATCTTTCATAAAATACATCATAATTATGCCATAATCATAGCATAATAATACAGGAATTCCTCACTTAAAGTCGTCCCGATTAACGTTGTTTCGATGTTAACTTGCTGATCAATTAGGGAACATGCTTGTTTAAAGTTGTGCAATGCTCCCTTCTAATGTCGTTTGGCAACTGCCTGTTTTGTCCACTGCTTGCAGGAAGAGCAGTCCGTTGCAGCTAGCTGATGGGTGTTGGAACCAGGGTGGACCAGCAGCCCCCTATCAGCTCCCTCTATCAGCTCCCCACTCCTCTAAATTCCCTGTGCAGCAGCTGTCCCTCTCCCCACTTCCATGTGCTGCTCCTGCCTTGGAGCTGCTCCCAGAGACTCCTGCTTGCTGTTTGGGGGGAGGGGAGAAAAGTGTCTCCCCCTGCTCCTGCACCCCGTTTACCCCATCTTCCGTAGAATGGGGGGACACACGACAGAGGGAGGGAGCTTCTAGGCAGTAGCTGCTGTTTCAGGTCTCAGCAAGCTGATTTAATTAACAAGAAAGTGTTCTTAAGCCTGAGGTCAGCTACTTAAAGGGGAAATGTGCATTTTTTCTCTCATACACAGGGTGTATGTCTCTGTCTGCACTCCCTCCTTTCCTGCTGCCTTGTAGAGTGTTGTGAGAGTTAACCCTTCAGGCCTCAGTCAATTGCTAATTCATTTAGCAGTGAGGGATTTCCTGGGAAATATCCCACCCGCTGACTCCTCTACCTGAACCAAGCTTCACAATCATCATCGCTATGTGCAAGTATTAAATTGTTCGTTTAAAACTTATACTGCATGTGTGTAGTCTTTTGTCTGGTGAAAAAAAAATGTCCCTGGAACCTAACCCCCTCATTTACATTAATTCTTATGGGGAAATTGGATTCACTTAACATTGTTCCACTTAAATTTGCATTTTTCAGGAACATAACTACAATGTTAAGTGAGGAGTTCCTGTATCACTGCGAAGAAGGGGTGCAGTGTCGCACACACAACTTGCTTGGAGTGTCTACCTTCCAGGGACGGAAACCATACATGACAACTGGCCACTGAGCTGGATGTCATGGCCCTGACTGAAAACATCATAGTGTCCATTGAAGCATTAATCAGAAATGCTGTTGCCGGGGAAATTTCTTGAGACTAGAGCAGAAGTCAGGGTAATCCCTGTCCTTCAGGGCCTGAGGTCTTCTAATCAAGACAGTGAAGCCCTCACAAAACATGTAGCTGTGAGAAATGCTCTGAGAGTAGCCATGGGTGCCTTGAAGACTCCTCCAAGGGTGGTCTCCACTTTCCTATCCATGTGGTCCTCAGGAAAGAATTCCTTTTCAGCGGTAATAACCACATCTCTTGCTAAAGATGCTACTATGACAGATTTTTTTTGGCTCTTTGAAGCTTGTAAAATTTAAGATCATGGCTGTTAAAGTGCTTACGCATCAGATTTAGTCTGCTCCTCTCTAATCACATCCTCAGAGGAGGCGTACTGGGGAATCACAGGCTCAGGAGAGGATTTGGAGAGAAGGAGCTTGTCCTCAGGAGCCTGCTCAGGTTGGATCTGTATTGTGAGCATAACCATTTTGCACATGGTCTCAGACTTCCCAGGTGAGAAAAAAAATATTGCTGCCAGCAGGATCCATGCTACAGCTTTGAACCACCTCCAAAAACTGCAGAGAGGGAGAGCAGCCAATAACAGAATGGTGGGAGACACTGGGCTATAGAAAAATACCTTGTTGGAAGAAAATGACAATGCACTTGGTAAGAACACATCCAAAATCTGCTCCACATTCATTGTGACAAGAGAATAGCAGAATGCCAGAGAAGATAAGATGTGTAGCGGGTGTGGCAAAGCTCCGACCTTGTCCCCGTGGGTCCCACACTTCCAGGTGGTTTATGCTAGCCACAGAGGCTCACTGCAACCCTCCACGTAGCCCTTCTCTCTCTAGGGCCAGGGTACAGTCTACTGAGCCCTTTCATCACAAGCCAGCAAGGAAGTTGGTGAGAGAACTCCCACAGTCTCTGTTGTCCATACGGCTTATTCAAGAACAGTTGAGCCTCCTGTCCTGACAGGGACCTATCTTCCCCTCAAAGAAGGTGTTTCTGTAGTGACAGGTCGGGGGGAACCTGTCCTCCACTCCAGGTTCTGGCCCAGGGACCCTAATGGCAGCAGCTGTTGGCAGCCGACCTTTCACTGTCACAGCCACTTCCCCACAGCTCCCCCGCTTCTCTCTCTTAATACCTTCTTCACTCTTACCTTAGGGCTCCCTTTCCTGTGGTTTGAGGGTGTCTTCGTTACCCAGCCCTTCAGCCACACTTTCTCTTCTCTGGCTCTCTTTGGGCTAACTGGAGCGAGCCCTTTTATAGTATCAGAGGGGCCTTAATTAGAGTCAGGTGTTCATTTTAGCTTAACAGCCTCACCTGACTCTTTGCAGCCTAATTGGAGTCAGGTGTCCACCCTAGCCTGGAGTAGCTCCTGCTCTGGTCAGTCAGGAAACAGAAAACACTCCCGTCATCAGGATATCTGCCTTCTACTACTCTTCCTGGCTACCAATAAGACTACTCTGCTGTACCCAACTGGCCTGGGTCTGTCACAAAGGAAATCCAGGGTTAGAATAGTATATATTAAAAGCACAAACAAAAGCTATAAACCCTCCTGCTTCAGGACATCAACCAGTCTCCAGCTAATGAAGCCCAGGAGGAAATGTTCCCTGGAAAGAGGCTAGCCCATATCTGTCCACTAGGGCTTCTTCCACAGAAGCCTCTGGTCACTATTGGAGACAGAATATGAGACTAGATGGATCTGGGCCTGGCAATTCCAATGTCCCTACAAAAAAACAACTTGAGTTGATTTGTGTAGATTACAGTTACTGTGCCTCTGTCTTCTGAGGAAGAGATACAAATAACCCTCTGAGATGCAGCCTTTAAAGCTTTAATTGAGTGGAAATAAACATGACACATTCATTTGGCTTTCGCTTTCTAGAAATTAATAGCACGTTTGCAGTGCAGTTCTACAAAAAAAGAGATTAAACAAAGCCCATTCTTCTCCTTCCTGGAATACTGCTTGTGTCTAATACACTGCCAAGCCTGAGGGTCAGCATTTAGGGCCAGATTTTCTAAACAGCTCAGTACTTAATGGCTCCCATCTAGGCACGTAAATGACATGACCAGATCTTCAAAAGGGCCCAGGCACCCAGCAGCTCCCATTGAGAAGGGTGGCCGCTTTGTTTACTGCCTACATGGGAGCTGAGCTCATTTGGAAGTCTGGCTCCCCCTGCCCTTCCCTCCATGCCCTGCTCTCACACGCACTGGCCTGTGTTCCTTCCCCCCACATCTTTCTCTTTCTCACTCATGTGTGCACACGCACATTTGCTAGCTTATGCCAAAACAAAGAGCCAGAACTGTGGGAAAAGGCAGCAGCTGGAAGTTTGCTGGCGGGATAATTTACCAGACCATTTCTTTTTTACACTTCGGTTGAGATACTCGTCTTGTAATAGCCTGATGGCCTAGCATGGGTTAATGACTGCATCCTCACTAGACACCTGTGATGTAGGGAAATATCATTGCCATACTAGAGATGTCCAAAATGAGGAACAGAGCAAGGTAGTGACTTGCCTCAGGTCACACAGGAAGTGTGCAGCAGAGCTGAGAACACACACAACCTGCTAAGAGCATGGGGTGGGGGGAAGAGATACCTAGGACATTTTGAATCCATTGAACCTCTCTGCCCCCCTCCTGGCTCCCAGTCTCCCACTGGATCCCAGCCCCAGATTCCTTGCCCAGCCAGTCCAATCCCCCACCCCGCCCACTAACTCCAAGGCCTAGTTTTCCTCTCCCCTTCCCCTCAAGCCCCAACTCCACCACCAAAGGCTCTGTCACAATCTCCTTCCCCCACCCCCATCACCTGCCCTGTAACCCTACGTGTCTTAAAATGTTCTGGTGCTGTAGCTCCCTTGTCTAGATAGTCCTCGCCAGCATCTGAGCATGCACTGAATGTCTGTGTGATAAGCAACACTGGATCAGCTGTTCTGACTCCAGTGGCCTGCTTGTTACATCCCTGCCACACTCTGATTTCCACCATCCTTGGTTACACCTGGCAAGGTGACCCCAACACCCCTATTTTCCCCAAACCATATGCTCTGCAATGTCCAGCCCTCTCCTGGACCAGTCAGAGGAATAATACGGTTTGTTTGCGCCTCTAAAGAGACTAGCTGCACAGCTTGCCACATTAAATTGGTGTTAACTATCGCTTCAGTTCAAACACAGCACTGGATTGGTTCAGATTAAAAGTAAAGCACATCTATTTAACAAAAGGAGGTGGGATTTAAAGTGAGTTCAGGTACAAAGGATAGAGTTAGAAATGTTGACAAGCAAATTAAAGTGAAAAACACTTTCTAGAGGCAAAGATTTAACAAAACAACAGTCTTGGTGCAAAGTAAGATTCTTACCACACTTCCTTCCAGCAAGATGGCTGACCACCACCTTGGTCAGGATCTCCCACCAAATTCAAAGTGTTCAGTTCCTTTGTATTTTTAGGTGAAAGATCCTTTGAGGTTCTTTGCCCCTCTCTTTAGAGTCCAGTGAACCATTGAAATGAATTATTTTGAAGGCTACCCCCTAGGGTTGCCAGGCATCCAGTTTTTGACCAGAACACTCGGTCAAAAAGGGACGCTGGTGACTCCAGTCAGCACTGCCAACGAGGCCGTTAAAAATCCGGTCAGCAGTGTTGCGGATCTAAGGCAGGCTAGTCCCTACCTGTTCTGTCACCACGCTGCACCCTGGAAGCAGACAGCAGGTTCAGGAACCGTGGCTAATGGGAGCTGGGTGGCACTGCCTGTGGGTGAGAGCAGCCTAGGAGCTGGACCTGCTGGCTGCTTCCAGGGTGCAGCACGGAGCCAGGACAGGCAGGGAGCCTGCCTTAGCCCTGCTGCACTGCTGACTGGGAGCTGCCTGAGGTAAGTCCGCCCCCCTGCCTCAACCCACAGCCCCCTCCCACACTCCAAATCCCTCAACCCCACCTCCAGCCTGGAGCCCCCTCCTGCACCCCAAGACCCCCAGCCCCACTCCAGAGCCCACACCCCCAGCCGGAGCTCTCACTCCCTCACTCAACCCAGCTCCCTGCCCCAGCAAAGAGCTCCCTCCCACACCCTGAACCCCTCATATCTGTCCCCACCCTGGAGCTTTCACCCCAAGTTAGAGCTCTCACCCCCTCCTGCATCTCAACCCCCTACCTCAGCCCAGTGAAAGTAAGTGAGGGTGGGGGAGCACAAGCCACCAAGGGACAGGGAATGTAGTGAATGGGGGTGGGGCCTCGGGGAAGGGGTGGGGCTACGGTGTTCAGTTTTGTGTGATTAGAAATTTGGCAACCCTACTACCCCTTATAGCTGGGTTTGGCAACCTTTCAGAAGTGGTGTGCCAAGTCTTCATTTATTCACTCTAATTTAAGGCTTCGCGTGCCAGCAATACATTTTAATGTTTTAGAAGGTCTCTTTCTGTAAGTCTATAATATATAACTAAACTATTGTTGTATGTAAAGTAAACAAGGTTTTTAAAATGTTTAAGAAGCTTCATTTAAAATTAAATTAAAATGCAGAGCTCCCCGGACCAGTGGCCAGGACCTGGGCAGTGTGAGTGCCACTGAAAATCAGCTCACGTGCCACCTTTGGCACACGTGCCATAGATTGCCTGCTCCTGCTCTATAGTAAAGTTCTTTCAAGCTGTGAGAAAGGCGATTCCCTGGTGTTTGCTAAAATCCAGATTGATTTGTTCCTGCAGTCTCCTCCCCGTGCCGTGATGCTGAGTGGTTATCTCCTCCCCTTGTTAGTTTGATGATTTTGTTTCCTCTTATGTAAATGGATTCCTGTGATACCTTGGAAGTGCCTTCAAGATAGCTGAACCACATTCCTTTGTCTAGGATGGGGTAATTTTAAAAACATAATTCCCAGTACGTCTGTAATTTTGAATTTGACCTCAATACCCGGACTTTGCAATAATATTAATGATCAGCACGTTATTAGATTTCTGTTGGTATCTTACACGATACCTTTTAGACACCGGTTATATCATTAATGAGTTGGGGTACACTGAACTGGTCAGACCAGCTGAAACTCCCTATCAGGGAGCCCCTTGCCCTCTTGCTTTGGGAGGCTGTTCGGATCACACATACCCAGTCCAGCTCTTGTCCCTTCATCATTCAAATCAGGCAGCTTCCTCCTCCTCACTGCCTGGGCACCAGCAGAGTGGCCACTGAGAGCACTGGAGAGTCAGGCTCCCTGCTCTCAGTTCCAGTTCTTGGAACTCAGCACAGCCCAGAGCAGCTGGAAGCTGCAATTGCTGAGAAAGTCCTTCTCAGCCCCCCGTGTCCCCAGGCTGGAGCATGCTCAGTGTGGACAGAATCTGAGAAGGTTTTAGATGGTAAACTCTAGCAAGTCTCTACTGAGCATGTGAAAACTGTAATTTTTCCAAGGCTTATAACTTGGCCAAATTTTCATGGGGCAAAAGGCACATACCTGACACAAAGGCCACTCCCCTGCCAAATTTAAAGCCCCTGTTCCAAAGCATAGAGGTGTTAGAGCCTCTCAATGAAAATGTCACCTGAGTTTTTTAATATGGGTAAAACAACACATTTTCCCCTATTTTGGTTCTTAGAAGCAGCTGAACCATTTTGGCTGAAATTTTCCAAATTAATTCACCCTGAGGCAGACACACAGTCTGGAAAATTTCAGCCCAAACAGTTCAAATTTGGCAAAGTCATGAGCAACTGAAAACAGTCTTACAATGGGAAGTGCTGGGCAACCTTAATTGGGTGGAGCTACCAAACCTGCTTATAATAGTATTAGAGACTCCTGGCACTGAAGAACTACTGAATGTAACTGGGTACAAACAAGAAGCAGGGAACCAGACATCACGTTGGAGTCACCTGTTTTAAGGGATTTCTCTCTTTTCAGGGCCTTCCATTGTGACTCCCCCTAAGGAAATCTGGAATGTCACTGGAGCAAAGATTTACCTGAGTTGTGAAGTCATGGGTATTCCAACCCCAGTGCTCACTTGGAACAAGGTCAGTGGCACGGGATCTGTTTTTCATGGGTAGTGTGGATTATGCCATGTTTATTTACTATAGTGCAATATTCTTCACCTCTTGGGGGAGATGGCAGAGGAGCAGAGAGAACTAGAGAAAGGCAATTTACAGCAAGCTCTGCACTGCTTTTAAAGTGGCAAGAAAGAAGGGCAGTCCCATTTGTGCAAGGATGAGAAAAATACTGAATGTGTTACCAAATCCAGCACCACCAGTGAACTGTAGCACTTTCAAAAGAATAGCTAAGACTGTTAGACAGCAATTGCAAGACAAAAGCTACAGCAAACCCACCAGCAGAAGAGCTTGTTTACAGTGAGTTTCTCTGGTCAATGCAAAAAAAAAAAAGAACATCTTTATTTCTCATTCCCACTCCCCAATCTGAATGTATTTAATTCCTCCCTCTGCCCCCCAAAAACAGTATTTTTTTCTTTTGCACTTTTGTTTGTGCTGATAAGAGAAACACAATTATGCTTTGCCATATTAAAGACTGGTATTAAGAGTAGCTAAAGAATGCTTCCAAATGATCTGTTTTATGCTTATACATGCCTGTGGCTTTGAAAACACTGGCCTTGTATGCCCAGGCCAGAGTCATAGTAATCCTGCAGTGTTTTTGTTGGAATGGCAATATACAAAAACCTGTAGGAGAACACTTCAACCTCCCTGGACACACAATAGCAGATTTAAAGGTGGCCATCCTGCAGCAAAAAAACTTCAGGACCACACTTCAAAGAGAAACTGCTGAGCTTCAGTTCATCTGCAAATTTGACACCATCCGCTCAGGATTAAACGAAGACCGTGAATGGCTTGCCAACTACAAAACCAGTTTCTCCTCCCTTGGTTTTCACACCTCAACTGCTAGAAGAGGGTGTCATCATCCCTGATTGAATTGACCTTGTTATCTCCAGACTGATTCTGGCCTGCATATTTATACCTGCCTCTGGAAATTTCCACCACGTGTCTGACGAAGTGGGTATTCACCCACGAAAACTTATGCTCCAATACATCTGTTAGTCTATCAGGTGCCACAACACTCTTTGTTGCTTTTTGCTTTCTTTTGTTAGCCTTGAGGTGATGCTGCTCCTGGGCTGTGTGGTTAGGTAACGCTGGTGGCCTGGGTTTGTTTTTTACTCTTAGTTCATAGCAAGGAAGGTGCACAGTCATCTTCAGCTCCAGAAACTGCATCGGAATTTGGCACTGGGACCTCATAGGAGCCTGAAGCCCAAAGTAAGGCAGGTTCCATACATTCACTTGTGTGCCTCCCACTTTGCTGCCTCTTTGGAAGTGATAGGATAGAGAGCAGACTTTGATTTGGTGTTAAATTTCAAACAGAATGTGCAGGTTAACATTTAAAAATAGTGCCATAGTGCTGACTCCATCACTTTTCAAGTTTTCTCAAACCCACAGGCTCTTGGGACCTCTGATGGTTTATAGCCCTTTACAATCAATTTAAAGAATGTATATTTAAAACATTTTAAGGGAAATTGTTCAAATAGTGACTCACCTAAATAATAGGGCCAACTACAGACATTTCCTGGTGACATAGGAGACCTTGTTGTTTGTAAGTGAAATCAGCTGTGGTGTACGTTGTCAGACAGATCTTCAGTGGACTTTTAAAGCTCCACAACTAGTTGTGTGCTCCAGTGTCTCCAATTAAAGTCTGCTCAGCAAGCAGGTGCTTGGGGGGGCACATTAGGCTCTTCGGCGACAATTTGGCAGCGGGTCCCTCTAAGAGGGAAGGACCAGCTGCCGAATTGCCGCTGAAGAAGAAAGTGCTGTGGTGGAGCAGGCACTGATCATGATTGTGGCATTTTGGGTTGTTTTTTTTTGTTTTTTTGCTGCTTGGAGTGACAAAAACCTGGAGCTGGCCCTGAGAAATGACAACCTCCTCTTGCAGGAAACTGAACATGCCAGTCATCAGCACTTTCAATTAATAATAATTAGAGATATACCTATCTCCTAGAACTGGAAGGGACCTTGAAAGGTCATGGAGTCCAGCCCCCTGCCTTTGCTAGCAGGACCAAGTACTGATTTTGCCCCAGATCCCTAAGTGGCCCCCTCAAGGATTGAGCTCACAACCCTGGGTTTAGCAGGCCAATGCTCAAACCACTGAGCTATCCCTCCCCTGCCCCTGCGCTGCATGGGAGGAGTGTGCAGGAAGGGCAGAATTAAGCTGCTCTTTTCTGTAAACAAAATAATCATGGAAAGGACTAATATTTACCAAATGAACTGTAGAACATTGTATGGTACATTGCCAGGTGCAGCTTGTTCACACCATTAGCTTCATTGCTGATTAACGAGGCAGATCTTTTGTTATCTCCTCCCTCAGCACCAAAAAGACTGAAAAAACACAAACTACACATTAACAAAGAGGTGTGGTTTTCTGCTTCCAGGCAACATTTCTATCCAGGAACCTCTCAGCTAAGCTGGTCATAATGTGGCTTTGCACTGTGCATACGTGTCTAGAAGCTTCACAGTGACAAGCCTTTTTTGCCAGTGTTGCCCATGGCCATTTGGAAAACATTGGTTTTAGGGCAGCAGATGCTGAGGTTTGGTTTACTTTGTGCACCATTCTCCTTGGGAGAGTCACGTGCCATGGGCCCTATCCTGGTAACAGTGTGTGCAGTGCTAGTTTCCCACTGCTCCAGAACCCAAAGGCCAAGTTTTTTCAAAAGGGCTCAACACCCAGAAGCTTCCACTGAGGACAGAGAATCCAGCCCCACACTCC
Source organism: Gopherus evgoodei (assembly GCF_007399415.2). Classification (NCBI taxonomy): domain Eukaryota; kingdom Metazoa; phylum Chordata; order Testudines; family Testudinidae; genus Gopherus; species Gopherus evgoodei. Next base: position 142,477,382 of record NC_044326.1, read on the forward strand.
AAACTATCACTGAGGACAACGGGAGCTGCTGGGTGCTGAACACTTTGAAACTCTGGCCTTTTGGACTGTAGGTGCTACTGAAAAGCAGACAGCAGCCACCATGGACAGCCCAGGGAACCACCTTTTCCCATCTTTATACAAGTACTTGCACCATTTCAGGCATTTAGGATAGGGTCTTCCAAAAAGTGCTAGGCACTGGCCTAACTCTGCTCCCATTGTAGTCTGTGGCTGTTTTACCACTGTCTTCAGTGGGAACAGAGTTAGGGGCAATGCTAAGTGCTAGAAAGTTGCCTATGGAACCTGCCTTGTTTTGGGCTTCAGGCTCCTATGAGGTCCCAGTTGCCCAATAAGTCTACACTACAGGGTTAGGTCAATTTAGCCATGTTAGGTTGATTTAAAAATGACTGCATCCACACAACCAACCCCATTCCATCGACCTAAAGGGCTCTTAAAATCAACTTCTGTACACCTCCCCGACAAGGGGAGTAGCACTAAAATGGACTTTGCTGGGTCGAATTTGGGGTAGTGCAGATGCGAATAGACGGTATTGGCCTCCGGGAGCTATCCCAGAGTGCTCCATTGTGACCGCTCTGGACAGCACTTTGAATTCCGATGCACTAGCCAGGTACACAGGAAAAGCCCTGGGAACTTTTGAATTTCATTTCCTGTTTGGTCAGCGTGGCAAATTCAGCAGCACAAGTGACCATGCAGTCCCCTCAGAATCATAGAGCGTAGACTGTTTCTACACTCCCCCTATCATCTCCATCCCTGAGGTTATCGCAGATTAGAAGGCGAAAAAAACGCACTTGCGATGACATGTTTTCCCAGCTCATGCAGTCCTCCCGCACTGATAGGGCACAACGTAATGCATGGAGGCATTCAGTGGCAGAGGCCAGGAAAGAATTAAATGAGCGCAAAGAGCGGAGGCAGGATGCGATGCTGAGGCTAATGGGGGAGCAAACGGACATGATGAAGCATGTGTTGGAGCAGCAGGAAAGCCAAGAGCACAGACCCCCACGGCATCCACTGTATAACCGCCTCCCCATATTCCATAGGCTCCTCACCCAGATGCCCAAGAACGCAGGAGGAGGCTCCGGGCACCCAGCCACTCCACTCCAGAGGATGGCCCAAGCAACAGAAGGCTGTCATTCAATCAGTTTGATTTGTAGTGTGGCAACAATAAAGAATGTGGCCTTGTCCTTCCCTCCTCCCCCACCCCACCCGGGCTACCTTGTCCATTATCTAATTTTTTTTAATTATTAAAGAAAGAATGCATGGTTTCAAAACAATGGCTACTTTATTTTGAAGGGGGAAGGGTGGCTGGCTTACAGGGAATTAAAATCAACTAAGAGGGCAGGTTTGTATCAAGGAGAAACACACACAGCGGTCACACCGAAGCCTGGCCAGTCATGAAACTGGTTTTCAAAGCCTCTCTGATGCGCAGCGCGCCTAGCTGTGCTCTTCTAACCGCCCTGGAGTCTGGCTGCTCATATTCAGACGCCAGGCGATTTGCCTCAATCTTCCACCCCGCCATCAACGTCTCCCCCTTACTCTCACAAATATTATGGCGCACATAGCAAGCAGCATTAACAATGGGAATGTTGGTTGTGCTGAGGTCTGACCAACAGCACCAGCAAGCTTTTAAATGTCCAAAGGCACATTCTACCACCATTCTTCACTTGCTCAGCCTGTAGTTGAACTGCTCCTAACTACTGTCCAGGCTTCATGAACGGATCCCCCGAGCAGGAGAGCAGAGTTGCAGCAGAAGCAGTGGAGCCGTACACCATGCCCTGGAGTTTGCTAGGAGCCAGGCAGGGAAGACGTTCCCAGAACCCCCGGCCAAGCTACATGTCCGACAAGGATGGTTAGGAGTCCTGCTGCACTGTCTGCTCTGATGGCAAGGAGCTGCTGCTGTGTAGCAATGCCAGCTGCTGCAGGTGCATCTGTGTTGAATGCTTGGAGGTCCGGGTAGGGCAAGGTACCTCGGCCACGGCAAAAGAGCAAGAGCCCTGGAGCTGTTACACGTGTCAACCACAGAAGTGCTATGGGGTGTTACAGCGCTGACTGAACTGGAATGTATGGTGCACGACTTCTTCACCAGCGACAAAGGACAGGAATATGATGCATCTAAAATCTGAAGAGACCCGCACATTTCCCAGAGTCACTACCCTTGATAACAGAACGTCAGTGATTGCATTGCCAACTTGGATCACAGCAGCCCCCACAGTAGACTTGCCCACAACAGCAGAGGTGACAATGAGCTGAACGGGCTCCATGCTTGCCGTGCTATGGCGTCTGCATGGGTAACCCAGGAAAAAAGATGCAAAATGATTGTCTGACGTTGCTTTCGTGGAGGGAGAAGTGACTGATGACATATACCCCAAATCGCCTGCGACAATGTTTTTTCCCCATCAGGTATTGAGAGCTTAACCCCGAGCTCCAATGGGCAGCGGAGACTGCAGGAACTGTGGGATAGCTACCCACAGTGCACTGCTCCATAGGTTGATGCTAGCCACAGTAGTGAGGACGCACTCCTCCGACTTAATGTGCTTAGTAGGGACATATACATAGGGGAGGATAGCTTAGTGGTTTGAGCATTGGCCTGCTAAATCGAGGGTTATCAGTTCAATCCTCAAGGGGGCCATTTGGGGATTGGTCCTGCTTTGAGCAGGGGGTTAGACTAGATGGCCTCCTGAGGTCCCTTCCAACCCCAATAATCTGTGATTCTATGACTGTATAAAATCAACTTCTATAAAATCAGCCTAATTTTCTGGTGTAGACATACCCAAGTTAGAGAGTTGTACAGCATTAACTACTATAGACCCCCTCACTGGTAGGGACACAATTAGACTGGTACAGAGGTGCTTTAACAGGTATAGCCATGCATCCACAATAGAACTTTTACTGGTAAAAAATCAAACTCTTACTCAAACTAGTTACACCAGTAAAACTTTCACATGTAGTCTGCAGGCCACAGCCTGTCACAAGCCTGGCCTGCGTACGGATTCTGTACCATTGTAACTGTCAGTTAGAGGTGTGCTTTTTTTGTTTTATCAGTAGTGTTATACCAGTACAAACCTCCCCATCAGGATGCAGATACTGGTATTGCTCATTCTCTTTCCCTCTAGGAATAGCCACAGTAGTAGCAATCTCTTTAAATCAATGTAACCACGCCAACTGTACAGACCTAGTTAAACCCGGATAGCTTTTGTGTGTAGACAAGGCTTTACGGGTTTGGCAGCTTAGGTATTGTAGGTACAGGAACTCCTCACTTAAAGTCATCCCAGTTAACATTGTTTCGATGTTAAGTTGCTGATAAAAATAGGGAACATGCTCATTGAAAGTTGTGCAATGCTCCCTTCTAACGTCCTTTGGCAGCCGCCTGTTTTGTTCACTGCTTGCAGGAAGAGCAACCCATTGCAACTAGCTGGTGGGTGGTTGGACCAGCAGCCCCCTGTCAATCAGCTCTCCACTCCCCTAGGTTCCCTGTGCAGCAGCTGTCCCTCCCCTCACTGCCATGTGCTGCTTCTGCCCTCTGCCTTGGAGCTGCTCCCAGAGACTCCTGGTTGCTGTACAGGGGGAGGGGAGAAAAGGGGGGGCTAATGTCAGGGTGTCTTCCCCTGCTCCTGCACCCCACTTACCCCATCTTCCATAGAACAGGGGGGACACATGACAGAGGGAGGGAGCTTCTAGGCAGTAGCTGCTGTCTCAGGTCTCAGCAAGCTGATTTAATTAACAAGGCAGTGTACTTAAGCCTGGCATCAGCTACTTAAAGGGGAAATGAACATTTTTTCTCTCATACACAGGCTGTGTGTCTCTGTCTGCACTCCCTCCTTTCCTGCTGCCTTGTAGAGTGTTGTGAGAGTTAACCCTTAAGGGCTCAGTCAATTGCTAGTTCATTTAGCACTGAGGCATCTCCTGGGAAATATCCCATCCGCCGACTCCTCCACCTGAACCAAGCTTCACAATCATCATCACTGTGTGCCAGTATTGTTTTTTTAAAACGTGTGTGTGTGTGTGTGTGTGTGTGTGTGTGTGTGTGTGTGTGTGTGTGTGTGTGTGTGTGTGTGTGTGTGTGTGTGTGTGTGTGTGTGTGTGTGTGTGTGTGTGTGTGTGTGTGTGTGTGTGGAGAGAGAGATAAAATATAGTTATTTGTCTGGTGAAGAAAATGTCCCTGGAACCTAACCCCTTCATTTACATTAATTCTTACGGGGAAATTGGATTCACTGACATCGTTTTGCTTAAAGTCGCATTTTAGGAACATAACTACAACGTTAAGTGAGGTGCTCCTGTATTTACAATGGCAATCTCATCAAACTACTGACAACTTGACTCTTAATATTCCTGCTCAGATAATAAGGGGACAATATGGAGTCCAAAGGCTGGAGCTCCTGCCTGGAGACCGCGACAACTTAGCCATCCAGACCCGTGGCGGTCCTGAGAAACATGAAGTGACTGGCTGGGTATTGGTAAGTACTTGTGCACATTCACATACAATTCTGACAAGTTATCCAAGTTTCTATGCATAATACTGGGAAATTACAATGGAGTAGGTGCAGTATTTTTCTTGGTGTTGAAAATAAGAGTCCCTGTGAATTTGAAGTTAAAAAGCATTGACATGTATGACAAGGAGTAAGATTAAATGCATTCAGTTGGCCCAGTTCTTTGCTTTTACCTTTTGTAGTTATTGACACTCATGCAAAATGTGTGTGAAAACAATGAGGAAGAGCAGGATGTTTAAAAGCTTTCAGGAATAGGACCCGACTGAAATGACAGACCACCTCTCCTCCTGCACTGTCTGTAAAATACTGTGATCAACAGGTGCAGCACAGCAGATTGCTAGCACTGGAGACCAGTTATCTTTGCTGAAGGTCACATGGGAGTGGAACTCTCCACAGATCAGGGGGGCACTAATGTCCTGCCTTTTGTAGAGCGTAGTGCAAGACTGAGCGCTGCACTAGACTCCCTCTCCACAGAGACAGAGTTACTCTCATAACTTTATATGAGCCCCACAAACCCAAGCTAGAATCAACCTGGCCTCTCTGAAGCATTTATATTTTGTACCTGTCTTGCTGGGGCACTCTTTCCAATCAAGTCTGTACAGCTCAAGAGACTGTTCCCTATAGTTACAAGCTTGACCAGATGAGATGCCCTCCTCAAAGAACTCTGACCTGCTAGGTATACATTTACTTGAGGAAAGAGGTAGAGACCTTTACTTCCACTTGATTCCATATCCTACAGCTCAGACTGAGGATTGCTACATGAACATGGCAGGACTGGTCTGTCCTGGAGTTCACACAAAACCCTCCGTCTTAGCATCTCTGACCTCTGTCAAGGAATGTGAACTCTCAAAAATCTGCATCCCAGACATTTAAAACTTGAAGTTAAACAGTTGGTTTTTTAAAAAACTGTTCTCAGATATCAGAGTAGCAGCCATGTTAGTCTGTATCCGCAAAAAGAACAGGAGTACTTGTGGCACCTTAGAGACTAACAAATTTATTTGAGCATAAGCTTTCGCAGGCTACAGCCCACTTCTTCAGATGCATGGAATGGAACATATATTGAGGAGATATATATACATATAGAGAGCATGAAAAGGTGGTCTGTCATTGGATGACCAGAAAGGTTAAAATGTTCTCCTACTGGTTTTTGAGTATTATGATTCCTGATGTCAGACTTGTGTCCATTAATTTTTTTTGCGTAGAGACTGTCCGGTTTGGCCAATGTACATTATTGGACACAAGTCTGACATCAGGAATCATAATACTCAAAAACCAGTAGGAGAACATTTTAACCTTTCTGGTCATCCAATGACAGACCTGCGGGTGGCAGTTTTGCAACAGAAAAGCTTCAAAAACAGACTCCAACCAGAAACTGCTGAGCTGGAATTGATGTGTAAACTAGATACAATCACCTTAGGTTTAAATAGGGACTGGGAATGGCTGAGCCATTACAAACATTGACGCTATCTCCCCTTGTAAGTATTCTCACACTTCTTATCAAACTGTCTGTACTGGGCTATCTTGATTATCACTTCAAAAGTTTGTGGTTTTTTTCCTTACTTAATTGGCCTCTTAGAGTTGGTAGGGCAACTCTCACCTTTTCATGCTCTCTGTATGTGTATATATATCTCCTCAATATATGTTCCATTCCATGCATCCAAAGAAGTGGGCTGTAGCCCACGAAAGCTTACGCTCAAATAGACTTGTTAGTCTCTAAGGTGCCACAAGTACTCCTGTTCTTTTTGTTCTCAGATAGGGAGTTACTCAAGTGGGAGTGTGATAACTGGAGCAGCATCCTAGGGCCTGAGCTGTAATGCATGGAAATGGATTGGAGAGGGGAAAGAGCAGCAGGGAAGCCAGCTGAGAGGATGGCACAATAGGTCAGGGATGACAGATTTGCTTTGCAAGTAGATAAGCTTTGGAAATAACACACCACACTGTGCAATCTCTTCAGCTGCTAAATGAGGTGGTGGCTGGGGAATAGAACTGAAAGGCATTAGCTTACAGAGGTGGAAGCTTGGGCAGAGAAAGCTTTGGAGCAGGGCAAATATGCTACTGAGGCAACAGAAATATGATGAAGCACCTTCCTGGAGAGGAGCATTAGGGCTACCACTTTTTCCTGCCCTCCTCGCCATGACGACAGGAAGTCCTAAAACATCAGAGACACAAATCTAAGCAAACACAAAAAAGGCTTGAAGTCTGGCAAAAGCAAATCCTGATGTGGAAGACAGAGTGAAATTAGGATTGATTCACAGAGCTCCAGGACAGGTACCAGAGTGCTTGTTGTAGTATAGTTGGATACTGCCACCTATCGGATTTGGGAACCAGGGCAAACCACGACTGACCAAGTCAGGTTGACTGAAGCCCTTCGACTCAGTTGAAAGAAGTCAGGATTGAGTTCTGTACTCTCTTTGCTAATAGGGAATAAATTCTCATTTTTAAAAGTTCAGTTTTTATGATGCAATTTTTTTAAACAAACTATTGCACGTTCAGAAGAACATGAGCATTTTCCATACTGCTGGCCATGGGAATATTCTGGACATGTGCAGTCTCCAACTATTAGTTCCCACTCGATCAGTTACTGTATTGAGTCTGTTACTAGTTCTATTGCTTACTGCTGTTATACAACCCAACAGTAACACAAAGGAACTTGAGAACAAATCCTCTGTAGTAAACAAGGATACATGCTGCTTGTTTTCATAGATATCTCCTTTGAATAAAGAAGATGCTGGAGAGTACGAGTGTCATGCATCGAACTCCAAAGGAGAGGCTACAGCCTCTGCACGAATTACTGTTGTCAATGCCTTACATGAAATACCCATAACTAAAGGTAGGTAATATGTGAAAAGTTTTAACAGTTATATACGTGCAAAGATTTTTTTTTAAATGGGGTTTATGCCCTTTGGTTGTTTAGAACATAAGAGAACAACCTGAAAAGTTGCATTTAAAACTGTTAGCTGTAGCTTGCTGATATTTCTAATGTCAAAGCCGGTCTTTCTGGTTTTGGCGAGGCACTCATGGAGGTCTCTAGCATAAGAGCTCACAAATAGCTGAGAATTGGGTTGTTGCATCTTTAATAAAGACATGCTTTTTCCAAAATGTGTGTTAGGTATAGGAGGTTAGCTAGGTAAAAGTTAAAACATCTGACTAAAAATCCCATCTGTTCCAAATAGCTCAGCTTTCAGGCTCTGGTGGTTATTTCATTGGTTCTCCAGCCACCATGTTATCTGAAAAGACCTGAATTTCAAATTGTATAAAAGGCTTTAAAAACTCTTCCAAAAATGGCAGGACTATTTTGCCAATATATGTAGTCCTAATAGCCTTGATCGTCCATCCTAGCAATCTTTAGCAAAGGGCATTACTTAATTATGTTAGTGTCCAACTTGACCCAACTGATGGTGGGATTCATTTTATACTCTTGCTTTACTGCTGGACAATATTTGATTTTTTAAAAACATCTTCCAGCTATTCAGATGTGTCATTTAAAAGAGCAGAAGTCTAGAACCTAAATGAATGGATTACATACATTAACCTATAAATGTGTGTGATAAAGGTGCTTGGTTTTGGCCATATTATACCTCTTTTTAGAAATCCATTATCACAAATGCAGGGGATAAATGCATCCAATGATTTAGCTTTTTTAAAGGACAACTGAAAACTGTTCAAAAGCAGGTCAGGAAGTGATGGGCTTTTGCTGTTTGTTAATGGCAAGGCTAGTATTAGACTGCAGCATGATACAAGCTTGATCGTATGCCATAGCCACAAAGATACATCTGAGGAGACATAAAAAATATGCCACAAATTATTGCAGCTCCTTCTCACCTTTAGGAAATGGCAAGAAAAGTGTTGATGCAACAGAAATTAATTTCCGTTGCAGCAAAGTTTGACACACATTTTAGCTAAGCAATAAGTGAAGGTGCAGACTGTCTATAAAAGGAGTGTACCTCAGGGCTGTTAAAGGGGCATTGTGATAGGGCAACCCTGCTATGCATGACAGTTGTGTCAAGCCTTGTTCCCTTTTGCTCACCGAAAGGTACACAGTCCGAGCTCAATTTATTCATCTACACCAGTGCCATAGTTCCTCAAAAGCCTGGTTGTAAAGCAGTAAAATACATAGTATGTTTTTCCATTCCCCTCACCCATCCAAGAGTCTCCATCAGCACTGTGTTCTGTTCCTTATGCCTCCATTCAGGACCCTGCTCTCTAGACTTCTCTGCCTGAGTGACTAGTCCTCCCACAGCGCTTCATGGAGAGACTTCTTCCTCAAATAGCGTTCCACTCCCAGTCCTCCCTGCCTACCCCTCCTGCTTCCCTTCACCAAGCTGAATCTCCCCCTTTTTCCTAGAGGCCACTGCCCAAGCCTTCTGCTCATTAGGAGTTCTTGCTCTGGTCAGTCCCAGCTCTCATCCACATACAGCCGTCACTTTTGGGGCTCCTGAAGCTCTTGTCCAAGCAGCATGCCAGCTCTGACTTGCTGTCTGACTGTCTCTGGCAGTGACAGCCATGAAGTCATCAGATGGCATCTTAGATGCATCAATAATAAGTACAGTCTAAATGTCTGTGTAGTTAACCAACTACTGACAATGGACATGTTCCAGTGACCTTAGTGAAAGGTCCCAATTACATTGCCCTAAGCTATCTAGTTCCCTCAGAAGACAGAAAAAGAGGAAAGGTCTGTTTGAATTAAATATGGATAATGAAGAACAAACAGAAAATTCACTTCATTCATATTCGAGTATCTGTAGTGTTACCCTCTGGTAATATGAACCCTCATCCCTTTTTGTTTTTTTCCCCAGATGATGGTGCAGAGCTGTGACGTGAGGACTCAATACTTAAACTGTGCATAAATGATAAAGTAGGATTCTGGAAAGCTGCAGCCACTGACTTCTCGGCTAGAGCCTAATACTCAGTTCCTTATCTGACTCATTCTTCCTTTTCGTCATGTTTTGCTTACATGCTTTTGGCAGACATACAAATAAAATGTAATTCACATTTAACTACAAATCTTTATTTCTATTTACAAAAAGTAAGCTCAAGATCATTTAAACAAAGTGTTCAGATGCAAAACATAACCTGACGTAAATGACATGTAACATTCTGCATTCAAAATCTTTTTAAAATGGAACACTAGAACCGCACAAGCAGATACGTAAAATCAGAACAAAAGCAAAGCCTTTTAAAGGCTAAACACTCATCATACGAGGTGCAATACTCATGGACATCAGCTCTTGAAAGAGAAGTTTACAGGCATATGGCATTCGCACCAAGGAAATCTGAAAGGGAGGTAAGAAAATTTAGTTTATGGTATCTTTTTAAAGATTAATTTCACTCTCCCTACCCACTGAGTAAATATGTTTGGGGGTCTAGTGCTTCATATGAAGTTATTTTTTTGTTAGCCTTTTAGGGAAAGTCTTTACAATTCACCTTGAAGTGATGACTGATCATATCCATCAGGGTGGAATTACTTTACTCAATAGTGTTGACATGTTTCTCTATGGGGTCCAGATCAACACAACACTCAGTTGGTAGAGCATCAGGCTTTTAATCTGAGGGTGCAGGGTTAGAGCCCCTGTCCAGGCACTCAGCTTTATGGGCTCCAGCGGTGCAATGGGTTAGCACACAGTACTTATAAAGCCATGATGCTGCGGTTGTGAGTTCAAGCCTCACCTGGAGCATCAGTTATAATTTATCATTTTAATACAGTAGACTTGTCCTTCAGTGGTCAAAAACTGTAGACAAAACCTCTCTCTTTTGCTCCTATTGGTCAAGATATTTTATTTGTGCATATTAACTATTACCAGACAATTAAGCTCCTTAGAGATTGACGGAGTAACTGACTGAGTTATGGTAGAGAAAAACAATCCTATTTACAGTTTATACTTGAATATAAACTTCCATATTAATTCAAACCCTGTGATTTCCCTCCCCCAGCTCCTCAACTATGTGACATTTAAATGTATTCCTCTCCCAACCAAAACATAATATTCTGAAGAGTTAGAGTAGTGGCAAAGCCATCAAATCCATCCATGAGTTTTACAGCATCAGTTTTCCACAAAACATTAAGAATTAATGTTCACTTTTAGTTAAGTTCTCTGAAAACCCAGTATTATAAAACACCTAAGTGAAATTTCCTGCCAAATGACAGCCAGAATTCTGGCTATTATAGGGAAACATGAGTGAACTCTGACACTTAGAAAAAACAAGACACTTGTAGTTATATCGTAACTATTGGGTTAATTTGTGTTGTTTCTTTTACCACTAGCCCTCCCTCTTCATCCTCACTCACCATCATACTCCTTTAATCATTGTTTGTTCTTGACTGCAAACAGAAATACTTGCCGAGGAAATCCATACATACCTGTGTTTTATTACGGCACCCCCTGCACTCGTATGTGTGTGTCCTTGTGTTAGCTATTGCCATTATTCCGCAAAGATTGCAAACATGAACTTGGTATGGGTCTGAAGCCTCAAACAATCTCTCTCTTAAAAACTGAGCTGCTCCATGAGCAATCTGACAGTCTCGCTCCATTTCTCCAAAACGAAGGCCACCGTCGCTTGGGGGGGCGGGGGGAGAGAATATTTTATCATTAAGTCAAAAATGATGGTTCCAGCAGCTAATATGGAGACCTAATTCTGTACAAATACATCAGCAGTACTACAAATCGGTGTCTCTGTACCCATCATCTCTTTTCCTTCTCCCCAAAATACGATCACTGGGAAGAAGTCAGTCAAATTATAAAACTGCTGCTCCCACTAACAGTCACATGGCTAAGAAATTTCTACAACAGATGACAATAGTGTTTGAACAGACAAAACCACAACAAACTCTACTACAAATGACAACATCATGTTTTATCTGTCCAAACCTAAGCACATTACCATCAGCTCCAAAAGGGTGGCTAATTGAATGAGCCAGTTAAGATACTGCTGTACAGTTGAGGCAGCTAATTCTTCTCTACCTTAGCAAACCAACTGTGGGACTTCAAGGACATTCATAAAAAAAATCCACAAATATTCTTACCGAGATCTACCTTCCATTGGTTGTCTGTTAAGAATCTGAATTGGCCCTCTTGCACGGGAATGAATTTTGTCATCTACCATATGTTTCAACCTCTGGTAGTAAGTAGGACCAATGAAGATTTGTGATGTGATTTTGCGTCCAGTGAAGCCATTGTAGAGAACCTGAAGTAAAGAATACAATCTCTGAAGCACAAGCCTAAACTAGACATATTAACAACATTTATCAAAACAAACCAATAACCTTTAGCTGGACTGGCATTTTGAGCACTGTACCTCATTTCCTCTCAGATGATAGCCATAATCTGATAGTAGATTGGAAATCTTCTGCACATTGACTGCATCATTAAAAGGTGTAGCATCACCAATTTCTCCTTTGTTTGCCGATACCTATAGAGAAAAAGGGTTTGCTGAATACTGTAAATTTGTCTAGACACAAGCTGTGCATTCTATATGAAAGTAGTCAGACAGTATGCAGGTAACTTGAAAAAGCTAACCTACTCCCACTGTTAAGATTTCAGACCCAAAGCCCAAGACTGGATCCAACCTAAAAAACTTTCTAATGCAATGGATATATTTATGTTGAAACAAAAAATTTAAGACACACAAGTTACAGGAGGGATTTTCAGAAGCACTTAACACTAGCCTAACTCTGTTACTCCTTTCTTTTCCATAGATTAGGAGACTGCTTGTATAGTAATTCTGTCAATAAAAGCAGCAAAGAAATTCTGCTAATAAGCACACTGTGGTTTGACCCACTGAAGATAAAACTCTGGCTTCTCCCTAAGGAAATTAATATACCTTTTGTTTTGTTACTAGATCCTCAAATAGGAACTCGATCATCATTCTTTTGTGGGTTAACAAATACCAGGAACTAGCAGATCAGCTTCTCCACAAGATAAGACAAATGCAGTTTAATTCTCAGATTTTAGCTACACAACACAAACTGTTCTCCTTACCTTCCCTTGAAGACATTCAATCAAGTGACCAATTGTCATACGGGAAGGGATGGCATGGGGGTTGATGATTATGTCAGGTGTGATGCCTTCACAGGTGAAAGGCATATCCTAAAGCAGGAAAGAGATTCTCATTATGCCTCTTGAGAAGCTAGGGAGTTTCAACAAAATAAAAATCCAATTTAACTTAAATGACTCAAAGACATTTTAAATAAGAACTGAAGAGAGGTTAAATTTAAATCAATATATTAAAGTAACTTATTTTGCAGGCAATCCACATTAATACGCAATTTTCACTGGACAGTGAGATATACAACAGGAAAAAAAGTTGCTACCTCTTGTCTGTACTGGATACCACAGGTACCCTTCTGACCATGCCTGCTGGCAAATTTATCTCCAATTTGTGGGATTCTCACAGAGCGCACCTGGAGGCAACAGAAAACGTTAGATCAGTGACTTTTTTTTTTCTTTTAAAGGGAATAAGTATAAACAATCCAGAAGCCAGAGACACTGGTACTGACCCTAATTTTGCAAAACTTGTATCCTTCCTGGTTAAGGGTTACCATGACCTGGTCTACAATACCAGTCTCACTAGTTCGTAGGAAAGTGCTACAGTCCCTCTTTGTGTATCGTCTATTAGTGCTTTCCAGTTCATCTTCGTTCTCAGGCAGAGTTACTGTTTTGCCAATGATGACATCATCTCCTGACACACGTACACCAGGTGCTATCAAACCATCATCATCTAATTTGTCATAGATGGCATGCCTCATACCTGAGATTAAAGACAAATGAATTCAGAGCCAAAAATCCTTCAAAGTATTTCTACAAAAACATTAAGGATCACATTCTCAGAATAGCAGACACCATATTTGCAAGTACACTCCAGTGTTGTGAATTCATAACATATTTAGCAAATGCAGATTCTACTATAAATGTACATGTTGCCAACATTTCCAGAAAAGGAATATTTGTATTTTTACTGACAATACAAGTTTCTTTGTACTAAGAGCACAAATTTATCATTTTCATGTTTACAGTTCAATACAGTCAAATATAGTAAGGTTAACATGAAGGACTCTGTCTGACAAAGTCTGGCTACTATTTGCAGGCTTTGTTTCGTCCATCTGCCATCATCTCTTACCCTGACAAGTTTCACGTGTAGGTTTTTCAAAAACTTCTTCTTGGTCAAATCCTTTCTTGGACTCCTGTTCTTTATATGAGCGATAGAACACAGATCTGAAAGAAAATTTAAAAAGAAAAAACTTGTTTAGATATCAGTGTTCTTTAAGTTCTGTGCTATAACCCCATCTGCATCACAACTGAGGCCCTTTTCTGGTTTTATTGATTTGTCCAGAAAAATTCCTAGATTTTGCAAAAGCTGATTTTTTTTAAACTGATTTTCACGCAAATTTGGATCATTCAAGTGAATGAAAATACAGATTGTTAAAAAATAAAATCTGCTCTATTACATTAGATAGTGTTTGTTGATGAGTGTAAATGTCAGGCAATGTAGTAGATGTATACATACAAACATAGATGTGCATGAGTACAGAGTGTTAACGTGCAGTTCATGCAATAAGCCACAGCATAAATTTCTTTTACTTATTTTTCTGTCTGTTGCTTTTTTCCTGTCCTTTTGTTCCCCCATAACAACCCTGGTATTTACTTAGAAAACTGGGGTTAGTTTTTGTACTGATTTTCATCCACTTTTAATTTAATTTTTTGTAATAAACTGAAATTCCCAGGACATTTTAAACAAAATAAAAAAAACTGAAAACAAACTGCCCTGGCTCACAGCACAGTTGGGTTAGGGTTACCAGTAATGACAAGGCTGAAAGAATGCACAGGTCCCACTCAAGAAGTTTTTACTTGGATACTACAGTACAACTTCTACAGCAAATCCAGGAGAAACAATGAACCCCACAAGGACATTATGATAGTCACTTCTCACAGTTTTACTCTGAGATGTCTACAAATAAACTGCTGGTTAGTGCAAATGGTGGCGACTTTGGGATCTACTATACATCTTACAAAAAACGGAATTGTGTTAGCCCTGTGTTACCACCCAGATCACTTTACTCATGTTTCACCCCTTTTCCCGCCTTTTAGCTTGCATGTTTTGATAGCATCCCATCACCCAAATGCTAATATAAACACCACCACCCCTGTACACACATACTAGAACATCACGTGTCCAGTGATGAGTAATTAAGAACAGTTCTCCGCCCCCCTCCCCACAGCATCTATTAAGCTGCACTCTGAAGTACACCTCCGATACAATAGCGCGCTTTGGTTTTATTCAGGTTTTTCAATTTTTCTCCTTTTCTTTCTTTTAAAAATGCTGCCTTAAAGGCTGGCGTATGCATCCACAGCCGTACTTGAAGTTGAAATTTTTTTTATTTTTAAAATGTGCCAGTGAACATAACCAATGCTCACTTTGAGCAATAATAATTAATGCGGTTCATAAAAATCCAGCCCAGCTTCTCATTTCTTATTCTACGTAAGTAACCAGATGTGAAGAGCGAACACGCCTCTAGGGTCTATCCAACCAAAAGTAGAACAGAATGTGGACCTAGATAGCCAAAAGACAACAATGAATGTGTCCATTATATCATTCAGCTGTTACTGCGGCCAAGTGGCGAAAGGTCCCAGCAATGAATATTTGCACCAATAATGGCTATGTTTCTTATTCTAGAACACAGACAAAAATCCTCTGTGCAAGCATTTACCACTTCCCTGGCTAACAATAGGATTATATTGGGAAGCTCAAATGCCTGGCATCAAGGGGCTCACATAACTGACAGTTCACACGAGAAGACATCCAAATCCTATCTACATACAAATATGATTCAATGCAGTGAGCAAGAGCTAACTTTAAAGCAAGAGCAGGAAGAAGGTTGGTTGGGAAAGCGTGTCATGTTTTTAACTTTGGCCCTAGTTATTCACTGGAACTGCTAGTTCTGCATCTTCTTGCTGTGGCAGTTGTAACTTTTATAAGTGACTTTTTAAAAAAAACAAAACAAAAATAGGTTAAAAAAGCAACTGTACATTTTAACACACTAACAACAATAGGCAGTAATCCACTGCTAGTAGTATTTTAAAATATCTAAGTTAAAATAGAGGCTTAGAAAAGGCATGTTATGTCCTTTAGATATCTGAATAAAGACTGGGAAAGATTTAAATCTTCTAATGAGTAAAATCAACCATAAAATTTACATGAGCAATTTTCCACACTTCAAAGTTCAGGAAAACCATACCTGAAAAAACCTCTATCAACAGCAGAACGGTTCATGATGACAGAGTCTTCCTGATTATAACCAGTGTATGACGCAATAGCCACAATTGAGTTGATACCTGTAATGCAAACGCAGCAAATGTTTAAAGGATCTACAGCTCATATAAGCAAGGCTTCTTCATTCAAAATGAACTGCATTCCATACATTTACACTGCCTGGCCATTTATTAAAGCAAATCTCCACTGCACACACACACAATCACAGTATAGGCCATGTGGTACTGAATAAATACAAAATCAGAATACCCCATCGATTAGAACTTTCAATACAACAGTGACCCCTTGTGGAGATCTAACAAATGCTGATGAAAAATACACTATTTCCAACAATTAAATGGGGGGGGGGGTTCTTTTTAACATACTGTATGCATGTTGTGGCCTCAGCAGCTATGCTGAGAAAATCTCCTTATAGCTAATGATGCCCATATTACAAGGCACAATAATGTGAATAACCAGAAGTTACTACTAAGCACAATCCTAGTTACTTTTCACCATAATGAATGGTCTTTACATACAGTGAAACCCCGCTATAACACAACCTTTGGGATCCAGAAAATTACATCACGCTAAATGCGGAGTCGCGGTATAGCGGGGTTTCAAACCAGTCAGGTTTTCAGTGGGCCCCAAAGTGGTGCATTGAGGTGCAACGCCTAGTGCCCCTGGTGCCTAGTGCCCAGCAGGGGAGAGGAGCCATGGCTCCCCGCCTGCTGAGGACAGAACTCCAGGCTGCGGGCACCAGTGCTCTCTATCCCCCGCAGGTGCGGGGCCACAGCTTCTCTCCCGCCCTGCGCCTGCGGGGGACAGAGCGCACTGGCAGCCCTGGAGTTCTCTGTCCACGGCAGGCGGGGAGCCGCGGCTTCTCTCGAAGTGGGAGAGAAGCTGCGGCCCCGCACCTGCCAGGGACCAAGAGCACCGGCACCCGCAGCCCCAGAGTTCTCTGTCCCCAGCAGGTGGGGAGCCGCGGCTCCTCTTGAAGCGGGAGAGAAGCCACAGCCCCACACCTGCGGGGGACAGGGAGCACTGGCGCTCTCCGTCCCTGGCAAGTGCGGGGCTGCAGCTTCTCTCCCCTGCCATGGTGTTGGTGACCATTGGTATAGTACCTACCTGTATTATACTGTACCGTAAAGGGGAGCCAACCTGTGATGGCATTATATCGGATTCTGCGCTATGGCGGGGTTTGACTGTATTAGTATTTGTGTACATTTTATGCAATACATTTTAGGTTTGCTTATTAAGCCATAACATACCTGCTGGTAACTCTCTAAATCGCAAGTACTCCATAGAGCGTGTAGTCACAAGGGGTTTTTGAGGGTAATATAGCACATGGGCTAGTGTATCCATACGAACGTGAAAGTTTGTAATATAAACTCCCATAGCCTGTTTTCCCATAGCAGACTGGTATGTGTTCCTAGGAGACTACGAAGGCAAGAAAAGAAGCAGTGTCAACAGAACATCTATTAAACTCTTCATGCATATACATGTCTACATATGTTAAACATGATTATATTCTCTCTTTTAAAGTTGATAAGAAAGAAAGAGGCTACTGACCTGGTTGTGATCAGGGAAAGGAATAATAGATGCACATACTCCTAGGATCATGGATGGGTGAATCTCACAATGCGTGTAAGTTGAACAGTATGCGACTCCTTTCTCCTGCAAGTCATCTGGAGTCATTGCCAGCATCACAGTCTCTTCTTCTAGCGTGTCGATGTATTCTACTACACCACTGGCCACAAGATCCTGCCAACTAAACAATCAAACTGTCTCAGTGCCTTACTATTCAAAAGTAACATTTAATACAGATTTCATTAGCGATGTCAAAAAGCAAGACTTATCTTGTCTGAAATTAGGGAATACACCACTGCCTTGATTTGACACAATCACGCTCTATGGTGATAATAAGCAACACTGTGTAGAACACACTAAGTAATCAAGTAACAAGTTTTTAAATACAAGAGTGGCTTGCAGCTTCAGCTGACTTCAAAACAAACCCTCAGAAGTATACATCACATTTAGAAGAAAGAGCAAGACATTTCTCCTGTTCTGGGGAGATTTCTTACCTGTAGTTGTTATACTCTCGTTCTTTTAGTTGGTCAATATGCCTCTTCTTCAACAGCAGCTTTTGTTTTTCCACAATTAAAAGTGGCCTGCAGATTCTGCCAGCATCAGTATAGATGCGGATTTCTCGCTCCCTAATATCCCTGATCATGGAGACCTGAATATGCAAACAATGAGAATTAATGGGTACACACATTAGAGTCTTTGTATGACCCATGGAACAAGAGTCATGGTACACACAGCAGGAGCTATAACAAAGTGGGAGCCTTTAAGCTACTGTCTACGGTATGCTCTGAGTATTAGTGCTCCACTGAACATGGTTCCAATTTGAAAAGGGCAGTTTTCAGCTAAATTCTCTTTAAAAATGGTTTTAGTCACGAAGCCTTTGAAAAGGCTTTCCGCTTGTACTCATACCTAGGAAAGGTGTGTTCTGCCTACTACATTCCATCCTTCCCAGCTAGAATTTACATGGTCGTTCATTCAGAAAATTTACCTCTGACACAATGATGTCCATCTGACGACGTAATTTTCTTAGTGTGTTCATCAGCTGTTCTGGATCTTTGTGTATTCCTACCCAGCAGCCATTAACAAAGATCTTGGTTGCACTATGCAAAGGAAAGCCCAGAATTATTTTTAAAAAATGGGTTTTTAAATTAAAAAGTTTAAAATTATTCTGAGACAAACTCATTTATACATACTCTGCAATGGCTGCTGGAGATATTTCTTCTAGATTTTCCATACTCCATTCTTCTAAAAATTCCAGAATCGGAGATGGCTGAGACCCCACAGAAATATAAGCCATCAAGGCTAAGTTCTTCACAAGTCCTACTGCATGGCCCTAACAAACAGATTTAGTTTTGTTGTAAAAACCAACAAATCAAATATGCCTTTAAAAAAGCTAGACAAATACTTTCCAAGAAAACACATACACAGAATTGATAGTGGATTCAGACACAATTACTTTAGTTAAAAAACATCTTATGCCTTCACTGCAAATTTAACTTTAAATCTGAAATATTTTAAATTAAATACCAAAAATTAAAATGCAATTACATATTGCAACTAATCTGCAGATGTTATACCATAATACAAGTAAATATGCTTTTGAATACATTAGTTTAAATGCAACTTGAGTTACCTCTGGAGTCTCAGCAGGACAGACCATTCCCCACAATGTATTGTGCAGCTGTCTGGGCTTTGCTAGTTTACCATCTCTACCAATTGGAGAATTCAAGCGTCTCAAGTGGGAAAGTGTGGATGCAAAGGTCAGGCGGTTTAACACCTACATGTAATTGTAAGATTTCAAAATTAGACACCCAAGCTGTCCTCTTTATTTCAAACCATTTCAAAATGCCTACTAGAAGGAAGTCACTTATCACGTAAACTGACAACTATCTTTATGCCTTTCAACAAAGTAATGATAACCAGAAATCAGTTCACCTCAATTCATCTTAGACTAGTGCAATGTCTTGCCCAGGTCACCCAGAACTGTGAGCCACTGTATTACCACTCTGCCTCAGCAAGAGTTAGCTTTACTGCTGCTAAGCTCTGTGTCAGGGTGCTGACACGTCAGCTTGTCTGCCTTACCGGCAAACTCTTCAGGACTCTGCCAGTCCAAACCTTCCCTTGCAGGTAACAGTGAACCCAGGTTCCCCAGAGATGTTTTTCTGCAGTGTCCAGTCCCTCTCACTGACCACTCACAGAAGTTAAATTTGCTGCCTCCAAAAAGACAAAGCACACAACAGCCTGTTAGATTAGCTAAAGTCCCACACTTCATTTCAACATAAAATCACTGACATGGTCTGTAATAAAAGAATGAGTTTATTAACAACCCAGATAGACTTAAGTGATTTCAAGCAAGGGTGAAAGAGACGAAAGGTTACAAACAAACCAACACACACACATTCTACTGACTAAAACAACTTTAGCAACTTACAATCTTTGTGTGAGCAGGTTTTTCACCTACAGTCAGTTCCCAGAGACTTCAACCCCTTTGGCTGGAGGATCCAACTCTCCCAGATTTTGAGCGCTCTGGCCTCTTTTGTCCCCAATTAGTCAATCTCTGTTTCTGCTTGTATTTCATTAAAACCCATTGTCTCTTTAGCCAGAAAGGCTTCCTGGGGATTGACCCTCCATCCCTTGTCATAATCATTAAGTGGTCATCTTCCCCACTTGCTAGTTTAAGGGCTTCATTTAACAGATATGTAAATGTACTCTCCTGGTTTCTGGCCTCACCTGGCTCAATTTACACTGGAGACAGTCAAGCAGGCGAAACAACATTCATTTGTCTCGGACAGGCTGGGCTTACGCACTGCTTGCCAAACACATGTTTGGAACATATTTCCAGCACACACATCTATAATTCTTTACACATATCATACAACAACATTAACGACCAGTGTGTTACCAGTCTGGATAGGATACCTTACATGACACCTTTCAGATACACATTATGACAACAGTTTGTTGGAGCAAGAAGTACATCAGGTGTTTTGCGTTACGGTATGGTACGCCCTTTGCCAGCTGGCACCGAAGAGCTCCCAGAATCACAGCTAGGTCTCCGCCTGAGATATTACTATACTGGCAGAACTTTTAACTGTGTGCATTTGGGCGTTCAGCAACTTCCATAGTAGGGCTGACCCTGAAAGAACTCTGTTCACCTTTGATGTATACCAGGAATGCTCTGTAGTGACCGCCTAGCCAACATAAAAACTCTGTGACAGAATCTTAAAGAGAGTTTTTAATATGAGCATTCTGGGTAGGTGGACAGCATCTTTTACAAGACTAAACCTATGCCTTGTCTAAGACTTATTTAGCTATGTTACCTGAGATACTCCTGCTCTGGCTTGATGAGCTTTCTTCTGATCACCCCAGTTTCCAGTAGCCAATGAGTACTTCAAACCATCTGATATAATCCTTGTTTTAATTGCCAGTTCCAAGTTAAAATCTTTCCCTCTGTCAATAAATTTCTGTGCGTATATTCTCACTTCTTTGAGCAAATTCTTAAACATTCTGTTAAAGAAAGCAGAAAATGTAATTGTTAGAAGCCAGGAAGGGTAACTGTAGTAACATTCTGTAGCAGGTCAATTTAATCAAACAGATTTACGGAGAGTTCTTGAAAACAGGACACAGAAAATAGAAGTGAAATGCTTCACAGGAGTCAAAAATAGAATTACATTTTTATATGGATAAGGATTCCATCCACAGTTACATTAGGCAGCATAAATATAAAGGCATATAAACGCCTCATCCTACAGCAGGAGTCGGCAACCTTTCAGAAGCGGTGTGCCGAGTCTTCATTTATTCACTTTAATTTAAGGTTTCACATGCCGGTAATACATTTTAATGTTTTTTAGAAGGTCTCTCTCAATACATCTATATAATATATAACTAAACTCTTGTTTATTTTATAATAAAACAAGGTTTTCAAAATGTTTAAGAAGCTTCATTTAAAGTTAAATTAAAATGTCCATCTTATGCCGCCAGCCCACTGCTGGTCTGGGGTTCTGTTCACCTAGGCCGGCAGCGGGCTGAGTGGGGCCTGCAGCTGGAACCCCGGCTGGCAAGGGTCCAGCAGCCAGAACCCCAAACCAGCAGCAGGTTGTGCGGGACCGGAGGCCAGGATCCCAGACCGGCAGTGGGCTGAGCGGCTCAGTCCACTGCCACTCAGGGGTTCCATCCACCAGCTCCTGCCAGCTGGGATCCCGGCTGCCAGACCCACTCAGCCCACTGCAAGTCTGGGGTCCCGCCCCTGCCCACATACAGTGGGTACCTACCTTCTCCCTGGTTCTGGCCCATTCTCTTCCTCTCTCTGCACTGAGTTGAGGATGGGAGTGGACCGAGCACAGGGCTGGGGTGAAGGGTCTGGCCAGGAGCTAGAATGAGGTAGGGGCCTCAGGGTGGGGGCAGGTGGTTTGGGTGTGGGGCATTTACCTGGGCAGCTCCCATTTGATGCAAGGGGTGCAGGTGGGAATGTGGGGGGGGGGTTTCAGGAGCTCCCATTTGGTGCTCAGGGTGGGGATGTGGGTGCAAGAGAGTCAGGGCAGAGGGCTGGGGGCACGTGAGGGGGATACAGGTGTCAGGACGGGGGGGGAGCTGGGTATGTGTGGGGGTGGCAGAGTCAGGGCTGGGGTTGTGGGGGGGGGTGAAGAGAGTCAAGCAGAGGGCTGGGTGTGTATAAAGGGGGTACAGGGCTCAGGGCAGGGGCCTGTGGTGTGTGCAGGGCTGTGGGGCTCAGGTCAGAGAGCTGGGTGTGTGTAGGGGCGGGAGTCAGGGCAGAGCACCCCGTCCGCCTCCAGCCGGCTCATCCACTCAGGACTCCGTGGCGCACCACACCAGCGCAACTAGCACCACCCGGTGAGAGAGTCCCTTCTGGCTGTGTCTGGAGGAGCCGCTCCGGGCAGCGCATGACCCCACAGTACGCGAGCTCCTTGCCGCAGGGCTCTCTGTCCACCACCAATTCCCGCTCACCCACACTTGCCATGCGCTCAGCGCCGCGGGGCTCTCCGCTCCTCCTAGCTCACGAATAGCAGGTACCGATCCATGGTCGCAGCCAGGCGCCTCCTCCCGGGGACGCTCAGCAGCCGGCGCTCCTGCCACCGCGGGCCTCTCCCACCTCCACCAACAATTATTACATGAAATCAGACCCTTTTTAACATTTGAATACCATTCAATAGCTACAATTTTGTTTACCATGCTTACCCTCTGAACAAGAATGCAAGCAATGGCCCTGCCAGATCAAGTCTTTTGTTGCCATAATGATCTCTGTCATCGAGTTCTCTTCTGCCCAGAGCTGCCAGTAGTAATCTATGAACCATGTACCTAATAAGATAAAGAGAACTTACTTTGTATTTTAATTAGAACCAGACATTCATCACCAAGACCAGACAACTATTTACAGGACATATCCACTGGGGTGCCTATGAATTGTCAATCCTAAATCAAATGAAATTATTGCATTTCTAAACACAGACTTCTTTACCAGGTTAATAAGCACAAGTCCTAAAAACCCATTGCTTATTTAAGTCAATACAGACCCTAAAGGAGAATTATTTTTTAAACAATCTACCCCACTTTTGGATTGGACCTTCACCTGGCCAACCAGTGTGCTTTTCCTTGGTCTTGTATTGTCTAATTTAGGCCCCAGTTAAGTCAACAAGGCTCTGCATGAGCATGGGGGCCACCAACTGACTGAACTGGGGCCTTGGGCTCCTGATGCAGGGACTGACTGCCTGTATACCATTAGGCACTGAGCAAGGTGGTATCACCTAAATAATTTTAGATGACCAAGAATACACTACATGGCCTTACAGTCAGTCATCAGCCTGCACCACAACTACACTATCAAATCAAGCAATAAATTAGCAACACAATAGAACCGAATTATAAAACACTAGAGTGATGAACTGACCGGTCAACAACACACCTCATTTGGAATCAGAAGTATGCAATCAGGCAGCAGCAGAGATTTAAAAAAAGCAAATATAGTAGAGTATTGTGTTAAATGTAAACTATTAAAAAAATAAAGGGAAAGTTTAAAGATTTGACATGGTAAGAAAACTTTCTGGGCTTATTTTGTTTAAATTAAGATGGCTAAAAGCAGCATTTTTCTTCTGTATAGTAAAGTTTCAGAGCTGTATTAAGTCAATGTTCAGTTGTAAACTTTCGAAAGAACAACCATAACATTTTGTTCAGTGTCATGAACAACCTCCATTCCCAAGATGTTCGTAACTATGAGGTTCTACTGTAGTGTCTTTATTTAGGTCACTAACACCACATTCAACTTAAAATTCAATTTATCATTATTTCTGCCATTTCAATGCCGCAAGGACTGGGTTGCAAACACTACAGTAGTATTATTTTGAAAACTGTGGAAACATTTCTACCAGTCTTACATTTCAAAAATATCTAAACTAAATTTTGAATCAATTTTGAGTTGATAGGGAAACTATCAGATGAATGACAGCTTTAAGACCAAAAAAAAAAAAAAAAAGGTCATACCCCAGAAAATAGGCCTTTTTGGTTTCACAAAAGTCACTGACACCAACATGTGGAAGCATTTCCTTCTGTAAGACTTCTTTCGCATACTTAATTCTTTTCTCTTTGGTAACACCAGGCTTTGCACCTCTTGACCCGATGAAGTTTAATGCAACATTCTGTTCCTGAATAACAAATGCTTCGTCCAAGGAAGGTTTGACCTAATGCACAAAAGGAAGCAAAATCATTGCATCAGAGGAGGGGGGAAAATAGATGAAAACATCCATGGATGATTCAGGATTTCAGTTACATAGCTGTTTAAAAAAAATAATCAGTTATTGCAGTATAATGGAGAATTATATTTGGAAAAACTATTTTTTGAATATTTATGTAAGTATAGTTGATTACTAGAACTTCCTGAAAATATTTTTTTTAAAGGGGCAGCAAGACCTTATTCAGGTATTCTAGAATAAGACATGAATACAAAAGTGGCAGCGCATGTAGAATTATTTTCTGACGTTACAATTAAGCATGTTTCACTTAAAAGTAAAATTTAGTGGGTGATGACAGTTTAAATAAACCTTTCATATGCTATGGTATTAATACCAAATTAGCTAACATGATGGCAGTCACCACAGACAATGCACTTTCAAGTAAGAAATACTTCTAAACCAGCACATGATAATTGGATCTTTAAAAGTAGCAATGTTCACAGGATTGTATCATTAAACATGATTTCCAGCTACTTCGCAGCTAAGTAGTGGGGTTTTTTTTGTTTATTTTTTAAAAACAGTAAATACAGATCAGCTTTTTGTAAAACACAACTGTGGATCAGTGTGGCACAGAAGGCAGTGCACTAAAAGATAGTTTAGACAGACATCAGTGGGATTTTTGCCACTGATTACAATGGGAGCCGGATCAGATCCTGTAACTGAATAGCAAACAGCACTCTTCCATTCCCACACAAGCACTTCAGGTAAATGTACATTTACCATAATTGTTTTATTGCAGAGAACTTTTATTACTTTAACCAATGCAAAAAAAAATGAACATTTAAGATTCAAGTGGTACATGAGTCTTAAAATTACAACTGGGATATAGACAGGATACTTTGAATATAGTAGAAGTAGACAGACTTAGACTTTAGCTCACTTAACATCATGACCCATACCATTATTTAATATACATTACCATTTCCATCATCTCAGGATCTTCAAAGTCATAAATTATGTGCTCTAAAATGTCTCTGTCAGATACAAAACCTAATGCACGGAAAACAATAATGATGGGCACTTCTTGTTTGATATATGGCAGAGTTGCTACAATACGCTGACCAATAGCGCTCTTCTTTGCACCCTAGAGGAGGGACAAGGTAGATGAGTCTCAAATGCATTTGATTGATTTCAAACAAACCAACTTTTCTGGACTTTAAATGACTTGAATAAAATTACTTAATTCTCTTGAATAAATATGGTTTTTGAAACTGAAAAGAATTACCATCTACAAAAACCATAAATATAATTAGATTAGGTCTGTCCCATTTCTAATGCATCTGTTTTTAAACTATGAATGCCACAGAACAGCTACTGAATAACATTTTTTATCTTATTCAGGAGGTTACAATTACATACTTAGATTTGAAAATCTAATCACAAATACATATTTAATTAAACTCTTCAAAGCCAACACACAGTTTCTCCAAAAAGCCCTAAACTTAAATACCATGAGATACAACATAAAGAAAAAACTCCAAAAAGTCTTAGAAAAGCTCAGCGCAAACATAAGCCAAATATAAAATATCCACCATTATTAAATTATCAGTCATGCATACCTGCCCTCCTCTGGCCAGCATGCTAACCCATATAGTACTAGTTGGTCGAGAGGAATTCTCCAGGCAGGATCTACATTCTCCTGTGTAAGCATATTTTGAATCTTTCTTTGCAAACACATACACTGTGTTTGTAGCCATCTTCTCTTGAGCAATCAGAACCTATATTGGAAACAAAAGCATTGTGAATAACCAGGTAAGAGTATGTTTACAGTAAGTAAATATAAAACATGCAATACCTGTAGGATGTTTAGTTTTTAAATTGACTTTAAACCCATGACTATTTGTTGTCAATTTGCCAGTCTTGTTCTTACCCAGCTATTAAAATCTAGCTTGTTCTGTACTATCCTTATTAGCAGTGCTGTATAATAGCATAATAGTACTTGTTAAGCTCTCCACATAACTATATGCACATTGTTATGTGGCTAAAGGCTGCTTGTTGTGCTGGCGTTTTTCACCTTTAGAAGAACAGAGTTCTAAGGAAATATCACGTAACAGTATTACTTAATATAGCACACCAGAAACAAGGGACACTCCAAGATCACAGGGTTTTAGAACACATTTATTGCATTGTCTAGTAGTGATGCATTTAGATACTGCTCCGTAGAGGTCTTAGAATGCCTTAAGGTTTAGCACATTGTATCTGAAAAACTGTAAAAATGGCATCAGAAGACTGATTCCATGTTTGTTGTCTTAATTTCCATGTCAAATGTGCTCAGTGCACAAATAAATAACCTAATCTGATGCTCAGGGCTGGCAGTTGAAATTTTGTTGTTTTTTTTCCCCCCTCATCACACCAACAGCAGAGATGCTGAGGGCCAAATTATGCCTCTATTGACAGCTGTGCAGTCATAGTGCCTTCAACGCGTTTACATAGGTGCACATTAAAGGAACTTGGCAAACAATTTAATTGATGAGGCACATGATGGAACAGAACTTACTACAGATGCTGGTTCTGCTGAATAAGAATAAAAGTAGCAAGTACCTATTTTGTCACTAGAACAAGTACATACAACTCTGAATAACAAGAAAAAGGTTTGTTGAGTTAGAAGGTGCCATTTTTATACTGCCACTTTTCAGAGTTAGACCAGCCACTACAGTGTTAGAACTAGAAACAAAGCTATCAAAAAATGTTTTCTGATTGGTAGAAAGAGGAAAACGTGTCATAGTAGACCCATTTCAAAGTGTAATGTGGAATTTTCAGTATCGGTTAAAAAAAAAAACATTTCTTCATGTGAAATCTAATTCTTTACCTTTTCTGATCCATTAATAATGAAATAGCCACCAGGATCAAGAGGACATTCATTCAGTTCACAAAGATCACGATCAGTCAAGCCATTCAACAGGCAGTATGTTGAACGGAGCATGATAGGAATTTTTCCTATAAAGGTTTTCTGATGCTGTGTCTGTAACTGGTCCTCTCCTTCTTTAATAACTGTTTTAGTTATGTCCACATACAAGGGGGCAGAATATCTATGAAAAAGAAAATACTACATGACTGTATTACAGAGGTGGCCAACATCAAGAGCCACATGCAGCTCTTCTGAAGTTAATATGCAGCTCCTTGCACAGGCACCGACTCCAGAGCTGGAGCTACAGGCACCAACTTTCCAATGTGCCAGGAGGTGCTCACTGCTCAACCCCTGACTCTGCCACAGGCCCTGCCCCTGCTACACCCCTTCCCGCCCCCTCCCCTCAGCTTGCCATGCCTTTGCCCCCTTCCTCCCCCCCCACCCCCAGCCTCCTGAATGCCACAAAACAGCTGATTGGGAAGTGGAGGGAGGGAGCGGGAGGTGCTGATCTGCGAGGCTGCAGGTGGGTGGGAGGCACTGGGAGTGGGGTGGGGGAGCTGATGTAGGGGCTGCTGATGCATTACTGTGGCTCTTTGGTAATGTACATTGGTAAATTCTGGCTCCTTCTCAGGCTCAGGTTGGCCACCCCTGCTATATTATAACATTAGAATTATAGAAGATTAGGGTTAGAAGATACCTCAGGAGGTCATCCAGCCCAAGCCCCTGCTCAAAACAGGACCAATCCCCAACTAAATCATCCCAGCCGGGGCTTTGTTAAGCTGGACCTTAAAAACTTCTAAGAATGGAAATTCCATCACCTCCCTGGGTAACCCATTCCAGTGCTTCATACCCTCCAAGTGAAATACTTTTTCCTAATATCCAACCTAGACATCCTCCACTGCAACTTGAGATCATTGCTGCTGCTTCTGTTATCAGCCACCACTGAGAACAGTTGAGCTCCATCCTCTTTGGAACCCCTTCAGGCCGCTATCAAATTCCCCCCTCACTCTTCTCTTCTGCAAACTAAATAAGCCCCAGTTCCCTCAGCCTCTTTTTGTAAATCTTGTGTCCCAGCTCTCTAATCATTTTTGTTGCCCTCCGCTGGACTCTTTCCAATTTGTCCACATTCCTGCCGGTGGGGGACGGACACAAAACTGGATGGAATACTCCAGATGTGGCCTCACTAATTCCCGACAGAGGGGAATAAACACATCCCTCGATCTGCTGGCAATGCTCCTACTAATGCAGCCCAATATGCCATTAGCTTCGTGGCAACATGGGCACACTGCTGACTCAGATCCAGTTTCTCGCCCACGGTAATCCCCAGGTCCCTTTCTGCAGAACTGCCACTTAGCCAGTCTGTCTTCAGCCTGTAGAAGTGCATGGGATACTTCTGTCCTAAGTGCAGGACTCTGCACTTATCTGATGAGGTTCAGCAAGGACTTCTTTGGCCCAATCTTCCAATTTATCTAGGTCACTCTGGACCCTATCTCTACCCTCCAACATATCTACCTCTCCCCCCAGTTTAGTGTCATCTGCAAACTTGCTGAGGGTGCAAACCATCCCATCATCCAGATCACTAATGAAGATGCTGAACAAAACTGGTCCCAGGACAACGGCTACTAGTTGATTCCTCCAGCACTTCACCAGTAAGTTGTCCTCAACATTCTCCAGAAACTTCCTGAATTGTCTACACACTGCTGTATCGCTCTCCCAGCAGATGTCAGGGTGATTGAAGTCCTCCATGACAACCAGAGCCTGTGATCTGGAAACTTCTGTTAGTTCTCCGAAAAAAGCCTTCTCCACCAGACTAGGAGGATAAGGTAGACTATAGCAGACACCCACCATGACATCACCCTTGTTGCTCTCACCTCTAAACTTAACCCAAAGATTCTCAACAGGTTTTTCTCCAGTTTCATACTGGAGCTCTGAGCAATCATACCGCTCTGACACACACTGCAACTCCTCCTTCTTTTCTCCCCCCTCATCCTTCCTGAACAGTTTATACCCATCCATGACAATATAATTACAATATGAAGATAATGCATTCTAAACTAGAGAAGGCATAAAATAAAGGACTGAAAGTTATTCCAAGAAATTGTTCGTACTGTTAAATTATATTACTTGGTAATAAAGTGCCAATGATCTTTGGACTTAATACTCAAGTAGTTTGTTTTAAATATAAGGAAGTAATTCTCTCTCTCTTTTACAGGGCATAGTTAAAATTAGAGAAAATCCTATGAATTTAGATTGCAAATTTGTTCCTTCATGGTATCCAACAGCTGCTAAGGAGCTTTTTCTTACGTAAGATTTCTCAGTCTGGCTTCATTGGGCATCATGGGTGAAGGTGCGCCATCTCTTTCCCAATGCGTAGGCTTGGAGAGATAGATTTGTTCAAACTTCAACAGATATCGTGGCTGAAAATAACCCAAAATAACTAATTTTAATAATCAGAATGCAAGTCACAATATGCATGAGAGAATTAGAGCTTGTTTAATAATATATATACACACACACACACATCCCAGTTCACAGATTAGAGAGGTAATCCTCTTCTATATGTCTAAAGACAAACTTCACTTACAACACTTCACTGGATGCCTCATTAACGCAGATGTAGGATAAACAAGAGAATTCAGAAAAAAATAAAAAAGTAAATGATTAAGATCTGGACCCATGTGGAAAAGTCTTAATTATGTAGAGATTCTCTTAGCCATGACTAAAGATATTGGACAGGAGGGGATGCAAAAAAAGAGAAACACAAGAGTCTCCAAGTAGTTTGAAGCGTTCGTAACACTAAAGAGGGAGAATAATTATTTAGCATGCTACACGGGGTTATTCACTAGCAAGAGTGTGATAAAAACTAAAGGAAAGGAAAGTTTTAGGAAGATTACCAGGAAAAGTTTTCTGACAATGAAATCTATTAGTTTCAGGAGCAGTGATAGAAGCAGATTGTTTATTTACAAACCAGACAAATTATGAGAAAAAAAAGATATTGTAAGGGACAATCCTGCACTGGCTTGGGTTGAGAAAGGTCGTGGAGAAGCAGATTAAAATGCATATTTGTCTATAGATTTGCACACATTTGCTGAACTAGATGTTTTACTGTCCAGTAAGATCAGATCACATTATAATATTATTTTGCCTTCAAGAAATAAGGGCATTAATATTTACTGAGTCAGTAAGGAAATATGTAAATATGAATTTATAATAGTATTAAAAATCTACTAAGATACAAGAACTTGAAATCACAGTATTTATTTGAAAATATATCCTGTAAGAGACATTAAATATTTACATGGCTTTGTTACTCCCAAACCAGTCTAAATCAGAAGTACACAACAAAACAGTCCTGGAATTGATCAATGGCACAAAGCCAGGACTATTTTATTTACATATATTTCTACTGTGCATATAATTGTAGCATCTCAATACACTAAACGCTACCAAGTGGTAGATGAGAATTTGACTCTCCGTGACTTCTTGCAGGTGGTGGAAAGGGAAGACTAGGAGTTATGTGAAGATGACACAAAATTGCAGGCAAAAGCCTTATGTCAGTGCAACAGCATCATCTTTTTCTAGAGTATCTGGCGATTTCCACATTGCATAAGCTCTGGTGGGAGCAATTCTATCCATCCATCCAGTAGTAAGGCATAAAAAGACCTCTTGGTCAGAGAACAGGGGAAAAACAGAGAGAGAGAAAAACTTGGATTTCAGCAGGATGCACATTCTCCTTATGGCCACTTCTTATGCCCCCAGTAAGAGTTTCCTTACTCAGCTGGCCAGGGCACCATCAGATATAGATGCACACTGAGCTGATCTGGTAATAGAGATGGATAATATAAAAAGGAGAAAACCTAATTTAGCTGCTTCAGGAGCTGTATTTCAGATCATAAGCTGTTCAAGTTTTCCCACTGTCATTGTCTGTTTCATGAATGAGTTCTGACAGTTTCTAACTCTGTTAAATGCAATATGTTCAGCAGTGAATTCAAGTCATTCTTTTAATATACTTATTGTTTGCATTGGTTTACTATAGCCTAACATTAGCAACTTTATTTATGATGGAAAAGGCACTTCCATTCCAATCCCTATTATAGATAGCTTACATTTTTTACAGTAAGTTGCACCCTATGATGAATTATTTCATAACTGGCTCTGAAGTTTGCTTTAGTTTTAGTATTTGTACTACCACAGCACCTAGGAACCCCAGTCATGGAGCAGGACCCCACTGTACTAGGCACTGTACAAACACAGAACTAAAAAGACGGTTGCCCCATCTCAACGGGTTTACAATCTAACTAGAAATCTAGTTATTTGTTACTCTGCGTGAGGATAAGTATCTTTTGGTTACTAGATCTTGTATCAAGATCTTCAGTTCGCTCCAGCCAGCTTTTCTTTAAACTTGATATGAACTGTGTCCATAAGTGTAACATTCACTTAGCCTAGATTGAAAACAATGTTTTGAAATTAAGTTCCAAAAGTTTGAGAATGGCATTCTGATCACATGCAGCACATCAATGCTTCTGGAGTTAAGAAATACAATTTGGTAACATGCCAAATGAGAATAATGAGAGCTAAGCCCTTTTAAATATCTGGCCCTAGATGTGGGTGCGAAAATTTCTGAAAATCTAGTGGGAAATGAATAAAGGTTAAAAAAATGATATTTCTCGCCCTTGATAAAGTTAATTATGGTCATACCATTTTTGTCAAAAACATTACAAGTTTCAACTGCTTTAATGACCCATTCCTTCCCCCCAAGTCCCCATTAGTAGCATATGCATTTCTTTTTAGCTATATCATGCACTAATTGACTGGATCTGCCTCTGCAGCCTTCAGCTGTTCAACTAAAATAAGAACTCCCAGCACAATTTTCATATCTGTATGATTAAAAGAATGAAATTCTGCAAAGATCTCTCTTACTGGCTCTTCAACTTCCCCTGTGGCATGCTGCGCTTCAGCTTGTAGATCAATAGGTGGGGCATCCTCTACAATTCTCTGCACAGACATCTGAATGAACTCATCAAAAGAATCCAGCTGTTGTCGGACCAACCCCTTCTCATCAAAATAGGAGCTTAAAAAAAATAAGGCACATTCAATTAGTCAACAAAAATTCTGAGTTTACATATTCATATACTATGTAATTATCAGGTAATGTTTAAAAATTCAAGATAAACATACTGTAAATAATCAAAGGATATTATTGCGCTCTGAAACAAAAATCTTTGCTTGTATTTCAACATTGTTTTCTTCCCACAGCACAATTGTTCCAAAGAAACTTTCAAAAAAATAGACAGTAATATTTATGCCCAGATCCTGCAACTTTGTTCCCTATTGACCCACATGCAAAGAAGCTGTGGGATCAGAGCCTTAACTTACCAATTCACTACGTTAGCATTATTCTTAGCAATAATCGCATAAACGTAGCTCTGCACCCACAAGCAATAATGGAAAATATTGTGTTAGTGCTGAACTTGCTATGGAAAACCTTTTAGATTGTCTAGGAAGGCAATGACTTACAAAACCATTGACCTTTGGCCATTTATACATAGTACCAGTAGTCTAAAGTCTTATATTCTCTCTTTGTAACAGTTCTTTCAACCTTAAAGAGAAAGCATTTATGATTTTGGACATGAAAATCTTGAAATTTCCATCACAAGTAGTTATCTAATACTAATAAATACTATATGCCGTTTTAGCTAAGGGTGCACTTGACTGATTACTTCACTATTTTTAACATTTCTTAGAAAGTTTGATAAAGTTACCTAATAACTATCCAGCATGCTTCTTGCCATAAATCTGGAGTGATTTCATCATCATCTTCATCATATTGCATATCTACCAAGAAAGCAGAACACTCAAATCAGTCTTTCTATTCATTCATGTTTTCTTTGGCTGTATATAGCTACTAAATACTCAATGGCTGTACACAAATGCATTATTTTTCTGCAATCTAGTGAACTTAATAAAAACTGTAAGTGGGATAACAGTAAGCTGTGTTCATAGCTTTCCTGTCATACTTCGACAGTAAGCTCTTTGGGCAGGGACCATCTTTCATTCTGTACAGTAACTCCTCACTTAACGTTGTCATTATGTTCCTGGAAAATGTTACTTTAAGTGAAACGATGTTAAGCGAATCCAATTTCCCCATAAGAATTAGTGTAAATGGGGGAAGCGGGTTAGGTTCCAGGGAAATTTTTTTTCACCATACAAGAGACTGTGTGTGTGTTTAAAATTTATACACACACAGAGTATAAGTTTTAAACAAAATTTAATACTGTAAACAGAAATGATGATTGTGAAGCTTGGTTGAGCTGGTGGAGTCAGAAGGTAGAAGAGGGTGGAATATTTCCCAGGGAATGCCTTACTGCTAATGATGAACTAGCACTCACTCAGCCCTCAAGGCTCATCACATTGTTATTAATGTAGCCTCATACTCTACTTACAGCACAAATGGAAGGAGGGGAGACAGCATGAAAGAGAGAGAAGGGCATTACCTCTTTAAGTACCTTGACTCCACTCTAAGCACACTGCCTTTTTAAATAGATCAGCACAGTTGAGACAGCAGCTGCTGCCAGCAAGCTCCCTCCACTCTGAGTCCTGTCATGTTATTGTCTCCCCCCACCACACCCCCGCTGGAGCGTGGGGCAGGAGCATGGGGAGGGGGATATCCTGACATTAGGGCTCTCCCTCCCCCCACCACGCACAGCAAGCAGGAGGCTCCTGGGAGCAGCTCCAAGGCAGAGGGCAGGAGCAGCACACAGCAGTGGGGGGAGGGACAGCTGAACTGCCTGGCAACTGATAGCCTGCTAGGCAGCTGGCACAGAGGGAACTTAGGGGAGCGGAGAGCTGATGGGGGGCTGCCAGTCCACCCTGGTTCCAAGCCCCCGTCAGCTAGCTCCAACGGGCTGCGCTCTCTGCAAGCAGTGGACAAAGCAGGCGGCTGCCAAACAATGTTATATGGAAGCACTGAGCAACTTTCAATTAGAGAACATGCTCATTTATCAGTAACATAAAAATATTAACTGTGACAATTTTAAGTGAGGAGTTACTGTATTTGCTCAACACTTAACACAGTGGAGTCCTGGTTGACGTCTGGAGACCCTAAGGACTACAGTAACAAAAATAAAATTACAATATTTTTATCTGGAACACAGAAAAATTTTATTACTCCACTGGTCCTTGAGAAAAAGTAGGCAATCTACGAAGACTTATTACAAAAAGAACTTTTATGGGAACTATAGGATTCAGTCTACTTTGTTTCTTAAGGTTAAGCATCTGTTCCTAACACTTTACCACCACGCAGCAGAATATGCATGACAGCACTCAAAACTTGTGCTACCCTACAGTACCAATTAATAAGTCAGTCTGAATTCAACGCAAAGCTCATTAAAGTCAAAAGAAAGATTTTTACTGAAGTCAGTAGGCTTTGGATGAGGCCCTTTATGCCTTTGGTAAACATCAATTAACTTTCAGTTGTGTCTTACAAGATGTTTCAGTTTCCTGTTTATTTAGGAACTATGGACAAGCTATTTCAATATCTAAGCATCTTTCAAAGTTTTTGTTATGCTAAAAACACATTTTTCACTTGTAGCATCAAGAACATTGGACATTCACGCAGATATTTAAGTTTTGCCCTTACACTTTTTAATTTACAGAAAATACTGAATATGGTCAAAGGCTGAAACTTTCAAAAACAGGGGCTCAATACTAGGATCCTCAATACATACCTCCATTTTTTCAAACCACCAGTTTCCCATCAGCCACTTTTGATTCCAGTAGGAGCTGCTGTGTGCTCAGCACTTCTGAAAACTAGGTCACTTGTTGAAATGCCTAAGGGTATGTCTACATCTACAATTTTGCAGCGCTGGTTGTTACAGCTGTATTAGTACAGCTGTATAGGGCCAGCGCTGCAGAGTGGCCACACTTACAGCAACCAGCGCTGCAAGTGGTGTTAGATGTGGCCACACTGCAGCGCTGTTGGGCGGCTTCAAGGGGGGTTCGGGGAAGGCGAGAGCAAACCGGGGAAGGAGACCAGCTTCGCCGCGGTTTACTCTCGCGTTCCCCGAACCCCCCTGCAAACCGCAGGGAAGGAGACCTGCTTGCTCGGGGATTCGGGGAACGCGAGAGCAAACCGCAGGGAAGGAGACCTGCTTGCTCGGGGATTCGGGGAACGCGACAGCAAACCGCAGGGAAGGAGACCTGCTTGCATGGAGGTTCGGGGAACGCGAGAGCAAACCGGGGAAGGAGACCAGCTTCGCCGCGGTTTGCTCTCGCGTTCCCCGAACCCCCCTGCAAACCGGGGAAGGAGACCTGCTTGATTACCAGACGCTTCCTCAGGTATGCTGGGATACCTGCTTATTCCACGGAGGTCAAGAAAAGCGCTGGTAAGTGTCTACACTTGATTACCAGCGCTGGATCACCAGCGCTGGATCCTCTACACCCGAGACAAAACAGGAGTACGGCCAGCGCTGCAAACAGGGAGTTGCAGCGCTGCAAACAGGGAGTTGCAGCGCTGGTGATGCCCTGCAGATGTGTACACCTCCTAAGTTGCAGCGCTGTAACCCCCTCACCAGCACTGCAACTTTGTGATGTAGACAAGCCCTCTGTCCAAGTCTACACTAGATTCACGGATTCCAAGGCCAGAAGGGATCGCTCTGATCATCTAGTCTGACCTCATCTAGTTATAGAACTTCTCCCACAATAATGCCAGGAGCATAAACAATCTTGAGCTAAAAATTGCTAGGGATGAAGAATCCACCACAATTCTTGGTAAATTGTTCATGGGTTAATTACTTTTACTGTTAAAACCAAACACTTTATTTCCAATCTGAATTTGTCTAGCCTCAACTGTCAGCCATACTGTTCAGCGGATGAGCATCTGCCA
The DNA here is from genome assembly GCF_007399415.2 of Gopherus evgoodei. Lineage (NCBI taxonomy): Eukaryota > Metazoa > Chordata > Testudines > Testudinidae > Gopherus > Gopherus evgoodei. Next base: position 142,513,190 of record NC_044326.1, read on the forward strand.
AAATGCTGCCAAGAAGCAGCAGCATCCTTAGGCGTCGCCGCCAAAATGCCACTGATTTTCAGCGGCGATGCCTCTGGATGATGCTGTTTGTTGGCAGCATTTTAGCAGTGATGCCTATTGATGTTGCCACTTCCTGGTGGCATTTTGGCAGATGCTCGTCCGCCGGCCACGGTCCTCAGTGGCTCATCGTCCGGCGCCCGCCAGACAAAAAAGGTTGGGAACCACTGCATTAGACCCTGCTCTGCTAGACTGAAGAACCTATTTTCAAATATTTGTTCCCATGTAGGTATTGGCAAACTATAATAAAAATCACCCTTTTGTTCGGCTAAATAGATTGAGCTCTTTGGCTCCATCACTATTAGGCTCCAATCTTTTAATCATTTTGATAGCTCTTCTCTGAACCCTCTTCAGTTCTTCTTGAATTGTGGGCACCAGAGGTGGACACAGTCCAGCAAGAGTCACACCAATGCCAAATGTAAAGGTGAAATAACCTCTCTACTCCAGATTCCCCCGTTTATACATCCCAGGATGGCACTGTCTCCTAGCCACGGCCTGGCACTGGGAGCACGTGGTCAGCTGATTCTTCACCACATCCCCCTAGTCTTGTTCAGGGTCGCTGCTTCCCAGGACGGAGCCCCCAGCCGGTAAGCAAGGCCTGTGCCCGTGGCTGGAAGCGCTGACACTTAAGGAGGCCCTGGGGTACAGCTCCACATCCAGCCCCGCCTCCGCCCCCGCTGCAGCCCCAGCCCCAGCCCCCCACGCCTTTCTGCCGGCACAGCTCCCCCAGCGCGGGGCGTCACCGCGGCAGGGCCGCGCGCCAAGGGTCCCGGGGGCCTGTGTCCCGTGGCAGCCTCCCCTCGCCCGGCCCCGTACTCCCGGCGGAAGTGACGTGACCGGCCCCCCCAGGGCACGGCTGTGGCGCGCTCACCTTCGTCCGCGTCGTACATCTTGGCGGTGCGGGGTGGCCTCCACTGCAACTACCGAGCCCGGCCTGTGGCCGCGAGGGGGCTGCGCATGCGCAGGTGCATGACAATAAGCCGGACTGCGGTTGCGCATCGTTTGGATCCCGCCTCCTTATCGCACTGCAGCTGCGTGCGGCTCCAGGCTCTCACCACGGCTGCGCACACACTGAGCTGGCCTCCCCCCACTGTCGTTCGCACTGCGGCTGCGCGCACACTTCGCGCTACGGTCTGCCTGAGCCGCCTCGTGACCAGTTACTGGGGAGACTCGGGGGACGCGCGTGCGCGCGGCTCAGGTAGGAGGCGCCAATGAACTGCGGAATGCGCATGCGCATTGGCACGCGGTGCGCATTTTTTCGAGGTGGGGTGGCAAGTACCATTCTCCCAAAATAGGGGGGGAGCATAATAGCGCTGTTCCCGTCCCAGCCGAGGGTAGGGTAAGGGGTTGAAGGTGCTGCCCTCATGGAGCGGGCTGACGCCTTGCGGAGATTCAGGGCTGTGCCCAGCTGTAGCCGTAGGACAGCACTCCACCCCCCCGTTCAGGGGCACTGCCAGCCCCCACAATTGTATTGCAAGGCTTGCAATAGTGGGTGAATTACAGAGAGCCCCAGCCCTTGGAGCCATGGTGTCAAGTGCGAGTCCAAATGATGTTCAGCGAACCCAATTTCCCCTAAGAATTAATGTAAATGAGGGGTTAGGTTCCGGGGACATTGTTTTCACCAGACAAGACTATACTTTAATCTCTCTTTCCCTCTCTATACACACACACACACACACACACACACAGTATAAGTTTTAAACAAACAATTTAATACTGGCACACAGTGATGATGATTGTGAAGCCTGGTTCAGGTGGAGGAGTCAGCGGGTGGGATATTTCCCAGGAGATGCCTCACTGCTAAATGAACTAGCAATTGACTGAGCCCTGAAGGGTTAACTCTCACAGCACTGTACAAGGCAGCAGGAAAGGAGGGAGTGCAGACAGAAACACACACCCTGTGTGTGAGAGAAAAAATGCGCGTTTCACCTTTAAGTAGCTGACCTCAGGCTTAAGAGTACTGCCTTGTTAATTAAATCAGCCTGCTGAGAGGGCAGCCTGCTCTATGGAAGATGGAGTAAGTGGGGTGCAGGAGCAGGGGGAGACACCCTAACATTAGCCTGCCATTTCCCCCCTCCCCCTGTACAGCAAGCAGGAATCTCTGGGAGCAGCTCCAAGGCAGAGGGCAGGAGTAGCACATGGAAGTGGGGGCAGGGACAGGTGCTGCACAGGGAATTAAGGGGAGTGGGGAGCTGACAGGAGGCTGCTGGTCCACCCTGGTTCCAACCACCCACGAGCTAGCTGCAATGGGCTGCTCTTCCTGCAAGCAGTGGACAAAACAGGCCGCTGCCAAGCGACATTGGAAGGGAGCTTTGCACAACTTTCCATGAGCGTGTTCCTAAACTGATCAGCAACTTAACACTGAAACAACATTAACCGGGATGACTTTAAGTGAGGAGTTCCTGTACTTAAAAAAATGTTTCCAGACCTGATGGTGATGGTGCAGAAAAGCTTGAAAGCATCACCCTGGGAGGCTGAGCCAGCAGAAGGCAATTAAACCCAATCCAAGAGCTAGTAACATCTCATGATTTTAAAATCAATCTGACTTTTGAATCCTTGAGGCTGGCAGTACCAGGTCAGTGGTTTGTGGGGTACTCATCTTGTTTTCCTCTTTTTTGAGCCTCCGTCTTCTGTCCTGGTGGATTTTTCAAGTAACAGGCAATGTCTTGAATTCTTGCAGAGCGTATGCTGTACCTCAGAAAGATCCCTGATTGATCCACTTCCAGTGGATTTCTGCCCTGAATCCACAGCTGATTGGTCTATTCCCTGCAGCCACAGCTGCTGGATCCCTGCCCCCAGCTCTGGGGAAGGAGTCCTGCAGGGAGGGGCTGCCTGACGGACATCACTGCATCCTGAGCTTGTGCCAGCTCCACTGCCACTGTAACAGGGAGTGACACTGTCCCCCAGCTCCAGTGATTACCCCCATTCAGGGGGGAAAGTAAGACGGTATGGCATACTGGTAAAAAGTAGCCGCCAGGCAGGGGTGGCTCCAGGCCCCATCACACCAAACGCTTGCTTGGGGCGGCAAGCTGCAGGGGGGTGCTCTGCCGGCACCGCGAGGGCGGCAGGCAGGCTGCCTTGGTCCCCCCGCAGGCAGGCAGGCTGCCTTCGGTGGCTTGCCTCCGGAGGGTCCGCTGGTCCCGTGGACCTCCCGCAGGTGTACCTGCGGAGGGTCTGCTGGTCCTGCTGCTTTGGAGGTCCCCCCGCAGGCAGGCAAGCTGCCGAAGGCAGCCTGCCTGCCTGCCTGCCTGCCGTGCTTGGGGCAGCAAAATGCCTAGAGCCGCCCCTGCCACCAGTACCGGCCCATACTGCTGACTTTAAAGCGCTACCACGGCAGCACTTTAAGGACCCTGCCACAGCAGCGCTTTAATGTCATTGCCCCTTTTGCCCCCACTGGCCGCTGATGGGGGGGGGGGGGGGCAAAAGAAGTAGCTGGCCCGGGGCTGCAATTTAAAAGCTGCCTCAGCTGCTGCTACTGCCTCAGGCCCTTTAAATCATTGCTGGAGACCCAGGTGACATGGGATAGGCAGCGCAGATGGGCTGGGTGGGGATGCTGACCCCAGCCCTGCCCCTTCCGGGCAGGTCAGAGCTGGCCCCATACCAGTAAGAGCTCAATTTTACTTTCACCCCAGCCCCCACTGCATGTACCTCTTCCAGCAATGCCAACTGTACCTACCCCAGCTCCTCCTCCCCAAGTTTTCCATCTTGTACCCCAACACACATGCAGTGTTCTCTTCTGGGGAATCTGAAATACGGCAACCCACACATAGGGCCTTTTGCACAGGGCACTGCAGATTCAGGCTCCAAGACTCTTCAGTCATTCAAGGAGGGCCCTTACTCAACTTCTTGCTGAGGAGTTTGTATTTTGTTACAATTGAGTGAGTTACCAACAAGACCCTGACTAAGCCATTTTACAATGAGCTCCAGAACCAGGCATGCTCATTGCAGGTTTAGAGCCACACTTTAGCCAATCCTTCTCCTTCTTGCATAGTGCTTATGATTGAAAGCATGATTTTAAGATGATTGGGGCGGGGGGGAGGAGAAGGTTTGCACTATTGTCACTTGGGTTAAAACACTGTGATTAGTCCCACACCAGCTTCTACTGACCACCACACGTTGAAATGCAGAAGCAAGTGTTTACGTGTTTCTCAGTTATTAAAAGGGAGTTTCAGAAGCACTGCTGTCTACCAGCATTTCTCAAATACGGCCATCATGGCTACATGAAGCAACCAGGGGCTTTTCTTGTGACCACAACCGCCTGAGCAGTGATGGGGGGGGGCACAAAGCAGCAGACCCTCCCCTGGGGACTGCCAGCAGTGGTTGGGCCTTGCCCCCTTCTGGAGACACAAAAGCTGGAGGAGTGGGCAGCAGGTGTGAGTTCCCCACTCTCCCTGGGGTGGTGGGGCTGGGCTTCAGCCCTGGGGTGGTGGGGAGCAGGCTCCAGCCAAAGGGATTTGGGCTCCATTCCCTGGCTGCACGGTGATGGGCTCTGGCCTCAAGCTCACCTGCCCATCAACCCTGGCCCCTGCTGCCTCCCCTAGTGCCCCATCGCCTTTGGCCCCCACTGCCTCTATACCGACCTCCCCATCCAGGACTTAATTTTCTGGGGCTGAGTAAGCCTGCTGTTAAAAGTAATATTTGCATGTTTGTTAATATCACTCCTCGCAGCAAACTGAGTAGCAAGTTTTTTTTTTAATTTAACAACCAAAAAAGCAAAAGAAACAAGAACAAAGACAAGAATGTGTAAAGGATCTTATTTGTGTTTCTATTCTGTTTAGGTCCAGTAAAGAATAGAGACAACTGTACATTATTTTTATTACTGAGGCTGCAAAAATAATCCTACATGAAAAAATGACAATGATTCCTAGTGCTTTCCTACTGCCCCAGCTGTGGTCTGGCCCAGTCAGCACCAGGGCCGGCTTTAGGGCGATTCCCAGGAATTGGGCCCTACGGCTGCGCCTAAGAGGGTCCCACACCCTCCGCCAAAATGCCGCCAGAAACAGCAGCAACCAATTGAGCTGCCGCTGAATTGCCACCAGCTCGATCACTGTCGCTGGCTTTGGTGGCAGCTCTTTCAAATCGGACCCGCAGGCCCTAAAGCTGGCCCTGGTCAGCACCCACAGAGCGCCAGGCCCTGGGCCTTACATGCCCCAATTTACAGCTGGGGGAGCAGCAGAGAGACTAGGCCACGTGCCCAGGGGCGCGCAGGGAGCCAGGCGCCGGCGACACGCACTGCCTGGCTCCCTGTGGGGTATGGCTGAGGCTGCCCCGCCCCTGGGCATGCGGGGAGGCGTTGCTAGACAGCCCCTGGCCTCCCCGGCCCGCTGGCTCCGGCAGGCCTGGCCCGGGTGCCCAGGCCCGCCCGGCAGGAGGCGCTGTCCCAGGCCCGGCTCTCCGCGTGGCCGAGGCCAGGGGAGCGGAGCCGCCGCCTCGCTTCTCTCATGCAGCGACTGAGCCGCGCGCTGCTGCGGGCCCCGGCCTGGGCCCCGCTGCTCCGGCAGCCCCCGGGCCCCGGCCGGCTCCTGCGCGCTGCCCTGCGGCCGGGGAGCCGGGGCGGCCTCTCCACCCGGCCCCGGCGGGAGCCGCCCGCCGCCCCGCAGCGCCCTGCGGCCCAGGGGCCGGGCGGCGAGGAGGAGCAGTTCGTCTTCCCCGAGTACGTGGCCGAGCCGGGCCCGGAGCCGGCCAGGGAGCCGCCCGCCGCCCCGGGCCGCCCGGAGAGGAGGCCGCGGGAGAAGCGGCAGCACCGGGTGACTGGGCGGCCGGACCCGTCGGTGCCGCCCAGCGGGGTGAGCTGCTCGGGCTGCGGGGCGGAGCTGCACTGCCGGGACCCCGCCGTGCCCGGCTACCTGCCCAGCGAGAAGTACCGCAGCCTCATGGGGGGGCAGGGGGCCTTGGGGAGCTCAGAAGGATTGGGGGTGCAGGCGGCCTTGGGGAAGACGGGGGCACAGGGGGCCCTGGGAGGCTCGGAAGGATTGGGGGTTCCGGGAGTCTTGGGGGGCTCAGAAGGATTGGGGGTGCAGGGGGCCTTGGGGGGCTCAGAAGGATTGGGGGTGCAGGGAGTCTTGGGGGGCTCAGAAGGATTGGGGGTGCAGGGGGCCTTGGGGGGCTCAGAAAGATTGGGGGTTCAGGGAGTCTTGGGGGGCTCAGAAGGATTGGGAGTGCAGGGGGCCATGGGGAGCTCAGAAAAATTGGGGGTTCAGGGAGTCTTGGGGAGCTCAGAAAGATTGGGGGTGCAGGAGACCCTGGGGAGGTCAGAGGCACACCGGGCCCTGCAAGGGGTGGTGTGTCAGCGCTGCTGGCTCCTGGTCCATCACCAGCAGGCGCTGCACATGCAAGTGTCCCGGGAGCAATACCGCAATCTAGTGAGTGCTGCCCTGCGCAGCCCCCCACGCCACGGACGCCGCCCCCTGGTGCTATACATGGTGGACATGATGGACCTGCCCGACTCGGTGCTACAGGACCTGCCTCAGCTGGTGGGTGCAGGATCCAACATCCTGGTGGTGGGCAACAAGGTGGACCTGTTGCCTGGGGACTCTCCAGACTATCTGAAGCGCTTCCGAAAACAGCTGCTGAGGAGCTGTGCCCATGTGGGCATCCTCCCTGCAGCCCAGGGCACTGGGGGCCAGGTTGCCAGGACTGGGAGCCAGAACTTGGTGGATGTGCACCTGATCAGTGCCAAGACAGGCTATGGAGTGGAGGAGCTGATCTCCAAATTGCAGCGCTCCTGGAAGTGCAATGGCGATGTGTATCTTGTAGGAGCTACCAACTCTGGCAAATCCACACTGTTCAATACCCTGCTGCAGTCTGACTATTGCAAGTCCAAAGCCCCGGAGGTGATCAGCAGAGCAACAATCTCGCCCTGGCCAGGTGAGAGGGGCATGGATGGGGATTTTTATCAGTATCTGTTTGGACTAAGCTTTTCGAGGCAAGGAGCATTTCTTAGGCTTTTATATAGGGGCCTATTCCTGACTGTGATCTCCTGGGTGTTGTTATGTATATAATAACTATTCCCCCAAAAAGTTGGTGAAAGAACTTTTACGGTTGAAAAATCAAGCACTCCAAAGTTAAGCTTTCCCTTAATTCAGTCTCCTTGTGCATTTGTATTATGATACAGACTTATTAAATACAGGCATATTAAATGGCACAAACCTTTGTTAACATAGAGTTACGGTTGTCTGGTGGTAGCTCAGGCCTTTCAGAACTTCAAGTTCAGCAAAACTCAACACTTCTGAAAACCAGGGGAAACAACCTTAACTCAGCCCTGAGAAGCTGGCAATAGCCATTGGAAATCATCTGCATACACTCTAATCATTAGGTGTAGCTGTATTTAATGGGGGAGGAATGAGCTGGGATAGCTTGGAAGAGCTATGATTGTGATATAAGGAGATTTGTGGCTGAGTACTTCCATGTGTGTTTTCAAAAGAAAGAGATGCAGGTTCCAGTCTGCATCCATTCAGTACAGCATTGTGTGGGTTGTAGCAGGGCATGGTAGCTTCTTTACACGGGCATTGTCAGTGGTGAGATGGTATATAAGAGCAGCTGTGTGTGGATTTAATGATGGGTTGGGGAAAGTCCAGGTTTGGGAAATATCCTGTGTGCAAGTGTCAAGGGATTGTAAAAGGGTATGAAGCAGTTGTTAAATTTCACAAGTGTGATATTCTGTCAAGGGAGTAGGCTCATGTTTGAGCCTAGGGTAAGTGCAGATAGCACCTGTCCAGTACAGGAAAGGCAGAGTGCCAGTATTTGTGTTACTGGCGTGTTGGGGCAGAGTTAAGATTGTGTGGGGTTTTACTTTAACTCTGTATTTCCTGATTATCAGACTTTTGAGTTTTGCTGAACTGAGCATTCTGGAGGGACACAAGCTATCGCCAGATAAACTTAATTCTGTGTTAACCAAGATTTTTGTCAGTGAATTTCCTAGTTTTTAAACAGAAATGTTTGTTGGTAGGAGGCAGTGGTCATTTGGGCGGTTGTAGTTCTCAAGTTAATATGCTACTGTGGCTAATAATCAAAAGACTTAGCTGTTATCTAGTGGTTTCATCAATAGATCTCAAAGCGCTTTCCATATTCCCATTTCACAGATGGTAAACTGAGGCACAGAAGTGAAATGACTTTCCGAAGATCACCCAGACAGCCAGTGACAGAGCTAGTAATAGTCTCAGTCCAGTGGTCTTTCCACTAGGGCACTCAGTTGCCATGTGATTCCTCAGTGCGCCTTCCCACTCCTGTACATTTTGTTGCAATGGAATGGGGATAATGGTTGTGCTTTGAAACATCAGCAGTGTGTAGCAGCTAACGGGTCCAGCCAGAGAAATCTCATCCGTGTTCTATGTCCCAAAACCCTGACAGTTTTATGACATGCTAGTTATAGTAATTATAAGCATATGAGGGAAGACTCGTGTGTCTCTCTCCTTCTCTGCCCCCTGCCACGGCATTCCCTGCAACATTCAGTGCCCACCCTCAACATTTCCAGCTCCCCCTCCCATCCCCATCCCATCAAGCCAGCAGATGGCACAGGCATGCCAGTTCTCAGGTCCTCACCTTTGTCTCCTCAGTGTGTTCTTGGTGCATGCACTCAGCATGCCTTTTTAAAGCTCTCCACCCAGAGGGGCAGGGGGACTTCCACAGATCCTGGCTCACATGGCAGGGCAGAGGGGCAAGAGAAAGGGGCTTAACGCCCCCAGAAAGGTAAGAGGTCTCCAGAACCTGGTTCATGTGAGGAGGCAAGGAGAGGGGTCAGACCACCATAGATGGGCTGAGCCCCCAGATACTGGTGCACACAGATAGGAGTAGCGAGAGGGGCTCAGGTCATCCAGGTACCAACTCCCATAGAATCATAGAATATCAGGGTTAGAAGAGACCTTAGGAGGTCATCTAATCCAACCCCCTGCTCAAAGCAGGACCAACCCTCTGCCTCTATTCTTCCCCCTCCCTCTGCCACTCATTCTCATGTCCCCTTCACATTGTCCCTCTCCTGAGCCCCCCCAATCTCCCTCAATTCTTCTATCACCCATCCCCATTTATCCCCCCCCTGCTTGCTGCAGCCCCAAGCCCCTCACTCTTATTCCCCCTCAAATGCCCTTCTTCTGCCTGCAACCATTCACATTTCTTTTTTTTCTTTTCTTTTTTTTTAACAAAACTGCTTTGATTACATTCCCCCAAAATAAAAAACAACCAATTGTGCCTCTCTGGTGATGCAAAGCAGCTGTTAGACCTGGCTTAACTGGCCAGTTAAGTTAGCTTTGCATCTAGTTTGCGAGTGAAGCAAAGTAGCTGGAATGGGCTAGTGAACTTACACACGTAGACTTTAAGGTCAGAAGGGACCATTATGATCATCTAGTCTGACCTCCTGCACAACGCAGGCCACAGAATCTCACCTACCCACTCCTGTAACAAACCCCTAACCTATGTCTGAGTTATTGAAGTCCTCAAATCGTGGAATCCTCCAGCAAGGGACCCATGCCCCATGCTGCAGAGGAAGGTGAAAAACCTCCAGGGCCTCTGCCAATCTGCCCTGGAGGAATATTCCTTCCCGACCCCAAATATGGCGATCAGTTAAACTCTGAGCATGTGGACAAGAGTCACAAGCCAGCATTCATGAAAGAATTCTCTGTAGTAACTCAGATCCCATCCCATCTAACATCCCATCACAGACCACTGGGCATACTTACCTGCTGATAATCAAAGATCAGTTGCCAAATTAATTACCAAAATTAGGCTATTCCATCATATCATCCCCTCCATAAACTTATCAAGCTTAGTCTTGAAGCCAGATATGTCTTTTGCCCCCACTACTTCCCTTTAAAGACTGTTCCAGAACTTCACTCCTCTAATAGAAACCTTCGTCTAATTTCAAGTCTAAACTTCCTAGTGTCCAGTTTATATCCACTTGTTCTTGTGTCCACATTGGTACTAAGCTTAAATAATTCCTCTCCCTCCCTAATATTTATCCCTCTGATATATTTATAAAGAGCAATCATATCCCCCCTCAACCTTTTTTTGGTTAGGCTAAACAACCCAAGCTCTTTGAGTCTCCTTTCATAAGATAAGTTTTCCATTCCTCGGATCATCCTAGTACCCCTTCTCTGTACCTGTTCCAGTTCGAATTCATCCTTCTTAAACATGGGAGACCAGAACTGCACACAGTATTCCAGATGAGGTCTCACCAGTGCCTTGTATAATGGTACTAACACCTCCTTATCTTTGCTGGAAATACCTCGCCTGATGCATCCTAAAACGGCATAAGCTTTTTTAACGACCATATCACATTGGCGGCTCATAGTCATCCTGGTATCAACCAATACTCCGAGGTCCTTCTCCTCCTCTGTTACTTCCACCTGATGTGTCCTCAATTTATAACTAAAATTCTTGTTTTTAATCCCTAAATGCATGACCTTGCACTTTTCACTATTAAATTTCATCCTCTTACTGTTACTCCAGTTTACAAGGTCATCCAGATCTTCCTGTATGATATCCCGGTCCTTCTCCGTGTTCGCAATACCTCCCAGCTTTGTGTCATCCACAAACTTTATTAGCACATTCCCACTTTTTATGCCAAGGTCAGTAATAAAAAGATTAAATAAGATTGGTCCCAAAACGGATCCTTGAGGAACTCCACTAATAACCTCCTTCCAGCCTGACAGTTCACCTTTCAATACGACCTGTTGTAGTCTCCCTATTAACCAGTTCCTTATCCACCTTTCATTTTCATATTGATCCCTGTCTTTTCCAATTTAGCTAATAATTCCCCACGTGGAACTGTATCAGATGCCTTACTGAAATCGAGGTAAATTAGATCCACTGCATTTCCTTTGTCTAAAAACTCTATTACCTTCTCAAAGAAGGAGATTGGATTGGTTTGGCACGATCTACCTTTTGTAAAACCATGTTGTATTTTGTCCTAATTACCATTGACCTCAATGTCCTTAACTACTTTCTCCTTCAAAAATTTTTCCAAGACCTTGCATACTACAGATGTCAAACTAACAGGCCTATAGTTACTTGGATCACATTTTTTCCCTTTCTTAAAAATAGGAACTATGTTAGCAATTCTCCAGTCATATGGTACAACCCCTGAGTTTACTGATTCATTAAAAATTGTTGCTAACGGGCTTGCAATTTCATGTGCCAGTTCCTTTAATATTCTTGGATGAAGATTATCTGGGCCCTCTGATTTAGTCCCAGTAAGCTGTTCGAGTTCGGCTTTGTATAGATCAGAGGTCGTCAACCTTTCAGAATTGGTGTGCCGAGTCTTCATTTATTCATTCTAATTTAAAGTTTCACGTGCCGGTAATACATTTTAACATTTTTAGAAGGTCTCTTTCTATAAGTCTATAATTTATAATTAAACTATTGTTGTATGTAAAGTAAATAAGGTTTTTAAAATGTTTAAGAAGCTTCATTTAAAATTAAATTAAAATGCAGATCCCCCTGGACCGGTGGCCAGGACCTGGGCAGTGTGAGTGCCACTGAAAATAAGCTCGCTCGCCGTCTTCGGCACATCTGCCATAGGTTGCCTACTCCTGGTTTAGATATTGGGCCATGCCTAAATTATCCTTAATCTCCATTCCATCCTCAGTGTTTAGCGGTCCCACTTCTTCTTTCTTTGTTTTCTTCTTATTTATATGGCTATAGAACCTTTTAGTATTGGTTTTAATTCCCTTTGCAAGGTCTAACTCTACATGGCTTTTGGCCTTTCTCACTTTATCCCTACATGTTCTGACCTCAGTAAGGTAGCTTTCCTTGATAATCCCACCCTTCTTCCACTCCTTGTAGGCTTTCTACTTTTTCTTAATCACCTCTCTGAAATGCTTGCTCATCCAGCTTGGTCTACAACTCCTGCCTGTGATTTTTTCCCCTTTCTTGGGATGCAGGCTTCTGATAACTTCTGCAACTTTGAGTTGAAGTAATTCCAGGCCTCCTCCGTCTTTAGATCCACAAGTTCTTCAGTCCAATCCACTTTCCTAACTAATTTCCTTAATTCTTTAAAGTTAGCCCTTTTGAAATCAAAAACCCTAGTCACAGATCTATTTTTGTTTATCCTTCCATCTAGTTTGAACTGAAGTAGCTCATGATCACTCAAACCAAGATTGTCCTCTACAACCATTTCTTCTATGAGGTCCTCACTACTCACCAAAACCAAATCTAAAATGGCATCCCCTCTTGTTGGTTCTTCAGCTGCTTGGTGAAGAAATCCATCAGCTATCACATCCAGAAAAATCTGAGCCCTAGTATTATTATTATTAGCACTTGTCTTCCAGTCTATATCTGGGAAGTTAGTCTTCCATGATCACACAATTCCCATTTAAAACATTAAAGAAGTCTCTATCCATATCCAGATCAGATCCCGGCGTTCTGTAGCACACCCCAAGCATTATCTCAGGGGAGGTTCTAGTAGTTTTCTTTCCCAATGTGATTTTTGCCCAGACAGATTCTGTCTTATCCATTCCATCACTTCTTATTTCTTTACAGGTAACCTCATCATTGATATACAATGCTAGTCCACCACCTTTGCCTTTATTTCTGTCTTTCCTAAATAGCACATAGCCTTCAATACCTGTACTCCAGTCATGACTAGTATTCCACCAAGTTTCTGTTATCCCTATAATATCCTGTTTCACTTCCTGCACCAGTAGCTCTAGTTACTCCATTTTGTTAGCTAGGCTCCTCGCATTAGTGTACAAACATCTTAATTTTTGCCATTTGGCTTCACTGGCATTCTTTACCCAGTTAGACACAGACATTCTACCACCAGTATCACCTATTAGACTGGTATCTACACTACCCTTCCTCCTTATGTCCATTCTCCTGCCCACGGCTGTATCTTCTCTTACTTTGTTTTCTTCCCTCTCAATCTTAAATTTTGGCGTGGAGATTACCTGGACGTCTCCCAACCATCTCCCCCAAATTCCTAGTTTAAAGCTCTCTTAATCAGTTGTGCCAGTCTCCATCCTAGAAGTCTATTTCTCTCCTAACTCAGGTGAAGTCCATCCCGAGAGAACAATCCTCTGTCCATGAATGCTTCCCAGTGGCCATATATTCCAAAGCCCACCTTATAGCACCACTGCCTGAGCCATCTGTTGATCGCCGTAATCGTGTCACCCTTTTGTTGCCCTTCTCTAGGAACAGGCAGAATCCCACTGAAGATCACCTGAGCCTCGATTTCCTTAAGCATCTTCCCCAGTCTAGCATAGTCTCCCTTGATACATTCCAGTGAGAATCTAGCTGTATCATTTGTTCCCACATAAAGGATAATCAGCAGATTCTTTCCCGCTCCCGTTAGGATCCTTTTCAGCCTCAGGTCCACATCCTGTATCTTAGCACCTGGCAGACAGCGCATACTTCTGTTCTCCGGATCAGCTCTAGTTACAGGCCTGTCTGTTCTTCTCAGTGAGGAGTCCCCAATCACGTAGACCTGCCTTTTCCTGGTGATAGTGCGATTCTCTGGTCTATCCCCTGTTCCCTCTGGCTGCAAGTCCTCTCGATTTCTGTTGTCCCTTGCAATCCTCCGCAACCCATCCCGTATCCTCCTGGGGCTCATATTTGGTGTTGTCTCCATTGCCTCTTCCTATAGGACTAGCTGCTCTTCTCTTCTTCCTTGCCCTCTCACCTTCAGCGACCACCGGCTGTGCCCCTTCTTCATTTTCCAACTCTGCAAACCTGTTCCTGAGCTCTATTTCTCCTTCACTGGCGCGTCTTTTCCTCTGCCTGGTTCTCTTAGTCACATGCTTCCACTGTCTACTTTCCTCACCCAGCAGTCTCCCCTCAGAGTTCTTTGATCCTGCTTCCATCTGCAAGTCTGAGCTTTTCCCTTCAGCCTCCTCATGTCTTTGCTCCGTCATCTGCTCGGACCCCCTTCTACATTCCACTAGAGTTTCCATCAGCATCTCCAGTCCTTGGATCTTTTCTTCCATCAGCTCTATCAGGCGGCACTTCACGCAAACGAAACTCTTTTCAGGCACCCCCTCCAGGATCATGTACATGCCTCAGCTTCCACATCCAGTCATCCTCATTGTGTCTTTCACTGCTGCCTCTGTATCAGTCATAGCCTTCCCACCTAAAACCTGTCAGTCCAGGAAACACAAACCAAAACAAACCCCCAACAGGCACCAGAACACCACCCACTCCCTTCACTAGCCTGTTAGTTCCTCTGCCTAGGTCTCCAAGTCTCCCTCACAAACTCCCCCTGTAAACTCTCACTGAAACTCCCCTGTTTACAGCTCTGTTTGCTGGCTCTTATACCTCTGCAGCTGTCTATCTTTCTTCTGTATGTGGCTTTTTTCATTGTTTGAACCTTAACATTTAATTGCTTTTATATATACTGTGTTCAGTTTGCACAGTTACAGACCTGGATAGTATTGGAATTTGTTTTTCAGGCACAACTTTAAACCTCCTGAAATTTCCAATTATTAACCCTACATCTGACAGACTGTTCAGGAGACAGGAGAGGCTAAAAGCAGAAGCAGAAAAAACTGAAGAACAACTTAGTGACGATGAACAAAAGTATCTTAAATGCCTTAAAAAGCAAGGTTATTTAATAGGTGAGTATTACCTGAGGAAGAGTATCACCATGTGTTCTCAGATGCAAATACTGCATTATGCAAAAGACTCAGTTAAGCTTTACTGTATGGTAAGTCAGTGTCTAAAGTGAACTCTTAATTGGTAAACATTGCTAACCAACATACATTTATGATACATTCTAATTTGGGTTCCTAGCGTACGTGATAGTGCAACAGCATATCAGAATAAGAATTCTTCAAATATATATTAATAATCTTCAGTAAATCCTTATTCTTGATCTTATTAACAAAAAGCTATCTTAACAAAAAGCAGGTTAAGGAGCGACTTGATTACAGTCTATAAGTACCTACATGAGGAACACACATTTAATAATGGGCTCTTTAATCTAGCAAAGAAAGGTATAACACGATGCAATGGCTGGAAGTTGAAGCTAGACAAATTCAGACTGGAAATAAGGCATAATTTTTTTGACAATGAAAGTAATTACCCATTGGAACAATTTACCAAGGGTCAAGGTGGATTCTCCATCACTGGCTAATTTTAAATCAAGATTGGACGTTTTTCTAAAAGATCTGCTCTTGAAATTATTTAGGAGAAGTTCTTTGGTCTGTATTATATAGGAGGCCAGACTAGATGACCACAATGATCACAATGGTACCTTCTGTCTTTGGAATATGTGAAAATCTAATATGCCAGAACTCTGACTTTCTAAAAGTCATAACTTCGGATTTTTTTTTATGTCACCTCCTTTCATTCTACCCAATAATAGGTATATATACAGAAGTTTCTCCCGGACGCCACACCAGTGCATCAATTCAGTCCTTGTCCTTCTGGTGTAGGTGGCTTAATGGATTTCCAGGATTGCATCGCAACTCTTTCTCCTTTTCCAAAATAAAAAAGACTAATACATTTAATTGTATTGGCTATTCGTTGATAATATGCAAACTGATAGTGTGTCTTGTAGAAATGGGCCAAAAGACTACAATTACCTTCAAAGAGAATGTCATCCAAAGACACTTTAATATAGCTGGAGATGGGCCCAGCTACTGAGTTAGGTTTTAGATTTCCAACAAGTGCAGAAATGTTCAGATCTGGAGTTTTCGTTCAGGCATATCCATGTGTGACCAGGGTTCCAGTGGGGCCATGCTGAGATTGCTCAGTCAGGGCAATGACCCCACCCCACCCCCCAAACTGGTAGTTATTTCTAATACTTAGATTCACCAAGCCAGCAATAAAACAGCTTCTGTGATACCTAACTGGTTATCCAGAAGCCAAAACATAGCTCCCTTAAAGCAACTCACCCAGACAGCCAGTTCAAATATTATGAAGATTACTGAAAATCTTCTTTGTCCTATAAAAAGTTATTCCAATCCTGAAGGATCAGATACATCACCCTCCAAGTCAGTGAATATTTCAAATCTTACCCAAATACATGCTTACCGCCAGTTCTTATTAACTAAACTAAGATTTATTGAAGGACAGAGAGTGGATATTGGTTAAAAGGTCATTCTACACACGGACTTGAATAAAATTCTTAGGTCAGTTTCATAGTAGAAATGGTGAGCTTTAAAGTTGTGAAGAGTTATTTTTCAGAATTAGTCCATAGGTTACAGTCCAGTGTCCAGTATCAGGGAGATCCAGATGGGACTGGAGACCTCAGTCTTGGGACGCAATCTTCCCCTGACAAGCTTAAGCAGATCTGAGATGCTAGGGTCAGGGCTCAAGAGATCTTTTTATAGTTCTTTGGCAGCCTCTTGACAGTGTGCAGTCCTTGGGTGAGCAATAGCGGCTTTGAAGTAACCTATTTCTTAAGCATAATCAGTAATTAGCTACATGAATTAATGTAAAGCAGCTACCCATCTTCCGCCAATTACAGATAGTTTACTACATACTTCAAAGAGAAATTAAGACAGTGATATTACTACATTCACAATTCATCTAAATGTTAACGTCTTCTTTTGATCTCTGAATTAACAGAATACAGTGGTAGGAACCATTTAGTTACATTGTCAGCCTCTAACAATATATTGGTAAACACATACAAAAACACAACTATTATCTACTAATTTATCTCTAAAGGTTTAATCTGGGTCAATTACCCTGCTAGTTCTGTAACCCTTTCTGGCCCTGTGTCACACCCTAATTAAAACACGTATTATTAACGCTTTATCTAGAGCAAAGACTTAGAAAACATAAAAGAAACAGTTATGTTTAAATGGATATATACTATATATATGTGGGCTTTCTTGATTGTAAGTCTGAACTAAAAGTTATAAGAAAGAACAGGAGTACTTGTGGCACCTTAGAGACTAACAAATTTATTTCAGCATAAGCTTTCATGGGCTACAGTCCACTTCTTCAGATGCATAGAATGGAACACACAGACAGAAGATATTTATACACACAGAGAACATGAAAAGGTGGAAGTATGCATACCAACAGTAAGAGTCCAATCAATTGAGATGAGCTATCATCAGCAGGAGAAAAAAAAACCTTTGAAGTGATAATCAAGATGACCCATAGAAGATGTGAGGAGAACTTAACTTGAAGGTGGCAATTTTGCAACAAAAAAAATTCAAAAATAGACTCCAAAGAGAGACTGCTGAACTTGAATTAATATGCAAATTAGATACAATTAACTTAGGTTTAAACAGAGACTAGGAATGGTTGGGTCATTACATTAATTGAGTCTGTTTCCCTATGTTAAGTTCTCTTCACACCTTCTATGGGTCATCTCGATTATCACTTCAAAGGGTTTTTTTTCTCCTGCTGATGATAGCTCATCTCTATTGATTGAACTCTTACAGTTGGTATGGGTACTTCCACCTTTTCATGTTCTCTGTATGTATAAATATCTTCTGTCTGTCTTGTCCATTCTATGCATCCGAAGAAGTGAGCTGTAACCCACAAAATGTTATGCTGAAATAAATTTGTTAGTCTCTAAGGTGCCACGAGTACTCCTGTTCTTTTTGCGGTTACAGACTAACACGGCTGCTACTCTGAAACCAGTTATAAAAAAGAAAGCTAAAGAGGATAATTAACGTTTTTCAGCCTTAAATTACCATATTGGGGGCTAATTACGCCACAGTTGTGGAACCCAGTTGTAAAACTGTTCCAATTTCTAGTGTACGCAAGATCTCCACCCATGTTCCAAAACTGGGCTAACATTTGAAAAGGCTCACAGTGAGATGGCTTCTGTAAGTAAGGTGAGTAGAACATGGACTTGCATTAGTTAATATTATAGCTACATCAAAAGCTTACACTGTAAGAAAACTTCTCCATAGAGACATCTCAATACAGAAGCAGATTCTGTATTGAAATCTCTGCTTTTGCAGAGCTTATAGCTCTGCAGTTTGTAAGACTGTAATTGTCCCAAACCAAGGACCTTATCCTGCAAAGATGCACATGTGTTTACATTTATACATTCAGTTCCATCCAAGTCAATACTCACACAAATAGAGTTAAGTACATGCATAAGTGTTTGAAAGATCAAGATCTTAAATATCAAAAAAAGACAATCTAATTTACAGAGTGTTTTGTACAATGCCTAGAACAATGAGAACACGATTGGGGTCCTTAGGGTTGCTGTAATACAATAATAGCACATTATAGCAGGTCCATGATATGGGGGACTGCTAAGAGCACTGGATTTCTTGGTTTTTGTTGGACAAGAAGGAAAATTAAAATAGAGAAACAGAAGTCATTTTTAACATCCTGACTTTTGAGCATTTAAATTTGTACGCCTCAATCACATTTATATTTATCATATGTATTTTATTTATTTTTAAGTGTGTAAGAGGGAAAAATTTCCAGTTGAAGAAAAATGTAAAGTAACATAAATTATTAAGAATACTTTTCTTTTTTAATATAGGAAGAGTTGGAAGAACGTTTCAACAACAGAAGTCAAAAACTGTAATTGACTTTGATCCTGATGAGCTCTCTTTTAGCATGGAAGAGGAGCCTGTCTTTTCATCCAACAAGCCTAAAGAGAGAGTGGAATTTACATACAATGAACTGAAAGATGCTCGCTGGTTTTTTGACACGCCAGGGATTGTAAAAGAAAATTGTGTAGGTGCTCTGTCTGTCTGTCTGTCTGCATTTGAGAAGATCGATATTTGGGAGAGGGAGTATTGTCTTAGTTAACTGTAAGTGCAGGAATAGAGATTTTTGATATCCTTATGAAATAAAAGACTCACATTCAAGTCATTATATAGTGCCACCCAGTGTATCAGAATATTGTGTAATGAACAGAGTTGAGCAGATAATGGATTTTATTTTACTTTATTTTTATTTTTTGTTCAAAGGTGAACCAAAATTTGTTGGGGGGGGGAAGCCATTTTGAATCCCGTTTTATTCAAAATCATTCATTGAATCAAAAAACTTGAAATAAATTTGTTTCTAATTGACTGAAGTGTTTTGGTCAACTTGAAACAAATTTTTTCTAGTTTTTCAATTCAGCCATTTTCAGGGGGTTTTCACTCTTTTTCACTCATTATGAAATGGTCAAAATGAAATTTTTTAACTTTTTTTGATATTTTTTCTTTTTTCAGCCAAAACTATTAATCAGATTCAATCTGAATTTGCAAATTGTTTTAGAGCCTCAAAAACTGCATTGTTTCGGATAAATGTCTATTTTCCAAAAATAATTCTCCTACTTCTAGTAATAAGGCCTGTTTTATATAGGAAAATTTATCTCACTGGTTGGTTTTGCTGTAGCAAGTAGTGCCATAACCATCTTACAACATAGGTATTTACCAGTGTAGAGTGGACTAAGCACTATTTGTAAGCGTGTTAGTGAACTGTTTACAGACCAGTTTTTTGTAGATGAGCCCTGAATGTGTCTCTCTGTAGTAGTACATTTCTATAGGAGGAATGAATGGGTCGGAGTATTGAAAACGGGATCTGGTGGCAGGATGTAGGATTATACTTTTAGCTCTGGTTTTGAGTGAGAATCAGATCACAAGAGATTAAAGGCTTGTCTGTTCTAAAAAAAATTATATTAGTTTAACTGCACAGATTTAAAATCCATCTAGTTAAACCAATGCAACCCCCTAATGTTAACCATTGCTTAAATAAATTTGCTTTGCATTAGTAATTTACAAAATAGAGCTAATCCCATTTAAGTGCATCTACCTTAGGGGTTATTTAACTAGATCAATTTTTAAATAGATTTTAATGTTTAAACAGATACGATTTTTAGTATAAAAATACCTAGGACTGAGACTTTCAAAGCTGCTTAAAGGGTTTGAATGATAAATTCATGGGAATAAGAAGTTCATATACCCTAGATGGCTTTGAAAATTTTGGCTTTAAAATTAGTAGAGCCACTGGAAATATGCTCTGTAGAAATCCTGCAGTTATATGGAGTTATGATCTGTCTATGTATATAACTGTGTTCTACAGAATTGAAGTTAAACTTTAAAAAAAAAAAAAAGTTGTCGTACTTTGACTTTCTAAGGCTGATCTACCCCTAGATCTTGTACCAGTATAACTCTTTTGATTAGAGGGATGATACTTGTTTTTTTTGTTTTGTTTTTGTTTTTTTTTAACCAAAATAGCTAAACCAGTGCAAACCCTAGTGTAGACACAGCTATATCAATAGAAAGGAGCCTTATACTGTGATAGCTTACTCCCCAACATATAGGGGAATAAGTTTTACAGGTCTAAGCACCTTTATACCAAGATAACTACAGCCACACTAGGCAGCCGGTACTGCTTTAACTATACCACTATAATTAAAGTAGTTCAGCTTCTGTGTAGACACAAGGCCTAATTGTGAGGATAGACTTCAAATAATGATAGACTGACCGATCCAAAAAACAGAGGTGTGAGCTGCCCCATTCATCTCAGTAGCCTCCTCAGTCAGACTTCAAAATTATTGCCTTGATGTATTATTACTCTCAACTTGAGACAGGCTCCAGGACTGTAATAATGTGGTTAGGTGTGTCGTGCCTCAGCCACCTCAACAGGGTAAAGATTCTGAAGCCTAATGTAGATTTATTGTAAATGTCAATTTCACTGCTGGTCAGTTTAGTATGTACATCTAGCTCAATCACAAGTTATGGGTTTGATGCCAGAATTACCAAGTGAAATTCTATGATCTGTTTTATACAGGAGATCAGAATAAATAGTTATAATGCTTCTTTCTGGCCTTAATATCTTCTAATTGAGTAGAAGCACCTAGCTAAGGTGTGTGGTTTGGGTTCACTTGAAACAATGTTTGATATGAGCAAGTTTTAAAGACTCAAATGATTAATTGTACTGCATCTAGCATAGTGGGGACTCGATCATGACTCATTCCTCAGGAAGGTAGTTAATAATGGCACACAAAATACTATACTGAAAAAGTGTTAAGGTTGCAGAATCAAGCATGCAAAAGTTTGGAAATGCCAGATTTAAGATTGCACATGTAAACTTAATCCAGTCCCTTGTGCGCATGCATTATAAACTGGTCTTTAATTACATAATCACACACGATTTTATCCACAGGACCCCATCTTATTCAGCATGTAAATTGGACAGTGCTTAATGAATGAGCAGCTTTTCAATTTTAATTTTACCTTTGATGAACAATGTGCCTTATTTACTGCACACTATTCCAATCCTGCTCTGAAGACAGGATTATTAATTACCTCATGGGCCTTTTCATCTTGCTCCTATAGTATCTGACTACTTCAACAAACAAATGAATCTCACAATGCCCCTGTGATGTAAGAGGGGGCATTATTCTAAGTTTACAGAAGGGAGAACTGAGAGACAGAGACATTAACATGAAAAATACACACTAAGTGGGATGAAAGGTCTATGACCTGACTTTTCAGAGAACTTAGTGTTTTGTAGCACTTTATATGTTTGGAGAACAGTTGCAACCATTCAGCATGTCTGCAAATCAGACACCAGTACTCTCAAGTTGGACACCCAGAACATGAACGTACAGTTTTAGTGACCCCCTGTGAAAAGTTTGGATTAAGTGACTTGCCCAGTATCTCATAGGACCTGTGTGCCCGAGATGGAAAGAGAATCAGTTCTCCAGGGGACTGTTCAGCTGCCAAAGCTATGTCACCATCCTTACTCTTTCTGCAATCCATTGCCTCGTGCACCTTCCAACATCTGCAGCAAATGAGGCAGGGGTCCTGCAGACAACAGCTTCCTTCACTACATAGTGGTGATCATCCCTAAACACAATCTGTCCTGTGCACTAAATGAGTCAGGGGTCCTGTGGAAAAACTAGTAAGAGATCGTGTGATTAAATATTCCATCGCAATGCATAGGTGTAAGGGAGTCAAATTAAGGTTACATGAGCAGTCTAAATTCTGGCATTTCCTATTTTTTGATTACTTGACTTAGCAACCTTAACATTCTTTTAATATAGTTCTTGTATGTAATTTCCTAGGTTTTTAATATCAACCTGGGGGAAAATGTCTGTCATGTGGAATCCTATTGGCTCCCATGTGGTTCATTAGCAGGGTTCAGACCTTTAGAGCTACAGTAACTCCTCGCTTAACGTTGTAGTTATGTTCCTAAAAAATGTGACTTTAAGCGAAACGATGTTAAGCTCATCCAATTTCTCCATAAGAATGAATGTAAATGTGGGGGAGGGAGGTTAGGTTCCAGGGAAATTTTTTTCACCAGACAAAAGACTGTATTATTTTATATATGTATACACAGTATAAGTTTTAAACAATTTAATATGCTGTACACAGAAATGATGATTGTGAACCTTGGTTGAGGTGGAAGAGGGAGGGATATTTCCCAGGGAATGCCTTACTGCTAAATGATGAACTAGTACTAACCTGAGCCCTCAAGGGTTAACACGTTGTTAATGAAGCCTCACACTATATACAGCACGAATGGAGGGAGGAGAGACAGCATGGCAGACAGAGACACACACCCTGTATGTGAGCAAGAGAGAGATGCAATTGCACCTTTAAGTACACTGACCCCACTCTGAGTACACTGCCTTTTCAGATCAGGAAGTTGAGACAGCAACTGCTGCCTGCAAGCTCCCTCCATCCTGAGCCCTGTCAAGTTTCCCCCTCCCTCCCAGCTCTATGGAGATAGGGTAAGCGAGGGGCAGGAGCAGGGGGGAGGGAGACCCCCTGATATTAGCCCCCCTCTTGCCCCCTCCCCCCCCACAGCAAGCAGGAGGCTCCTAGGAGCAGCTCCAAGGCAGAGGGCAGGAGCAGCACATGGCAGTGGGGGAAGGGAGAGCTGAACTGCCAGCAATTGATAGCCTGCTGGGTGGCTGCTACACAGGAACTTAGGGAAGCAGAGAGCTGATAGGGGGGCTGCTGGTCCACCCTGGTTCCAAGCCCCCGCCAGCTAGCTCCAACGGGCTGCTCTTCCTGCAAGCAGTGGACAAAGCAGGCAGCTGCCAAAGAAACGTTATACAGGAGCATTGCGCAACTCTAAACGAGCATGTTCCCTAATTGATCAGCAGTGTAACAACGTAAACCGGGACGACTTTGAGGAAGAAGAACGAGGAGTACTTGTGGCATCCAATGAAGTGGATTTTAGCCCACAGGACCTTATGCCCAAATACATTTATTAGTCTCTAAGGTGCCACAAGGACTCCTCGTTCTTTTTGCTGGTACAGACTAACACGGCTACCATTCTGAAACCTGTCACCATTGAAGTGAGTTATGGTACAGCACAGACCTCTGTGACTTGAGCTAATGGAGTAATCGATAGATGATGACAACCTACTACTGCTATGTGGACCATTTACAAGAGCAGGGAATGAGACATGTTTTTTGCCAGTGGGTCTCGCAACTATTTGCTGGCAGCAGAGGAACATGGAGACTCAGAAATCCTTGGTTATATGCCAAGTTCCAAGAGAAGTGTGCTTTTAGTAGTTACAGACCATTCTGTCTCTAGCCAAACCAACCGCCAGGCCTAGCTCCTCACCTCTCTGCATCCAGTCATGCTGATTGCGCCTCCTCATTACTGCCAGGGTGCCAGCAGCAGGAACATTGGGAGCTGAGAAGAATCTCCCAGCTCTCAGTTCCGGGAGCACAGTGGCTCCTGGCTGCCAGAAATTGAATGAGCATAGAAAGTGAATGGACTTACTCGTGCTAAGTAACTTCCTATAGATAGTTCTAATTTTGATTAAGCTTGATGTGCCTGTGAAGTGGGGCAGGTATGAGACATGCCAAAGTTTGGATTGAATTTCCACTTGTCACGCTGTTCGTTTTGGCTGGAAAGGAAGAGGGGTTGTCTGGGCACCAATTTTGAGGTGGGGAGCAGGAATTTTCAGTCTGCTTTCTGTACATTTTTGTGAGAGTTAGATGACATAGATATATTTGCCATTGGGCTAGTTCAGTCTATGAATTGCTAAAGATGTTCGGCTTTATAAGGGAGCAAGAAAAAACTAAACTTCTAGAAACTGAAAGAAAGAGTTTTTGATAGCTGTCAAATTTAGCACTAAGGATTACCTAATACTCCGGAATATTATCTGCTGAGCTTGCAGTTTGCAAGGCTCCTACTGTTTCAAAATTAGTGCAAAAGTTGCCAAGATTTTCAGACTAAAGTTGACTCCATCTACACTACAGAAAGAGTGTGTAGAGATCCAGTCACCCTATAGTAGTTGCTGATACAATTACAAAACGGTTCTGTCTTTTAATGCAGTCAAGACCAAATCATGTTGTAACCATGTTGCCAAACTGTAGTACACATTTGAATGTTAGCGAGGCTGTGGCATGACTTAGGCACATGGTTGGAAGAGTTTGGCTCTGTTTGTGCTGAAAATTCCAAGTGTGTGAGAAAGGGATGCTGTCTATTTGGAATCTAGTTAGTGCTTTAAAGTTAAAAATGTTGGGTACTGCACCTGGGCCTGGATCCCACTGACATGTTTTGTGCTTTTCCAGTCACTTTTTCCTCTTTTTAACATTTTTTTCTCTCTACTGTTCCTGTGTGTAGACAGGGGAAGCTTACTGTGTGGGGTTGGGGGGAAGTGAAACTGACTGCAGACATAGTCCCATTAAATGTACAAAGTATACTGGAAAGTACCTTTCAGTTATAGTCACCATAGCCATTACTTATAACAATAGTAGGAAAAACATTTCAGGCAGAAGTTTATTTTTTAAGCTGGAGTCTCTCGCTGTGCCTGGGGCACTTTAGTGACACATCAGACACAGTAGTTCCTGCATTTTAGGTGGGAACTCTGTTGCACGTAAACCTATGCTGAGGAGCTAATCTCTCAGTTACATTTCCAGAGAATTTATTCTCAAAGTATTTTTCAGTGGTGGAGGTGGGGACAAGAGATCTCTAAAATTGTAGTCAATTTAAAATGATTTACAGTTTTATAACAGAAAGCTTGCTAATACCTGAAATAGCCTCCTTAAACTCAGAATTGCCATAACGCTAACTGTAAGAAATATTGATCCAAAATTCTGTTTAATATACCTTGAACTGCTGGCACATTAAGCTTAACAAAATCTGCTTTGGCAGAGCAGGAAATAAATGGCTGATTATTATTAGTGGCTTCATAATAAAAGTGATAAATAGTAATTCCTGAACGGAGACAGTGAGAGTTCAGCACAGTTGCAACATGTTTTTACTCTGGGGATCTTAATCTCATTTTAGGTTGTTCCACAAATAAATAGTATTTGTGTAGAAACACAGCAGGAACCATCCGCAATCTTCGATGGCTAAGCAGCAGTTCTGCAGAAAAGGACCTGGGGATTACAGTGGATGGGAAACTGGATATGAATCAGCAGTGTGCCCTTTTTGCCAAGAAGTCCAATGGCATATTGGGCTGTATTAGGAGCATTGCCAGCAGATCAAGGGAAGTGATTATTTCCCTCTATTCGACACTGGTGAGGCCACACCTGGAGTAGTGCATCCAGTTTTGGTACCCCCCACTACAAAAAGGATGTGGACAAATTGGAGAGAGTCCAAGAGAGGGCAACAAAAATGATTAGGAGGCTAGGGCACATGATTTATGAGGAGAGGCTGAGAGAACTGGGGTTATTTAGTTTGCAGAAGAAAAGAATGAGGGGGGATTTGATAGCAGCCTTCAACTACCTGAAGAGGGGTTCCAAAGAGGATGGAGTTCAGCTGTTCTCAATGGTGGCAGATGACAGAACAAGAAGCAATGGACTCAAGTTGCAGTGGGAAGGTCTAGGCTGGATATTAGGAAACACTGTTTCACTTAGGAGGGTGGTGAAGCACTGGAATGGGTTACGTAGGGAGGTGATGGAAACTCCATCCTTAGAGGTTTTTAAGGCCTGGCTTGACAAAGCCCTGGCTAGGGTGATTTAATTGGTGTTGGTTCTGCTTTGAGCAGAGGGTTGGACTAGATGACCTCCAGAGGTCTCTTCCAACCCTAGTATTCTGATGTAACACAAAATAGCAGTAAACTGATTCTGTGAACACTGCAAAGACAAATGGGCTTGAGCTGTTTAGACTGTAAAGCCTTAAGACTCATATTGTTAGTTTGGCGTGTCCATGTTACAAGCTACTTAAAGTCTATATGTGTGAATTGTTAAAAAAGAGGATCACTTTCTTGCCATGCAATGAATTTGCAGTCCTACTTGTCTGTAATTTCTGTGTGAGATCATTTGAGACAGATATTCTCCATTCACGTATATTTGGTCATCTTCCTTTTTCCCCATAAAGCAAGAGCATTGGTTTAATCGTTTTTGTAAAAGCATCCAAAATGAGTTATGGTTATACACTTTGCTTTGCAGGTTTTAAATCTTCTAACAGAGAAAGAAGTAAAGCTTGTCTTGCCGACACATGCCATTGTTCCACGGACCTTTGTACTTAAGCCTGGAATGGTTTTGTTTCTAGGTGCTTTGGGACGCATAGACTATTTGCAGGTAAGGGAGAGTGGATTTTGTAATGTTCTATGAAAAAGATCTTGTTTGCGCTTTGTGGTGTTATAACAAGTTACAAAACACCTTCAGCATCAGGCTGTTTGTATAGCTTTCTTCACCATTTATTTGGTAGCTGTTGCTCTTAAGATTTCCACTAATGAAACACAAACCTTGTTGTGTAAAGTAAAAAATGCTTTTGAAAAAGGCTGTGTCATATGGTAGCCCAAAGTGAAGATTTTTGTACTGTAAAGGAGCATCCTGCAGAATGTTACAAAGAGATCCTGCGCTTTGTTCTAAATGAAACCAGAGAATTGCTTTAAGATTGACGGGTCACTAAAAGAACAAGGGTACAAATCCTTGCAAGTTGGCTAACAGTGCTAGAGTGTAGCCAAAATGATTCAGCTTTAAAGGGACAGTGTCTAGTGGTTACATGAAAGAGCTGCATAGGAAGGGAAATGGATTACAGGCATTTCTGCTTTTCCCTCAAGAATTTCCCTTATAAGAATTGTTTAGTCAAGGGAAAAAGGAAAAATGATGACACCAAACACTATCCAACGAACAAAGTAGAAAAAATAAACTGGAAAAAAACTGTTCTTTGCTAATCCTTTTTACTCTCAGCAGTTTTGGACAAAACCTCCTTCATATGCATGTGTGATTTGTATTGGGATGATTTCCCTTAAAGTTATTTCTGTTAGGTGGTGGTTCAGTCATGTTAAGTATTCGTGCTAATTCCTCTTAGTGATGCTTTGCTTCATTTTGAAAAGAAAGGCTATTAGAACAGGAGTGAGATTTTTCAAAAGTTATTGTAGAAATAAATTTAATTTGTATTTCCTCCAGGTTTAAAGAAATATCTAATAGTAAAGGGCAGAGCAGAGGGGTGTATGTGTCTGGGGTCCGTTCTCCCCTTTATACACTTGCATTATTAATGGAAATTTTATTTATTCCATTTCTAAAATGCAGCTGTCGATGCCCGTCCAGTGCTCTGCATGCCTATCACATAAATAAAAAATAAAAAAACCCACCAAAGACTGCCCATAAATAGGTCGACCTCAGCCAACCCCTCCTCAGCAGCCTTAAGCTAGATCTACACTAGAGCACTTTGCCTGTATAACTATACCAGTATACTAGCCTAGCAAGCACCCCGAGTGAAATAAACTGTATTGGTAAAATCACAGTTTTGCTGATACAATTGCATCTGCACTAGGGCTTTTGCCAGCCCAGCTATGTCAATCACAAATCTTCACGCCCTTGATCAACATATCTGTCCTGGCAAAAGTGTGTAGTGTAGCCATGGGCTTGTGGGGGGAGTTATATCCATGTATCAGCAGGTGATTAGATTCCTTGGTTTGGATTTGATGTAATCCTGTTTTCCCACTGCAGTTTGGATGTACAATTCATTATAGTAATTTTCATTCTTAAATGTGGTTTGTAGAATTCTAGGTACTGCAAAGCAGAGTCTGGTAAACAAGAGGGATATTTTACTACAGGATCTGGGAAATGGTCTGAAAGGATCAGCTGGACAGGAGAAGTCTGTCACGCCATCCAGAAATAAGCCTGCCAGTTTTGTTCACACTGGCAGTACTTCCAGTATTGTGAACTAAGCTAATGTAGAGATATGGGGTGGGCAAACTTTTTAGCCTGAGGGGAATAGAAATTGCATGGCAGGGAATGCATGCTCACAAAATTGGGGTTGGAGTGTTGGAGGGGGTGAGGGCTCTGGTTGGGAGTGCAGGCTCTGGGGTGGGGCTGGGGAGTTTGGGGTGTAGGAGGGTGCTCTGGGCTGGGACCAAGGGGTTCAGAGAGTGGGAGAGGGATCAGGGTTGGGGCAGGGGTGTGGGAAGCTAATATGAGGGGGCAGTGAGTCCAGGATCGCTGGCTGTATTTTAAAGAAGCCTTATTGAGAGCACCGGAACAAACTGTCCCAAAGTGCTGAAAGAATAGTAACAAGGTTTTTAAGGCCTAACCTGACAAAGCCTTGACTGGGATGATTTAATTCAGGGGTTCTCAAACTGGGGGTCGGGACCTCTCAGGGGATCGCGAGGTGTCAACCTCCACCCCAAACCCTGCTTTGCCTTCAGCATTTATGATAGTGCTAAATATATAAAAAAAAGTTTTTAATTTATGTGGAGGAGGTCATACTCAGAGGGTTGCTATGTAAAAACACCAGTAAAACAATTTGAGAGCCACTGGTTTAGTTGGGGTTGGTCCTGCTTTGAGCAGGGGATTGGGCTAGATGGCCTCCTGAGGTCTCTTCCAACCCTAATATTCTGTGATTCTGAGGGGTGTGGGCTCTGGGGTGGGGCTGGGGATGAGAGGCTTGGGGTGCAGGAGGGTGCTCTGTGCTGGGATCCAGGGGTGTTGGAGAGCTGTTGGGGTTGGGGCGTGGGGAGAGTCTCGGGTGCAGTACTTACCTCAGGCTTACCACTGGAAGCAGTGGCATGTCTCTTCTCCAACTCCTATGCGTGTAGCAGCCCCTGACCCTCAGAGCGGGGCCATGCGGCTGCTTCTGAGAGCCATGAGGTGTGGCCCCCAAGCCTGTAGCCCGAAGCGGGGCCATGCCATGGTTTATGGGAACCCTGTGGTGCAGCCCCTGATCCCGCTTCCCAGCGGGAGCTTGCGGGACATAGTTTGCCCACCCTTGGTAAAGATACACATTCTGTAACATATGACTATCATTTTATTTGAATGACCTGAGTGTAGAACAGATTGTTTTGGGGTATTTTTTGTTTGTTTGTTTAAGTGCCATTCCAATTATCCAAATTCCTTTTCTCTGAAAATTCATAGTGTGTCCCCCGTGTGGCCGCCTGTTAGTTAATAGCACTTCCATTTATCTGAACACACAGTTATCCAGGCCATAAGGATAAATGTGAGTGCATTGTATTTGTATTATAGTAGCACCTAAGTATTGTGCTGTGATGCAGAAGCTCTAGAATCAGGAAGGTTCTGGGCTTGCTTTAGGACTAGAAACTTTGAGGTGGCTCAACTGTTGTATTTTTGTATTGAAAACTCAGCTACATTATATGCTGAGAAGTCATTGTTTATCAAGAAACAGTACAGATGCATTTCAAAGACTAAGACCCTACCTATCTAGATGAGAGAGAATCATGTAACAGAACTACTTTTAAACAGAAGGTGGGGGGAAGGCTGGATAGTAACTTTTAAGTATCTTTACAGCATTCAGTTTTTTTAACAATCACCCCTCATTAATTTTAGGGAGCAAAATCCTCCTGGTTTTCTGTTGTGGCTTCTAACCTCTTGCCAGTCCATGTTACTACCCTGGAGAAAGCAGATGGCATCTATCAGAAGCATGCTGGAAAAACATTACTGAAGGTAAGAGAACACCTTCTATATGGTGTTCTGGTATGTGTTAAGTCCTTGCTAGAACTCATTATGCATTGTCTTGTCAGCGATTCTTCCCCTTTCTGGGAAAACCAAATAAAAGAATATATGCATTATTCCTCCCCTGGCTATGGGAAACAGATATGAGAATGAAAATCTTATTGCCAGTCACAACATACATTTTTCCTCTTTAAAATTAAATTAACTCAGCAAGAGGGAGCCCCCTCTGTGCATGGAGAGAGGAACATGGCATGGGCAGAGATTACGACTTTAGCCTGGGGCTCTGGAAGACCTGGGTTGAATTCCCTGCTTTGCTTGAGTACAAGGGGCCATATTAGTACATTAGACAGTCTTGTAAGTAGGGATATAACTTTTTTGTTTTGTAAGAAGCACACAAACGACTACTGAGCAGTCTTCATTAAAGTTAAAAATGGCTGGTGGGGTTTAGGCTTATATTTGCGAAGGCATCATATTCTGGCTCAGGGAGAAAGCCCCTCTTTCTGCAGCGCTGATGAGGCAACATCTGGAATACTGTGTTCTAAGCTAGGCCCACTGATGCCAGGAGGACATTGACAAATTGGAGCTACTCAGGCAGGAGTTCAGAGACAAACAACAAAAACTGACTGTCTGCTATGGAAAGATATAAATTGGCAAAACACAAAGGGAGAGAAATATAAAAGGCAGAGAGGTCAAGAACTACAAATAGGAGCAACGAGGTGGAATTAAGAAATAGAAATACCTGGAAGTGATGTAGATCCCATCATTTGGGACTTCTGAAACTAGATAGGGGAGAGATCAGCAAAAAATATTATATGGAATTATCCTGGGGATGGACATTATTTGTAGCTTTGTTTCTAAGATTTCAGATTGACACCTAGTTCCATAGCACTTCTGTAGCAAAACCTGTACGTCTTTTAATATATTTACATTTTATTTTCTATATCTTATACTTTAAGCATGCAGTTTGATAATGTAATTTGAGATTGATAGTGTAATTTGACTAAAATTAATTCTGATGCATGGTTTGGAAATATTTGTTTTTTTAAAAAGTAATATTCTCATGATTTAGGCTTTATCTGGAAAGATGTGGAGTTAGCACATTGTTTAATGTGCTAGGTAAAACATTCAGAAGTCTAGTGTAGACAAGCTGTGTATACTTTAACATATATTAGCTGATTAAGTTAAAAGTCTATGTTGCCCCTCTCTCTGCTCCACCCTGGTTTGCCTCAACCAGCTAACATGTTAATACTTGCCCTTTCAACACTAGGATTTTAAATGGGTTTGCTGTCATGTTTTTAAAATGCATCTTTTTGTCTTCCTATAAGCGGGGCCCCTGTGTGTGTGTGTATGTATGTGTGTATATATATATATATATATGTGTGCATATCTTGATGTGTTTTAACTTGTTTCCTTGGCAATACCACGAAAACTGAAACACACTCTCTGTAGTAAATATTAAGGATCCCCGAGCTAGTGGTACATTTTCCACTATCTGAAGCAGTTTAAAGCTCTCTCTTCTGGTATTGATCTTCATTTGCAAAGCATCAGTACAACTCACTGCTCATGCTGAATTCACTTTATGAATTATTGCACCGTTTACAAAAATAAATGTTTCAGAGATTGTAGTATTAGTAACTTCTGCTGTTTCATTGAATTTGCGTGGAACTGAATCCTGACACTTACCCAAATAGGACAATCTCTGATACTGCAATATCTACTTCTTTGCATCTCTAAGGCACCTTAGTTTGATATCTAAATGAAATCTTTATACCTTAACATTTGTTTCTGGACAAACTGTCCCTTAACTGTCCAAATGCCATTTTTAATAGAAAAGTTATGTGAGAGCAGTTACTCATTAAATGTGTCCAGGGTTTGAGTCAGGTAGAATAGAAAGAGTTAAGTTGCAGCATTTCACTTTGTAACTTAGTCTTTAACTTGAGAAGTTTAAAGTTGCCTTTCTGGTCAGCTTTTAACTCCTTTCTCTTGTATTTTATTGTTAGGTTCCCATGGGGGGTGAAGAGCGAATGAAGGAATTCCCACCGCTTATTCCTCAGGAAATTACGCTGGAAGGAATTGGCACCCTTGAGGCAGTGGCTGACATAAAGCTGTCCTCTGCTGGTAATTCTGTATTTCCTCCTACACGTGCAGGGTAGCCGCTCCTGCTGTGCACACTTGTTCTTGGATGTAATTTAATAATGGGTGCATCATGTGACCTGCAAAGGTCTTGTGACTAGGAAAGGTGACACAGAGTCGACCAAAATGCCTGCTGCCTTGTATGTCATTATGATCAATTGTTTTCTACTTTGGGGGTAGATTTTCAAAAGTGCTTGGCACCCAGCAGCTTCCATTTTTTGTCTAAATGGCATCTGTTGGGTGTTGAATCTGTGTGAAAATCTGACCCTTTGTCTTATTTAAATGAGTGTCCCTTTCCATTTTAAAAATTTGATACAGTTGATTCTCATTTTGTTTGAGAGAGGTTGTAACTAACTGGATTCTGTTCTGGTATCTGCACAGGTTGGGTTGCAATAACTGCTCACTTGGAAGACAAACTACAGCTGCGAGCCTATACTCCTGAAGGGACAACATTGATGATACGTAAACCTCCTTTGTTGCCACACATCGTTGACATCAAAGGGAACCGCATCAGAGGAAGTGCATCCTATAGAACTAAAAAGCCACCTCCCCTAGTGGAGAACTTAAAAGCAAATGGAACAAATAAACAAATAAAAAGAGTATCTAAAATTTAAGAAGCACAGGAGCTGGGAAGCCCTTGGACGTATGTGTTGCTTACAGACAATTATGAAAACAATTATTCATAGAAAACACATTCTGATTTTAAGACTGACTTCTGTAAAACGTGTTTGAAAGACCTTGCAAATGCAGATTTGAAGTTTGTATCAGGCTACTGCATAGTGCAGCTCATGGGATCATGTGATTTGTAGTTTCTACTTCCCATTACTAGATGGCCTGTCAGAGGATACGTCCAGACTACACGCCGTATCGGCGGGTTAAAATCGATTGCTCGGGGATCGATATATTGCGTCTAATCTAGACGCGATATATCGATCCCCGAGCACGCTTATATCGATTCCGGAACTCCATCAACCCCAACAGAGTTCCGGAATCGACACGGAGATCCGCAGACATCGATCCGCGCCGTATGGACGGGTGAGTAATCCGATCTTAGATATTCGACTTCAGCTACATTATTCAAGTAGCTGAAGTTGCGTATCTAAGATCGATTCCCCCCACCCCCCCCCCCAGTGTGGATGAGCCCTCATTCAGATTCTTTAGTTCTGCATTCAACAGACAGATTGACATCACTTCACATTATTGCTGGTTCCCCTACAGTGAGTGGAGTATGGCTGCCCTCAGGAAGGGAGGGTAATCTCAGGGTATGTCTACATCTAAAATTTTGCAGCGCTGGTTGTTACAGCTGTATTAGTACAGCTGTATAGGGCCAGCGCTGCAGAGTGGCCACACTTACAGCAACCAGCGCTGCAAGTGGTGTTAGATGTGGCCATACTGCAGCGCTGTTGGGCGGCTTCAAGGGGGGTTCGGGGAACGCGAGAGCAAACCGGGGAAGGAGACCAGCTTCGCCGCGGTTTGCTCTCGTGTTCCCCGAACCCCCCTGCAAACCGCAGGGAAGGAGACCTGCTTGCACGGAGGTTCGGGGAACGCAAGAGCAAACCGGGGAAGGAGACCAGCTTTGCCGCGGTTTGCTCTCGCGTTCCCCGAACCACCCTGCAAACCGCAGGGAAGGAGACCTGCTTGTTCAGGGAACGCGAGAGCAAACCGGGGAAGGAGA
The DNA here is from genome assembly GCF_007399415.2 of Gopherus evgoodei. NCBI lineage: Eukaryota > Metazoa > Chordata > Testudines > Testudinidae > Gopherus > Gopherus evgoodei. The sequence goes on from NC_044326.1 coordinate 142,546,733, forward strand.
CCAGCTTTGCCGCGGTTTGCTCTCGCGTTCCCCGAACCACCCTGCAAACCGCAGGGAAGGAGACCTGCTTGTTCGGGGAACGCGAGAGCAAACCGGGGAAGGAGACCAGTTTCGCCGCGGTTTGTTCTCGCGTTCCCCGAACCACCCTGCAAACCGCAGGGAAGGAGACCTGCTTGCACGGAGGTTCGGGGAACGCGAGAGCAAACCGGGGAAGGAGACCAGCTTTGCCGCGGTTTGCTCTCGCGTTCCCCGAACCCCTCTGCAAACTGCGGGGAGGGAGACCTGCTTGCTCGGGGTTCGGGGAACACGAGAGCAAACCAGGGAAGGAGACCAGCTTGATTACCAGACGCTTCCTCAGGTATGCTGGGATACCTGCTTATTCCACGGAGGTGAAGAAAAGCGCTGGTAAGTGTCTACATTTGATTACCAGCGCTGGATCCTCTACACCCGAGACAAAACGGGAGTACGGCCAGCGCAGCAAACAGGGAGTTGCAGCGCTGGTGATGCCCTGCAGATGTGTACACCTCCTAAGTTGCAGCACTGTAACCCCCTCACCAGCGCTGCAACTTTGTGATGTAGACAAGCCCTTAGTTACAGCAGGAGGGCTTTAGTGAAGCTGTCAGAACATGTAAGTCTTTCTGGGTGCTACTGATATTTGGACAGGAGACACATTGCTTGTTTTTTGGCTTTTCGCATGAAATTAGTGGTTAAGATTTCAGAAAGAAGGCCCTAGGGACCATCCTACTAGGTCTCTTTGCAATAATGTAGGACTTTAAAGATAAGGAGACACCACGCAGGGGAGCACTGTGTATAGCTGAAGGGAGGAAATCAGACTTATGCCTCAACTGAGAGCTCCTGCAAAACATCCCCATGCTGTGATTTGCCCTAAATGTACAGTCATCTATCTCTTCATCATGACAACTGTGACAGGTTGGACCCCTTGGGAAGCCACCTGATGTCTGAGATGCCGCTAAGTCTACCTGTTGTGCCAGCATGGGCCCCCTTTAACCTGTCTTGCTGAGCCAGGCTCTTAAAGCCTCCTCTAACACACACACTCAGGCAGGGCCACACCCAGCTGCAGATCAGCTCTGGGAAGACTCAGCTTCAGGGACTTGCTGTAATGTCATTTGTAGGTGTTTTTGCAAAGTTCTGGGTTTCTGTTCCCAGGTGTCAAAGTTAGAATCAAGACTCACAATTTGTCAGACCACTCTGTTTATTAGCGCAGCGCTTCGCCAATAACATTCAGAATATGTGAGTGGCCATGCAAGACCCAAGCAGTCTTATTTATACAGATAAAAGAGCAGGAATTAGACAAAGGAACAAAGAAAGCAAAACAGGAAAATTCACCTGGGGCACAGCATGCATATCCTATTTCCTTACTAACTGTTATCGATCTAAGGCTAATGCTTCACCAATTGCCCTTAAACGGTGCAATTGTTCTATGTTAATGTCTGTATTCCTGACACCTGGTTGCAACATTCCAACATTTTTGCTTAAAGATACAGACAACATTTCTTTAATCCTTTCTATTCTATATATATAATTTATTTTACTTTCACACAGGTTACCAGAAAATATTTTGGTGTGTAGCATTGTGTACATAATGCAGATGTCAGTATCTTTTAAAGTGTAGTTGTCTTGGTATTTAGCCACCAATGCCATGAGGCAGTGTGCCTCAGTTTCCCCTTCCACACAGCAGTCTAGATCGGCTATGCTTTCTCCAGTGTGCCAAGCTCTAAGCCTGTCTACAGGTACTAGCTGAGAAGCATATCCTGGTAGGACTTTCTTGTTACCACTCCTAGTCTGTACCAAAGATTTTTCCCAAAATCATGCATCTTACACATTTTTTTTAAGTATTTACCACCAGTATCAAATTCTTTGTCTTAACCCACTGTGTGTGTAGTAAGAGACATAAAGTTACCAGCACATTCATGACAGAGAGGCGCTTCCAAGTATGATTATCATACCACGCCTTCTGTCTAAACAGACCAGTTTGTTCAGCATTTATTACATTTCTCATCACCTCAGTGAAGGATCTTATTTTGGGTATGTTTTGGGGGTTTTGGCAAGGAAAGGGTGTAAGGAGACCTTGTATGTTAATGGCCCACTCCCTGTGGAGTTGCATTTCCTCCCCAGGGTTAAGCCCATGCGAAGAACCTGCTCCTTTGAGATTCCTTTGTGTTGTTCACCCCCATCACTCACTGTCTGATGCTTAGCTGTGGGGAGGAGTTTACCTGCCCGAGAAGTGTCTGTCTCTGCCCCTTCATCAGGTGGATCATTAGCATGTTCAGAGACACCAAAATGCTTGGAAGAAACCTCCCCCTCTTCCTCACTGCCTTAAAGAGACAGAGTTAGTTTTCACAAGTACTGCAAGAAAAACATTTTGCAAAAGTGGGGCCTGGATTGGGGAACCCTCTGTCACCTCTCTCGCTGTTGCCATTAGTCAGCTGTATGGCTGCTCCCCTCAGAGAGGTCAGATACACAGTTCCCCCTTAAAACCTGAGCAACAGGTGAAGTTCCTGGGATTACAGATGCAGATTCAGCAGATTTCTCCTGGGCAAACTCTTCCCTGCAATGAGTGAGAAGACATTCCTGTACTCCCCCCACATTCCCTCTTAGCCTCTTTCTCTGGGACCCCTGACAGGACACACACCCCTGCACTCCCTGGAGGACAATCTGTCCCCTCTCCAGCTATGGGCTCACAGCTACCAGCCATGACAGACACTTCACTGGCAAGCTGTGTGCCCTCCTTCGCAGGGCCAGCTTTAGGAAGTGTGGGGCCCAATTCAAACAGTTTCGATGGGGCCCCGGCAGGGAAGACAAAAAAAAAAAAAAAACATAAAAAAACCACTTGGGGCTTGTACTCACCGGGCGGTGCTCCGAGTCTTCGGCAGAACTTTGGCGGTGGGTCCTTCACTTGCTCCAGATCATCGGCGGCACTGAAGGACCAGCTGCCAAAGTGCCACCAAAGACCCAGAACAAGCGAAGGACCTACCGCCAAAGTGCTGCGGAAGACCCGGAGCGCCGCCAGGTGAGTAAAAATTAAAAAGGCGCCTCTAGCCAGGGAAGAGATTCTCACTGGCCGCGGGACCCAATTCGGGGAAATTGGTGGAATTAGCCTAAAGCCAGCCCTGCTCCTTCGTCTTTGAATTGGGCTGGCCTCCAGGTACAGAGCCCATGTACCTCACCCCCCACAGCAGTTTCTCGGATACCATCTTCCCTCTCTAAGGCTTCCTCCAGGACACATTTCCCTATGCATCCTAGAGCAGGATCCGTCTCTTGCTCAACTGCAACTTCCTGGTAGCCAGCCACCTGGACAGTCTCCTTACCGTCAGGCAAAACATTCCCCTCCCCTGAGGGAACAGCCACTGGACTGGAGCTGGTTCTACCCATCCCCACTCCTCGTGGCAATTTGATTTGCAGGGCAACAGAGGAATTAAAGAGACTCATTTACTCAGCAGTTTCTGTAGCTTTGATCCTTCCTACTAGGGTTCCAGCACAAGATTTCTCCTCGCTGCTGACAGACCCCTGTACAGCCCTAGTCACACTGAAAAAGTGGCTACCCACAAGAATTTGTGTTGGGTTATGAGAAAGTGCAGCCACAGTTAGGTCAGTTTGCAAATCCCCAGTTTCTCTGTGCATTTTAGCCAAAGGCACAAAGATTTTGTGACCTCCTTTTAACAGAAGTTCTGCCATCTGCCCTGGCAGTATGTCTTCTTCCTGAACCAGGTCTCTCCTGACTACAGAGATTTCTGCACCAGTATCTCTTCATGCAGGGAGCTCCTTGCCATTTACTCTGACAGCCTTCATGTGCTTACTGCCTGGCTATGCAGTGGCAACCTTTACAAATCCTGCATGGTAGGTGGCAATTTCCTAAGATGTCTCTGTACTCTGGGTAGCAGCATTTCCATGAATTGCCTGCTGCCTGTTCCCACTCAGCGCAGGGCATTTATTCCTCAGCTGCTCAGTGGAATTACAATGATAGCACCTTCTGGGCTGTTCTGGTTTTACAGAAGATTTGGGACAAGGACTGGAGGAGTGAACTTGGGGAGTGAGTGTCCAGCCTCTCATCCACTCTCCTTCTGCACAGGGGTAAACAGGGACTCACCAAACTTAAACCCTGTGATTTATTCCTACTCTGTGTTTGGGATTGCTCAGATTGATCTGCAAAAATTGCAGGTTCATTGACCATTTCCACCTTATCCCATAAACACTGTTTTACAACATCACTAGACATATTCAGGAACTGTTCCTGAGCAATCAAATCACACATTCCTTCAAAGCTTGAAATACCTTTCACCTCACCCACTTATCCAATAAATCTCTTATTTGGTTCACATAACCACATTACTTAATCCAGACCCTCTCTTAAGACTTCTAAATTTTACTCAATAAACTGAAACTGTTTGAAAACCAAATCCTTAAATTTACTGTAATTGGAAGTATCATCCATAGGCATCTTATTGAGTATGTCTGGAGCTCTCCCAGTCAGTTTTGCACCAAAGTGGTCATCTTTTGATTATCAGGAATCTCATGGAGCATACACAGTCTCTCAAAGGTGATGAAATATTCAGCAATGTCACCAGATTAATTATATGGTGGACACAATGGCTCCCACTTGTGCATTTTTGGAGAAGTGGAGTTCTGGTGTGGTATTTTGTCTCCTCCACTCCATTACAGCCAGTTCATTCTTCATTTCTTTGTCTCTCAGTTCCATGGCTTGCTTCTGGGCTTCCATTTCTTTGTCAGCCTCTAGCTGTCTCAGTTCCATGGCTCTCTCATGAGCTGCTTTCTGCTCATCAATTTCCATCTGCTTCCGTTCCAGCTGTCTCCGATATATTTTTTTTCATTTTCCTCTACCTGCAACCTGTAGAGCTCCAACTTCTTGGTAGCTTCACTTTCACTCATTTTCATACTTTTCTGTCCCTAATTCTCTTGCCTGAAATAAGCAAACAGAAAATAACAAACCAATAACCACTTTTGTCTGTTCTCTAGTCACCACACTTAAAACTCACTGAAACTCACCACTAGTGTTTCAGGGCAATAAGCAGTGCACACTATTCTGCCTGATTACGCCACTCTGATGGGTTGGACCCCTTGGGAAGCCACCTGATGTGCTGAGATACCACTGACTCTACCTGTTCTGCCAGCCTGGGCCCCCTTTAACCTGTCTTGCTGAGCCAGGCTCTTAAAACCTCCTATAACATGCACACAGGCAGGGCCACACCCAGCTGCGGATCACCTCTGGGAAGACTCAGCTTCAGGAACTTGCTCTAGTACTCAGATGTCCACCTCCCTTGGAGTGCAGACCCAAAGCTATATTATGAAATTTCCCCCCTCCCTCAATGTGGAGGTCTGGGGGGGCAGGAAAGGAGGGAGATGGTTAATTTCTCCTTGTTTTAAGACCCAAGGGGTTTGGATTTGTGTTCCCGAGGGAAGGTTTTGGGGGAACAGAAAGTGTGCCAGACACTATATTCTGGCTGGTGGCAGCATTACCAGATCTAAGCTAGGAATTAACCTTAGAAGGGTCCATTCAGGTCCCCCACATTTCTACTCTAAAGTTCAAAGTGGGGGGGAAAAACCTTGACGTGGTGGCAGTGGTGGGATTCTTAGGAACAAAAAGCCAGTAGGATTTTTTTTCTCTCCTTTCTAGCTGCTTGGAAAGCAGCCTGAGGGCAGAGGTGTTAAGTTTTTAACAAGGGTCTTTGTTAAGAGGAGGCTTCAAGCGGTGAGCCAGCAGACAGCCAGCAAAAGGCATTTACAAGTTAAATTGTCTTTTTTTTCTTTCTACCTCTTGGGTACAGCTAGTTAGAAAATCTCTGTTAACCAAGCAGCCTGAGCTGAAGCATTGCAGTCAGTAAGCTGCAGAGGTAGTGTGACCAGCACAAGAAAGCAGAAAAATGAGTGCCAAGAAAGCAGTTAAACAGGAAATGGCTAGGCTGGACGCAGAAGAAAAAGCCAAGGAGGCTGCCCACAGGAGAGATGAAACAAAAAGAGATGGAAGAGAGGGAAAGAGAGAGAAAGCATAAACTGGACTTAGCACAGGCTAAGCAGGATGGACCAGCCAAGCCTAACAACCCTTCTCCAGGTACTGTTTCCCATGCCAGGAAATTCCCCACGTACAAGGCAGGTGATGATACTGAGGCCTTCTTAGAAAATTTTGAAAGGACCTGCCATGGGTACAGCATCCCTACAAACAGGACCGGTGCTAGAGTTTTTTGCGCCCTAGGCGCACGACCATTCCGCCGCCCCGCACGCTGCTCCCATGGCTCCAGTGGACCTGCCACAGCCATTTCTGTGGAAGGTCCGTTGGTATGCGGCTCCAGTAGAGCTGCCGAAGCCGTGCCTGTGGGAGGTCCACCAGAGCCACGCAGGACCAGCAGACCGTCTGCAGGCATGCCTGCAGCAGCTCCACCGGAGCCGCGGACCAACGGACCCTCCACAGGCACGACTGCGGCAGGTCCACCGGAGCCACCTGCTGCCCCTCCTGGCAAAATGCCGCCCCCAAAAATCCTGGCACCCTAGGCGATTGCCTAGTTAGCCTCAATGGAAGCGCCAGTCCTGCCTACAAACCAGTACATGATAGAGCTGAGGCCACAGCTCAGTGGACCCTTAGCAGAGGTGGCGGCTGAAATGCCTAAGGAGAACCTGAACGCTTATGAACTTTTTCAAACCAAGGCCAGAATCAGAATGGGGCTAACACCTGAGCATGCCCATCAGCGGTTCAGGGCCCTAAGGTGGAAACCAGATGTGTCATTTACCCGACATGCCTACCACATTGGAAAGAATTGGAATGCCTGGATAGCAGGAGCAAATGTTAACTCTGGAAGAGCTGTCCCTCCTAATGCAAATGGAACAGTTCTTAGAGGGTGTTCCTGAGGAAATAGAAAGGCACATCCTAGATGGGAAGCCCAAAACTGTAACCGAGGCGGGGCAGATTGGAGCCAGATGGATGGAAGTGGCAGAAAAGAGAAAAGCTACTAGCAAGGGGAGCGAATATCACAGGGGGCAAACTGAAAATAAACCTTATCACCAAGGGCAACCCAAGACCTCACCTACAACCCAAGGAAAGCCCCAGACACCCTATTGTCCCACTTCACCAGTCTCCAGCAACCCACCTCGGCCCAGTGACCAGTCAGCTGGGCAATGTTTTAAATGTAAAGAACGGGGACATATAAAGGCCAATTGCCCCAAGAACCCCAACCGAGTACAGTTCATTACACCACAGTCACACCAATGATCCCTAGGCACAGATGCCTCTCAAATACCCTCAGAGCGAAGGGAAACCTTGAGAGTGGGTGGAAAGAAGGTTATCACATGGAGAGCCACGGGGGCACAAGTGTCAGCTATCCACCAATCCTTAGTGGACCCCAAATTCATCAACCCAGAGGCCCAAGTGACAATTTACCCATTCATGTCAAAATCTGTAAACTTGCCTACAGCTGAACTGCCTGCCCAGTACAAGGGCTAGTCAGGAATCTAGACTTTTGCAGTCTGTGACAATTATCACATCCCCATGCTACTGCAGGAAGACTTGGCCAACCAGGTGAAGCGGGCCAAGAGGGTGGGAATGGTTACATTCAGCCAACCCAGGTAAGCTTCCAGACCCATCCCTGTTCCTGAGCCGACAAGGGCCTCATCTGTGTTACCAGAGACCCAGACAGAGATGGTGGACCCGGATCCCCTGCCAATGACTGCAACAGCCATAGTGCATCCAGTCCCAGAACCGGAACTGGAAAAGCAACCAGCACCAGAACCGTTGCCAGCACTGATGCCAGTGCTTGCAAACCCATCTCCAACCCCAATGCCAGAGGGCACCAGTGGGCCTGAACTGGCTGAAGCAGCAGGCAACTCTACCCACGAGGCTCAGCCAGAGCCTGAAATATCGCATAGTGCACCAGCGGAAAGCGGTTCACCATCAATGAAAACAACCCCATCACCTACATCGCTCCCAGAGGGACCAAGTCCACAGTCTAAGGAGGAACTGGTGTCTCCAGCCTCAAGGAAACAGTTCCAGACTGAGCAGGAATCAGATGACAGCCTTCAGAAAGCTTGGGCAGTGGCACAGAGCACCCCAACGCCTCTCAGCTCTTCAAACCGATCCCGGTTTGTTGTAAAACAAGGACTTTTATACAAGGAGGCTCTTTCTGGTGGACACTAGGAAGACTGGCATCCTCAAAAACAGTTGGTAGTTCCAACTAAGTACCAGGGAAAGCTCTTCAGCTTAGCCCATGATCATCCCAGTGGCCATTCTGGGGTGAACAGAACCAAAGACAGGTTGAGGAAGTCCTTCCACTGGGAGGGGATGGGCAAGGATGTTGCCAAGTATGTCCGGTCTTGTGAGGTGTGCCAACGAGTGGGAAAGCCCCAAGACCAGGTCAAAACCCCTCTCCAGCCACTCCCCATAACTGAGGTCCCATTTCAGTGAGTAGCTGTGGATATTCTAGGTCTTTTCCTAAAAAAGACCCCCAGAGAAAAGCAGTACATACTGACTTTCGTGGACTTTGCTACCCGATGGCCGGAAGCAGTAGCTCTAGGCAACACCAGGGCTAAAACTGTGTGCCAGGCCCTAACAGACATTTTTGCCAGGGTAGGTTGGCCCTCCGACATCCTTACGGATTCAGGAACTAATTTCCTGGCCAGGACCATGAAAAATCTGTGGGAAGCTCATGGGGTGAATCACTTGTTTGCCACCTCTTACCAGCATCAAACCAATGGCCTGGTGAAGAGGTTTAATGGAACTTTGGGGGCCATGATACGTAAATTCATAAATGAACACTCCAATGATTGGGACCTAGTGTTGCAGCAGTTGCTTTTTGCCTACAGGGCTGTACCACATCCCAGTTTAGGGTTTTCACCATTTGAACTTGTGTATGGCCACGAGGTTAAAGGGCCATTACAGTTGGTGAAGCAGCAATGGGAGTGGTTTATGCCTTCTCCAGGAACTAACATTCTAGACTGTAAGCAACCTACAAAGCACCCTCCGGCACTCTTTAGCCCTTGCTAAAGAAAACCTAAAGGATGCTCAGAAAGAGCAAAAGGCCTGGTATGATAAACATACCAAAAAGCGTTCCTTCAAAGTAGGAGACCAGGTTATGGTCTTGAAGGCGCCACAGGCCCATAAGATGGAAACGTCCTGGTAAGGGCCATTCACGGTCCAAGAGCGCCTGGAAGCTGTTAACGATCTCATAACCAAGAACTATCTCATAACCAAGAAAGAAACTGACAGGACTCCACTGGCCATCACATACAGTCCCCAGCTAAAACCTCTCCAATGCATCATCAGGGATCTACAACCCATCCTGGACAATGATCCCACACTTTCACAGGCCTTGGGTGGCAGGCCAGTCCTCGCCCACAGACAACCTGCCAACCTGAAACATATTCTCACCAGTAACTGCACACTGCACCATAGTAACTCTAGCTCAGGAGCCAATCCATGCAACAAACCTCGATGCCAACTCTGCCCACATATCTACACCAGAAACACCATCACAGGACCTAACCAGGTAAGCCACACCATCACCGGCTTGTTCACCTGCACGTCCACCAATGTAATATACGCCATCATATGCCAGCAATGCCCCTCTGCTATGTACGTCTGCCAAGCTGGACAGTCGCTACGGAAAAGGATAAATGGACACAAATCAGATATTAGGAATGGCAATATACAAAAACCTGTAGGAGAACACTTCCCTGGCCACACTATAGCAGACCTTAAGGTGGCCATCCTGCAACAAAAAAACTTCAGGACCAGACTTCAAAGAGAAACTGCTGAGCTTCAGTTCATCTGCAAATTTGACACCATCAGCTCAGAATAAAACAAAGACTGTGAATGGCTTGCCAACTACAAAACTAGTTTCTCCTCCCTTGGTTTTCACACCTCAACTTCTAGAAAAGGGCCTCATCCTCCCTGATTGAACTAACCTCATTATCTCTAGCTTGCTTGCATATATATACCTGCCTCTGGAAATTTCCACTACATGCATCTGAGGAAGTGGGTATTCACCCACGAAAGCTCATGCTCCAAAACGTCTGTTAGTCTATAAGGTGCCACAGGATTCTTTGCTGCTTTTACAGATCCAGAATAACATGGCTACCCCTCTGATACATAACTATCTCATAGCATTGCCCACCTCAGCCCTAAAGCATAAAGTGTACTATGTTCATTCTCTCAGGCCCTTTTATTCCAGAGACTTAAAGGTTTGTCAGTTTACAGCCCAGGGAGAGGATGATGCTGAGTGGCCTGAAGGTGTCGACTACGAAGGAAAAAGTGATGGTGGCGTGGAAGAAGTGACCCTCTCCACAACCTTGGAATGTGTGCAGCGGCATCAGATCAAAAGCTGTGCACTAGCTTCGCCCCATTGTTCTCAGCCACCCCAGGACGAACTGAACGGGCATACCACTCCATTGACACAGGTAAAGCTTATCCAATTAGAACCCTACCCTACCGGGTGTCTCCTCATGCCCAAGCTGCTATAGAACGGGAGATCCAGAACATGCTACAGATGGGTATAATCCGCTCATCTACCAGTGCATGGGCATCTCCAGTGGTTCTGGTACCCAAACCAGATGGGGAAACACGCTTTTGCGTGGACTACCATAAGCTAAATGCTGTAACTCGTCCCGACAACTATCCAGTGCCACACACCGATGAGCTATTGGAGAAATTGGAATGTGCCCAGTTCATCTTTACAATAGACTTAACCGAGGGGTACTGGCAAGTACCGCTAGATGAACTCACCAAAGAAAGGTAAGCCTTCATCACCCATGCAGGGTTGTATGAATTTAATGTGCTTCCTTTCGGGCTGCGAAATGCACCCGCCACCTTCCAAAGACTTATGGATGGTCTCCTAGCAGGATTGGGAGAATATGCAGTTGCCTACCTCGATGATGTGGCCATTTTTTCTGATTCATGGGCAGAACACCTGGCACCTGGAAAAAGTCTTTGAGCGCATCAGGCAGGCAGGACTAACTGTTAAGGCTAAAAAGTGTCAAACAGGCCAAAACAGAGTGACTTACCTTGGACACCAGGTGGGTCAAGGAACAATAAACCCCCAACAGGCCAAGGTGGATGCTATCCAAAAGTGGCCTGTCCCAAAGTCAAAATAACAGGTCCAATCCTTCTTAGGCTTGGCCGGGTATTACAAGCGATTTGTACCACACTACAGCCAAATCGCTGCCCCACTAACAGACCTGACCAAAAAGACCCAGCCAAATGCAGTTAAGTGAACTGATGAGTGTCAAAAGGCCTTTACCCAGCTTAAGGCGACACTCATGTCTGACCCTGTGCTAAAGGCCCCAGACTTTGACAAACCATTCCTAGTAACCACAGATGCATCTGAGCGTGGTGTAGGAGCAGTTTTAATGCAGGAAGGACCGGATCAAAACTTCCATCCTGTTGTGTTTCTCAGCAAGAAACTGTCTGAGAGGGAAAGCCACAGGTCAATCAGTGAAAAAGAATGTTACGCCATTGTGTACGCCCTGGAAAAGCTACGCCCATACATTTGGGGACAGCGTTTCCAGCTACAAACCGTCCATGCTGCGCTAAAGTGGCTTCATACTGCCAAGGGAAACAACAAAAAACTGCTTCGATGAAGTTTAGCTCTCCAAGATTTTGATTTTGAAATTCGACACGTTTCAGGAGCTTCTAACAAAGTAGCTGATGCACTCTCCCGTGAAATTTTCCCAGAATCAACTGGTTAAAAATTGTCCTTAAAATGTGAAAAGTCTTGTAGTTTACATAATTAGTAGTATATGTAAAGGTGCATGTGTTTTATTAATCTGTTTATTTTAAAGTTCTAGGAAGAAATCACCACCAGTGTGGTTCCACACTGTCTGAGATTTGGGAGGCGTGTCATAAACAGATGGTTAAGGGTTAATGTCTCTTTTACCTGTAAAGGGTTAAGAAGCTCAGTAGCCTGGCTGACACCTGACCACAGGACCAATAGGGGGACAAGATACTTTCAAATCTTGGTGGAGGGAAGTCTTTGTTTGTGCTTTTTGTGTTGTTCGTTGTTCACTCTTGGGGCTAAGAGGGACCAGACGAACACCCAGGCTTTCCCAGGCTTTCTGAATCAGTCTTTCATGTTTCAAAATTGTAAGTAATAGCCAGGCAAGGCAGATTAGTCTTATGTTTGTTTTCTTAACTTGTAAATGTGTCTTTTTGCTGGAAGGATTTTCACCTCTGTTTGCTGTAACTTTAAATCTAAGGCTAAGGAGAGGGGGTCCCTCTAGTCTATATGAATTTGAGTTCCCTGTAAAGCATTTTCCATCTTAATTTTACAGAGATAATTTTTTACCTTTTCTTTCTTTAATTAAAAGCTTTCTTTTTAAGAACCTGATTGATTTTTCCTTGTTTTAAAATCCAAGGAATTGAGTCTGAACTCACCAGAAATTGGTGGGAGGAAAGAAGGGGGGATGGTTAATTCTTCCTTGTTTTAAGATCCAAGGAGTTTGGATTGGTGTGAAGCCTCTCAAGACAACCCAGGGAGGGGAAAGTCTGGGGGGGCGGGGAAAGGAAGGGGTGGTTAATTTCTCTTTGTTTTAAGACCCAAGAGGTTTGGATTTGTGTTCCCCAGGGAAGGTTTTGGGGGAACAGAAAGTGTGCCAGACACTATATTCTGGCTGGTGGCAGCATTACCAGATCTAAGCTAGGAATTAAGTTTAGAAGGGTCCATGCAGGTCTCCCACATTTCTACTCTAAAGTTCAAAGTGAGGGAAAAAACCTTGACACCTCCTATAACACACAAAGGCAGGGCCACACCCAGCTGCAGATCACCTCTGGGAATATTCAGCTTCAGGGACTTGCTCTAGCACTCAGATATCCACCTCCCTTAGAGTGCAGACCCAAAGTTATATTATGAAATTTCCCCCCTCCCTCAATGTGGAGAGAGGTGCACAGTTCTTGCGCCTCCTCCCAGTTGGAAATTACACATTATTGAACTGGGTTCAATAATAAAACAAATTTTATTAACTATGAAAGGCAGATTTAAAGTGATAAAAGAGGTAGCAAACAGAACAAAGCAGATTACCAAGCAAATGAAATCAAACACGCAAACTAAGCTGGTTTCACAAAAGAAATTGGTTACAAACAGTATTTCTCACCCTCGATAGTGTTGCAGACAGGTTGCAAAGTTTCTGTGGTTCAGAGTTCCAGTTCTACTCCTTTTCAGACGACCCCTGTGTCAGTCTGGACTTCCCCACTTGCCTTCCCTTTCGCAGTCTTTCTTCTTGGGCAGACAGGACATGGAGAGGAGGAGCTGTGTTTGCATTCCTCCCCACCCTTAAATAGGATTTATCTAAGACAGGAATCCTTAGCTTCCCAAACTTGCCCCCCTCCCACTTCCCTGACAGTGGAAAGTTACAAGTTCCAGGTATGTTTTAGTATCAGGTGACAAGACCACCTGACTCTGTAGGATCACAGCGTTTATGAGTCGGGCAGTGTAGAGCGTCCACAGGAAGGCCAAGCTTTTCACAGTCCATTGTCCTCGCTGATGGGCCATCCGCCCTATCTGGCTTTTCCATTGTTATACCTGAAGCGTTAGCAGTGGGTGTCACCCAAAGTAGCATAGTTGAAATACAGATACATAGTCAATATTCCTAACTTCAGATACAGAAGTGATACAGGCATAGAAATTGGATAATCCCATTCAGTAAATCATAATCTTTCCAATGAGCCTCACATGAGCCATCTGGCATAAAGTGTATCTCAGTTATGTCACATTCACATCATAAGCATATTTTCATAAAGAATATGGAGTGAAAAGTCACAACAGTGATCTAAAGAGGCATAGAATATCAGAACTGATCTCACCAATCAAATACAGCTTTCTGTGGCGAGGTGACTGATTAGCACAGTTGAAGTCCCATTGAGCTAGAATGTTGAAATTTGGGACCCTCTACCATATTTGCCACTCTGCACAGAATGCCAAAGACAGATGACCTTTTGAACAGGGGTCATCAAAAGGCCTTTAATCTTACTAGATTGATGAATCATGTGCCCTTTTGAGCTACAGGCTTGAAATTTGATCACTACATGCCACTGCCAACCATCAGTTAGCACCCCTGAGTGCTGCTTAGCCAGCAGAGGAGTGGGAAAGAACGTGGCTTCTATTGAGAAGAGAGAGTGTTTGAGAAGCTGCTGTTTGGAATGTTGGAGGACAAGAAAATTCCCTGACACATGAGGAGTAGACTGGAATGAGAGCTCCTGGCTGAAAAGGGGCATAGGCGCCTCGAGGGAGAGGGAAAATCCTTGTTTTGGACTTTCCGCTTTCCAGCATTGATTACCAAAAGGTCAATAGTTTGTAACAGTTTGCTGATCTGATATCCATGTTTGCCGAGACAACCATGCTGGAGAGCGGGCCACCAATCTGCAGAAAGAAAATCAAGGGCAGTTATGAGTGGGTGCAGTGCAAGGTGCCAGCATTGCAGTCTAGGAACCTAAGCTCTTATTGATTTTCTTTAATATCAGGCATAGGGAATTATGTAGTAAAAACACTTTATTAAAGGCAAAATAATGAGAATATTGTTGCTATTATATTTCACGAGTGGATACTAAACTTTGTGATTCTGACCATTTTGATTTCTGAGCTTACATGAAGATTTTTGAAAGCATGAGTGTATAATGAAAACCTGGTTTCTAAGATCTTTACCATTTGGTTGCAGTTAAAAATAATGGCAAATGATCTTGTCCACTCTTCAATGGATACACATTTTTTGTAAGATATCCCACCTAGTAAATATATAAACACACTTTCAGGTTGTCACGGTCTGGAAAAGAACACTGCAGTTGGAAAATGTTTCAAAACCAGCTCTTTCTATGTCTTGGGTGCAGCTACTAGACAACTCAGCACCACTAATCTGCAGAAAGTGTGCACTAGTTCAATCTAACCAATCATTAATTTATTCCAAACCAAAATAAACTGTGTAAACTGGCTTTCATTTCACAAATAAGCTATTATACAAATACACAATATTTCATGCTATTAGTGTAAGGAGAATGTGAATCAAAGCTTTGAGAAGGCATTTCAACCAATGGATTAAAAAACAAAGCTCTCAGAATGAGCAGCCTCTTTACTGATCAGGCCTCAACAAGAATAGTTACAATAAAGCGGGCCTGGAAACAGCCCATGGCTCAATAAACTAGCTTAAAGTGAGAAACTGAAAAATGGGTTTGCCTGCATTCTGCTGTAAGAACTGATTTCATCAATGTAAAACAGACATGAAAAGTCCAGGAAAAAAATCAAATGGGGAAGTAAAGCGAGCCTGCTCCATGCTCCATTTCTGGCTGCAGGCGGTTGAGAAGGAAGTGAGGGCTGTTTGCCCATGTAGCCCTCTCTATTCTTGGTATGGGCCATGAGGATGTGTAGGGTGTATGGCTGAAGAGGCACTGCTACCAAAAATCTCCGATCAAAGGCAGGTGGGGGTACATGTGTACCCGAAGTGGAGCGTCCATAGGGGAACACATCTCGAAGAACCCCAGCTACTGCACAAGGTGAGTAACCTTTTATAACATTCCTCAAAGGCCATAAGTCTGCTAAAGATACAGACCAAATGATGAGTTTGTCCACATGCTGGAATAATAGTTGTGAAATTTGTCTCCAATGTAACGCTGGCCCAAATCTCCCCACCCCCCAAGCCCAATGGGTATTTGCTAATTTAGTTGTCCTATCTCAATATGATACGAAAAATGTTTTGTGCTAGTTCATTTGCTTCCAAAATGCAGCCTTACTTTACAACCATCAACAGTGAAACAATGGATGCAGTGTATACTTCTGTCATAAACAGATAGTAGGGTTTAATAGAACAGAAGTACTTCATATCTCTTTTGCCTGTAAAGGGTTAACAAGATCAGTGAGCCTGGCTGTCACCTGACCAGAGGACCAATCAGGGGACAGGATACTTTCAAATCTTGAGAGAGGGAAGTTTTTGTGTGTACCATTAGTGTTTGGTTGTTGTTCACTCTGGGGGCTCAGAGGGACCAGACGTGCAACTAGGTTTCTCTCCAATCTCCCTGATACAGATTCTTATAAGTTCAGAGTAGTGAGTACTAGGTAGATAAGGTGAGTTGGGCTTATGTTTGTTTTCTTTATTTGCAAATGTGTATTTGGCTGGGAGGAGTTCAAATTTGTATTTTGCTGAAAGGATTTTACCTTGTATTTGTATACTTAGTCTGGGAGGGTATACCCAGTGACTATAGCTGAAAGACCCTGTAACATATTCCATCTTAAATTTACAAAGGTAATTTTTACTGTTTTTCTTTCTTTAATTAAAAGCTTTTCTTGTTTAAGAACCTGATTGGTTTTTTTTTCTGGTGTGATGGGGTCTGGATTCACCAGGGAATTGGTGAGGAGAAAGGAGGGAAGGGGGAGAGAGAGGTTAATTTCTCCCTGTGTTAGGATTACTTTCTCTCTCAGGGAGAGTCTGGGAGGGGGAGAGAGAAGGAGGGGGGAAGGTGGATTTTCCTCTCTGTTTTAAGATTCAAGGAGTTTGAATCACAGTGATCTTCCAGGGTAACCCAGGGAGGGGAAGCCTGGGAGAGGCAACGGTGAGGGAAAGGGTTTACTTTCCTTGTGTTAAGATCCAGAGGGACTGGGTCTTGGGGGTCCCCGGGCAAGGTTTTGCGGGGACCAGAGTGTACCAGGCACTGGAATTCCTGGTTGGTGGCAGCACTACAGGTTCTAAGCTGGTAATTGAGCTTAGAGGAATTCATGCTGGTACCCCATCTTTTGGACGCTAAGGTTCAGAGTGGGGAATTGTACCATGACATGGTGTGCAGGGTGTGGGATAGATAGATAAGATAGAATACAAAAGCCAGTGAGGTTTTTATTTGTCTCCCTGCTAGCTATCTGCAGGCAGACTGAGGTTTGGGTTTAGAAGCAAAAGCCAGTAGGATTTTTTCTTTCTCTTTCCCTGCTAGCTGTGTGTAAAGCAGGCTAGAGGAGATTGTTTTAAAAGGTCTGCAAGGGTTTTTTTGGTCTCTCCCTTCTGAGTACTCTGAAGGCAAAGGCATTAGGGTTTAACAAGGATCTTTGTTAAACAAAGGGACTCCAGTTGTGAGTAACCATACATCAGCAAAACACATTTGCAAATGGATGGTTTTTTTTCTTTCTAACTCTGTCGGGAATAGCTGGGTAGGAGTTTAAAAAAAAAAAGACTCTATTGCTAAGCAACCCAAAGACAGCAACAGAAAAGCAGCATTTGAGACAGTAAACAGCAGAGGGCACCCCAACACAAGAAAGCAGAAACCATGACTACCAAGGACACCCTGAAACAGGAACGGGAAAACTGGAGGCAGAGAAACAAATCAAAGATGCAGACCACAAGCGAGACATGGAAAAGAAACAAAAAGAACTAGAAATAAAACAAAAAGAGATGGAACTGAGAGAAAAAGAAATGGAGCTGAGAGAAAGAGAAAGAGAGGCTGCCCACAGGAGAGAGCTGTAGATAAAAGAAAAAGAGTGGGAAAGAGAGAGAAAGCATGAACTGGAATTAACACAGGCTAAGCAGAAGAACACAGCCGATCCTAGCAACCCTTCGCCAGTTATTGTTCCACATCCCAAGAAATTTCCCACCTACAAGGCAGGTGATGACACTGAGACCTTCCTAGAAAATTTTGAAAGGACCTGCCATGGGTACAGCATCTCTGAAGACCAGTACATGATAGAGCTGAGGCCACTGCTCAGGGGACCCCTAGCAGAGGTGGCAGCTGAAATGCCTAAGAAACATATGAACGATTATAAACTTTTTCAAGCCAAGGCCAGAATCAGAATGGGGCTAACACCTGAGCATGCCCGTCGGAGGTTCAGAGCCCTAAGGTGGAAACCAGATGTGTCATTCACCCAACACGTCTACCACACTGGAAAGAATTATAATGCCTGGATATCAGGAGCCAATGATAAATCTCTGGACGACATGCACCTCCTAATACAATTGGAGCAGTTCTTAGAGGGTGTTCCGGAGAAAATAGAAAGGTACCTCCTAGATGGGAAGCCCAAAACTGTAACTGAGGCGGGGGAGATTGGAGCCAGATGGGTGGAAGTGGCAGAAAAGAAAAAAGCTACTAGCAAGGGGAGCGAATATCACAGGGGTCGCACCTGCAATAAACCCTATACCCGAAGGCAACCCAAGACCCCACCTACAACCCAAGAAAAGCTGCCGACTCTCTATTCTCTCACCTCCCCAATCTCCAGTAACCCACCTCGGTCCAGTGACCAGTCAGCTGGGCGATGCTTCAAGTGTAATGAACTGGGACATGTAAAGGCCAACCGCCCCAAGACCCCCAACTGAGTGCGGTTCATTATATCTTCATCACTCCAAAGATCGCCAGGCCCAGATGCCTCTCAAATATCCTCGGAGTGAAGGGAAATTTTGAGAGTGGGTGGAAAGAAGGTTATTGCGTGTAGAGACATGGGGGCACAAGTGTCAGCTATCCACCAATCCTTAGTGGACCCCAAATTCATCAACCCAAAGGTCCAAGTGACAATTTACCCCTTCATGGCACAATCTGTAAACTTGCCTACAGCTAAACTGCCTGTCCAGTACAAAGGCTGGTCAGGAATGTGGACATTTGCAGTTTACGACAATTATCACATCCCCATGCTACGGGGGGAAGACTTGGCCAACCAGGTAAAGTGGGGCCAAGAGGGTGGGAATGGTTACATGCAGCCAAACCAGGCAAGCTTCCAGACCCACCCCTGTTCCTGAGCCGTCCACAGGGACCCATCTGTGTTAGCAGAGACCCAGACAGAGGTGGTGGACCCGGATTCCCTTCCAATGACTGCAACAGCCACAGTACCTCCAGTCCCAGACCCGGACCTGGAAACGCAACCAGCACCAGAACCATTGCCAGCACTGACGCCAGCGCTTCCAAACGCATCTTCAACCCCAACGCCAGAGGGCGCCAGCGAGCCTGAACTGGCAGAGGCAGCAGACAACCACACCCAAGAGGCTCAGCCAGAGCCTGAAAAACCACTTGGTGCACCAGCGGAGAGCGGTTCACCAGCAACGAAAACAACCCCATCACCTACATCACTTCCCGAAGGACCAAGCCCAAGTCCACAGTCTAAGGAGGAGCTGGTGTCTCCAGCCTCCAGGAAACAGTTCCTGACTGAGCAGGATGCAGATGACAGCCTTCAGAAAGCTTGGGCGGCGGCACGGAGCACCCCACCACCTCTCAGCTCTTCTAACCGATCCCGGTTTGTTATAGAACAAGGGCTTTTATATAAGGAAACTCTTTCTGGTGGACACCGGGAAGACTGGCATCCACAAAAGCAGTTGGTGGTTCAAACTAGGTACCGGGGGAAGCTCTTAAGCTTAGCCCATGATCATCCCAGTGTCCATTCTGGGGTGAACAGAACCAAAGACAGGTTGAGGAAGTCCTTCCACTGGGAGGGGATGGGCAAGGATGTTGCCAAGTATGTCCGGTCTTGTGAGGCGTGCCAAAAAGTGGGAAAGCCCCAAGACCAGGTCCAGGCCCCTCTCCAACCACTCCCCATAATAGAGGTCCCATTTCAGCGAGTAGCTGTGGATATTCTAGGTCCTTTCTCAAAAAAGACCCCCAGAGAAAAGCAGTACATACTGACTTTCGTGGACTTTGCTACCCGATGGCCGGAAGCAGTAGCTCTAGGCAATACCAGGGCTAAAACTGTGTGCCAGGCCCTAACAGACATTTTTGCCAGGGTAGGTTGGCCCTCCGACATCCTCACGGATTCAGGGACTAATTTCCTGGCCAGGACCATGAAAGAACTGTGGGAAACTCATGGGGTGAATCACTTGGTTGCCACCCTGTACCACCATCAAACCAATGGCCTGGTGGAAAGGGTTAATGGAACTTTGGAGGTCATGATACATAAATTCGTGAATGAACACTCCGATGACTGGGATATAGTGTTGAAGCAGTTGCTCTTTGCTTACAGGGCTGTACCACATCCCAGTTTAGGGTTTTCACCGTTTGAGCTTGTGTATGGCCACGAGGTTAAAGGGCCATTACAGTTGGTGAAGCAGCAATGGGAGAGGTTTACACCCTCTCCAGGAAATAACATTTTGGACTTTGTAAACAATCTACAAAGCACCCTCCGACACTCTTTAGCCCTCACTAAAGGAAATCTAAAGGATGCTCAAAAAGAGCAAAAAGCCTGGTATGATAGACATACCAGAGAGCGTTCCTTCAAGGTAGGAGACCAGGTTATGGTCTTGAAGGCACAACAGGCCCATAAAATGGAAGCACCATGGGAAGGGCCATTCACGGTCCAAGAGCGCCTGGGAGCTGTTAACTACCTCATAGCCTTTCCCAATTCCCCCCTAAAGCCCAGAGTGTACCACGTTAATTCTCTCAAGCCCTTTTATTCCAGAGACTTACAGGTTTGTCAGTTTACAGCCCAGGGAGGAGATGATGCTGAGTGGCCTGACCGTGTCTACAATGAAGGAAAAAGTGACAGTGGCGTGGAAGAGGTGAACCTTTCCACAACCCGGGAATGTCTGCAGCAGCAACAGATCAAGGAGTTAATGCACTCTCCCGTGAAAGTTTCCCAGAATCAACTGGTTAAAAATTGTTCTTACAATGTGAAAAATCTTGTAGTTTTACATAATTAGTGGCATATGTAAGGGTGCATGTGTTTATTGATCTGTTTATTCTAAAGTTCTAGGGAAAAATCACTGCCAGTGTGGTCTCACACTGTCAGCAATTTGGGGGGCATGTCATAAACAGACAGTAGGGTTTAATAGAACAGAAGTACTTCATATCTCTTTTGCCTGTAAAGGGTTAACAAGATCAGTGAGCCTGGCTGTCACCTGACCAGAGGACCAATCAGGGGACAGGATACTTTCAAATCTTGAGGGAGGGAAGTTTCTGTGTGTGCTGTTAGTTTTTGGTTGTTGTTCACTCTGGGGGCTCAGAGGGATCAGACGTGTAACCAGGTTTCTCTCCAATCTCCCTGATACAGATTCTTATAAGTTCACAATAGTGAGTACTAGGTAGATAAGGTGAGTTAGGCTTATGTTTGTTTTCTTTATTTGCAAATGTGTATTTGGCTGGGAGGAGTTCAAATTTGTATTTTGCTGAAAGGATTTTACCTTGTATTTGTATACTTAGTATGGGAGGGTATACCCAGTGTCTATAGCTGAAAGACCCTGTAACATATTCCATCTTAAATTTACAAAGGTAATTTTTACTGTTTTTCTTTCTTTAATTAAAAGCTTTTCTTGTTTAAGAACCTGATTAGTTTTTTTTTTCTGATGTGATGGGGTCTGGATTCACCAGGGAATTGGTGGGGAGAAAGGAGGGAAGGGGGAGAGAAAGGTTAATTTCTCTCTGTGTTGGGATTACTTTCTCTCTCAGGGAGAGTGTGGGAGGGGGAGAGAGAAGGAGGGGGGAAGGTGGATTTTCCTCTCTGTTTTAAGATTCAAGGAGTTTGAATCACACAGTGATCTTCCAGGGTAACCCAGGGAGGGGAAGCCTGGGAGAGGCAACGGTGAGGGAAAGGGTTTACTTTCCTTGTGTTAAGATCCAGAGGGACTGGGTCTTGGGGGTCCCCGGGCAAGGTTTTGGGGGGACAAGAGTGTACCAGGCACTGGAATTCCTGGTTGGTGGCAGCGCTACAAGTACTAAACTGGTAATTGAGCTTAGAGGAATTCATGCTGGTACCCCATCTTTTGAACGCTAAGGTTCAGAGTGGGGAATTATACCATGACAACTTCTAAGGGGAAAGACTTGCTCTCCAGCAAGTGGGTGGGCTGTAGATTGTGACCAAATTTGGTCCCCATTCACTGAACATTTGAAAATTAATTACCCAGCACAAAAAGGAGAATCAAGACCATACAGTTGTTTAATGGGAATGGTTAAATGTTCAAATGCTCCTAAGTCCCATTGATGTTCAGTAAGACAAAGGCTCCTAAGTGACTTTTGAAAATGAGGTTTAGGCACTTTTGAAGGTTTTCCCCAATATATACTGGCTCCAAAGGATAAGAAGTCATTCTCAGCAGAGCTGTGTATTTTTGTAATAAAGGCAGGGTCTGTAGTATTTTTATTCCAGATTACAAATGGATTTTAAAAGCAGGTTTTTCTCCCCAAGCATTTCAGTGTTTGAATATTGGTTTTAAAAGTTAAACAAGGAAAAAAGTTACATACCTGAATATATATTTATCAACCTTGATATCATGGTGGACTGCAGTGTGGAAGCAATTATGCCTGGAGAAAGTATGCAATGTCTTTTATGAGCCTTCTTGTGACTGAATTAAATTGAAGTTGACTGCTTGCTCTGAAATGCTGCTTTCAGGAAGAGTTTTATTATTGTTTTACACTTGTGGCAGAGAATAAGAGGGGCGAAATAATGTTTAACATGTCTGTGTAGGCAATGGTTAACTTAATTCTACTGTAAAAGCCCATTGGGAGCAGATGGTTTGACTCTGTCAAGAACGAGTCATGGGGCATGGATTATGGGTGCTGAGCACTTTTGAAAATATGTCCTTAAATGCTTTCTCAGTATTACCTTCCCCGCTAAGCAATTATTTATAGCTGACCCAGGGAGGCCATGGGATTATGAATGGGAAAGGAGGTGGTTTGTATAACTGTGAATGGGAGGAGAGGAGGGATGGCCATGAGAGAGTCTCCCTACTAAAATGTGGCTTGACCTATCTGTCTGAGGCCAGTCCCATGGGAATAATTGAACAACCCAGTGATAACATGTCTTTGGCCCTCTGTAATTCACTCCTCTTGATACAAACCAGCACCCTATTGGCTGCTTTTACTTATTGGCCACTTTTATGGCTGCTGCGCAGTGTAACAAGAATTTCAATCTAGCACTACAATTAGATCCTTTCCTCAACCATCGCTCACTGCTGTCCAGACTTTAATTAGCTTGAGTATTATCTCCAGCTAAGCACATGCATAAGAAAAAGCTTTGAGAAGTTAACATTAAAAAATGAAGCTGAGACCTTAGCAAGAACCTGTTTATTGCTCGGGATGGAGAGTAAAACCCAGGGAGATAAAGCTAAACTTCTAGAGAGGAGATTCAGACAAGATATTAGCAAGGTCTTTTTCACCCACAAGATTGATGCCTTGGGGTACAGTCTATTTAAGAGAGGAACACAGAAATAATCCGATGGGGCTTTTCTATATCTTATCTAGCCCAGCCTCCCTAGGCCAGCAGGAGTTTGTTTTGTGCAGTATTTTCTATGGGACTTCTCTTTTAGGGTGAGATTTCAGACTGTAACATACATTTCAAGTTATTCTAACTGAGAAGCAAATTGGTCCTGCCAGGAGGAAGTGTATAGACTTGCTGGGTCTGTTATTGTCTTGAAGGAATGACTTTTATGCCAAGCATAATTGGCAAGAAAATATGCTGACATTCTGTAATGTATCTTTTAAGTTCTTTGTACTAAATACCTATACATCAGTCTGATGAAATCCTAAAAGCATCTCAATGTATGTTTGTAACTGATCCAGAAATAACTCATTTTCTGGAGCAGTAGTGTAAGGTTCTTGGGAGGCTACGGGCCTACCCAGGGTGCTCTGCAAGAACGAGGCCCACATACACTGTGAGTTATTGGCTTTAATGAAGGTAAAGTGACACACCCGCGATGGGGGACTCCTGGCGTTGCTGTTATGGAGGTGGGGAACCCAGCGCACCGAAGTTCGGCCTGGTATGGAATCCAAGGGCGGGACCGGGGCCATGCAGCTATATATACAGGACACAAACACAACTCATACATAAACAAATAGGGACTTTCCACAGGCTGTGTCCGCCCCTTGGCCAAAGGCCAGGGACTTTCCACAGGCGGTGTTTGCCCTTTGGCCGAGGGCCATGCAAACTGGTCCTAACCAGTTAGGAGTGGGTTATAACTGGCGTGCCATGTCCTACAGTGACCTGCAGCCAAGAAAGCGAAAATACCCTAGCTAGGCCATAACATAGTCTTCCGCGGTTCCCTACAAGTAGTTAAGGAGAAAGACGAATGGCAGGCTTGCTGTTGTGTATCAACTTGGACATCTAGAGCAGTGGTTCTCAACCTGGGGTACATGTCCCCCGGGGGTATGCAAAGGTCTTCCAGGAGGTACATCAACTCATCTAGATATTTGCCTAGTTTTACATCAGGCTACATAAAAAGCATTAGCAAAGTCAGTGCAAACTACAATTTCATACAGACAATGACTTGTTTATACCGCACTATATACAAGTACGATATTTATATTCCAATTGATTTATCTTATAATTATAGAGTAAAAATGATAACGTGATTTTTCAGTCACAGTGTGTTGTGACACTTTTGTATTTCTATATCTGATTTTGTGAGCAAGTCGTTTTTAAGTGAGGTGAAACTTGGGGTACACAAGACAAATCAGACTCCTGAAAGGGGTTCAGTAGTCTGGAAAGGTTGAGAGCCACTGGTCTAGAGAAACTAAACAGATAAATAAACCTTTTCTGCTGACCAGCAAATCAGATTATGCCTGCCAGCAGAATGATAAAGGGGATTTTATTCCGTCCTCAGTAGCTTTACAGCTTTCAGCATGGCTCCACTTTTAGTCCGTGCAGTCAGTGACTAGTATAGAAGGAGAGGGTGTGCCTGTGAATTGGAAGGTTCCTCAGATAGGGAAAATCCAGGGGTTCACATTGTGACTGTATTTGGGGAAATCGTTAGGGCCAGGCTTACTGTGTAGCTCAATGGAAGAACAATATTTCATCCTCGCGTGGAGATCTAGACACAGCTGAGCTGGACCTGTTAGCCATAGGGGGTGAGACAAGCTAGGATTCTCTGTCTAAAAGATGTGCTGTAGCTCAACCAAAAGTTATGAGCTTCATGCAGGAATTGTTGCATGAAATCCTCTGGCCTTGTGCTATGCAGGAGGTCAGTGTAAAATCATAATGGTCCTTTTGAGTCTTAAAACTGATGAGTAATGGGAGAACTCCCATTACCTTCAGGGGGACCAGGATTTCACCAGGTGAGACACTGTCAGACTTGACCAAGAGCTTACATGCCCTTAGCTATCTACAGCTGATTTGTTGTTGCTGCTGTAATTAAGGCTGCCCACCTGGTCCTGTGATTACCCCTGTTTTCAGTCTCACTCAGCTTTCACCAGTCTGGCTGATGTTTCCCAGGCTTGGTCTCTGCCCACTCTAATTTTTTTTTTAAGCCAATGGGTCCTAGAGCCATCCTCGTCCATCCTCCCTGTGCAAGGAAAAGGCCTGGGTAGAGACCGTTGAATCCTGGAAGTCAATGAATGGCTACGCAGGTAGTGTCGGAGAGAAGCCTTTGGATTCTTCGACCATGGGATGGTGTTCCAAGAAGGGGGAGTGCTAGGCAGAGACGGGCTCCACCTAACGAAGAGAGGGAAGAGCATCTTCGCAAGCAGGCTGGCTAACTTAGTGAGGAGGGCTTTAAACTAGGTTCACCAGGGGAAGGAGACCAAAGCCCTGAGGTAAGTGGGGAAATGGGATACCGGGAGGAAGCACAAATAGGAGAGTGCAAGAGGGGAGGACTCCCGTCTCATTCTGAGAAAGGGGGATGATCAGCGAGTTATCTTAAGTGCCTCAACACAAATGCAAGAAGCCTGGGAAACAAGCGGGGAGAACTGGAAGTCCTGGCACAGTCAAGGAACTATGATTTGATTGGAATAACAGAGACTTGGTGGGATAAATCACATGACTGGAGTACAGTCATGGACGGATATAAACTGTTCAGGAAGGACACGCAGGGCAGAAAAGGTGAGGGAGTTGCATTGTATGTAAGAGAGCAGTATGACTGCTCAGAGCTCCAGTACGAAACTGCAGAAAAACCTGAGAGTCTCTGGATTAAGTTTAGAAGTGTAAGCAACAAGGGTGATGTCGTGGTGGGAGCCTGCTATAGACCACCAGACCAGGGGGATGAGGTGGATGAGGCTTTCTTCTGGCAACTAGCAGAAGTTACTGGAGCACAGGCCCTGGTTCTCATGGGAGACTTTAATCACCCTGATATCTGCTGGGAGAGCAATACAGCGGTACACAGACAATCCAGGGAGTTTTTGGAAAGTGTAGAAGACAATTTCCTTGTGCAGGTGCTGGAGGAAGCAACTGGGGCAGAGCTCTTCTTGACATGCTGCTCACAAACAGGGAAGAATTAGTAGGGGAAGCAAAATGGATGGGAACCTGGGAGGCAGTGGCCATGAGATGGTCAAGTTCAGGATCCTGACACAAGGAAGAAAGGAGAGCAGCAGAATACGGACCTTGGACTTCAGAAAAGCAGACTTTCACTCCCTCAGGGAACTGATGGGCAGGATCCCCTGGGAGATTAACATGAGGAGGAAAGGAGTCCAGGAGAGATGGCGATATTTTAAAGAATCCTTATTGAGATTGCAGGAACCAACCATCCCGATGTGTAGAAAGAATAGTAAATATGGCAGGAGACCAGCTTGGCTTAACAGTGAAATCCTTGCTGATCTTAAACACAAAAAAGAAGCTTACAAGAAGGGGAAGATTGGACAAATGACCAGGGAGGAATATAAAAATATTGCTCAGGCATGCAGGAGTGAAATCAGGAAGGCCAAATCACACTTGGAGTTGCAGCTAGCAAGAGATGTTAAGAGTAACAAGAAGGGTTTCTTCAGCTATGTTAGCAACAAGAAGAAAGCCAAGGAAAGTGTGGGCCCCTTACTGAATGAAGGAGGCAACCTAATGACAAAGGATGTGGAAAAAGCTAATGTATTCAATGCTTTTTTTGCCTCTGTCTTCACGAACAAGGTCAGTTCCCAGACTGCTGCACTGGGCAGCACAGCATGGGGAGGAGATGACCAGCCCTCTGTGGAGAAAGAAGTGGTTCGGGACTATTTAGAAAAACTGGACGAGCACAAGTCCATGGGGCCGAATGCACTGCAACCGAGGGTGCTAAAGGAGTTGGCGGATGTGACTGCAGAGCCATTGGCCATTATCTCTGAAAACTCATGGCGATCAGGGGAGGTCCCAGATGATTGGAAAAAGGCTACTGTAGTGCTCATCTTTAAAAAAGGGAAGGAGGAGGATCCGGGGAACTACAGGCCAGTCAGCCTCATCCCAGTCCCTGGAACAATCATGGAGCAGATCCTCAAGGAATCAATTTTGAAACACTTAGAGGAGAGGAAAGTGATCAGAAATAGTCAGCATGGATTCACCAAGGGCAAGTCATGCCTGACTAACCTAATTGCCTTCTATGAGGAGATAACTGGCTCTGTGAATGAGGGGAAAGCAGTGGATGTGTTGACTTTAGCAAAGCTTTTGATATGGTCTCCCACAGTATTCTTGCCGGCAAGTTAAAGAAGTATGGGCTGGATGATCAGACTATAAGGTGGATAGAAAACTGGCTAGATTGTCAGGCTCAACGGGTAGTGATCAATGGCTCCATGTCTAGTTGGCAGCCGGTTTCAAGTGGAGTGCCCTAAAGGTCAGTCCTGGGGCCGGTTTTGTTCAATATCTTCATTAATGATCTGGAGGATGGCATGGACAGCACCCTCAGCAAGTTTGCAGATGACACTAAACTGGGAGGAGTGGTAGATACGCTGGAGGGTAGGGATAGGATACAGAGGGACCTAGACAAATTGGAGAATTGGGCCAAAAGAAACCTGATGAGGTTCAATAAGGACAAGTGCAGAGTCCTGCACTTAGGACGGAAGAATCCCATTCACTCTTACAGACCAGGGACCAAGTGGCTAGGCAGCAGTTCTGCAGAAAAGGACCTAGGGGTTACAGTGGACGAGAAGCTGGATATGAGTCAACAGTGTGTCCTTGTTGCCAAGAAGGCTAACGGCATTTTGGGCTGTATAAGTAGGGGCATTGCAGCAGATTGAGGGATGTGATCATTCCCCTCTGTTTGACATTGGTGAGGCCTCATCTGGAGTACTGTGTCCAGTTTTGCGTCCCACACTACAAGAAGGATGTGGAAAAATTGGAAAGAGTCCAGCTGGAGCACATGACTTATGAAGAGAGGCTGAAGAAACTGGGATTGTTTAGTCTGCAAAAGAGAAGAATGAGGGGGGATTTGATAGCTGCTTTTAACTACCTGAAAGGGGGTTCCAAAGAGGATGGATCTAGACTGTTCTCAGTGGTAGCAGATGACAGAACAAGGAGTAATGGTCTCAAGTTGCTGTGGGGGAGGTCTAGGTTGGATATTAGGAAAAGCTTTTTCACTAGGAGGGTGGTGAAGCACTGGAACGGGTTTCCTATGGAAGTGGTGGAATCTCCTTCCTTAGAGATTTTTAAAGTCAGGCTTGACAAAGCCCTGGCTGGGGCGATTTAATTGGTGTTGGTTTTGCTTTGAGCAGAGGGTTGGACTAGATGACCTCCTGAGGTCCCTTCCAACCCTGATATTCTATGATTCTATGAGAAGGAGGCACAGCTCCATCCTGGGGAGCACTGGGACAGATTTCCCCTAGTGCTCAGCACCCACAATTGCAATCTGATTTCCTAAAGAAAACCTGAAACTAAGATTAGTGTTGGTATCAAAAAGGTTTGCCTTTAGAGGGGGCAGGTAGCTCAGAGGTTTGAGTATTGGTTTGCCAAACCTAGGGTTGTGAGCTCAATCCTTGAGGGGACCATTTAGGGATGCGGGGCAAAAATCTGTCTGGGATTGGTCCTACTTTAAACAGCAGGTTGGACTAGATGACCTCCTGAGGTCCCTTTTAACCCTGGTATTCTATGACTGTCAGGCTGTGGAACATACAGATGGTAATGAGCAGCCAAAGCACACATGAACCAGTGCCCTAGCACTGATAGGCTTCATGTCTCCCCTCACTACTCTGGAAATCAGCCAGCCCCTATGGAAGCAGGGATTGTCAAACCGTCACTAGAGTGGTGCTTCCTCCCAGGACAGCAAGTACAAGAGCAGGAACCAGAAGCACCATTAGGACACTCTCAGAGATGGCAGCCATGCTCCAGGCAGTGGGTGCCACACCCACAGCTGTGTCTAGTTATGGGAGGATTGATGTTGCTTCACCCTATCTGCAAGCCAAGACGTGCCATTCCAGATGGCAACCTGTGATCCTTTAGTTTGGAATGCTTCCCACTCGGCTCTGACTATCCAGGAGCAAAGGGAACCGTTTCCTAGGTCTCTCCAGCACAGCCATGGCTCCTGCCAAGCATGCTGTGTGGTGCACCTTTGGCCTGTTCCACCAGGTACATGCTCGTTTTCCGAAACCACAGTTCACAGGAGACTCCTGACTTGGAAATGGATTGGAACAAATAATGCCTAAAGCACAGTTACCTGAGCCAAGATCCAGTTCTGACATCACTGGGAGCTGCAAGCAGCAGGCCCGTTGTTTGTTGGACATGAGTGGCAAATGCTTTTCAATGGGACTTCTAGTTAGGCCGGTCTGTGTGTGGTCCCATCAGTCAGGGCTCAGCCCCTCATAGTCATTAACTAATCTAGCCTCCCACTGCCCCTTCACGATAGGCAAGGAGCACTATCCCCATGTTACAGACAGGGTAGGGAACAGGCACAGAATGATTAAAGTCTTGTCTAGACTAGGAAAAAAACTGTTGTTAATGCCATGTTAGCTAACCCACTTGGATAGCCACCAAGGCCTAGTGCACAGGTCCATCAATGGCTATTTGCCAGGTGTCCCCAACCTCTGTTTGCCAGCTTCTGGGCGATAGGGGATCACTTGATGATTACTTGTTCTGTTCCATTACCTGTTCTGTTCATTCCCTCTGGGGCACCTGGCATTGGTCACTGTCAGAAGACAGGTTACTGGGCCAGATGGACCTTTGGTCTGATCCGGTATGGCCGCTCTTATAAGTTCTTATGTAGATGCACTTTAGAACAAGGCTATCTGATCACTGGGGACTGTAGTGACAAACCTAGGGTTGAACCTATCCAGTTAACGCAGTTTTAACCAGTATTTACAGTGGGGTTTAAGTGATGTTAGTTGAGGCATTCATTTTCCTAGTCTAGACAAAGCCTAAGTGATTTGCCTAAGTTCACATGGGAAGCCTGGGAGCCAGAAAGCAAGCCCAGACTTCCTGAATCTTAGTCCAATACCAGAGCCACAAAATAGCCTGTACCTAGTATGACAGACCCATACTAATGGGGTACAGGAGTTTGGTCTTATTGATAGCCTGCCAAAGGACCTCCCCACAGCCTAAGGGGAGGATCCACAGGCCCTGGATAACCAAATAATTCCGGGGGACAACAAATTAAATAACAGGGACAGGACAAGTCAAAGGGCTAAACACAGAGAACCTAATGGGGACACCAAGCAGAGAATCCCAGACAGCACCCACTGCTCCTCGAAGGCGTCACGGGAGCCAGCGGACACCGCCCAGAGGAACTCTGCCCGGATGCGTGAACGGACTGAGGAGCAGAAATATGCTCCACTGTCACAGAAAATCCCGTCGGCCAACCTCCTCTCCCTGGTTTTGTAGATGGCCAGATTGGCCAGGGGCAAGAGAAGGTTGACAAGGAGGTCCCACGACTTTGTGGGGCCTCAGATGGGGAGTGCGTAAATGAACAGGTGAGGGGAAAAGTGCAACCAAAAATGTAATAATATATCTAAGAGGAGCCGGAAGAGGGGCTGCAACCTGGCGCACTCCAAATAAATGTGCGCCAAGGTCTCCTTCTCTCCACAGAAAGGGCAGGTGTTGGTGTGGTTCACCCCCGTCCCTAAGTACACGCCCGTGCTCACGGCCCCGTGCAGGATCCGCCAACTGACATCACCAGCGGGCCTCGGGACCAGGGCAGAATACAAGCTGGCCCACCGGGACTTCTCATCCTTGAGAGGTGGCAGAAGGTCCCGCCATTTGGTATCGGGGCGGGACGCGAGGGTGAGGTAGTGCAGGGTGTGGAGCACAAGCGTGTACAGATGTTTCCGTGGCGCGGCCTGCAACAGAACCGGCTGCAGATCGTGCAGCCGGCTGGCAGTGAAAGGGTGAGGGGGCCGATTGGGTCCACGGGGCAGGGGCCTGCACCATGTCACAGTATAATTCCCAAATCTGAACCTTAGCGTCCAAAATATGGGTACTAGCATGAATTTTCCTAAGCTTAATTACCAGCTTAGATCTGATAGGCTGCCACCAATCAGGACTTAGGTAGAGCACCTGATAGACTCTGGTCTCCCCAAACCCTTCCCTGGGGACCCCCAAAACCCAGATTCCTTGAGTCTCACAACAAAGGGGAATAAACCATTTCCCTTCCCCCTCTTCCCCTCCATGTGTTCCCTCCCTGAGCTCCTGGAGAAATATATAGATTCAAGCTCCTTGAATCTAAACAAAGGGATTCCCCCTTCTCCTTTCTTCCTCCCAGATCTTTCCCCCACCAAGTCCCTGGTGAGTGCAGACTCCCTTCCCTGGAGTTTTACAAAAGATAACCAAAAAATCAATTAGACTCTGAAAAAAAGGGAAACTTTAATAAAAAGAAAAAACATAAAACTTGTCTCTGTAATCAAGATGGTAAATATACAGGGTTTTTCAGCTTATAGACAATAGAAAGAAAGCTTTCTCCAGCAGAAATACAATTTAGAATACTTTCACCCAAATACACAGTAGAACTCTACCAGCCAAATACACAGTTTTTCTGTATTTGCAACAATTAAAAAGACTAAACTGTCTTTCTGCTTTTGTACTTACAAAATTGGAACAGAAGATTAGAGAGCCTGTAGGTATGTGTGGTCACTCTCAGAGCCTAGAGAGAACAAAGCAAAACCCCAAACCCACAAACAAAGGCTTCCCTCCACCTAGATTTGAAAGTATCTTGTTTTCTGATTGGTCCTTTGGTCAGGTGTTTGGGTCCCTGTTTGTTAACCCTTTACAAGTAAAAGAGACATTAACCCTTAACTATCTGTTTATGATGCCCCCCAAATCGCAGACAGTGGGGAACCTCACTGGCGGTGATTTCTTCCTAGAACTTTAGAATAAACAGATTAATACAACACATGCACCTTTACATATACTAATACGTATGTAGACTACAAGACTTTCTACATTTCAAGGACAAATTTTTAACCAGTGGATTCTGGGAAACTTTCACGAGAGAGTGCATCAGCTACTTTGTTAGAAGCTCCTGAAATGTGTTGAATTTCAAAATCAAAATCGTGGAGAGCTAAACTCCATCAAAGAAGTTTTTTGTTGTTCCCCTTGGCAGTATGAACCCACTTTAGCGCAGCATGGTCAGTTTGTAGCTGGAACCGCTGTCCCCAAACGTATGGGCGTAGCTTTTCCAAGGTGTAAACAATGGCGTAGCATTCCTTTTCACTGACTGACCAGTGGCTTTCCCTCTCAGACAGTTTCTTGCTGAGAAACATGACAGGGTGGAAGTTGTGATCCAGTCCTTCCTGCATTAAAACTGCTCCTATACCATGCTCAGATGCATCAGTGGTTACTAGGAATGGTTTGTCAAAGTCCGGGGCCCTTAGCACAGGGTCAGACATGAGCGTGGCCTTAAGCTGGGTAAAGGCCTTCTGACACTTATCAGTCCACTTAACTGCATTCGGCTGGGTTTTTTTTGTCAGGTCAGTCAGTGGGGCAGCAATTTGGCTGTAGCGTGGTACAAATCGCCTGTAATACCCGGCCAAGCCTAAGAAGGATTGGACCTGTTGGACTTTGGGACAGGTCACTTATGGATAGCATCCACTTTGGCCTGTAGGGGGTTTATGGTTCCTCGACCCACCTGGTGTCCTAGGTAAGTTACTCTGTTTTGGCCTATTTGACACTTTTTGGCCTTAACAGTTAGTCCTGCCTGCCTGATGTGCTCAAAGACTTTTTTCAGGTGTTCTAGGTGTTCAAGCCAGGAGTCAGAAAAAATGGCCACATCATCGAGGTAGGCAACTGCATATTCGCCCAGTCCTGCTAGTAGACCATCTACCAGCCTCTGGAAGGTGACGGGTGCATTTCGCAGCCCGAAAGGAAGTACATTAAATTCATACACCCCTGCATGGGTGATGAATGCTGACCTTTCCTTGGCAGGTTAATCTACTGGTACTTGCCAGTACCCCTTGGTTAAGTCTATTGTAGATATGAATTGGGCACGTCCCAACTTCTCCAATAGCTCATCGGTGCATGGCATTGGATAGTTGTCTGGACAAGTTACCGCATTTAGCTTACGGTAGTCCACACAAAAGCGTATTTCCCCATCTGGTTTGGGTACCAGAACCACTGGAGATGCCCATGCACTGGTAGATGAGCATATTATATCCATCTGTAGCATGTTCTGGATCTCTCGTTCTATAGCAGCTTGGGCGTGAGGAGACACGCAGTAGGGTGGAGTTCTAACTGGGTGAGCATTACCTGTGTCAATGGAGTGGTATGCCCTTTCAGTCCGTCCTGGGGTGGCTGAGAACAATGGAGCAAAGCTAGTGCACAGCTTCTTGATCTGTTGCCGCTGCAGACGTTCCAGGTGGTTGAGAGGTTCACCTCTTCCACGCCACCGTCTTTTTTCCCCGTCGTAGTAGACACCGTCAGGCCACTCAGCGTCACCTCTTCCCTGGACTGTAAACTGACAAACCTGTAAGTCTCTGGAATAAAAGGGCTTGAGAGAATTAACATGGTACACTCTCAGAGCCTAGAGAGAACAAAGCAAAACCTAAAACCCACAAACAAAGGCTTCCCTCCACCTAGATTTGAAAGTATCTTGTTTTCTGATTGGTCCTCTGGTCAGGTGTTTGGGTCCCTGTTTGTTAACCCTTTACAGGTAAAAGAGACATTAACCCTTAACTATCTGTTTATGACAGGGCCCAATAAAAATGTCCACGGGGCCTGGGGTGGAAGGTGGGCGGGACGTGCCCTCTCGCAGGACCCGGTCGAGGTAAGCCCGAGCAGCGGGCAGTAAAGCGGCCTTCACCTCCTGAAGTACGCGCTGGGGAGTACGAGGTCTGGAGAGCCCCATGCGCTGAGCGAGCGTCAGGGGATCCAGCCAGTCTCCCCGGTCGTAGTCCAGGAGGTCTCCGACACTGGTGACTCCCGCCAAGACCAGCCTCTGGCGCACCGCGGGGGACTCCGCCACCTGCACATGAAGCTGGGGATTGTGTAGCAGGGGCTTCGCGAGGAGGTCGGCCCCCACGGTGGCCGCCACGGACCTGGTCGTTGAAAAGAGCTTCCAGGTCCGGAGGAGGTCTTGGTAGAAGACCGGCAGCCCGGAGAGGTCTCGCGGAAGACCTTTCGGATGGAGGTAAAAGAGTTGCCGGTCATATCAGAGCCCTCGGAAGCGGCAAAGGAAGGAGTGCGCCAATACGCTCCACACCGGACTACCTGCACCATACAGGAGCCTCTGCAGAGCCTGGAGGCGGAAGACAGGGACCTGAAGACGTAAGCACTTCAGGCCCTGCCCCCCCTCCTCCAGGGGCATGTGGAGGACCCCTGCAGAGACCCAGTGCACTCCTGGCCAAAAGAACTCCAGAATCGCTGTTCGGAGGTTGGCCAGGAAACCTGAGGCCAGGACCAGGGTGTTGAGCCAGTACCAGAGCATGGACAGGACTAGTTGATTGAGCACTAGTCCTGTTCATTTCCGGAGCCGCTGCATCACCCTGTCCTCTAAGCTGTGCCAGTTCTCTAGCGGAGACGGATGCGTGGCAGAAAGGTAAACACCGAGATAGAGCAGTGGACCCGCGCTCCACTGGATGGCCTGAAGCATGAGTGGGAGGGAGTTCGCCTGCCACTCATCCCCGACCACCAGGCCAGAGCTCTTGACCCAGTTGACTTGGGTGGAGGAGGCCACTGAGTACATGGTTTGGCAAGCCTCCACCCATGCCAAGTCACGCCGGTCCTGGACCACAAGGAACATGTTGTCAGCGTATGCCAACAGGACCAGCCACAGCTCCGGCTCTCAGAGCACCAATCCCGTCAACCTCCGGCAGAGGAAGGGCTTGATCTCCAGAGCATATAGCTGGCCTGAGAGGGGGCACCCCGCCGTACTCCTTGCCCAAAGCTGACTTGCTCGGTCAGGGTCCAGTTGAGCCTGACCAGACACTCTGCAGAAGCTTACAGCACCTGGTGAAAACCCACAAACTGGGGTCTGAAGCCAAATGCTCGCAGAGTGCTCAGGAGTCTGGTAGTTGGCAAATATACTGGTCACTGGCTGAGTAGTTCTCTGTTCCCTGAGTGACCAGAGCAGGGGCTGCCCTAGAGCAATCAGGAACCTGCTAGAACCAATTAAGCCAGGCAAGCTAATTAAGACACCTGGAGCCAATTAAGAACTTTCTAGAATCAATTATGGCAGGCAGGCTAATCAGAACACCTGGTTTAAAAAGGATCTCACTTCAATTAGTGAGGGACACACAAGGAGTGAGAAGGCATGCTGCTGGAGGACTGAGGAGTACAAGCATGATCAGGCTTCAGGAGGAAGATCTTGCAGTGAGGATAAAGAGGGTGTTGGGGGCAGGACATGGGGAAGTAGCCCAGGGAGTTCTAGCTGTCACGCAGCTGATACAGGAGACATTGTAGACAACTGCAATCCACAGGCCCGTAGGCCGGAACCCAGTGTAGAGGGTGAGCCCAGGTTCCCTGCCATCCCTTCAACTCCTAATCAGACACAGGAGGAGTTGACTTCCTGTGAGGAGGGATAGCTCAGTGGTTTAAGCATTAGCCTGCGAAATACAGGGTTGTAAATTCAATCCTTGAGGGGGCCATTTAGGGACCTGGGGTGTGGAGAAAAAAAAAGTCTGGGAATTGGTCCTGCTTTGAGCAGGGGGTTGGACTAGATACCCCCTGAGGTCCCTTCCAACCCTGATATTCTGTGATTCTATGAGCTGGTCTGTGAGACACACCAGAGGGGAAGGTCTAATTTGAAAAGGGATCTGGCCTGTCCCTGACCCACTAGGTGGGACACAGGGATTGTTCTCCATTTCCCCCATGCTGGCCAGTGATGAGGTGAGCTGAGTGAATGGCAGGTTTGTCCCTCTAGCAGAAGCAGCCAAACAGAGCTGCCGTGAACCTCTGAGGTGAGCAAATCTGCCAAAAAACACAGGACCCACCGAGGCAGAGGAGGAACTTTGTCACATTAGGGAAAGGTGCAATGAGCTGTTAGCCAGTAGAATAGACCATAGATTCAGATCTCCTCTTCTGCTGACAATATTGTGTTTCATAATTGTTATTACCAATTAAGTCTTCATATTTCCACCTGTGACAAAGTTCCTCCTCTACCTTGGTGGGTCCTGCACTTACTGGCAGAGTTTGCTCACCTCAGTGATCTCCTCCACAGTCTAATCAACTCCTCCTGTGTCTGATGAGGAGTTGGGAGGTTTGAGGGGAACCCAGGCCCGCCCTCTACTCCGGGTTCCAGCCCAGGGCCCTGTGGATTGCAGCTGTCTATAGTGCCTCTTATAACAGCTGCGTGACAGCTACAACTCCCTGGGCTACTTCCCCATGGCCTCCTCCAAACACCTTCTTTATCCTCACCACAGGATCTTCCTCCCCTGGTGTCTGATAACACTTGTACTCCTTAGTCCTCCAGCAGCACAGCTCTCACTCTCAATTCCTTGTGCCTCTTGCTCCCAGCTCCTCACACGCACTTCCTCTCCTCTGGCTCCCCCTCACCTGACTGGAGTGAGCTCATTTTTAAACCCAGGTGCCCTGATTAGCCTGCCTTGATTGGCTGCAGGTGACCTAATCAGCCTGTCTGTCTTAATTGGGTCTAACAGGTTCCTGATTACTCTAGTGCAGCCCCTGCTCTGGTCCCTCAGGGAGCAGACGCTTGCTTCTTTTGGGGCCAGTACTGACTCTTCCTTCTACCGCTCTGCTGTAGAGGAAGGAGGGAGAGGGCTGCTGCTGCTGCTGCTGCTGCTGGGCCCTCGCTGCTGCTGTTTCTGCTGCTGTTGCTGCTCCCCTGGCTGGGCTACACACCACCACCCGCCCCCTCTCTGCTGTCTGTTTGCTGGCTGGCTAGTCGTTCCCCCCCCCCCGCCTTGGTTGCTGCTGTTACTCCACCTGCAGCCCCTTGGGGGGGGGGGCTGCTGGCCTGCTTCCCAGAGAGGAGGGTAGTAAGGGACCCCAGCTCTTGTTGCTGAGAGTCCACCCTCTGAGCGGGGTCCCTCCTGCCTGGACGCCAGACCACCACCACCTGGAGCTGCTCGGGCTGCTGTGGCTGTTGCTGGGGAGCTGTTGGTGCCCGGAGAAGGAGAGGAAGGAGAAGAGGACCACCCGCTGCTGGAGACAGTATGAAGACCACTGTGGAGGGGGCTTTTCTGGACTGAGTCTTTTTCAAACTGTGCTCTTGTGGTGGGGGTTTGGACTGTGTCTGCTGGGGCACCGGGGGTGTGGCGTGGAGCCGGCCCCCGGTCCATCCGTGTCCCCTTTCGCCCCCACCACCATCGTTGCCCCCTCCACCACCCCCGCTGGCTGTTTTCCTTCTGCTTTGGACTCCTGCCCCTGGGACTGAGCTGCTCGCCTGGCTCACCACGCCCACTTCCACCATTTGGGCCTGCAGCAGCAGCAGCAGCCAACCACTGACTTTTTGGCACAAGTGCCTGTGGGTGCACCACCTCCCCCCTCATACTGGACTGACCCCCTCCCCTCTGCCACATTTGTCCACCCCACCTATTTCCCTCTGTTGCCTGCTAGTTCTGCCCCAGCCCTGTAGCTGTCCCCGTGGTCCCTCTACCCCAATCTCAGCTCACCCTTTCCTCCCACCCTGTGCTCCCCCAGCCCTGATCGGTTCCCCCCCATGCGCCCACGCCCCCTCTCAGGCGCTTGTGCCCTTCCCCATTTGGTTTCCCCTTGTTCACTGCACTCCCCCCTCTGCCATTGCCCCCCGCTCCCCTAGGGCAACTGGAGGAGCCGGAACCCCCCTCTGCGTTGGAGCCCTGCACCGATCCCACCCGTAGTCCTTGGTTGCTCCCTACGCCCCTTTAGCCTTCCCCTTCTGGCGCCCTCCTCCCCTGCCTGCAGCCTAGCGGGGAGGGGTGGCCGCCTCCTCTCCTTCCCCTCCCCTCGCTGTTTGTCCCCCTCCCCGCTATCGTTATGGCGGGGGATGGGGCGGGGGAGACCCCTCGCGATGCTCCCGCTACCCCTCCTCCACCTGCCCCCGTGTCCACTGCCCAAGCCTCTACCTCGACCGCCGCTGCCGATCCACCTACCACCGCCCCTGCTGGGGCACCGGCGGCAGCGAGTACTGGGGAGACCTCCGTTGCTGCCACGTCTCTCGCCCCTTCTGATTTGGGGGGAGCCCCCCCAGCCGGTAGGAAGGGTCGGGGTGGGAAGAAGGGTAAGGGCCCCGCTAGAAAGGCCAGGCCCTCCATGGCGGAGACTGCCCCCGTTGCCGCAGCCCCACTACTGGCTGCGGCGTCCCTCCCCGCTGTTCCCTCCACCAGCTCTGCAGGTGTCCCTCCCCCGGCCCTCAGGGCGTACGCCCAGGTGGCGGTGGCTCCCCCGCCTGCTGCTGCTCCTCCGCCCGCTGCTTCCGCCAACATCTACAGCGGCCGGGGCCCCTTTCCCACTTTGACCAGGAAGCACGGTGTCCGTTGCCTCCTGGTGCCCGCCTCGCCCCACGTGGAGACCTACGTGCGGGCGTTGGCCAGGGTAGTGGGGCCCACGGCCATCGTGGCGGCCTCCAAAATGTACGGGAAGGTGGTCTTCTTCCTGGCATCGGAGGCTGCCGCCCAGGAGGCGGTAGAGACGGGCCTGGCGGTGGGGGGCGTGTTCGTCCCCCTGGAGCCGTTAGAAGACCTGGGGGTCCGCTTGATCTTGACCTCCGTCCCTCCCTTCCTGCCCAATGCCGCCCTGCTGCCCGCCCTTTCTGCCCTGGGACGCCCCATCTCTGTCATCAGCCCTCTCCCCTTGGGCCTGCAAGGACCCCGCCCTCCGTCATGTTCTCTCGTTCCGCCGGCAAGTGCAGCTTCAACTGCCGCCGGCGGCGCGTGGCGGAGAGGCGCTCGAGGGGTCCTTTCTGGTCCCTTACCAGGGAGCCCACTACCGGGTGCATTACTCGACGGGGGAGGCCCGGTGCTACCTCTGCGGGCGATGGGGCACGTCCGGAGGGACTGTCCCTTGGCCCAGCACGGAGGAGCGTCCGGGACCCCCGAGCCCCGGCAAGGCGCCGGCCCTGTCATCGCCGGTGCCCCTGGCTGCCTAGCACCCGAAGCTGCCCCTCCTCCTTCTTCTCGGTCCACCTCTGTGGAGGAGGGTGTGGCGGGGCTATCGCCGGCCGTGGGAGAGGGCTCGTCCCAGGGGGAATCCTCCCCGGTTTCTGCTGTCCCACCACTGCCTCCTCGAGTCCCCGAGCCATTGCCCTTGCCCCCCGAGCCGACCCCTGTTAGCCAGCCCCCGGATGATGCCATGGAGGGCTGGTCCTTAGTGGAGGGGAAGCGGGGCAAGCGGAAGGCTCGAGTTTCTTTACATGCTTCGGATTCGGAGGCCCCCCGGAAGAGCAGGAAGGGGGGCGCCGATGTCGAGTCTCCCGCCTTGTCCCCTGATGACTCCCAGTTTGTGGTGCCGGCTGGGGATGCCGTGGCAGCACCGGAAGGTGACACCGCCCCTCCTCCGGGGTCCCTTCCCGTGGAAGCCCCCGAGGGAGCCTCTCTCGCCCCCTTCCCACTTGGCGCCTCTGAGAGCGCCGCGGTGGGTATCGCCTCGGGTGCTGGCGGGGAGGGCCCTGGGGTGGTGGACTGTGATCTCCCTCCCATCTACGCGGAGATCGAGGCCCTGGGTTTGACCCCGGTCACGCAGGGGGAGGACGACCCTCTGCCGGCGGGCCTCGATCTGGGTGACCTCACTACATCCCCCCTGTCCCTGGGTTCCCTTCCCCTACCCGCTGTTTCTGCTCCCACCTCTGAGGGTCCCCTGGACTCTTCCCTCGACTCGGCTGTGGGTGGCACTCTGTTGGCAGCTGCCGAGCCCCTCGGGGCGACGGCCAGTGCCCCGCTGCCGAGCCCCACTTCCCAGGGGGTGTCCCTCTTTGGTGTGGAGGACCCGCCCTCCTTCCCCAGGGGGGACCCCATTGACCACCATCTCTCTCTGGGTGCCGAGGCTGCCGCACGTGCCACAGTGGCTGAGCCCGGCATCGTTAGGGGTCCCCTACCAGCTTCCCAGATCCTTGACCCTGGCCAGGAGGAGCCACCTTCTGGCGTCTCACCTGTGGAGGCTCCGGATCCTGCCTCTACCTCCTTCCCGGATTCTCTCCCTGATCCCCGCCCTACTCCTGTCGGCCCTGTCCTTGTCCCCCCCGCTTTTTGTGATGCCAGTGCCGCCCCTGGCAATACCTCCCAGGGAGCGGGTTCACTAGTTCTTTCCTGTCCTGACCCCCCGGGGGCTGCTGTTCTCCTTCCACCGCCCCTTCTTGAATCTGAGAGCGGGGCGGGTCGTGTGGCGTCGGTCCATCTCCTGCCACGTTGCGGATCTGCCCCCTGCCTACCCGCCTTGGTGGGCCACGGGGCTGTGACGGGGGCCCCACTGCGGGCCAGTCATCAATCAGTGACCCCACCCCCCCATGTGCTGAGGGAGGAGCTGCGGGAGTTCCTTGAGGACGTCCGTGGCTCCCGGAACAAAGTCCATCTTGCGCTCCAGCGGTGGGGGATTTCCATCAGGTCCTCCGGGCCGCAAGGGCCCTCATGGGGGAGGGTAGGAGGACCGGGAAGCAGGCCGCCGTGGTCTACCGGCGGGTCCGTGCCTTCCGTGACTCCTTGCTCACCTTCGGGGTTGGTCACGGATTGCTGCGCGGCCTGCCGGAGGCCGTGGGCGTGTCTGCCAGCGAGGATCCCCCCCAGCCCTCCTCATGGCGCCGATCGTCCTTGCCACCTTGAACACCCGAGGCTGTCGGATGGGTCTCCGCAGGAGCCAGGTGCTCTCCTTCCTCCGGGAGGGGGGGTACTCTGTGGTTTTCCTGCAGGAGACCCATACGGATCCGGCCGCTGAAGCTAGCTGGCGGCTGGAGTGGGGGGATGGGGCCTACTTTAGCCATTTCTCTGTTTGCGCGGCTGGAGTGGCGACCCTGTTCTCCCCCGACCTACGGCACGAGGTGCTAGGGGTCGCCGAGGCTGTGCCGGGTCGCCTGCTGCACCTCCGGGTCCGCATGGAGGGGCTTGTGGTTCATCTCGTCAACGTTTACGCCCCGACATCGGGCCCGGAGAGACTACGTTTTTATCGGCAGGCATCCGCCTTCCTTGGCTCCCTGGACCCTCGTGAGTGCCTGGTCCTGGGAGGGGATTTTAACACCACCCTCGAGGAACGGGACCGCTCGGGGACCGAGCAGTGCCCGGCAGCTGCGGACGTCCTCCGGGAGATTGTCGACCGCCACTCCCTGGTGGACGTCTGGCGCGACCACCACCCGGACGACGTCTCGACGTTCACCTTCGTCCGGGTGGAGGCCCATCGGTCGTGCCACTCCCGGCTGGACCGTATTTACCTGTCACGTTTCCACCTTTCACGGGCCCACTCCTCCAGCGTTCGGCCGGCCCCCTTTTCGGATCACCATCTTGCCACCGTGACGGCCTCTCTCTGCGCGGAGAGGCCGGGGCCGGCCTATTGGCACTTTAATAATAGTTTGCTGGAGGATGCGGGCTTTGTGGCGTCCTTCCGGGAGTTCTGGCTGGCCTGGCGAGGGCAGAGGCGCGCCTTTTCCTCGGCGCGGCGGTGGTGGGATCTGGGGAAGGTGCGCGCCCGGCTCTTCTGCCGTGATTACACTCGGGGTGCCAGCCGACGGAGGGATGCGGCGATAGGGCAGTTGGAGCGGGAGGTCTTGGAGCTGGAGAGGCGTCTGGCCGCCAGCCCCGAGGATCCATCCCTCTGCGGAGCGTGCCGGGAGAAGCGGGAGGAGCTCCGGGCTCTCGAAGACCATCGGGCCCGGGGTGCTTTTGTTCGATCCCGCATCCACCTCCTTCGGAAGATGGATCGCGGCTCCCGCTTCTTCTACGCCCTGGAGACAAGGAGGGGGGCCGAGAAGCACGTCACCTGCCTCCTGGCGGAGGACGGCACCCCCCTCACGGATCCGGCGGAGATGTGCCAGAGGGCCAGGGCCTTCTACGCCACTCTTTTCTCCCCGGATCCGACCGATCCTAACGCTTGCAGAGTGCTCTGGGACGGGCTCCCGACGGTCAGCACGGGCGACCGGGACCGGCTAGAGCTGCCTCTCGCTCTGGCCGAGTTCTCGGAGGCCCTCCGTCGCATGCCCACCAATAAATCTCCGGGCTTGGACGGGCTGACCGTGGAGTTCTACCGCGTGTTCTGGGACGTCCTCGGCCCTGACCTGGTCACTGTCTGGGCCGAGGCTTTGCAGAGCGGGGTCCTCCCTCTCTCGTGCAGGCGAGCCGTGCTGGCCTTATTGCCGAAGAGGGGAGACCTCCGCGACTTACGGAATTGGCGTCCCGTCTCGCTCCTCAGCACGGACTACAAAATTGTTGCGAAGGCCATCTCGATGCGGCTAGGGTCCGTGCTGGCGGACGTGGTCCATCCAGACCAGACCTACACCGTCCCGGGCCGCACCATCTTTGATAACTTGTATCTGGTCCGGGACCTTCTGGAATTGGGGTGTAGGGATGGTCTGTCGTTCGCCCTCCTGTCCCTGGATCAGGAGAAGGCGTTCGACCGGATGGATCACGGGTATCTCCTGGGCACTCTGCGAGCGTTCGGCTTCGGACCCCTGTTTGTGGGTTTTCTGCAGGTGCTGTACGCTTCCGCGGAGTGTCTGGTCAGGCTCAACTGGACCCTGACCGAGCCGGTCAGCTTCGGGCGGGGAGTGCGGCAGGGGTGCCCCCTCTCGGGCCAGCTGTACGCTCTGGCGATCGAGCCCTTCCTCTGTCTCCTCCGCAAGAGGTTGACGGGGTTGGTGCTTCGGGAGCTGGGGCTGCGGCTGGTCCTGTCGGCATACGCCGACGATGTGCTCCTCGTGGTCCAGGACCCGGGCGACTTGGCGCGGGTGGAGGCTTGCCAGGCTGTGTACTCGGCGGCCTCCTCTGCCCGGGTCAACTGGGTCAAGAGCTCTGGCCTGGTGGTCGGGGACGGGTGGCAGGTGAGCTCCCTCCCACCTGCGCTTCAGGCCATCAGGTGGAGCGTGGGTCCGCTGCTCTATCTCGGCGTTTACCTTTCTGCCACGCATCCGTCTCCGCCGGAGAACTGGCAGGATTTGCAGGGCAGGGTGACGGAGCGGCTCCGGAAATGGACAGGACTACTCCGGTGCCTCTCCCTTCGGGGGAGGGCACTGGTGCTTAGTCAACTGGTCCTGTCCATGCTCTGGTACCGACTCAACACCCTGGTCCCGGCCCCGGGTTTCCTGGCCAACCTCCGGACTGTGATTCTGGAGTTCTTTTGGCCAGGACTGCACTGGGTCCCTGCAGGGGTCCTCCACATGCCCCTGGAGGAGGGGGGGCAGGGCCTGAAGTGCTTACGCGCTCAGGTCCATGTCTTCCGCCTCCAGGCCCTGCAGCGGCTCCTGTTTGGTGCGGGTAGTCCGGCGTGGAGCGTATTGGCGCACGCCTTCCTCCGCCGCTTTCGAGGGCTCCGATACGACCGGCAGCTCTTTTACCTCCATCCGAGAGGTTTTCCGCGAGACCTCTCCGGGCTGCCGGTCTTCTACCAAGACCTCCTCCGGACCTGGAAGCTCTTTTCAACGACCAGGTCCGTGGCGGCCACCGTGGGGGTCGACCTCCTCGCGGAGCCCCTGCTACACAATCCCCAGCTTCGTGTGCAGGTGGCGGAGTCCCCCACGGTGTGCCAGAGGTTGGTCTCGGCGGGAGTCACCAGGGTCGGAGACCTCCTGGACTACGACCGGGGAGACTGGCTGGATCCCCTGACGCTCGCTCAGCGCATGGGGCTCTCCAGACCTCGTACTCCCCAGCGCGTACTTCAGGAGGTGAAGGCCGCTTTACTGCCCGCTGCTCGGGCTTACCTCGACCGGGTCCTGCGAGAGGGCACGCCCCCGCCCACCCTCCACCCCAGGCCCCGTGGACATTTTTATCGGGCCCCTGCCCCGTGGACCCAATCGGCCCCCTCACCCTTTCACTGTCAGCCGGCTGCATGATCTGCAGCCGGTTTTGTTCCAGACCGCGCCACGAAAACATCTGTACTCGCTCGTGCTCCATACCCTTCACTACCTCACCCTCGCATCCCGCCCCGATACCAAATGGCGGGACCTCCTGCCGCCTCTCGAGGGTGAGGAGCCCCGGTGGGCCAGCTTGTACTCTGCCCTGGTCCCGAGGCCCGCCGGGGATATCAGTTGGAGGCTCCTTCACGGAGCCGTGAGCACGGGCGTGTACCTGGCGCGGTTCACATCTGTCCCTAGCACCTGCCCTTTCTGTGGGGAGAAGGAGACCTTGGCGCACGTTTATTTGGAGTGCGCCAGGTTGCAGCCCCTGTTCCGGCTCCTCCTGAATATTTTCCTGCGTTTTTGGTTGCACTTTTCCCCTCACCTTTTTATCTACACGCTCCCCATCCGTGGCCCCACGAAGTCGCGGGATCTCCTTCTCAACCTCCTCTTGGCCCTAGCCAAACTGGCCATTTACAACACCAGGGAGAGGAGGTTGGCCGACGGGATTTCCTGCGACTGTAGGGCGTATTTCCGTTCCTCCGTCTGCTCACGCATCCGGGCAGAGTTCCTCTGGGCGGCGTCCACTGGCTCCCTTGACGCCTTCGAGGAGCAGTGGGCGTTGTCCGGGGTTCTCTGCTCGGTGTCCCCATCGGGTTCCCTTCGTTTAGCCCTATGACCTCACTCCCG
Organism: Gopherus evgoodei; assembly: GCF_007399415.2. Classification (NCBI taxonomy): domain Eukaryota; kingdom Metazoa; phylum Chordata; order Testudines; family Testudinidae; genus Gopherus; species Gopherus evgoodei. The sequence continues at coordinate 142,591,298 of NC_044326.1, forward strand.
ATCCTGTTTTTTTCATTAGTTGTCCCCCGTAATTATTTGGTGTCCCAGACCTGTGGGTCCTCCCCTTAGGCTAGGGGGAGGCCCTTTCGAAGTGGGCGGGCTTTGCCCGCCCACCCCCACTGGATGCCAATAGGCCAGAAATCTCTCTTCTACCACTCTGCTGTAGAGGAAGGAGAGCGAGGGCTGCTGCTGCTGCTGCTGTTCCTGCTGGGCGCTGGGCCCTCGCTGCTGCTGTTTCTGCTGCTGTTCCTGCTCCTGCTGCTTCCCTGGCTGGGCTAGACACCACCAGCCCCTCTCTCTGCTGTCTGCTTGCTGGCTGGCTGGTGGTTCCCCCCCCACCTCAGTTACTGCTGTTACTCCACCTACAGCCCCTTGGGGGGGGGCTGCTGCCCTGCTTCCCAGAGAGGAGAGGAGTGAGGGACCCCAGCTCTTGTTGCTGAGACCACCACCCTCTGAGCGGGGTCCCTCCTGCCTGGACGCCAGACCACCACCGCCTGGAGCTGCTCGGGCTGCTGTGGCTGTTGCTGGGGAGCTGTTGGTGCCCGGAGGAGGAGAGGAAGGAGAAGAGGACCACCCGCTGCTGGAGACAGTATGAAGACCACTGTGGAGGGGGCTTTTCTGGACTGAGTCTTTTTCAAACTGTGCTCTTGTGGTGGGGGTTTGGACTGTGTCTGCTGGGGCACCGGGGGTGTGGCGTGGAGCCGGCCCCCGGTCCATCCGTGTCCCCTTTCGCCCCCACCACCATCGTTGCCCCCTCCACCACCCCCGCTGGCTGTTTTCCTTCTGCTTTGGACTCCTGCCTCTGGGTCTGAGCTGCTCGCCTGGCTCATCACGGCCACTTCCACCATTTGGGCCTGCAGCAGCAGCAGCCAACCATTGACTTTTTGGCACAAGTGCCTGTGGGTGCACCACCTCCCCCCTCATACTGGACTGACCCCCTCCCCTCTGCCACATTTGTCCACCCCACCTATTTCCATCTGCTGCCTGATAGTTCTGCCCCGGCCCTGTAGCTGTCCCCGTGGTCCCTCTACCCCAATCTCAGCTTGCCCTTTGCCCCCACCCTGTGCTTCCCCAGCCCTGATCGGTATCCCCCCGTGCGCCCACGCCCCCTCCCAGGCGCTTGTGCCCTTCCCCATTTGGTTTCCCCTTGTTCACTGCACTCCCCCCTCTGCCGTTGCCCCCCCGCTCCCCTAGTGCAACTGGAGGAGCCGGAACCCCCCTCTGCGTTGGAGCCCTGCACCGATCCCACCCGTAGTCCTTGGTTGCTCCCTACGCCCCTTTAGCCTTCCCCTTCTGGCGCCCTCCTCCCCTGCCTGTAGCCTAGCGGGGAGGGGTGGCCGCCTCCTCTCCTTCCCCTCCCCTCGCTGTTTGTCCCCCTCCCCGCTCTCGTTATGGCGGGGGATGGGGCGGGGGAGACCCCTCGCGATGCTCCCACTGCCCCTCCTCCACCTGCCCCCGTGTCCACTGCCCAAGCCTCTACCTCGACCGCCGCTGCCGATCCACCTACCACCGCCCCTGCTGGGGCACCGGTGGCGGCGAGTACTGGGGAGACCTCCGTTGCTGCCACGTCTCTCGCCCCTTCTGATTCGGGGGGAGCCCCCCCAGCCGGTGGGAAGGGTCGGGGTGGGAAGAAGGGTAAGGGCCCCGCTAGAAAGGCCAGGGCCTCCATGGCGGAGACTGCCCCCGTTGCCGCAGCCCCACTACTGGCTGAGGCGTCCCTCCCCGCTGTTCCCTCCACCAGCTCTGCAGGTGTCCCTCCCCCGGCCCCCAGGGCGTACGCCCAGGTGGCGGCGGCCCCCCCGCCTGCCGCTGCTCCTCCGCCCGCTGCTTCTGCCAACATCTACAGCGGCCGGGGCCCCTTTCCCACTTTGACCAGGAAGCACGGCGTCCGTTGCCTCCTGGTGCCCGCCTCGCCCCACGTGGAGACCTACGTGCGGGCGTTGGCCAGGGTAGTGGGGCCCACGGCCATCGTGGCGGCCTCCAAAATGTACGGGAAGGTGGTCTTCTTCCTGGCATCGGAGGCTGCCGCCCAGGAGGCGGTGGAGACGGGCCTGGCGGTGGGGGGCGTGTTCGTCCCCCTGGAGCCGTTAGAAGACCTGGGGGTCCGCTTGATCTTGACCTCCGTCCCTCCCTTCCTGCCCAATGCCGCCCTGCTGCCCGCCCTTTCTGCCCTGGGACGCCCCGTCTCTGTCATCAGCCCTCTCCCCTTGGGCTGCAAGGACCCCGCCCTCCGTCATGTTCTCTCGTTCCGCCGGCAAGTGCAGCTTCAACTGCCGCCGGCGGCGCGTGGCGGAGAGGCGCTCGAGGGGTCCTTTCTGGTCCCTTACCAGGGAGCCCACTACCGGGTGCATTACTCGACGGGGGAGGCCCGGTGCTACCTCTGCCGGGGATTTCCTGCGACTGTAGGGCCTATTTCCGTTCCTCCGTCTGCTCACGCATCCGGGCAGAGTTCCTCTGGGCGGCGTCCACTGGCTCCCTTGACGCCTTCGTGGAGCAGTGGGCGTTGTCCGGGGTTCTCTGCTCGGTGTCCCCATCGGGTTCCCTTCGTTTAGCCCTATGACCTCACTCCCGATCCTGTTTTTTTCATTAGTTGTCCCTCGTAATTATTTGGTGTCCCAGACCTGTGGGTCCTCCCCTTAGGCTAGGGGGAGGCCCTTTAGAAGTGGGCGGGCTTTGCCCGCCCACCCCCACTGGATGCCAATAGGACGAGACTCCTGTAACCCACTGGCCTGGGTCTGTCACACACCCTAAGTTGCCACAATTATCATCTCCCACATTTTGCATATAAGATGACTGAGGTTATACAAGATCGCTTCTAGTGAAGTTGAGAATAGAACTCTGACCTCTCATGAGGCCTCATTCTCGCTGCCTGGGGAAGTGGATTTGCCTCAGCAAATAGTCATACATCATGGCATTTCAGTGTAGCAAAATAAGACACAGGCTGCTAGAAAGTAATGATGGTTAACAAGGGACTGGAATGCAAGAGGCCTGGGGTCTGACTGGTTCTCTGACACAGGCTTCTGTGGTAGTGGCGGTGAAGTCACTGAAAGCAGGATTTTGGGAAAGAAGAGGACTCCCATCCACAAGAGATTTAGGATGAAGGATTGTCATGTCATTATGGCACTAGAGTGAGACTCGAGAGATCAGTTTAGTTCCTAGTTCTGACACAGACTCGCCTGTGTGACCTTAGCCGAATTGTTTAATCTCTCTGTGTCTTAGTTTCTAAATCTGCTTAGAGTTTAGGGAACACTTTTGACTGGTGCAGTGCAGGACCTTTTGGAGCAAGAGAGAAACCCACGGTTTAAATGGCTCTTGGAAGGCACTGGAACACAGGGAACATGGGGCAGGGAGAAGAAAAAAAGGCAAGTATTTGTTAAAAAAAATAGGTCCCTTCATCTTCTAAAGATGACAGCTTGCATCTAAGGCTAGTGTGACGCCACAAATGCCTTGGACAATACCTCGATTGCAATGCAGTTTTGGTATTTATGATTGCATATGCAGCAATACACCTCTATCTCGATATAATGTTGTCCTCGGAAGCCAAAAAATCTTACCTTGTTATAGGTGAACCCGCATTATATTGAACTTGATTTGATCCGCTGGAGTGTGCAACCCCGCCCCCCCCAAGCACTGATTTACCACGTTATATCCAAATTTGTGTTATATCGGGTGGCGTTATAACGAGGTAGAGATGTATTTTCACTGAACCAGAAACTACCAGAAGGCTTTCCTCGGCAGGAGGATGAAAAAAACCCAACAAAACATATCAGTATGTTGAATTTCTGCCCTCCCTCCCTTCCCCATACCCCCCACAACCTGTTGAGTGAAGGCACTCAGCACAGAAATCTGGATTGAAATCAACTTCCGTTTTGGCTTTGCAGTTCATATGTGGAGATTGAGCCTACAAGTAAGTACAGCAAGTACCACGGACAGATCACAGAGAAAGCAATTACGTACTAGACTGAGTGGGGAAAGAGCCAATGATCAAAATGAAATAAATAATGAACTGGATACCCTCAGGGAGACTTTGCAGCATTAATGTTCATAGGAATCACTCAGCTAAAGTCCAACCTGTCAAACCACAGGTTGACCTCCCTATTTTGCACAGTGGGGTGCATGGCCAGAGAAAATTTTTGCATTGAAATGTTTGGAAAGAGGTGCGGATGGTGCCAAAATACTCAGATTAATTCCTTGCAGAGCTGGTCAGGAAGTGGTTCCCCACCTAGGAAATGTTTAGGCAAAAAGCGGAAAATATTTAATTTTTTCAGGCTTTTGGTTGCAGCAAAAATATTCACTCAACCAGCCAAGATTTTTCATGCCTATGGAGTAAGTTAGGTCTGCACTGGGGAGCCCCACCTTGCATTGAAGTTGAGATGTTCTGAATCAGGGAGCCACAACCCACTCCCTGCAGCTGTGGTCCTCTCCACTAACCGTGAATGCTCCTGGCTGGACTGGAGAGTCAGGGTCCACAACCCTAAACTCCAGCGACAGCTTGCTTTATCATTCATAAACCAACCCCTCTTTCATCTACAAATCACTTCATTGATCAACTTCTAGAAATCACATTTCCTACGGACAGTCCAGCTGGTTTCCTGAGAATCTGTATTTCTAGTATGCACACATTATACTAGGGATTAATCATGCAATTAATCGCACTGTTAATAATAGAATACCGTTTATTTAAATATTTTTTGATGTTTTCTACATTTTCAAATATATTGATTTCAATTACAACACAGAATACAAAGTGTACAGTGCTCACTTCATATTTACTTTTGATTACAAATGTTTGCACTGTAAAAAGACAAAAGAAATAGTATTTTTCAATTCACCTAATACAAGCACTGTAATGCAATCTCTATCATGAAGTTGAACTTACAAATATAGAATTATGTACAAAAATACTGCATTAAAAAATAAAACAACGTAAAATTTTAGCGCTTGCAAGTCCACTCAGTCCTACTTCTTGTTCAGCATACTGCTCAGAAAAACAAGTTTGTTTACATTTCCAGGAGATAATGCTGCCCACTTCTTGTTTACAATGTCACCAGAAAGTGAACACAGGCATTTGCATGGCACTGTTGTAGCTGGCATTGCAAGGTATTTACATGCCAGATACTCATGCTTCAACCACCATTCCATGGGAAATGCATCCATGTTGATGATGGGTTCTACTCGAAAACCATCCAAAACAGTGCGGACCGACGCATGTTCATTTTCTTCATCTAAGTCAGATGCCACCGGCTGAAGGTTGATTTTCTTTTTTGGTGGTTTGAGTTCTGTAGTTTGCTCATTTATGCTCCTGAATAAATAAGTAATCTGATTTTTTAAAAGTGCTGAGCACCCAGCACTTGCTAAGGTCCAGCTACGGAGCTCAGAGAAGAAGGGTTTTTGTCAAACCCCAGACTGATGGAGAGAGCATGTTACTTTAAATCACGGTGATGAAGAACTACTGCTCCAGTAGGGAGAATCAGTGTGTTATGTATAAAGGGCAAACCCAACAGCCTCATGTCTCTCCAACGTGAAGCAAACAAGCAATCCCTGGGCACAGATTTATTACATGGGGGTCCAGGGGCTGGTTCAGCTAAATCTAGTGAGCAGCTGCTTGAGCATAGCCAGGCTGTTACAAGAAGCCTCCACCGTCCCTCTTTGGCCCTGTGGCCCGGAACTGAAAAAACACGTACAGAAAGCGGCTTCTGCATCCCTCTGACCCTCTGATGAATAGGTCAGCTGGGAGCAAAGCCAAACTCTGTCACTCTGCAGGCTACATGCTGTCAAAAGGTGTGGGCATTTTTAAATGACGGAATCACTTGAGCGTATCTAGGAGCGATGTAAACCATTTTAACCTTTAGCCTGGTGGCATTCGACATGCACTAGCCTGCTCCACTGATATTGTTAGCTACCTACTCACGTGTGCACACAGGTATTACTTATTTCCCAACAGTATCGTAACATTTTGAGAAGTGAAGTGAAGTGAAGTGAAGGTTTAGCCACTAGATTTTCAGAGGGGGAAGTGTGGAAGAAAACCTTCCTCAGAATTAGTAGCCCAGCTGCTAGGGCACTCGGCTGGGATGTGGGACACCTGCTGGTTCAAATCCCCCCTCAACCTGTGAAGGAGAAGAGATCTGAACAGGGATTTGCCACCTGATGAAGCAGGCAGGTTGCCCTCATCCCTGGTGAGGCCCCCAACCACAGGGCAATGGCTAGGAAGGAGGTGGTCCTCACCTGCCTGTTTTCTGTAAGCTTTACTATTGGCGCAATCCAGCATGATTGTGAGCTCTGAGCGCACACCCTGGCTGAAGCCCTGCCCTCAAGACCTTGGGGAAATGCCTGCTTTTTCCTGGGTCACACAGTGCTCTGGGACTGAAAGGTGGTGAGGCTGCAGCGTGTATGCTCAGAGGCAGAAAAATAGACACCTAGAGAAATTTTACAGCAAAAAATGTAGGTGCCAAGAGTTTAGGAATCAACAGGGTTTAGTGGCAGCTGAGCAGGGGTTTTGTGAATCCCTGTGGGGCCTGATTCTTGGGTTTAGGCACCTAATCCCCTTTGTGCCTCTAGCCCCAAGTCATCAACCTTTGAATCCTGGAACATTAAGTGGCCCAGAGCAGCTCCGTGCTCTCATTCACCTCTACAGGCCTCTTGAAGGAAAAATGCAACAGGCAGCTCATCAGGAAAACCCATCCATGTAATGACTGAGCCTCAAAAACTCCTTCCTGGCCCCACAATGCAATCCGTTACTCTTAGTGGCGCTGGGTTTATCCTAGTCAGGCCCCTCTAACAATCCTGTGTGTTAGCCAGCAGGAGTGGTGGGTTACAGCCAGAGCCATGCTACAGTAAGCAAACTGGCTTCTCTGCCCCCCCATTTACCGTGGCCAGGGAAGACCTTGGCTAAGCATGCTGCTCAGAAAGAGCCGCTAATCCCCCACCCCCAACCTTTCCTGTTTGTCCCAACAGCCCCATTCCACATGTTGATTACAAGCCATGTCCCACCCTCAAGCTGGCTGATTGCTATTTGCTGGACAATATGGTGACACCAGTTCTAAGCCAATGGCAGCTGTACTGGAAAGTCCCCAGTGCAGATGCTCTCTGGCTTGGTGACAACGTATGTGTGCTGTCATCTAACCTCTCCCTACTAGCCTCCTCTTTTCCCTAACCTCCCTTTTACCTTCTCTACCTTCTCAATTCGCTAAGTCTGCATTCCACCCTGCCAGACCAGTTGCATCATGTCAACCTTGCTGCCCAAGCCTAGGCAGCTCCATGAGGCACTTACCTGGCTCAGAAAAAAATGAGATCAGAACATAAATTTATCTTCATCTCTATGTAATGTGCCATTCCCAGCACAGGGTCTCCAGCCGACAGACCCCTATAGAGTCAGCACCTCCACAGCCCCAGACTATCAAGTGAACTCTCCACTAGGGGAAACCAAACTAGCAAGACTTGAGGCAGAGGGAACAACACAGGCTTTCAGGAATGGCTTGATTAAGAGCCACCTGTGGCTGGTAGGGTCGCAGCATTCCACTCTGCATTTCATCATTTTTGAGCAGGGTGAATAAAAATCAATTATTTTTAAAAAAAAAAACAAACAGATTTTTTTTTAATTTAAATCTGATTTTTTTTGATAAAATGCTTTTTGAAGAAAAAAACCTATCTGAAGATAGTTTTAATTAGGATACATTATAGCTCAAAGATATCTCATCAGGGAATAGGGATTATAAATTCTAATTTTATAGTATGAGACAATATATTCATGTACTGTTTAAGAAAAGTTTTGTAAATGAGTTCCAATAGTTCATGGATTAGGGACCCAGTTTTATGGGGTTCCAGGGGCTTCCGTACAGATTATTTAGGTTAATCTTTCTGTCTATCCAATGAGACTCAGTGCTCAGTCTGGAAGGTACTAGTCAAGATGCTTAGCTTTGCAGTTTTCAGATTGGATTTGTGTCTCCAGAGGTAACATGCTTGTTAACAGCAAAAATGTTTTTAAATAAATAATATATAGAGGTGAGAAATAACAGACCTCAACCCTATTGTCCCTCTGCAAATTTGTGTACAGAGTCAATCCCTTGTTCTCTCTAAAAGTGCAACGTTTCAAAAAGTTCAATGAATAGAAGATTGTTGGGGGCAGAACAGATCTGGACAAGGAGAAGTCTGGAGATAAATGTGAGAATGGGGGGACAGGTAGTAGAAACAAAAGTGAAACTGTTTGAGCAGCATATTCCAGAAGTCTTGAGGTCTTTCTGAGTGTAGCCATCACTGATTTGAGATCTACCATACCATTCTCGCACTAGAAGGGAAAACCTACAATGGCAGCAGTTTGGGGATAAGCACCATTCAAAAGAAATATATGTTTGCTGATGAAGTTTTAAAGAAAGTCACACCAGTGAACTGGTGGAAGTCACTTAAGCACTTGGATTCAGAGACTGTTGAAGTGATAATCTCACTTTTAACAGCAGTGGCTTCTTCTGCCAGTGTAGAAAGAATATTTTCTTCCTTTGGACTAATTCATTCCAAACTGAGAAATTGTTTGGGACCTGAAAAAGCAGAAAAGCTTGTTCAGAATCTGGAAAAGAAAAACAAACAGGAAAATGAAGGTGAAGATGACAGTTAGCTGCAGAAGCCAATATTTTAAGTTTCTCTTGTTGACCTGGCTGACCTAGTCAATTTAATTTTTGGTTTTTTTCCTCTTGTTGACCTGGCGGACCTAGTCAATTTAATTTTTTTTTCCTCATTGACCTGGCTGACCTAGTCAATATAATTTTATTTTTTTTAAATTTAACTATTTTAGTTAAAAACAATGTTAACAAAAACAAACCTGATTTTAAAAAAACTTGAATGTTTAAATTCAAAAATTCATATTCTTGTCTTGTTAAAATACTATGTTTGCTGTAGAAGAAAAAAATCCAGAATACATAACGTTGTTTTAGTTAAATAAAACAATTTAAATGTCTGTCTGGTGATGGTCTCCTCCTAATACAGCATGGCAAGAAAATCCTCCAAATATTAATGATTAACCTGTTGAACTGGAGATAGTTCCCCTCCCAATGACTTCATAAATATCTGCTTCAATTACCTTTGGTAAATGAAACAACCAAGCATTCATTCATTTTCTGATATAGCTGTAAAACTAATCTGAAAAGTTTTCAAAATAAATCACTTTAATAAAGTATAGTGTGTACCTTCTAAAAATGAAACCTAGATCTATCTCTGAGTTGTGAAGAATATGTATTAAGGTTATAACAACCAACAAGAGTGCACTTCTATGTAGAAATCCATGATTAAATCGAGTCTTCCTGACTAGTGATTTAAATCATGATTTAAATCGATTTGATTTAAATTAAATCCACCCTGCTTCTGAGAGAGCAGCTAGTATTATTATCAAAATCTACATGTGCACCTCAGCACTAACTGCTCCGTCCTGCAGGAAGCCAATGCTGTGGCGGTAGCCCTCTTTGGAATCAATGGGGGTTATCTGTGGGGGACTACAAGACCTGGGTCCTATTGCAATGATGCACACAGCTCTTGCTGGCTAGCTGGCTATAAACTTCCCAGCTTAGACATCACTCTGAACAATTCCTTCCCTTTTTGTGTGCAAAGACGCATTTAAACTGAGAGCAAACAGCCTGCTTGGGATGTTTCCAGCAGCATCCTGAATGTGCTGTGCGCTGTACACACACTTGGCCAGATGCTGTGCTGTGGTATAAGATGGGATTTCCAAAGGAGCCTATGGGAGTTCAGTGCCCGAATTTCAGTGAGACTTGGGCATCTAACTCCCTTTCAAATTCCAACCTAAATAGACAAGGGACGAGCAAAAGGTTCAGGGTGATGTTAGGAACTATTTTCTTCCCTCGCCAAACTATCCCTCCTTCTGTCCTGGTGCACCAGCCAATCTGCTTCTGCCACTCTGCCCAGATACACCTCACAGCCAGCCTCAGTACAAAAGCCTGGGGAAGAGAAAAAAACTCAAGAGCCAGGGAGGCAGTCTTATGTTAGTGAGTGCCTGAAACTGGAGGGACTCTCTAGGGATGGGGCATAGCCCTACATGGCTGCACCCAGCCCCTGCCATCACTGGCAGCTTTTGTTGCTCTAGGCGAGGGTGACTGAAACTCCCTAACGTACCCAACATAGCTAATTCTTCGGTGGGGAAGGGCACAGCTTAGAATGTGCTGTTGTGTCTCTACTGTTTATGTAAAAGGAGGGAAGGATATCAGATAAAGCAATAGTAGTCATTCCAGGATATGCCAGTCTCTGGAAATTTCTAAAGAATTATAATGTAAATCTGACAAACCTCTCAAACAAGGCACATTCAAAGCAGACACAACATTGCTGATGAGTTCATAGCCAATTTTGCATGGCCTGAGAGTGAACAGGACCTTAGTGCTCATTTAAAAGACAGCGACCTTTCCGATTACATATAACCCAACCAGCCCAGGAGGTAGTTAAGGCTATTTAAGCACTCAGAATGCCCAAACCATCAAATACAACTTAATAATACTGCATTCATAGGTCAGATAAGAGACATCATTACAAATTCATAGATTCATAGATTCTAGGACTGGAAGGGACCTTGAGAGGTCATCGAGTCCAGTCCCCTGCCCCCATGGCAGGACCAAATACTGTCTAGACCATCCCAGATAGACATTTATCTAACCTACTCTTAAATATCTCCAGAGATGGAGATTCCACAACCTCCCTAGGCAATTTATTCCAGTGTTTAACCACCCTGACAGTTAGGAACTTTTTTCTAATGTCCAACCTAAACCTCCCTTGCTGCAGTTTAAGCCCATTGCTTCTAATTAACACATTCAAAATCTGTGAATCATAATAAAATGATGCATCTTCTCAGAAATGAAAATAATCCTATAGCAGGATAAAGCCAAGTGTGTAATTTGCAAAGTATCTCTATCAAATCATGTTTCTCCTGACTTCTGTAATAACAGCAGTCAAGTGATGATATATTTAGAATCTGGAGGATGTTCCCTACCAAGTTATAGACAACCGCAAAGATAAATCAAAGTCTAAGCCACCTTGGCAGTGTCCCTTTAAATTATTAATATTTTTAAACTAGTTTCAGCAGCAAGTTCCTCATAGGGCGGTGGTTCTCAATCTTGCAGCCCAATCAGTACACAGCTGCGGCCCATGTGACATCCTCAGGGCCATAAAGGTATTATATAATCTGGATGCGGCCCACATAACACAGAGCTGCATATGTGGCCCAGAATGGTAAATGGGTTGACAACCACTGACTTAGCGGCAGTCATGGTCCTAGCGCCTGCGTAAGCCAGCTTCTGTGCTGGGGTTTTCTGAGGGCTTGAGGACGGCCTCCCTCAGACTGCGGCTCCAGATAGCAGTGGTTCTGTCTGTGCTGCTGTTCCCTCGTACCCCCTCTGCATGGGGAAAGGGAAAAAGGCTGGTGGAGCCAATCAATTGCATAACCATCATCCCTGTCTCCAGAAAAACCTGAAGAGCTGTGTGTAGCTTGAAAGGTTGTCTCTTTCACGAATAGAAGTCCAATAAAAGATATTACCTACCCATCTTGCCTCTCCAGAAAAACCTATACACTAGTGCATAAGGAGCCCATATCCTACTCTCACACCAGATCCACACGATTTTACTGCAATGGGGGCCCCTCCTTGGCCACAGGGAGCCTATTGGCCCCATATAATGAAGCTGGTTTCCATATGAATGTTGCTAACTAATGCTAGGGGTTATTTACAGACCGTTTTCATAGACAGTGAGATTGTTTACTAGCCATTAATAAAAGGTAGATAAGCCACAAGTTTAATGAAGTTTATTTAATCATGACTATGCTTAGGAAAATACACTCATAAAGGTTAATATAATGCAATTTAGTTTAACTTTACACTACATTTTGGACAAAAGACTTGTACATAGTTTAGGTAAAACAGGACTTGTGATCTGGTTTGTTTTACATCTATTACAAATGTGTAAAAGGTTGTCATGCACTACAGTAGATAAACAGCATGAGAAAAATTACCTTTGGTTTAATTCAGAAAATAATACAAGTATTGCACTGTAAAAGCTTCAAGCATGGTGCAACAAAACATTATAAAAATGTTTCAATGCCAGCTTACAAAAGTTCGTTAGCTAGTGTAATTTTAGAAAAAAGCATATGTACATGTGAAACAATTCCATTAGCTACCTGGATTCAGTTAATATTGTATGTAAATCAGGTATCTACACCACCAAGATTCAAGTGATGTCTTGAATTTGGTTTAACACTTATCAGCTACATTATTATTCTGTTGAAATCAACAACGTTATCGGATGCTAACTGACCTGTCAGTTCAAAGGATGTACAGTTCCAGCCTAGTTTATCAAAACTCAGAAATAGCAACTATGTTACCATGGAGTACAAATTCCTGGTTATCCACTTTTTAGATTTATTTCTTGTGATGGTCACTTTTTGAGTGTACATTTCCATATATGAAAGGCCCAAACACCATGTTACTCAGTATGGGATTGGAAGTGTGGGACAGCATTACATGGAAGCCTGCAGTAATCCCTCCAGCCTCATCTTAAGGTTCTGATGCCCAGAGAAGCCCTATGAGAGGGAAGAAGTACTGGCAACAAAGTATACAAAATAATTTAACTTTCTTGGAAAAGAAACACAATGTCGTACATATGTTTAAAGAGAGTTGAAAAATACATATTTTAGGATACACAAGGTAGGTTAACTAAGTTTTACACCCTATTTCAAATATTCATTAGCAACATCTAAGCATATTGTTAAGAGATGAGTGACATATTTTCACAGACTTCCAAATTCTTATCTTTAGCTCTATTAAAAGCAAATCAGAAAAATGGAAATTCCAACATGGTTTCATTCTCATATCTAAAGTATTTCAAGGCAAAAAGATCACATCTCTAGTATATTTTTAAGTAGGAAGAATCCACATTTTTTTTTATACTTAACATTAATTTTCACTTTCAAATCTTGTGATAAGGAATACTGCCTAATATAGGCATTATTCTTTTCATGGAGTCCCTGTGAGCACAAAGTAAAAAGTATTCAGCCCAGTAGCTTACAGCATTTACTTGGAGAAACATAAGTCTGCTTTTATTTAATGGCAAGTTGTTTAAATTTAATTCATGTCACTGTCATATTTTAACTTCCAGCTCAAAAACCAGGCTTGTCCAAAAAATTCATCTGAATATAATAAAAGTTCTTGAAATCTCTCGCAAGATAGTAATTGTTCTTTTAAAAAATATGAAGGTATCCATAAAACCTCTACACGTCACTGGAATTCCCAGCCTCTGTTCAAATCCCTTACACAAGATGGTAACATTTTATATATAAAAAGATAACACACTATTAACAAGAAAGCTATAGCTAAGACTATCACAACTGGTTGTTTAGGAAGACAATTCAACTAGGTTTATTTTCTTAATGTTTTAACATAAATATAGTTGCAACTTGATCTTCAGTTGACAATGATTGTCACAGCCAAGGTAAGCACTGAACACTATCTAATCACACACAAACTCTCTATACATTATACAATTTATTTCTGTCTTGAGGGATCTCCTCCGCCCACAAATCTTTGGCCGTCCACTACCAATCTCCCCCATAAGCAGAAGCAGTGTACTGTCTTTGTTCTCTATTCATTCAAGTTGTATTTATGCACACAGACCTGCAGTTTCCAGAACTAGTTATGTCTCTAGACAAAACAAGAAGTAATCAGAATAAATACGAACTCTGCTGTCCTCTGGGGGGGGGAAAAAGCCACAGGAGTTTATTTTTCTTTCTTGGCAGAGTTCATATTTAGAGGACTTGTCACAAAAATGCCTTGGCAGATAAGCTCTCCCACTGGGGGCTCTATTCAGCTCACATTTGCATCCACAACTGCTGCTCCACAGAGGTCTAGCAAGCATTCAGGGCTGAAAAGCCAGGGAGGCTGCACCCTATCCAAGAGACATAAATGTGGATTCCCCTGCTGCAGAGATGGGTTTTTTGCCCAGTTGTTTATAATATGGCCACCAATTTATTTTCTCTTTATGTCACCTTTAACAGATCAAGGCCACTTTGTTTAATTGTTTAATTAAATCTTGAATGAATAAAGAACAGAAAAGTCTACACCTTTCCTAATTCCAGGTTTGTTGCTTACCAGTCTTCTTTTGGTGCATGGGATTTTGGATCTGGATGATCTACACTTATATCAGTGCTACAATTAGTTTTAATCCTGTAGATTGGAAATTGCCCACATTAAAATGGAGACGAACAAAAAAAAACAAGGTTTATAGAAATATGCAGTCGGTTTCCCTCGAGAATGAATATGTCACTTGGTGATCAGAAGTTATAAATTAATTAAAATTAATACACTACAAGTATTACAAATATCAAAAGTAATATTTTCATGACAAAATACATTGAAAATGTCATGAATATGGTTATTCAAAATGTTTTGAACCTGAATCAGCATCCTTTGCCCAAAAAACTATACAATTTTAAAGCTACTTAAAAAATATAACCAAACACTCCATATTTTTACCAAGTTCATGCACAACCAGTAATACCCCATGAAAACAAGAAAAGCTGTAGCAAAGAGTATCAAAGAAAACTGGCCCATGGTAAGCAACAAATCTGAAAGTTTCAAAATAAAGAAAATATTACATGAACAAAACCAAACATGCATATGTCGTGTACATATAGGGCACAAAGGCTATTCCTAAAGGATTAAACTGCATAGGTAAAAAATCAAAAAATATAATGTGCAATATTTAAGCCCTTAAAGCACAATCAAAAGTAAAGAACAAAAAATCATAACACTTGCTCCCCTCACAACTATGCCAATTACAACTACAGTTTCAATTAATATATTTACCAAGATATGGGTTCTGCCATCAAAAATTGGAAATACTACTTCCAAATTTTGGCTTACTGCTCATGATTAGAAGATTTGAAACGTATATTCAAAATTACAATTATCCTCAAATGATTATGTTTATCTCTAGACAAATTTGATTTGTTTTACAAAGTGCTCTTTTTATGAACCAGAAGCCATCTTCCTTGTAGAAAAATCAATTAATAGTTGATACGAAGATACGTTAAGATAATCGAGAAAAACTGACTGCTAAGAACAAAAAGGTTCTTATAGTTCAAAATGCATCTGAATTATGCAGGTGTAGCTATAGTCTGTTTACTAAAACTCAATTGATAAAATAATTTGTGCATAAACGAACAGACTAGAGGCTTATGCTGATTTAATAAGATACAGCCTCACATACCCTACCTACGTGCCTTCTTTAATCAAGAGATACAATAATTAATGAATTCAACGTTACTCAGAACGTTGGCAAAAGTATTTTCAACTTAAAAAAAAATAAACTAGATGCTAATTAAAGCAAACCATGTTTTAAAAAGACTACAATAACTGTACATAAACTGTGTAAGATCTTACAAACAAAAGGAAAAACTTGCCATCAAACTGAAATTTGGTTATTCCTGCCCCTTTGTTGCCTTCTCAAGATAATACACGTTCACTAAGTGGCGATTGAGGTGCTTACTGTATTCGCCTTCTTTTTTAAATGAGCGGTCACAAAAAATACACACATAGTTCTCCTTTGCAACCTTGGCCTCTGCAGCTTCCTGTGATGCTTTGTTACTTGTTTCCTCTGGCACAGACCGAGCACCATTTAACCCGGAATCATCACTTCCTTCTGACATATTGTCACTTATATCACTGCCATCATGACTGTGGATGCCTTCGTCCTCGTCAATTTCCTGAGATTCATTCACTGCCACGTTATCTGCAGATGACAAAGCCAGAGCTTCTTTAGGGTCTTGCTCACATTTTTCTGGTGATTGTGGTGGTGGTGGTGGTGCTGGTTCTTCAGCTGGCAAGTCTGTTTTAGACAGATCTACTGGATCTGGATTAGTTACAGTTTCTGTCTCACACGTTTTCACCAGCTCCAGCTGAGGCGCCAAATCTGGTAATGCATCCTTTGGCACATCTAAGTTTTGTTGAGAGGATGATGTGCTAGGAGACTCCTCAGAGCAAGTGGTCTGTTCTTTATCTGGCTGTTCTTCAACTTCTTTCTGATAAACAGTTTCTTTATTCTCCTCCTGTGAAGTGGGCATTTCTTGGTCTTTTACCTCTGGCTCTATGTTTTCATCCTGAAGCTGTGGGGGAAGTTGTCCCTGGTCTTGCACACACTCTCCATCAATAGTCTGGCTTTCCTCATCAGGAATCTGGCTGTCAATGTTCATTAACAGTGGACTAACAACAGGATCTGGCTCCTTCAGCTCGTCATTCCCATCACTGTCAGACTTCCTCTTTTTGCCCTGTTCCGGGAGAGGAGACTTTTCAGGGATTACCTCATCTTGGATCTTTTCCTGATCAAGTTTATTGCTTTTCTTACTATGCTTATTCTTCAAAGCTTTCTTTTTTCTGTTTTTCTTAAGGCAAGAGTTCAGTTTTTTAGGTCCCTCCAATTTGACTTCACTCTTTTGAGCTTCCTGACAGTTTCTGGATTTATTTTCCACTTTCTTTTTCTTTTTTGCTATTGTTTGTTTGTTATTTTCAGGATCTTGCTTAGAGGAAACTAATGCAGCCTCTGCTTTTCTTTTAGTCTTCTTTGTTTTACTTGATTTCTCTGTACTTTTGTAACTTTTAATATCTACATCCTTGTTTTCAGAAGCCGATTTACGACTCCTGGTTGTCACCTGGCCTACACAAATACTGCTGGCTGGTTTCTTTTCTTTTGGTAAGCTCTCTTTTTTCTCCACTTTTACAGCTCCCTCACTTTTCTTTTCAGATGAATCTCCTTTCATTTGCTCTTTCTCCATCTTGTCATTCACACTTTCAGAAAAGTCAGTTTCACTCTTTTTAGTCCGTAGTTTCACTTTGGAAACATCCATTGTGATATCCGAACAATCAGGATGTCTGGATTTGATGTGATACTGCAGGTTACATTTCTTGGATGCAGCATAATCACAGACAGGACAAAGGAACTGGCGTGGGTTGACATGGAGCTCTACATGCTTTTTGAAGTTACTTCGGTCAGCTGTTTTGTAGTCACAGTGTGGGCAAGTCAGAGGTTTGGGCCCATTGTGAACCTGCCTTGCATGACGAGTTACTTCATGCTGGTTTGAGGCCACATAGCTGCACTGATCACATTTAAATGGCTTCTCACCTGAGGAACGAGTGAGGAATTATGATTAACAAACATAGAAGAAACAATTATTCAACATTTTATAGGTGCATACATGAATTTAAAAAATTGTCCATGCTCCTTTGTTAAAAGTATGTCAACTTAAGAAATCCAAAATCATAATTTATAGTCACAAACACGTTCACAAAGACACCAATAACAACACAAAGAAAAGAGAAGGAAAAACAAAACAACCAAACAAGCAGTAACCACATCACACTCTGTCTATGAATACATACCGGAATAGATCATTCTATAGTAATATTAGCAAATGGAATCCATACCCAACTGGTCCATTGAATGCATTGTAGAAAAATGGAAATTAACAGGTGATGAATAATCAATCATCTTACACAAATATTTCCAAAACAGTCCAACTTTACAAATGTTTAAGATACTTTCTATCTGCACTGAAAATGAAATGGATGAAAATTGATTCTTACACATGGCAAGCAAAGCAATAAAGCACACTTTGAAAATAGATTTTTTGGAAAAAATGTCCCCCATTCAGATGATCATTACCCCTATTAATTCAATTCTCTGAATTTTTACTTTAAATATTAAAATATTACTTTGTATTAAATATAATATGCAAATCCTATTTGGTTTAACATTTGCATGTTAGTTTTAAAAACTGAAGACCAATTCCATTCAGCGCAGTCTCTCATATCATTGCCGAAGTCCTAGGGCATCTGCATTTTTGCAGCATTTCTTGACAAGGGTGTTACAAAACATACTATCAATTGAATGCATTTACTACAGAACTACTTTGGCTTATTTCACATAAATGCAAATGTGCACAAATTTTTTTTTAGTGTAACAAGACAAGTTCAACAGTTTTGAAAAATTTACCAAAAAAAAGAATAAAAAAATCACTAATAATAAGGTAAGCTGCCATCCAGTTCTAGTGTCTTGTTATTTAATTGAGCAGTTTGCCCTAGCACCTCCTCTTTAGACTCCTTAACCTGGCAGTACCTCTTTTTATTAACTGACAAAATGTAGGTCTCTCTCAAAGATCTTCTATGTTGAGAATGAAAAGAAGTCATTTGGCTTCTTTAATGTCCTAATTCTCCTTAATTGTTCCATTTACCGCTAGTAATCCAGCAGACCAATGGCGTTCTTCAGGGTACGTCTATACTGCAATTAAAAACCAAAAAAAATTTAAAAAGCTGGCCTGTGTCACCTGACTTGGGCTTGTGGGGCTCAGGCTGAGAGGCTATTTAACTGCAATACAGACATTCAGGCCTGGGCTGAAGCCCGTGCTCTAGGACCCACGAGGTGGGAAGGGTCCCAGATTTCAGACTCCAGCCCGAGCCAGACCAGCCACATTGCAGTTAACCAGCCCCCTAGCCTGAGCCCAAGTCAGACACATGGGCCAGCTGTGAGTGTTTCACTGCAGTCAGAGGGCTCCTGCTTCTGATATACTTAAACCATTTTCTTAATTGTTTTGGTATCTTTGGCTATTTGTTTTTCAAATGCCCATTTAGCCCTCTAATTTCCGTCTTAAATTTAACTTGTCCTAATTTCACTCTATTGGCTTCACCCAGGCTGCATTTCAGTTTTCTGAAAGGTATCTGTTTGGCTTTAATAACTTCCGGTCCTTTGCTATTTAATCACTCTGGGGTTTGGTTTTGTCTTTTGCTTTCCCCTTTCCTTGTTTGTTTAGAGCTCTGCATGTTTTCTGTGTCACTCTTAGGATATAATTAAGTTGTCTTCCTTGCTGAGTCTAAGGATTTTAATTTCCTCACTTCTGACTTTAGAATCTTTTTAATATTGTTTATATCATAATAGCACCTTAGAACACCAAGCATAGACCAGAGCTGTGCTGCTTTTTGGGGTTGTTTTTATTTTTTCTTTTTTTTTTAGTCCCCCCTTTAATCCTCCTTTCACAAGTTTAACCTCACAGTCCTAGTGTTTGGTATAGTATAATCCCTTCCCTGAGGATTCTGAACTTAATTACACGATTATCACCAATAATTAGTGGAGCAACTATATTTTATAGTGTGTTACTTAGGACTAGGAAAAGAGCAGTCTCTCCCTTTGTGTGCTCTAGAATTATTTGTTCCAGCTGTTTAAAGTGCTCAGAAATTTCTTCTTTAAACCATGTCAAGACATGGTATTAACAGGAGTGTTGAATTTAAGACACATTGCCCTGTTCCACTCGGCACTGGTGAGGCCTCACTGAAGTACTGTAATCAATTTGGGGGTTACACTTCAGGAGCGATGGGGACAAACTACAGAGAGTCCAGAGGAGAGCAACAAAAATGATAAACAGTTTAGAAAACCTGACCTATGAGAAAAGGTTAAAAAAAATGGGCATGTTTACTCTTGAGAAAGAAAAGAAAGACTAACAGGGGAATCCGGTAACAGTCTTCAAATATATTCAGAGCTGTTATAAAGAGGATGGTGTTCTCCATGCCCACTGAAGGTAAGAAAAGAAGCAATGCGCTTAATCAGCAGCAAGGGAGATTCAGGTTAGATATTAGGAAAAACTATCTCAGTATATTTAAACTCTGGAATAGGCTTCCAAGAGAGGTTCTAGAATCCCAGTCATTGGAGGTTTTTAAGAACAAGTTGGACAAACACCTGTCAGAGATGGGCTAGGATTACTTGGTCCTGCCTCAGTAAGCAAGGGGCTGGACTAGATGATCTATCACAGTCCTTTCCAACCCTACATTTCTAGGATTCTTTGACATAGGGCCACTTATATGAAAATAGTTGCATATGCTATTGCTGATTTATTAGACTTAGTTGCCTCTTTCATCTCTTTCAACATTGCACACACAGTATTTTGTTCCTGGTCTGGAGGCCAGTAACATAATCTGACTACTATATTTATATTCTTCTAATTTAGGATTTGGATCCTGCCCTCATTACCCAGACACGAGTCACAATTAAGGCAATAGGGATAGTGTAGGTTGAATTCCCATTGAGGTTTTCCTAGACTTGTGCTTGTGGCTATCACCTCATTAAAATAGTAAATGCTGCCATTTCACAAACAGGATTGGTAAAAGAGAGACCAAACACAATTATAATAGGTTACTGAGAACACAAACATGACTTTACCAACAGGGAAATAAATGACAGTGACAATTACCATATTGGCCTTAAATCCTAGGGCATATTACTGTGTAAACATTTTCTGCAATTTTTTTGGTGATACTGTGCATAAAAGTTAAACAAGTCATTTTCTTACAGTAAGTGGACATGACCATGACAGATTTCTTTTAATTACCAAGCATAAATTAACTATTCTCTCAGAATTGCTGAAACAGATATACATTAGATATCACAGGCTAGATCCTCACCTGGTGTGCATTGTCATAGCTTCACTGACTTCAACTGAGGGTATGGCTACACTTGACATTTCAAAGCGCTTTGAAGTGTGAGTGTGATCGGAGCGCCAGCGCTGGGAGAGAGCTCTCCCAGCGCTGCACGTAAACCACATCCCTTACGGGTGTAGCGTGCAGGCAGCTCCCAGCGCTGCGGCACTGTTTACACTGAGGCTTTACAGCGCTGTATCTTGCAACGCTCGGGGGGTGTTTTTTCACACCCCTGAGTGAGAAAGTTGCAGCGCTGTAAAGTGCCAGTGTAGCCAAGCCCTGAGCTATGACAATTTACACAAGCTGAGGATCTGTTCCCACAAACTTCATCCTATTGCTCCTGAACCTATATCATGTCTTAAAAAGCACAAAGGAATGAAGGTACTCTTCCAAGCCTTGGAATGTACCTTGTATAGCAATGGAAAACTATGTATTCCTTCCTTGCAACTTTTAATAGTAATACTTTGCACTTGACTTGTATAGCCTCTTTCATCTAAGGATCTCAACCACTTTTCAAATGAAGCTTGACATCATCACTTTTAAGCTTGCTATCTTTAAGTAAACCAATAATGGTGGTAGGCAGGTAGTCTCTTATTTTCAAACAACATTAATTTACAAATGCAAAAATTATCATGGTCTTCTTTTTCCTGTCCCAGAGATAACCATTTTACCTACTTTTTCAAAATCTATCCACCTTAACCAAAGCTTCACAATGTAACCCCAAACGTTTTTTTATAGGACAAGATATTAACACTTTTTGCATGTCACTTTATACATAGTAAAGAGAGTGAAGTAAGAACAGGCAGCATTTGAGTAAAACTGCTTAATTTGACAATCTGATTCTAATGGTCCATCCCAAGTAGGAAACCCCTAGGATACCAGATGTCCTGTTCTTTAGTCAACAGGGCCTGTTTGAATTGCACAAGATAAAAAATGTCCTCTTAAAAAGCTAGATTATTTTCATCATGATCGTTGAAGCTCGGACAACACTAAACAAATTTAATAAATATTTTCTATGGAATAAACCAAAAAGTCACAAGCTTATTTCTCGGTTACTGTGATTACTGCCTTTTTACCAACCTGAATGAGTTCGCATGTGTCTGGTTAAATGAGTCTTCTGAGAACTTGAATAGGGACACATAGCACATTGATAGGGACGCTCTCCTGCAAAAACAAACAGTGAATTCAAATAAAAACAAAACATGGTAAGTTCAAATAAAAGCCCCACACTGCCCTAGTGATGTAGCAATGCCAACAAAAGCCCCAGTGCAGGCACAGCTATGCTGATCGAAGAGGGTGTCTGTTGACATAGCTAACTTCATTCAGAGAGAAAAACTCCTTCTGTAGGCGTAGGCTACGTGTACACTATAGGGCTACATGGTATAGTCTCTGTAGGGCAGATGCACCCTGGGTGTCCCCAGTGCCTTGTTCATTTTTAGGTTAACCTACTTTCCAGATAAACAAACCTAAAATGCATTTGCTATTCTGGATTAACTTCGTTTGCAGAGAAACGCTAGCACAAGGAAAGCCCTTAGTGAAGACAAGGCAGTTTTAGTATTAACATGGGTTAAGCAGGTCAAGGTAAATCGTAGGCTCCCAACCGGTGTTTACTTGGACCTGGAAAACACATGAAAGTTACATGCTTCCTTGTCTTCACTAGGATTTTAAGAACACACCTTTTTCCTAGTATGGACACATCCAAGGGTGGTAGGGGAGGGTCCAGGGATAGGGTTGAGATTGTTTTGGAGTTTCTGCAGCTTAGTCTATGCTGGAAAATCCACACCCCTGAGCAACGCAGTTAAACTGACCAAACTCCTGGTGTAGACAGCACTATGTCGATGGGAGGGCTTCCCGCATCAACATAGGTACCACCTCTCAGGGAAGGGGAATAACTACGCTGATGGGAGAACCTCTCCCATTGGGGTAAGTAGCATCTTCACTAAGCACTGCAGCGGTGCCACTGCAGCACTGTATGTGTAGACAAGCCCTTTAACTAAGCTTCTTCCTCCCACCAATCCAATTATATAATCACTGTTAACTAGATCAGCAGCTGAAAGAAAAATTCCTCCCTAAAACATTTTAATCTCCCTCCTTAAAAAGTTAATTCTTCCCCACTTAAAACAATGTGGGAGATTTATGCCAGACAAATACAATGAAATTAAGGGAGGGGTGGGTCTAATGTTGTAAAGTGGTACTTGTGTTTTTAAATGCCTCCTCCAAGCAGGTGAGACTTTCTTTCCAATCTGAATATTCATGACCAAAGATCCTAGTCTGTTTTAGTTTGAGTCACTGCTTGTTACCAGTGCTTTTCGTTTCATAGTCTTGATTTAATGACAAATTTAAAATTCAGAAATATTGCACTTTTAGATAACTTTAAAGGGGGTGCAGCAATTTAAATAATTGATTTAACTTACAGGCAAATGCAGGAACACTGAAAGCCCAGGTATGGAGGTTGGGTTTTGCTGTAGGTATACGCGCACCTGGGCTAGGCTATCCCCGGATGCTCTGACCCTGGTGCCAATCACTGTGCAACAAAGGCATACCCTTTGTTTCTGTATAAAACAGTGAAAGGTACTATAGACTTCCAATATATTAGCAAAGTAATGGCAAACTCTCTTATGGACGCACACCAAAATTTAAAAAAAAACAGTAGCCTAAAAAGGTAGGCACTTATGGGTGGAATTTTCAAGAGAACCTTAAGTGACTCAGAGTTTGTCTGCATAGCTCCAGAGACTGTAGGGTACACACACTCTGTAGGGATGTAAACTGCAGAGCCTTGTAATGCAGCAGGTCTCAAACTGTGGGTCAGGACCCCAAAGTGGATCACAACTCCATTTTAATGGGGTCACCGGGGCTGGCGATAGACTTGCTGGGGCCCAGGGCTGAAGCCCATGCCCAAACCCCACCACCTGGAGTTGAAGCCAATGCCTGAGGGCTTCAGCCCTGAGTGGCAGGGCTCAGGTTACAAGCTCCCCGTCCGGGGCAGCAGGGTTCAAGCAGGTTCAGGCTTCAGTCCACCCTCCTGGGATCGTGTAGTAGTTCTTGTTGTGAGAGGGGGTTGCAGCGCAATGACGTTTGAGAACCCCTGCATAACGTGTTGTGCTCTGTGTATAGACGTTGCTGGTGCATTCTATACCTGGGCTGTAGTGTGAATGCAAGCTAAACTAAGTGCTGATAGTCCTCCAGTGCTTTCCCACAATGACCCTCGCATGCCCACTCACTCACACACACTCCCACAGAGCTGCTCAGCTTACCACAGCTGAACCATGGGATATGACCGCAGAAGTCCTAAGAGCACAGCACCAGAGCGGACAGGGTAACTCAGGTAGGGCTTTGCCATGTGGCTGCTCACTCTTGAACTAGGCTAACCCAGATGCCCACTCCCAAATTAACTCTGCAGTGAAGACATTCACTTCAATCTGAAAACCCGATAGAGACATAATGCCTGATCAAAGCATTTCAGCTCTCGATGCATGAAGGTTCAATACGTGGGAAGGCAGTGGTGATTGCAAATATAGCAGCTCATTTGTGTATCAATTTTGTATCTGAGTTTGTGTTGTTCTTACAATAAAGATGATTATCAGTCCTTGGACTCATCTTTTTCATCATACAGGAGCATTATAAGTGTGAAACTAACTAGCAGAAAAAAATCTATATGCAAAATCTGAAATTCTACTTACAATTATGAAACTAATTTAAGAAACAACATCCACTTCAGCAATTTAAGACTTAAATGGAAAGTAAAGAACTAGTAACATCAAAATAAAATCTCTTACGTAGAAGATTTAAATATTATTGTAAAAGCTACATAAGAGGGCTTCAATTAGAGTGTTACCATAACAACAGTGAGTTTAAGAAATGGGCAGCAACCTAAAGACACTGAGACTGTAACAAATCAGAGTTTTAAACAAAAGACAAAACAGCTGTGTAGCAATCAACATAGATTGTTTAGCCTGGCTGGCAGCAAACCCAAAACTAACTACTTCTTCAATTCAGCTTCCTTCCATCTCACACGCATACCCTCATTTCCAATAAAATAGATATATCTCAAACAAATCAGACCAGGGCCTCACTGACAAGCCAATTTTAAGATATTAAGACCTAGAGAAGGAAGCAACTACCTAGGCTGGATGTTTCATAATGCACTGTAAATACAAAGTTCAGTTTTAACCAGCAATAAGGACACTTTTAAGTAAAGAACCATATGTACAGACTGCCACAGTTACTCAAAAAACCAAAAGAAACCTTTCTTCTACTTGTTTTATTTGACTTTTTTACAATAGCTTCCCTGTTTGATTTATTGATGAACTAGTGGCAAACATTTGTCAATACAAAACATTTAATGAAATCGTAAATCCAAATACTGGCAAACAAGTCCTTGTACCACAGCATGAAAAATGATCAAGGCTCATTTCTTCTTTTGATTATTTATTTCTCTCTGAAATATTATAACTGCTGTTACTGTATAGTACTGTCCACCCCAAATGCAGCTATCAACTAAATGCTGTCTTGAAAGGCTTTTGCTTTTGGGTTAGATCCTATAAAATGCTGAGCACTCTTATCTCAGTGAGAGCTTTTGAGAGTTTATCAGAGTGATAAACTGACTCAGCTGACTGCAGCATCCAAACAAAAGTGGAGAAACTTTAAAGAGCCATCATTAACCAGAAATCAAAACAATTTTTAAAAATGAATTAAAAGTAGTTTCAGGAAACTCCACTTGATCTTTAGCCCCACTGCCTATTTTAGTGATTTTACAATCATATTTTCTAATTTCTAAAAAATAAGTTTTCCCTCTCCTAATGATCTTTGAAAGATCCACACCAACAAAAGCAGAAACTGACTAACTACAGGGAAGATGGTGAAACTGACGATACACAAAATGCTGTCAAATGCACAAAATAAACTAAAAGACAGGAAGGTATTGTTTTTTTCCCCAATCTCTTTCAGTTACAACCATTTTAGGTATGTAGTAGTGTTGTAGCCATGTTGGTCCCAGGATTTTAGAAAGACAAGGTGGAGGAGGTAATATCTTTAATTGGACCAACTTCTTGTTGTGAGAGAGCATGAAACCTTGTCTCTCTCACTAACAGAAGTTAGTCCAATAAAAGATATTACCTCACTCACCCTGTCTCTCTAATAATCTTAGGTGTGATTTTAAAAAGAGTAATTAAAGTATTTGCAGACAGAAGTGTGATTTTTTTAAGCTGATGGTGTCCTCTAAACAAGATACTTCTATCTGGCAGATATGAGTACGTTTTAACATAAATAAAAAACTAAGGGCACAGACTAATGCAGGCTGGCACTGTACAAGCTTCTCCATGTAGCTTCACCACTGTACCTCAGTCTTTACCTGCAAATCTCATTACTCCAGTCATGGACTTCTAAACAGAGATTTCAAACTATGAAGGACTGTGTAGGAGATTAAGACGAAGCCATTAAAACCATTTTACTTGGGTTAGAAACACAAAGAGAAATTCTCTATGCACTTTGCTCAGCCAGCACAGCCTGCACAGTAGGAAGAAGGAGGGGGGCCAGACCCGGCCAACTGGAAGATGTGATGATTGAGTCTCTCTCTCTCTCTGAGGTAATCTCCACTGGCTGGAATTTAAAGCTGCCCCCAGGAGGAGTGACCACACTGCCAACTAACCCAGCCACATGTGAATCCCCTTCTGTGTCACAGGAGCAGAGAAAGAATTTTATCCCATTATCCCAGGAGTGAATCTGGCCAATCAAACACCAATTGTGATTAAACATAAAGCTGGTAGCACTGGCAGCCATTTTGCCAAAAAGTAACAGCACTTGTGACATTGACAGCATAGGAGCCCTATGTAAGAATTTGGAAAGTGGTTGCTCATGCTTAAGAATATCTTGTTAAAATAGCCAAAATATTTAGACCAAGTTCTGTCCTGCCCTACACCTGGAGCCACTTCACAGAAATTCCTGGGATTGCATTTAGTGCAAGGCAAAATGAGGCCCTAATTTTTTTTTTCAGACTGTTAGTAGCAGATTGGAAACTGGTTCAAAATCTCACATGGGACTCCTGCGTGTTAACAAATGGGGTACCTATTTCTTTTGGATACTGCACCTTAGGGGACCGTAGAAACATCTGAGCCCCAGATACAGTAACTAAGGGGTCACACATGTCATAGCTTCAGTAGGCCCAGCTCTTTGTACATACCAGGGATTCCTGGCAGCCCTCCATTCCCCCACAAGCTCCCTGTGGGCCACCCTTCCATCTATGTTAGGGACTCTCTGCAACCCACTTACTCTCCACCTCATGCCATAGCTCTGTTCCCCCATCTCCCCTCATACCATACCATTCTTGCATCCCATCAGGGGTTTTGTATGACGCCCCTATTCCCAACCCCCAACCCAAGACTCTGTGTACACCCCTGTTCCGTCCATACCAGCATTCCCCACCTGCCCCTGCCATGGCTCTGTGAGCCTCCCCTGCATTATTACTTCTCTTCTTTCTGTCTGGGAGGTAAGAAATTCAGGGTGTCAACACGTTGAAATCTATTGGGAGAATGAGCAGAGGAATGAAATTGGAGTATTGTTATGTCAGAAGGTGTTAACTCAGGGGTTCTCAAACTGGGGGTCGTGACCCGTCAGAGTGTCACAAGGTTATTATATGGGGAGTCGCAAGCTGTCAGCCTCCACCCCAAACACCACTTCACCTCCAGCATTTATAATAGTGTTAAACATTTTTAAAAGTATTTTTAATTTATAAGGGGGGTTGCACTCAGAGGCTTGGTGTGTGAAACGGGCCACCAGAACAAAAGTTTGAGAACCAGTGTTAACTGGTATTAACCAGTACCTTGAGCTACAATTGCAATTGCAGGGGTGCCTGAAGCTGTGGCACCGCTACACAGACAGCAGGTCTTCTCTGTGTCCCCAATTTTCCCCCGATGGTTTTCCAATTTTCCCCAAAATCAACAGGATTCTGCCCATTGATTCTGAGAACACTCCCTGAAACTCTGGAATTAATAGGATATGGGGTTCAAAAGTTACCCCATTACATCCAAACAGAGAAAGGCCATCAAGTTAAGTGGAAAGTTGCACAAGCTTGGCCAACTAAGATTAATGTACTTATAGTGGATTCTGCTCTTAACCTCTCAGCAGGGTTGGTAGCTGCTCAAGGTTTGGGAATAGGGGAGTTTCATTTCTGTGTGTGTATATGAATTCCTTGTTTTCTATTATAGAAACTGAATGTGAAAATGATCAAGTTTTGTCTCACCCTTAGGACAAAGTTTTCAAAGGCGCCTGAGTCGCACAGGCCCTTTGAAAACTTTACCCTTAGTCTGATGTCAATTTTGTTGTTTTTTTTTTTTAAGGCAGCTGGCCTGAACTTTGCAGGTCCAGAAATTCTAAAGGTAATGAACCACTTTTAAATATATATTCATGCTCTGTTCAGGATAATGTGTTTTTTAGACTGCTGGGCTGAGCAAAATGGATACAATACTCTTAATCTCCCCTTGGAAACACTGGATGTGTTTTCTCAGGCCTACAAAGTGCAGTTTATATCAAGTATGGGTTTCCATATAGTTAGAAGCTAACCTGGTAATATTTTATGACTACAACAGTCAAACAGAGAGCCTACATGACTACAACAGTCGAACAGAGAGCCTACATGACTACAACAGTCGAACAGAGAGCCTACATGACTACAACAGTCGAACAGAGAGCCTACATGACTACAACAGTCGAACAGAGAGCCTTATCAGGGTGGAGCAAATCTTGCAAATACAAGAATCTCACTTTTATATACTCAGTATACTTCCCCCCCGCACCAATATTCCCACTCATATACAGATGAAAGACTTACCTGTATGAGTTCGAATATGTTGAATATAATTGTTCTTCCTATCTGAAAAATAGGAGCACTGGGAGCATGTGTATACCTTCCTAGGAAAATGATTTCTTAGATGTTTCTTCCAATGATATTCACTGACTGTAGTATAAGTGCATATGGTGCACTTGTAGACTCTCTCATTTTCTCCTGCTTTGTTGTGGTGTTTCAAGTGAGCCAGGTAGTGATCATATCTGTTAGTGTTATAGCCACAACGATCACAACGAATAGGCCCCTTAGAGAAATCTGCCTCTTCTGTGGTGCAAGAATCAGATTCTTTGACCTGGACTTGCTTCTCTGCATTTTCTTCTACAATGAATTTTTTGGCACTGTGAACCCTAATGTGATGCACAAACTCTTCCTCGCACTCTGCCTCATACTGGCATGGTTTGCAACGAAATGGCTTGCTCTTCAAGCTTTTACATTTGTCCTCCACACTCTCCGGAGTATCTGGTGCTTCCAATGGGAGGTCCTTGTCCAGACTGCAAGTCTCAGGAGTAGGGCAAACAGCTGGACCCTGGGTTTCCACATTAGGAATTTCAAGAGCCCCTAATTCCATGTTTTCAGGTTCATCAGGGTCACTGTCCACTCCCTGTGTATCTTCCATGCCCTCTCCATCACTGTCTGAAAAGTTGCTGTCACCTACAGTTGTCAATTCAGCCATTTGCCTCTCTTCTCCAACCAGGTAATCACAGCAGCTGCCATTAACTTCTCCTGTCAAGGCCACATTTGCCAACATAATAAGCTGAGGGGCTGCCAGTTCAGCTTTGGAAAGGTCATGCAAATCATACATGTCGTTAGACAATGCCATACTGATGTTAGCATTGCCAGCAAATAGGCTGTTCCCACCAGACTGCCCCAGCACCTGAGTTGCCATAACAGCAATTCTGTCAAAAAAACAAAAACAAAAAAACAGCACAAGTAAAAATCTAACATTACAAATATAAAACATCCATGTTGTACTACCCAAAACTAAGAGTGTACTTCAGAAATCTATGAAAATCTATCGAAGATGGTCAATTATTAAATACAAATAGGAGAATAAAAACAAAAAGATTTGGTGAGTTATCTCTTCCTTAGATTAGATAAATATTTTCTTTTATGAACTGAGCAAATACTAATTCATTTTTCTATGAACTCACCCTCTAAAAAATCTGCTTTAAATTTTATTTCTTTAAAAAAAATTACTTGAACTATAATCTAAAACAAATTATTAATTGCTTTACACTATCACAAGACACATTAGCATTAAAAAATATTATTCATTGTTGAACTAAATTTCGAATGTCTAAAGATATATTTCTGAATCCCTTCTCCTGCCCCCTCTCATTCAAAGCTGGAAGGCATGTATTCCCATACTAGGATACCCTGTTTGCAAAGAGACTCATTTTGCATCTGCTTTCACAAAAAAATCTGAAAACTCTTTCTGAACTTTAGAAGAGTTATGTGAAGTTTGTGAGAAATTGGGAGAGAGCTCTCTTTCTAGTTTCACTTCTCTTGTGAATCCAAAAGCTTTGGCAACTTAAAAGCCATGCTGTGCCTCCATTACCTAGGCAGCCATGTCTTACAAAGTGGAAGACTGTGATCATGGTCAATTTAATTGAATTTGGTGTGGACTCATCACAACTTCCAGATGACTAGAGCTATTGACAAGTTAATCAGTTCTGTTCATTTCTTCAAGGCCTCTTTAATATCAGAGGCCTATAACAATTACAATGAGTGTGATTTCTGTTGGGTTAAAGACCAAGAAGGAATACAGAAGTTTCGTTCACCATATTAAAAAGCAACGTTACTATCAACAACTTTTCCGGATTCGGCCTACTTTGACTAAGGAATGCTGCTGGAGGGCAAACATCAAAAGCTGCATTTTTCCAAGCAACAAATGCCTTTACTTTCAGAGCTAGGCACCCTTTCCCACTTCCATTTGGTTTCTCGAAGAGCCAAGTCAGGTCTGCTCGGCGGCGGATTTCAGACGAAAGCAGATGCAATCGGCTGCCATTGCACAACCCCTCCCTCGCTGGCACCCCAGCCCCGGGAAGTCCCGTCGCTACCCGGAGCCCCAGCTCAGCACGGCGGCCCCGCTTGCTCTCTAAAGCCTGGCGTGTCCGCCTCCGCGGGGCCAGGCCCAGCAGCCGGCCGAGCCGCCGGGCTCCGCAGTCAGGGCCGGGCCGGGCCGGGGGGGCCGCCCGCTCCCGGATTCCTGCGTGTGGCGGTGCCAGCAGCACCGGCGGCGGCTGCATTCCAGAAACAGGCATTCGGCCATTTTCTCCGAGACCCGACACAAAGCCGCTCCCGTCCCCCCGCGGCCGCCGCCGCGCCCCGAGCGGACAACCTGCCCCCCCCCCCCCCGCCAGCCCGCCGCGGCCCCTTCCCCTTCCTCGCGCGAGCGCCCCGCGGCCCCCCGCCCGGCCCCGCAGGAGAGAGCCGCCCCGGCCCAAGGTCACGCCCCCCCGCCAGCCCCGGAGACCCAGGCCCAGCCGCGGGCAGGAAATCGCTGTCCAGCCTCCCGGGCCGCGCGGCCTGGGGCTCCCGGCGGCGCCGAGCCCCTTCCGGGGCACCCCCGCCCGCCTGGCCGGCTGCTTCAGGACCAGCGGCCCGAGCAGCTCCGCCGGGCGCAGCGCGGGAGGGGCCCCGGCCCCTTAGCCTTGGTGCTGATCCCCCGCCCCGGCCGGGCCTGGCCGCCCCCGCCGGGCTGCCTCGCTGCAGATCAGCCCTGGACAGCGCCTCTGGCTCCCCGCGCCGCCCGGCCGGCCCGCTCCCCGCAGCGCTCACCGGCGGGGCCGGGCCGCCGCCCGCCCGGGCTCTGCCCTGCTCCCGAGGGCTGGGGGGCCGGGCTCAGGGCGCGGGGCGGCCGCGAGTCTCCTGCGGGCGGCGGGAGGCGCCGCGCATTCCAGCACACCCCGCGCCGCAGCGCCGCCAGCGCCGCCCGGCACCGCCCCGCCCCGCCCGCCGGGCCCCCCCGCCCCCGCGGCACCGCCCCGCCCCCGGGGGTGCCGGGACATGGGGGGTGGGGGGTGTTCCGGCCCCGCCGGGGAGCTGGGGGGTGATGGATGGAGGTGAGGAGATGGGGGGGTGATCGATGGAACTGTGTGTGTGGGGGGGTGATGGATGGGGGTGATGGGGGAGATGTGGGGGTGATCGATGGAACTGTGTGTGTGTGGGGGGGGTGATGGATGGGGGTGAGGGGGGGCGATGGGGGGGTGATCGATGGAACTGTGTGTGTGGGGGGGTGATGTATGCGACTGTAGGGCGTTGATGTTGAGGTGGGAGTGATGGGGCTGTGGGGTGGGAGTGGGGGTGATAGGGACCTGTGGGATGGGAGTGGGGGTGATAGGGACCTGCAGGGTGAGGTGGGAGGATGTGGGGTGATGGGGCTGTGGGGTGGGAGTGGGGGTGATAGGGACCTGCAGGGTGAGGTGGGAGGATGTGGGGGTGATTGATGGGGCTGTGGGGTGGTAGTGGGGGTGACAGGGACTTGCAGGATGAGGTAAGAGGATGTGGGGTGATTAATGGGGCTGTGGGGTGGGTGAGGGGGTGATAGGGACCTGCAGGGTGAGGTGAGAGGATGTGGGGTGATTGATGGCGCTGTGGGGTGGGTGAGGGGGTGATAGGGACCTGCAGGGTGAGGTGAGAGGATGTGGGGTGATTGATGGCGCTGTGGGGTGGGTGAAGGGGTGATAGGGACCTGCAGGGTGAGGTGAAAGGATGTGTGGGTGATTGATGGGGATGTGGGGTGGGAGTGGGGGTGATAGGACCTGCAGGGTGAGGTGAGAGGATGTGGGGTGATTGATGGCGCTGTGGGGTGGGAGTGGGGGTGACAGGGACTTGCAGGATGAGGTAAGAGGATGTGGGGTGATTAATGGGGCTGTGGGGTGGGTGAGGGGGTGATAGGGACCTGCAGGGTGAGGTGAGAGGATGTGGGGTGATTGATGGCGCTGTGGGGTGGGTGAGGGGGTGATAGGGACCTGCAGAGTGTGGGGAAAGGATGTGGGGTGATTGATGGGGTTGTGGGGTGGGTGAAGGGGTGATAGGGACCTGCAGGGTGAGGTGAAAGGATGTGGGGGTGATTGATGGGGATGTGGGGTGGGAGTGGGGGTGATAGGACCTGCAGGGTGAGGTGAGAGGATGTGGGGTGATGGGGCTGTGGGGTGGGTGAGGGGGTGATAGGGACCTGCAGGGTGAGGTGAGAGGATGTGGGGTGATTCATGGGCTGTGGAGTGGGTGAGGGGGTGATAGGGACCTGCAGGGTGAGATAAGAGGATGTGGGGTGATTGATGGCGCTGTGGGATGGGTGAGGGGGTGATAGGGACCTGCAGGGTGAGGTGAGAGGTTGTGGGGTGACTGATGGGGTTGTGGGGTGGGTGAGGGGGTGATAGGGACCTGCAGGGTGAGGTGAGAGGATTTGGGGTGATTCATGGGGTTCTGGGGTGGGTGAGGGGGTGATAGGGACCTGTAGGGTGAGGTGGGAGGATGTGGAGGAGGATTGTGAGGTGGGCGAGTGTGAGGGGGGTGACAGTGAGGACCTGTGAGGTGGGATGTGTTGTGGATGGATGGGTGAGTCAGTGAACAGGAGGAGGCTGTGAGATGAGAAAAATGTTATGGGAGACCATTGTGAGGTGGGGGATGTCCTGGGGGTGATTGTAAGGGTGATGACTATGTGGGAGCTGTAAATTCAGGGATGTCTTGGGATCATTGTGAGGTGTCTCTGAAATGGGGGCATATTGGTCAGGGTGATTGTGAGAGGCTGGGTGATGAGGTATGTCTTGGAGGCAATTGTGAAATAGGGGGTCTTGTGTGTATATGAGATTCTGTGGGTTGGGGGTATGTCATGGGGTGACTTTGAGGTGTGGGGATTATGAAAAGAGGCCAATTAAGACCCCCTTTGAGAGAGGTCTTGTGTGGGTGAGGGATTTTGAGGGGGCTGTGAGGTGGGAGGTATTATGAAGTGGGGGTCTCTTGTGCCTGGGCAGGAGTGATCATGCAGAGGGACTCTGAGGTGAGCAGTCCAGTGTTTCAGAGGTGATTGTTGTGAGGGTTGTGAGGCACGGGCCTCTTGTGTGGATGACTTGTGAGGCTGCAAGGTGAGATTCTCATGTGTCAAATTGTGAGATGGGGCATTCTGTGTGTCAGGGTGTGATAGGGATTCTGAGGTGGATAGGTCTCGTGATAGTGGGGTAGGGGGTTGCAGTGTGCTGCTGTGGTTTTGGGCCTACACACACAGTGAGTTGAGCACCTGTAGAAAGGGATGTTTGTGAAGTGCTAGGTCACCCACATCCTTCACAGGAACCCAATCCCATATAGAGAGGAATGGCCCCAGTGTAAGAAGGGACATCCCAAGGGATCCAGTTACTGCATGCGAATCAGGCTCCCAACACACTTACACTGCTGCTTTGTCTGGCAGTGGAGATGGGGTCGAGCATTGGTAGCATTGTAGATAGGGGTACCGTTTCAGATTTAGGGGCAACTTCAACTGTGATTCTAGGGGGTACTTAAGTACCTGAAAACTCTAGGTTTTTTGCAGATAACTTAGAAATTAGCTGACAGGAGCACTGTATCTAATTCCTATATAAAGAAAGAAAAATATACACAAACACCAATTAAAGCCATATTTTAAGTTTATCTGTAAATTTAGAACAATCAAGAGATAATTCAGCAAGATATTCCCAATCCCAAACCTTCAGGTATCAGTTTTGGAGCCTTAACACAGACATCAGAAACACAAGTTTGATACTTTGTACACTATCTTTAGCAGAGATAAAAGAATAAAATAAAATCTGTTTAAAATCTGCTTACTTTCTCTAACAGACTTCACTACAAGTGAAAATAGGGTTGGCCTTAAAATGTGCAGGGACACAAGCAATAGCAGGACCACAGGTTTCTGTGTAGGGATTCTATGAGTTATTTTCACCTCCAGGTCTACTACTGGAAAGATGAGGGGAAAAAGTTGCCGTTAAAAGACTGTTTCAGCTACTGCAGGGGTCAGCAACCTTTCAGAAGTGCTGTGCCGAGTCTTCATTTATTCACTCTAATTTAAGGTTTTGCGTGCCGGTAATACATTTTAATGTTTTTAGAAGGTCTCTCTCTACAAGTCTATATATTATATAACTAAACTAGTGTTGTATTGTAAAATAAACAAGGTTTTCAAAATGTTTAAGAAGCTTCATTTAAAATTAAATTAAAATGTTGATCTTATGCCGTCGGCCCGCTCAGCCCGCTGCTGGTCTGGGGTTCTGTTCACCTAGGCCGGCAGCGAGCTGAGTGGGGCCTGCAGCCGGGATCCCAGCTGGGAAGGGTCTGGCAGCCAGAACCCCAAACCGGCAGCGGGCTGTGCAGGGCCAGCAGCCGGGACCCCAGACCGACAATGGGCAGAGCACCCACTGCTGCTCTGGGCTTCCATCCGCCGGCTCCTGCTAGCCGGGATCCTGGCTGCCAGACCCGCTCAGCCCGCTGCCGGTCTGGGGTCCCGGCCCTGCCCACATACAGTGGGTACCTACCTTCTCCCTGGTTCTGGCCCATTCTCTTCCTCTCTCTGCACTGATCTGAGGGTGGGATTGGACCAAGCACAGGGCTGGGGGTGAAGGGTCTGGCCAGGAGCTAGAATGAGGGAGGGGGCTCAGGGTTGGGGCAGGAGGTTTGGGCGTGGGGGCACTTACCTAGGCAGCTCCCATCTGGCGTGAGGGGTGCAAGTGGGAATGTGAGTGGGGGTGCAGGAGCTCCCGTATGGTGCTCAGGGTGGGGGTGGTGCTGTGCAGGGTGCCTGGGATGTGGGGGGGCTGGGGATATGAGGGGTGCAAGAGTCAGGGCAGAGGGCTGGGGGCATGTGAGGGGGTGCAGGTGTCAGGGTAGGGAGGCTGGGGATGTGTGGGGGGTGCCAGAGTCAGGGCTGAGGTCATGGGGTGAAGGAGTCAACAGAGGACTGGGTGGTACAGGGCTCAGGGCAGGAGTTTGGGGGTGTGTGGGGGGGTGCAGGGCTCAGGGCAGAGGGCTGGAGGTGTGTGGGGGGTCAGGGATGAGGGCAGAGGACTGGGTGACTGCCCCCCCCAGAATCCCCAACCCCTCCCCCACTCCTTGTCCCGACTACCCCCTCGGACCCCACCCCCATCTAAGCCTCCTTGCCCCTTGTCCCCTGACTGCCCCCCTAGGATCCTAATCCCTACCTGTCCCCTGATTGCCCCAACCCTTATCCACACCCCTGCACCCAGACAGAACCCCCTGGACTCCCATGCCTATCTAACCGCTCCCCGCCCCTTGACAGGACCCCCAGAACTCTGGACCCATACAACGCCTCCCCTGCTCCTTGCCTGCCCCACCTCCTCTCCACACCCCTACCTCCTGACAGCCCCCCCAAAACTCCCGACTCATCCAACCCCACCAGCTCCTTGTCCCCTGACTACCCCCTCCAGAGACCCCCCCACCCTAACTGCCCCCCAGGACCCTCCTTGCTCCCTGTCCCATGACTGCCCTGACCCCTATCCACCTCCCATCCCCCAACAGACCCTGGGACTCCCAAATCCAACACCTCCTGCTCCCTGATTGCCCCCTCCAGAGACCCCCGCCCCTAACCACCCTCCCGGGATCCCACCCCCATCCAACCCACCCTGCTTCCTATCCCCTGACTGTCCCCACCCCTTATCCAATGCCCCCCCAGCCCCAGACCCCTTATCATGAGGCTCCCCACTCATCCAGAGCCCTGTCGCCGCATGCGCAACCCCGTCCCAGCCCGCCCCTCAAAGCGCTGCGTGCGGCAGCAGGGCTCCAGATGAGCGGGGAGCGTCTTTCCCTCCCCACAGAGCCAAACGCTGCCCTGTGGGAGCACGCATCCCCGGCCCCCAGAGCACTGCGCACGCGACGGCAGGGCTCCAGGGGGAGGTGGTGGAAGGGCCGGTGGCTTGCTGCGCTCGGCCCAGTGCTCTGGCCTGGGAGCGCGGACTCTGCGGCTTGCTGCATCAGCAGGATTTTTAATGGCACACTGGAGTCCTGGCAGGCCCCAGCATGCCATTAAAAATTGGTTTGTGTGCCATCTTTGGCATGCGTGCCATAGGTTGCCGACCCCTGAGCTACTGCATGCCCCCCAAAGCATGGGGACCTAGCCAACTGCTTGTCTCACTTGTGTTTCGGAAAGACTCTATTTATATTAACAGGCACAGCAGAAACCCAACCTTTGTACAGAATAACTTGTATTGCTATTTTCTTTACTGTGCCGTCACAGAGCTATTGGCTGATAATGTTTTAAAAGTCAGCTTGAACTGAACTTGTATGTTTTCAGATGAACTGCTTTGTAAATCTTAAATGGTAAGATACAGTTGAGTAGTTAAGGAACTAATTTAATTGGGAGGTTTAAAAAACCACTCCTTTCAGCTGCGCTGCCTTGGTGCTGCTCTCTCTTTTCATCTCACCAACTTCAAAGTGTACTTTATCTCCCTCTGCACTGCACCCAACATCAGACATAAAGAAGAGGGCAGACTCAGGAGTTGGCAGAGTGAAACTCTTTAGACAAATTTTAAACTTAAAGCTATTTTTCCTACATACAAAAATAATTGGAAAATTCAAACCAAGTCAGGATTCATTTAGAGCATTAGGCCTGGTCATATTTTTAAATACTAGCCAGTATCTTGATATAATGATGAATTCATTTTTAGTCTTTCTCCCATCAGGAATTTCAGCTCAAGTGAGCCCAGTTGGTGTTGATAGTCCTAAACTGCTTCATGCATTTCAAGTTGAGGAATATTATTAAACTTCTCCCACAGATGGCTGACGGCTTTTGTATACTGTTCTTTTCTATGGAATTTCTTTTCTTGGTGTTGAAAGCATTGCTTTGACTCTTGTAGTGATTACTGGTAGATTGGCTATATAATTAAGCAAGTTCACAGAACAGTTTAATTTGGTTCAGCACCAAAGAAATGGTATAATATTTAACCTAATGTTATTTTAGTTAAAATAGAATCCTGCAATCTGATCCACACACAGACTCCCACCGACATTGATGGGATTCCCTGTGAGCATAAAAGTCTATCTGTGTGAAGTCCTCATAAAGTTACTGGGGCTCTGTACAGATGTGGAGGTCAGACCACATGAAGCAGTTGCAGAAGCTAGACATATATTATAAACTCTTCAGGAGAGGGAGTATGTTTTCATGTACAGCTTTTACAGAACCAATACACCACCAGTACATAACAAAAAATGATATAAATATATAGGTTTTCATTTGTTGTACAACTCATTTTAAGTGCCTCAGTTATATATTTAATATCTTATTAATTCAATATATAGAGAGATCTATGCAAATTTACATTAGTCAATGATCTGGTCCTGTAATTTCTGTATTTTTAGAAGCTGAATAAAGTGCTTGATAAAAATGACAGATTGACAGCAGTTGAAATGAAGATTCTCCTTTTTTACCTTTCCCCCCCAATTCCAAGGGTTTTTTAATTGTATAGTTCTATGCCTACCAGAATACAATCAGTCCAAATAAGAGGGAGGCAGCTCTCCAGTAATAAAGTCTGTTTGTTTACCAAACAGGTACAGCATTGGCAACAGCTGGGCATGCATCCCCACACTATCTTTGGCAATGTGCATCAAATCTGGTTTAAAGGCACCCATTTCTATTTCCGTTTTAAGAATACTATGGTAGTAGGCAATGTGTCAGTCTACAACCGAGAGAATCCAGTTCGATCACTTCTCAGTTTTTAATGAAAGAGATATGTTTGATTCTTTTCTTTTTTTTCAGTGATATGGGGCCTGATGGGCTTCAAGGGGCAAGTGATTTATTTTCTTGGAATTTATAACTGTATTCTTAACTTTGAGTTTTCAAGGTTTTGTAATGTTTGTGAGTAAAGTTTTCAAAAGAGCTTTAGTGACTTAGGAATTTGACTTGACTTTTAATGGACCATAGGAACATAAATCAGGGCTTGGCTACACTGGAGAGTTTCAGCGCTGGTGGTGACGTTACAGCACTGCAACTCACTCACCGTCCACACTGGCAAGGCACATCCAGCACTGTATCTCCCTGGCTACAGCACTGGCTGTACTCCACCTCTGCCTGGGGAATAACGACTGCAGCGCTGGTGATGCAGTGCTGCTCCGCCACTGTGGCCACCCAGAATGCCTGCTTAGCCACTCTGCTCATCAGTTTGAACTCTACTGCCCTGGTCTCAGGTGACCCGCCCTTTAAATGCCCCGGGAATTTTAAAAATCCCCTTCCTGTTTGCTCAGCCAGGTGTGGAGTGCAATCAGTGAATCTTCCCAGGTGACCATGGCTCCACGCACCAAACGAGCCCCAGCATGAAGCAATGGCGAGTTCCTGGACCTCATCAGTGTTTGGGGGGAGGAAGCTGTGCAGTCTCAGCTGCGCTCCAGCCATAGGAATTATGATATCTTTGGGCGGGTATCAAGGGCCATGCTGGAAAGGGGCCATGACCGGGATGTGCTGCAGTGCAGGGTTAAAGTGAAGGAGCTGCGGAGTGCCTACTGCAAAGCCCGTGAGGGAAACCGCCGCTCCAGCGCTGCCCCCACGACCTGCCGTTTTTACAAAGAGCTGAAAGCGATACTTGGGGTGACCCCACCACCAATCCGATGACCATGGGAGGAGAAACTGCTTTTGTAGTTGGCAAGCCATTCACAGTCTTTGTTTAATCCTGATCTGATGGTATCAAATTTGCAAATGAATTGAAGCTCAGCAGTTTCTCTTTGGAGTCTGGTCCTGAAGTTTTTTTGCTGTAAGATGGCTACCTTTACATCTGCTATTGTGTGTCCAGGGAGGTTGAAGTGCTCTCCTACAGGTTTTTGAATATTGCCGTTCCTTATATCTGACTTGTGTCCATTTATCCTTTTACGTAGTGACTGTCCAGTTTCACCAATCTACATAGCAGAGGGGAATTGCTGGCACATGATGACATATATAACATTGGAGGACATGCAGGTGAATGAACCAGTGATGTTGTAGCTGATCTGGTTAGGTCCTGTGATGGTGTTGCTGGTGTAGATATGTGGGCAGAATTGGCATCGAGGTTTGTTGCATGGATTGGTTCCTAAGTTAGAGTTGTTATGGTGCGGTGTGTGGCTGCTGGTGAGAATATGCTTAAGGTTGGTGGGTTGTCTGTGGGCGAGGACTGGCCTGCCTCCCAAGGTCTGTGAAAGCTAGGAATCATTGTCCAGGATGGGTTGTAGATCCCTGATGATGTGTTGGAGAGGTTTAAGCTGAGGACTGTAGGTGATGGCCAGTGGAGTTCTGTTGGTTTCCTTCTTGGGCTTGTCTTGTAGTAGGAGGCTTCTGGATACACGTCTGGCTCTGTTGATTTGTTTCCTTATATCCTTGTGCAGATATCGTAGTTTTGAGAATGCTTGGTGAAGATCTTGTAGGTGTTGGTCTCTGTCTGAGGGGTTGGAGCAGATACAGTTGTACCTCAGCGCTTGGCTGTAGACGATGGATCGTGTGGTGTGTCCGGGGTGGAAGCTGGAGGCATGACGGTAGGCATAGCGGTTGGTGGGTTTTCAGTATAGGGTGGTGTTAACATGACCATCACTTATTTGTACTGTGGTGTCTAGGAAGTGGACCTCCCGTGTAGATTGGTCCAGGCTGAGGTTGATGGTGAGGTGGAGGCTATTGAAATTGTGGTGGAATTCTTTCAGTCTCCTTCCCATGGGTCCAGATGATGAAGATGTCATCAATGTAGCGTAGGTAGAGAAGGGGCGTGAGTGGACGAGAGCTGAGGAAGCCATAAAAATTTTGGCATATTATGGGGCCATGCGGGTGCCCATGGCAGTGCCACTGGTCTGGAGGTATATATTGCCACCAAATTTGAAATAATTGTGCATGAGGATAAAGTCACAGAGCTCAGTAATAATTTGTGCTCTGTCATCATCAGGGATACTGTTCCTGACAGCTTGTATTCCATCTGTGTATTCCACAGATTGACTTTATGTTGTGTGAAACTTCCTTATGTTTGTTTTAAACCTGCTGCCTATTAATTTCTTTGGGTGACCCCAGTTCTTATGCAAAAGGGTAAATAACACTTCTTTATTCACTATCTCCATACCATTCATGATTTTACAGACCTCCATGTCTCCCCACCCCCTTGCTCATCTCTTTTCCAAGCTAAACAGTTCCCATCTTTTTAATGTCTCCTCATATGGAAGCTGTTCCATACCATAATCATTTTGTTGCCCTTCTCTGTACCTTTTCAAGTTCTAATATATCTTTTTTGAAATGGGACATCCAGAACTGCATGCAGTATTCAAGGTGTGGGTGATCCATGTATTTACATAATGGCATTCTGATATTTACTGTCTTATTATCTATCCCTTTCTGAATGGTTCCTAACATCCTGTTCGCTTTTTTAACTGCCGCTGCATGTTGTGTGGCTGTTTTCAGAGAACTATCCACAATGATTCCAAGATCTCTTTCTTGAGTGGTAATAGCTAATTTAGACACCATCATTTTGCATGAACAGTTGGGATTATGCTTTCCAATGTCCATTACTTTGTATTTATCAACACTGAATTTCATTGCCATTTTGTTGTCCACTTACTCAGTTTTTTGAGATCCCTTTGTAACTCTTTGCAGTGTGCTTTAGACCTAACTATCTTGAGTAGTTTTGTATTCTCTGCAAACTTTGCCACCTCCTTGTTTACCTCTTTTTTCAGATCATTTATGAATCCATTGAGCAGCACAGGTCCCAGTACAGATTCTTGGAGGACCCTGCTATTTACGTCTTTCCATTCTGAAAACTGATTATTTATTCCTACCCTTTGTTTCCTATCTTTTAACCAGTTACTGATCCATGAGAGGACCATCTCTCTTATCCCATGACTGGTTTACTTTGCAGAAGAGCCTTGGGTGAGGTACCTTTTTAATTTTTTCTGAAAGTCCAAGTACACTATATCGACTGGATCACCCTTGTCCATATGTTTGGGACCCTCAAAGAATTCCAGTAGATTGGTGAGGTATGTTTTCCCTTTACAAAAAACATGTTGATTCTTCCGCAACAATCGTGTTCATCTATGTGTCTGATAATTCTGTTCTTTACTTTGGTTTAACCAGTTTGCCTGGTACTGAACTTAGACTTGCCAGGCTGTAATTGCCAGATCACCTGTGGAGCCTTTTTTAACAAATCGGCATTACATTATCTATCCTCCAGTTATCTGGTACAGAGGGTGACTTAAGTGATGGGTTACATACCATAGTTAATAGCTCTGTGATTTCATATTTGAGTTCCTTTGGAACTCTTGGGCAAATACCATTTGGTCCTGGTGACTTGCTACTGTTTAATTTGTCAGTTTGTTTCAAAACCTCCTGTATTGACCTCTCAGTTTGGGACAGTTCCTCAGATTTGTCACCTAAAAGAACAGCTCAGGTGTGGGAATCTCCCTCACATCCTCCGCAGTGAAGACCAAATGCAAAGAATTCATTTAACTTCTCTGCAATGGCCTTGTCTTCCTCAAATGCTTATTTAGCATCTCATTCGACCAGTGGCCCCAATGAGTGTTCGGCAGGCTTCCTATTTCTAACATATTTACAAATTGTTTTTGCTGTTTTTGTGTCTTTTGCTAGTTGCTCTTCAAATTCCTTTTTAGCCTGCCTAATTATAATTTTACACTTGACTTGCTAGAGTATATGATCCTTTCTGTTTTCCTCAGTAGATTTGACTACCGTTTTTTAAACAATGCCTTTTTGCCTCTTACCAACTCGTTTACTCTCTTGTTTAGCCAGGGTGGCATTTTTTTGGTCCTCTTATACTTTCTTTTATTTGAGATATACATTTAATTTGAGCCTCTATTAATGTGTTTTTTAAAAGTTTCCATGCAGCTTTTGCACTCTTGTGACTGTTCCTTTTAACTTCCATTTAACTAGCTTTGGTATTTCCTTTCCCACAAGGATGTTAAATTTAATTACATTATGATCACTCTTATTGAGCAGTTCAGCTATATTCATGGCTCGGACCAGATCCTGTGCTCCACTTAGGACTAAATCAAGAATTGCCTCTTCCACTGTGGGTTCCAGTACTAGCAGCTCCAAAAAGCAGTTATTAATAGTGTCTAGAAATTTTATCTCTGCATCCCATCCTGAGGTGACATATACCAGTGAGAATGGGGATAGCTGAAATCCCCCATTATTACTGAATTTTCTATTCTTGTAGCCTCTCTAATCTCCTTGAGCATTTCATAGTCATCTTCACCAGCCTGATCAGGGGATTGGCAATATATTCCTACTGCCATACTCTTATTATTCAAACATGGAATTTCTGTCCATAGAGATTCTGTGGTGCAGTTTGATACGTTTAAGATTTTTGCTGTATTTGACTCTCTGCTTTCTCTCACATATAGTGCCACTCCCCTACCAGCACAACCTACTCTGTCATATTTTGTACCCTGTTATCTGTGTCCCATTGATTATCATCATTATTATCTTCACCAAGTTTCTGTGATGCCTGTTATATCAATATCCTCATTTAATACCAGGCACTCAAGTTCACCCACCTTAGTATTCAGACTTCTAGCATATGTATACACGTACTTATAAAAGTTGTCAAATATTTAGTTGTGTGCCTTCATGTGATGTAACCGAACAAGATTCTTTTTCATTTGACTCTCTTCAGCATCTGCCTGTGCTTTTCAACTTCTATCCTCACCTCCTTACTAAAATATAGAGAATCACCATTAAAAGATCCTCCCCTAAGGGATGTCTCTATCCAAACCATGCATTCCTCTGCACTTGTTGGCTTTCCCCGCACCCTTAGTTTAAAAACTCCTCTACGACCTTTTAATTTTGCATGCCAGCAATCTGGTTCCATTTTGATTGAGGTGGAGCCTATCCTTCCTGTATAGGCTTCTCCTTTCCCCAAAGGTTCTCCAGTTCCTAATCAACCTAAAGCCCTCCTCCCTGCACCATAGTCTCATCCACACATTGAGACCCTGCATTTCTGCCTATCTAACTGGCCCTGCACATGGAACTGGGAGCATTTCAGAGAATGCTATCGTGGACTTTGTAGTCTTACGTGGCTGCCTGATTTGGCCTCGAGGACCTCTCTCATACCTTTCCCTATGTCATTGGTACCTACATGTACCACAGCCACTGGCTTTTCTCCAGCATTGCACATAAGTCTGTGTAGATGTCTCAAGAGATCTGCAACCTTCGCAACTGGCAGGCAATTCACCAGGCAGTTCTCCTGGTCATCACAAACCCAGCTATCTATATTTCTAATCATCAAATTCCCCATTACTATTGCCTGTCTCTTAATAATTTGAGTCCCCTTCCCCAGAGGGGTGTCCTCAGTACCAGAGGACACCATGACATCACCTGAGTCTCACTATGGCAGGGGTGGCCAACCTGAGCCTGAGAAGGAGCCAGAATTTAGCAATGTACGTTGCCAAAGAGCCACAGTAATACCTCATCAGCCTCCCAATCAGCTTCCCCCCACTCCAGCCCCCAGCACCTCCCACCCGCCAGCAGCTCTGCCAGTCAGCACCTCCCACCTGCCACAATCAGCTGTTTGGCATGCACGGGAGGCTGGGGGCGGGGCACTGAGCAGATGGCAGGCTCGGCGGAAAGGGCAGGGACCTTGGGGGAAGGGGTGAAGTGGGGGCAGGACCTGGTGATACCAGTCAGCTCTGTGTTCTTGGGGAACCAGGGCACAGTATCCAGGCTGTCTGACTCATGAAAGGCACCCCCAGCAGCCGCTGCTTAAACCAAAACCCACCAGAGAAAAGACTTGCAGAGAGCAGTGAAGGGCATTGGGAGACACACCGAGACCCCTCCTGACAAGGGTGACAAGATTAAGACACCTCCATTAGCATACAGAATGGAGAACAGAGATAACTCCCCTGGCCTCCTCTGCATGAAAGATGAGACAGGGAGACATCTCCATTAGCATACAGAATGGAGAACAGAGAACTACAATGAACTCTGGGACTAGAAAAGCAGGGAAGCACTGCATCATGGGAATCTCTGCTCCAGATGCTAACGAACCTACCCCTGCCCACACCCAGCTCAGCAATTATCAGACCAGTTCTAGTAAGGAATCCTTATGACTGATATCCAAAATACTGAAGCAGCCTAGTTGCATTGTGAGCTCCCTGGAAGAAAACACCACCCATA
This sequence comes from Gopherus evgoodei, assembly GCF_007399415.2. Classification (NCBI taxonomy): domain Eukaryota; kingdom Metazoa; phylum Chordata; order Testudines; family Testudinidae; genus Gopherus; species Gopherus evgoodei. The sequence goes on from NC_044326.1 coordinate 142,635,735, forward strand.
GCCAAGAGTGATCAGCTCCTATAGTCTAGCCTAAAGAAACCCTTGAGTAATCAGATTACCTATAAACAAATCTAGTGTTCTCCCTTGAACCATTGTATTTTCTCTACAAAAATTCCTATTCATCCTCCAGTTAGTGTTCTGATACATAGATCCAAACTATGTATCAGTTCCACTGGGAGTCCATCTTCTCCTGACTGATCGTGCTGGGTGCTCTGCCTGTCTCCAGCACTCCGGACCCTAAGCTACCACCATCACCTGGGAACCCCGACCAGTTCAAGCTTCAGGGAGCAGTGAGATCCCCTTCTGTCTCTCTCTCTGTTTTCCTTTTCTACCTTAGGTATTAACCTTTAATAATGTATGTTATGATGGTTTGGCCTCCTTGTGTAGTTATCACTATTATTCAATACATAACTTGTACGGTTAAGCTGGTTGCTTCTCTCTCTCTTGCTGAACTTTATCTTCTGTGTTTTTACCTTCCCCCATTTACTGTACAGCAACGCTTCTTTTACCTAAGCTAAAGATCCCTGCAGTGCCCAAAATACAGTGGGGTTTGCTCATCAGGTAGGTTACTGCCAGTACAATTGTGATGTGAGAGTGGGATAGGGACGTGCAGAATCTGGGACATATAAGGGTGGCAGCTTGAAAGTGCTGCTTGACCCAGTCCATGGAGCCCAGGGGCATATAACAGGGGGTAGCTTGAAAGTGCAGCTTCCTCCAGCCCAGTGAGTCCATGGACGTATAAGAAGTCAGCTTGACAGTGCTGACTGACCCGGTCCGCTCAGACTTTGTGTGTGTGTGTGCATGCGTGTGTGTGCGTGCACGCAGGGGGTTGAGCAGTGTGCACTCCCTGGCACACTGGAAAGTTAATGTCTGCAGCTCCAGCCCCGGAGTCAGTGCCTTTGCAAGGAGCTGCATATTAACCTCTAAAGAGCTACAGGTTGGCCACCCCTGCACTATGGGATCATGTCCCTCCACTCCAGTTTGATGTTCTCCTTCTCTGAGACTTTCATCCTCCTCAACAGCACAGGAGCCGCCAGCCTGGGGTGGGACCCACTTTACTGGGTCCTGGAAAGTCTCCTCTGTGTAACTCTCTGCCTCCTTTAGCTCCTCCAGTTCAGCCACTCTTGTCTCAAGAGCCCATAGGCAGTCTCTGAGGACCAGGAGCTGCTTGCACCAAATACACACATATGTCACCTGCCCACAAGACAGGTAATCATACATGCTACACTCAGTGCAATAAACTGGACAGCCCCCACTCTGCTGCTGGGCTTCTGCCTGCATTATTTTTACTCATGAGGTTTTTTCTTTCTTTGTTTTTGGGGGAAGTGTATATTGGCCTACATTCAGAGAATGTTAGATGTATCTGGCGGTCATGCTCCCTGTGATAAATAAAGTTGGGGGATAGCTCCCTTTGATGGACACCCAGCCAGCCAGTTAGCTGTAAAATCCCTCCTGGTAGCTGTTCTTCACTTGCTTTACCTGTAAAGGGTTAAAAAGTCCCTCAGGTAAAGAAAAAAAGAGTGGACACCTGACCAAAAGAGCCAACGGGAAGGCTAGAAGTTTTTAAAATGGGGAAAGAAACTTTCCCTTTGTCTGTTGTTCTCTGGGTTGGAGAGACAGAGCAGCAGCTTTAAGCCAGGTATGATCATAAATCATCAGATCATACCTAGAACTACTTATCTGGAACTCCAAATGTGTAAATAGATCAGAATGTTTAGCTAGATGTGATCAGGTTTATTTCTGTTTATATTTTAAGGCTTGTGGATCTCCTCTGTGCTAACCCCAGATGCTTTTGTTTGCTTGAAACCTTTAAGCTGAACCTCCAAGAAAGCTATTTAGGGTGTTGAATTTTTGTAATAGTTTCTTTTAAGATCTAGCAAAAAGCCTAAGCTCCAGATGTATTGTTTTCCTTTTTTGTTTTTAATAAAATTTACCTTTTTTAAGAACAGAATTGGATTTTTGGTGTCCTAAAAGTTTTGTGCATGTTGTTTGATTAACTGGTAGCCACAGCTAATTTCCTTTGTTTTCTTTCTGAGTTCTTCCCTGGAGAGGGGGTGAAAGGGCTTGAGGGTACCCAGCAGGGAGGAATTCCCAAGTGCTCCTTCCTGGGTTCAAAGGAGGGTGGAGGGAGTTGCATTTGGGTGGTGACAGCATTTACAAAGCCAAAGTCAGAGGGAAGCTGTAATTTTGGAAGTGTAATACAAGCTTAGAATGGCAAGTATTATTTTTTTTAATCCTTGCAGGCCCCCACTTCCTGCACTTGGAGTGAAAGAAGGGGGATTCAGCCCTGACACTCCCTCTCTGCACTCCCTTGCAAAACTCCCCTGTTTGCTAGCTCCTCTGGTCGCTTAGGTCTGGAGATGGCTTTTTAAACCCCTGTGCTCTGAGTAGCCCTGCCCCCTTGTTAAGGGATCCTAAAGGGAGCAGGGATCAAAGGATAGCAGGCTAGAGCCTTGCTGCTCAGTTCAGCACACAGACCCCCAAAGAGAGCACACTATACATTTTCAGTCAAGCAGACACACAACAAGCACACAACTAGGGTGATGAGATGTTCCGATTTTATAGGAACAGTCCTGATTTTTGGGTCTTTTTCTTACATAGGATCCTATCACCCCCGCCCCATCCCGATTTTTCACATTTGCTGTTTGGTCACCCTACACACAACACACTGACTAACTATCAGACAACAAACTCACTCCAAGAGCCAGACAGTGGCTCTTCCTTCACATGGAAAAATCCCTTGCAAAACTCCCCTGCTGGCTGCTCCTGTTCCCTAGGCCAGTTCCCTTTACTTCCCCATGTGCTTCTCTGTCTCTACCAGTTCCCCAGAACATGTCCCATCCCCAGGTGCAGGGCCGTCCTTAGGCATACGCAGAATATGCAGCTGCGTAGAACATCACAAAATTTGGCTAGCTCTATCCCCCAGCTGGCCCCCCTGTGCATTCCTAGGGGGGTGTGGGGCCCAGGACAACTTTCTCTGCCCCCATCCCACCCCCATTTTCCACCCCTTCTCCCAAGCCCCCTTCCCCAGTGATGGACACAGCCCAGGGGATTAGTAGTGGGGCCTGGAGATGGCAGCAGGGGTCAGGCCTACCCCCACATTCACCAGCGGTGGCGGGAAGCTCCACTGTATTGTTCCACTTCCCACCATCAGTGAGTATGGGGAGGGGGGCGGATCCCTTCCCCCAACCCCCTCCCCCGAACAACACAGCTGGGACTGGGGGAGCGGAGCGGAGCGGGCTGGGGCCAGGCCCCCTGGTAATCCCCTGGGCTGCTCTAGGCCTGTGGGGCCCACCTAAGTGGCACCCTACAGCTCCTGTCTCTGCGGCCCTGCAGGCCTTGAGCACAGCCCAGACCCTCTAAGGGTGCTCAGGCTGCGTAGGGCACCATAATTGGTAGGGACGGCCCTGCCCTTGTGGGTTTCTGCTTATTGTTCATCCCCTTGTCTTCAATGTAAAGCTTGAGTTATAACTCAAGCATTGCCCTTAACTTGAGTCCCAGCCACACACAAAATCTTTTAGTACAAATGTGGTGATGCACTTAACTGGTCCATCAGGGTTATAGCCTAAAGCTCAAGTTAGCACAACTGGTCAGCAGTTTGCATGATCACTCTATTTTGGACTTAGGCTAGCTCCACTCAGGTCCCACTCCAAGTTCTCCAGGGTCTTCCCACAATTCCCTTTGGGCCTGGGAAGGGCAGACAAGTTTTCCCACAGTTCACTGGGAAATAATTCATAGAGTGGCCCAGCGTAATGTAATGCAAAGATGCATGCGATATGGCAACAAGATTTTCAGAGTCACATGAGTGAGTGCAGCACCACTGTGGACCAGAGCAATAACAAGGAATTTTTGTGCCCAAGGCAAGGGCCGGCTCCAGGCTCTTTGGCGGCAATTCAATGGCAGGTCCCTCTCGGAGGGAAGGACCTGCCGCTGAAGAACGAATAAAGCGGCAGTGGCAATTCGGCGGCAGGTCCTTCCCTCCGAGAGGGACTCAGGGACCCGCCGCCAAATTACCACCAAAGAAGCGGCGGCAGCAGAGCTGCCAGCGAAGCACCGCCGATTGCGGTAGAGCTGTGCACCTCCGCTTTGTGCACCCGAGGCAAGTGCCTCAGTCACCTTGCCCTTGTTACGGTGCTGTTGTGGACACAGCAGCTTGGATGTTATTTCACAGGGTCGTTTCTGTCAGGTAAGAGAAATAGCCTGAGCATAGATAACCTGAGTTAACTCTGCAGTGGGGAGACACACCCATAATAGCTACTCCACAGTAAGAGCAATAGTATACGTCGGGTCGGCAACCTTTCAGCGGTGCTGTGCCAAGTCTTCATTTATTCACTCTAATTTAAGGTTTCGTGTGCCAGTCATACATTTTAACGTTTTTAGAAGGTCTCTTTCTATAAGTCTATAATATATACCTAAACTGTTGTATGTAAACTAAATAAGGTTTTTAAAATGTTTAAGAAGCTTCATTTAAAATTAAATTAAAATGCAGAGCTCCCTGGACCAGTGGCCAGGACCCGGGAAGTGTGAGAGCCACTGAAAATCAGCTCACGTGCTGCCTGTGGCATGCATGGCATAGGTTGTATACCCCGGTATATACGAAAAATGCTTTTAATAATTAGAAAAAAATCTGCTAAATAAAGAAACTTCAGATGAATTTACAAATGGATTAGCCTAATTTTTGGCAATTTATGGAGGAGGAGTTAAAATCAATTTTTAAATGGAAAGCAAGCTTTAACCTTTACATCCATCAATAATACTATAAAGGCACTAAATTTGTGTTTTAAATGTAACAGGGTTTATATTACTTCACTTTTTGGAAATTTAGGTTCTTTCACTTATATATATTTCCACAATTGGATTAGATTAGATTTAAGTGTCCTTTCAGTTTCATTCCACACACAATTATTTATTAATTCTGCATTTTCCTCATCTGAAATTTGTAAATGTTCAAATCTTTAGGCTTCTTTGAAAATCCCAGGCTTAATATTGTCTTAAAAGTTTTTTAATTTGTTTATCCCTTTTACTCAGAGGTCTTTTTCCCCCTTTTTTAGAAACCAGTCTGACCTGATTTCTCAACTTTTGTACACAGTAAGTACAATCCATGTTAATGGTTTAAAAATGTGTTTTGTTAAAATATTCCAAATAAATTGAATATTAATTGTTTCACTTGCTTTGAAATGATATCTGCAAGCGCTTTGAAGTAAATCAGAAAAGTTGTCTAATTTTACACTAGCTTTAAGAAACTATGTCCTCTGCTGAACTTGTAACAAGTTTCTAATTGAATCACACTGGTTACACATCTACTAGCAAAATACAGTGTGGGGACTCTTTCTCCATTTATATACCTAAATATTTGGCTGCATTTCCAAAAGAGCTCAGTACCCAGCAAGGAGAGCAATTTCTGAAATTCTGGACCCAAGTTTCTTGTCTGAAACCATCTAGAGCAGTGGTTTTCAACCAGGGGTACATGTATCCCTGGGAGTACACAGTCTTCCAGGGGGAACATCAACTCATCTAGAGATTTACCTAGTTTTACATCAGGCTACATAAAAAGTACTAGCCAAGTCAGTACAAACTAAAATTTCATACAGACAATGACTTGTTTATACTGCTCTATATCCCATACACTGAAATATAAGTACAATATTTATATTCCAATTGATTTATTTTATAATTATATAAAATTTAAATTTAAGCAACAACTGACTCCCAGTCCTGTGCTGTAAACACTTTTTAAGTTACCAGTGTAACTAATTATAGTTAGGCTGTGATTCGTATATAGATTTTTTACCATAGTAGTTATAGTGGTACAACATGAAGGGGAATAAATTATACCAGCATAAGGGCCTTCAGACTAATGTAACTATAGCCACACAAGGGTTGGGGGATTGTAAGGCACTAGCTATGCTGGTATAGTTAAGAGTACAACTTTTGTGTTTGGACAAGGCCTTAGTGAGTTATAAAGTAGTAAACAGTGTTTGACAACAGTTCTATGGATGAGCAGTTGTTGCTTTAGCAATAGCCTAGCCCCCATTGTCACTGGCTCTGTCACTGGATAATTGACTGTGACAGGAGTTATGCAAGGAGGAGAGAACACGTAATAGATATCAAAGGAAATGACTGGGCAACAGGGAATACAACAATAAAAAGCCATAGTTAGAAAAATATATATTGTGTATCAAGGATTAGCTGTTCTGACTCCATGCCCTGCTGTTGCCTCAGTTTCCCCATTTTGTTCCCAGTTAGTCAAACTTCACGTATATTCTCACTAACTCACTAACTTGCAGAAGTCTGGTTTATTAACAGAATTTAAAACAACACATCGTCCACTCCTAGCTAGCTCACATCCTTGGTGTAGGATAGTCCTTTCCTCCCTGCTGTGGCTTTCCTCCTAACAGGCTCCTGCTTCTTGCAGGCAACTCTCCTTTCTAGGCTCCAGAAGGCTATTCAGTTTAGGCTGACTTGCTGGCCTGTTCCCAATTGTTCATTTCACTCTTTAATGGAATGCTCACTCCCAAGTCTGTTCTTCCTCCAGTCCTCTCCCCTAAACTGTCCTGTCCTTATGTGCCCCAACATGCCTGGTTCTTAGTCACATGTCTCCCGTCACATAACCCTGCTTTTTCCTCATTCTCTAAGTTGGTGGGGGTGTTAAACCTGGCACAGGTACAGGGCCGCCCAGAGAGGGGGGCAAGTGAGACAATTTGCCTCAGGCCTCGCAGGGGCCCCGCAAGCCCTAGCCGGACAGCTGTCTGGGTCTTTGGTGGCATTTCGGCAGCGGGGGGCCCTTCAGTGCCCACCGCCGAAATGCCGCCGAAGACGTGGACCACCGCTAGGTGAGTACAAGCGCCACAGCTCCCCCGCTTTGCCCCAGGCCCCCTGAACAGTCTGGGTGGCCCTGCACAGGTAATGCTCATCTGCAACTCCCTTAAAGGGCCAGCTCACCCCGTGACAACTAGAAAATGTTTATTACTGATTTTTAATTCCTGCCAACTTCAGGCCCTCTTTTTTTGATAATGCTTTAGTGATCAGAAGCTGGAAAATAGTGAGGCTTCTCTAAGGTATAATGATCTGATTCCTCCCCAGGACTGGGGTCAGGGGAAGAAAGGATGACATAAAGGTAGCTTGGCCATTTTCATCAAAGTGCACTAAGAGCTTCTTCAAAATGCGTGAGGATTGAAGCCAAGCAGCCTAACCTGCACCATTAAATCACTGTTTACTCCGACACAGTGCATCTACATTGTGGGTTTGCACCAGTGCAGCTACATTGGTGCAAACACCAGAAGACAGTGCAGACAATACTTTAATCATGTTTCCTTTTTCATTTCTTCTCAGCTAAATTTTTAATTGACAGAATTGTTTGAAAATCTGAACTAATTTCTAGGCTTGGCACTGTGGTACAGCTGCATCCAGCCTTGTATCAGGAATTAGATTCTCCCAAGGCTTCCCTCCAATTGTACTGTTTTCTGAAACATGTACAGCCTTGTCACACTGGTGTGGCCGCACGGGTGCAAAACAGCGTGTGGTCTAGTGTGACGGTGCACTAGTGCACTTTCTCCCACTTTGTAATCAGGATGAGCTGCTCTGGTACAAGTCACAAATTACTCTAATGCAGCATATCTACATGAGGGGTTTGCATGATGCAGCTACATTGAAATAGCAAATAGGTATAATTGGCACTGGCTAAAATCTCACAAACCCAACATTTCATGGAAAAAAGTTCTAGTGCTCTGGTTAGGGAAATTACATTGTAAATTGATGCCCTGTTCTCTTTCTGAATGGAAAACAATAGCACTGAAAGATACCTGACTGTCCTCCTCCATCTTGATGGGCAGTTAACTTTGAAGACTAGTTATGAATACTTTCCTCCTCCCCCTGCCCCCCCTTTCAATGTCCCTTCCCTTCTTTCTGCTTAGCTAATCTCATTCAAACAAAACTCCACCCAAAACTCAAAGACAAGAAGCAGAAAAAACCCTAATATGGCATTAGCAGCCCATCACATTGATCACTCCCCGCCCAGCCCGTTGTCTGTCTTGTGGAGTGGGTGAGATCATATATTTTATTGAACCAACTCCTGTTGGTGAGAGAGACAAGCTTTCAAGCTATGCAGAGCACTGTCTCTTTTACTGACATGCTGTCTGATTCTTTCCCAGGCAACTGTCAATTGTGGGAGAACTTGTCTGCCTTGGGGGGAGGGGAGAAATTGTGGGAAGGCAGGCACTGGAGCACTATCAGATTCAGCATTAGATTTAGCTAGCAGCTGCACTGCAAAGTGAGGGAGAGGAGGTTCCAGCCTGAGTTCAAGCAGGGCATGGGGGATGGATAGTCAGTGGTTTGAGCATTGGCCTGCTAAACCCAGGGTTGTGAGCTCAATCCTTGAGGGGGGCATTTAGGGAACTGGGGCAAAAATCTGTCTGGGGATCAGTCCTGCTTTGAGTAGGGGGTTGGACTAGATGACCTCCTGAGGTCACTTCCAACCTAACTACCCCACCCCGCTCCTGGGTGAGCTAGTCCAGGCTCAAAGCACTTCCAAGGTCCTAACCCAAGTCAGAAGTCTACTTAGCTAAGAGACTGAGTCCCCCTTATTTCCCCCACATGCCAGCACAGAAATGCTGTTGAGTTGAGCATAAGAGCTGGGCTACACTTGCAAGTTAAAGCGCATGAAATCAGCCCTGGGTGCCCTAACTTCTGAGATGTCCACACTGGCAAGGCCTGGACTCCGTGTCTGGTAATCCACGAGAAGCATAAAGCTTGCTGCGCCCCACCCTGTTCTATTCATGCACTCTGATCGGCCTCCAGAAGTGTCCCATAATGCCTGTTCTAGCCACTCTGGTCATCACTTTGAACTCTGCTGACCAACCATCAGACCCACCCTTTAAATTCTTTGGGAATTTTGATATTCCCCTTCCTGTTTGCTCAGCCAGGCGTGGAGTGCTCTCAGCGCATCTTTCCAGGTGACCATGCCTCCATGCGCCAAGTGATCCCCAGTGTGGAGCAATGGCGAAGTGCTGGACCTCATCAGTGTTTGGGGGGAGGACGCTGTCCAGTCCCAGCTGCGCTTCAGCCGTAGGAATTATGATACCTTTGGGGAGCTATCAAGGGACATGATGGAAAGGGGCCATGACTGGGATGCAGTGCAGGGTTAAAGTGAAGGAGCTGCGGAATGCCTACCACAAAGCGCGGGAGGCAGACTGCCGCTCCGCTGCTGCCCCCACGACCTGCCATTTCTACAAAGAGCTGGACGCGATGCTTGGGAGCGACCTCAACTCCACTCCGAAGACCACCACTGACACTTCAGAGGCCATAGCAGCACAGAGTTCCACAAGGCAGGAGGAAGAAAGCAGGAGCGAGGGTGCTGAGGAGGAGGATGGGGGCAGAGCCAGAGGAAGGCCCGGCATCCCTAGATGCATGCAGCCAGGAGCTGTTTTCAAGCCAGGAGGAAGGTAGCTAGTCGCTGTGGATGGTGCTTGGGGAAGAACAAACAGCAGAGGAGGTGCCTGGTAAGCGGCTTTTATTTTGGGAAGGAAGTTGTTCAGTACGGGCTCTTGGGGTGAGGAGGGTTAGGGCTGCAGGCATGCCTAGATGCGGAATAGGGCGTGGATATACTCTCTCACATTGTGGTAATTGGCCTCAGTGATCTCTTCAAAGGTCTCATTGAGAAGCTGAGCAATCTGCTTGCACAGGTTCCTTGGCAGAGCTATTGTGCTGCTTGTCCCAGTAAGGCTAACATGTCCATGCCACTGTGCCATGAGGGGCTGGGGGACCGTTGCTGCACACAGGCAAGCTGCATAAGGGCCAGTGCAGAAGCCGCATTGTAGTAGAAGACCCCCCCTTGCTTCCCAGGTCACCCTCAGCAGTGAGATATCTTCCAGGACAAACTCATCCTGTGGAAAATGTGGGGACAGTGTTCAGAATAGGGGCCCCCTGCAGCTGTTGGCTCTCCCCAAGGCATAGAACTCCAGAGGACAGTACGGCCATGAAACAATCAGTCCTCTTTGCCCCCGTGGTTACTCACCATTTTGGGGCTCCTGTGGGTTATGTGCGCTCGCTTTGGGAGGGGCAATTTCTGCTATTGCGTACACTGAACTTGTTTTTAAGTACAGCCGACTCATTGCTCTATCTAGTGTGAACAAGTCTGCCTCTGTTAAGTGTTGCATTTTGGGTTTACAGATGCAATCTTGAGATCCCAGCCGTCCTTGTTCTCAATGGCTGAAAGACTCTGAAGAATCAGGAAGTGTCTGGGAAGAACCAAAGAGGACCTGCTGCATGAAGTCATGCAGCAGTCCCTTAATGAAAATCAAAAAGTACAGGAGTGGCGGGAGACTGAAAGGGGGCTCTGTCAGCAGAATGCAGATTGCCGGTACCAAAGCATGGAGCGGCTACTAGGCATCATGGAGCGCCAGGTGGACTCAAGCCAGGTGCTCATAGCACTGCAGACAGAGCACGTCCACGGTCGCCCACCCCCCTGCAGCCCTTGTCCCAAAACTCTTTCCCTTGTGCCCCCATGTCATCTACAACCCACTTTCCCCAACAACCAGTTTCTTATACCACCAGCTGCCTCCAACACCTGTAGCTTCACCACCCAGCCCTGTAAACTACAACCCTTACCCACTGCACTCAACCCCCATCAACATGCATGTTAGCCAGCCTGAAGTGCAGCACTCATTGCACGGCCCTCTAAACAGGAAGGCTGAGTATGATAACAGGACATGCGCAAATCTGTGATTGTCCCATTCCCACCCCGCCCCCTTCCCTCCTCCCACACAGCACAGATGTGCCATGCCCTTTCTGTTTCCCAAGAAGTTGTGCTTTTTTTTCAATAAATGAATTTTTTGGCTTTGAAAACATTCTTTATTATTGCATTAAGTAAAAGATACCATAGCCCAGGAAAGCAACAGGCACTGCAAGTCAGTGAATTGTAGAATATCAGGGTTGGAAGGGACCTCAGGAGGTCATTTAGTCCAACCCCCTGCTCAAAGCAGGACCAATCCCCAACTAAATCCACAAATCCCTAAATGCCCCCCCTCAAGGACTGAGCTCACAATGCTGGGTTTAGTAGGCTAGCATTTAAACCACTGAGCTATCCCTCCCCATCATATGTAGCAAACACAGATGCGTACTAGCACTGGACCCACTGCACTTCACTCCTGTGCAGGGCACCAAACATTACTGGTGGCTTTCAGCATCAAATTGTTCCCTCAAAGCATCCCTAATCCTTACAGCCGCACGCTGGGCCCCTCTACTAGCCCTGTTCTCTGGCTGTGGAAATTCAGCCTCCATGTGTTGAACCTCCGAGATCCATGCTTGAGTGAAGCTTTCACCCTTCCCTTCACAAATGTTATGGAGGGTACAGCTCCCCATACAGGTCCAGCTTCCCATACAGACAGCACCCTATAAATGGCCAAAAGCACACTCCGCAGTCATTCTGCATTGACTCAGCCTGTTGTTGAACCACTCCTTGCTGCTGTCACAGCTCCCTGTGTAGGGTTTCATGAGCCACGACATTAAAAGGTAAGCGGGGTCTCCAAGGATCACCATGAGCATTTCAACTTCCCCTATGGTGATCTTCTGGTCTGGGAAGAAAGTCCTGGCTTCCAGCTTCCTGAACAGGCCTGTGTTCTGAAAGATCCATCATGCACCTTTCTGGACTAACCTGCATTAATGTCCATGAAATGCCCACGGTGATCCACAAGCACCTGGAGGACTATAGAGAAATACCCCCTTCTGATATATGTACTCAGAGGCTAGGTGGTCTGTTGTCAGTCCCATCTATCGTCCCTCTGCAGTTAAGGAAATCCATTTGTGCAAAGCCAGCCACAATGTCACACATGTTGCCCAGAGTCACGGTTCTTCTGAGCAGGATGCAATTAATGGCCCTGCAAACTTGCATCAACATAATTCCAACAGTCGACTTTCCCACTCCAAACTGGTAAGTGACCAATCAGTAGCTGTCTGGAGTTGCCAGTTTCCAGATTGCAATAGCCACCTGCTTCTCCACTGGCAGGGCAGCTCTCAATCTCGTGTCCTTGCACCACAGGGTGGGGGCGAGCTCAGCACACAGTGCCATGAAAGTGACTTTCCTCATCTGAAAGTTCTGCAGCCACTGCTCGTCACCCCAGATTTGCATGACGATGTGATCCCACCAATCAGTGCTTGTTTCCTGAGCCCAAAAGTGGCATTCCACTGTGGTGAGCATGTTCATGAATGCCACAAGCAATCCTGTGTCGTATGCGTTATGTGAGTGGACAGCATTGTCGGACTCCTCACTGTCACTTTGTAGCTTAAGGAGTAACTCAACTGCAATTTATGACGTGCTGGCAGGGTCGGCTCCAGCTTTTTTGCCACCCCAAGTGGCAGTGAAGAGAAAAAAGAAAAAAAAAACCTGATTGAGCAGCGGCCGAAGTGCCGCTGAAGAGGAAGCAAAGGACTGAAGGACCCGCAGCCGAATTGCTGCCGCAGACCCGGACGTGCCGCCTCAACAACGGACAGACTGCCGCTCCTTTCTATTGGCCACCTCAGGCACCTGCTTCCTTCGCTGGTGCCTGGAGCTGGCCCTGCGTGCTGGCAAGACCCATGAGTATATTCCTCACAAGTTCAGTATCCATTCCCCAGACTGAAAGGGAAGACAGAGCGCGCAGTACAAAAAACATTGAAAGATGGTGCCAAATGTGGACGGAAGCACAGGGATTGCAGGGATGCAAAGTGATGCATCACAGGGCATTGGGACAGGACCCATAATGCTCCGCTCCCAATGCTGCTGCAAGTGCCACACATTGTGGCCACGCCACTGCGCTTGCAGCTGACGATGTGAACAAACGGCAGTGCTTTCCCTGCTGCGGTCTCTGAGGGCTGGTTTAACTCACAGCACTCTACATTTGCAAGTGTAGCCAAGACCTAAGGCTTTTGAAAACTCATCCAATGAATAATTATGTTGCATAAAGCTGCATATTTTCAAATCCAAATAGTTAGATGTTTTAATCTTGCCTTTTTGTTTAGAAACCAAAGTGAAAGCAACCTGCTTGTCAGAGATGTTGAGTACTTATAGATTTCAGCGGGAGTTGCTGGGTGCTCAGCACTTTTGAAAATCAAACCACTTATTTTTTTACATACATGTGAATTTATGCTTCCAGCTTTGAAAATGTTACCCTTAATTTCTCTGTGCCTGAGGAGTGTTCTTTGTAAAACATGGGTAATAATGCTTACTCACGTTTGTAAAGAACATTGAGAATTACGCTGGCATAGCACTTTTTCATCTAAAAAAGTGTTATTATTGTGGTTGGATAAAGTAGGGGTAACTGCTGTCCCCTGACCTCAGTTTAATAGAAGTATAACCATATTGTTGCCAACTCTTGCAACTTTATTGTAAGTCTCAAGATATTTGGTGTTTTTTCTTAGAATGCCAGCTCCTTGAGTCATGTAATTACATGAGAATCTCAGTTATTTTTTAAGTAAGTTTCTAGCCCTTGTGGTTGTGGAGAAAAGCTTAACATTGTGAATAGAATGCAAATAACAAGCGATCAAATGTGTTATTTTTTAAATATCTCATAATTTTAAGTCAGTCTCATGATTTTTGAACAGTTGGAGTTGGCAATACTGACTGCATCACTTCAAGTGGTGAAATCAGTCCATGTTAGGGCCGTCCAGAGGCGGGGGCAAGTGGGGAAATTTGCCCCAGGCACCGGGCTCTGCAGGGACCCCCACGAGAGTTTTTGGGGGCCCCTGGAGCGGGGTCCTTCACTCACTCCGTGGGCCCCGGAAAACTGTGGCAGGGCCGGGGCCCCCGGAGCTTCTTTCACTCTGGGTTTTCGGCAGCAATTCGGTGGTGCGGGGTCCTTCTGAGGGACCCCCCCACCGAATTGCCACCGAAGACCCAGCACTTTGACAGCGGGTCCCACTTTGGCGATAATTCGGCGGCGGGGGGGGCCCACCATGGGTTTTTGGGGCACTTCGTCGGCGGGTTCTGGAGCAGAAGGACCCCCCCACTGGTGAATTACTGCCGAAGCGGGGCCCCCCGCCGCCGAAGACCCCAGGCCCTCTGAATCCTCTGGGTGGCCCTGGTCCATGTCATTCTTTCACTCTTTGATTCTGCCTGCTCTGCCCTCTTTATTCTTTGGCTCCCACCCAGGAGAGATCTGAGATAAGAAAAAAGCTGCCATTGGGATTCCCTGCCCATAAAGTGGGGTGCTATGGAAAGAAGTGGCTCTCCTCTGAGTTTCCTTTTCTCTAAGAAGTATACTTGTCAACCGTCACTGTGGCTTTCCAAATGTTAGCAGGAGTCCAAGGTCTCACTCACACAGCAGGAAGGGAAGAGGCAGGAGATGTCGCCCAAAGATTCCAGGTAGTGCCTGCCCAATATTCACCTTCCTGAAGTTGTAAGATGGACGAGATCAACACTGCTTGCCCCAGAAATATTGGGCTTCCTTCCAGGACAACAAGCCAGAGGAGGCTAAGAGTTGGGGCTTGTCTACACAGGGAGATGTATTGGTGTAACAAAGGCTTGTCTACACAGGGATGCTTTTTTGAAGGTGATGGGTGACTAGGACTAGAGGGGGCTCAGCCTCTCCAGGTTGATCTCGGCCTTGCCATCCCATCACCCTCCCGCATACCCAGCTAAGCAGGTGAATTCCCAGGTCCAGCAGCACCAGGGCCAGGAAAGCTGAGCTGGGGTGTAATGGGAGGTGGGGCCCCACCTGTGCACAGGCTCATGTGTGTCATATGATGCTGTGGAAGGTTTCTCTGAATCAGTGAGAGCCAAGGGGCTGGAGCTGGGAGCTGTGTCCTGCCCCATGGGACAGGAACCACTGCTGCAAGGTGAATGCAAGGCAGGCTCACTCTCCAACGCCCCAGATCCTGGGCCTCCCCTCTGCACTGGGCTAGGATAAGAACATAAGAACGGCCGTACCGGGTCAGATCAAAGGTCCATCTAGCCCAGTATCTGTCTACCAACAGCGGGCAATGCCAGGTGCCCGAGAGGGAGTGAACCTAACAGGCAGTGATCAAGTGATCTCTCTCCTGCCATCCATCTCCATCCTTTGATGAACAGAGGCTAGGGATACCATTCCTTACCCATCCTGGCTAATAGCTATTTATGGACTTTACCACCATGAATTTATCCAGTTCTCTTTTAAATGCTGTTATAGTCCCAGCCTTCACAATCTCCTCAGGTAAGGAGTTCCACAGGTTGACTGTGCGCTGCGTGAAGAAGACCTTCCTTTTATTTGTTTTAAACTTGCTGCCTATTAATTTCATTTGGTGACCCCTAGTTCTTGTATTATGGGAATAAGTAAATAACTTTTCCTTATTCACTTTCCCCACATCACTCATGATTTTATATACCTCTATCATATCCCCTCTTAGTCTCCTCTTTTCCAAGCTGAAGAGTCCTAGCCTCTTTAATCTTTCCTCATATGGGACCCTCTCCAAACCCCTAATCATTTTAGTTGCCTTTTTCTGAACTTTTTCTAGTGCCAGTATATCTTTTTTGAGGTGAGGAGACCACATCTGCACACAGTATTTGAGATGTGGGCGTACCATCAATTTATATAAGGGCAATAATATATTCTCAGTCTTATTCTCTATCCCCTTTTAAATGATTCCTAACATCCTGTTTGCTTTTTTGACTGCCTTTGCACACTGCATGGACATCTTCAGAGAACTGTCTACGATGATACCAAGATCTTTTTCCTGATTAGTTGCAGCTAAATTAGCCCCCATCATATTGTATGTATAGTTGGGGTTATTTTTTCCAATGGGCAATACTTTACATTTATCCACATTAATTTTATTTGCCATTTTGTTGCCCAATCACTTAGTTTTGTGAGATCTTTTTGAAGTTCTTCACAATCTGCTTTGGTCTTAACTATCCTGAGCAGTTTAGTATCATCTGCAAACTTTGCCACCTCACTGTTTACCCCTTTCTCCAGATCATTTATGAATAAATTGAATAGGATTGGTCCTAGGACTGACCCTTGGGGAACACCACTGGTTACCCCTCTCCATTCTGAGAATTTACCACTAATTCCTACCCTTTGTTCCCTGTCTTTTAACCAGTTCTCAATCCATGAAAGGGCCTTCCCTTTTATCCCATTACAGCTTAATTTACATAAGAGCCTTTGGTGAGGGACCTTGTCAAAGGCTTTCTGGAAATCTAAGTATACTATGTCCACTGGATCCCCCTTGTCCACATGTTTGTTGACCCCTTCAAAGAACTCTAATAGATTAGTAAGACATGATTTCCCTTTACAGAAACCATGTTGACTATTGCTCAACAGTTTATATTTTTCTATGTGTCTGACAATTTTATTCTTAACTATTGTTTCGACTAATTTGCCCGGTACCAGCGTTAGACTCACCGGTCTGTAATTGCCAGGATCACCTCTAGAATCCTTTTTAAATATTGGTGTTACGTTAGCTAAGTTCCAGTCATTGGGTACCGAAGCTGATTTAAAGGACAGGTTACAAATTTTAGTTAATAGATTCGCAACTTCACATTTGAGTTCTTTCAGAACTCTTGGGTGAATGCCATCTGGTCCAAGTGATTTGTTAATGTTGAGTTTATCAATTAATTCCAAAACCTCCTCTAGTGACACTTCAATCTGTGACAGTTCCTCAGATTTGTCACCTACAAAAGCCGGCTCAGGTTTGGGAATCTCCCTAACATCCTCAGCCGTGAAGACTGAAGCAAAGAATCCATTTAGTTTCTCCGCAATGACTTTATTGTCTTTAAGCGCTCCTTTTGTATCTCGATCATCAAGGGGCCCCACTGGTTGTTTAGCAGGCTTCCTGCTTCTGATGTACTTAAAAATATTTTATTACCTTTGGAGTTTTTGGCTAGCCGTTCTTCAAACTCCTCTTTGGCTTTTCTTATTACACTCTTACACTTAATTTGGCAGTGTTTATGCTCCTTTCTATTTGCCTCACTAGGATTTGACTTCTACTTTTTAAAGGAAGTCTTTATCTCCCACTGCTTCTTTGACATAGTTGTTAAGCCACAGTAGCTCTATTTTAGTTATTTTACTGTGTTTCTTAATTTGGGGTATACATTGAAGTTGGGCCTCTATTATGGTGTCTTTAAAAAGCACCCATGCAGCTTGCAAGGATTTCACTTTAGTCACTGTACCTTTTAACTTCTGTTTAACTAACCCCCTCATTTTTGCATAGTTCTCCCTTTTGAAATTAAATGTCACAGTGTTGGGCTGTTGAGATGTTCTTCCCACCACAGGGATGTTTAATGCTCTTGTATTATGGTCACTATTTCCAAGCGGTCCTGCTATAGTTACCTCTTGGACCAGCTCCTGCACTCCACACAGGATTAAATCTAGAGTTGCCTCTCCCCTTGTGGGTTCCCGTACCAGCTGCTCCATGAAGCAGTCATTTAAAGTATCGAGAAATTTCATCTCTGTATTTTGTCCTGAAGTGAAATGTTCCCAGTCAATATGGGGATAATTGAAATCCCTTCTATTATTGGGTTCTTAATTTTGATAGCCTCTCTAATTTCCCTGAGCATTTCATCATCACTATTACTGTCCTGGTCAGGTGGTCGATAATAGATCCCTAAGGTTATATTTTTATTAGAGCATGACATTTCTATCCATAGAGATTCAATGGAACATCTGGATTCGCTTAAGATTTTTATTTCATTTGAATCTACATTTTCTTTCACATATACTACCACTCCTTCCCCTGCACGACCTTTTCTGTCCTTCCGATATATTTTGTACCCCAGAACGATTGTGTCCCATTGATTGCTCTCAGTCCACCAGGTTTCTGTGATGCCTATTATATCAATATCCTCCTTTATCACAAGGCACTCTAGTTCACCCATCTTATTATTTAGACTTCTAGCATTTGTGTACAAGCACTTTAAAAACTTGTCCCTGTTTATTTGTCTGACCTTTTCTGATGCACCAGATTCTTTTTTATGTGACTGTTTTATTACCTGATCCGGTCCTTACATTATCCTCTTCTGTCCTCTGCTCCTGACTATAACCTGGAGATTCTCTATCATCCGACTCTCCTCTAAGAGAAGTCTGTGTCCGATCCACACGCTTCTCTGCAGCAGTCGGCTTTCCCCCATCGCCTAGATTAAAAAATGCTCTACAACCTTTTTAAAGATTATAGGACAGAGACTGTGACCCCCCCCCACACACACACACCAGAGATCAGGGCCTGGCACCCTCCCCCTGAGAAGAGATTCCTCCTGCATGCACCCGGGGTGAGGATTCAGCCCCGTCCAAGAATATTTTCACTAGCTGCCTATGACAATAACTAAACTAGTGTGACTTCACCAGCAGAGTGCAGCCACATTGCTTGGTTTATGTCATCTTATGCTAATTCCGATGTGAATCGTGTCCACACAGCTCTGCAATTTTTCAAAATAAATGCACAGAATTCTAGATGGATATCCCATGGTGCAGTGTTCTGGAAAAGCCCTGATGTGTTGAACAAGATTGTATAGTGGTATGGCTATACCACTCTAATTATACCACCATAGTTATACCAGTATAACTCCCTGTATGGACACTCTTATTGGATGTGTTTCTAAAAGCTCTGCTCTAGGAATCATTTTGGGGCAGTTCTCTGTCCTGTATTATTTAGGGGATCAGACTAGATGATCACAATGGTCCCTTCTATCCTTGGAATCTATGAAAAGGTTTGTCCACGTGGGGAGTTATATTGGTATAATTATTTTGGCATAATTAGGCTGGTAAATTTCCCTGCGTAGACAAGTCCAAACGTGCTGCTGTAGTGGGCAGACAAAAAAAGCAAGAACACCCTGAAACCTCTGTTTTCTCAAATCTTGTTAGTTGATGAACAGCCTAAGGCTGTGTCTACACTGCACTCCTTACAATGGCACAGCTGCGCAGTTGCAGCCATGCCATTGTAAGGTGCGCAGTGTAGCCGCTTTTACCTCCGTGAGAGGGCTCTCCTGGCGACAAAATAAAACCACCTCCAACGAGGGGTGGTAGTTTCATTGCCAGGCGCACATCTCCTGATGCCAAAGCACTGACCAAAGCGGCGCTTTTCGTCGTTAAAACCCCTGAGAACTAAAAGGTTAACTACGAAAGCGCACTGTAGACATGGCCTAAGTCCTCCCCCCACCTCCCGCCCAAAATATGCACCCAAGTCATTGGCAGCCAGGGGCCTGCTGTCCTGCAGGCTGTGGGGTTATTTCAAGATTTGTTCCTTGAATTTTTTTCAAATATTGGCAACTCTGGGATTCTGCTTATTAGCAACCTCTCGGTTCCCAGCAAAAAAAGACAGTTACCTGTTCCGTGACTGGGGTTCTTCGAGATGTGTTGCTCAGGTGTGTTCCACTATAGGTGTGTGTGCTCGCCACGTGCACTGGTGCTGGAAATTTTTCCCTTAGCAGTACCCGTAGTGGGGGAGCCCCGCTGTGACCCCTTGAGTGGCGCTGACATATCGTGCTATAAAGGGGGCTGTGCTCACCCCCCACCCTCAGTTCCTTCTTGCCAGACAACTCCGACAGAGGGGAAGGAGGGTGGGACGTGGAGTACACCTGAGCAACACAGCTCGAAGAACGCCAGTCACGGAATAGGTAACTGTCCTTTCTTCTTCGAGTGATTGCTCATGTGTATTCCACTATAGGTGACTCCAAGCTATTCCTGATGGAGGTGGGTAGGAATTCAAATGTAAAGTTTTAAGGGTTACCCAGGTGGAGCACCGCCCTACCAAACCTGGCGTCATCCCTTGTTTGGAAGACGATTGCATAATGCGATGAAAAGGTGTGGACAGAGGACCACGTAGCAGCGCTACAGACGTCCTGAATAGAGACATGAGCCACATAAGTCACTAACGAGGCCTGGTGGAATGCACCTTTACAATGGGAGGCGGGGGAACCCCTGCCAGGGCATAACAGGTGCAAATGCACGAGGTCAGCCAGCGGGAGAGGCACTGGGTAGACACTGGCTGTCCCCTCATATGCTAGGCCAAAGCAATAAAAAGCTGAGGGGACCTCCTAAATGAGCTGGTTCTGTCCAGGTAGAAGGCCAGCTCTCTGCGCACGTCCAACGTGTGCATGCTGCATTCCTCATTGGAGGAATGGGGTTTAGGACAGAGGATCAGGAGAAAAATATCCTGATCCATGTGAAAAACCGAGACTACCTTTGGCAAAAATGCGCGGTGAGGGCGGAGCTGAACCTTGTCCTTATGGAAGACCGTATACGGTGGTTCAGAAGTCAGGGCCCTGAGCTCCGAGACCCGGAGGACTGAGGTGATGGCCAGTAGGAATGCCACCTTCCATGACAGGTGGGACCACGAGCACGTGGCTAACGACTCAAAGGGAGCCCTGTGAGGCGGGAGAGCACCAGGTGCAGGTCCCAGAGTGGAACCGGGGGTCTGGCGTATGGGAATGCCCGATCTAACCCTTTCAGAAACCGGGCCGTCATGTGACGCGAGAACACAGACAGGCCCTGCACCGGGGCGGTGGAAGGCCGAAATGGCCGCTAGGTGCACCCTGACCGAAGAGGGTGCCAGCCCTTGGGTCCTAAGGAAAAGGAGGTAGTCGAGGACAAGCTGGATAGATGCGGAGGAAGGAGAGGAACCTCTATCCCTCGCCCACATAGAGAACCTATACCATTTAGCCAGGCAGGTTCGACGTATGGAGGGTTTCCTACTTTCCAGCAGGCCCTTCCTCACATCCTCAGAACACCTCCCTTCCTCCTCATTTAACCACGGAGCAGCCACACTGTCAGGTAGAGCGTGGCTAGGCTGGGATGGAGGAGACGACCTTCCTCCTGGGAGAGGAGGTCAGGGCAGATCGGCAGCCTGCACAGAGGGGCCACTAAGAGTTGCAGTAGGGACCCATACCAATGCTGACCGGCCCAATCCGGGGCTATGAGAATAACCCTCACCCCGTCTGACTTCACCTTCCGTAGGACCCTGCCTATTAAGGGGAAGGGTGGGAAGGCATACAACAGGGGCCTCAACCATGGGAGCAGGAAGGCATCCCATATCGCCCCATTGCCTCCTCCCACTCTGGAGCAGAATCGAGGACACTGTTGATTCTGAGCAGTGGCGAACAGGTCTACCTGGGGAGCACCCCACTGTAGGAAGATCATCCTGGCTACCTCCCTGTGCAGGGACCACTCGTGCTGCTGGGAGAACACCCTGCTCAGATGATCTGCGAGTATGTTGCTCTTGCCAGGCAGGTACAAAGCCCGCAGAAGTACGTTGTGGGTTATACAAAACTCCCACAGAAGATGGGCTTCCTGGCATAAGGCCCAGGAATGCGTGCCCCCATTTGTTGATGTAATACACGGCGGTCGTGTTGTCTGTAAGGACTCTGACCACCTTCCCCTGTATGTGCTGGCAAAATGTGCTGCCATGCACGTGCAAGCGGGTGTCTGACTGTTCTTCAAACAGGGCCTTGCCATCAAACGGCAGGTCCTGCATTATAGATTGAGACTCGACCGACAACCCCGAGAGCAAGAGCCACGATGCCCATCGCATGGAGACTGCGGAAGCCATCGTACGAACGGCTGTGTCTGCTGCATCCGAAGCTGCCTGGAGAGCTGCTCTGGCCGTGGCCGCACCCTCGTCGATCAGAGCCCAAAACTCCTTTCCATCCTTGTCTCGAACAAGGGGCTCAAACTTAGAGAGGGAACCCCAGAGATTAAATTCATACCTGCTCAGCAGTGCCTGGTGGTTGGCTACTCTGAGCTGGAAACTCGCAGACGAATAAACCTTTTTCTAAAGATGTCCAGTCTACGAGCGTCCTTGTCTTTTGGTGTGGGCACGGGCTGGCCATTCCGCTCATGGTGGTGGACCGACTCTACCACCAAGGAGTTAGGAGTGGGTGGGTATATAGGTACGCGTGACCCTTTGTGGGGACGAAGTACTTCCTCTCAGCCTTTTTGGAAATTGGACCAAGCGAGGCTGGGGTCTGCCAGAGGCCAGTGGGGATGCTGGCTACTCCCTGATGGGATGGGAACGGCACACACCCCGGTACCGAGGAGGCGAGGACATTAAAGAGGTTATCAGAGGGTTCCTCCATCTCTTGGCCCAGAGCTCGAGATTTGCTGCCACCCTCCTAAGCAGCTCCTGGTGCACCATGAAGTCCTCTTGGGAAGAGGGAGGCGGCACTGCAACTGAATCACCCTGCTCCAAAGAGGTGGATGGTGCGGTGCCTTCAGCAACCGACGGCATTGTGGGCTCAACGTCCACATCCGGTGCCAAAGTCGGTGCTGGGGGTTCACCATTGTCCTTGCCAGGGAACAGCTTGGAAATTAGATGCATCGGGCACCGCTGGGCTGGTTGCTCATGCGGTGCGGCACGGCCCAGGGAGAGACAGCTGCGTGCAGACGCCGAAGTCCTAGAGGAATGCACAGTGCCGTAGGAAAGACTGGAGCGGTCTCTATCATGATGGCTCCTGCCTCGAGACTTCGACTTGGAAGAAGTCGAGAGGTAAATGTCCAAAGAGATGTCTCTGGACTCCCTGTGGTGCCTGTGACCACGGCGCCTCGGTGCTGGGGGCTCTCGGGACACACTCTGAGCATGGCCTCTGTGATGGCGGGCGCTTGAGTACAAGTATCGGTGCCGATGGCGGCGAGACCTGTTCCTCTTGGACTGACTGGAGGAGGAACGGCACCATCTCTTGTCACCTCCTCGATGGCATCCGAGACCGGAGGAGTGGGATCCGCTCACTGAAGACCTCCGACACCTCTGGGGAGGGCTGATGGGCGCCCAAGGGCAGCTTCCCACGGGACTGGGGGCCCTACTGAGGTGGCACACCCGGCATCGGAAGTGTCAAGATATCACGCGTGGCCTGAGCTGCCTCTGGTGTCGAAGGCATGCGTATTTTGGGTGAGGCTCACGCAGACGGGACTGGACTACTCCACTCAGTGCGAGTTGGAGGTCTATGTCCCGATGGGGATCGTGGGCTGCTCAACTCAGGTCTGTCCTCACCCCCTGCTATTCTCGGCGCTGCTGATTGCTCCCTTGTTTAGCAGGGGAGCAGTGCCAGCTCGTTGACGGTGCCTCGCTGTGCACCGAGGACACGGTACCGGGCACGGAATCAGGATGGCGCACCGGAGGCGCTTCGCTGCATGCCAAAGATGAGGTGTGAGCGCGGGGTCGGCTCGACGCGCCGGTGCTGGGGTCAATGCTGACTCTATGAGGGGAGCTTGGAGTCGGATCTCATGCTCCTTCTTTGTTCGCGGCTTGAAGGAGTGGCAAATTTTACACTTCTCACTAATGTGAGCCTCACCCAGACAGCAAAGACATTGACCGTGTGGATCGCTTCTGGGCATGGAGTTGCGACAGGAGTCGCACGACTTGAAGCCTGGGCCACGGTGCATGCCCCCAGCCAGGCTTTGCAAGAGACAGTTCAGCAAAGAAGTTTTCAAGGAAACTGGACACCACTAAGGCTGTAACGCTGCAGCCAAGTCTGGAGCAAGTTTCGACTACCTTCACTGGCGGCAAGAAGGAACTGAGGGTAGGGGGAGCGTGCAGCCCCCTTTATAGCGTGATATGTCAGCGCCACTCCAGGGATCGCAGCAGGGCTCCCCCACTACAGATACTGCTAAGGGAAAAACTGCCAGCACCGCTGCACGTGGCGAGCATGCACACCTATAGTGGAATACACAGGAGCAATCACTCGAAGAAGAAGTTGCTATTATCTTAGAACTGCCAATAAGCGAAAGGCAAGTTTGCAGGGCTGCAACCTATCTGTGAATTGCCTTCCTGGGCTGCAGCCTTTCAAACCCGCTTGCAGCCAGGGAAAATGTTACTAACCACATACCTATTGCCAATATCTGAATCCCATTAACATTAATGTCAATGGGACAGGATCAGTTCCAGGCAAGATGTTGCAATTAAGCTCAAGTTGTTGATATCAGAATTATAATTATTAAGCAACATCCAACAAGTGTTGCCCACTTCCTTGGGCTCCTGTGGTGGCTCCTCGGCCCCAGCCCTGCAATACGCAGTATGTAGCTCGACTGCTGCATAGAGCCTCACTGACTTCACTGCAGGAGCATCAGTCCACCTTTGTGCGCCATGCAGCCCCCCTCTGCCCCCAGCTCCTGCCTTGGACTCGGGTCTCTGCTGCAGCTCCTCTGTGATTGGGTGGTCCATTTCAACCATCCCTAATTTAATCTGAGTACATGGAGCTGGAGATACCATCAGCTGAGACCTACGAGGACTTTGATCTAAGACCCCAGAGCAGAGTCGTTTATTTTTTAGAAAAAAAAAATTCAGAAAATGGTTAGACAGTTTTTTAATTATTAAAAAAGATGAAAACTTTTTTTTAAATAGTGTATTTCTAATACCTTGGTCAAAACTGGCTTGATTAATTCCAAGCAGCATGGTTTCTCATTTAGCATTCATATTTGCAATGTTTTACAACTGTGCATACTTAGTTACATAGTGAATTATTCCCTGATCCCCACCTCCCCATTGCAAATTCTTAGCTCCGGTATAGAGGAGAACATGTAAAATTACCCAAGCTTGTGTTTGCTGGCAAGGGAAGAGAACCATATTGGAACGCGACCCAGGAATGGCTGCTGTTCTGATGATAACATGGGACTGCCTGCACTAGAGAAATGACTCATTGCTACAATGGCAGCGACAGGTGCAGTACAATCAGTGCTGAACACTATTTAACGGCAAGTGTAGCCCAGGGCAAACTGGGTTCCATGCGGTTCCAATGCACTTTGACCAGTTTTGAGCCTGTTTCTGAAAAAGTCCAGAAACACTTGCAGTTAAATCATGTTCAGCATTGATCTAGCTGCACCTGTTTCTGATGCCTATAAACCAGGCTATAGAGAGAGAAATACAAAAGGGGCTTGATTTTTACCTTCATTGCATTCGGAATCTGTAGCAATTCTGGGCCTTCTGATATTGCTTCAGGAAGCACTGGGGATATTCAGAAAAGCAACAAGAAAGCACTCTTTTGGGGCCTGGACAAATGCTGATAAGACATTTCACCTGGACAAAGGTCAGTCCTGTTTCACAGCACTTCTTGAGAAGCAATGTTTACTGTTCTCTCCCCAATCTTGCAAGGAGCTCAGTGTGGGCAAGCCCCTACCCCCATACAGAGGCCTGCTCATTGCAAGATCGGGCCACAGCTGGAAAGGGACCCATTCCAAGAGCCACATAAAGCATTAATTCATGCTGTAGGAAGAGCTGAGATACTTTCTAATGCGGACTGAAGTGTTTTGATTTCAAACTCTTTCTCCCCCATAAACCGCTGCATGGAAATTCGGCTTTTCCTTATCTACTGCCTTATAAAAAACAAGAACTCTAAACTCCATTCCTTGCTGGAGACTTTCCAATCTATTTGCATGTTCCTGTGCATATTGGTATTATTGGCCAACCAAAGTGTTATTTTGCAGTGTGGTTTGTGCTAGACTAATTTGAGAGCTTGATCACTTGAGTTAACTCTGAACTGAAGATGCACACTGGCAGGCTGAGGCCTTTCCTCCACTGTTGCTGCTTGGGGCCTCCTCCTGCCTGGAAAGGGGAGGGAGGTGAGGCCACTAGGGAACTACATGGTAGTGATGGAACCACATTTTAATGTGCATAGGGTCCTTGATCTCCTTGACTCAGCCTCAGACATATTTGTCGCCTCCCTTGTGCATCGGATTACAGGTGACTCTTGGAACATGCACAGGTGCAGTGCAGCCTCCTACTTGCTGCCGCTGCAGTTCTAATTCCCCTGCTTAGCGGCCAGGTTTCTTCACCTGAAGCTGATCCAAAGATCTCTCTCATATTAGTCAGGGCCACCCAGAGGATTCAGGAGGCCTGGGGCAAAGCAATTTCTGGGGCCCCTTCCATTAAAAAAAAGTGCAATACTATAGAATACTATATTCTTGTGGGGGCGCCTGTGGGGCCCTGGGCCAATTGCCCCACTTGCCCCCCCCCGGCGGCCCTGGGAAAAATAAACATTTAAAAACCTTCTGCATCTCAGAACAAACCCCATTTTGAGAAAATTTCTTTTCAAGTCACCTTTACAAGGTATCACTGGGTCTCAGCATCAGCTAGTGCTAAAAGGCACTAAAACTCATTAAAAAGGTTGGACAAAGATTTTCCATCAAAATTTTTCTTGGATCGAAAACTAGGGGTTTTTTAAAAGTAGAAAAAAATCATGGACAATGTCTGCTTTCCTTCAAAATTTATTGTGTTTTTTTTAATTGAAAAGCTGAAATTAGTCTGCCAAAACCTGAACATGGTTTGGGGTTTCAGAAGCGTGTGGCCAAATATTTGCTGCTTGCTGTGTTTGATTGTTTAAAGAAACAATACAAAAATTCTGATTAAAAAAAAATCCAAAACTTTTGAACCACCTCAGCTTGTGACCAAATGCCCGAGCCCATCCAGTCAGAGATTTTTCCAGGTTTCTGATACTCTGATGGCTTCCTTAACTCATATCTGTCTCCATAACTTTGGGTTCATTTAGCTTAGAACATAACAACGGTCATACTAGGTCAGACCAAAGGTCCATCCAGCCCAGTATCCTGTCTACTGACAGTGGCCAATGCCAAGCGCCCCAGAGGGAGTGAACCTAACAGGTAATGATCAAGTGATCTCTCTCCTGCCATCCATCTCCACCCTTTGACAAACAGAGGCTAGAGGCACCATTCCTTACCCATCCTGGCTAATAGCCATTAATGGACTTAACCTCCATGAATTTATGTTTCCTAGAGACTGGCTCCATGGGGTCCCTCACAAACTGGAGACGGTTACTGTGGGTTTGTCTTTAGTATAGCTTATGTACATGCTCCACGAACTGAGCATTTGAGCTTGTTCCAGAATCTGGGATGAGCCTATGTTGTGAAAATGGAAATACTCAAAATAGCACATGCATGTGAATGGACACAGGGTGCTAAAATTAAATTAACCCAGGGGTTCTCAAACTGGGGGTCGGGACCCCTCATGGGGTCACGACATTATTACTGGGGGTTGTGAGCTGTCAGCCTCCACCTCAAACCCCTCTTTGCCTCCAGCATTTATAATCGTGTTAAATATATAAAAAAGTGTTTTTAATTTATGGGGGGGGAGTCGCACTCAGAGGTTTGCTGTGTGAAAGGGGTCACCAGGACAAAAGTTTGAGAACCACTGAATTAACCCCTCTGGAGCCTTGGGGAATGCAGGGGAGGGGGGGGTCTCCCTTGGTAGGATTGGGAAAGAGGTAGGTGGTGTAGGATATTGCTCTTCTCATGTGATTCCCTCCCCCATGGCTCTCTTGGCTCTATCACTGTTAATCTAAAGTGGCTAATTTTAATGAAGCTGCCCTCCCCTGACATGACTCTCCCTATGGCACTGAAATTAAATGTAGACTATAATTTAGCATTTGAGAAGTGAAAGGGATGGTAGCCATAAGGGAAAAGATAACAGCTTGTCTCTTTGTGTTAAATAGCTGTCTGCAGGCCTCAAACTGCTGAATGAGCTTTAGGGCAGGGAAGGCTGTGCCTCCCCAAACAGCCTGGCCCTGCCCCCATCTGACCCCCACCCACTTCCTGTTCCCCGACTGCTGCCTCAGAATCCCCGACCCATCCTGCTCCTTGTCCCCTCACTGCCCCCGAGATGCCCCTCAACCACCACCCTGGGACCACACCCCCTGCTTCCTGTCCCCTGACTGCCCCTACCCCTATCCACACCCCCCCAACTCCTGACAGATCTCCGGAACGCCAACGATCTAACCTCCAGTTCCCCATTCCCTGACCACCCCCCCAGAACCACTGTCCCCAGGACTCCCTATACCTTATCCAACCCCCCCAGCCCCAGCCCCCTTACTATGCCACTTACCCCCGCCCAGGGGTGGTACTGCAGGAGTCCTGAGGGGCGTGTGGCCTCAACCAGAAGAGGTGTGGCCTCAAGATTTAAAGGCCGAGGGGCACGGGCTGTGGCTGGGAGACCCAGGGGCTTTAAATCAACCCGGGCTCTCAGCTGCATAGGTGGCTGGGAGCCCCTGCAGCTCATGGGCAAATTAAAGTGCCTAGGGCTCTGACCTCCGGCAGCCAGAGCTGCGGGCAGGATTTAAAGGGCCCAGAGCTCCCACTACTGTGGGGAACCCTGACCCTTGCTGGGCTGGGGCTGAGATTTAAAGGGCCCGGAGCTCCTGCCACTGTGGGGAGGTCTGAGCCCTTTAAATCCGTCTGCAGTCCGGCCATGGGAGCCGTGGGTCAGATTTAAAGGGCTCTGGGCTGGCTGCAGCTGCGGGAGCTCTGAGCCCTTTAAATCCGGCCCCAGCACATCCACTGGAGCTGTGGGCGGGATTTAAAGGGTTCTGGGTTCCCCGCAGCAGCAGGGCGCTCTGAGCCCTTAAATCTCGGCCCTCAGCCTGGCTGCTGGAGCCATGCGTCAGATTTAAAGGTTTCTGGGCTGCCCGCAACCACGGGAGCTCTGAGCCCTTTAAATCTGGCCCCAGCCTGACCGCCGGAGCCACGGGCAGGATTTAAAGGGCTCTGGGCTGCCTCCTGTGGCGGGGAGCCCAGAGCCCTTTAAATCCCCCCCGTGGAAGCCGGTGCAGTGTGGCACGGTGTGCTGGCTTTTGCGGCTACGCCGTACCGGACCAAACCGGCTTACTCTTACCTCTGCCCCCGCCTCTCCTGGATCCTCAGTGCACCATGGACAGCACTGCAGCAGCATAGCTCCATGGGACCTGAGCTCCTGCTGCTTGGCCGCAGCTCACAGCCCCGCCCCTTACCACACGGCCCTGAGAGGGAGGCACTCAGGCCCTGCTCGAGCTACACCGCTTTAGCTCTGTCCAGGTGCCGGGGGATGGGGGGAGCCTCAAACATTCTTGTGGGGCCCAGGGCAAATTGCCCACTTCCCCCCCCCCCAGGCAGCCCTGATATTAGTGTCAGTGGTCTGACAATTGACTCTTGCCTCTTGTGAGTTGTCCTGTTTTCCGACACAATTCAAGTCAACAAGAGAAATGTCAGGTAATCAGTGGCAAGCACTTGATCACATTAAACGAAAGGATCCTGGGGGTAATGGTGGAGAGGAAAGTGCTATTCCCATTTCATAGCAGAACTTCTCTCTCAAGTTGACTGGGCTCAGCTGTGGGACAAAGTCCAAAATGAGAGACAAACAACTTATTCTTGCAGCAACAGGATCTGCCATAGGATTCTTTCCTTGCATGTAAATAGCTCTTCCTAGAACTTCAGCTCTGTGCTTATTTCTGCTACAGACAATGGCCAGCAGTAAAAGAGATGCAGATTTATGTGGCATACAGTTAAATTGGAGACTAAAATGAGTGATAGCCCTCAGAATGCTAAATAGATTATTGTTGTTGATTTATTAAAGTTTTGTACTTATAAATGGTGGTTTTGAGACTTCAGGGCCATCAGGAGACTGCAGAAAACATCCACAAATGCTGTGGAGTCTTTCACTCCAAGTGTATGGAATTCTGCAAAGAATTACCCTGGTAAATTCTAAAGAGCCGTCGAGTCAAACGGTTTTTCTCATTTACTTAACTTTTACTGAGCCTGCAAACATTTAATACACGTAACTTTATTACTGGGCTCAGTTTTGCCACACTGAATTGTATCTATCTGCATAGGTGGCCCATTGACTTCAGTGGAGTAAATATTTGTAAAGTAAGAGCCAGATTCACAAGGCAAGTTTAGACACTTTGCTGTCTATTGAAATTCTCACCCCCAAGGTAGGTGTTCAGGCTCCCCATGCAATGTATGGAGCTAGATATCTAAAAATGGGATTCTTAAACTCAAGATACTACTTCATGTCAGTTAGGGTGGCAGAATCAGATTCATAGCTGTTAAGGCCAGAAGGGACTATCATGATCATCTAGTCTGACGTGCACACCACAGGCCACAGAACCTCACCTACCCACTCCTGTAATAGACCCCTAACCTCTGGGTGAGTTACCTAAGTCATCAAAACTTAATTTAAAGATTTCAAGTTAGAGAATCCACCATTTACTCTAGTTCAAACAAGCAAGTGCCCCAGGCCCCACACTGTAGAGGGAGATGAAAAATGCCAGAGTCTCTGCCAATCTGTCCTGGGGGAAAGTCCCTCCCAATTCCAAATATGGTGATCAGTTAGACCCTGAGTAAGTAGGCAAGACTCACCAGCCAGACACCTGGGACAGAATTCTTTTCATTAACTTGGAACTCTCCCCATTTCTTACTGTTGGAGATATTTGCTAATAGCAGTCAATGGCCTGGTCTACACTACGCGTTTAAACCGATTTTAGCAGCGTTAAACCGATTTAACGTTGTACCCATCCACATTACGAGGCCCTTTATATCGATATAAAGGGCTCTTTATATCGGTTTCTGTACTCCTCCCCGACGAGAGGAGTAGCGCTAAAATCGGTATTACCATATCAGATTAGGATTAGTGTGGCCGCAAATTGACAGTATTGGCCTCTGGGCGGTATCCTACAGTGCACCACTGTGACTGCTCTGGACAGCAATCTCAGCTCGGATGCAGTGGCCAGGTAAACAGGAAAAGCCCCGCGAAATTTTGAATTTCATTTCCTGTTTGCCCAGCGTGGAGCTCTGATCAGCATGGGTGGCAATGCAGTCCCAAATCCAAAAGGAGCTCCAGCATGGACCGTACGGGAGATACTGGATCTGACCGCTGTATGGGGAGACAAATCTGTTCTATCAGAGCTCCGTTACAGAAGACGAAATGCCAAAGCGTTTGAAAAAAAAATCTACAGGCTACACAGTGCTGCGTGACAAGTGTAACGGGAAGCCAGAGACTCAAATGGACGCTCATGGAGGGAGGGAGGGGGTACTGAGGACTCCAGCTACTCCACAGTCCACAGCAGTCTCCGAAAAGTATTTGCATTCTTGGCTGAGCTCCCAATGCCTGTAGGGTCAAACACATTGTCCGGGGTGGTTCAGGGAATAGCTCGTCAATTTACTCCCTCCCCCCCCCCCACGTGAAAGAAAAGGGAAAGAAAACGTTTCTTGACTTTTTTCAATGTCACCCTATGTCTACTGAATGCTGGTGGTAGACGCGATGCTGCAGCAGTGAAGAGTAGTATCTGCTCCTCTCCCCTTCCTGGGGGCAGATGGTACAATATGACTGATATCCGTCGTCACTATCAGCCCGTGAATACTCCTGGCTGGCCTCAGGTGAGGTAGGCTGGGGGTGCCTGGGTAAAAGTAGGAATGATTCCTGGTCATTCACAGTAGATGGGACAGAACGGCTGGTAACCGTCCTTATCATAACTGGGGGCTGAGCTCCATCAGCCCCCTCCCTTTCCTGTGTAAAGAAAAGATTCTGTATTGCCTGGACTATCATAGCAGTGGGATGCTGGGCTCCTCTCCCCCACACCGTTTAATGTCCTGCCTGGACTGTCATAGCACCAGGACGCTGCCTCCCCCTCATTTTATCTGACTAACAAGTCACTGTTTCTTATTCCTGCATTCTTTATAACTTCATGACACAAATGGGGGGGACACTGCCACGGTAGCCCAGGAAGGTTGGAGGAGGAGGGAAGCAATGGGTGGGGTTGCTGCAGGGGCACCCCCCGTGAATGGCATGCAGCTCATCATTTCTGCAGGATCTGACACAGAGCAGCTGTACTCTCTGATACACTGCTTCTCTAGTACACTTGCCCTAAATTCTAGGCAGGACTGACTCTATTTTTAGAAACCATAAAGGAGGGATTGACTCGGGGAGTGATTCCCAGTTTTGCTTTTGCGCCCCTGGCTGACCTCAACCAGGGGAAACCATGATAGCAGCAGACAGCACAGAAGGACAAATAACCGTCATCTCATTGCCAAATTACCCTGACAGCAGACGGTACAGAACAACTGGTAACCATCTCTCCTATCATGCAAAAGCAAATGAATGCTGCTGTGTAGCGCTGGAGTATCGCCTCTGTCCGCAGCATCCAGTACACATACAGTGACTCTAAAAAAAAAAAAGGGCTGAACAGGCTCCGTGGTTGCCATGCTCTGGTGTCTGCCAGGGCAATCCAGGGAAAAAGGGCGCAAAATGATTGTCTGCCGTTGCTTTCCCGGAGGAAGGAATGACTGAGGACATTTACCCAGAACCACCCGCAACAATGATTTTTGCCCCATCAGCCACTGGGCTCTCAACCCAGAATTCTAAGGGGCGGGGGAGACTGCAGGAACTATGGGATAGGTACGGAATAGCTACCCACAGTGCAACGCTCCGGAAATCAACGCTAGCCTCGGACCATGGATGCCCACCGCCGAATTAATGTGCTTAGTGTGGCCACGTGCATTCAACTTTATACAATCTGTTTTATAAAACTGGTTTATGTAAAATCGGAATAATCCTGTAGTGTAGACGTACCCAATGGACCATATGCCACCTTAAGCAATCTCATCATACCATTCCCTCCTTAAACTTATTAAGCTCAATTTTAAAACAAGCTAGATTTTTTGCACTCACTACTCCCCTTGGAAGGCCGTTCCAAAACTTCACTTGTCTGAGGGTTAGAACGCTTTGTCTTATTTCATTCCTAAATTTATTGATAGCCAATTTATATCCATTTGTTCTTGGGCCAATATTGGTCCTTAATTTTAATAATTCCTCTTCCTCCACGGTGTTTATCCCTCTGATGTACTTATAGAGAGCATGCTTAATTTTGTTAGGCAAGCAAGCCACACTCCTTAAGGCTTCTCTTGTAAGGTAGGTTCTCCATTCCTCTGATCATCCTAGTAGCTCTTCTCTGCACCTGTTTTAGTTTGAATTAATCTTTCTTAAACATGCAGTAGTCCAGATAAGGCAGAGGCAGGCAACCTGCGGCACGCAAGCAGATTTTCAGTGCCACGCACACTGCCTGGGCCTGGCCACTGGTCCAGGAGGCTCTGCATTTTAGTTTAATTTTAAATGAAGCTTCTTAAACATTTTAAAAAAAAAGACGGTTACTCACCTTTGTAACTGTTGTTCTTCGAGATGTGTTGCTCATATCCATTCCAATTAGGTGTGCGGGCACCACGTTCACGTCCGTCGGAAGATTTTTACCCTAGCAACATTCGGTGGGTCGCCTGGGCGCCCCCTGGCATGGCGCCACTATGGCACCGAATGTATACCCCTGCCAACCCGTCCGCTCCTCAGTTCCTTCTTGCCGGCTACTCCGACAGTGGGGAAGGAGGGCGGGTTTTGGAATGGACATGAGCAACACATCTCAAAGAACAACAGTTACAAAGGTGAGTAACCGTCTTTTCTTCTTCGAGTGCTTGTTCATATCCATTCCAATTAGGTGAATCCCAAGCATTACCTAGGCGGTGGGGTCGGAGTGAGATACTGCAGCATGTAGAACCGCAGAGCCGAAGGCTGCGTCCTCTCTGGATTGTTGCACCAGGGCATAATGGGAAGTGAAGGTATGTACTGAAGACCACGTAGCTGCTCGACATATCTCCTGGATGGGTACTCGAACTAGGAAGGCGGCCAATGAGGCCTGAGCCCTGGTAGAATGAACGGTAATATGGCCCAGAGAGACATGATCTAGATCATAGCAACTACGGATGCACGCCGTTACACGACAAAATTCTCTGAGAAGAGACGGGTAGGCCTTTCATCCGATCTGCCACTGCTACAAAAAGTTGGGGCGTTTTGTGGAAGGGTCTCGTTCGGTCAATGTAGAAAGCGAGCGCCCTACGGACATCGAGGGAATGCAACTGCTGTTCTCTACGAGATGTATGCGGTTTGGGAAAGAAGACCGGGAGGAATTTTTCCTGGTTGAGATGGAAAGCCGAGACTACTTTAGGGAGGAACGCCGGATGTGGATGTAACTGCACCTTGTCTTTGTGGAACACCATGTATGGTGGGTCCACCATCAGAACCCGAAGCTCAGAGACTCTCCTAGCCGATGTGATGGCCACAAGGAAGGCTGTTTTCCATGACAAATACAGGAGTGAGCAGGTCGCCAACGGCTCGAATGGAGGAGTTGTAAGTCTCGTCAGGACCAAGTTGAGGTTACAGGAAGGGGCGGGGCATCGTACTAGGGGGTATAGACGTTCCAAACCTTTGAGGAACCTCGAGACCATAGGGTGGGAGAAGACGGAGTAAGTACCTTCTCCGGGGTGGAAAGTAGAAATAGCCGTCAAGTGCACTCGCAATGATGAGATAGCGAGGCCTTGCTGTTTAAGATACCAGAGGTAGTCCAATATAGTGGGAATGAGAACCTCCATGGGTGTTACCTTTAGTGTTTGACACCAGCAAGAAAAACGCTTCCACTTGGCCAAGTGCGTAGACCGGGTGGAAGGTTTTCTGCTACTCAGGAGTACTTCTTGCACTGGGGCAGAGCAACGTAACTCTGACTGTGTTAACCATGCAGGAGCCACGCTGTGAGATGGAGGGATTGCAGGTCCGGGTGGTGAAGCCTGCCGTGGTCCTGCATTATAATATCCTGATGCTGGAGCAGAGGGATCAGGTTGGCTATCAAGTGGTCCAGCAATGTTGTGTACCAGTGCTGTCGGGGCCATGCAGGGGCGATCAGGATCAGGCAAGCCCTGTCCCTGCGGAGCTTTAAGAGAACCCTGTGCACCAGTGGGAAGGGTGGAAAGGCATACAGCAGCTGGTTCTTCCATGAGATTAGGAAGGTGTCCGATATCGAGCCTGGGGTGAGACCTTGGAAGGAGCAGAACTTCTGGCACTTCCTGTTGTCGCGGGAAGCGAAGAGGTCTATGTGGGGAAAGCCCCACTTCTGGAAGATGGAATGTAGAACGTCCGGGTGAAGCGACCACTCGTGAGACCGAAAAGATCTGCTGAGATGGTCTGCCAGGGTATTCCAGACTCCTGGGAGGAATGATGCTACAAGGTCTATCGAGTGGGCTATGCAAAATTCCCACAATTGGATTGACTCCTGACAAAAGGGGGAGGATTGAGTCCCTCCCTGCTTGTTTATGTAGTGCATGGCCGTTGTGTTGTCAGTACGCACTGAAACAAAACGACCTTGCAGATGTTGTAGGAACGTCTGGCATGCCAGGTGGACTGCTCTCAGCTCCCAGACGTTTATGTGCAACGCTAGCTCTTGAGATGACCAGAGGCCTTGCGTGCGATGATGGTCTAGATGAGCCCCCCAGCCGAGAGATGACGTGTCCATCGTTAGGGACACCGAGGGCTGCCCTGCACAAACCAGGGAGGGGGTTAGCCATCAGTTGAGGGAGTCTAAGATGCTCTGAGGAATGGTGACCACCATGTCTATGGTATCTCTGCCTGGACGGTACACTGAGGCGAGCCAGGTTTGAAGGGGACGCATGCGTAGTTTTGCGTGCTTGGTTACAAAGATACATGCGGCCACGTGACCGAGGAGGCTCAGACAGGTGCAAGCCGAGGTCATCAGAAAGGTTTGGAGGCTTTTTATAACAGAGACTAGTGCCTGAAACCGGGGCAGTGGCAGGCAGGCTTTTGCGAGTTTGGCATCCAGAATGGCCCCAGTGAATTCTATTCTTTGAGTGGCACGAGAGTAGACTTCTCTAGATTGATCATCAGGCCCAGTCTCTCGAATAGGTCCGTGATGATGGGTATGTGCTGGGTGACCTGAGCCTCAGAGGTCCCTCAAATAAGCCAGTCGTCTAGGTAAGGAAACATATGTATTCGCCGATGACGGAGGAAGGCGGCCACTACCACCATGCACTTTGTAAAGACGCGAGGGGCCGTAGAGAGGCCAAACGGAAGGACCGCAAATTGGAAATGTTGGCGGTGCACCGTAAACCATAGGTACCGTCTGTGTGGGGGATAAATAGCGATATGGAAATATGCATCCTTCATGTCGAGAGCAGCATACCAGTCTCCAGGATCCAAGGAAGGGATAATGGTCCCCAGGGATACCATGCGGAACTTCAACTTCTTTAAAAACATGTTGAGTCCTCGCAGGTCCAGGTTGGATCGAAGACCTCCTTTTGCTTTGGGGATTAGGAAATATCGGGAGTAAAATCCCCTGCCCCTTAATTCCTCCGATACCACCTCTATAGCTCCAATCGAGAGGAGCGTGCGAACCTCTTGCCAGAGGAATTGCTCATGAGAGGGGTCCTTAAAGAGGGACAGGGAAGTGGGGTGAGAGAGAGGGGGCAAAATAAATTGGAGGTGGTATCCAAATTCCACCATGTGTAGGACCCAACAATCCGAGCTTAACTGGGACCACATAGGGAGGAAGGAGGAAAGGTGGTTGGAAAACTGAAGGGGATCCTGGGAAAGGACTGATGCTCTGCTCTCGGGCGCACTTTCAAAAGTTCGCTTTTGGGCCCGTCGCTGGTTTGGCAGGACTGGTATTGTGTCTGCCTTGGGACCCAGACTGTAGTCTGCAGTTCCCGCGACCACGCCTTCTGCCAAAGTCTTGTCACGGTCTGGGCGGGGGGTAAGGGCATTGAGGTTGGCTGTGGAAGGACCTCTGTTGGGTTTGTGGGGTGTGCATCCCAAGGGAACGCATGATCACCCGATTGTCCTTAAGACTCTGTAGCTTAGGGTCCATTTTCTGGGAGAAAAGGCCCTAGCCTTCAAACAGCAGGTCCTGGATGGTGTGTTGCAGTCCAGGAGGTAGACCTGACACTTGCAGCCATGAGATCCTCCTCATCGTAATTCCTGAGGCCACGGTTCTGGCCGCTGAATCCGCAGCATTGAGGAAGGCCTGCAGAGACATCTGTGCCACTTTCTTTCCTTCCTCGAGAAGGGCTTGGAATTCCTGGTGGGAGTCTGGTGGGACCAGCTCAGTGAACCTACCCACCGACTGCCAGGTGTTACAATTATATCTATTGAGCAGGGCCTGTTGGTTCGCCACCCTGAGTTGGAGGCCTCCTGCAGAGTAGACTTTACGTCCCAACAGTTCCATCCGTCTAGCCTCCCGCGATTTTGGGGCGGGGCTTGCTGGCCATGGCGCTCTCGCTCATTGATGGATTGAACCACCAGGGAGCATGGAGGAGGATGGGTATATAGGTATTCGTATCCTTTGGAGGGTACCATATACTTCCTTTCCACCCCTCTGGCCATAGGAGGGATAGATGCCGGGGATTGCCAGATTGTGTCCGCTTTAGCTTGGATGGAGTGTATAAATGGCAAAGTTACGCGGGTTGGGGCATCCGCCAACAGTATGTCTAACACCGGGTCTTCAACCTCCGGGATCTCCTCCACCTGGAGATTGATATTTAAGGTGACTCGCCTCAAAAGGTGCTGGTGAGCTCAGAGGTTGATGGGGGCGGGCCTGAGGATGTTGTACCGGCCTGCCTCGTTGGGTGAAGAGGAGGACAACAGACCCGGTACCAGTGGTTCCTGTAGGGACTCTTGGTCCGGAGGTACATCAGGGTCCGGGAGGACCTGAGGGTTTGATGCCTGAGGAGAGTGATCTATACCCGCTGGTGGTGGGCGGCTAACAGTGGCCTCCGGTGAGCGATGTTCCGATGGGGCGGAACGTGATGGTACCATGGGTTCGCCTTGGGCCTGGTGATATGCCCAAAGCGTCCAAAAGGACCACTGAGGAGGATCTTGGTCTGGACCTTGAGCCTCATGGAGAAACCGGCTGAGTGGCTCTGAATCGGGATAGGCGGCACTATCAGCGTGCGATGATTCAGACGCGTGCCTCGATGGCCTTGGCGGAGTGGAGGCCGTATGAGAATAAGCCCTGTCTCTAGGGTACCATATTTCGTGCCGGACCGGAGAGCAGTACCGGGATCCACACTGGTACCGGGATCGTGATCGGGACCTGCGACCGGTGCGGTGCCCGGAGGTCAACCGGGATCTTGACGCTCTATGATGAGAGCGGCTGCGGTGCGAACGGTGCCGGGAGCTGGACCAGTGCCTGGAGTATCGGTCTGGTGAGTGGGACCTCGAGTGGTGCCGTGAGTGCGACCGGTACCGAGGAGGAGATCGGTACCGGGACTGTGAGTGGCACCTGGATCTGGAGTGATGACGAGATCGAGAACGTGGGCGGGACCTCGATCTTGAGTGCTGTCTGCCTGAGGTGCCGATGGAAGGTGATCTTACCATGGCAGGCTTGCCTGTCGATTGAATAACCCGCACCGGCGGTGCCGGGAGTTGAGGCAGGGCAGGCTCTGTTAATGCAATAAGTTCCCTCACTGTAGCAAATGTCTCTGGCGTAGTGGGAACAAGAAGCTCTACCGAGGCATGTGCCAGGGAGCTGTCATGCACCGGACTTGACAGCTCTTGCACGGCCAGAATCAATGGTGCGGAGATTGTCGGTGCCGCGGCAGTTAGTGGTGCCGAGCGGCTCGACTTAGATTGCTGCTCAGACTGTGGTGCAGATAGTGGGGCCGCAGGAGCTTTAAGCTTCTTGGCATGTGGGGAGAAGGAGCGGTGCCGGGCCGCTGGTGCTGAGCTGCCTTCGCGGTGCCGGCGCTCTCCGGTGCTGATGAGGCACTTTTACCCGGCGCGGACTGTCCGGCAGCCGGTGCCAAAGGTGGAGGAGTGAGGGCTGCCTCCATTAGGAGCTGCGTAAAACGAAAGTCCCGCTCCTTTTTCGTCCGCGGCTTGAACGATTTGCAGATCCGGCACTTGTCTGCAAGGTGGGATTCCCCCAAGCACTTGAGGCAGGAGTCGTGGGGGTCTCCTGTGGGCATCGGCCGGCGGCAGGCCGAGCACAGTTTTAAACCCGGTGAGCCAGGCATGGGCCTGGGCACCGGGAGAGGGAAAGGGCTAATCCCCGACCCTCTGAACTATATACACTAACTACGTTTACAAAAATCTATTAACTAGAACTACAGAGAATAAACTATATATGCAATAAGTATTAGAATGAGCGAAAAGCTAGGGAGGTGGAGATTAGCTAAGCTGCGCTCCACTGTTCCAACGACCGACATGGGCAGTAAGAAGGAACTGAGGAGCAGACGGGTCGGCAGGGGTATATACTTGGTGCCATAGCGGCGCCACGCCAAGGGGCGCCCAGCCAACCCACCGAGTGTTGCTAGGGTAAAAATCTTCCGACGGACGTGCATGCGGCACGCACACACCTAATTGGAATGGATATGAGCAAGCACTCGAAAAGAATGTATTTACTTTACATACAACAATATAGTTTAGTTGTATATTATAGATTTATAGAAAGAGACCTTCTAAAAAAGTTCAAATGTATTACTGGCACACAAAATCTTAAATTAGAGTGAATAAATGAAGACTCGGCATAGCACTTCTGAAAGGTTGCCGATCCCTGAGATAAGGGCTCACGAGTGCCTTGTATAATGGTACTAACATTTTCCAATTGCTTCTGGAAGTACCTCACCTGATGCAGTCTAGGATTGCATTCAACTTTTTCACAGCTGCATCACACTGACAACTCATAGTCATCCTTTGATCAGCTAATATACCATGTCATTCTCCTCCTCTGTTGAGTCCAACTGATACATCTCCAACTTATTGCAAAAATTCTTGTTAGTTCCTAAATGCCTGACCTTGCACTTTGCACTATTAAATTTCTGCCCATTTCTACTACTCTAGTTTTCAAGGTTATCCGAATCATCTTGTATGATATTCTGATCCGCCTCCTTATTGGCAATACCTCTCAAGTTTGGATAAGCCACAAAATTTTATTTGTAAAAGCAGCAAAGAATCCTGTGGCACCTTATAGACTAACAGACGTTTTGGAGCATGAGCTTTCGTGGGTGAATACCCACTTCCTCAGATGCATGTAATGGAAATATCCAGGGGCAGGTATATATGTGTGCTAGCAAGCAAGCTAGAGATAACGAGGTCAGTTCAATCAGGGAGGATGAGGCCCTGTTCTAGCAGTTGAGGTGTGAAAACCAAGAGAGGAGAAACTGGTTCTGTAATTGGCAAGCCATTCACAGTCTTTGTTCAATCCTGAGCTGATGGTGTCAAATTTGCAGATGAACTGAAGCTCAGCAGTTTCTCTGTGAAGTCTGGTCCTGAAGTTTTTTTGCTGCAGGATGGCCACCTTAAGGTCTGCTATAGTGTGGCCAGGGAGGTTGAAGTGCTCTCCTACAGGTTTTTGTATATTGCCATTCCTAATGTCTGATTTGTGTCCATTTATCCTTTTCCGTAGAGAAAGGATACGCTCTTTTTGCTGCTCTTCCTGGGCCTTCATGGGAGCAAAGTTATTCACATGCATAGGTTTTCTCAGGATTGTGCTCTAAGCTTGTCGACAAGTTACTTTATGAAAGGAGAGACAAAGAGCTTGGCTTGTTTAGCCTAACCAAAAGAAGGCTGAGAGGAGATATGATTGCTCTCTATAAAAATATCAGAGGGATAAACACCAGGGAGAGAGAGGAATTATTTAAGTTTAGTACCAATGTGGACACAAGAACGAATGGGTATAAACTGGACACTAGGAAGTTTAGACTTGAAATTAGATGAAGGTTTCTAACCATCAGAGGAGTGAAGTTCTGGAACAGCCTTCCAAGGGGAGCAGTGGGTGCAAAAGACATATCTGGCTTCAAGACTAAGGAGGGGATAGTATGATGGGATAGCCTAATTTTGTAATTAATCTTTGACTATTAGTGATAAATATGCCCAGTGGCCTGTGATGGGATGTTGGATGGGATGGGATCTGAGTTACTGCAGAGAATTCTTTCCTGGGTGCTGGCTGGTGAGTCTTGCCCACATGCTCAGGATTTAGCTGATCACCATATTTGGGGTTAAGAAGGAATTTTCCTCCAGGGCAGATTGGCAGAGGCCCTGGGGTTTTTTTGCCTTCCTCTGCAACATGGGGTACGGGTCACTTGCTGGAGGATTCTCTGCACCCTGAAGTCTTTAAAGCATGATTTGAGTACTCCAATAGCTCAGACATAGGTTAGGGGTTTATTATAGGAATGGGTGGGTGAGAGTCTGCGGCCTGCTTTGTGCAGGTCAAACTAGATCAGGGTTTCTCAAACGGGTAGCCGCTTCTGTAGAAAAAGCCCCTGGCAGGCCGGGCCGGTGTGTTTACCTGCCCCGTCCGCAGGTCCGGCAGATCGCTGCTCCGGCCAATGGTAGCTGCTGGAAGCGCACTGGCCCGGAGCAGCGATCCGCAGCCAGTGGGAGCCGCGATCGGCCGGACCTGCGGACGGGGCAGGTAAACACACCGGCCCGGCCTGCCA
Organism: Gopherus evgoodei; assembly: GCF_007399415.2. Classification (NCBI taxonomy): domain Eukaryota; kingdom Metazoa; phylum Chordata; order Testudines; family Testudinidae; genus Gopherus; species Gopherus evgoodei. The sequence goes on from NC_044326.1 coordinate 142,676,690, forward strand.
GGGGCTTTCCCTACACAAGCGGCGACCCCTGTTTGAGAAACCCTGGACTAGATGATCAAAATGGTCCCTTCTGACCTTGAAGTCTAGGAGATACCCAGGGAGATGCTCAAAAGTAAGAGTAAAGGTGAAACACACAGGTTCATCTTTGGTACATTATAGCTGTACGGATTATATGGAACTATTATACAAGTACTAGAATATAGTTGAGGAAAGAACAAAGTACATAGGAAGTAACTAACATCTGTAGTGAATTTAATTGTGTTATGCCTTTTGATTTCTCTTTTGCACTTTTAGATATCTATAGGCTCTGCAAAGTTAAATGCCATTCAGTGTTCATTTCAGTGCCAGCAATCATAGGAGAGATAGATACACGTGCAGTTTTTTAAATCTGTAACAGATTCAAAGTTTATGGTTGCACCTTGGGAGTGGAATAATATCACTCTTTAAAAAGAAACTAATGAGATGCATTGTGTGTTAAGCAGTCAAATGATTGCTGTGTTCATTACTATGTATTCTTTGCATTGTAGATGTGCCTAGAGGCTCTAATAAGGGATGACCATTGTGCTGGATTTTGCATGCACACACACACGCACACCATTCCTGCCCTTCACCGTTTACAATGATGACATTTTTGTTTGTTACTTATGCAGCTACATTGAAATTAATGGAAGATGCACAAGTAACTGAGCAGATTTGCCTAGTGTCTGTTACCTGGGTAGCTTTGTTTCTTGTTTGAATCTTATTTTCATAAAGTCCAAGGCTGCTTGTGGTGGTGGTAGGCCTCAGCTGCTACTTGAGTGATTCCAAAACAGAAACAAATGCACACTAAAGATGAAGATTTAAGAACAATCCCAGTCTTAGCCCTGGCAGCAGAACAGGAAGTTCTTGCTTTAGAAAACCAGCTGACAAAGCTGCTCCTATAAGTACATAAAGGCCTGATCTTGCTTCACTATAGTCAGTAGTGCAACTTCCATTGGCTTCACTCAGAACAGGATTAAGCCTGACGTGTGGGGAGAAGGGAGCCAAAATACGTTTTAGAAAAATAATTTCACTCCAGCCGAGTCTCATAAATTATTGATTCTTTCTGATGCTCTAGTCCGACCTGCATAACACAAGTTATAGAGAGCTACCCAGTGATCCCTTCAGTGGAAGGGATTATTCTTTCCTGTTGTCTCACAAGGGAGCCCAATATAAGTTGTATTTGAACTACAGCATCTCTCAAAAAGACAGTCAATGTTGATTTCAAGACTCCAGCTAGATTCAAAGGACTTAGGCACCAAATTCAACATTTATGCACTGCTGCCATTCTCAAAACAACTGCTCAGTTGCCAACTAACCCTGTAAATCCCTATGTTTTGGCAGTAGGCACATGCGAAGCCACCTAAATCCAGATATTCCCCCCCCCCCCCCCCCACAGCTAACAAGCTAGTTGAAGCCCCAGTAGGATTCTTAAACGAGATGTTCCCCCATTTATTGCACCAGTAGGTCTGAGTGTGCATACATACCCGGTGGTTAGGGCATTCACTTAAGATGTAGGAGACCCAGGTGTGAATCACCCCTCTGCCTGAGCTAGAGCAGAGACTTGAATCCAGGTCTCTGACATCCCAGATGAGTGCCTTAACCACTGGGCTATTGGGTATGATGGGGTGAGGGGAAGTCATTCTCCCTGAGAAAGGCCTGATGTGACATAGGCACCTAACTCCAGAAGAGGGTTCATTGTTGAGAATCCTTAGCAAAGGGAGGCAGCTGTTGCCTGCCTGTCAGTCGAAGTATGTCTACACCAGCTGTTGGCCCATGTCAGCTGACTCAAGCTCATGGGGCTTAGGCTGCAGGGCTGTAAAACTGCTGTGTAGATAGATGTGTGGGCTCAGGCTGGAGTCTAAGCTCTGGGACCCCACAAGGGGGGACTGTCCCAAAGCCTGGGCTCCAGTCCAAGCCTGAACTGCAATTTTTAGCCCTGCAGCTTGAGCTCTGTAAGCCTGACTCAGCTGATCCATGCCAGTGACAACTATGCTGGGGTCGCTTATTCCAGTGTAGATGTACTCTCTGGCACCCGAGGCCAAGATCAAAGGCAGTAAAGGCCTAGATTCACAAAAGGCACCTAAGCCCTATGCCTTTCCTTTGCATTTCACACGGGGCTGGGTTAGGTGGGTCTCACCTCTGCTTCCCGGCTTCTAAGCAACCCTTTCTTAGGTGCTTAACTCTCCTCTTACTGAGCTTAACTTGGAGCTGACAATTCCATGAGGCAAAAAGGTCCCTAGGTGTTTCCATGCTTAACTCCTAAGTACCTTTGTACCTTCTGGCCCCTCAACTCGTGGTTTACACACATTTTTTGTACCCATTTAACTATAGTTTAGAAATTGATAATCTACGCAGCTCCAAGGGTGGATAGTTACATCAGTATAAAGGAGTTTATGAAGTAAGCTGTAGCAATATAACTCCACTATAGTTAAATTGATACAGAAACTGTGTAGATGTGATGCTGAATTTACCATATCCCTTAGGAAGCTGTGTAATCCCTCTCCCTGTTAAATAGCTGCATTTATTTCTATTCAGATTCTTTCTTTCTTCAACTTCCAACCAGTGGATCTTGCCTACTAGAGAGAGAAAAAATAGCTGCTGTTAGGCCAGCTTCTGTGCAGGTTCTTATTAGACCATGACCAAGTTATCTATTAACCTTTCTTTCCTTATACTGCCACGCTTAATAAGTTTGGCATTTAAATAGGCCCAACCAGCAGTTAAAATTAAAATGTCAGGCCAGAAGGCTGGAAGGTGGAGTTATCACACTAAGCATCACAACCTCTCTCTGTGCAAGAGAAGACTAAACGAATGTTCTTAAACAAAAACTTAAGCCTGGTCTACTGCTAACTGATACAGCGAGGCCAGCAAAAGTCCTGCTGTAGATGCATTTATGTCAGCAAAGGAACTCTTCTACTGGTACAAGCTGCTGCCTACGCTAGGAGGATTCAGTGAAATAGCGACACTGGCAAACCCTTTCTAGTGTAAGCCAGGCTTTATATTTTGCAGAAAGTAGCTAAACTTATGGAAATATCTTAAAACCACAGAATCTGTTATTCTTTTGCAGCCCTGATGTCACGTACACAGTGCAGAATAATGCACTAATGGAAAGTGAAGTTGTCAGTTTTGATACTAGGTGGCACCACAGTCAGTTATAGCTCTGGGTTCTTAGGTACTCTTTCAGCTTCCTCTCTTTCAAATTTTGTGCTGCGGGGGCCTTCTTTTTCTTGTTAGGCCCTTGTGCACTACAACCCAGCCATGTTTAACCACAGTTGTAAATTGGCTTTTTTTTGTATCTGTTCAGAAAAAGCAATTAGGGAAAAATGTTTAAACATAGCTGCGGCCAAAGCATGTTACAATGCACTTAATATTGTAGCTTAAATAGTGTTCAACACCAGCTGAGCGACATCAATTGCCAACATCTGCTGTCACCAATAGGGAGTTTGGTTTCTTTTAGTATAAGTGCACCATAGAACATTGGGCAGACGAACAACAACTGCTGCTCCTAGAGTGGAATTTTCATGCATCAGTCACCACTTTTTACAGCTGGTTATAAATTTTTGAAAGATTAATTAGTCAATATCCTTTTTATCTGAAATTCACTAATACTAAAGCACTTTTAAATATAACCAAAGTTAAGCTTAGCATAACATGGGGGGGGGGGAAGATGAATGGAACTCAACAGGAATCCTCTCCTTACATATGACTACTTTTCAAAGCACTCTAAATTAAGTATTCTTTTATAAGATTTGATGTAGAGACATACTACCGACCACCTGACCAGCATGGTGATAGTTACTATGAAATGCTCAGGGAGTTTAGGGAGGCTATTAAAATAATAAAACTCAATAATAATAATAATGGGGAATTTCAACCATACCCATATTTACTGGGTACACGTCACCTCAGGACGGGATGCAGAGATAAAGTTTCTTGACAACTTAAATGACTGCTTCCTGGAGCAGCTAGTCCTGGAACCCACAAGAGGAGAGGGAATTCCTGATTTAGTCCTAAGTGGAGCACAGGATCTGGTCCAAGAGATGAATATAGCTGAACTGCTTGGTAATAGCGGCTGTAATATAATTACATTTAAAATCTCTATGGCAGGGAAAACACCACAGCAGCCCAACAGGTAGCATTTAATTTCAGAAAGTGGAACTACACAAAACTAAGGAGGTTAGTGAAACAGAAATTAAAAGGTACGGTGCCAAAAGTGAAATCCCTGCAAGCTGCATGGAAACTTTTTAAAGACACCATAATAAAGGCTCAACTTAAATGTATACCCCAAATTAAAAAAACATTGTAAGAGAACCAAAAAAGTGCCACCGTGGTAAAACAACAAAGTAAAAACAGATAGAGGCAAAAAGGCATCCTTTAAAAAGTAGAAGTTAAATCCTAGCGAGGAAAATAGAAAGGAGCATAAACTCTGGCAAATGAAGTGTGAAAATATGATTAGGAAGGCCAAAAAAGAATTTGAAGAACAGCTAGCCAAAGACTCAAAAAGTAATAGCAAAATTTTTTAAAAGTACATCAGAAGCAGGAAGCCTGTTAAAAAAACCAGCAGGGCTACTGGACAATCTAGATGCTAAAGGAGCACTCAAGGACAATAAGGCCCTGCGGAGAAATGAAATGAATACTTTGCATCGGTCTTCATGGCTGAGGGTGTGAGGGGGATTCCCAAACCTAAGCCATTTTTTAGTTGACAAATCTGAGGAACTGTCCCAGATTGAGGTGTCATTAGAAGTGGTTTTGGAACTAATTGATAAATTAAACAGTAATAAGTCACCAGGACGAGATAGTATTCACCCAAGAGTTCTGAAGGAGTCTGTAACCTATCTTTTAAATCAGCTTCTGTACCAAATGACTGGAGAATAGCTAATGTGACGCCAATTTTTAAAAAGGGCTCCAGAGCTGATTCCAGCAATTACAGGCCAGTAAGCCTGACTTCAGTACCAGGCAAACTGGTTGAAACTATAGTAAAGAACAGAATTGTCAGGCACATAGATGAACATAATTTGTTGGGGAAGAGTCAACATAGTTTTTGTAAAGGGAAATCATGCCTCACCAATCTACCAGAATTCTTTGAGGGGGTCAACAATCATGTGGATAAGGGGGATCAAAACCTTTGACAAGGTCCCTCACCAAAGGCTTTTAAACAAAGTAAGCTGTCGTGAGATAAGAGGGAAGGTCTTCTCGTGGATCGGTAACTGGTTAAAAGATAGGAAACAAAGGGTAGGAATAAATTATCAGTTTTCTAAATGGAGAGAGGTAAATAGTGGTGTCCCCCAGGGGTCTGTACAACATACTCATAAATTGTCTGGAAAAAGGGGAAACAGTGAGGTGGAAAAAATTGCAGATGACACAAAACTAAGGTATCTCACAAAACTGGGTGACTGGGCAAAAGGCAGATGAAATTCAATATTGATAAATGCAAAGTAATGTACATTAGAAAGCATAATCCCAACTATATATATAAAATGATGGGATCTAAATTAGCTGTTACTCAAGAAAGAGATCTTGGAGTCATTATGGATAGTTCTCTGAGACCATCCACTCAGTGGGTAGTGGCAGTCAAAAAAGCTAACAGAATGTTGGGAATCATTAAGAAAGGGATAGATAAGACAACAAAATATCACGTTGCCTCTATATAAATTAATGTTATACGCACATCTTCAATACTGTGTGCAGATCATACAATATTAGGGTTGGAAGGGACCTCAGGAGGTCATCTAGTCCAATCCACTGCTCAAAGCAGGACCAATCCCCAACTAAATCATCCCAGCCAGGGCTTTGTCAAGCCTGACCTTAAAAACCTCTAAGGAAGGAGATTCCACCACCTCCATAGGTAACCCATTCCAGTGCTTCACCACCTCCTAGTGAAAAAGTTTTTTCCTAATATCCAACCTAAACCTCCCCCACTGCAACTTGAGACCATTACTCCTTGTTCTGTCATCTGTGGTCACCCCATCTCAAAAAAGATATTGGAATTGGAAAACTTTCAGCAAAGGTCAACAAAAATTATTAGGGGTATGGAACAGTTTCCATCTGTGGAGAGAATAATAAGATTGGGACTTTTTAGCCTGGAAAACAGATGACTAAGGGGGGCTATGATAGAGGTCTATAAAATCATGACTGGTGTGGATAAAGTAAATAAGGATATGTTATTTACTCCTCATAACACAAGAACTAGAGTTCACCCAATAAAATTAATAAGCAGCAGATTTAAAATAAACGAAAGTATTTCTTCACATAATGCACAGTTAACCTGTGGAACTCTTTGCCAGAGGATGTTGTGAAGGCCGAGACTATAACAGGGTTCAAAAAAGAACTAGGTAAATTAATGGAGGACAGGTCCATCAATAGCTATTCGCCAGGATGGGCAGGGATGCCATCCTTAACCTCTGTTTGCCAGAAGCTGGTAATAGGAGACAGGGGATGGATCATTTGATGTTTACCTGCTCTGTTCATTTTCTCTGGGGCACCTGGCACTGACCACTGTCAGAAGACAAGATACTGGGCGAGATGCACTTTTGGGCTGACCCAGAATGGTTGTTCTTATATTTTCTTACATTGGAATTAGATTGTTTTGCTAGATTTCGTTTGCAAGACTGACAATAATAAATCCTCTAATATGCTCTAATAATTTCCCCCTTTAAAACAAAATATGGCATATGCCAGCCTTGCAGCCTAATAATGCTGATTGGGAAGCCAATGATGAGATGCAACAGTCACTCCAAAGGTGCAGTGGTATCACAGGTGCGCTGTAAAATAGCATCATGGTATACTGTAAAAACATGGTAATGAGAAGAGTCATCTAGGCTTTAGATACAGTGTACTTCCTGGGGTTTGAAACAGTACCTCCCCCTATGAATTGTTTGCTTTTGCCCTGCCCTTTGTTGCTTTAATAAAAATAAATCAACGGATAGGTTGGTAGGGCTTAGAAATATCAATGTCAAAGTAACCCATCAGAACAAATACATAATAATATTCAAAATACAAAGCAAAGCATTATCTGAAGCATGTAATATACACAATTATGTATTTCTAAGCCAAGCACAGAATTTAAACTCCATCCAGACAGTTCTATGATAATGGATATTTATCTTGCATAGCAAGGAAACAAAGTGCTAAAAAAGCTAAACTATACATTAAATTTCACTAAATTATACATAGCTAAAAAATAAAGACGGCTAAGTAAAAATAAGCTACGTTCCTCTACTTGGCCACCAAAACCAAAAACCACACCAAAAAAAGCTATCAACCCTTGCTACCATTTACTATAAGAGCTAAGATAGTTACATACACATTCTAGCAAGCCAACAGTAAGAGTAATGCTCTCTCCCTGTTTATTCTGTTCTCTAGATTGAGAGCGAAAATGAACCTGCTCAATTCCTCTCCCCAACAACCACGTGGTCCTTGGGCAGCTCTAAACAGCAAAACTGCCATCCCTGGATCTGCCCGCCATCCCAGATCAGTTACTGTCTTTCTGGCTGTATAAAGGTGACTGTCTCTCTCTCTCTCACACACACACACACACACACACACACACACTCTCACACACACACACACACACACACACAAAAAAACCCCTCTTAACTATCTAACAGTGTTCCTTCTTCGGCTGTCAGGATCAGTAATGAGCAAGCCAAGGCCTGAATGTCGTGTTCCTGCAGTAGTCTTGGTCCCCACTAGTCCAGCAGAAAGCAGATCCAGATCTCTCAGATGGTGAAGTAGTAGAAAATTACTACAAATTTGGGACTAAGTGTTCCATACTTCCACCTTTTCATGTTCTCTGTATGTATAAATATCTCCTGTCTGTGTGTTCCATTCTATGCATCCGAAGAAGTGAACTGTAGACCACAAAAGCTTATGCTGAAATAAATTTGTTAGTCTAAGTGCCACAAGTACTCCTGTTTTTTTTGCAGACTATTTTTAGTGGCAGTTCCTCATTCTGAATAGTTTCTTGGTTAACAGGATTCTTATAAATGTAGTCTTCTTGCATGAAACAAGCCCCAAACTCAGGCAAAATAGTCTTAAACAAATTGTATTTGTGCTTAATAATAGTTGTGGTTACATTTTTCTTTTTGCGCCTACTAGCACTGAGGCCAGGTTTACATTAGGGCTTTTGCTGGTACTGAAATGTCGCTAAAAAAATTACCACTCAAACTGCCATTACTATACCATCCAGAGTTTCTACTGCATACCTGGCCTCAGTGTCATATTATTCTCTTCATACCTCCAGTGGTCCTTAGAGGATCCTGTTGCTTTGCTTTTTAAAGCAGCTCCTCTTCCCTTCCCAGATCATGATGTGAAGAAGGTAGGGGAAGCTCCCACAGAGCCCATCATTGGTGGTTCCAAAATAACATCAGAAAGCAATGCCAAAGGGCCACAGAGTCCGTGTTACAGAAAAAGGCTACAACATCTTTAAAAACAAAATCGGCAGAGCTGGCTCAGACACAGCCTTGTAGGGGTATGCCTAAACTGCAGCTTGAAGGTGTGATTTTAGCACTCAAGCTGGTGCACTAAAAATATCAGTGTGGCTGTTAGAGCATTGGCTGGTTGCCCTAGTCCAAGCCCACCTGACCCCTGGATCTGAGCTTGGGCAGGTAGCCTGAGCTACCACCTGCACTGCAACATCTACACTGCTATTTTTAGTGTGCTAGACTCTCACTAACTCGGCTCAAGCTATCTACTCGTGCTAGGAACCACGCCTCCAAGCTGCAATGTAGACATATCCTAGGAGACCTGGATTCACGTTCTGGGCTCAGTCTCGAGGTCTGCTGTGCTCTGGAGGAAGACATTTTAGTTTTTGAGTAAGGGCAGCAATGCTCTTTGTCAAATTACAGTGATCACGCCCAACCAATTGAGTCCTGGCCACTTCTCCCTAAAGGAAGGGTGGTGGCTGAGGCATAAGCTGTGTCTGCACTAAGGATTTTTCTGGTAAGAGCTTTCCACCATAGCTAACATCCATGGTTGAAACATCTGGAGCCCTACTATAGACAAGACAAATATGGCCATAAGCACTTAACACCACATCAATCTGTTCTGACGAGATTTGGAGTTAAAGGCAATGGCCAGTGGCTTCTTATCTAGGCTAAGTCACCCAATGTTACATGAACCAGTGGATATATATTTAAAAAACCAAATACCTACTAACGCACATAAGTCATGTCATTTCAAGGATGAATGATAAAGCAAGGAAATCTTCAAATATGCAACCTTCAGGCCTCAACGTTGATGCCAAGATCCCCATTACATGTGGGACAAAGGCAGAAGAAGTCCTGAACATCAGAACACTATTCTTTTTTTGCACTCTTACAATTATGGACAATGCCTGCATATATGATTAACTGAATTCACTGTTACTGTAACACACATCAATTCTATAAGTGAAAGAAAGACCAAACGGATCTTCAGAAAACAGCACTGAAGTGAACAATTCCTTACATGCCAGGCTTCATTATGTACTGAGGTCCAGATCCTCAAAGATATTTAGGCTCCTTTCTCTTCCATTGATTTCAATAATATCTTTTGGGAAGCTGGGCTTGAGTGTTTATTACCAAGTTTGCTAGCGTCCCAGCATCCTCACTGGCTTGCAAATGCTTCAGCACAAAGACTGAGAAACCCTGGTTGAAAAGAACTGGCTCCCAGGGCATGGTAAGCTAGTTATTTTGGAAGACTGGGACAGTTACCATTGCCAGATAGCTAAAATAGTAAAGGTTGGTAAGATATCCCTTTGTAAACTTGGAGGACTTTGTTTTTATTATAGGAAAATAGGGTATGTTTTGATACCTGCTAAATCTCTAAACAAGATGGTAGTATCCAACCTCTCTGTTAAGGCTATGAAAAACTCATTGCCTATATTTATTCATTCATTCCTCTCCACGCAGTCATACAGACTTTAATTTGAACACATCAAAAAAACTGTTCTTCCCACCAAGAGCAGTATCTGCTCACTGATCTTATCTCCATTTTCTTTTCAAAACAAAAATCCAAAGCATAACATCTACAACATCTAAACCCAAGGAACATCTTATAAACAAACTAACTCAACGCGCAGCCTATAAGTCCTCTGGAGAAGGATTTCAATAGTTTTTAAAACTGAAGCTCCATATTTTAAAAAGAAGGCACTAAAATGCAGGGAGGAAGAGTGTATTTAACTGCAACCGTGCCAGGAAACTAAGAACATCATCTCCTTTTTGTGCTTCCAAAGCCTGCAAAGGAAAAAGACAATCATTATAAAAACATTAACAGCTTCAGTCCAGCCACCAGCTTTCCATTTGGTTCCCCTCTCCTTTACACTTGTACACACTGATAACTGAGTCGTGTTAAAGATAGCCACAGGATTAGTGTGACAGAGCGTAACACTGAGCTGGCCTGGGAAAGATTTCTAGGTGACGACTTGGACTGTCTGATTTCTGACAAAAGAGTTTACTAAAACACACACAAATAGAAGAGAGGAGCACTCCCTAACAGACTAATGAAGTGTGCAGACTATTAAGGACGGGCCTAGTGCAGGTAACATGATGTTCACTGAAAGCCTACAGGGAAGCTCCACGTGTCATTTAGATTGCAAACCCTCCAGACCAGGAATTTTTTTGAATGCTGTGTGAGCATAAGTACAATGGGTCCTCAATCCTGATGGCAGTCTTTGGCTGCTACCATAATATAAATGTTCATTAATAAATCAACCCTTGGCCCCATATTAATCAACGAGCAATATCTTAGAACACAGCTATGGCACTTGCCATAAACTGCCACTACTCAAGCAGGAGCAAGAGAAAGACTAACTCATTGCACCTAAAGCAACTTTACTGCCTCCATGGAAACAAAGAAGAAAAGGTGATAATCTGGAATGACAAAACCTATTTACATGAGAAAGGAGTTAAGGGAGACCTGGTTACAGCCTGGCTCCAATTTGTAGTGAAGATAGAATCGTAACTTTGTTCGATAGTCTGAAGTTTTAGTCTGGTTAAGAAATACTTCTAAGTTTCTGTCTATGCTACAAACTGCAATAGTGTTGTAACAAGCTCTTGACTACTGAAAATGTAGGGTGGATGGGGCACTAAAAAGGAAAAATCTCTGTGCCCCAATCCAGACCACCAGACAGCCCTGTGGCCCTTTATCTCATACAAATATGGAGGTTTAATGGAGATATTGTGAATAAGGATGGGAACCACACACTGAACACCAAGGATAAAAATATAGTTCAGCAGTTTCATTTACTCAGCAACTTCCACAGTGACTGAGAAAAATTAGTAGTATACGTTCATGTAATTAAAGACTATACCACAATGCAGATGCACAAGGGACAGAGCAAGGATTGCACAGTGGTGCAATCAAATCCTTATGATCTTCTAAGGAGAGTTTTTTTATGTTAAATTTATTATATTTAATCAAATCAACTACCGTAGTCTAGAGAAGGCTGATGGGGGGCACACGGTAACAGCCTTCATATATGTCAGGGGTTGGCAACCTTTCAGAAGTGGTATGGCTTCATTTATTCACTCTATTTTAAGGTTTCGTGTGCCAGTAATACATTTTAACGTTTTTAGAAGGTCTCTTTCTATAAGTCTATAATATATAACTAAACTATTGTTGTATGTAAAGTAAATAAATAAAGTCTTTAAAACGTTTAAGAAGCTTCATTTAAAATTAAATTAAAATGCAGAGCTCCCTGGACTGGAGGCCAGGACCCAGGCAGTGTGAGTGCCACTGAAAATCAGCTTGAGTGCTGCCTTTGGCACATGTGCCATAAGTTGCCTACCCTTGATATATGTAATAGCCTATTATAAAGATGATGGGGATTAATTGTACTCCATGTCTGACTATAAGGATAGTTAAGCACTGAAATAGGCTTCCAAGGGAGGTTGTAGAATCTCAGTCATTGGAGGTTTTTAGGAACAGGCTGGACAAATACCTGTCAGAGACCTCTTGAGGTCCCTTCCAGCCCAGCATTTCTATGATTCTATGTACAAATTTTGAATTCCTGAATATGTTCATTACAGAGCTGAAGGTAGCAGTCTTGGAAGGTCATCTGGCACTTCATGCATACAGTTTACCTGTAGCTGTATCAGCCCCAGGAAAAGATATTACCTCTCCCACCTTGTCTCTCTAATTTGGCATTTTGGTTATTTGTGTTATTTAATCAATAATACTTTGGGAAAGAAGCTATCTGCAGTAGGAAGTCCACACACATTTAAGGAACTTTATGGAGAACAGCAACCCAGCAAGGTGTTAGGTTTTATTTTGCCCAGGAGGAGAGGATCCAAAGCCCACTAAAATCCATGGGAGTCTGTTCATTCATTTCAATGTGCTTTGGATCAGCCCCAAAATCTCTTAAAAAGCCACAGGAAAATAAAACAGTCTTTGCCTTACCAGAAGCAGTTCTTGTCCCTGAGGGATGAGGCCCCGTAAAGCCACTTGAATTTCTGCCTGGAGGAGGAGGAGTGGTAGGACCGGCGTATGGATTGACATAAGGAAAATATGAGGAATGTGGTTGTGCCCTGACAAAAGAAACATGTTTAAGTTGTGGGTTTTTTTTTTTTAAAGAAAAGGTCACTGCTTAAGAAGGTATTAACACCCAGAGTGAAGCATCTCTTTTAAAAAGGCAGATGAGAGTAGAAAAAATACAATTGCACACATTTTACTTATTTTTAGGCCTAAAAATTAGCAAGATGCAAAGAGGAATTAAACATATACATCGACAACAAGGTTTTTCAGAACTATCCTACTTAATGCTAATAACTTTTGGAAGAGATATTAAACCTCATGCTTCAGGATTTAACCAGTCTCTAACTCCTAGGGATTAGGAGGTTTCTTGCACCTTCCGAAGAAGAATCTGGTGGTGAGTATTGTCAGAAACTGGACTAGATTTTTTTTTTTTATACAGTCTGGCAATTCCTTTATTCTTCTATTACATTCATGTAATGTAAAAAAAAGTGCTTTAAAGTATCTCTGGGATATTTTACTAGAGAAGATATGAGCAACTGCAATACAGGTGTGACTAGAGACACGGAGTAAAATTCATGATCTTTGACTCATCTCACTTCAGTTTATTCTTAACTTCTACAGGCAGGAGATTTCTACTTTTTGAAAATCCAAAATCTACTCCTTCACACTAAGTTTGGATCATAATTTCTTCTTATTCTTGTCAGAACACGGGGAAAGAAGAGTTTTTTAATGGAACAAAGCTACTATGATACTTGGTAACATCGGTATCCTTGGCATGTGCTGTCACAAGTTTGAAAATGTTGGCTTAAAATCTGTTCTAAGACAGGAAGCTAAAGTTAGGCTCTTAAATATTTATTTAGACCACTAAATAAGTGACTCGAGTTTCAGGCATTCTGAACACCCAAGAGCTCCGACTGAAGTCAACAAGCACATATTTTCTATATACAAATTTCGTGGTGTTTAGACCAGTTTAAAGCTTAAAAAATCCAGATATTTGAAACAGCCTAGGAGCCTAATGGGGGTGACTTAATTTACTTCAACAAGCCACTCTCCTCTGAAGAGTGACACTGTAAACATTTCTGTTTCTTCCTACTGAAGAAATCTGCAGTGTGTGTGTATTCAGTCATATCTGCCAGCTTTGCTGCTTTTATTTCTGTTAGCCCTTCAGAGCTAAGAGTGTCAGTTGGATTCTATTGCTGCTGCTGGTACATCAGAATTGGTCTCTGATCCCAAACTGTTTTTTCTGCAGAGTTTGTCTCCTCCAGCTCCCTCACAATCACTTTTCAAAGTAGACTGAAACTTCAATGCATTCCAGCATGTTTTATATTAGAGTCATAAAGCTTTTATCGGTTAGTATCCCAACTTTTGTTCCTTAAATACACACAGCCCAATAAAAGGTGAGTTGACATATTTGTAGGTAGCCCAGTCACTTGATAACAAAACCCTCCTGTGCAAGATCAGTTTGTGCTCTGCAGAGTCCCAGAAGAGCTATAAAATCCCACTAAAATGGCAACTGTTGCTACTCCTACTAGGCTGTTTGGAAGAGTTTACAAATTTTTTTGATTTTTAAATAAACATTTCAAAGGTGAATGGTAGATGAGGGCTCAGATATTTAAATTACTTTATTATTGTAACACACACTTTTGCCTATTACTTTGTACAAAGTAATACTTAAGTAAAAGTCCTTTGTAGAACCATGCCACTTGGATTTTCATTCATGGGATACGAGGTGGGGAGACTAGTCCACGTACTGGAGCCCCTGGAATCTGGCTCCCCATAATGTCACAGAATGGTGCATTCTGGATGTCACAGCAGAGCAGGAACCAGCCCAAAGTGACTTTAGGGGAGATAAAATTAAGAACAATGGCTAATTTATAGGACTGTCATGTGATTAAAAAAATTATCACAATTAATTATGCAATTAATTGCGCTGTTAAACAATAATATAATACCATTTATTTAAATATTTTGGATGCTTTTTACATTTTCAAATATATTGATTTCAATTACAACACAGAATACTTTATTTTTATTGCAAATATTTGCACTGTAAAAAACAAATGAAATAGTATTTTTCAATTCACCTAATACAAGTACTGTAGTGCAATCTCTTGATCATGAAAGTTGAACTTACAAATGCAGAATTATGTACAAAAAATAACTGCATTAAAAAACAACACAGTGTAAAACTTTGGAGCCTACACGTCCACTCACTCCTATTTCCTGTTCAGCCTATTGTTCAGACAAACAAGTTTGTTTACATTTGCAGGAGATAATGCTGCCCGCTTCCTGTTCATGATGTCTCCTGAAAGTGAGAACAGGCATTCGCAAGGCACTGTTGTAGCTGGCATCACAAGATATTTACGTGCCAGATGCGCTAAAGATTCATGTTCCTTCATGCTTTTACCACCATTCCAGAGGACATGCGTCCATGCTGATGATGGGTTCTGCTCAATCACTATCCAAAGCAGGGCAGGCAGACGCATGTTCATTTTCATCATCTGAATCAGATGTCACCAGCAGAAGGTTGATTCTGTAGTTTCTGCATCAGAGTATTGCTCTTTTAAGACTTCTGAAAGCATGCTCTACACCAGTGGTTCTCAAACATTTTTTTGTGTGGACCACTTGAAGATTGCTGAGGGTCTCGGCGGACCACTTAATGAGCTTTCCAAATGCTGTTTGTACCATTAGCTAACTACTGTAAAGCGCTTTGGATAAAAGCGCTGTATAAAAAAAAACCTAAAAGTTTTTTTTGTTCTACAAATAAAAGCACACTAAGATTTTAAATATCAGTAGTCTTGCCTTTCTAATGTGCCCTCTCCTCTGCTGTGGCAGCCCCCAAGCTGGGGCTGGGAAGGAGGGGGAATCTCTCCCCAGCAGCTGCAGCCCTGGAGCTGGGGAAAATCACCTCCTTCTCTGGCGGCCACAGCCCTGCATGTCCCAAATTCCCCCCCTCTTCTCAACCGATTGCCCCCTCCCACCTACCCCCTATTTCCCCCAAGGCCACCATGTCACCTTACATATGCATCTTCTCCAGGGTCCAGGCACCTAATCAGTGGAGCCACACCTGCGCGGCTCCACTAATTAGGTGGGTGGCCCTTCATTCTCTTGTGCGTGGGCGCCCAGGTGCGTACCTTAGAGGGAACTATCTGTGGACCACCTGAATGGAGCTTGCGGACCACAGTTTGAGAACCTCTGGTCTAAACCTTATCCCACTCCGATTTTGGAAGGCACTTCAGATTCTTAAACCTTGGGTCAAGTGCTGTAGCTATCTTTAGAAAATTCACATTGGTATCTTCTTTGCATCTTGTCAAATCTGCCGTGAAAGTGTTCTTAAAACAAACGTACTTGGTTATCATCCGAAACTGCTACAACATGAAATATGGCAGAATGCAGGTAAAACAGAGCTGGAGAGACAATTATCCCCCCAAGGAGTTCAGACACAAATTTAATTAACACATTTTTTTTTTTAAAAACTGTCATCAGCATGGAAGCATGTCCTCCGGAATGGTGACCAAAGCATGAAGGGGCATACGAAAGTTTAGCATATCTGGCATGTAAATATCTTGCAATGCTGGCTACAAAAGTGCCATGCGAATGCCTGTTCTCACTTTCAGGTGACATTGTAAATAAGCAGGCAGTATTATCTCCCGTAAATGTAAACAAACTTGTTGGAGTGATTGGCTGAACAAGAAGTAGGATGGAGAGGATTTGTAGGCTCAAAATTTTACTCTTCTTTTATTGCCATTGTGTAACAAAAAAAAAAAATCTACATTTGTAAATTGCACTTTCATGATAAAGAGATCGCATTATAGTACTTGTGAGGTGAATTGAAAAATACTATTTCATTTGTTTATAATTTTTATAGCGCAAATATTTAATCAATAATATAAACACTTTGTATTGTGTTGTAATTTAAATCAATATATTTGAAAATGTAGAAAAACATCAAAAATATTTAATAAATTTCAATTGGCATTCTATTGTTAGTGCAATTAAAACTGTGACTAATTTTTTTGAGTTAATCGCGTGAGTTAACGGCAATGAATCAACAGCTCACCTAATTAACAATTACTTCTATTCTAAATACTCTTAGCTATGTCACTGGAGACATTCCACACAGCTTTTTTACATATTTTTTTAAATTTGCAATTCATTTAAACAAGCTACAAGGGTAGGTGCCTTAACTGAAAAAAACCAGTCTCATAGAACCCTTTTAAAATGCGCCATCTGCTGAAGCTGCAGCTTCCACCTGGGAATTGCTACTGTGGCAGTACTTTGCAGTTTGGATGATGAAGGATCCTGCAAGCTCAAATCCAGAAGCAATGTGAATATTTTATAGCCAGGTAAAGACTACTAGTAACAGGGAGGGAGAGAGTGAGTGTAGTGCTTACCTCTGACTACCAGCCAAGTATCCTAGTAGGCCTCCTGTTCCGAGTCCAGTCCAAAACCCTCGTCCTAAATTGGCCTCAGAACTGGAACTGCCACCAAAACCACCAGCTCCTTAATTCATATTGCAAATGGGGGGAAAAACACAAAAAAAACTCTATCAAATACGAGTCAGTAGCAGTTAACCATCCTCAGAGTCAATAATATGTCATATTAAAGAAATATTTTAACAAAGAAGAACTGTGAGACTGACTCCAAATGACTTCAATCCTTCAATGGATCAATCCCCATTTGAAAAGCTTCAGCGAGCGGTTCTGCTCTGGAAAGTGACTACATTAAAAAATGAACCTTGATAGAGCATCAGACTTTTAATCTGAGGGTCCCGGGTTCAAGTCCCTTCTCAGGTGGAGGGACCTTTCCCCCTGTGATATCCTCCTACACCTTCAGATGGTGTCTCCTCAGGACTTTCCTTAACACTTCCTTTTGGGGGGATAGCTCAGTGGTTTGATTGCTAAACCCAGGTTTATCAGCTCAATCCTTGAGGGAGCCATTTAGGTATCTGGGGCAAAAATAGGTCTGGGGAGTGGTCCTGCTTTGAGCAGGGGGTTGGACTCCTGAGGTCCCTTCCAACCCTGATATTCTTCCAACCCTGGTATTCTATAAAATGGTACCTTCTGTTTGTATTACAGTAATGTTTAGTGCAGGGGTCAGCAACCTTTCAGAAGTAATGTGCCAAGTCTTCATTTATTCACTCTAATTTAAGGTTCTGCATGCCAGTAATACATGTTAACATTTTTAGAAGGTCTCTTTCTGTAAGTCTATAATATATAACTAAACTATTGTTCTCTGTAAAGTAAATAAGGTTTTTTAAATGTTTAAGAAGCTTCATTTAAAATTAAATTAAAATGCAGGGCCCCCCAGACTAGTGGCCAGGACCCGCAGTGTGAGTGCCACCGAAAATCAGCTCGCGTACTGCCTTTGGTACACATGCCATAGGTTGCCTACCCCTGGCTTAGTGGCTCCATCCAATAATGTCTTTGTTACTAGACATTGCACAAGAACAGGGAGGCATATAAAAATATTGCTCAGGCATGCTGGAGTGAAATCAGGAAGGCCAAATCACACTTGGAATTGCAGCTAGCAAGAGATGTTAAAAATAAAAAGAGGGGTTTCTTCAGGTATGTTAGCAACAAGAAGAAAGTCAAGGAAAGTGTGGGCCCCTTACTGAATGAGGGAGGCAACCTAGTGACAGAGGATGTGGAAAAAGCTAATGTACTCAATGATTTTTTTGTCCTCGCCTTCACAGACAAGGTCAGTTCCCAGAGTGCTGCACTGGACAGCACAGCATGGGGAGAAGGTGACCAGCCCTCTGTGGAGAAAGAAGTGGTTCGGGACTATTTAGAAAAACTGGACAAGCACAAGTCCATGGGGCCGGATGTGCGGCATCCGAGGGTGCTAAAGGAGTTGGCGGATGTGATTGCAGAGCCATTGGCCATTATCTTTGAAAACTCAAAGAAATCGGGGGAGGTCCCAGAGGACTGGAAAAAGGCTAATATAGTGACCATCTTTAAAAAAGGGAAAGAGGAGGATCCGGGGAACTACAGGCCAGTCAGCCTCACCTTGGTCCCTGGAAAAATCACGGAGCAGGTCCTCAAGGAATCAATTCTGAAGCACTTAGAGGAGAGGAAAGTGATCAGGAACAGTCAGCATGGATTCACCAAGGGCAAGTCATGTCTGACTAACCTAATTGCCTTCTATGAGGAGATAACTGGGTCTATGGATGTGGGGAAAGCTATTCCTTGACTTTAGCAAAGCTTTTGATATGGTCTCCCACAGTATTCTTGCCGGCAAGTTAAAGAAGCATGGGCTGGATGATTGGACTGTAAGATGGACAGAAAGCTGACTACATTGTCGGGCTCAACGGGTAGTGATTAAAGGCTCTATGTCTAGTTGGCAGCTGGTTTCAAGCGGAGTGCCCCAAGAGTCGGTCCTGGGGCTGGTTTTGTTCAACATCTTTATTAATGATCTGGAGGATGGCATGGACTGCACCCTCAGCAAGTTTGCAGATGACACTAAACTGGGACGAGTGGTAGATACGCTGGAGGGTAGGGATAGGATACAGAGGGACCTAGACAAATCAGAGAACTGGGCCAAAAGAAGCCTGATGAGGTTCAACAAGGACAAGTACAGGCACTTAGGACAGAAGAATCCCTTTCACTGTTACAGACGAAGAACCGAATGGCTAGGAAGCAGTTCTGCAGAAAACGACCTAGAGGTTACAGTGGACGAGAAGCTGCATAGGAGTCAACAGTGTGCCCTTGTTGCCAAGAAGGCTAATGGCATTTTGGGTTGTATAAGTAGGGGAAATGCCAGCAGACTGAAGGACGTGATCATTTCCCTCTATTTGACTTTGATGAAGCTTCTTCTGGAGTACTGTGTCCAGTTTTGGGCCCCCCACTATAAGAAGGATGTGAAAAAATTGGAAAGAGTCCAGCAGAGGGCAACAAAGATGATTAGGGGGCTGGAGCACATGACCTATGAGGAGAGGCTGAGGGAACTGAGATTGTTTAATTTGTAGAAGAGAAGAATGAGGGGGGATTTGATAGCTGCTTTCAACTACCTGAAAGGAGGTTCCAAAGAGGATGGATCTAGACTGTTCTCAGTGGTAGCAGATGATAGAACAAGGAGTAATGGTCTCAAGTTGCAGTGGGGGAGGTTTAGGTTGGATATTAGTAAAAACTTTTTCACTAGGAGGGTGGTGAAGCACTGGAGTGGGTTATCTAGGGAGGTGGCGGAATCTCCTTCCTTAGAGGTTTTTACGGTCAGGCTTGACAAAGGCCTGGCTGGGTTGATTTAGTTGGGAAATGGTCCTGCTTTGAGCAGGGGGTTGGACTAGATGACCTCCTGAGGTCCCTTCCAACCCTGATAGTCTATGATTCTAACACATTAAGAGACAGTCCCTGTACCAAAGAGCTTATACAGGCAAGACAGATAAAGCAACTCATCCAAGATCACACAGCAAGTCATTGGCAAAGCTGGGAACAGAACCTCACTCAGTACCTTATACATTAGACCACACTGCCTCCCAGTCTTCTCACTCAACAAATTTGCTGCCATTTTGAGTAAATAAGTATGTTGAGTAGTATGTGCTCAATCTAGTGACTAAAACAACACTATCACATTTATCTCCTGGTAGTTCTATCTTAAGTGTGTGTTAACAGAACTGTTAACTAAGATCAGACTGCAAAATCTTCATTACTGGTGATGCATGAGTCAGGAAAAACCCAGCTTGACTTAAATCTCTGGTTGAACTTGCAGAATTATCAGTTAGAAAAAGCCAGATTTTTTAATTGTAAGCAGAAGCCTTTTAATCTGGAGTCAGAGGCAATGTGGAATTTCACAATGTCATTTACAGTCACATTTCGAATAGAACTGCACTCTAAACTAACTCTACAGATAAACATATTCATAATTACTAAAAAAAAAAGTAAGTGATCAGAGACGGCATTCCAAACTCCCCCTGAACTCGCCCAATCTAAACCATCTGCCAGAAATGTCACATGCACTTTATGCCATAGTAGTCTGAGGGAAATCAGTAAGGTATTTGAGATAAGAGTTAAAGAAAAATTTTACAAAACAGGGAAAATTTCCTAGCATGTCTAAAATCTGTTGGCTCTGGCAAGGATGGGGACCCTGGCTAAATTTGGATGATAAGGAATAGGATGGAAGAAGAAAATGACTTTTTGCTCTGCGCTTGACAACACCCTAGCACAGTAGGGTCCTGGTCCACGGCTGAGTTTTGTAGGTGATTCACAGTACTAATACATAATAATGATAACCATAGCCATTGCTGTTCTGTAGGAACTCACCAGGGTCATTAATGGGCACACGGCACAGACACATGGTTTAGAAATTCCACAATAAGCGAATGGGAACAGATTTTTCAAAAGCATTTATGGAATTTAAGAGCACAAGTCCCATTAACATACATATAAAAGCATTCACCACCACACTATTTCACAGCATTAAATTTTCAAGGTTCCACACGACCTATCCCTACCCTACCTCTCATTCAGTATTAAAAGGTTGACCCCTACTTCTGATTAGCCAACGATGCCAGCCTCCATTGCCCACTACTTACATTTTCAAACAAGCACCTTCATGCTTCTCCTGTGCTGCCCCACACACTTGGGAGGCACTCCCCATAAACATCTGCATAACTACAGTACAACCTCTGAGCTATGAACACCTCAGGAATGGAGGTTGTTTGTAAACTCTGAACAAAACATCATGGTTGTTCTTCCAAAAGTTTACAACTGAACATTGACTTATTACAGCTTTGAAACTTTACTATGAAGAAAAAAAATGCTTCTTTCCTTTTTTTTTTAAAGTCGTTTACATTTAACATACTACTGTATTTTCTTTTTTTTTCAGGTCTCTGCTGCTGCCTGACTCTGTACTTCCAGTTCCAAAGGAGGTGTGTGGTTGACTGGTCAGTTTGTAACTCTGGTGTTCGTAACTCTGAGGTTCTACTGTACCGCATTATCCACCTTCAACTCCCTCCTTAAAACTCCCCTTTGCCATGAAGCCTACAAAAAACTTGACAATCATGGCTGGGCTGCTGGCATGCTGAGACCACTGCCTATCATGCTGACCAATGTTATCTCATTGTTTCCTTGTGCGCCTCTGTGGATCTGTCTGTATCCATCTGCTGTCTCTTTCCTTATATTTAAATTTATAAACTTTGGGGCACTGGACTGTCTTTTTCCTGTTTATACAGCACCTAGCACAATGGCATACCACATTGTAACGTGCTTGGATGCTCTGCAAGAACGAGGCCCACACACACTGTGAGTTATTTGGCTTTAATGAAGGTAAAGTGACACATTCGCAACGGGGACCTTGGGCGTTGCTGTCACTGTGGCGGGGAACCCAGCACCGAAGCTCAGCTCGGCCTGGGTTGGAGTCCAAAGGCGGGACCGGGAGCATACAGCTATATGGACACAATACAAAAGCAATTCATACATATGCAAAAAGGGACTTCCCACAGGCTATATCCGCCCCTTGGCCAAAGGCCAGGGACTGTCCATGGGCGGTGTACGCCCTTTGGCCTAAGGCCACACAAGCTAGTTTCAACCAGTTAAAAGCAAGTTATAACTGGCATGCCGTGTCCTACAACGACCAGCCACTTAGCAAGCAGGGGCTTTCCACAAGGCCCCCGAGAAAGCGGAAATACCCTAGCTAGGCCGTGATACAGTCTTCCGCAGTCCCCTACACACACAAAAATAATTTTACTCAAAATGTTTGACTCCTTTCAAGCTGTGACCGACCAACCCCCCTGACCAAATAAATATGAAGTTTCATGCTAAAAGGACGGCTTTGAAAAAAGTTAAGTTTGCCAAAAATAATGGGGAGTTTCAAAGACAAAGGGCAGTCAGGCATCCAACTTTCTTTGAGGGTCAGTAGGAGTTGGCCATTTGTGCCTCTGAAAGTCTCCTCCAAAGAGTATGGTGCAAAGCTAGTTGCAACTTTAGTAATGAACTCATGACTGTGAGCTCCATAACTGACATTGACACTCAGCAATGCTTGAAGACATTGTTTTGTTTCTTAAACTATTCCTGTCCACATTTGCTGCAGCCAGACCAATATCTCATTGCTTTTTATTTCTAACACTACAACAAGCTTAGAACCACACCTGTGAAGCTGGATTTAAAACCAGGAGGAGGTGGTGTCTGAGTATTCTGCCAAGATGTCCTAGCGTATCCATCACCATTAGAGAAATCCTGTTGAGGCAGCTGATTACTGAGGAATAGCTTGTAACATCCATAAGCAAGGAGTAGAAGTACTATTACGACAATCACTCCAGCAACAGAGTTAGAGGAATCCTGAGAATTCACTTTACTTGATTGGTAATAGCTGGAGCCAAAGCTTCCACCAAAGTTGTCCGCTTTTCTTTGGCCTTCCTCAGTTAACTCTAACCCATACTGCAAACCACAAGATCCCCTTAAGATGTAAGGGTCATCTGGATAATCATAGCCTTCACAGCTCACTTCGATTCTTCCAAAGCGATAGGAGTTTTCCAAGTCTGCCTTACACTCCCACTGAAATTAGTAAACAAAATTCAAAGTAGTAACCATTTCCTGGTAGGTGAGAGTAGCTCTTTTGTTTGCTTTCCTATATATGTAGTGAAATATAGCAATAATTAATAACATAATTTAAAAACAGTAATTAAGAAAGCTTCTGGACATCTGTATTTTAAAAGTTAGCTATCAAGAGTCACAAACCTTTAACTTAAAGAAACTGAACATTCAAAAAGTAAAGCAATTGTAACTTTAAAAGACAATGTTTCAGTAGTTCACATATCAGGTTTTTCTAAGCATTCATCTTTAAAAAGAATACTGCAGAGTATCATGTAATAAAAATAACAATAGCCTTTAAAACGTTTTAATAAGCATCCCTCACAAGAAAGCTGTGTAGTAGTTACAATGAAATACTGATCAAGGTTGCAATCTGATCCATGTTAACAGGCTATTGTATCCAGGTGGAGCGCCATTGACATCAGTGAGACAGAAGGGTTGCCCACACAGATTAAACTGCAGGATCAGAAACAATGATGTAAAGAAACCATTCTGTAAGGAAAGTCATAAATGCAACTCTTAAAGATGTGCCTATCTCAAACAAAAAAATGGTTTTAGCCATCGGGCATGCATAGCTTTAGCAAGATTTAAATAGGTAATTCCTGAAGAAACAATTCGACTGAATTTACGAAGTTATACCAAGATCTTTCAGTGTTTCTATTGCTAAGACTCCCATTTCAGCTTTTCTTCCTCAGAAACCTATTTTGCTATTACCTAAACTTTTGACAATTGGATAAAATATTAAACCACATTTTTGCTTGAAAGATTTGCATCAGTTTAACTTAAATTGGTTTTAAAAATCAGTTTAGCTAAGATGGTACAAACCTCTGTGTTTGGTTATAGAATGCTTTGTTTCTGTTTCAGCATAAATTGATTGGCAATCTGTTTCAACAAAGCCAAAATAAGGGTATCCAAGTATGGTCTTACACTGCTTTAACTAACCCAGTTTAAAAATAATTAAGTTAAACTGCCGCAACTTTCTCATGTAGACGAGACCTTATTTTCACACTAAAGAAAGATATGGTTAATATGGAGACTTTTGTATTGGTCTCTGATTTCAGAAAGTGTATCTGAAGAAACCTAACATTTGGCTCAAATTTGACTGGCTAGTGTTCTTTTAAACAAAATCTAAGTTTGGGGTGTAAACTAACAGACAATGTCCCTTTAAAACTATGCTTTTAAACAGTCTTTAAAGGAATAATCTGCACTACCATTTAGAAATGTTATTGTGATTCTTTTCAGTTTAAGGTTGCTGAACAGTTCATTCAGTCTGTGCAAAGAGATTCTTATTTAATATTTAGCATTTCATTTACATGCACTTTTAAGTGAACCTACCTGTATGTCAAAGCCATCCCAGCCTTTGTTATGACACTGAACAACCATGGGAACATACGCACATCCAGCTGTACCTCCAGTACATTGTAACTGGGGAATTGGAGATGTCCGCCGAGAAGTAGTATATTGATCTCTGTAGAAAGTGAGAGCTTGGACCTCCCGCAACAAAACTCTCCCTGAAACAGGAAGTACACAAATTAACTGAACTAGCATCCATGAAGAATTTGTTTCAGAACAAGAGTAAATGTGACAGTTAACACAAGCAGCCTGCCAAGGTGCTTTCAGAACAGGGAGCACCAGGGTGGATTTGATTTTAATCACTAGTCAGGAAGACTTGATTTAATCATGGATTTCTACATAAAAGGGCACTCCTGTTGGTTGTTACAACTGTAATACATATTCTTCACAGGTAGAGGAACTTCATTAAAATATTCCCAAACTGGGTCTCTTTTACGGCCTGCTGCCATTATAGGTTTTCCCTTCTAGTGAGAGAATGGTATGGCAGATTTCAAATCAATGAAGGCTACACTCAGAAAGACCTCAAGACTTCTGGAATATGCTGCTCAGTTTCACTTTTGTTTCTACTGCCTGTCCCTCCCTTTTCACATTTATCTCCAGACTTCTTCTCCTTGTCCAGATCTATTCTGCCCCCCAAAATCTTCTAACTCGTTGAACTTTTTGAAACTTTGCACTTTTAAAGAGAGAGTTGGGGATTGATTCTGTGTACACAATTTGCAGAGGGACAATAGGGTTGAGGTCAGTTATTTCTCACCTCTATATATTATTTATTTATGTATTTATTTAAAAACATTTTTGCTGTTAACAAGCATGTTATCTCTGGAGACAAATCCACAGTTTGAGAACTGCAAAACTAAACATCTCTGCTGGTATCTTCTA
Organism: Gopherus evgoodei; assembly: GCF_007399415.2. Lineage (NCBI taxonomy): Eukaryota > Metazoa > Chordata > Testudines > Testudinidae > Gopherus > Gopherus evgoodei. The sequence goes on from NC_044326.1 coordinate 142,701,919, forward strand.
GACTGAGCACTGAGTCTCATTGGCGAGATAGAAAGATTAACCTAAATAGTCTAAACAGAAGACCCTGGAACCCCGTAAGATTGGGTCCCTAATCCATGAACTATTGGAACTCATTTACAAAAACTTTTCTTAAACATTAAATGAATACCGTATATACTTGTTCATTAACCCGTTTGTTTATAAGCCGACCCCCCAGGATGGATAAGTAAAAAGAGCAAAAACTATATGACCCTTTCAGAAGCCGACCCTGTATTTCAGGGGTTGGAAAACTTTGGCTCCCAGCCCATCAAGGTAAGCCGCTGGCGGGTTGGGATGTTTTGTTTGCCTGGAGGGTCTTCAGGTATGGAGCCCCTCAGCTCCCTGTAGCAGCAGTTTGCCGTTCCCGCAGCTCCCATTGGCTGGGAACTGTGAACCACGGCCACAGGGCGCTGAGGGGCTCCATGCCTGCAGACGCTCCAGGTAAACAAAATGACTATGTATTAGATATCCAATTCAATGATTCCATAGAGTTTAAAATCACTAAATTTTGGTGTAGAACCATTTATAAGCCGACCCCCCCTTTGATATGTCACTTTTTTACCAAAAATATTCAGCTTATGAATGAGTATATACGATATATTGTCTCATAATACAAGAACTAGGGGTCACCAAATGAAATTAACAGGCAGCAGGTTTAAAACAAATAAAAGGAAGTTCTTCTTCACCCAGCGCACAATCAACTTGTGGAACTCCTTACCTGAGAAGGTTGTGAAGGCTAGAACTACAACAGTGTTTAAAAGAGAACTGGATAACTTCATGGAGGTTGAATCCATTAATGGCTATTAGCCAGGATGGATAAGTAATGGTGTCCCTTGACTCTGTTTGTCAGAGGGTGGAGATGGATGGCAGGAGAGAGATCACTTGATCATTACCTGTTAGGTTCACTCCCTCTGGGGAACCTGGCATTGGCCACTGTCTGTAGACAGGATACTGGGCTAGACGGACCTTTTGTCTGATCCAGTATGGCTGTTCTTATGTTCTTATACTATAAAATTAGAATTTATAATCCCTATTCCATGATGAGATATCTGAGCTATAATGTATCTTAGTTTAAACTATCTTTAGATTGGATTTTTTGATTAAATGCTTTTGGAGGAAAAAATCTATTTAAATAAAAAATATGATTTTTTTTTAAATCATTGATTTTTATCCATTCTGAGCACTTTAAAAACCACTTGGGACTCCCAGCAACAACATGATTGTGGCTGAAAGTCTGACACTGACAGACCCTACCAATAGGACCCAGCTCTGTTCTACTCCTTTCAAAGAGATGTCAATGTGTATGTCACAGACCAGCTGGCATCTCACAAATAACATAGACTTCATTGAAACATAGATTATTAGGTTGGAGATCATCTAGTCCAACCACCTGCTCAAAGCAGGATCAATCCCCAAATGGCCCCCTCAAGGATTGAACTCACAACCCTGGGTTTAACAGGCCAGTGCTCAAACCACTGAGCTATCCCTCCCCCTTATGCAAGAACCTTTAGTAGCAATACAATAGTTTCTCTGACAAGCGAATCCCTGACTGTGTATTTTCCATATAGATGCTCATGAAAAAAGTTGTTAAAATAAATATTTCTCTGCTTCATAGACTCCATAAAAAGCTTTTGACTGGCACTCGTGACTGAACCTAAAATTAGTACAAAAATGGAAGTGGAGGAGAAACCTATGACATTAGTCAATCCATGTACCAGTCCATCACATTCAAGACAGCAATATACAAATTGAAGACTTCAGGAAAGAAAGATGAGTGAAATGGGGTTTAATTTCAGTCTAGCCTTCTTCTATTTATACATCAGTGACATAACAATGGTACTGGAACAATCCCCAAGTCAAGAATGCTCATTCAAAGACTTGAAAATTAAATGCCTGCTGTGTCATGATGACTAAGCATGCTTATGAGGATTGTCAAGAATCTTACACTTTCTAGACATTTACCGCAATACATGAGCAATGCAGGTCAAACAAGCAAACAAACCCTCACAATCATAATTTTTCAGGGGGACAAAAAATGAAAACAGGCAAAACAGTAAAATTCTGTCAGAGACTTGCTGACAGACCCTGAACAACACATACCACAAGAACAGCCATATTGAGTCAGTCCAATGCTCCATCTAGCCCAGGATTCTGTCTAATGAGATTAGGGCAGTGGTTCTCAACCTATTTACCACCATCCAATACTACCTGTATGGTCCTGAGGCTGTGGCTCTGTGCTGATTGGGCTGCAAGTGGCCTGCGGGGCACAGGCTGAAATGCCAGAGTCCCACTGGCGGACAGAGAGAGAGAAAAAAAAAATAACAGAGTCCCAGAGTCCCTCCAGGGGGGGAGGGGGGAGAGGCGGCGGATAGAAAGAAAACAAACAGAGTCCCGCTGACAGAGAGAGAGAGAGAAGGGGGGGGAAAAAACACCAAAAAACAGAAGTTCTGGAGTCCTGCTGGTGGGGGGGGGGGAGAGAAAGAAAAAAAAGCAGAGTCCCATTGGCAGAACAAAACAAAAAACAGGAGTGTGAAATATCAGGACACAATTTGTCCTGAACAAACATTAATCAGGATGCAGGACAAACACCTAAAAATCAGGACAGTCCCGATTTTATTGGGACATCTGGTCACCCGGGGTAATAGAAGCCTATATAAGAAAAATTCCAACTCAGGACTGTCCCTATAAAATCGGGACATCTGGTCACCCTAGATGGGGGTGACTGAAGATGGTTTTAAATAAGACAAAAAGAAAGTGTCTTAAAAGGAGCAAACACAAACCTTCCCCCCCCCCGTGTCATCTTATGGAAAACCTGGGGATCAACAGGGAAGAGGAGAGGAAAGGCCCTGCTGAGACAGGAGCTCGCCCGGGTTCAGACTGGACCTAAGGGCGCCCCGTCTCCCACCCTTACAGCTGCAGCCGCACCTGGCGGTGACATCACGGGTGTACTGACGGCATAACGGGGTGTGAATGTGGGGGAGGGGAGCCTGCCAGGAGATGGTTCCCCCAGGTCTGGCCTGTTTGTCCCTATGCTGAGCACCCGCTTCGGCCAGCTCTGGTAGCGCGCGGGCGGCCGGCTGGGAGGCCGAGTTAGGGCAGGGTACCAAGCCCGCGCGCCTTTGCCCTGGCGCGGTAACAGCGGGCGCTGAGAGGCCGGGGCAGCCCCCCCGCGGAGGGGTCGCGCCCTTACCCGGCTGGTCCCAGCCCCGCGCAAGCCCCGGCCCGCTCAGGAGCAGCAGCAGGGACACGAGCAGGACCCGCCCGCCGGCCGCCATGACGATTACAGGGCACATCCGGCGCCGACAGCTCCCCTTACTGCGCAGGCGCCTGCGAGCCGCGCCCTCTGATTCGCTGGTGATTGTCGAGCGGCGCTCGCTCGCGCATCCCTGCTGCGTTCTGGCCTCGCTCCGCCCCCCCGTCCTGATCCCGCCCCCTGTCCTGCAGAGCCAATGGGAGGCGAGGAGTCTCTGAGCGGACAAGGGGGTTGGCTGGGCAATGTCTAAGGGTAGGATGTAGTCAGGGGTATTTTTAGTAAAAGTCATGGACAGGTCACAGCAATAGCCAAAAAGTCAGGGCCCCGACCTGCCCATGACGTGTCCTATATACCCCTGGCTAAAACTGAGGTGCTGACGGAGGCTGGGGCAGGACTCCAGCAGACGCTGCTGCTTTGGGGGGATGATCCAGGGCCTGCAGATGTTACTGCGGGAAGTGGCATGGGGCCCCGGCACTGCTGCTCTGGGCAGCCCAGGGCATCATCACTGCTGTTCCTGGACCGCTGCTCCGGGGTACCGCAAGTAGAGGCTGGTGCAGCTGGCCCCTCGTGCCCTGGGGTCAACCACACCAGCTGTTGCAAAAGTCCCAGCAGTCCGAGAAAGTCATGGAATCCATGACTTCTGTGACCTCTGTGAAAGACTCATAGCTGTAGCAATGTCTAATAGGTGCACATATTATTTCTATAGTGCAGCTGTTTCCCATATTCCCTCACTGTTCAGCACCACCCAATGTGAGTGCCTCTCAGGCTGGGCCTCTGCTCTGCCACAGCGCTGGAGCTGCGGGCCAATGCAGGCAGAGTTAAGGGTGTCTGGAAGCGATTTTGTGTCCTCAGGTTGTTTTGTTAGGAAAGAGTGACACTGGGTGCAGGTGGGGCTGAAGGAGCGGAAGATTATTACACCCCATACAGGGTGGCCTTGCCTGGGGCTGATCCACTCCCCGAAGCTCCGGGGGCCCTCTCAGAGCAGGAGCCCCCTCCACAGCACATGGGCCTCTGACTCCAGCCCCACTGATCAGAATACATGCTCCCTCCTGGACCCGTTTTAATGTAAAAAGCAACTAGGAGTCCTGTAGCACCTTATAGACTAACGGATGTATTGGAGCATGAGCTTTTGTGGGTGAATACGAAATACGAGAGCCCAGCCTGCATCCCTTTGGCCAGGCCTCCTAGGGATAGTCTTGACTTAGTCACAGACTCAGCTGGTTACACGGTGTGGGTTAAAACCTGGGTTACTTACAACAGCAGGAAGATAAGGGCTAACAGCTCAAGGCCAAGCCTGCCATGTAGCCTTGGTTGAACGCGAGCTGCTAACCCAAGTTAAATGCCGAATAGTTGTGTCTTCTCTGCTGTTTTAATCCAATTTTGCTATCCTGAGTTAAGAGCACACTTTGCAGCCTAGACATACCTAAATGGTGATGCTCTTGTTCAATCAAAAGTTATTGGGCTTGCTGCAGGACACACTGGTTGAAATTTTGTGGCTTGTGTTATGCACTAGATCAGAGGTCAGTTTAGATAAACATAGTGGTCCCTTCTGGCCTTAACAACTGAATCTATAGACCCAATTTATGCATTATAGCTCTCATTTGTGTTAATACACTTTTTTAATATTGTAAACTTTCTGTGGGTAATATAGTGCCTAATGTATTAAGCCAGAGGTTCTCCACCTTTTTCTTTCTGAACCCTGCCCCCCCCCATGCTGTAAAAACTCCTTTGCCCACCTGTGCCACTATAACAGTTTTTCTGCATAGAAAAGCCCAGGCTGGCATTGAGGGGTAGCAAGCAACCAAGCAGGGCAAGTTACTGGGGCCCCACACCACAGGGTACCCTGTAAAGCTAAGTTGCTCAGGCTTTGGCTTCACCCCCCCGTGGCGGGGCTCAGGATCAGGTTTGGGCTTTTTGCCCTGGCCCCATAGAGTCCAATGTCAGCCAGCCCTGCCTGGCAGACTCCCTGAAATCTGCTTGCAGCCCTCCATGGGGCTCTTGACCCCCAGCTGAGAACTGCTGCGTTAAACTTAAATGTAGACCACACCCAATCCTCCTCTTAAAAGACTGAGCCTTACATTTTTTTGGCAAAATGTAGCAAATTGGTTGTGCTTATTGAGGACTTGAGCTAGATACAGATGTGCAAAAAGCATGTGGGTCATGGAGGGCCTTTTTCGCTTTGTACTATCGTTTATTTTTAAACATTTTCTAATAAACTTTTAAATCTGTTCCCTCCAAGTTCCTTTGCTCTGCATTCAGTGTGCAGTTACATAGTTTATGTGTGGCTCTTTTGAAAGGGATGAGCAATTATTTTATACATCCAACAACATCTGAAATTGTTCAGGTGGGAGGGAGGAGCAGCAATCTGTAAGCTGCAGAATTGCCAACCTCAAGCATTCAAAAATCATGACTCAGACCCAAATTAAATTTGCCTAAAAAATAACAAAACAACAACAGTGGGGATGTTTTGATTTGTCTTCAGCATCCTGGTCTGACTGGCTCACAGTGTCAGCCAACCACAAGGGCTAGAAATGAACTTGTTTTACAGAGGAACGTCTCCCATAATGAAAGCATCAAATGTTGTGCGACTAATGATAATATCAGGGGGGTTGCAATATTTCTGAGATAAAAGCTAAGGCACTGCTGGCATCTGCACCCAGCAGAGAGTGATCCAGGGCCGGGCTGAAGGGGGTATGACTTGAACGGTTCATCCAGGGCCCCCAGAGGGGAGGGACAAGTGGGGCAATTTGCCCTGGGCCCCACAGGGGCCCCAACGACAATGTCTGAGACTCCCCCACCGGACCTGACCCCGCCTTTCCCCAGCGCCTCAGCGCGCTGCGTCCAGGAGCAGCCCTGGACAGAGCTAAAGCGGTGTAGCTTGGGCAGGGCCTGAGCTCCTCCCGCTCCGAGCTGCTTGGTAAGGGGCAGGGCTGCTAGCTGTGGCCAAGCGGTGGGAGCTCAGGTCTTGTGAAGTTACGCCGCTGCAGTGCTATCCAGGGACGCTCCTCAGCTTGGTGCACTGAGGATCCAGGACAGGCGGGGGTAAGCAGCATGGTAAGGGAGCCAGGGGGATTGGATAAGGGGTAGGGAGTCCTGAGGACAGTCAAGGGACACCTCTGCAGCTGAGAGCCCCGGGTTGATTTAAAGCCCCTGGATCTCCCAGCCACAGCCCATGCCCCATGGCCTTTAAATTTTGAGGGCACGCCTCTTCTGGTTGAGGCCCCCCCCCCCACTCAGGACTCCTGCAGTACTAGTAAATCCTGTAAGTTACTTTCACCCCTGGGCGGGAGTAAGTGGCATGGTAAGGGGGCCAGAGCCAGGGGGGTTGGATAAGGGGTAAGGGGTCCTGGGGACAGTGGTTCTGGGGGTATGGTCAGGGAATGGGGAATGGGAGGTTGGATTGTGGGTGTTCTGGAGATCTGTCAGGACTTTGGGGAGGGGCGTGGATAGGGATCGGGGCAGTCAGTGGACAGGGAGTGGGGGGGGTCCCAGAGTGGTGGTTGGGGGGCACCTCGAGGGGGCGGTGAGGAGACAAGGAGCAGGATGGATTGGGGATTCTGAGGCAGCAGTCGGGGAGTAGGAAGTGGGCGGGGGTTGGATAGGGGGCAGGGCCAGGCTGTTTGGGGAGGCACAGCCTTCCCTATCCTAAAGCTCATTCAGCAGGTTGAGGCTTGCAGACAGCTATTTAACATAAAGAGACAAGCTGTTATCTTTTCCCTTACGGCTACCATCCCTTTCACTTCTCAAATGCCAAATTATAGTCTACATTTAATTTCAGTGCCATAGGGAGATTCATTTCAGGGGAGGGCAGCTTCATTAAAATTAGCCACTTTAAATTAACAGTGATAGAGCCAAGAGAGCCATGGGGGAGGGAATCACATGAGAAGAGCAATATCCTACACCACCTACCTCCTTCCCAATCCTACTAAGGGAGACTCCGTTCCCCTGCATTCCCCAAGGCTCCAGAGGGGTTAATTCAGTGGTTCTCAAACTTTTGTACTGGTGACCCCTTTCACACAGCAAATCTCTGAGTGCGACCCCCCCCCAAATTAAAAACACTTTTTTATATATTTAACACGATTATAAATGCTGGAGGCAAAGCAGGGTTTGAGGGGGAGGCTGACAGCTCGCAACCCCCAGTAATAATGTCGTGACCCCATGAGGTGTCCTGAACCCCAGTTTGAGAACCCCTGGGTTAATTTAATTTTAGCACCCTGTGTCCATTCACATGCATGTGCTATTTTGAACATATCAGTTTTCACAACATAGGCTCATCCCAGATTCTGGAACAAGCTCAAATGCTCAGTTTGTGGAGTTTGTACATAAACTATACTAAAGACAAACCCACAGTAACCATCTCCAGTTTGTGAGGGACCCCAAGGAGCCAGTCTCTAGGAAACAGATAAATTCATGGAGGTTAAGTCCATTAATGGCTACTAGCCGAGATGGGTAAGGAATGGTGTCCCTAGATGGATGGCAGGACAGCTATCACTTGATCATTACCTGTTAGGTTCACTCCCTCTGGGGCACTTGGCATTGGACCTTTGGTCTGACCCAGTATGGCCGTTCTTATGTTCTAAGCTAAATGAATCCAAAGTTATGGAGACAGATATGAGTCAAGGAAGCCAGCAGAGTATCAGAAACCTGGAAAAATCTGAGTGGATGGGCTCAGGTGTTTGGTCACAAGCTGAGGTGGTTCAAAAGTTTTGGATTTTTGTAATCAGAATTTTTGTATTGTTTCTTTAAACAATCAAACACAGCAAGCAGCAAATATTTGGCCACACACTTCTGAAACCCCAAACCATGTTCAGGTTTTGGCAGACTAATTTCAGCTTTTCAATTAAAAAAACCACAACAAATTTTGAAGGAAGGCAGACATTATCCGTGATTGTTTCTGCTTTTTGAAAACCCCTAGTTTTGATGGAAAAATCTTTGTCCAACCCTTTTAATGAGCTTTAGTGCCTTTTAGCACTAGTTGATGCTGAGACCCAGTGATACCTTGTAAAGGTGACTTAAAAAAGAAGTTTTTTCAAAACTGGGTTTGTGTTGAGATGCAGAAGGTTTTTAAATGTTTATTTTTCGCAGGGCCGCCGGGGGGGGGGCAAGTGAGGCAATTGGCCCTGGGCCCTACAGGGTCCCCCCCAAGAATATAGTATTCTATAGTATTGCACCTTTTTTTATGGAAGGGCCCCCGAAATTGCCCCAGGCCCCATGAAACCCTGAATCTAGGCAGCCTTGGCTTCACCTTGCTGGTCTGGGGAGGCTGAGTAATATGCAGTCTCTGGCCCTTTAAGGATTCCCCGCTGCAGTACTGGCCCTTTAAGCAGCCACCTTCCTTCCCCGACACCCCACCCCCAGCGCAGGGTTTCACAGTGCCCGAGTCACATGACGGAGGAGCGCGCTCTTGCCTTGGCGGCTGCGCAGTTCTCACCGGAAGTGTTGCTTCGTCCCGCCCCCCTACGCACTTCCGGGGGTTGAGTCGGGGGCTTCTGGCTGTGCGGTGAGGGGAACGGTGGCGACGCCATGGCCGGGATCAAAGGTGCTGGGGGCGGGAGCGGTTGTCGGCGGGGAGCGAACGGGCGCCCCGAGACCCAAGGTCCCAGCTACCCCCCGTGCCCCGAGGGGGGGCAGAGCCTTCGCTCCCTGCTGCGGGGCCCGTCTCCCTCCCGCAGCCTGCGCCTGGCAGGGAGCAGTGCCTGGGCCGCGGGGTGCACGGAAACGGCTGTCGGAGCTGCCTGGCCGCCCCGGCGACGGAGCGCGGCGCTGAGCGGTTCCCGGCGCTCTCTGGTGTGGGGGCCCGAGAGGTCTGATCCTCCGTGTGGCTGATCCAGGGCAGCCCCCATTGCTCTGCTCGTGTAGCTGGTGGAGGCAGACCGTACCCGGACTTTGTCCCCGCTTGGGTTTGACAGCGAGGTAGCTGCTTCCACGTGAAAACAAAGCCTCAGGCTTGTGGCACGTGGTTGGTTTAGCCTTGGCTCGCGTTCGTGCGGGGGGCAGGAGGTCAAATTTTAAACACCCACAGAGAGTAAATTCTGCAATAGGTATTACTTGTGCCTTCCCTCGGTCCGCCAGTGAAAGTCATCTTCTGGCTATTGGCAACCTGACTCATCAAATTCTAGCTTTACTCTAATCTTCATTTGTATCCTATCTGTACAACTTCCAAATCTCCAGTAAGATTTTTCATAAATCAAATCCTAACTTTAAATGGACTGATCCATACAAAGGAACAAAAGCTTTCTGAAATCTCTTGGGAATACCCTATGTTTCTGTGCAGTTAAATAACTCTAATTTCAGGATGTTATTTAAAGAAAGAGTTACAATAAAGCCAGCAGGCTGGTTAAGAATCGGTAAGCCTTCAGCTTCTTGAAAATCTGTCATTTGCCTCAAAATGTTTTTGGATAAAAACAAACATATGGAACCAAAAGCGCCGTATCTTAATGGGGAACAGGTTTAAAATGAAATCTAAAATATTCCTCTATTAATAATTTCTTTGTTTAACATTTTAAATGAGCTAGAAGTAGCCTCAGGTACTAGCTCAGCTTCTGAGATCTCTTGCTGATTTTTGCTGTATAATTATATTTTCTTTTAAAATAACCCACATAAATAGAGGAAACTGACTGAAACTATGTATGGGTTAAACAGTACAATGTACTATGGGTAAAATGCTGTCAACTTAATATAGGGCCTGATTCAGAGTTCTCTGAGGTAAGAGTTTTTGTTAGCTCCATTGGGCTTTGGACGCCGTACGCAAACTGAATGATCGATTTTGAAAAATTTGAAAGAAAATGTACAGTTCCAAAAACTCTGTTCACTTCAGTTTTATTGTCTGAATCTATACTGGGATATTGGTGTGTATATATTACACGGCTTCATGAGAAAGCTCTATTCATTCTCATTGCTAGCTAAATTATACTGCCAAAGTTAAATCATGTTTTCTTCACAATAGGATTAATAAGTGAAGTAACCCCATGAGGTTACAGTTAGGGACTTATAACCTTTCTTGTGCTTCAGAAAGTCCCAGGGTGGATATGATGGTCCCACTTGCATCATCTTTGTTCTTTAAGTATTAACAGGTGAAAACATGTAGAGCCTGATTTTAAATTACATTCAAAACTTCATCTAACATAGACTTTGTTTTAAAGCTTAATATAAATGTTCATGTAACCAAGTTACATTTGTGTGTAGTATTATATACAAATGTACAGAACCTTTTAATACCAATAAACATCTCCTTTAAATTAGATATGAAACAAACAAATAAAATGCTCTGATGGCTTGGAATCTGGAAAAAATCTGGGAACTTGAGTTTCAGTAGATTTGAATGAATCCTACTTAATACACAAGTGCTCACACTTCAAAAGATTTAATTCTGAAAAGCATAGTAGCTGTAACATTTAATTTGGCTGTATATAAAGTTAAATTTTCATCGGTAAATAACCGAGCAGTTTTAAGAGGACATCATTTGATAGGATGATAAATGAAGATTTAAAACAATTACACTTTCACATCAGTCAGTGGGACTATTCCTTCTGTTTTCTGTCTTCTATTTTCTGATTTAAAAAAAAAACTGATTTCTAGTGGATGCAATTGCCATACTTTATTTTTTATATAAACTTGGACATCTGAGAGTGTGAAATAAAATTGAGTTATATGTTGCATGTGACTTGACACTCATTTAGTCAGATATAACTTCAGAATAACATTTAAAAAAGAAATCACCTAAGAGAAAAGTTTTCAGAACATAGCCTTGTGAACAGTTATCTGTATCTGACCTATGATACTAAACAATGAATAAGCATAAGGCAGTGAGTTTATCCAAAGGAGGCTGGGCTTCTTTGCTAAAATCTTATTGTGCTAAGCGAATATAAGTCCTTTGGAAATATGTCCAGTTGTATTTTTTGCAAGCTTGATTATGGGGTATTCCATTCAATAAGCATGATTTGTGGCTCATTTCGAAGTTCAGCCCATTTGCATTTTTAGTGTGACATTTTTAGTGTCTCACAATTCAGGTAGTTGAATAGATTTCCTCCAAACATGGAAAAAACATTTAATATTCTGTCTAGCCCCATGGAGTTTTTGAGCAAGTGAAAAACAGAATTATTATTGAATCTGTTTTGCAACCTTAATTACAGCATATTCTGTCAAGCAAATGCTGGGGAAGGGTGAGGAATGAGATCAGCTCACCCCAATCTACTGCAATAGCATCCATTGATCTGTTTTAAGTGTTTGTAAAAGTAAAATTGACTTGGATATTATAAAAAGCAGTACTTGTGGCACCTTAGAGACTAACACATTTATTTGAGCATAAGCTTTCGTGGGCTGCAGCCTACTTCATCTGATGCATAGAATGGAACATACAGTAAGAAGATATATATACATACAGAGAACATGAAAAGGTAGAAGTTGCCGTACCAACTCTAAGAGGCTAATTAATTAAGATGAGCTGTTATCAGTAGGAGAAATTGTTTTTTGTAGTGATAATCAAGATGGCCCATTTCAGACAGTTGACAAGAGGTGTGAGGATACTTAACATGGGGAAATAGATTCAATTTGTGTAATGACCCAGCCACTCCTAGTCTCTATTCAAGTCCAAGTTAATGGTATCTAGTTTGCAAATTAATTCTAAGTTCAGCAGTTTCTCGTTGGAGTCTGTTTTTGAAGCTTTTCTGTTGCAAAATTGCCACCTTTAAGTCTGTTATTGAGTGACCAGAGAGGTTGAAGTGATGTTCTACTGGCTTTTGAATGTTATGATTCCTGATGTCAGATTTGTGTCCATTTATTCTTTTGTGTAGAGACTGTCCGGTTTGGCCAATGTACATGTACTATATGTTCCATTCTATGCATCCGATGAAGTGGGCTGTAGCCCACAAAAGCTTATGCTCAAATAAATGTGTTGGTCTCTAAGGTGCCACACATACTCCTGTTCTTTTTGCGGATACAGACTAACATGGCTGCTACTCTGAAACCTGTTGGATATTATAGGATACTCTGTGTAAGCTCAAAAGCTTGTCTCTCTCCCCAACAGAAGTTGGTCCAATAAAAGATATTACCTCCTCCACCTTAACTTTGAAAGTCTGTTAATGCAGCAGGAGGAGGCTGTTATTGCAATGACACCCTTGACTTGTGTAGATATTGGTTAGCTTTGCCAATAGCCAAAAAAATAGTTAATGCTTTCAGATTGTGTTCTGTGTGGTCCAACAAACTGACAATTCTGTTCTTGATTTGTGTTTTCCTTACAGCTTTGATTAGTCTGTCCTTTGGGGGAGCAATTGGACTAATGTTCCTAATGCTTGGGTGTGCTCTTCCACAGTACAATAGGTAATGTATACAGTTTTAATACACTTTGACCTCATGGCCCTTTCACTACTGAATAGTCTGTCCTCCAGAGCCAGCGTAGTGAAATTCCTTTTGCTGCACACTGGCCAGTTCCTATAGGCAATTTTTTGATTATGGATTGAAAATGTTGGAGAAAAAACAAAAAAGGTCACCTGTGAACTAGTTTTCAGCTATCTGGTCAGAAAAGGGAAATCAACTAATATTTATAGCATAGTCTTAAATACATACCATTAAGGAAAGCATCAGAAAAATGTTTCTCAAATACTCCTTTTATCCTATAACCTCTGTGTCTTTGCGATTGACAAGGGTTTTAGCATGTATTGAAATGGGTAATGAAGTGTATTGCCACTGTGATTGCCACTTTGTCCAACAAACTCTATTGGATAGTTGACAGATTCACTGATAAGTGCAGTGTTGTAGCTGAGTTGGTCCCAGAATATTCAAGAGATGATGAGGGCAAAGTAATATCTTTTATTGGACCAACTTCTTGGTCTCTCTCAGCAACAGAAGTTGGTCCAATAAAAGATATTACCTCACCTACCTTGTCTCTCTAGATTCACTGATAGACAAGCTTGTAGACCATCTAGCCAAAGCGCAGGCCCTTCTAGTTTCTTCCGTATACCAGGTCTGTTTGATAAATTGTCCTGCCCTTCCAACTGATGGTAGAATGAAAAAATTATACTACACACCTCTTGCTAGGTAGTATGACATCCTGTGCTGCTGTTGTGGGATAAGTTGTCCTCATGGATCTGTATTTTGGTCTGTAGCATCCTTTTTCCTGCTTTCTGTGTTGAATGTCAGGTGTAGTGCTAAATATAATTTGTGACCCCTTCTTATTGAGTGAACCCTAAACTTAAAATATCTGCCAAAGTATTAATTTTCCAAGTTCTTAAAAATATTATGGAGGCATTAATTCCATTGCTATGCTTTTTTTGCCTTTTCTTTTTAAATGTCTGTGGAGAACAATTGTCTCCTTCTATCGATAATTTTTTATGGTCAGCTTTGAAACCCTGTAAAGCTTGGCTTGGTTGCTAAACTATTCAGAGTGGAGTTGATCATATCTGGTTCTTTTAAATGATGCAATGAGGCTCCCAGAAAAACATGGATGAGAACTCCCTCTCAACCTGTTTTCCTCCACTGTCATTGAGGTCAGCTGAAACAGCCCTGGGCTTGAACATCCGAGGCTACTGCCAGAATATTTTCATTGGTGGCCCCACCTTAGGTATGGAATTCACTTCCCACATGGATGAACTGGAGCCAATATGTCTGTCAGTTCATGTTGGAATGCCCCATTTTTAAAGTTTTGCCTGAAGAGGAAAGGTATTAAAAGGGGGTTATAACTTCGCAGTGGGGCAAGAAACTGTAGTTGTTAATATGCTTTGTACAGCAATCATTGTGGTGTAGGGGCTTCTTAAATGTTCCTGTTTCCTGGATGGGAGGATAAAAGTATACTCTTAAGGGTGTATATCAGGAAAAGTGACGACAAACTAGTTACTTTGAAGAAATGGGAATATTAACTCTTCTTTTTTTCTTTTCCCCAGCCAATACTGGCCACTGTTTGTTCTGTTTTTTTACATCCTTTCTCCTATTCCATACTGCATAGCAAGAAGATTAGTAGATGAAACAGATGCTACAAGTAATGCTTGCAAGGAACTAGCAATATTTCTTACAACAGGCATTGTTGTCTCAGCATTTGGACTACCTATCGTATTTGCCAGAGCACAACTGGTTAGTAATATTTCCATATGGGATCATGTTCTTTGCTAAATGATTTTATGTTGTGTAATACTTTCTCTGAGCTTAACGTTTTGCTGATACACTTTAAACATCTTAGTTTAAAAGTTGTATCCAAATGTATCTGAGTAGATGAAAATGTATATAACACTGCAAACATTCAAGAAGGAAAACATAACAGCAATATAAAATCTTACCCACAGAAACAAAGCTAGAAATGTTCCAAATAATGCGGAAACCATTTCTGTAATAGTTAGAAAGGACAGTTCCTTAGTGGTCAGCTATTTCTCTTTCTTCTTTTTGTTAGGCTCCATAAATACAAATATAGGATGTCAGAGAATTATGAAAAAATGAGTGGACCTCATTCTAATCAATGTATAATTCTCTTCAGCCCCTCCAACCACTCTGTACTGCTTTTTATTCTTTCACTTACACCTTTTAAAAGAATATTTAGTGTGCATTAATTCCATTGAGAAAATCAGAAAATAAAGATTTTTTTTTTAAAGTTCTTTCCTAGAGGGAAACTTCCCACTAGAATGTGGCTTTCAAAAGTGCCTGAGAGAGTCAGGTGCCCAACTTCTATTGACTTTTAATGGATTCTGAGTATTTAATTCCTTTTAGATGGATTTTGAAAATAACTTTTTCTAGAGGGCTGCATCTATAATTCTACGTTTAGGCAAGTCTAGCACTGGGGCCAGCAACCAAAGGAGCACCAGGGTAGATTGAGAGCAGACATGTTTATTATTGTTATCTAACCCTGCTTGGAGCAGGTCTAGATGATACGGTGGTAAAAAACAGCTGTACCTGAACTCTAGCAATGAAGGGAAGCTGCTCGGGTTCTGGACCAACTTGTCCTTGCATCAGTGAATTGTTACACTTCAGACCACATTCAGTAACTTTGCATTCTATTCTTTTTGTCTCATTTGGTTGCTTCTGCTGTCTAGTTCTCTACATATGTAACTAAATTTCCCTTGTCCACAGATTTTGTGGGGAGCATGTGCACTTGTCCTCACAGGGAATACTGTCATCTTTGCTACTATCCTAGGATTTTTCTTGGTCTTTGGCAGCAATGACGACTTCAGCTGGCAGCAGTGGTGAAAGGAGCTTCATACAGAACTATCGTAGACATCTTATCATTCAGCGGCCATCCATACAAATGAGAGAATGGGCAATAAGGAGAAATAGCATAGCAAGCCTTTGGTGTATTTTAGATACTCCTTTTCACCTTTGTTTATTGTTAAGTATCTATCTTCACTGACTTGTTGATGGATTTCAAGGTTTCTATTGTTTGGAAAGACACTTTGTTTTCACTTCTTTTTATTTAAATATGTTTAGTATCTCACTTCATTAAAAATTGTAACTGTTGGTTCTATTCTGTTTTTGTATTTATGCTACATATAAATGCTAGAACAAGAATTTTTAAATAGTTTCCTTGAGAGAGTTTTTAAAGATACATTTTATCTGTTTTTTTTCTTTTGAACATGGTGACTAAAATATGATGTACAAAGGCGACAAAGTAAGCTGTTGTGCTGCCAAAATGCAACATTGTCAATAAGCAGATGTGTAGATTGTCAGTGTGTTTTGGTGGGGGGTATGCGTACTGGATGAGAGTACTAGTTGTAGACTGTTCTGCTCATACTTCTATGACTGAAGGGTTGACACCACTAGCTTGGGGATGGGGCAGCTGTTCTGCCAATAAGCAGGTAATTATTTTCTGGAATCTGATTCCTATGTTTTTAACACCCTTAAAGGAGTACTTCCCCTTTTTTATTCTCAACTCTTCTGTGGGTGTGACATACAAATCTCTTATGTAAGTTTATTGATGCTATAAAATGCAATATTTAAATTGCATTGGTGAGAAAAGAAAACTGACATTTAATTCCATTTTCAAAAAATCAGTGTTGAAATGTTTCTATTTATAAATATTGTATGTTTTTGTTCTTATGTCCCCTTTTCACACTTTACCAAAGGGGAGGTAAAATGTTCATTTATGGAGCTACTGATGTATGTTTGCAGCATATACAAAATATTTTTCCTGCTTCCCTTTTTTAATTTATTTTTTACATAGTATATATTGAGTAAAATGGCTTTTCAAATGTAGACTAACACTTAAATCATAGGTATTTAACTTGCGTAAGAAAATGAATTGCTATATTAATATACAGTACAGTCAAAGCATGACTTTTTTGCAGGTCTTTGACTGAAATGATTTCCTAGTGACTTTGTCAGTCTTTCAGTTCATGCATTATTTAACAGTAATGTTATCTGTAATAATTGTAGTTCTTGTTCCATAAGGGTATGTCACCCGTAATTTACAGTATTTAAGTTTTCTGCATACCTCTCAATTGTCTGTTTTTAATTGATGCAAATCCTATTTATTAGTTGTGATACACAGTAGATTAATGCAGATTAGCCAGGCTTGATTATATTAGATGCATCAATAAAGCTGACCAAAAATACTTCTAAAATCTATTTTTAGTCAACTTTTTTTTAAAAAACGAAGATTAGAAAGCTAACTGTGCAGGTATGATAAAAATTGATTACTTAGGTCATAATTACTCTGTGCTTTTTTATACTGAAGCACTGGTAAGTGGATCTTGGCTTATCTTGTTTGAAAGGGGATTCTTTTATTTACACGGATGTAAAAGAACTATAAAACTATTTCAAGTCTGATAATCATGATAGTTACATATGTGATATTGAGTATTCAAGATATTTAGTATAGCGCTTCAGCCACCTGTAAAGACATGCAGCAGAAGAATCTGAGTAAGGTGGACATTTTCAAAAGTGCCTAAGTGAGTTAGAAGCATGTCTCATTGACTTTCAGTGGGACCTGTTCACCTAAATACCTTGCATGCTTTTGAAAATCTTCTAAACCAGTGGCTAATGATAGTACTTGCCTTCACACAAAAGGTAGCACTTGTGACTTTGACAACTCCTCCCAGATTCTTGAATTTTTTTTATGACTTGACCCAGTCAATTGCCCAGGAAATGAGTTCTGTTTTTCCCATGCCCACATTGCTTTCCCAGTTGTCAATGTAATACCCTGCTACTCTTCCACTTGTCCACAGAATTTTTTATATTTAATAGCTGTGTATTTTTCTGTTCATTGCATTGACAGCATTGTGTTCTTGACCTTGCGCACTAATTAGACATAGTGCTGTCTCTGGTTTCTAGGCTAGACACTTGAGAGGTATGATTTTTCCATATAATATGCACTGAAATAGCATTGCCATCCTTCTATAGAGAACTTTTAATGATGAAACAATAAACATCTTAAATATCAGCTTGAGTTCTGGGTATTTAATGAAAATTTACTGTTAACGTTAATGATCTGATGTGTTTAAAACATGGATTGCTTTCCCCAACTTGTTTTCATAGGGTTGTCCTTGCTGTTGGAAAAATGTGCTTGTTTTCAATAATTACTTGAGGCAGCTCTGTGAGCCAGTTCTTCATTAATCCAAGGCTTATCATAGAGGTTTAACATTATATATTCATCAGTATATGATGATGTCCCAATGAACTCCAATAAAGCCATAAAAGATAATATTTAAAATGTTTAGACACTTTTCCAAGTCTTTTTTCCATTTTCTTGAATTTCATTTGTAAGATGTGTAATATCAGATGCTACCTCTCTAACTTCATTGTATATGGCTCCAGACTTACATTGCCAATAGATATCACAATATGGGGATTTCTGAAATTCTTAAATTATATATAACAGTATGCTAAACCATACAGTATTCTTTTTGGGCAAATCCACTGGTTACAACTAAGTTAGCACAATTTAAACTTAAATATACCACAGTAATATGTTGTCAGTCAAAACTTTGATATGTTGCGTTTCTGCTACATTTATTGCCTCAGTACACACAAGGTGTAAGAATACTGATTTATAAAGAGTGGTGTGAAATACATCCATCAGCAAACTTCTGACAATTGAGAAGTTGATAACACATAGGGCCTGTTTCTAACAAAGAAATCAATGAAAATTGTGGATAAGCCCTTTCCTTTTTTTTAAGGGGAAAAACGAATAACTTTATGGGGTCAAATCATTTTCTGAAAGCAAAAAAAATGTGTATTTCTAATATGTGAAATCTGAGGAAAATTATAATAGATGGCTTCTGATGGTTGAAACTCTACTTTTCTAACCGTCACTCATATGTGAGGAAAACCAGTGAGTCAGAGTCCTGTAACAGGTGAGGGAAGAACTTATGACAGTAACAACAAAGAGCTGTTTTTCTGAGGTAAATGAGATCTCTTGGGACCAGTAGTGCGAGAAGTGTTAATGTAGTTTGTTTATTGGAGGCAACTGAGTTGAGACTATTAGCAAATAAGGATTACAGATTAGGTCTAAACATAGCAGTGGAGATTAATTAGCAAAATGGCAAATGGAATTTGACTAGGATAAGTAACTCTTGACTAAAAACTAAAATGCTCATGAACTCTGAACGTGCACTCTCCTGAGTGGAAAAGGCTGAAAAGTCATTGTGAACAGGTAATTTAAAGAATAAGGCTGCTGTCAGGGTTCCCTCCCCACTCTGAACTCTGGGGTACAGATGTGGGGTCCCGCATGAAAGACCCCCCTAAGCTTATTTCTACCAGCTTAGGTTAAAAATTTCCCCAAGGCACAAATTCTTCCTTGTCGTTGGACGGTATTGCTGTCACCACCAAGTGAGTTAGACAAAGATTCAGATTTGTCTGAAACCCAAAATATCTCCCATAGCCCCTTCACCTCCTTTCCTGGGGAGGCTTGAGGATACTGTACCAACCAAATAGGTAACCAAGGTGAGCACAGACCAAACAGTTGGGTTTTTAGGACACTAAAAACCAATCAGGTTCTTAAAAGCAGAATTTTATTATAAAGAAAAAAGTAAATGCAGCACCTCTGTGAAATCAGGATAGAAGGTAATTTTACAGGGTAATAGGATTTAAAACAGAGGATTTGCCCTCTGGGCAAAACTTTAAAGTTACAAAAAACAGGAATAAACCTCCCTCTTAGCATAGGGAAAATTCACAAGCTAAAACAAAAGATAATCTAATGCATTTCCTTTATTTACTTTTTTTGTAATCTGAGGGTATGTCTACATCTACAATTTTGCAGCGCTGGTTGTTACAGCTGTATTAGTACAGCTGTATAGGGCCAGCGCTGCAGAGTGGCCACACTTACAGCAACCAGCGCTGCAAGTGGTGTTAGATGTGGCCACACTGCAGCGCTGTTGGGC
This sequence comes from Gopherus evgoodei, assembly GCF_007399415.2. Lineage (NCBI taxonomy): Eukaryota > Metazoa > Chordata > Testudines > Testudinidae > Gopherus > Gopherus evgoodei. The sequence continues at coordinate 142,721,485 of NC_044326.1, forward strand.
GGCTTCAAGGGGGGTTCGGGGAACGCGAGAGCAAACCGGGGAAGGAGACCAGCTTCGCCGCGGTTTGCTCTCGTGTTCCCCGAACCCCCCTGCAAACCGCAGGGAAGGAGACCTGCTTGCATGGAGGTTCGGGGAACGCGAGAGCAAACCGGGGAAGGAGACCAGCTTCGCCGCGGTTTGCTCTCGCGTTCCCCGAACCCCCCTGCAAACCACAGGGAAGGAGACCTGCTTGCTCGGGGATTCGGGGAACGCGAGAGCAAACCGCAGGGAAGGAGACCTGCTTGCACGGGGGTTCGGGGAACGCGAGAGCAAACCGGGGAAGGAGACCAGCTTCGCCGCGGTTTGCTCTCTCGGTCCCGGAGCCAGCCAGCAAACCGCAGGGAAGGAGACCTGCTTGCTCGGGGGTTCGGGGAACGCAAGAGCAAACCGGGGAAGGAGACCAGCTTCGCCGCGGTTTGCTCTCGCGTTCCCCGAACCGCCCTGCGAGCCGCAGGGAAGGAGACCTGCTTGCATGGGGGTTCGGGGAACGCGAGAGCAAACCGGGGAAGGAGACCAGCTTGATTACCAGAGGCTTCCTCAGGTATGCTGGGATACCTGCTTATTCCACGGAGGTCAAGAAAAGCGCTGGTAAGTGTCTACATTTGATTACCAGCGCTGGATCACCAGCGCTGGATCCTCTACACCCGAGACAAAACGGGAGTACGGCCAGCGCTGCAAACACGGAGTTGCAGTGCTGGTGATGCCCTGCAGATGTGTACACCTCCTAAGTTGCAGCGCTGTAACCCCCTCACCAGCGCTGCAACTTTGTGATGTAGACAAGCCCTGAGATGCTTATTTCAGGTAGGGTTTTAGGAGAGTGTTTTTTCCTGCTTGGTCCCTTTCTGTCTCAAGAGAGAACACACACACAAGAGCACAAACAAAGCCTTCCTCCTCACCCACCCACATTTGAAAGTATCTTCTTTCCCCATTGGTCCTTCTGGTCACGTGCCAACTAGGTTAATTGAACCGATAACCCCTTACAGGTAAGTGATTCTGTACCAAGAGGGGTTTAATATTACTGCATTACATAAAGGTTGTTACCCTTCCCTTTATATTTGACAGCTGCCTATTGTAAAGGGGAAAAAAAAGGATTTTAGGTTGCATTTGCAAAAGGATGGAGAGTACAGACTTGTACCTTATGCAATTGCCTTGCCTCAAGAAACCACTGAGTTGTTTATACAAAAATAGTGGTACAGTGGGTTTACATACCAGAGATTGGAAAGAAAGTGAAGTGTTAACAATGTCAACATAAAGTCAAGCTTCTGAATCTGCCTATTGCAAGTTACTCCTTCAATTAGTATAGTTTTTCTATACTTTTTAGTTATAGTAACAATGTTCAGCATATAGTTCCCTCAAATTTGTCTACTGTGTACAACAAATGATTGAGCAAGTCTAAAACCTCTAAATGTAGTCTCTCCCATATTGTCTGTTTGTTTAAAAAATAAGTCAGTGGCAACATTATCTACCAATTTACTATGGAAGTGTTACATATACCTGTATTGTTATGATTTTAGTGTTCATGGGTAATAATCTTGTATCCAGGCATTGCTGCTGAGCTGCAAGTTAAACAAAGGCTGTTTGTGCCAAAGATATTGTCAAAATGAAGTCCTGTAACAACAGCAAACTGTATGTCATGGTCAATGTGTAGTTTGTCTATTCTTGTCAGAGGAGTGATGTTCTGGAAAACATTCCAAGAGGAGCAGTGGGAGCAAAAACCGAACCTAAAACCGATTCAAGACTGAGCTTATGTTTATGCAGGGGATGGTATGACGTTGCCTATGATGGCATATGGCCCATATGTGACTGTTATTAGCAAATCTCTTCAGAGGCCAGAGATGGGACACGAGAAGGGAAAATCTCTGAGTTACCAGAGAATTTTTTCCCAGGTATCTGGCTGGTGGGTCTTGCCCACATGCTCAGGGTCTAACAGACTGCTATAATTAGGGTTGGGAAAGAATTTCTTCCAGGTCAGGTTGGCAAAGACCCTGAGCTTTTCTTCCTTCCTCTGCAGTGTGCGGCATGGGTCACTTGCTTGTTTGAACTAGAGTAAATGGTGGATTCTCTGTAACTTTTAAGTTTTAAATCAAGATTTGAGGACTTTAATAACTCAGCCAGAGATTATAAGCCTATTACAGGAATGGGTGAATGAGGTTCTGTGGCCCATGATATGCAGGAGGTCAGACTAAATAATCATAATAGGCCCTTCAGGCCTTAAAATCTGAGTCTAAGATGTGGGAACCTAAACTGAAGCTGGAATAAGAGCTGCCTCAAGATGATCCCAAATGTGTAAAATCCTGCAGAAGTTTGCTGAGGAAATTTATGGCACAGATGAAAAATCAAGAACAGACAAGGAATAGAGAAGAAATTGTCATGGGGTCGGTGGAAAGCTGCATGGGGAAGATTGTCAAAAGTTATTAGAATTTTTTAGAATATACCATATATACTCGTTCATTAGCCTATTCATTTATAAGATGACCCCCCCGCCCCCCAAGATGGTTAGGTAAAAATAGTAAAAACTGTCTGGCCCTTTCATAAGCCAACCCTGTATTTCAGGGATTGGCAAACTTTGGCTCCTGGCCCATTAGGGTAAGGTGCTAGTGGGCCTGGACGTTTTGTTTACCTGGAACATTCACAGGCACAGAGCCCCTCAGCTCCCATTGGCTGGGAATGGCAAACTGCGGACACTAGAAGCTGAGGGCTCCATGCCTGCAGATGCTCCAAGTAAACAAAATGTCCCAACCTGCCAGCGGCTTTCCCTAATGGGGCGGGAGCCAAAGTTTTCTGACCCCTGCTATATTTTAAAAGCTGGCATCACAAGAAACACTCAAAAGTTTTGCTAGAATTATCTTAATGTAATCTAATGAAAAACCTGTTATAACTACTGAACAAATATGCATTCACCTTCAAAATTAGTCAATATTTAAAATTAGTAAATGGATATTTAAAACAAGTAACTTTAGAACAATATGGGACTTTAAAAAATCTTAAAATCCTTCAAAGTCTGAATCAGTCTTTGATTCACCAACCAGTTCGTTAAACTCTGCTTCAGTCACAGCTGTACCTGCATTGTCATCATAGATGTTGGCAGTGTCATCGTCAAACTCAGATTCCTTCTCATCATCAGCCTCTGTTGTGTCATCATCAAACATGACATCATCTTCTGACTCGTCGAGTGAATTGCTGATATAGCATTTCCTAAATGATTTTTCTATCATTTCCGAGGGAATGGACACCCATGCATCCTTGACCTACTGGGCGACCAGATTCATTTCGGGCTTCATAAGATTCCCGCCTTTTGTCAACTTCGCCATGCCTAAGCACGTCCGTTCATACCACCTTTTGCATAGCCTGTCTTTAAAGGGTTTGTTCTTCCAGATATCAAGTGGTTGTAGAACTGAAGTTAAGCCTCCAGGTATTACAAAGTAGTTTTCATATTTTTGGCCACACTTTTATAATTAGGTTGTTGAATGTCGACAAAATGGGTACATTGTCACTAGAATTGGAATTCGGCTGCATGCTCTGCAAATGTCGAAAGACGACAAATGCAAGTCAGTAAAGCCATCAGTTTGTTGCATCAGTGGATTGGTGTACTCGTTTCATGAACCGTCATAGTTTCTTTCTTCGTCAGTGAACAAAGATTTTTCATGTCCCAAATGAGCATAGCAGGTTTCTTACTCCACACTTTTTCCAGACATTCAATAATCCCACGTTCATCCATCCATCCCTTTTTGTGTAGACATACGACACTAGCAGGAAATTTCATGTTTTTAGGCAAGGTTTTTCTTTTAAAAATAACAGGAGGGAGCTTTGATCCATTTGCCAAACACGATAAAACCACCGTAAAATGGATTCTTTTCATGGCCAGTGGTTTTAATTAAAATGTTTTTTGTCAACACTGGTTACTGATCTGTTGCTTGGAAGATCGAATGTCATTGGTGTTTCGTCCATATTGCCTATTTGTGACAGTTCAAATGCATATTCCTTTCAATATTTTATAATAAACCTTTGGGGAAGATTCGATTTTTTTTTTCCTTCTAGTTCTCTCGGCAGCTTTTGTGCTATCTTTGTTTGCTGACAAAGACAGAGACCATGATGGGTCCTGAAACGAGTACACCAACCCGCTGATGCGACAAACATTGATGGCTTTACTGACTTGCATTTGTCGTCTTTTGACATTTGCAGAGTATGCAGATGAATTTCAGTTCTAGTGACAATGTACCCATTTTGTTGACATTCAACAACCTAATTATTGAGATCTTTCTCTAGCTCAGGAAATTAAGCGTATCTCATTGGATACTTTTTTCTTGCTTCTTGGCATGTCTTTTAGTGTTTTATTTTCTCGCCATTCTCTTACTTTCTTCTCATTGATACAGAATTTACGAACACCAGTGCAATTATTGTTTGCTTCTGCATATTAAACAACTTTAAGTTTGAACGCTGCATGATAAGGAGACCTTTTGATTTCTCTGTTCATTTTAAATACTAGTATGAAAATTATTATTGTAGTTCTAGATTTTGTAGGACTTTATATAGGAATGTCACCTGCTTTATCACAGTCAAATTATTATTGCTCTCTGTTTATTTCAAAGCAGCCCTGTAGCTTGGCAAGTCTGTGGAGATAACAGCTATTTCAATTTTATTAGCGATTCCATCAATTCTGCAGGTTATATTTTCATATTTGCTTGAGACTTATGAGGTCCATTGGTAGAAATGCATGAAGAGATCACATTACACAGTAGTGGACTGACACCAGTGCTATAGTACTATCATTCATTGTATTTTTCTGATTGGCTTGTGAATTTTGTGAAATGCATGGGTCAAATATCATGCAGATCTGCAGCACTGCTCTTCTAGTATTCCCTTCAAGCTAATGTAGTCCACTGAACAAAGCCTTTGCAATTTTAAAAGGCTGCAGTATTGACATCAATAAATGGGTTGGCAAACTTTGGCTTAGGCCAAAGGGTAAGCCGCTGGCAGGACGTTTTGTTTACTTGAAGCCTCTGCAGGCACGGAGCCCCTCAGTTCCCTGTGGCTGTGGTTTGCCGTTCCCAGCCAATGGGAGCGGCAAACCATGGCCACAGGAAGCCGAGAGGCTCCATGCCTGCAGATGCTTCAGGTAAACAAAAAGACAATGTATTAGATATTCAATTAAATGATTTCATAGAGTTTAAAACCATCAAATTTTGGTGTAGACTCGTTTATAAGTCAAAGTCTATAGGATATTAACTTCCCATTTCAGGGAGAGGCATGATCTGAACACAGGGTAGGGACCTCTACTGAGTTCCCATCCTGGTTCTGTCTATGTCCATATTCTTATTTATATTGCTTTAGTGCCTAAGGTCTCATTAGGCTAGACACTGTACAAATATATAATGAGTCCCTACCCTGAAGAGCTTACAAGTGAAAGACAAATCAGACAAAGGGTAGAATGGGAAACAGAGGCACAGTGAGGTGAAATGATGTGTCCAAGTAGCAAGACAATGGCAGATTTAGGATTAGCTCCCAGGTCTTCTGCTTCCCAGTCCACTAACCCGTCCACTGGACCATGCTACAACTTCAAGCAATGCATACAGAGCCAGGAAGCAGGTACTATCTGCTTTTCAGTGGGAAAAGAGAGAGATTTAGTGATTATATTGATTGGCTTTGTGATTGTATAAGTCTCCCTGCCTCAATTTCCCCTCTGTAAAATGCAGCTAACAATATCTAGCTTATGGTTTTGTAAGTATTTTTCTTCTCTTGTAACATTGATACAGTACTTTCACAAAAGTTGTCTCCTTTTAATCAGTTTTGCAAGCGTGCTTAATAGATATAAATGAAATTTTGCCAAATTTCAAGAGAAATATTGCCACAAGAGTAGCTAGTCTAACTAAAAAGTGATGCAGTGCAAACGTTGAAAGCAAATGCATCTTAGATTTTTACAATATCTTCTCTCAAGTTATAGATTTTACAGTCAGAAGGGGCCAATGCATACAGAGAATAGCTGGGAAAGGCACTTCTAAAAAACGCTACAGAAAGACTAAAGCAGACAGCCGTAATAACCAATTAGAGAGGGGGTGGAGCTTTCAGCGGGAGTCAAGATGGAATCAAATTCCAGTGTTCCCGAACCTTCAGGAGGGATTCAGCAGCTGCTCTGGAGTTTTATTCAACCCATTGGAAACAGGGCAGAACGAAAACTTCTGAGCCAGATCTAAAGTTTCCCTAAGTACCTTGTTTGAAGCCAAGAGACGGGCTGGCGGCCCACTACCCCAGGTAACTGAGCTGCCTCTAGACATTAGAGGCTGGAAAATATTGTGTGACTAAGCCCTAGAGGTAAGAAGGTCTGTTGTCCAGCACCGGTCAAATGCCTGTAGCTCTCCCTTGCTGCAAGTCTTGTTCGGAACATTTTACAGTCCCTGTGTCAGGCGCTGCCTGAAGGAGTCCGGCACCGCGCGAGCCACAGGCAGGCGGGTCTGGCAGCAGAAGGCGGAGGACATGAGCGTTGCCCAGCGCAGAGCCTGTGACACGATTCCCCGGTACACGAGCTCTGGCCTGCGCCGGGGTCCCGGCGAGCTGCTTCCCGCGAAGGCGCGTGTCACGATGCCCCAGGGCGAGGCGCCAGCCGGCGCAGCTGCTGGGTAGGCCGGAGGGGGGCGCGCTTTCCCAGGCAGCGCTGGCCCGAGGTGGGGCTCGAGCCAGCCTCGCCCCCGAACCGAGCGTGTACAGCGCCGGGGCTGGAGGCCCTCCCCCGCCGCCGGCGCTGACGGCGACATTCGCCCCGGCCCGCCCCCCTGCGGGCACGCGTCAGCTTCCGGGGGAAAGGGGACGCGCCGCCTCCCGTCTCCTCCCGTTCACAAGATGGCGGCGGCGGCGGGCGGCGCGGGGGCGGCGCCCGCGCTTTGGAGCGAGGTGAATCGGAGCGGCCAGAACGGAGACTTCGGCCGCGCGCTCAAGTCCGTCAACAAGCGTGAGTCCCGCGCGCGCCCCGCGGTGGGCCGGTCCGAGCCGCGCGCAGGGCGGCGCGTGGGGGTGCCGCGGCACGTGCCTTGGGCGGGTCGAGCCCCCCGTCCGTCGCCCGGCTGATACCGGCTGTGCGTTGCCGGGACCTGCCCCGCGCGCGGTGCTGGGCAGCCCTGCCCGGCCCCAGGCCTGTCCTCCCCCCGGCCCGGTGCAGGGCTCCTTGCAGCCCGCTGCCATATGCCTACGTGCACCAGACACGCTGCGCTCCGGCTGGCCCGGGGGCACCGCCCCGCACCGCCTTCAGCTGGATGGGCCGGAGCAGGGCGCTCAGCCCGTGCACACTGTGCCCCTGTCAGCAGGCCCATGGGTCTTACGGACCCCCCACGTTTCACCTCACTTCTCAACTGCTAACTGGCAGAGTCAGACACAAGGGTGGAGACCTTACTGGAATACTGTGGACTTCCTCACGACACTGTAGCTTGTACTGACTTTGCTGGTGCTGTAGTTTTACAGCAGGCTACATATCTAGCGCTGTTGATTTACTCCCCTCCCCCTAAAGATCTCTGCCTACCCCTCTGATTGCGAACAACTGGCCTTGAGCACTCAGCTGCATGCCTAGGCCTCTTGTTTGTTAAAAGGCAGCACAACCATAACAAAGGCAGGGAGAGCCTGTTACCCTCCATACCTGGTGCTTGAGACCTCCAGCCTGATATTTGACATGACTGAACAAAGGATAAGAGAGCCTGTTTTCCCAATAACTTATAGAAAATTCCAGCTATATAAGCATGTGTCACCATTAGCAGGGAAGTCTCCTAAGATGTGGCTCTGTGCTAGATAGTATAATCTAGCTAAGCAGTTTTCAAACTTTTTGAGCTGAGCCCCCCTTTTGAGTTAAAATTTTCAGTTGTGCTCCCCCCCATCCTTAACAAAAAAGGGTGAGGTGAAGGTGGCATGCCCTCTCCCAGTCATAGAATCACAGAATATCAGGGTTGGAAGGGACCTCAGGAGGTATCTAGTCCAACCCCCTGCTCAAGGCAGGACCAATCCCCAACTAAATCATCCCACCCAGGACTTTGTCAAGCCTGACCTTAAAAACCTCTGAGAAAGGAGATTCCACCACCTCCCTAGGTAACCCATTCCAGTGCTTCACCACCCTACTAGTGAAATATTTTTTCCTAACATCCAGCCTAGACCTCCCCCCATTGCAACTTGAAACCATTACTCCTTGTTCTGTCATCTGCCACAACTGAGGACAGTCTAGATCCATGCTCTTTGGAACCCCCCTTCAGGTTGTTGAAAGTAGCAATCAAATCCCGTCTCATTCTTCTCTTGTGCACACTAAATAATCCCAGTTCCCTCAGCCTCTCCCCATAAGTCATGTGCTCCAGCCCCCTAATCATTTTTGTTACCCTCCACTGGACTCTTTCCAAATTTTCCACATCCTTCTTGTAGTGTGGGGCCCAAAACTGGACACAGTGTTCCAGATGAGGCCTCACCAGTGTCGAATAGAGGAGAATGATCACTTCCCTCAATCTGCTGGCAATGCTCCTACTTATACAGCCTAAAATGCTGTTAGCCTTCTTGGCAGCAAGGGCACACTGTTGACTCCTATCCAGCTTCTCGTTCACTGTAATCCCTAGATCCTTTTCTGCAGAACTGCTGCCTAGCCATTTGCTCCGTAGTCTGTTGCGTTGCATGGGATTCTTCTGTCCTAAGTGCAGGACTCTGCACTTGTCCTTGTTGAACCTCATATTTCTTTTGGCCCAATCCTCTAATTTGTCTAGGTCCCTCTGTGTCGTATCCCTACTCTCCAGCGTATCTACCACTCCTCCCAGTTTAGTGTCATCTGCAAACTTGCTGAGGGTGCAGTCCACGCCATCCTCCGGATCATTAATAAAGATGTTGAACAAAACCGGCCCCAGGACTGACCCTTGGGGCACTCCTCTTGATACCGACTGCCATCTAGACATGGAGCCGTTGATCACTACCCATTGAGTCAGACGATCTAGCCAGCTTTCTATCCTCCTTATAGTCTGTTCATCCAGGCCATACTTCTTTAACTTGCCGGCAAGAATACTGTAGAAGATTGTATCAAAAGCTTTGCTAAAGTTGAGGAATAACACATCCACTGCTTTCCCCTCATCCATAGACCCAGTTATCTCATTGAAGGCAATTAGATTAGTCAGGCATGTCTTGCCCTTGGTGAATCCATGCTGACTGTTCTTGATCACTTTCCTCTCCTCTAAGTGCTTCAGAATTGATTCCTTGAGGACCTGCTCCATGATTTTTCCAGGGACTGAGGTCAGACTGACTGGCCTGTAGTTCCCCAGATCCTCTTTCTTCCCTTTTTTAAAGATAAACACTACATTAGCCTTTTTCCAGTCATCCAGGACCTCCCCTGATCGCCAGAAGTTTTCATAGATAATGGCTAATGTCTCTGCAATCACATCCGCCAACTCCTTTAGCACTCTTGGATGCAGCGCATCCGGCCCCATGGATTAGTGCTTATCCAGCTTTTCTAAATAGTCCCGAACCAGTTCTTTCTCCACAGATGACTGATCACCTCCTCCCCATGCTGGGCTGTCTGGTGCAGCAGTCTGGGAGCTGACCTTGTTTGTGAAGACAGAGGCAAAAAAGCATTGAGTACATTAGCTTTTTCCACATCCTCTGTTGCCTCCCTCATTCAGTAAGGGGCCCACACTTTCTTTGACTTTCTTGTTGCTAACATACCTGAAGAAACCCTTCTTGTTACTCTTAATATCTCTTGCTAGCTGCACCTCCAAGTGTGATTTGGCCTTCCTGATTTCACTCCTGCATGCCTGAGCAATATTTTTATACTCCTCCCTGGTCATTTGTCCAATCTTCCACCTCTTGCAAGCTTCTTTTTTGTGTTTAAGATCAGCAAGGATTTCACTGTTAAGCCAAGCTGGTCACCTGCCATAATACTATTCTTTCTACACATCGGGATGGTTTGTTCCTGCAACCTCAATAAGGATTCTTTAAAATACAGCCGGCTGAAGCCCAAGCTGCCTGACGTCACCGCCCACCCACCCAAATGTTCCTCCAGGCCCCCCCACAGTTTGAAAACCATCTCAAGTGACTTTCATTACATCGCATCTTACTGTATTGAGATCCTCTCCATCTACAGATATTTGTGTTTGTCCTTGGCTCCCAGGATCCTGATTCTGCAATTGGGTCTATGTCTCAGTTAGGCATTGCATGTTCTTAGAAGCCTGCCTGCATGGATCTGATCTTAGGATCAGGGCCCCAGTGTCATGTAGGTCCTGTGAGGGTAATGCTGGTGGTCAGGCAGCCGGTTTTCTGTGACCACTGCTTTTCATGCTGACTTCTTTAGTTTTATTCTTTCCTAGTGCTCCCTTCATCTTTTCATTTATCCACTTGTTTGTAACTTTACATTTAGATTGTAAGGTCTTCCAGGCAGGGATTGTCTCTATTGTGTTTCAACAGTGCCCAGCACAATGGGGCCCTGGGTTATAGGCTCTACAGTAATACAAATAATAAAGAAAAGCATCTACAGTACAGTAGAAAGTTGCAGACTATATTTTATTGAGTAGTAATATTATGTGAACAGTTCCATTGCTAAAGTATGATGTGGCTTCATAAATCTATTGGTTTGCAATCAGGCTAACCTTGGTAAGAGAGAGAAAAAGGGGGAAAACTGATGGAAGGAGAAGCAAAAGATGAAGGATGCATATTTAAGCCCTAGTCCTGCATCAGAGGCTGTAGTTTGATTGTGTTTAGGATGTAGTTTGGTTAAGTTTAGCTATGTGGCCTAGATAAGATTCCCGAAGAGCCTGATGTTTTTTAGGTGTTAAATTCATCTTGTTCTGACTCCTTAATTGTATTAGAATTCGGATTCCTGTAAGTTTGGTAGGCTTTCCCATAAGCTTTGTCAAATCAGAGTTTGGGATTGCTGAGTGGCACCCAGCGAGCTTCAGCCCTGCGAGATTTCGGTCTGGCGGAAGGAGCCTTGGTCTGTGTGTGCAGGTTTGGAAGCAGCTGACCTATGGCTAACTGGAGTTTGGACAATCAGGGTTGAAGGGTGTTCTCATATGACTGTTAGACTACACCACTTTAGATACCAAACTGAGGGTGGTATAGGGAAAGAGCATGTACTTTTCTCTTTCACATGTTTTGGGGAGAAGGAGTGGAACTGTTTTCCCTCCCACACCAGCCCCCCCCCCCCCCCGTCAAACTGTCAACAATTAATGTTGTATGACAAAAATACAAACTATGTTCTAAATTTTTCCCTGCTGTCTTTCCCTGGTAGCAAATCTCTGAGTCCTGAAATTAATCCTCTTGTCAGTCTGGACTTGCTCTGTTTTTTCCTCAGTGCGCTTGCCCTTTTGTTCCTGAGTAGGGATAGCAGAATTGATGATGCCCAGGTCTTGAGAACCTGCTAGTCAGGTTTTGACCTCTGGTCTGCAGAGTGACGTGTGAGTGCAGTAACCCTGGTCCTTTCTAGCCCTCGGACACTTTCACACTTATCTGACATCAAGGCTTGGTCTACGCTAAAAAAAATTCTACCAGTATAACTGGCAATTAATTGTATAATTTATGTATTTATTCTTACCTGTAATACTGGTATAAACCCTACTGTGGAGGCAGTTTTACCAGTATTAAGATATTTTATACTGATATAGCCTTTGTTCCCTAAACCAGAATGAGCGATACCAGTATAAGTACTTTTATACCACTATACTTGCATCCACTCCAGGGGTTTTTGGCCACTTCTATTTCACTGGGACTGTTAAAGCTGGTCAGCTTTCTAGTCTAGACAAGGTCTGAGACATTGTCTAGATTTTAATTTGATGGACTCCATTTTTAATGGGAAGTGGGAATGGAGTTAGAGATTGTGATAACTCTCTTTGCTTCACCAAGTGTTGCAGATCGACAAGGATGATGTGACTGCCCTTCACTGCAAAGTGGTCTGTCTCATTCAGAATGGAAGCTTCAAGGAAGCCCTAAGTGTAATCCACACCCACACCAAAGTGTTAACCAGGTGAGTGGTAGCCCCAGAGGCTCCTGCAAAGGAAAAAAGCACAAGCCCCAGGAAGCTGCTAGTCTAGGTAGGAGGGTGGTACTGGTGGGCAATGGCTGTTGCTGAAGTTTTCAGTGCTTGACATGTTTAACTTTAGGCTTGGCCTACACTACACAGGTCGACGTAAGGGAGCTTATGTCAACCTAACTATGTCAGTGTACAAACCACAGCCTTGCTCCCGCCAATGTAAGTGCCTTACTACACCGACACAACTCCACCACCATTAAAGGTGTAGGCTTTATAATGATGTAGTTATGGCTGCGTAGCATCTGTGTAGACACTGCATTCCTTATATCTGCTGTTGGCTGTCATCCAGTGGAGCTTTGAAATTGACAAGGAAGCTGGCTCCTGGCTCCCTTACTGGGCTGCTGGCCGGTCTCTGCTCCAAGCCGGGCTGCCACCTGAGCTCCCTGTTCCCCTCTGGGAGCCCTACTGCCCCCCAGGATCCCAGCTCCCCACTGGCAGGTGACCGAATTCTGGGTGCGATCTACTTGCCAGAGGTGAGAAGCCTTGGATGACTTTCCCCCCACTCCTGACTGGGAGCATGGAGGCAAGAAGCCTTGGGCGGCAGCTGGGTTTCCAGTGTGGAGCTGTGTGGAGAACTGAAAGCCCAGCTGTGCTCCACACTGCCCCTCTCCAGTCAATGGAAGCACTCCTGGTGAGGATGTGCACCACTGACAGAAAATAATGTGAACATCAGCCACCACAGTAATTATTGTGGTGTCTGTAAGTCAGCCTAACACAGCTCGACGTAAGATGGTAGTGTAGACATGCCCTTACTCTCATAAGCGCTCCTGTTGAAGACAGTGGAACTGTTCAGATGAATAAAGTTCAGAATGTGCGTAAGTGTTCCCAAGACTGTGGCCCATACCTCTCCTTATCTCCATTTTCCCTTCTGTGAAATGGCAGTGATAAATGTTACCTTCCTGCCTCACAGGGCTGTTTGCAGCCTAGTGTCTGTGCAGTGGCTTAAGATGAAAACTGCTATATAAGAACTCTCTATTAGCAAAACTAATGTATATACTGTCAGAGTCACTTCCGTGTGGGAAAGAAAGAAGTATGCATGGAGGGAAAGGCTGTAGAACTGATTATTGTTGTAATACCAGCGTAGACACTAAAAGTATGTTGTCATATTCCTTATTTATAACCACTAATGTGAATGTAAAGAAATCAATCTAGATTTTAGCCTTAATTCCTTGCCTCTTTGAACACTCATAGCTCAAATAACAAAGCAACTTTCATTCCATTTGTGTAAAAATATATAATATATATACACACACACTTGGGAGGACTAGGGGAACCTCATGGGAAATTACCTGTCAGGTGTGTGATTGTAGTGGATCGCATGAGACATGTAAATAGCCTTATAGATATGCTGGGATGGAGTTGGTGGTTGTGGTTCATGTAGGTACCAAAGACATAGGGAAAAGAAGCCAAATGTAGGCTGCTAGGTAAGAGATTAAAGTCCAGGGTCTCCATGGTAGCATCCTCTGAAATGCTTCTAGTTTCACGTGCCAGGCCAAGCAAACAAGCAGAATTACAAGGTCTCAATGTGCAGATGAGACAAAGGTGTAGGAAGGATGGGTTTAGGTTTATTAGAAACTGGGGAACCTTTTGTGAAGGAGTGGCCTATACAGGAAGAATGGTCTCCACCTACACCAAAATGGAACCAGACTGCTGGCATATAAATTTAAAAAAGGGTAGTAGAGGATTTTTTAAACTAAGGGCTAAGAGAAAGCCAACAGGTGCAGAGGAGCACACAGTTTGGGCAGAGTCATACCTTAGGAATGAAGAGGGAGATATCTATATCCTAGTAAAGAGGATAGGTAAGAAATTGGGAAAGTACAGGCAGGAACTAGTGAGAAACAGTCCAATTAAATGGAATCCCCTTTAAAAATAACACATGAAGACAAAACGTATAAGTGCTTATATGCAAATGCAAGGAGTTTAAATACTAAGATCAGTGAGCTAGAATGCGTGTCAATAGATGAGGATATTGAAATAACAGACACAATGGAAACTTGGTGTAATGACGACAATGGGACCGGGTAACACCAGGCTACAAAAAATATAGGAATGCAGACTGGTTGTGCTGGTGGACGGGTGGCACTGTATGTGGAAAAAAGTCTAGAGCCAAGTACAGCAAAAATCTTTTTTCTTTTTTTTTTTCTTTTTTCAAATCTCTGTGAATAGAATCTCTGTGGATAGAAATTCCATGTTTGAATAAAAAGCGTCTAGCACAAGGGTGGGCAAACTTTTTGGCCCGAGGGCCACATCGGGGTTGCGCAACTGTATGGAGGGCTGGGTAGGGAAGGCTGCGCCTCTCCAAACAGCCTGGCCCCCGGCCCCATCCATCCCTTTCCACTTCCTGCCCCCTGACTGCCCCCCGCAGAACCCCTTACCCATCCAGCCCTCCTGCTCCTTGTTCCTTGTCTGTCCCGACCCCTATTCACACCCCTGCCCCCGATAGCCCCCCCAGGACTCCCACCCCCTACCCAACCATCCTCTGCTCCTTGTTCCCTGGCCACCCCCTCCCGGGGTCCCCCGCCCCTAACTGCCCCCCTGGATCCAACCCCCCCTCACTTCCTGTCCCCTGACTGCCCTCCTGACCCCTGTCTACATCCCCACCCCCTGATAGCCCCCACTCCGGGACTCCTGCTCCCAACCCTCCCTGTTCCCCATCCCCTGACTTCCCCCCCTGAACCTCTGTCCCCACTCCCTTACCCAGCCTCCCGGCCCCCTTACTAGCAGCGGGAGCTCGCAGCCGCAACACCCAGCCAGAGCCAGCTGCACTCCCCATGCTGCCCAGCGGAGTAGCAGGCCAGAGCATGACACGTGCAGTGCGGCGGCATGGCTGCAGGGGAGGGGTGGATTGCGGGGGAGGGGCTGAGGACTAGGCTCCCTGGCTCGGGTCTCAGGAGCCGGGCAGGACAGTCCCGTAGGCTGGATGTGGCTTGCGGGCTGTAGTTTGCCCACGTCTGGTCTAGCAGTAGGAATATACTTCTGATCACCTGACAGTGATCATGAAATGCTGAGGAAGTCAGAGAGACTTCAAAAGCAGAAGGCGCAATAATAATAAAGGGTGATTTCAACTATCCTCATATTGACAGAGTAAATGTTACCTCATGATGCAGAGACATAATTTCTGGACTCCATAAACAGCTGCTTCTTGGAGCAGCTAGTCCTGGAACCCAGAAACACAGTGTCAGTTCTTGATTTAGTCCTACAGTGAGCACATCAGAACTGTTCTTTTTGGGCAACAAATCTGAAGTTCTGTCCTGCATTCATGTGTCAGTAGAAGAAGTTTTAGAACAAATTGATAAATTAAATGGTAATAAGTCACCGAGACCAGATAGTATTCATTCAAGAGTTCTGAAGGAACTCAAATGTGAAATTGCACAACTACTAACTGTAGTATATAATCTATTGCTGAAACAAACCTCTGTATGAGATGATTGAATGGTAGCTAATGTAACACTGATTTGACAAGTTCCCTTACCAAAGGCTCTTAAGCAAAGTAAGTAGTCATGGGATAAGAGCGAAGGTTGTCCTCACGAAACAAAGGGTAGGACTAAATGGTCAGTCTTCACTGTGGGGAGGGATGAACAGCAGGGTTCTCCAAGGAACTGTACTGGGACATGTGCTGTTCAATATATTCATTAATGAGCTGGAAAAAAGGGTGAACAGTGAGGTGGCAAAGTTTGCGGATGATACAAAATGATTCAAAATAGTTAAATCCCAAGAAGACTGTGAAGAATTACAAAGGGATCTCACAAAACTGGGTGACTGGGCAACAAAATGGCAGATGAAATTCACTGATAAGTGCAAGTAATGCACATTAGAAAAAATAATCCCAAGAACACACAATGAGTGGATCTAAATTAACTGTTCCCACTCAAAAAAGAGCTCTTGGAATCAACAGTGATGAAAAAGACTAGCAGTATATTAGGAATTATTATAAAAGGGATAGAAAATAAGACACAGAATATCATAATCCCACTATATAAATCTATGGTGCTCCCACACCTTGAATACTGTGTTCAGTTTTGGGTGCCCCATCTCAAAAAGGATATAGTGGAGCTGGAAAAGGTTCAAAGAAAGGCAACAAAGATGATCCAGGATATGGAACAGCTTCTATATGAGGAGAGGCTAAAAAGATTATTTCTGTTCATCTTAGAAAAGAGATGACCAAGTGAGGATATGCTAGTAATGTATAAAATCATGAATGGTGTGGAAAAAGTGAATAAAGAAGTGTCATTTACCGTTACCCACAATATAAAACCAGGGGGTTGCCCAATGAAATTAATAGGCAGCAGGTTGAAAACAAACAAAAGGAAATACTTCTTCACACAGTGCACAACTAACCTGTGGAACTCATAGCAATGGGATGCTATGATGGCCAAAAGCATAACTGGATTCAAAAATAGAGAAGTTCATGGAGGGTGGGTCTATCAGTGGCCATTAGCCAAGATGGTTAGGGATGCAGCCCCATCCTCAGGGTGACCCTGAACTTCTGACTGCCAGAAGCCAGGAGTAGTGGTCAGAGGGTTATAGATGGCAAGGCCGCTGGGGCTGATGTTTTGTTTCTTGCATTTACTCAGGAAATAGATGTTGCTATTAAGTTTTGCTTCCTTGTTCTTCATGTTGAGGTGTTTCTGTTTCAGGCAGCTAACTTCAATATCTTCCAGTGTTGTATGCAGTATAGTTATAGCTGTGTCAGTTCCAGGATATTTGACATCTAATATCCTGGGACTAACACTGCTACAACGACGCTGCATAGAAGTCAGGAGTGGAAGACAGTTGTATTTCTCCCAATTTCCCTGTTCTGTATGCTCCCGTTGAAGCTCTGATCGCTGTTGAAGACAGGATATGAGCTAGATGGACCATGGGTCTGACCCAGTATGGCCGTTCTTATGAAACTGAAGCTTTTTGCTCAACCACTGAATTGTCTTTGCTCTGGAGAATACAAAGTTCTTTATCACAATTGATACGTCCGTTCTGATTAATTCATTGGGGCTATCGTGACCAGGATCATATTTTAATCTTTTTATTACTATTCCATCCTTGTATTCCCCCCCCCAAAATGTTTGAGTGCAGAAAACATTTAAATAAAACATGCACATGGATAAACCTCTCTCACAGCATCTGTGCTAAAGTCGCAGTTAGTCCCTTCTTTTTGTTTTCACTCAACCTGATCAGTAATTTTTGGGGAAATTTATACTGGACTCCTTTTAAATAAAAACTACCCGGTCAGTGTATATTAAGGCTTGCTGGTGTCAACAGTGCACTTTTAGGTCTGATTCAACCTTACAGTTTTGCCATGGGTTCTGCCTTGTAATTGTGATATTTCTCGACAGCTTTCATTGCTTAGCATCAGATTTGGGGTTTATAGTTTAGGAGAGATTGTGTCATCACATTTGCTCTGTCTGCAAGAACTGAATATCTGTATCTTTGGGTTGTAGTGATACACCTTTCTGCACGCAGCAGCGACCAATCCTCTTTTCCTTCATTGGTTATTCAGTGAATCTTTTCATTTTTCGACCTTAGAAAAGTGTGCTGTACAAAAAATAAACAGGCATAAGAAAACATGTTTTAGGTACTGTCACTGCTCAATATCTGGTGCCAACACATGCTATTCTGCCTCTAACAACATGGTAGTCTTACAAGAGTAATTATGGAGGCTTAAATAAGGGTTCATGGCTCTCCGGGGAGGCAAATGTTGTAGAATGAGTGCTGTGGTGATGCACCTGCCGTCACTCTCTGCCTTGTTTTCGCAGTGACTCTATCACCTTTGAGAAGGCGTACTGTGAGTACAGGCTGAACAGAATTGAAAATGCCCTGAAGACCATTCAGAGTGCCAGCCAGCAGACAGACAAACTGAAGGAGCTTCATGGACAAGTGGTAATTACTGCTTTGGAAACTCGGTGTCTATCATTCAAGAGCCCTCTGCTTTGTGAGGGTGGAAGAAAATCAGAGAGAAACTTTTCTCCCCCTCAGCTGTGACTTAATAAACGGTTATGTTCTGAGTGACAAAACTCCCAGTGACTTCACTGGGGCCTAGGATTTCACCCTCTCTTCTAGTTAGCCAGGGTGTCCCAAAGTGTCAGTGTGGGCAGATAGCGCCATCCTTTCACTTGTTGGCTCATTAATCTTCCCCCACTTCCATCCATTTCCGCTTCTAATGAATCGCATTCCTCTGTTCTGGAAAGTGGGGTAGTTTGCTGGAAGCCACTGAACCAAAATGTGCCTGTGCAGCCATACAGTTGGCCACCTTCCTTCTCCCCAGGGCTAGAATGAAGTGATTTGCTTGATTTCCATCAGCCAGGGAAGTGGGCAGTCCTGAGGAGAGTGCTTTACTTTCTGCTCTGTGAGCCAGGTCAGCTCTTGGTGTAGGATCTAGTTCTGCACGTGCTTCATGCCTATAGCTCTATGACATCAGGAGCAGCTGTGTGTGAAACAACACAAGGATGGGCTTCCTTGGAGCATCAGGGTTGAAAAGAGGAAGAGAAAAGGCTTTTCCTCCTCCTTTTGTTTCCACAGTTGATTAGAATGATCCCAACTTATGGAAGAAACAGTTGTTTGCTGTAAACAATGCTTGAAAGGTGGTCATTTAATTTGCTCCGTGGAGAGGTGCTAAAGACAGCCATGAAGAGGCTGGCAGAGACTATAATCAACTCTATTTTCCCAAGTAAATTCTGCATTAGACTTTACAGCCCTTGTTCAGCTGTCTCTGGTTGTGGATGCCAATGTGCAGGGCAATGTCTCTTTTTCAGTTATATAGGTTGGAGCGCTATGACGACTGCTTAGCCGTGTATCGAGATCTCATCCGGAACTCCCAAGATGACTATGAAGAAGAAAGGAAAACCAACCTTTCTGCAGTGGTTGCAGCGCAGAGCACATGGGAGAAAGTGGAGCCAGTGAGTGTGTGTGCATGTGCACACACGGAGAGATTGTTCCCCCTTCCACCCTGCCAATTTTCTGTCTGCTTAAACAGCCTGGACAGCTCCCCTTAGGTCTAATCTGATTCTCTCCAATTCCTGAGAACAGGACTGCTCTACAGTTAGGAGTTGGATAGCTCCATTGCAGATTCCCCTTTGGCTTTGTCCTGCAGCGTAAGGGAAAGACCACTCATGTCGTGGCTTTTTAGACAGCATATGTCCTCTCAAGATCACTTTCATGTGTGAATTTCATAATGAATCTTCTGTTGTATATTAATCTAAGAAGTTGGCATGTTTGCTAAAAGCTATGATTTGTGTCAGTAGTAATCCTATAAAAATGGCTTTAAACAAATGTGTTTAGATTCTGATCCAAAATTAGGCTATATTTAATTTGTCTTTCAAGCATTTAACCCAATCATTTCACTCCATGTCAGGAAGATCTGGGCCTCCAAGAAGCTACCTATGAGCTGTGTTATAATGCTGCATGTGCATTGATTGGGCAAGGCAGGCTGAATGAGGCAATGGAAAACCTACAGAAAGCAGAAGGTAAAAACATGGGGGGGTTATAGATATCTCTGTCACTCATTCTTTGTAAACACATTTAGAGAGAGAACAAGAATTTGATTCTGGATTGAAAGTGGGATTGGACAACTGTAGGGGTCTTCTATTACAGTTTCCATAGTGTGTTTGCCAAGAATGGTTGAGACTTGGTAGCACTTAACATTCCTTAAATAACTTTTATTATATCAGTAACTTTTAGCTATTGTAGATCAAACTGTTTTCTTATCTGCAATTCCCATGTGGTACATAGGTTTTCAATCTGTAGCTCTCTGCTTGCTTTCCAGATATGTATAGTTTATTGTTTTGCCATCATTTTACAGTAGCAAACTGTATATAACATCTCAATCTTCCCTCCCAACTGGTATTTAATTCCTGAGTGCAATTTGGTATGTGCGTATAATTTTGACAGTGCAATCTCTTCACATTGGCAGAAGTTTTAAAAGTCCTAGATAGTCGTTGTTTTATGAGTATACTGAAGACTGTAGAGTGCAGTAATGTTCTGAGTTGGAGATTGCCCTATCTACTGTACTAACTTTCATTTTTCACATTCAGAAAGACCGGTTTTATTATTATTATTATATTTCAGTCTGTTCAATAGTATGTGTAGGAAGGAGAATAAATGTTTAAAGTAGAAGTCGAAAGTAGCGAAGAGGAACCAAGTTACAGGCCTTCGGTTTAACATCAACAGCTGGAAAACTGAAAAGCTTTGAACTCCCTTATGTTCTCTTATTAAGCTGACTAAATGTTATAGGTGCAGCCAGCAATACCATCAATACTTTAAGCTACCCAACACTTGTCATTGTAAGGCCCTGTTTTCAGTTGCTTATAATTTTGCCGGACTATAGTCATTCAGAAGTTTTCCAGGCCAGGTGCTTGCCTCAGGCCTGGCATTTTTGGAAAACCTCAGTATAGAAAACCTCAGTATAAACAGTTCAGCCATTTACAAGAAGGAGTGTTAGAAACAATACCTTCTTCTTCGAGTGATTGCTCATATCAATTCCAGTTAGGTGTGTGCGCGCCGCATGTACGGAAGTCGGAAACTTTTTCCCTAGCAGTTACCCATCAGGCCGGCTGGGGAGTCCCCTGGAGTGGCGACATATGGCATTCTATATAAGACCCTGCCGGCCCAACCCCCTTTCAGTTCCTTCTTACTGCCTGTCGGTTGTTGGAAGAGTGGTCTCTTGGTTTCTCAAGTGCTCCACTAATCTCTATCTTATCTTAATTGTTGTTAGTTAATTGTTAACTGTTAGTGTTAAGTGTTTTTCTCTGTAGCGTTAAGTGTAGCTTAGTAGTTGAGGGCAGTTTAGCACTAATCAACTGCCCTGCAAGGTGACCCCCACTACTCCTGCCTTAGGTGTCTGGGGGTGGGCCATCAGGTTGACAAGTGTGAAATCTGTAAGTCTTTCAAGCCACTGGCAAGAAAAGAGAGGGAAATTCGACTCAAGCAACTCCTCGTGGAGTCTGCATTGCGGCCTCTCAAGATGTGGGCCCGAACGCCTCGGTGCGCAGTGCTTCCCCAATGGTGCTGATTATGGCGCCACAGAAGATCCCGTGCCTACCTCAGGACCGATGATCTCCCGGGCCCCAGAAACGCCCACCTTGGCACTGTTCCCATTCCCCGTTTGCCAGAAAGAAGCAGGCCTTGGGAGGACCCTTCGTTAGGGTCAAAGCAGTTGTTCTGGCCCTGACCGAGCAATATACCAGTCCAGCACAGGGTGTCATTCAAGTGGAGGAGATTACATTGCCTTCCACTCCGGATACCTTTGAGGCCGCTAGAGGGCTCATTGAAATGACAGCACTGGTACCTCCGGCCCCGGCACGAGTTCTGGTACCATCCAAGGGCACGCCGGCGATGTTCAGACTGTCAGTCCCTAGACCAGCATCTCCATGCCGCTCGGAGTCCCGGCGTCATTCCGAGTCTAACTCATGTCACTGATTAGACTCCCAGCACTGGTCTTGCAGCCCCAATCCTCGGAGCTGTTCCTGCCCAAGGTCGCAGTCGACTCTGGAATGTGGTCCCACTCAAGGTCTGGGTCTTGCTCAGCGACTTCTCGGCACCGTTTGGACCGTCGCCGCACAGAACATCAATCCCCGAGTCGATTGTCTCCATGGCACCAGTCCACGACCCACTACTGCTCTTCCTCGCAGCACCGCTTTTCATCGTGGCACTGCTCTTGATGGTGATCAGCCTCCTGGTGCCGATCGCCGCATGACCCTTGGCTACCAAGGGGCTCGGTGCCCCTTTTACTCCACTCACCCCCCCCCTTGGCTGTCGTGGTCCCAATCCCCCTGTGGCAGGTCGGGGAGAGCTTCAGGGCCTTCGGACATTCCCCAGTCGGGCCTGGGAAGCCTCGGACAAGACCCCCCCCAGTGCCCAATTGGCAGCCTCAGTGGCAATTCTGGACCCCCTGGGCATATCATCTGGCCCAAAATGCCCCCCGGGGCCTGGATGTTGTCATGCTCAGACATCCGTCCTCCCGAGGCAACCCTCAGCTGCCCTCCTCCAGACTTGGACCAACCCGTGGAGTCAGCACCCATGGTAGGGGCTACCCTGGGGGCCCAAGAGGAGATAGCTGTGGCTGACCAAGAGGCTGTCTCCGCCCCGGCTCTCCCAGTGGAGTTTTCTTCGTCCTCCTCTGATGAGGCTGTGGCTGGCACGTCCATGTCTGGTCCACCTCCGGTGGACTTTGGGGTCCTCCATGAACTGCTTCGGCGCGTGGCCCTTAATATGAACCTCCAAGTTGAGGAGGAGGAGTACCCTGTGGTGGACATTTTAGGCCCGGGAGGACCTTCCAGGATGGCCTTCCCCATGAATTAGACTATTCAAAGTAATGCCAAGTCTCTCTGGCAAACCCCTGCCTCTGTCCCTCCCACAGCCAAGGGGATAGAAAGGAAATATTTTGCTCCCACCAGGGGTTATGAGTTCCTTTTCACTCACCCCACTCCATGCTTGCTTGTGGTGGATGTGGTGAACACCAGAGAAAGGCAGGGCCTGTGCCCAAATCAAAGGGGGGAGGGATAGCTCAGTGGTTTGAGCATCAGCCTGCTAAACCCAGGGTTGTGAGTTCAATCCTTGAGGGGGCCATTTAGGGATTTGGGGCAAAAATCTGTCTGGGGATTGGTCCTGCTTTGAGCAGGGGTTGGACTAGATGATCTCAAGGTCCCTTCCAATCCTGATATTTTATTACTCTATCAGGACGCTAAACGCCTGGACCTTTTTGTGAGAAAGGTTTATTCTACTGGGGGTCTCTCGCTTAGGATCGCTAACCAGTTGGCGATCCTCAGTAGATATAACTTTAACTCTTCAGTCCTTGAATTCCAAGATCTTCTCCCAGTGGAGGCCGGTACGGAACTCAGGGCCATTGCTGAGGAAGGTAAATTGGTGGCCCGGACCTCCCTCCAGAGTTCCATCGATGCTGCAGACACGGCTGCGCGCACTCTGGCTTCTAGCATTGCCATGCAACACAATGCCTGGCTGCAATCCTCAGGTCTCCAGCTGGAGGTCCAAAGCGCCATCCAAGATCTCCCCTTTGATGGTCAGGGCTTGTTTGTGGAGCAAATCGATTCCCGCTTGCATACCTTTAAAGGACACAAGAAACACTATCAAATCTTTAGGTATGTATACCCCGGCTAACCAATGAAAGCCATTTAAACCCCAGAACACCCAGCAGCGCGCCTTCCCGCCTAGACCGAGGCAGGACTTTCCTCGTCAGAGAAACAGATACTCCCAATATAGACCGTCTCGCCCCTCCCCCACCGGAGAGGGTCAAGGACAGTCTAAGCCTCTCCTGGGCCCTAAGCACCCGTTTTGAAGGTGTGCCCGAGGACGGACTACCAGCTCTCACCCCGTTTCTGAACCATCTATCCCATTTCTACCATGTCTGGTCCCATATTACCTCAGACCGTTGGGTCCTCCGCATGGTGTGGACGGGATATTCTATCCATTTCCGCTCCATCCCACCCTCCTTCCCCATCCCTCTTCAGGGACCCTTCTCACGAGCAGCTCTTCGTCCAGGAGGTACAATCCCTCCTTGCCCTAAGGACTGTGGAAGAAGTGCCTCAGGGGCAAGGGTTTCTAGTCCCGTTATTTCCTTGTACCCAAGGCAAAGGGAGGCCTACGGCCCATTCTGGACCTCAGGGAGCTCAACAAGCACATCATCAACCTGAAGTTTCGTATGGTCTCCTTAGCCACTATCATTCCCTCTCTGGATCCGGTAGACTGGTATGCCGCCCTCGAAATGAAAGACGCGTACTTTCACATTTCGATTATTCCACCTCACAGACGTTTCCTCCACTTCAGGATGAGCAACATGCAATATCAGTTCATGGCCTTTCCGTTCGGCCTGTGCACAGGCCCTCATGTCTTTACCAAGTGCGTGGCGGTTGTGGCAGCCTTCCTTCGCCATCACTGCATGCACGTCTTCCCATACCTTGATGATTGGCTTATACGGGGTCGGTCTCATCAACATGTCCAGTCTCAGATACAATTGGCCATGGACACGTTCACTCACCTGGGCTTCATGCTGAACGTCAGCAAATCTGTCCTCTCTCCTACTCAAACAATGGTGTTTGTAGATGCAAACCAGGCGAGAGTTTTTCTTCCAGAGGCATGGCATTTGGCTGTGGCAAGCCATAATTACCAGCCTCCGCAAATTTCCCATCACCACAGCAAGACAGTGCCTCAGGTTGCTGGGTCACATGGCATCCTATACCTACGTGGTACAACACAACAGGCTGAGGCTCAGGCCTCTACAGACATGGTTGGTGTCTGCCTATCGACCGGGATGCGACAGCGTGGAAATGGTCCTCATGGTCCCGGAGTGCACAGTCGGCTCCCTCCGATGATGGCTCGATCCTCGGGTGGTGGGTGCCAGGGTCCCGTTCCATCCCCCTCAGCCCACCTTGACCCTAGTCACAGACGCGTCTGCCCTGGGATGGGGGGTCCACCTTGGGAGCCTGACAACACAGGGCTTATAGCACTAAAGCGAGCTGTCGTTGCACATCAATATCAAAGAGCTCAGGGCGATTCACCTTGCGTGCCAAGCCTTCCTTCCTCACTTACAAGGGCCCTGCGTAGCAGTCCTAACGGACAACACCACGGCCACGTTCTACCTGAACAAGCAAGGCAGAGCCCCGGTCATCGCTGCTGTGCCAAGAAGTCCCCCTTCTGTGGGACTTCTGCTTAGCCCACTTCACGCTTCAGGCCTCGTACCTGCCGGGTGTCCAGAACATACTGGCAGACAGCTTGAGCAGGCATTTTCTCACACACAAGTGGTTGATATGCCCAGACGTCATTTACTCTGTTTTCCGCATTTGGGGGTTTCCCCAAGTCGACTTTTTCGCTTCACAGACCAATAGGAAGTGCCCAACCTTCTGCTCTTTTTGGTGTCACAGCCCGGGCTCAATAGCAGACACCTTTCAGATCACGTGGTCCAGCCATTTGCTTTATGCCTTCCCCCCCCATTCCCACTCATTCACAAGGTGCTCCTCAAAGTCCGCTGGGACAGGGCAGATGTCATAGCCCCCGCCTGGCTGTGCCAGTGTTGGTACCCAATCCTGCTGGACTTGTCAGTTCGAGCTCCCATATGCCTTCCTCTCAACCCCGACCTCATCTCCCAGAACCACGATCGTCGTCTCCTGCACCCGGACCTTCCTCCAACAAAGCTGCCTGTGCCTGCTTGGGACCTTAATCTGGTCCTCTCCTGCCTGATGGGCCCTTCCTTTTGAGCCGCTGGCCACCTGTTCACTTCTCTCTCTCTCTCTCCTGGAAGGTCGCCTTCCTAGTGGCCATCACTTCTGCACACCGGGTGTCCGAACTACAGGCTCTCGCCTGTGATCCACCCTATACCATTTTTCATAAAGATACAGTTCAACTAAAGCCTCACCCTGCCTTTCTGCCAAAAGTGGTGTCCCGCTTCCATGTATCCCAAACCGTATCTTGACCTTCGGGAACAGCATCTCCATTTCCTGGATGTTAGAAGGTCATTTGCTTTCCATATAGACCGAACAAAGCCCTTCCATAAAACAACCTAGTTATTTGTCGCCATCGCGGAGTGGATGAAAGGCGCTCTTGTTTCCTCTCAGCGAATATTTTTGTGGATCATTGGTTGTATTCATGTTTGCTACAACTTGGCAAATGTTCCTCTGCCTGCTGTCACGGCTCACTCCACAAGGGCTCAGGTGTCATCAGCTGCTTTTCTGGCGCACATTCTGCTCCAGGAAATCTGCAGAGCCACCACGTGGGCCTCCGTTCGCACCTTCATGTCCCACTATGCCATCGTTCAGCACACTCGGGACGATGCGGCCTTTGGCAGAGCGATCATGCGATCCATAGTTCCTTGACTCCGACACCACTTCTGAGGTAAGGCTTGGGAGTCACCTAACTGGAATTGATGTAAGCAATCACTTGAAGAAGAAAAAACGGTTACTTGCCTTTCTGTAGTTGTTCTTCGAGATGATGTGTTGCTCATATCTATTCCATTTCCCTCCCCCCCCCCTTCCCCTCTGTCAGAGTAGCTGGCAAGAAGGAACTGAAAGGGGGTCGGGCCAGCAGGTTCTTATATGGATCGCCATATTGGCGCCACTCCAGAGGGCTCCCTAGCTGGCCCAACGGGTAGCTGCTAGGGAAGAAGTTTCCCACTTCTGTGCACATGGCGCGTGCACACACCTAACTGGAATAGATATGAACAACACATATCGAAGAACAACAGTTACAGAAAGGTAAGTAACCATTTTTCAGTTTGCCCATGTTAAAAAATAAACAAACAATGCTTACAGCAGTTTCACTGAGAATTTCTAGCATGTCCCAGCAACAGAGCAAGGATTCAGTACTTGGCAAAGGGGTTGCCCTGGTGTCATGGATGTGCCTTATGTCATCCCAAGCTATACATCGCTGAAAATCTCAATTCTCACAGGCTTACTAGAGGTTTGTTAGTTTTACAGCAAAATTTATTGAAGATTCTGTCTGTGCCCAACCAATTGAGGAAGGGGGCTGAGTTAAGCTTGCACAGGCAACCTTAATTCTGGCCTTTCATGACTTTGGAGTGCTTGACTTTGCAACTTTCATGTACTTCTAACGTAATTTTTTGGTTCAATATCTGATCTATAATGTTACTGTGGAATCAGGAGTGCTAGTTGTGTACATTCCTATTTAGTCATTTTGCTTTTTTATGATCAAATTGTGGAACATAATGGGAACCCTTCAGATGTGTTTGCTGTTGGATACCATGGTAACAAATAACACAGTTGAGTCTTGACCTTAGGCCTGGTGTACAATGTGGGGGGTGGGAGCGAGGTAAGTCAGTCTAAGTTACTCGACTTCAGCTACAAAAATAGCGTAGCTGAGATCGATGTACTTCACTGTGGTAAATCGACTGCTGACGCCACCCCACCCCACCCCCCGTCGACTCCGCCTACGCTTCTTGCTCCGGTGGAGTACCTGAGTTGATGGGAGAGCACTCGGCGTTTGATTTATTGTGTATTCACTAGACGCGATAAATTGACCCCCATTGGATCAATCACCCCGGAGGTAAGTGTAGACATGCCCTTAGTTACAGTTGTGTGGAACTAGGCAAACTGCAGGCTCTTCTTAGTTAATCCAGGCGCTGAGACTGTAATCTTTAGGAAAACACAGAGCTTCACTGCTTTTATCGCAGTACAAAACTGCTTACTAAGCAGTAGGTGAGAGAGAAGAGTAGATTCGGAATGAAAGTGGGGATGAAAACCGAGGCATCACTGCACAAAGGAGAGGGACAAAATCTACATCAGTCTTTTAAGTCTGGGTAAGGTCATATGAGTGGCAAGTAGTTATGGTGCAGAGAGCTATTTCATGAATGATCATAAACTAGTTTTAAAGAAAATGAACAGGGGAAGGAGAGAAACAAGTAAAAACCTGAGTACTCAAAAAGAGTTCTAGAGGAGCAATGTCTCCTGCATTCTTGACTTATTTAAAAATTTCACTGAAGATCTTATCTCTCTCCCACATGTGCACCCAGTCATTTCCTTACTTTCTTGCATTAAAAAGTACCTGTGAAACTTTGTAAAAGCCTCACTTAGTATCAACAATGGCACATGATATAAACAAACATTCCTGCCATTGTCCTGTTCTGTGCTTTCCTGTAGGTAAGAATTAACTCTTTCTAAATTTGTCTTTCAAATTATTTTCTCTAGATCTGTGTCGCCAGTCACTTTCAGAAGACTCTGTAAGTTGTTGCTGTTACTCTGAATAATGTGCATTTTACACTGAAGTATTTCAGAGCAGTGCCCCAGGGATTAGCCATGTGATCACTTGTTAAATTGCTATGCAATATCTTACCCAGCAAGAGTGACCACTCTGCCTAAATTCACGTTCCCAATACCGCTTCTGAGGTGTGAGCTGTCCTTCTGCCTATTGCTGAAACGTAAATTCTTGGGGACGGACTATCTCCTGCCTTGCCCCTTCTGCAGTCTCTTTTACACCAGTGCAATGTGAGTGTACTCCTACCACATCAGAGGGGTGGGTGGTTCGCCTACTGCAGAGGTGCTGAGGCTGTGGTGAATCAGGCCCACCATTTTTGTTTCATATCCAGCACACTTCGGTGTGTCTGTAGGGTGGAAGCAGACTGCACATACATGGGTTGGGAGGGTAATTTCTGTTGTTAAAGGTAGCGCTGCCTTTTGCCCCTATTTTTTGGTTTAAGGTGTGAATGTGTGTAATCGTGTCTTTTGAAGATTTGCTCTTCTAATGGGGGGATTGTGACCGATGGTTTTGCCCAAGATCTACGGAAAAAGGAACAGGTCCTCTGCCAAACACTGAAGCCAGGGAGCACAGGAGGGGGTAAGATTCACTTTGTTTTGTCTGAATTTTCCTTCAGGATGTAACTGAGGAAGACATTGAAGCTGAATTGGCCATTATTCACGGTCAGATGGCCTATATCATGCAATTACAGGGGCGTACAGAGGATGCTCTCCAGCTTTACAATCAAATCATCAAATTAAAGTAAGTGCTTCATTCAAACAAGCTCTTATCATTCCACATGTGACAAGGCTGCTGTCTAATAGCTGTGCCTTTCATTCTCATTTGTTCTGCAGGCCGACAGATGTGGGATTGATTGCTGTAATTGCAAATAACATCATCACTATTAACAAGGTATAGAATTGCCCATCCTCTTTCTAAAGCATTTTTGCAAGGAAATGAGAATGAACTCAGAACTCACCATATGCACAAGCTCCCATTGGCCTTGAGGGGGGGGTTCTGTGTGCAGAAGGAGTGCAGAGTTGCATCTCTCTTTGAAATAAGTACTTGCTTTCAAGTGGAAGAAGCACTCTAGCATGAAAGTTCTATTTATAGTGTTAATGTTTGTGCTGTTACACTGGTATTTCCATTATATTTTTATCCTTATAGGCCCCAGTCCTGCAAACACAGATTGAATGTATCTATGTGCAGGATCATTTTTGTAATCAAATGGGTCCCACTGAAGCCAGTCACACTGCTTGCATGACTTGAGTTACATATGTGCCTAGGAATTTGCAGGATCCAGGTTTTAGAAGACAGGAGCTTCCAGACTAAGGGGGTGTGTATATGTGAGAGAGAATTTTTTTCTGGTACAGAATTGAGGGAGTTGGGGAAATGGGAAGATACTGGATTTAGGTGTGTGGTGCTTGTGCTTCATTAACTTCTAAAGTGCATTGTGCAAGCTATTAGTGCACATTGCGGACATGAGCCTTTTGTGCTGTCTTCAAAACCTGATGGATGACTACAGTGAAATTTTACAGCAAGTGCCCAGCCACAACAGTATTTTTACATGTGTAAAAACTATACAAATAGCATAATGGAGGAGACATTTCTTATCCAGTCTCACTCTTCCTCTGCAAGCATTGGACTCAAGATCCTGAAATATTTGCAGAGCCACAAGAAGAGCTGAATGAATAGGGAGCATGATGGTTTCATGGAGGACAGATTGCTGTGGGACACACAAAGGAGCAATTCAAGGTTGGTGGTGGTGGCTTCAGATGGGGGGGCGCCGATTCCAGGACCAAGAAACTGGTGGTATCGCATTGTAATACATGTTTGGGATGAAGAGTAGTGGCTGCAGAACTTTCAGATGCACAAGGCCAAATTTCTGGATCTGTGCCCTGAGCTCACCCCGGCTCTCCACCGCAGGGACACCCAAATGAAAGCTGCAATGACAGTGGAGAAGCGAGTAGTGATTGCACTGTGGAAACTTGCAATGCCGGATCGCTACTGGTCAGTCGGGAATGATTTGGATCCAGGAAATGCACCCTGAGGGCCGTTGTGATGCAAGCTTGCAGATCCATTATTCACCTCCTGCTACACAGGACTGTGACTCTAGGCAATGCACAGGACATGGTTGATGGATGTGCAACAGTGAGGATCCTGAATTGTGGTGGGGCAATAGAGAACACGCGTATACCCATTTTGGCACTAGCCCACCTTGCCACTGAGTACATCAATAGAAAGGGCTACTTTTCTGTGGTTATAGAAGCATTGGTTGATCACTGGGGATGCTTCACTGAATCAATGTTGGCTGATCAGGGAAGGTGCAGAACACTTGCATCTTTAAGAACACAGAACTGTTCAGAAAACTACAAGCAGGGACTTTTTTCCTGGTAGGTGGAATACCACAGGGAATGTTGAAATATCACTAATGATCCTGGGCGACCCAGCCTCCCCCTGACTCCCCTGGCCAATGAAGCTGTGCACTGGCCACCTTGACAGCACCAAGGAACAGTTCAACTCCCTGCTGAGCAGGTGCAGAATGACAGTTGAATGACAGAATGATTGATTGAAGGGCTGCTCGCGTTGTGTACTCACAAGACTGGATCTCAGTAGAAGGACTATCCCAACGATTATAGCTGCCTGCTATGTCCTGCATGATATATGTGAAGCAAAGAGGGAAAAGTTTTTGCTAGGGTGGATGGTGGAGGTGAAGTGGTTGTCTGCTGAGTTTGAACAGCTGGCTACAAGGGCTATTAGTTGAGCTCGATGTGGAGCTATGTGGTTCATGAGCTTTTGAAAGACCATTTTAATAGTGAACCAGAGTAGTGGGGGGAGGAAGGGTGTACTCTTGTGGCCTAGTAGGAATCCTGTGGTGATTGTTGTAATGTTGCTAATGTACCTATGAATTTTAATTGGGACTGAATCTATGAGTTGTGTGACATTATGCAGTAACAGGAAATTGGTGGGTGTAGCGGGGGGGGGAGCGATAGTTCAGTGTTTTGAGCATTGGCCTGCTAAACCCAGGGTTGTGAGTTCAATCCTTGAGGGGGCCACTTAGGGATCTGGGGCAAAAATCAGTACTTGGTCCTGCTAGTGGAGGCAGGGGGCTGGACTCAATGACCTTTCAGGGTCCCTTCCAGTTCTAGGAGATAGGTATGTCTCCTATTATTATTATTATTATTTTTAAATTGCTGAGCATGCGGTTGTATGTGTTGTGAAATAATTATGTTCAAAATAATTTTATTCTGTAACAGAATTCAGTGCAAAAATCCCCCGTGCAATTTTAAAACAAATACATTAAAAACCTAATAAAAACTTTAAAAAAATAAGAGAACAGAACTTATGAGGGGAAAAGAACATTCACATCCATTTCAGCTACACGTACACCTACCGTGGCTTTTCACAGGTTTGTGTCTGTGAAGCTGTGATTGTCTTCAGTGTCCCCCCAGGTGGAGTGGTAGGGGTAGTACAGCGACCCCGATGCCACGTGGAATGTTGAAGGGAGGTTAATGAGCAGGTCCCGCTATTGAGTTTGCAATGGGCTGCAGAGGGAGGCGAGCTCAGGCTTGTTGAACCTGCAGGTCCAGTAGAGTGTAGCATCTGTGTTTGCTGTCTGAGAAGCTCCATTATGTCCTGGTGCCTCTCCCTCTTCTTTTCCTTCTGGGACTCCTGGGCCTGTCTCCTCTCCACTCTTCCCTTCTCCAGGCTGTTCGCAATGTTCATCCTCCAGGCCTTGTGCTTGTGGTCCAATGCAGTGCTGGCTTGCAGGGTCACATTGAACATGTTATCCTGAGTCCTATTCTTTCTTCTCCTCATCTGGCTTAGGTGTCCTGTGGGTGTGGGGGGGAGACCCTGAAGGCCACAGTGGCAGTAGCTGAAGATACAACACACAGCGGTTCATTATCAGCACATTCACTACAGAGAGTGAAACTACTGCTGCTGAATTCACTCCCCTTGCTCCCCTAGCATTGTAAACTCTATATTCTTGCTTGGGATTGGGATTGCTTGTGCACGGCCCCACTCACCACACCAGCCTGGTGAGTATGACCCACTGGGGTTGGGGAAATGCAGAAGGAATTGCTCGCTGGCAGCAAGGGAGGTTTAGGTTGGACATTAGGAAAAAGTTCCTAACTGTCAGGGTAGTTAAACACTGGAATAGATTGCCTAGGGAGGTAGTGGAGTCTCCATCTCTGGAGATATTTAAGAGTAGGTCAGATAAATGTCTATCTGGGATGGTCTAGACAGTATTCGGTCCTGCCATGAGGGCAGGGGACTGGACTTCATGACCTCTTGAGGTCACTTCCGGACCTAGAATCTATGATTCTAGTAGCACCGAGCACTGGCACCGTTTCCCACAGGCAGGGATGATTTTAGCTGATCTCTCACTCCTCAGGGTAACAAAGGCAGAGAGAGCAAAGCTGCTGCTAGCATCCCAAAGCCACCAGGGTCTGTGTGCTGCTAACCTGCGCGTTTCAATGGTGCCCGCTGAAGTTGTCACTGACTGGCATGGGAAAGTGTCCCACCGCGGTGGAAGAAATAAGGCTGCCTTCTCTAGAAACCTTGGGCAAGGGTTGCAGACACCTCCATGAAAGTTTCATCGAGATCTCGCTGGAGGATTCACAAGGCATCCCAGCGCATATAAACAGGCGGCTCCACTTGGCCTGTCTCTTGAGGGGAATGAAAAGCAGATAACAACTCTACCTCTCTTGGTTGTACCACTCCCTCTTCTAGCATGAGTAAAGTAATGAAAAGTCAACAGCTGTGTCCTGCCATTTTGGGGGTGCCATCCCTGTAATGGAAAAGTTATCTACATACCTACCCAAGGTTCCTTCCCTGCATCAGGCTCACCAGTGTGCCACTGGTGGGACTGGCTGGACGGCAGTGAAGTCAAAAGCAGGTCCTGGCTTGCTGTGCAGGTGGATCCCACCGGTCGCATGACCTCATACTCCTCCTCTTCTTCCTCACCCACCACCTCCTTATCCTCGCCGTTCAGAGGATGGCATGTAGCTCTTCGTAAAAGTGACACGTCTGCGGCTCAGCCCTGCACTGACTGTTGGCCTCACTGGCCTGCTTTCACCTGGTGCTGCTGCTGTCCCTTTCGTACCCCTTCTGCATCCCGTGAGCAATCGGCTCATAGAGATCCATGTTTCTATGGCTGGATTGGAGCTGTGTCTGCGCAGCCTCTTCTCCCTACCAGCCCAGGAGATTCAATATCTCCTGTCTGCTCCAGGCTGGAGTGTGTAGTCGGCATGATCAGCTGGGCAGCTCCATTCAACAGTGGAGAGCTGCTAAGTGGGCTTACCAAGCCAGGCAATCAGAAAAAGGAATTTCAAAAATTTTCCAGGCTTTCAAGGGGAGGGGCTTCTGGTCTCCGTGACCTCTGTGCAGTGGATTTCACAATGGTAACCAGCACGGTCAGTGTGGAGTACTGAGACAGATGCTGGAGGACAGTTAGGATCAATGTAACTAACACAGAGTCTACATTTGTATTGTGTCGACTTAAGCACATCGATTGTGGGTCTCCCCTGCTCAGGCTGAGGTGTTACTATGTTGGCATAACGGGGTAATTGCATTGGTGGGAGACCAATTTTGAGTGTAGACGCATGCACAACTAGGTCAGTGTAGATCAGGCCTTAGTTATGTGTCACAGCTCCAGTTTACACTTGTTTCACATTTGGGAAGTGTTCTTCACAGCCATAAGTGCTAGAGGCCTGATTTCTTGTTAAATGAAAACTCTGGAACATGAGAGAGTCTCCAGGGGAAACTATTGGCTCTCATAATGCTCTTTTGTGTATATATCTCACGGGAAGTCACATAAATACCTAAATAATGTAACATTCCCAAAGGGTTGCGACTGGTTAAGTTGTGTTTTGATTGTCAAGCAAGTGAACTCTTCTTGTAATAAGAAACCAGTGAGAACTACAAAGTCGGTCTTGCAAGTGAACAAACAAGCATAAAGATTGATTTCTGTCAGCAGTTATCAAGGTCTTGTTTCTTTCTCAGGAGGTCTAGCAAGGCTTTGCTCTAGGAAGCAAATACTATTTCTATAAGTCAGGATTTGGCTAGTTATATACTTTTACTATGTTTTTATGGTGGAAAATAGTGAGGGGAGACTCAGACTATGTGGCCCAGAGGGAAAGGTGCTGACTTAAGAGACCCAGGTTCTGTCCCTGCTCTACCACAAACTCTTTTTGTGACCTTAGGCAAATGTGTGCCTCAGTTCCCCATCTGTTCAATGGGGATGAGAACATGGTCCTACCTCACAGGGATGTTGAGAATAAAGACAGTAAAGGTTGTGAGGTGCTCAGATAGCACCACAATGGAGGCTATATAGATGTTTAACCACACTGTGCTCTCCTATCTTATTCCCCTCCCAGTCACCGTGCCTCACTGGCTCCTTTCTTGTGTTCTTTATGCTGCCCAGTGCTGGCAAATAAGGCAGAAACACATGCCTGTAGGTGTTCCTTGCCCGTTCTGCATGTGGTGTGGGGAAGGATGAAGTCAGTTTGGGGGCCCAGCTAGAGATCACCATTTAATGAAGGTAGTGGAACTTGGCTTGATCTCAGTTTTGTTTCCTACAGGACCAAAATGTCTTTGACTCAAAGAAAAAAGTGAAATTGACCAATGCAGACGGCGTGGAGCACAAACTCTCCAAGAAACAGCTCCAGGCCATTGAATTCAACAAAGCTTTACTGGCTATGTACACCAATCAGGTAGAGAACTGTCCTTTGTCTGCTAGGTACAGATTTACAACCAGTCACGGGAGTTTGAGCAGAAATGTAAATCCAGTTGATCTAGTCAGATCTCCATAGACTGTTCTTTCCCCCTCAAAGTAGTCAGGATGTTGTCCAGAGATGGAGTGAATTTTAAATGCTAGATTTTTTTCAAAAGTGCTCAGCACCCAGTAGCTCCTATTGAGAATAATCTTTTTGCTGAGGCCTTCTGATAATCTGGCCAATTCATTTAGGTGCCTAAATTGGAGATGAACATTTAAAAAATAAAAATCTGGCCCATAATGTTTAATAGCTATCAGAAAAACTTCGTGACTATCCTGGTAAATGTATTGTTTATTAAAATAGTATTAACTGGGTATGTGCAGATTGAGAAGAAATTGTGCATTGCTCTATATGAGGAAATGTGCATATTGCTGTTCTTGTTAACAAGGACCAATAATGTCCATTGCCAGAACAAAAACACAGGAATTTGGTACTAATATCGGGGTCCAGGAGCTCAGTGGTTTGGATGGGTGAGCTTTATAGAAGTCTAAATAACTAACAAAAATACTGTCTGGTTTCTAGACCACAGAGAGCTACCTGTGCAGGCACTTCATGGGGTTACACACTGGCTGCTGATGGCAGCTTTCAGTGTGGCCTTGTAAAGAGGGAGATTGAGGCCCTCTAGCAAGAAATAAAAGCCTGAAGCTGTGTGTGTGCAGAATCTGAGATTTATCCGTTGTCTGTTACAGAATCTGGCAGAAGGGGTGCTCTGGGCATTTTCACCTAGTTCCCCTTCCATTTCCAGAGCTCTTAGTTAAATCAGACTCCACCCCCCTATGTGTGTCTAGTTCCTCCCTGTCCCACACAGACATTGTAGTGCGAAAAAAAGGGAGAACCTTTGAGAAAAATTCATCTGATGGTGGCTCACACAGCACCTTGCTTGGAGAGTCTCTTCCCAGATAATGTGTTTTACTGTAGTAGCAACGACAGGCTCTGATGCTGATTTGAGCTAGGCACTGGATGCACATAACCGACTGTCTCTGCCCCCAGACCCTAAGGCCTGGTCTACACTGGGGGGATCAATCTGACTTATGCAACTTTAACTACATGAATAACGTAGCTGAAGTCGATGTACTTAGATCTATTCACCGCGGTATCTTCACTGCGGTGAGTTGACTGCTGACGCTCCCCCATCGACTCCGCCTGCGTCTCTCGCTGTGGTGGAGTACTGGAGTCGATGGGACAGCGCTCGGGGGTCAATTTATCACATCTAGACTAGACGCGATAAATCGACCCCCCCGCTGGATTGATTGCTGCCCGCTGATCCTGCAGGTAACGTAGACAAGCCCTAAGTGTCTAGACAGATGTAAGAAGCTGGCAGGAGGAGCACAAGGGGGCACTGAAGAGGCTGTGGCCAGTGTAGTAACCAGCTGCCTGCGCACAGAGATGTAGAGGAGTGCAGTGATGGCTGTGGTTATCACCCAAAGGCCCTGCCATGTGGGAGTTGTGGGTCAGTATCTCCTTGGGCTGTGACTTCCCCTGTTTGCACAGCCTCTACCGCCACCATGTCCCATTCCCGGTTAGGGCAGTATAGTCTGGTCCTCAGTGGGCGGTGCAGTGTCTCTTGGAATCAGCTGATGGCAGGCAATGTCTGGCCCCACTAGCCCCCTCGCCCTCTTCTCTCTGTGGGGTTTGCACAGTCACACTGACTGGTCACTAATACTGAGGAAACCGTTCCCTTGTGTCCTTTAGGCAGATCAGTGCCGCAAGCTGTCAGCAAGTTTACAGTCTCAGAACCCTGAGCACCTGCTGCCTGTGCTAATCCAGGCTGCCCAGCTCTGTCGAGAGAAGCAGCATGCAAAGGCAATAGAGCTCCTACAGGTGGGTGACTGAGCTCCTCCTGCTGGTCTGGAGAGTGGAGGGCTGTTCCTGCACTGCAACCTGACAGATGGAGTTGGTACAAGGGGCAATTAATAGTCCTGAAACACTGGACACTGCAGAAATGGATGTTAGCTCAACCACCTGCAATGGTCATTGCGTTGTATAACGAGTGTGGCTTACGCAGGGCTTAGCGGTGCTTGGGAGAGACACGTACACGCCCATGCTCTGATCGTGAAGGATGTGTTCTTTCTATAATGGGAGAGCCCCGCTTGGCAGATGTCCTCCTTCACTATGGTGGTGGAACTAGGGCTGCTTTTCCTTCCCGTGGGGACCTGGTGGGTGCTGGTGCCTGGGGCTGTGCTCCTCTGGAAGGCAGGACTTCACTTTTCCTGGCCTCTCATCCCAAAGGGTGGTGTCCACAGCCCTTCTCTGGCCTTGTCTACATGCACAGGTTGCACTGGTTTACTTAAAATTGGGGTTTAAGCCGGTGCTAAAGACTCTGTGGATACTTCTGTTTCAGAGTGCCCTGTTCCTAATTGACTTGTGCTAAATTGAAATAAGCTGGTTTTAAACTGAAGTCGTGTTCGCATGGCACTTTAACTGGTTTACTTAAATGGGTGCAGCTTCCTCATGTAAACAAGGCCTCTATCCTGGTGTCGAGTGTCACCTGGCATGCTGCACTTGCCAGCTGCCTGCCTAGAGGGAGCAGCTGCTGTGTGCGGTAAGGGCATGGCAGCGCTGTGGGAGGAGTGACAGAACATGGAAGCAATTCAGGACTCTGTGTGGAGTGGTTCCACTCAAACTGGCTCCCTGCCTGGCTTCAAATGACACACTCGAGCTTTTCTTTCTGAAGTTGATTTTAAAACGGGCCCGGGCCAAGGCTGATGCGCTGTGTTCATGAACATGCTCGTGTGCCCTTTCATCTCTCGCCCTCAGGACTTTGCGGAGCAGAGCCCTGCCGACTCGGCACAGATAAAACTGACGATGGCACAGCTGAAAATCGCTCAAGGTACCAGTGCCCTTTTTTGCTGGGAAATGCTTGTTTAATGCTAGGTAAAAATACCCAATCCTTTGTCACTGGTCTTAGTGTCTGGAGAGCCAGGACCAAGAGTGGCCCCTTGCTGCTTTGAGCCCCAGCAAGGCAGCTCCACCAGGATGGAGTTCGCGAACACTGCACTTCACAGCCCTGCAGGAGGGCTCGGAGAGCGTCTCCACTCCTCACAGTGAGCAGCATTAAAGCAAGCTGTCCTAGGCATTTGGCCAGAACCATTTTTTCTCTTGATCAGTTCTTGGACAGGGCTGCCCCATCCCTCTGGTGTCTGTGAGAGGAGTTACCAGGGGAAGGGGTTGTAATTAGGGGATGGTACCTCTTGCCGAGGGAGTGCCCTATGGAAATCAGTGCTCCTGCCTGAGCCTGGCATTGTCCATGCAATGTGTGGGTTGTGTGCCCCAGGGGGCAGGGCCTGTGGAACAAGTGGAGGGCAGCCCTGGGCACTGTGCTGATAGCTGGCATTCAACGCATTACAGTGGGCTGATGTGTGTGCTTCAGCCTGACCTGAGAGGGGGAGCAGGACAGCTGGGCACTGAGGGTCAGCGCGGGCAGGGAGAGGGGGATTTGTATTAATGTGGTTGGTGCGGGATCGACCCTTTCCTGAGTGGCCGCAGAAGTACATACAGGAAAGGCTGGGGATCTGCGTATTGAAATGTTTGGCTGCCGCTGACTGCATGTCACGCAAGTTGTAAAGTTCCCCTCGAGCTACCTCAAATATGCACTACCCAACATCCAGTACTTGGCATGGGCCGTGCTCCATTGTCGCCTGGCAGCAGTGCCCGCAATCAGTGGGACTATTGAGGAGAAATAAGGGGCAGGATCTGGCCCTGCAGTGCTTGATGGGGGGAGAGTGGGGAAGGGGGATCAAAGCACTTCCTGTTGGCCCAGCTTTGCTCCCATTGGAGCTTGTGATAAAACTTGCACTGGCATCAGTCGGAGCAGGCAGGCCAGAGCTGACTGAGATTTGTTCTGAAATACACCCAGCTGATAGTGCTCCATTCCCTCCCGTAGGGAAGTAAAGCATTGCTCTTGATCCACTGCTTCTAGCAGTGGAGCTGGGGATGAGCCCTTTGCATGTGGTAGCAGTCTTGGGCATGCTGCAGACCTAGGTGGGGAGCCCAGTAGGTGCTGGGGTTGCTGCAGAGGCTGTTTAGTCTGAGGATGAGAAGAGCACTGTTGGGGCTGACGTTTCTTCTCCGTGAACGGCCAGCGATTATATTGTCTTAACAATAATAGTGGAGAAAACCTCTTCAGCAGTTGGTCCTGCAGGCAGAGGAGTATGGTGGCCAGTTGGCGTGTGCTGACTTCCCTAGGGACACTGAGGGTAGGGGGATCCAGGATGGAGAACAGGGGCAAGGAAAGCATTGCTGTGTAGTTTAAAGTGCATTATTCTCCCTTCTTTCTCTAAGGCAGCGTCACCAAAGCATGCATCATTCTGAGGAGCATAGAAGAGCTGAAGCATAAACCAGGCATGGTGAGTGGCAGTTAACAGGCACCATCCCAGAATACCATTTTCATGCTCCTTCCCTGTTCCTGTTTCCCTGTCTCCTGAGCTACTCCTGGACTGAGATTCAGATCTGGGTGCCCAGTGTTGGTCTCAGTCTGTTGGTCTGCTTGCACAGTGCGGCTTAGTTGCTGAGATTTTTGATACACAGCGTTATGCCTCAGAGTAGATGTTAGACCTTTAGATAACTCACTTATTGTGGTGAAAGCCAGCCAGACAAAGGGTAATAACTTGCATCAGAGTCCCCCAACAGTGTGGGAGCCTTGGCTTTCCCAGTTCAGTGATTCTCTCATCCTTTATCCTTCATTGATTGGAAACCTTTTAAACAACAGTTCTCCTGGGCTATTTCGACCATTGCAGTAACGTCCTGCCTGTACTGGGGAGGATAATCCCAGCGGGCAGCTGCTGCTTCAAATTGCCATTTTTGCAGTTTGTTCCGTTCCCTTTTTCCTCAGCAATTCTTTTAATAACATGTTTACATGAAAAGTATCTTAAAATGATCACTTACAAGTAGTGCCCGCCCCTTGACTGCACACTGACTGTTGTTGGGGTTTGCAGGTGTCTGCGTTAGTGACGATGTACAGTCATGAAGAAGACATTGACAGTGCTATTGAGGTCTTCACACAAGCTATCCAGTGGTACCAGGAATACCAGGCAAGTAGATCCAGGCAGACAATACATTTGAGAGTAGAAGCTGCTTTTTATCCCTTACTAACTTGCTGGAGACCAGCTGTTCCTGACCAGCTCCTACCTGTACATCGACTGGAGAGGAACATGGCAATAAGCCGTCTCCTTGCTGACGGCTCGCTACGGCTGTTGAGATCCTGGGGGGCCGGGGAACATTCTACTCCATGTCCCCCTCTCTCTCTCGGACATGCTGCTTGCACCAGGTTTGTCATTCGGACCAATGACAAGTTTGCAGTGTGGGGAAAATGGCAGACTCTCTTTACCAGCTCTTCCAGTGCCTGTCAGGTTACAGATTCTGCAGGCTAGCAGAGGGCACCGCAGTGTTGCCCCTCTTCCCGTGTTGACACTGGAGGAGCAGCAGTCAGTTGGCTTTGTGCACTTACTTGAGCCAGGAGAGCTTCAGAGAGGGACACTGATTCCAGGCTGGCAGCCTGCTGGCTGTACTCGGTTAATCGGAACGCTGGGCCGCTGAAAGGAGCCACTTGGAGTCTGTCGGATGAGCAGAATGATGGTTCCATTGGGGGCTCAGTAATTAGTTCCTGGAACCTGGTTATTTTGAGGATGTAGCAGTTTATTTCAGCAAAAAATGAATTGCCAGAAGAAGCATGTGCCCCATGGGAAGTATTCTCTTAAAGCTGCCTTGGCATGGGCTGTTTCCCATGTTTCTCTCTTCCCTGGTTTTCTGTCAGCAAGAACGCTTGGCTTTTCAAAATGCATCTGCCTGCGTTGTTCCCCACCTTATGATCTGATGCCTTGGCTGGTCACTGGGGAAATGGCTGATGTCCTAAACCAGGTTGTGACTTCAGGTTGCAAGTAAACAGCAGCAGCAGATGACTGTTAGTTTTCTGTAATTGTCAGACTCTGGCTAAAATGCCTGTCCCCTTCCCATTTTCACCCCTTCCTCCCAATTCTGTTGATCATGGGCTGCTGGTAGCAGGCGGGGTTAGGGTTAATGCCACAGACTGCCAAGCCTTTTCCTCAAGGAATGGGGAAGAAATTCCTGCAACTCAGTTCTCCTTCCAGATCACTTGGGTGAGGAGTTTACGTTGGTTTGAAACAGTCTCTAGTAAAGTCAGGAAGCAAAGCAGCCACATCACTGACTTGCTAAATGCTGTCAAACATTTGAAAACCTTGTGACTTGCAGCCAAAGTCTCCTGTTCATTTGTCGCTGATAAGGGAAGCAGCCAACTTTAAGCTGAAGTACGGGAGGAAGAAGGAAGCGATCAGCGACCTGGAAGAGCTGTGGAAGTGAGTTCAGGGAGGGGAGAAGGGTGTCTTGTTTTCCTTCTGGACCTGAGCTGTGGTCCTGCTGTTTTGGGCACTGAAATATGGGCAGTGTCTGGTCCCTGCGAGGACTGCTCAGGGGTTCTGGAGCCAGATAACGTGTGAGGCAGTAGTTCCTCCTTTTTAGACATTGTAAAGGGGCTTCTGGTCAAAGCTGTGCCCCCTGCCCCACCCCTTGGATGAAGTAACTGCTACAGAAGGCCTAGCCCCACGATCTGTAGTAACAGCTCTCTATCTCTGTTGTGAGTGCTTGTGCATTACATCCTGATAGAAGCTGTGTCTTTCACGTTGGATGCCATGTCGTCTGTCCCCAGCCAGCACCCATTCTCTGTGGGAGGAGTTCCCCAGTCCGTATCTGAAATTCATATGAGGCCCCTGGCCCTTCTTGATGCTGGCACATTCTGAGGACTGATCTGCAGCTCTCTCTCCTGTGTTAAGAAAAAACAAATCAGCCTGTCTGTGCAGTCTGAGCTAATTGTGGAGAGAAGCAGAGGCAGTGGGGTTTTTTTAAATACGGATAGAAGATTTTCGTAGGAGTGACCTTAAAAAAAAAAAAAATACACCAATTAAAAAAATTCAGGGTAAGAAAAATGACAACAGGCCCTAGATTTCTAGGGTTGTTGGCTGCGACAACAGCCCAGGGAGAGGCTAGTCAAAGTGCTTGGCAGTGAACACCCTGCATTGTACACTAACGGCAGCTGCTATTGCACACACAGAAAGCATCTGCCTGGGGCTAGCCAGCGTTGGGCTGTGTGGTTAGCTATAGTGCATACTCTGGGCATGGCTTGTGTTTGTAGAGTGTTCAGTGAACTTCACAATGTTCCTTTCTTCTTCTCTTCGAGGCAAAACCCAAAAGATATTCATACTCTGGCCCAGCTCATCTCCGCATACTCTCTCGTAGACCCCGAGAAGGCAAAGGTGTATCCTTTGTGGTGGTGACTGGGCTTGTAGAGGGGAAGAGGTTTGCTGTTCCCAGAATGTTTTCCTAATGATGTCATGAGTGTCAGGAATTTTTGAGCTGCTTCAGGACTCTTCCAACAGGAACATCAGGGAACCTCTGACCCTGGGGAGAGCAGGAAGGTCATAGTGCAACTCCACGTTAAGGGTGGAATTTTCAAAAGCATCTAAGTGAGTTGGGTGCCTAGCTGCTATTTAGTTCTAGTAGGATTTGGGTGTCTAAATTCCCTTAGGGCTTTTAAATCTCCCCTTGGCCCCCCAAAAGCAATGAGAACTTCAGTCAGTTAATGATGAGCGAACAAATCAGTATGATCCAACTTTTTGCTGTGGCACTTTTGTCCTATAGTGGTAACATGTTGTTGTACTTTCCCACCGAATCGTTTGGTGTAACTCTTATTGTAATAACCGATTCATACCTCAGTTCCCGTCAGCAGCTCTCAAAGCGCGTTACAAAGGAGGTCCGGGTCATCACTCCCCTTGTACAGTTGGGGAAACAGGCACCTAGAAGGGAAGTGACTTGTCCAAGGTCAACCAGCAGGCCAGTGGCAAAGCCAGGAACAAAACCCAGATCTCCTGGGTCCCTGTCTGTTGCCCTCTCCACTGATTCACTCTGTGTGTATGGATTGGAGCTGCTGGTTAATCTCCCTGGGACAAAGATGGGGTTTGAGTTGCTGCGGGTGCCTCCATCCCAGCTTTCTCTGCTGAATGCATTCCTGTTTCCATTCCTGAGCTCTGCCCCTCAACAGCCTTAGCAAACACTTGCCCTCGTCGGACACGATGTCTTTGAAAGTAGACGTGGATGCTCTTGAAAATTCCCCCGGGGCCACGTATGTTCGGAAGAAAGGCGGAAAGCTCACGGGAGAGAACCAGCAGAAAGAGCAAGGGTAAACAGCGTCTCTCATGCTCATCATTCCCTTCCGTGGGCTTGGGGTTAGAAAGCACTTGCTGTGTGGATCATCTCAGAGCTTCAGGCCTGTTCCTCCAGCCACCCTGCAAATGGTCTGACCAGTCAAAAAGCAGGCTGTCCCTTAGAGTGTCTGTAGGTAACTCCAGGAGGTCCAGAGAGGGACAGCAGTGGTCCCAATCAGTGATGCAAAGGAAATGTCCCTATCAGCAATGCAGAGGTGGGCAGCAAGGCCCTTGTGAAGCCAGAGCTGTGCACACCACTAGCGTGAGGCCAAGCATGGTCTGGGGAACATTCCCTCACACTGGGGTTCTCGTGCATTGGCTTGTGGAGCGTTTGCTGGCAGGCTGCAGAATGAAACACTGAGCCGGGGAAATGGGGGTGTTCTGGGAGCAGGAGTCAAGGTCTCTTACAGACTGGTCTGCAGGGGGAGTAACTGG
This sequence comes from Gopherus evgoodei, assembly GCF_007399415.2. Classification (NCBI taxonomy): domain Eukaryota; kingdom Metazoa; phylum Chordata; order Testudines; family Testudinidae; genus Gopherus; species Gopherus evgoodei. The sequence continues at coordinate 142,764,663 of NC_044326.1, forward strand.
AGATCCACTGCTCTAGAGGATTAGAACCGTTTCTCTGAGACTAGTGTCCTTTCCTCCTCATGTCCTCACTTCTTTGAAAAAAGAGACATTCGTCTCGTCCCAGCCCTGGCTCCGTGCTTCTCAGTGCGTTCCAGGGAATCCACTGCAGCACTGTGATCTTGTTTCTCCTCCTCCCTCTTTCAGGCAAGGAGATGTAAAGAAAAAGAGGAGGAAAAAGAAGGGTGAGTTGTGTGTGTTTGCAGTACGCCTTTGCTGTCCTGCTAGCGATCAGTTTGGAGCCTCAGCCACACCTTGTCATCTGTGCACTGCCCCCTGCCCTGGTAACATTCTTTAAACTCCCGTCCAGCAGGATCAGAAGATTGTGTTTTGAGGGTGGGGGATACCTACAGGAGTTAGGTGCCCAAGTCCCATAGATGCTGAGTGCCTCATTCCCTTGGTGTGTTTGTGTGTGTGTGTGTGGGGGGCGGTTTGGAAATCCCACCTATGGAGTTTAAACCACCTCTTTTAAAGAGTGACAGGTGGCTGCTACATGCCTGTCCTCCCTCCCACCAGGTCACTGTGCCTCCTGCCTAGTACTGTCTCTTCAACCTCAGCTGCTGGGTTCAACATAAAATGTGAAGTGGCCAGGCCTAAGCACCCCTCTATTCCCATTGGCTTCAGTAGAAGTTGAAGGCACTTTGCATTACACAGGATTGGGTCCTAAACAAACCAGAACCCCTCTGATTTCCAAGCCGTTGTTTCCTGACAGTATTTCCCATGTCCCCTTTAGAGGGGAAAGTAGCCCGTCAGATCTAACGCACGCAGCTGTGCCAACAAGAGGAGCTTCATTCAACTCTGCATACCTTGTGGGCTTAAGCTTTGTAGAGTCACAGATTCCAAGGCCGGAAGGGACTAGCCACTCTTTTCCTCCCCCCCCTCCCCCGAACTGCCCTGGAATAAGTCCTTGAGCAGCTCTTATAGCACAACAGCCCAGATGGAAGGAAGATTACTCAAGCTTCATATCAATGTGTGGGGCTTTTCCTCACCGTGTCACATGATCTCCACTTTTTTCTCCTGCTGACGGCTGTGCAGGAAAATTGCCTAAGAACTACGATCCCAAGGTGACCCCAGACCCTGAGCGGTGGCTGCCGATGCGAGAGCGCTCCTACTATCGTGGCAGGAAGAAGGGCAAAAAGAAGGATCAGATTGGAAAGGGAACCCAGGGAGCAACGACAGCTGGCACATCTGAGCTGTGAGTAGGGGTTGCAGAGAAGAGTGCTTTGTAATTACACAGTGCCTCAGGCAGCAAACACTCCTCAACTGCTTCTCAAACATGGCCTCCAGATCCCACTGAGACCAGTGAGGCTCATCCTCTGGTTCTCAGTGCACTGAGCCTGATTCGTTTGCCAGCTCCCCAGGGCAGGGACTGTATCTGTAGCTGTCTTAAACTGAGCACATCGTCCATGCGTGGCATGAGTCTGGTGTACGCCAGGGGTGGGACCGGACCATAATGTACAAAGAATACACTAGTAGAGCTTCATCAGTCATTAAACACAGTAGTTCAACAGCTCATGGCTGAATTAGGCAGCATTTTGGAACAGGAAGTGAAACATCCTTATTCAATTGCAAGTGTGGGAAAACTTAGGTAGAAAGAATTATGAGAGTATTAGAACGGCCATACTGGATCATCCAGCCCAGTATCCTGTCTTCTGACAGTGGCCAATGCCAGGTGCCCCAGAGGGAATGAACAGAACAGGGAATCCATCTCGTCGCCCATTCCCAGCTTCTAGCAGACAGTGGCTAAGGACACCATCCCTTCCCATCCTGGCTAACAGCCATTAATGGACCTATCCTCTGTGAATTTACCTAGTCCTATTCTTTTTTGAACCCTGCCTTAGACTTAGCTTAATGGTAGAGCTGCTGCAACTTTTTCAGTAACCTTTCCTTTGTGGTGCCTCTGGGGTGGAATGAATTCTGTCTCTCTCATCACATTCGTGTGTATAATATGTGCCTAGTGTGAAATGGGCAACTTACGGCTAAATCACTTCTTAGTGTAGCTGATTGCTTTAGAAAGGATTGAAACTATTAAGCTACTAATAGCAGGTAAAAGCAAACGGGAGTTGTAGTTCCTCTTAACCCATATGGTACTGGAGTCACTTGTGAACAAGTTGGCTGTGGCTCTGATTGCAATCTGGTGAGTTGGGACTCACAGCTAAGTGCAGCAGTTATGCAGCTGTCACCACCTGCAAATCACTGGCTCAGAATTTGTACGCAGGATGGAGGCTTACCGGAAGTCAATGGTTATTTTTTGTTGTTGTGACGTACGTACATCAATTCTTACTGTTAAACATTTTGAAATGTATCAAGTTTAATTTTTTCAGTGATGTGAACTGAAGGGTTTCACCTTTTTTTTTATTATCAGCGGGGTAGCCGTGTTAGTCTGGATCTGTAAAAGCAAAAAGAGTTCCGTGGCACCTTATAGACTAACAAACATACTGGAGTCAAGTATCAGAGGGATAGCTGCGTTAGTCTGGATCTGTAAAAGCAGCAGAGAGTCCTGTGGCACCTTATAGACTAACAGACGTTTTGGGGCATGAGTTTTCATGGATGAATACCCACTTCGTCGAATGCATGTAGTGGAAATTTCCAGGGGCAGGTATAAATATGCAAGCAAGAATCAGGCTAGAGATAACAAGGTTAGTTCAATCAGGGAGGATGAGGCCCTCTTCTAGCAGATGAGGTGTGAAAACCAAGGGAGGAGAAACTGGTTTTGTAGTTGGCAAGCCATTCACAGTCTTTGTTTAATCCTGAGCTGATGGTGTCAAATTTGCAGATGACCTGAAGCTCAGCATTTTCTCTTTGAAGTCTGGTCCTGAAGTTTTTTTGCTGCAGGATGGCCACCTTTAAATCTGCTATTGTGTGTCCAGGGAGATTGTGTGATGGTGTCGCTGGTGTAGATATGTGGGCAGAGTTGGCATCGAGGTTTGTTGCATGTCCACATATCTACACCAGCGACACCATCACAGGACCTAACCAGATCAACCACACCATCACCGGTTCATTCACCTGCATGTCCACCAATGTAACATACGCCATCATGTGCCAGCAATGCCCCTCTGCTATGTACATCAGCCAAACTGGACAGTTCCTACATAAACGGATAAATGGACACAAATCAGATATTAGGAATGGCAATATACAAAAACCTGTAGGAGAACACTTCGTATTCACCCACGAAAGCTCATGCTCCAATACGTTTGTTATCTATAAGGTGCACAGAACTCTTTTCCGCTTGTTTTTATTATTATTTTTCTATTTGAATTTTCACAGTCACAGAAAATTAAGGTGTCGGACAATAACTGTGTAGTGACCTCGATCCCAGCAGGGGAAAGATGTGGGGAAGGCTGAGTTCCTGGCAGGGCAGGGCAGACAGAGAGCAGGAGGATGAGCCGGTGGCTGTGAGGCAGGCCACTTTGCTGTCTCCAGCTCCAGGGCAGTGCAGAGAGCCTCCTGCAAGCCCAATTTTTACAGCCCTGCTCACTCACTCACTCTCTGGGAGTGTGGGAGCCATCCCCGGGCAAAAACCATTCAGCAGCAGGGTGGCTTCCCTCGCAGCCAGGGGTTCGTCATTGTCCTTGTAGACCTGGCTGGGGGTTGCTGTTTTACCCCATCAGAACCCCAGTCTTCCTCACATCTTGGGCCTGCAGGGATGGGATACCCAATGGTACGTGTCATCCGGTTGATGCTCCAGAGGAGAGGTATGTTGGGGGTTTCAGAAGTGCCTAATGGAGGTAAGTACCCCGTGACTTTCACCTGATTCCCTTGCACCCTTTCACGACCCCAGCCCAGACAGAATGAGGGACCCGGTGCTTTGTTCTTAGTGAACAAACAGGTTATTTATGCTACCTGAGGTTTGGGTGAAAAGGTCTCTTCAGCCCAGAATTTGTCTTCTGCAAACTTGTTCTGTTCTTCTGATATTAAATATTCTGATTTGGAACCAAAGCGTATGCTGGTTGCGGTTTTCTGGAGCTAGAGCTAGGATGCAAATCACACTTCCTAAAAAGTTTCCTGGCTCCTGTCGTCTTCCCTTCCTGCTTTTCAGGTGTACCACGTTACGTGCATGATAAACTAGAAAAGAGACTGTGCACACTCTTCTGTTTAGTTTTAAGATAAGTGAGCTCAGCTGCTACAGACTCTTCAAAGCTTACCTGAGCATGATTCTGGGCTAAAGTGAGGTTCTGTTTGCACTGAACTCAGTAAGAATCATAGAATATCAGGGTTGGAAGGGACCTCAGGAGGTCATCTAGTCCAACCCCCTGCTCAAAGCAGGACCAATCCCCAACTAAATCATCCCAGCCAGAGCTTTGTCAAGCCTGACCTTAAAAACCTCTAAGGAAGGAGATTCCACCACCTCCCTTGGTAACCCATTCCAGTGCTTCACCACCTTCCTAGTGAAAAAGTTTTTCCTAATATCCAACCTAAACCTCCCCCACTGCAACTTGAGACCATTACTCCTTGTTCTGTCATCTGCTCCCACTGAGAACAGTCTAGATCCATCCTCTTTGGAACCCCCTTTCAGGTAGTTGAAAGCAGCTATCAAATCCCCCCCTCATTCTTCTCTTCTGCCGACTAATTGTGCACTGGGTGGGAGCTCCATGCTGCTACTTGCAGGGCCAAGCAGGGAGGGGCTGGGTTGTGGCAGGGGGAGCCCTAGTGCAAACAAACCTCCTCCTAACAGTGCAGGCAAGAGAACAGCAACAGCCTGGCTTCTGTTGGGCTTGTACTGCTCGTCTGTCTGGGGAGTCTCATGTACCCCCAAAATGCGTCCTCTGTAATAAGCTTAAAGCATGAACCTGCAAGGCTGGGAGCTAAGACTGAAACTGCTCCTCTTAGAAAACAAACCTCCCCATAACAGTGCAGGCAAGAGAACAGCAACAGCCTGGCTTCTGTTGGGTTCGTACTGCTCGTCTGCATTTCCTGGAGCTTGAGCTTTTTACTTTGTCTGAATAATTTATTCATAACCTAGACAGCGTGGTCACTTCAGTTGTTGGGCTGTAATTCCACAGCTTTAAAAGCAAATCCCATGGGCATAAGGCCAATTGCTTTTTTATCTGTTTTGGAGCCTAAATTAGTTTCCCTTTGATTTCTGTTCTGGGCAAGGAAAGGGAAAATGTTCCTCTCTCTAGCAGTGATGTTTGAAGTCCCCCGGCTCTGGGAGGCACTCCTAACCCAGTGGTGTTACCTGTCTCCCTGCAGGGATGCCAGTAAGACAGCAAGCAGCCCGCCTACCTCCCCACGGCCTGGCAGCTCCACAGCCATGTCCTCTGCAACCACGAGTAACATGATCCCCCCCCGGCACCAGAAACCTGCTGGCGCTGCAGCAACCAAGAAGAAGCAGCAGCAGAAGAAGAAGAAAGGAGGCAAGGGAGGCTGGTGACAAGAGGGGTTGCCAAGCTGGCCATGTGAGGGACTGGAGCTCTCTGCTGTAAAGTGTTGAGAACAGAATAAAGGTCAGAGTAAGAAGCTTCCTTCACACTGTCTAGAAAAGGTTCCTCCTGGGCTTCGTTTCCTCTGCAGTAGGAAGGGAAGGGGAAGCTTTTCCTCCGCTCATCCCCACTCCCTTTCCTAATTCGCTGCCTGATGCTTCCCTCGGTTATTTGGGGGGAGGGGGAGGAGGCTCAGGGTTAATTTGCTTATGGAGTCAGACTGTTGTCCCTCCCGGTGCGCTCATGGCCCCCTGCAGCAGTTACACTAACACACACTATTTCCCCAGTCCTGCTTACATCAGAGAATCAGCTGGAGTGATGAGTCTTGACAAACATGCCACATTACTGGCCTCCCCACGGGCCCTTGCTGTCTCTGGGCTGCCTGGCAAAGCCGTCACCTAGGTGACAGGAGGGCAGACACTGGACCTGTGGGCTGCTGTCTGGAGGTGGCTGTACATGGCAGAAGGGACAGTTCACTCTCACTTCATTTTGTGGCTTGAGTTCTGGAGAGCCACATTCTTAAACGTGTCAAGAATCTGAGGTTGCGTGGAGCTTCCTAGGGCAAGGTTCAAGTGACCTGTGGTGCCTTGGCACTGTCTGTAGGCTTTGATTTCCTCTAGCCAAACAGAGTGTGTGAGAATGCTGCTTTGTTAGCGGGTAACACTGGCCTTCGGCAGCGCCGTGTGTGAGAGCAGCCCACGCTCTGCGTTCCGGGTTCCATGAGGAACAAACCTTTCTGGAATGAGGTGGGGCATTAGAAATGGCGCACTTCTCCTCTGGGGTCTGAGTGCTGAGCTCTCTGAGCATCTACCCTATGGTATCTGGCATTGGAATACTTTGTTTTCAGGGTCTGGCCATGTCCAAGGGACACAGTCCAGATTTCAGTATGACCTGTTTGGGTGCAATCTTCGGGGGTTTAGAAATATGCAGCAAGATGATGTAGACAGTGCCTCATGGCCTGTTTCTCCTGCTGTCTTACCGATGCACACTCCGGTGCCAGCCTAAAGCCCCTGAATTGTAAGTTGGTGTCTGGCGTTTTATTCCGATATATGTAGAGATAGCCACTAAGGGGGTGCCAGTCGCACTCAGCTCCTTGCAAAGAAATGAGCATAGGAGTTGGCTCTTATGGGGGGCCCTGGGCTGGTTAGGCTTTCTCTGAACTGCTGTTATGGTACCTCTTTAAGGATGGGACTCTTGCTTCCTCCACACTTGTGGTAGCCGTTAATTCTACGTGGTTGAAATAACAAAGCCTGCCAACCGCAGACTGCCTTACAGACAGCACACTGTACATAGACTGGTGCACAAGTGTCACTGGGTCTGCGGGCTGCAGTTCAGATAGCCAGGCCCGCTAAGCTGGGATGGATTCATTGCATGGCACAGGAACAGTATTTCTTACTGTAGCAGAAATTCCTGGAGGCCGTCAGACAAAAACCATAAGCAAAGGAACATCCATACTTGCATTTCCAGCTACCAGCTTGTCAGACACACTGCTTTTCAGTCTGTCAACTGTTGCACCATCTTATCTTAGCACTGTAGGGGAGCACAGCTTCTGTGTTAACCAGCTACAGTCTAAGTAGCAGAAACGTTCGGAGGACAGTTGCTTGGCAATTGCTAGCAGATAGCAATGATCATAGTAGAAAAGGAAGCATGTGTGGACTGGAAGGAATTCTCTAGCAGCAGCTGGCTCCAAGACCAAGTTACAGTGAGTATTGTGCTTTGGATGGCAGGCAGATTGGGCACAAAAACACATTTTTGTGCTACTGTTTTGTATAGCACAATAGAATGCGCTGAGAACAGAGGTAACTGAACAAAACACAATTATTTTTTACAGAAAGAACCCGAATGCAGTGTTAGAAATCACTGTCACGTGTATGGTCTCTAACTAGAACTGTGAAGACTAAATCATAACACACTAAGCGACTTTCACTCTGGCCACAACAACTGTGAATTCAACTTTCGAGTGTATTTATTTAGATGTTTGCAGTCTAGTTTGGAGAACTCTACATTCTTAATAATCATGGCCAAAACAGTCAAATGTGAAGACTGGAAGTTCAGACACCACAATAAAACTGCATTGACTTTTGCTGAGCAATCCCAGAGCCTGTCGACTCCAACTATAGAGGCATGGCCAGTGTTTTCATCTTCCTAATACACTCTTGGACAGTATGTACTGATTTGGTTGGTGCTAGGATCTGTAGTGGCTATATACAGAATATGATGGCTGCTGGGGGGTGGGGGGCGAGCTGTTTTCTCTCCTCTTCCAATCACAGTTGTTCTCCTTTAACTGTAAAGCCTTTCAGAAAATGCTGGTGTTCATACAGTGCAGGAGTGAGGCAATCCGAACTTGATGTAAATTGCACTAGCAGAGGGTAGGTGGACAAAGTTTGGCACAAACTACAGGCTTTGTGAAATCAGTCTTTAAGGGTATGGCTACACTTGAAATTTTGTGAGTGTGGTCGGTGCGCCAGCGCTGGGAGAGAGCTCTCCCAGCGCTGCACGTAAACCACATCCCTTATGGGTGTAGCTTGCAGCGCTGGGAGCCGTGCTTCCAGTGCTGCGGCACTGATTATACTGAAGCTTTACTGACGCTATACTGAGCACGAAAGCTGCAGCGCTGTAAAATGCCAGTGTAGCCAAGGCCTTAGAAAAATCTAAGACTAAACGCCCTACTGCCAATGGAAACAAACATTGCTCTGCAGCATCTGCTTCCCAGACTTTATAGCAGTGGTTCTCAACCTGTGGGCCACTTGTGGCCCAGTCAGCACACAGCTTTGGCCCATTTGACATCCTCAGAGCCATACAGGTAGTATAATGTGTGGCTGCGGCCTGCATAACACAGAGAAATCTGCAGATGTGGCCCACGATGGTAAATAGGTTGAGAACCACTGCTTTATGCACTATCTGGCAGGAGAACTTGAAACTGACTAAACACACTAGTCTGTTTCATCATCCCAGTGACCATAAATGTGAAAAGTAAACAGCATAACTCAAGAAAATTAAATTTGATTTTAAAAAATCTTTGTTTTAATCCTCTTCCACTAACTTTAGATAATACACAAGATCATGGGTTGAAAAACTGTTTGTGTTCCTTTTAAATTCCAGCACATAGTGCACCTAAAATACCCCCAGGCTCTAAACTTCATCAGCCTAACTTTTTAGAAAAGCTATTTAACATTCAGGGCCAGATTTTCCAAAGTGCTTAGCACCCAGCAACTCTCATTGTCCTCATGGCTGCAGAGTTCTCCATTGTTCTCAGTGAGTGCTGAGTGCTTATAGGGACTTTCAGAAGATGGACTCCAAAACGGCCATCTCGTTGGGCACAATGAACTTAAACCACCCACTGAAAAAATGAATTATTCTGTGCTTGAACTAATCCTGTTGGAGTCAGTGAGTGTTTATCATGTCATAACGATGACGACATCTGTGCCAATCCTCACCCCTGGAAAGACCTGGTTGGTGGGGGTGAGGGTGGGGGGCTGTGTGCGGAAGTGGGCTGCTTTTCAAATACCAATTTACCAGAGTTAATCAGAAAACAGCTTTTCCATCCTGTGGGAAATTGTGATATTTTGATACTGAGATGAGATGCTGAAATCTTCATATATTTATTGAAATGAAATGTTCTGACTCAGAGATTATCAAAACAGGAGGTTTTCATTGGAACCAGGAAATCCAAGAGTGGCCATTTTGAATTCAGGTTTCAGCGAAGCAGGGTGGAAGGGCGGAGATAGGAGGACCAACACGTGCAAAAAAAATAATTCCCAAGAGGGCCTAGGATGCAGGAAGGGGCAGATACTCCCCCTCATTTGGTCAGGAGGTGGTGCTGCAGGATTTGAGAGCATTTTTCAGGGGTGTAGGGTAGCAAGTAAGGGACTGCCTGCCAGGACTGTGGAGAAGGGAGCTCCCCTGTGGGCAGGGGAAGGGAATCTGAGACAGTGACCTATGGTGCCACCTCTGCAGGAGGGCACCAAGGGGACCCATCCCAGCGCTGGCAGCAACCTACTATCCACTGTAGCATTGGGCTGGCTCTCCAGCCCTGTACCTCCTGATGCAGCCCCTACTTGCAGTGGGCCTGGCACACACCATTGGTGCCATGTGGCTCCCTATAGTCTGTCTGGGTCTCCTTGCTGCTCCCTGAAGCTGTGTATTGCTGATGCTGTCTCCACACTGCACCTAGCATCACTTGCATGTGTTATGTTGCTCACATCCACAGTGCAGCAGCTGTGCTTCACTTAGCATCTCCTGCTTTTGGGGTTCATGGTGCTCACTGTGGTCATCACTAAGACTAAGATTATGGCTTGGAGGTCATGGATTCTGAGACTTCCAGAGCCCTTTGGGAATTCTCTGCTTCAGCCCTGGAGTGGCAGGGCTGGAGCTGGCAGGGGCCCCTGCACCTCCCAGCTGCTGACCCTGGTGCTCTGAGCCACTGGGGGAGGGGTGCTGGGGCTGGAGCTCTGAGACGCCACAGATGGCAAGGGGACCCTGCAACTGCCAGGCACCCAATGCTGGACAGCCCCTGCAATCAGGGCTCGGGCTCTCATCCACCCATCAGCCCCATTTTGTCATGCTTATTTTTAGTAAAAGTCAGGGACTTTGTTTGTTGCCCATGACTCGTCTCTGACTGTTACTAAAAATAACCATGACAAAAACGTAACCTTCCTCATCGCTCTTTTGTTAGCCTTCTAAAGACAACCTGAAGAATTCTACAGTCAATTCCTCATTTGAAACTGATGTGTTTTATTTCTAACTTTTCTAAAACAACTGGGAGCTGCTATCTATAACTTCTTGTGCTTTGGGGGGTAGGTTACAGTAATAGCACAGGTGAGCTCGCATCTTCCCAAGGCTCCCGATTAGGTTCCATGCACACACGATTCTGCTGCCTCCTGTGCCCCATGGTAATCTGATTCGCTTCCTGGGGTTCGTGATGCAGAGCTTCCACAACAGCTCCTCCACTCAGCAAAGCCCAGCCTCAGAAGCTGGTTTTTTCTTCTTCTCACCTTAAAACACTGCCTAATCTGTTTCATCATCCCACTGTCCGTGTCTGCTTTGGCCTAGCAGTTTTCTGAGGGTACGTCTTCACTACCTGCCGTATCGGCAGGTAGCAATCGATTGCTCGGGGATCGATATATCACGTCTCATTTAGACGTGATATATCGATTCCCCGAACGCGCTTATATCGATTTCGTAACTCCACCAACCCGAACGGAGTTGTGGAATCGACAGGGGGAGCCGCGGACATCAATCCCGCGCCGTGAGGACGGTGAGTAATTCGATCTTAGATACTTGGACTTCAGCTGCGTTATTCACGTAGCTGAAGTTGCGTATCTAAGATCGATTTTTCCCCCGTAGTGTAGACCAGCCCTGAGGGGGAGCAGCCTCTGAAAACGATCTTTTAGTTGTCTGGGCATCAGACACATGCTGAGCATCCCCTCCCCTCCTTCCATTTCCTCTCTCTGGGCAGGGGCTGAGGGGAAATCCGTGAATAGGCCCTGCTCCCCAGCAGTCATGGGACTGAGAGAGAGACAGGCCCTGGCTTTCCCTGTTCCCTGTGGCCACAGAGGAACCTTGCCCCCACATACAGAACATAGAGTCTAACAGAGAGCATGCCACGTGCACTGAGACTTCATGTGGCTGCCCTGAACCAATGTGAAAGAAGTGCCCTAGCCTGGTGCTACAACACACAGTGTGACCAGGCTATTCAGTTGACCAGCCCTACTGATTGTAGGCAGATTTATGTACTAAATGCCACCTCATGGCTGAACTAGGGCATTTCAACATGAGGAACTGACCAGGAAACTGCAAATCCTGTAACATACACCATTTTACGTGTCCCCCAATCAACTGTAGGATTGATATATTAAAACATGCTATAGTTCGCCCTTCTTTTCCCCAGCTGTACGTAACAAATTTATGGAAATAAGCTAGAGTGCTCTAAGATACCTTAATACCAGTTTATCTGCTACCACACTAAGAGTTGCAACACTGAACTAGTTTCAAAGAAACAGATTAAAATCTTTGTGCAGTACCACACCTCACAGTAGACCTAGATCAGAAAGAAAGAAGGCTAAAGGCTTGATCCTGTAGACACTTTGGTGCATGCTTAGTTACTTACCAGAGCAAAGCTGCTGAAATCAATGGAATTACCCATATGAGTAAAGTTACAATATGTTTATATGTGTTAACATAAAGACTGGGCCATCATTTTGGGCTAACCACCTGCATTTTTTAAATGTGAAATGAAAAAATAACAGCCGTCTTAGTTATATGCAGATACATAGGATATAAATGGAGACTGGGCCAAAAATATAAATGTAATAACATGTAATATTAGAAATGTTTTACTATTTTAACTAGGATAGCTTTGTATGTGCTATTAGCTTGAGCAGTGCAGTGATTTGCTAATGAATGAGAGGCCGAAAGAGAAACTGACTAATTTCTTTTCACTGTGTCCAAGCCAAAATAAAATGGGAAAACAATAATAAATGTCTAATCTATTAAAGTTTAAAATTCTCTGTGTGTATGATCAATGATGGCATTAATAACTTGAGAAAGGAAATGATAATTTTTAAAATGGCATTTAATTTGATAGACGACATCTGTTATATCTCTAGTACCAGACATTCAAAAGAACTCAGCTCTAGAATCACAGAATCTTAGGACTGGAAGGGACCTCGAGAGGTCATCTAGTCCAGTCCCCTGCCTCATGGCAGGAATAAGTATTATCTAGCACATCCCTGACAGGTTTTGTCCAATCTGCTCTTAAAAATCCCCAGTGATGGAGATTCCACAACCTCTCTAGGCAATTTATTCCAGTGCATAACCACCCTGACAGTTAGGAAGTTTTTCCCAAGGACCAAACCAACTTAAATCGTCCTTGCTGCAATTCAAGCCCATTGCTTGTCCTTGCCTCAGAAGTTAAAGAGAACAATTTTTCTCCCTCCTCCTTGTAACAACCTATGTACTTGAAAACAGTTATGTTCCCCCTTCATTCTTCTCCAGACAAAACAAACCCAATTTTTTACTTTTCCCTCATAGGTCACGTTTTCTAGACCAGTGGCTCTCAACCTTTCCACACTACTGTACCCGTTTCAAGAGTCTGTTTTGTCTTGCACACCCCCAAATTTCACCTCCCCTAAAAACTTGCTTACAAAATCAGACAAAAATAAGAGTCAGCACAGTACTGAAAAGTTGCTTACATTCTCATTTTTATCAGATAATTATAACAAATGAATTGGAATATAACTTTTGTACTTCTATTTTAGCATATGGTATGTAGAGCAGTATAAACAAGTCATATGAAATTTTAATTTGTACTGACTTTGCTAGTGGTGCCTTTTATGTAGCCTGATGTAAAACTAGGCAAATATCTAGATGAGTTTATGGAATACCCTTGTGTACCCCCTGGGGTATGTGTACCCCTGGTTGAGAACCACTGCTCTAGACTTTTAATCATTGTTGCTCTTCTCTTGACATCCTCCAGTATGTCCACATCTTTCCTGACATGTGCCCAGAATGAGACACACTACTCCAGCTGAGGCCTCATCAGCATGGAGTAGAGTGGAAGAATTGTCTCATGTCTTGCTTACAACACTCCTGCTAATATATCCCAGAATTATGTTTGCTTTTTTGCAACAGTGTTACACTGTTAACTCATATTTAGCTTGTGATTCACTATGACCCCCAGATCCCTTTTCACAGTACTCCTTCCTAGGCAGTCATTTCCCATTTTTTGTGTGTGCAGAGGTGGTCAGATTTTTTTTGGTGATAATAGTTTGACTAAAAATGCCATTTTTGTCAGGTGAAATGTTTTGGAAAAATGGTGTCTGATGAAATTTCATTTAAGGGGTAAAAAAATAAAGTGTTTTAATGTTCATAGAATATCAGGGTTGGAAGGACCTCAGGAGGTCATCTAGTCAGCCCCCTGCTCAAAGCAGGGCTAATCCTCAGACAGATTTTTGCCCCAGATCCCTAAATGGCCCCTTCAAGGATTGAACTCAGAACTGTGGGTTTAGCAAGCTAATGCTCAATCCACTGAGCTATCCCCCCCCCCCAACATTTTTGTTTTGAAATTACTTTTTGAAAGAAAATTATGTATAAAAATATTTTTAAAAAGTTTAAAAGGATGAAATTGTAACAATGTTTCAAGTAACCCAACATAATTTTTTTTTTGGGGGGGGGCGAGGGAGATTTTGAATTTTGGTTTCATTCCTCAAAATGATTTTTTTAATTGTGGAATTTGAAAATCCAGGCCCTGGCCCTATCCCTATCTCTACCTCCACTGCTCCCATGTAGGCACCTGACAATTTGACCAATTCATTTAAGTGCCTACAGGAGAGCAGCTGTTGAAAATCAGGCCCACAATGTTCTTATTACAGTATCAGCCATGTTTGATTCTGTCTGCCAGGTTACATTGCTGTCCATGGTCATAGGCAGGGCCAGATGAATTCTTCTGTGAGCCCGGCCCTATTATTTTCCTGGGAGGGAGTTTGGTGCAGAGGGGGAGCAAGGTGCAGGCTCTGGCTGGGAGGCACTTACCACAGCCCGCTCCCAGGCAGGCTGCCTGCCATAACCCCACGGTGCTCCCAGAAGCAGCCAGATGCTAGCACATCTCTGAGGCTGCAAGCGCTGCCCCTGTAGCTCCCGCCAATGGGAGCTGCGGGGATGGTGCTGGGGGGAGCATGCGGAGCCACTCCCCCCCACCAGGTGCCCCAGAGACATTGTAGCAGTGGGCTGATTCTGGGAGCAGTGTGGTGCTATGGCAGGCAGGCACCCTGAGTGCCCCGCTGTGCCATGACACTTTTAACAGTCCGGAGGTGGAGATTGCTGCCTGCGATTTAGGTTTGAGGGGCCCCGTTGAGCTGGGGTCCTGGGCTGCAGCCCCTAAAGCCCCTGCCTTGATCCAGGCCTGGTCATAGGCTCTGGGACTAGGGGTGCTGGGGATGCAGCAGCACCCCTGGCTTGAGGTGGTGTCCATCACACACAGGGTTTAGTTTGGCTCAGCGGCTCTCAGCCCCCCCCACATTGTTCCAGCCCCCCGGCCATGCTGACACGAGCGCACAGTTCACGCCGGGGATGGGGGCCGGGGAGGGGTTCCAGGGCAATGTGGAGCTGGCGGAAAGCTGCTCGGGGGCTGGCCAGGATGGAGAGAGAAGAAAACACCCCCCCGGGGGGGGGAGTCTGTAAAATACAAAACAGAACAAGCCTCCAAATGCGGGTTTTTGCAGCGCCCCTCGCAGCTGGGAGCTCGGGGCCGGGTGGCCAGAGGAGGAAGGCGAAGGGCGCGGCGCTGGCGGGGACCCGCTGCCGGAGCCAGGAGCCGGCTGATCGCCGCAGCGGAGGCGGTGCTAAGGCGGGGCGGGCCCGGCGGAGGTACAGCCCCCTCCCGCCTGGCTCCGGGGATCGCGCAGCCGGGCCCCAGGCCCAGGCGCTCGGCGGGGCAGAGCCGCGATGGGCAGCAGCCTGCGGCGGGCAGGGCTGGCAGGCGCGGCGCTGGTGCTCGGCGCGGGCGGGGCCTACGCCGCCTGGCGCTACCTGGCCCGGGACCCCGGGGGCCGAGCGCTGCCGCCGGAGCCGCGGGCGGGCGGAGCCTGCGGAGCGGCCGGGGAGCAGGTACGGGCGGGGGAGCCGGGAGCGGGGCTCTGGCGGGGGGCCGGGCAGGTCCGTACGGCCGCGCTGGGAGATCACCGGCCGGGGCGCGGGACCCGCCCTGCTGCCCGGCCCCAGGGATTCAGCCCGCTCTCGGGCCCGGCCGCCCTGCACTCCCGGGCACAAGGAGCCGAGCCAGCCCGGGCAGGCGCTCTGCCGGCCCCCGCGCTATGGAGGCTAAGGCTGGATTAGCCTGAACGGCCTTGGGGGAAATCTCCTTAGTGCCGAGCGGAAGGGGCTGATCGGAATAGAAACTGCCTGGAGCGCCCCTCCCAGCTCCGGCGCGGGGGCTGCCCGGGGCCAGGCGCGGCAGGCACCGCACAGCAGTGTCCTGCACGTGGTCACTTTAGCGGACTCCACGTTCCTTGTCTTGTCTCTTGCTGGGGCAGCTAGTGGGTGCCTGTGCCCCTGGATTGGGGCGCTGCCCTGCTGTAATGAACTTGCAACCTAGTAAAGGTTTATTTTAGTAACTAAGCCACAGGGGCTTTATCTGTCTAAGACTCACCGTGCACAGCTTCAGAATTAGTCAGATACAAATCCTGCCATGCCAGGTGGCTGCAGCCTCACTCTTAGGCTCCTGCTAAAACCATAGACACTCCTCTTACACTCTTGATTTGACACTCCTCTTACACTCTTGATTTCTGGTACAAGAGCAAACTCTTCACACTGAAATGCAGACCAGAAGTGTGAGAGAGGCCTATGAGATTTAGGCATATAATTCTTATTGGTCACTGAGGACAGCTGTGTGCCCGACTCCCTGGGTGCTTTTGAAAATCTCCCCCATAAGCAATGTGCTGTCTCCATCCTGTATCTACTTATTTCTTCCAGGGTAACCCAGCTTTGCCTGTCTAGGAAGAGGCAGGGCTGACTTTCACAGAGAGCTGAAGAGCATTCTTAAGAGGTGAAGGATTAGCATGGTTTGAGTCTGACTAGGTGATCTCCGGCTCTTATTCCCACTTGCCCACAGTGGTGCTTGAAAAGCCTTGAAAAAAATAAATTGGTCCCAATAACCTTCTTCATCGCTGGCATAAAATCGCACCACCCTGCTGAAGTCACTGGAGTTGAAGTTTGCTTTCCCCAACCATGGTTGGGGGGCTAGGAAGTGGAAAAGCCCATCGTTGTCAAGTTCTTTCTTTTCTGAAAGCTCCCCCCTCGCCCCTTTGATCAAATCCCGCACTGAGCAAACACTAGAGTAATTTGGGACAGCGGGATCTGTAAGTGCAGACCCATGTGGTTGTGTAAAGCCAGGAAAGGCCTGATCCAAGGCCACTGGGAAGACTCTGTGGGTTTATGTCAATGGAGCCCCTGGTGGTCTCAGGGTAGAGACAGCTCTTGAGTTAACTGGCCACTGTGAGTTTTCAGTTGGACTTGTAAATGTGACTTACATGTAGAAAAAGCCCTGGGCTCTGCTCTTCATTGGTGCACTAGGATTTCATAATCCTTCTTCAAGAGCTGTCCCTGGGAGTGCTCCACTCCAGGTCAAGGTGCATCCCAATGCCTTCAATAGGCGATTTCTACAACAGTTCCCTACTGGCCGCATGCACTGTGCCTGCCTCTCGAGGTGTCAGTGTTTGAACAGCGCGTGCACGCCCCAGGCGCCTCAGTTCCTTCTCTACCCCCCGGCTAGAGACAGAGTGCAGCAGTGTTCTCAGATGTACTCAGAGAGAGTTCTGTGTCTCTGTTTAATTTAGATAGTTTAGTTATAGATTTACTATTTAAGAAAAATAGTTTAGTTTTTAGTTATTTAAAAAACATAAACCTCGGCTATGGACATGCCTGGCTTCAAGAGATGTGCCTCCTGCAATGAGACCATCCCTATCTTGGATGCTCATTCACAGTGTGTACGCTGTTTGGGGGAGTCTCATGTACCCCAAAAATGCATCCTCTGTAATAAGCTTAAAGCACGAACCCGCAAGGACAGGGAGCTAAGACTGAAACTGCTCCTCCTAGAAAACTGCCTCAGACCCACATCTGACTGTGGCCAGCAAAGCTCTTTAAAACCCTCAAGGGAGAAATGGCCGGCCAGCATCCTTCCCCATCAGGAGCCACTCCTCAGCAAAGTAGTCTCAAATGACTTCCCCCTCGCTAGTGCCCGCCGTTCCATGGCTCAGCACTTTTATCTCTGCAAGCACCGACTGTCAGTCGACTGCTCAGCATCCTGGTGCCGAGGCTCAGGGCTTTCAGCTGCCCGCCTCCTACAGGTCTCCCTCGGCAGCCTTTGACAGCACAGTGCCAAGAGCTGTCACGGTGCTGAGAGCACAAGCAGAGATCCCAGCACCGCCCTTCGATCTTGTGGCACCGCTTCCTCACCCGACGCTCCCGGCACCGAGCTACCTCATGTCACCTGCCTGCCCGACAGTGCCCATGTCTGGGGCACCTACTCCTGTGGCACAATATGCATCCCCAGTGCAGCAGATGCCTCTGCAGACTCTGCCTGCACCAACAGCAGCGGCACCAGCTCCACTTCCGTTAACGCTCATGCCTCTCCTGCCTTATCATTCGGCACCTGGAGTCACTGCCCCACCTCAGTTTTTACATCCAGGGGCCTTAAGAGTGTCCCATACCCCCAGTCTTCACTACTCAGCACTGATCTATCACCGGGGTGTTCAGCTCCCGATCTGCAGTACTCCCCTACTGCTCCAAGCCTCTCAAGCAGAGAAAGGACAATGATCATGTTTTTCTCACAATATTCCTCTCAGGTTCACTTACCTACAAGTGGGAGACGCTCCTCCAATCCTAGCAGCTACCCACACTGGCAACTCCTGGATGGGACCACCTGCCCCCTTCCCTGGGCAATGGCCACACTGGGTCCATGGAACTACGCCATGGCACAATTGAGCGTTCACCATGCCACTCGCAGAAAAGCTGTCAGGCGCTCCCCAATGCTTTCTTACATGGATAGGCAGATACGACCTGAAGTAGCCACTCTGCCTGCACAGGATATCACTCCCCATCCTATAGTGATACCACCACAGGAGGCCATGGTGCTCCCACTGCTGTTGTGCTCATCCACTTTCAGGAATTATTTAAAAGGGTAGCCGATGAACTCAAGATTACCCTGAAGGAGGTACTGGAAACCCACCATGAACTTACCGACATATGACAGGCTACCACCTCATCCAAAATAGCCCTACCAATTAATGGGGCCATCATGGAACCAGCTAAAATTTTAAATTATCTGGCAGACTCTGGCCATGATATCCCCCATTAGCAAGAGACTGGACTGCAAATATTTTGTCCCATCGAAGGGTTCGGAGTTAGTTAGCTAGTGGTCAAGGCGGCCAACCAGAAAAATAAGCACCAGCCTTTCCGATTTACCCTATCTGACAAGGAGAACGAGACTGGACTCCTTTGGGCACAAAGTGCATTCATCTTCCACTTTGCAATTTTGAGTAACAAATTACACGGCGCTCTTAGCAAAATATGACCACGAGAATTATGCTAAAGTAGTGCAATTTATTGGTTATGTGTCAGAAGACAAACGATAACAATTTAAAGCGGTAGTGTCTGAGGGGCAGTTGATCTCCTGCACAGCTCTTCAGGCCACCCTTGATGCTGCAGATGCAGCCACCACAGCCACAGCCATCAGCATGTGGCATGCCTCATGATTTATTTCTTCCTTCTTTCCCAAGGAGATCATAGAATATCAGGGTCAGGGCCGGATTAACTTTTTGTGGGCCCAGCTCCAAACATATTTGTGGCCCCCCCGGGAAATGATTGTAAAAGGGGCTGGGGGAAAAAGCACAGTGGGGCAGGAGCTAGGGTTGGTCCCTGGAGCAAGGGACGGGCCAGGGGTAAACTGCAAACACAGCAGGGCTGAGGAGGGAGTAAACAGGATCTCCCCTGCCCCTGCCCACATAGAGCAGGTACCTACCTTCTCCCTGGTTCTAGCCCATTCTCTTCATCTCTCTCTGCACTGAGGTGCCCTTCCTCCAGTGTGACAAAGTGGGAATGTTCTTAGTTTTCTCTGGATACTCTGTGGGTGCCATTTCCCCTATATATTTCTTAAGTATCTAGGTGGTGGGATAAGTCATGTGTGATTGTTGCAGAGCCCTAGAGGGCAGGTGTGATGCTGTCTGTACAGAGAATGGCTGACACCCTGTCTCCTGGCAGCTGATGGCCTGGGCCCCTCCCCTGCAAGGTCCTAACTGAAGGTGTTGGAGAACAAAGAGATCAGGTGACCTCCTGTCCCTGGGAAAAGAGAGACAGGCCAGAGGAGGGGCTGGAGGGGGTTGCAGTTTGGAGCTGGCTGGGGAAATGGAGGGAGGCTGAGCATTGGTGTCTGGGCTCCCTACCCCACAAGATGGACCTGGCTGAGGGGCCCTGTTTTCCATACCTACAAGCTCTGTTTTAGACTGTGTTCCTGTTGTCTAATAAACCTTCTGTTTTACTGGCTGGCTGAGAATCACGGTGAATCGCAGGAAGTGGCGGGTGCAGGACCCAGACTCCCCCACACTCAGACATCCAGCAGCAGGACAGGTTCTCTTCCAGCCCCCTGGGGTGCGTGTTGGGAGTGAGAGGAGCGGAGGATAATGTGGTTACTCCTATAACCGGACTTCTGGTTTCCAGTCAGCACTGCTAACCGGACATCTAGGTCCCATTTTCTATTGAAGTTTCCAGTCTAAAACTGGATACCTGGCAACAGGGCTGCCAGAAAAGCCTGAGTGGGGGGAGAGGCAAGCAATCATTTTTAAAAGTGAGAGGGCTAAGCTTTAAGCTGTTGGAAGCAAGGGGTGGATGGGCTAGGGAGTGAGAGGAGCTAGTGGGCAGGGTCATGTCTGCTGTACTGCCTAGGTAGGTTGGAGACTGCGGGGATCAACTGACACAGTATCCCCAGCCCAGGTGACGTGATGGCCAGTGGTGGATTTAGAGTTAGTGGGACCCCCCGGCCCTGTGCTTAGCTTCATTTTTGGGGCCCCTCCTTGGGACCCAGCCAAGAAAAAGAACATTCTCTCTTATCTCCCCTACCCCTGTTTTTTCATTCTTTTTTTCTTCATCCTCCTCCTATAAATAATAGCAAGTAAATGAAAATAAAGTGAGGTACCTTGATTGTTCTTGTAGTCTAACTTAGTTTTACACAGATCACTTGAAAATCACGGAGGGTCTTGACAGACCACTTAATGATCTTTCCAAATATTGTAAAAACAAAAACATTGGGGTGCAGGATCTGGCCAGGAGCTAGGGTGAGGGAGGGGGCTCAGGGTTGGGGCAGGAGGTTGGGGTGTGGTGCGCTTACCTGGGGCAGCTCCTGTTTGGTGTGAGGGGGTGCATGCGGGGGGGCGCAGGGGCTCACTTTTGGTGCTCAGGATGGGGATGGAGATGTGCGGGGGGGGTCAGGAGTCAGGGCAGGGGGCTGTGGATTTGTGAGGGGGAGAAGCATGGCTGCCCGCAGAGCCTGTCCTGCTGCAGCAGGAGCTCCAGAAGCCAGCAGCACTAAGAGGCCCCTTTGGATCGTGGGCCAGGCACCATGGCGCCATGGTAAATCCAGTACTGATCAGAGTTGGAAGGAACCTCAGCAGGTATCTGGTCCAACCCCCTGCTCAGAGCAGGACCAACACCAACTACATCATCCCAGCCAGGGCTTTGTCAGGCCTGACCATTGATCACTATGTGTTGAGCCCGACGATCTAGCCAGCTTTCTATCCACCTTATAGTCCATTCATCCAGCCCATACTTCTTTAACTTGCCAGCAAGAATACTGTGGGAGACCATATGAAAAGCTTTGCTAAAGTCAAGGAATAACACGTCCACTGCTTTCCCCTCATCCACAGAGACAGTTATCTCCTCATAGAAGGCAATTAGTAACCCTTGGTGAATCCATGCTGACTGTTCCTGATCACTTTCCTCTCCTCCAAGTGCTTCAGAATTGATTCCTTGAGGACCTGCTCCGTGATTTTTCCAGGGACTGAGGTGAGGCTGACTGGCCTGTAGTTCCCCGGATCCTCCTCCTTCCCTTTTTTAAAGATGGGCACTATATTAGCCTTTTTCCACTCATCCAGGTCCTCCCCCGATTGCTTTGAGTTTTCAAAGATAATGGCCAATGGCTCTGCAGTCACATCCGCCAACTCCTTTAGCACCTTCGGATGCAGCACATCCGGCCCCATGGACTTGTGCTCGTCCAGTTTTTCTAAATAGTCCCAGACCACTTCTTTCTCCACAGAGGGCTGGTCACTTCCTCCCCATACTGTGCTGCCCAGTGCAGCAGTCTGGGAGCTGACCTTGTCTGTGAAGACAGAGGCAAAAAAAGCACTGAGTCTATTAGCTTTTTTCACATCCTCTGTCACTAGGCTGCCTGCCTCGTTCAGTAAGGGGCTCACACTTTCCTTGACCACCTTTTTGTTACTAACATACCTGAAGAAACCCTTCTCGTTACTCTTAACATCTCTTGCTAGCTGCAACTCCAAGTGTGATTTGGCCTTCCTGATTTCACTCCTGCATGCCTGAGCAATATTTTTATACTCCTCCCTGGTCATTTGTCCAATCTTCCCCTTCTTGTAAGCTTTTTTGTTTAAGATCAGCAAGGATTTCACTGTTAAGCCAAGCTGGTCACCTGCCATATTTACTATTCTTTCTACACATCAGGATGGTTTGTTCCTGCAACCTCAGTAAGAATTCTTTAAAATACAGCCAGCTCTCCTGGACTCCTTTCCCCCTTATTTTAGTCTCCCAGGGGATCCGGCCCATCAGTTCCCTGAGGGAGTCAAAGTCTGCTTTTCTGAAGTCCAGGGTCCGTATTCTGATGCTCTCCTTTCTTCCTTGTGTCAGCATCCTGAACTTGACCATCTCATGGTCACTGCTTCCCAGGTTCCCATCCACTTTTGCTTCCCCTACTAATTCTTCCCTGTTTGTGAGCAGCAGGTCAACAACAGCTTTGCCCCTAGTTTGTTCCTCCAGCACTTGCACAAGGAAGTTGTCCCCCTACACTTTCCAAAAACTTCCTGGATTGTTTGTGCACTGCTGTATTGCTCTCCCAGCAGATATAGGGGAGATTGAAGTCTCCCATGAGAACCAGGGCGTGTGATCCAGTAACTTCTGTTAGTTGCTGGAAGAAAGCCTTGTCCACCTCTTCCCTCTGGTCTGGCGGTCTATAGCAGACTCCCACCACGACATCGCCTTCTAAACTTAATCCAGAGACTCTCAGGTTTTTCTGCAGTTTCATACCGGAGCTCTGAGCAGTCATACTGCTCTCTTACATATAATGCAACTCCCCCACCTTTTCTGCCCTACCTGTCCTTCCTGAACAGTTTATATCCGTCCGTGACTGTACTCCAGTCATGTGATTTATCCCTCCAAGTCTCTGTTATTCCAGTCACATCATAATTCCTTGACTGTGCCAGGACTTCCAGTTCTCCCTGCTTGTTTCCCAGGCTTCTTGCATTTGTGTTTAGGCACTTAAGATAACATGCTGATTGTCCTGCTTTCTCAGTCTGAGACAGGAGTCCTCCCCTCTTGCACTCTCCTGTTCATGCTTCCTCCTGGTATCCCATTTTCCCACTTACCTCAGGGCTTCAGTCTTCTTCCCCTGGTGAACCTAGTTTAAAGCCCTCCTCACTAGGTTAGCCAGCCTGTTTGCGAAGATGCTCTTCCCTCTCTTCATTAGGTGGAGCCCGTCTCTGCCTAACACTCCCCCTTCTTGGAATACCATCCCATGGTCAAAGAATCCAAAGCCTTCTCTCCGACACCACCTGCGTAGCCACTCATTGACTTCCATGATTCAACAGTCTCTACCTGGGCCTTTTCCTTCCACAAGGGTGGATGAGAACGCCACTTGCATCTCAAACTCCTTTATCCTGCTTCCAAGAGCCACGTAGTCTGCAGTGATCCTCTTAAGGCAGTATCATTGGTGCTCACATGGAGAAGCAGGAAGGGGTAGCGATCCGAGGGCTTGATGAGTCTCGGCAGTCTCTCCATCACATTGTGAATCCTAGCTCCTGGCAAGCAGCACACTTCTCGGTTTTCCCAGTCGGGACAGCAGATAGATGACTCATTCCCCTCAGGAGAGAGTCCCCAGCCACCACCATCCACCTGTCGAAGATCTTCCCTTCGATGAGCACAAGCTCTTCATCTCTGCAACCAATGGAGGTCCTCCATTCCATGAAAGAATCACATGCTCCGCTCAAGATCTTTAGGCATCCAGCCACTTGCAACAAAAAAGAGGCAGTACAGATATCAGCCATACCAGTGGCCACGCTACCATGCTTTTGCACAAAATCAACATTTCAGACAATATGATATGCAGCAACAACAACGCCGTAGACCCAGGACCCAACGATGTCACCCTCCATAAACAGTGGTGACCCACCCTCCTGCCTCAAACAAACAAATCTGAAGCCTTGGTCAAGGGTATAGAAAACCTTCCACCCTCTTCAGCATCGATTTCAACCATCCATTTCTTTGGACACCGTCTGCACCCATTCCTTGCCAATTGGGAAGCTATCGCTATGGACAGATGGGTCCTGGAAATTATCAGATTGAGCTGTGCCATCCCCTTCCTCTCCATATTCCCCACCCACCCTGTCCCTCTTCAGGGACCCCTCTCACGAACAGTTGCTCCGTCAAGAGGTACAACACCTCATACAGCTAGGAATGATAGAGCGGGTACCAGCTCAACACAGAGCGAAGGGGTTTTACTCTCACTATTTCTTGACAGAAAAGAAAGGGTACGTCTACACTACGGGATTATTCTGATTTTATGTAAACCGGTTTTATAAAACAGATTGTATAAAGTCGAGTGCACGTGGCCACACTAAGCACATTAATTCGGCGGTGTGCGTCCATGGTCCGAGGCTAGCGTCGATTTCCGGAGCGTTGCACTGTGGGTAGCTATTCCATAGCTATCCCATAGTTCCCACAGTCTCCCCCGCCCCTTAGAATTCTGGGTTGAAAGCCCAGTGGCTGATGGGGCAAAAACCATTGTGGCGGGTAAATGTCGTCAGTCATTCCTTCCTCGGGGAAAGCAACGGCAGACAATCATTTCGCGCCCTTTTTCCCTGGATTGTCCTGGCAGACGCCATAGCATGGCAACCATGGAGCCCATTCAGCTTTTTTTTTTTTTTTTCAGTCACCGTATGTGTACTGGATGCCGCGGACAGAGGCGATACTCCAGCGCTACACAGCAGCATTCATTTGCTTTTGCATGATAGCAGAGATGGTTACCAGTTGTTCTGTACCGTCTGCTGCGTGTGTAATTTGGCAATGAGATGATGGTTATCTGTCCTTCTGTGCTGTCTGCTGCGATCATGGGTGCCCCTGGCTGAGATCAGCTGGGGGCGCAAAAGCAAAACTGGGAATGCCTCTCCGAGTCAATCCCTCCTTTATGGTTTCTAAAAATAGAGTCAGTCCTGCCTAGAATATGGGGCAAATGTACTAGAGAAGCAGTGTATTAGAGAGTACAGCTGCTCTGTGTCAGATCCCGCAGAAATGATGAGCTACATGCCATTCACAGGGGGTGCCCCTGCAACAACCCCACCCATTGCTTCCCTCCTCCCCCAACCTTCCTGGGCTACCATGGCAGTGTCCCCCCCATTTGTGTCATGAAGTTATAAAGAATGCAGGAATAAGAAACACTGAGTTTTTAGTGACATAAAATGAGGGGGAGGAAGCCTCCCGGTGCTATGATAGTCCAGGCAGGACATTAAGCAGTGTGGGGGAGAGGAGCCCAGCATCCCGCTGCTATGATGGGATAGAAGGGTATCATCAGGAGGAGGGAGAAAACTTGTTCACCTTAGCCTCCAATGATAGAACAAGAAGCAAGGGGCTTAAACTGCAGCAAGGGAGATTTAGGTTGGACATTAGGAAAAAGTTCCTAACTGTCAGGGTAGTTAAACACTGGAATAGATTGCCTAGGGAAGTTGTGGAATCTCCATCGCTGGAGATATTTAAGAGTAGGTTAGATAAATGTCTATTAGGGATGGTCTAGACAGTATTTGGTCCTGCCATGAGGGCAGGGGATTGGACTTGATGACCTCTCGAGGTCCCTTCCAGTCCTAGAGTCTATGAGTCTATGATAGTCCAGGCAGTACAGAATCTTTTCTTTTCACATGAAAGGGAGGGGGCTGATTGAAGCTCAGCCTCCAGTTCCTATGATGAAGATGGTTACCAGCCGTTCTGTACCATCTACTGGGAATGACTGGGAGTCATTCCTATTTTCACCCAGGCGCCCCCAGCCAGCCTCACCTGAAGCTAGCCAGGAGCACTCACGGGTTCATAAGAAGGACGGTTACAAGTCCTACTGCACCATCTGCCACCAGGGAGGGGAGAGGAGCGGATACTGCTCTTCACTGCTGCAGCATCATATCTACCAGCAGCATTCAGTAGACATAGGGTGACATTGAAAGAAGTCAAGAAACAATTTCTTTCCCTTTTCTTTCACGTGGGGTGGGGTGGGAGTAAATTGACAAGCTGTTCCCTGAACCACGCCAGACAATGTGTTTGACCCTACAGGCATTGGGAGCTCAGCCAAGAATGCAAATACTTTTCGGAGACTGCTGTGGACTGTGGGATAGCTGGAGTCCTCAGTGCCCCCTCCCTCCTTCCATGAGCGTCCGTTTGAGTCTCTGGCTTCCCGTTACGCTTGTCACGCAGCACTGTGTAGGCTGTAGATTTTTTTTTCAAACGCTTTGGCATTTCGTTTTCTGTAACGGAGCTCTGATAGAACAGATTTGTCTCCCCATACACCGGTCAGATCCAGTATCTCCCGTACGGTCCATGCTGGAGCTCTTTTTGGATTTGGGACTGCATTGCCACCCGTGCTGATCAGAGCTCCACGCTGGGCAAACAGGAAATGAAAATCAAAATTTCTTGGGGCTTTTCCTGTTTACCTGGCCACTGCATCCGAGCTGAGACCGCTGTCCAGAGCGGTCACAGTGGTGCACTGTGGGATACCACCCGGAGGCCAATACCGTCGATTTGCGGCCACAGTAACCCTAATCCGATATGGTAATACCGATTTTAGCGCTACTCCTCTCTTCAAGGAGGAGTACAGAAACCGATTTAAAGAGCCCTTTATATCGATATAAAGGGCCTCGTAGTGTGGACGAGTACAGCGTTAAATCGGTTTAACGCTGCTAAAATCGGTTTAAACGCGTAGTGCAGACCAGGCCAAAAACGGCAGATGGCGCCCTATCCTCGACCTTTGACATCTAAACAAGTTCGTCAAGAAACAGAAATTCTAGATGGTTACTCTACCAACGATAATTCCGATGCTGGAGCAGGGAGATTGTTTGTTTTTCAACCCTTGACCTCCAAGATGCATATTTCCATGTCACAGTCCACCCTGCCCATTGATGTTTTCTCAGATTTGCAGTGGGAATGGAACAGCACGGGTCTCATTATAGGTCCCTGGGGGACCCCTCTGTTTAACTTTCTCCACTGTGAAAACTGACCATTTATTCCTGCCTTCAGTTTCGTATCTTTTAACCAGTTACTGAGCCATGTCGGAAGATTAGGCTAAACAAGCCTAGCTCTTTGAGTCTCCTTTCATAAGATAGTTTTCCATTCCTCGGATCATCCTAGTAGCCCTTCTCTGTACCTGTTCCAGTTTGAATTCATCCTTCTTAAACATGGGAGACCAGAACTGCACACAGTATTCCAGATGAGGTCTCACCAGTTCCTTGTATAATAGCACTAACGCCTCCTTATCTTTGCTGGAAATACCTCACCTGATGCATCCTAAAACCGCATTAGCTTTTTTAAGGGTCATATCACATTGGTGGCTCATAGTCATCCTGTGATCAACCAGTACTCCAATGTCCTTCTCCTCTTCTGTTACTTTCAACTGATGTGTCTCCATCCCGTATCCTCCTGGGGCTCATATTTGGTGTTGTCTCCATTGACTCTTCCCATAGGACTAGCTGCTCTTCTCTTCTTCCTTGCCCTCTCACCTTCAGCGACCACCTGCTGTGCCCCTTCTTCATTTTCCAACTCTGCAAACCTGTTCCTGAGTTCTATTTCTCCTTCACTGGCCCGTCTTTTCCTCTGCCTGGTTCTCTTAGTCACATGCTGCCACTGTCTACTTTCCTCACCCATCAGTCTCCCCTCAGAGTTCTTTGATCCTGTTTCCATCTGCAAGTCTGAGCTTTTCCCTTCATCCTCCTCATGTCTTTGCTCCATCATCTGCTCCGACCCCCTTCTAAACTCTACCAGAGTTTCCACCTGCATCTCCAGTCCTCAGATCTTTTCTTCCATCAGCTCTATCAGGTGGCACTTCATGCAGACAAAACTCTTTTCAGGTGCCCCCTCCAGGTTCATGTACATGCCGCAGCTTCCACATCCAGTCATCCTCATTGTGTCTTTTACTGCTGCCTCTGTATCAGTCATAGCCTTCCCACCTAAAACCTGGTAGTCCAGGAAACACAAACCAAAACAAACCCCCAAGAGGCACCAGACCACCGGCAGAACATCACCCACTCCCTTCACTGGCCTGTCAATTCCTCTGCCTAGGTCTCTAAGGCTACGTCTACACTACAGGATAAATTCAAATTAGCTTAAACTGATTTTATAAAACAGATATTATAAAGTCAATTGTGCGCATCCACACTAGGCACATTAATTCGGTGGTATGCGTCCATGGTCCGAGGCTAGCGTCGATTTCTGGAGTGGTGCACTGTGGGTAACTACTGTAAAATAATGAGGCCAATGTCGATTTGCGTCCACACTAACCCTAATTTGATATAGTAATATCGATTTTAGCGTTACTCCTCTCGTTTTGTAGGAGTACAGAAATCGATTTAAAGAGCCCTTTAAATCGATATAAAGAGCAGTGTAGTGTGGACGGGTGGAGCGTTAAATCGATTTAATGCTGTTAAAATCAGTTTAACAGCGTAGTGTAGACCAGGCCTAAGTCTCCCCCGCAAACTCCCCCTGAAACTCCCCTGCTTACAGCTGTTTGCTGGCTCCTGT
Organism: Gopherus evgoodei; assembly: GCF_007399415.2. Classification (NCBI taxonomy): domain Eukaryota; kingdom Metazoa; phylum Chordata; order Testudines; family Testudinidae; genus Gopherus; species Gopherus evgoodei. Next base: position 142,792,670 of record NC_044326.1, read on the forward strand.
GCCTCTGCAGCCATCTGTGCCGCTGCCTGACTGGCTGGCTCCCTTTATAGGACCCCTAAGCAGAGAAGCCCCATCCCCTAAGCAGGGCTCAGCTTCTCTCCAAGCACACTGCCCCTACCAGCCTCCACACATGCAAACTACAAAATCCAATACACACAATACAAAAACCTGCTCCTCCAACAGAACTCCCACTGAAACTCCTCTGTTTACAGCTCTGTTTGCTGGCTACTGTGCTGCTGCAGCTGTCTATGGACTGGGCTGTGTAACTGAGTCACCATCAATTTTAATATGAGGCTGGAGAGCAATTAAATGGCTAGTGTACAGTATATCTCTATATCACAAGCAATTAACTTTTCTAAATTAGGGAACCACAACTTATACCCGCATAGGCCCTAATTCTGAAAATACATAGTTATCATAACCTTAGTCCCAGATTTGGACCTTAGCGTCCAAAATATGGGGGTTAGCATGAAAACCCCCAAGCTTAGTTACCAGCTTGGACCTGGTACTTGCTGCCACCACCCAAAAAATTAGAGTGTTTTGGGGCACTCTGGTCCCCCTGAAAAACCTTCCCTGGGGACCCCAAGACCCAAATCCCTTGAGTCTCACAACAAAGGGAAATAATCCTTTTTCCCTTCCCCCCTCCAGGTGCTCCTGGAGAGATACACAGACACAAGCTCTGTGAATCCAAACAGAGTGACTCCCCCTCTCCGTTCCCAGTCCTGGAAACAAAAAGGACTTTCCTATTCCCCCAGAGGGAATGCAAAATCAGGCTAGCCAATTCAACACACACCGATCTCCCCTGATTTCTTCCTCCCACCAATTCCCTGGTGAGTACAGACTCAATTTCCCTGAAGTAAAGAAAAACTCCAACAGGTCTTAAAAGAAAGAGAAAAAATACAAATGGTCTCTCTGTATTAAGATGACGAATACAGGGTCAATTGCTTAAAAGAATATTGAATAAACAGCCTTATTCAAAAAGAATACAAATCAAAGCGCTCCAGCACTTATATTCATGCAAATACCAAAGAAAAGAAACCATATAACTTACTATCTGATCTCTTTGTCCTTACACCTAGAAACAGAAGATTAGAAAACAGAACTACTTCTCCAAAGCTCAGAGAAAGCAGGCAGACAGAAAACAAAGACCTCAGACACCAAATTCCCTCCACCCAAAGTTGAAAAAATCCGGTTTCCTGATTGGTCCTCTGGTCAGGTGCTCCAGGTGAAAGAGACATTAACCCTTAGGTATCTGTTTATGACACGCCCCCCAAATTGCAGACAGTGGGGAAGCTCACTGGCGGCGATTTCCTTCTAGAACTTGAAAATAAACAGATTAATACAACACATGCACCTTTACATATACTCCTAAGTATGTAACTAACAGATTTCTACATTTTAAGAACACTTTTTAACTACTGAATTCTGGGAAACTCTCACGGGAGAGAGCATCAGCAACTTTGTTAGAAGCTCCTGTGATGTGTTGAATTTCAAAATCAAAATCTTGGAGAGCTAAACTCCAACAAAGAAGTTTCTTGTTGTTTCCCTTGGCAGTATGAAGCCACTTTAGTGCAGCATGGTCAGTTTGTAGTTTGAACCGCCGTCCCCAAACATATGGGCGTAGCTTTTCCAGGGCGTACACAATGGCATAGCATTCCTTTTCACTGACTGACCAGTGACTTTCCCTCTCAGACAGTTTCTTGCTGAGAAACACGACAGGATGGAAGTTGTGATCTGTTGCTTCCTGCATGAGCACTGCTCCTATACCACGCTCAGATGCATCCGTGGTTACTAGGAAAGGCTTGTCAAAGTCCGGGGCCCTGAGCACAGGGTCAGACATGAGCGTTGCCTTAAGTTGGGTAAAGGCTTTTTGACACTCATCAGTCCACTTAACGGCATTTGGCTGGGTCTTTTTGGTTAGGTCAGTCAATGGGGCAGCGATTTGGCTGTAGTGTGGTACAAATCGCCTGTAGTATCCGGCCAAGCCTAAGAAGGATTGGACCTGTTTTTTTGACCTTGGGACAGGCCACTTTTGGATAGCATCCACCTTGGCCTGTAGGGGGTTTATGGTTCCTCTACCCACCTGGTGCCCCAGGTAAGTCACTCTGTTTTGGCCTATTTGACACTTTTTGGCCTTAACAGTTAGTCCTGCCTGCCTGATGCGCTCAAAGACCTTTTCCAGGTGGAGTAGGTGTTCGGGCCAGGAGTCTGAAAAAATGGCCACATCATCGAGGTAGGCAACTGCAAATTCTCCCAGTCCAGCTAGTAGACCATCTACCAGCCTCTGGAAGGTGGCGGGTGCATTTCGAAGGCCGAAAGGAAGGACATAGAATTCATACACCCCCGCATGGGTGACGAATGCTGACCTCTCCTTGGCAGGTTCATCTAGCGGTACTTGCCAGTACCCCTTGGTTAAGTCTATTGTAGAGATGAACTGGGCACGTCCCAACTTCTCCAATAGCTCATCAGTGCGTGGCATTGGATAGTTGTCCGGACGAGTTACAGCATTTAACTTACGGTAGTCCACGCAAAAGCGTATTTCCCCATCTGGTTTGGGTACCAGAACCACTGGAGATGCCCATGCACTGGTAGATGAGCGGATTATACCCATCTGTAGCATGCTCTGGATCTCCCGTTCTGTAGCAGCTTGGGCATGAGGAGACACCCGGTAGGGTGGGGTTCTGATTGGGTGAGCATTACCTGTATCAATGGAGTGGTATGCCCGTTCAGTCCATCCTGGGGTGGCTGAGAACAATGGGGCGAAGCTAGAGCACAGCTCCTTGATTTGTCGCCGCTGCAGACGTTCCAGGGTGGTTGAGAGGTTCACCTCTTCCACGCCACCGTCTTTTTTCCCGTCGTAGTAGACACCGTCAGGCCACTCAGCATCATCTCCCTGGACTGTAAACTGACAAACCTGTAAGTCTCTGGAATAGAAAGGCTTGAGAGAATTAACATGGTACACTTTAGGCTTTAGTGAGGAATTGGGAAATGCTATGAGGTAGTTTACAGCTCCCAGGCGCTCTTGGACCGTGAATGGCCCTTCCCATGATGCTTCCATCTTATGGGCCTGTTGCGCCTTCAAGACCATAACCTGGTCTCCTACCCTGAAAGAACGTTCTCTGGCATGTCTGTCATACCAGGCCTTTTGCTCTTTCTGAGCATCCTTTAGGTTCTCTCTAGCAAGGGCTAAAGAGTGTCGGAGGGTGCTTTGTAGGTTGCTTACAAAGTCCAGAATGTTAGTTCCTGGAGAAGGCGTAAACCCCTCCCATTGCTGCTTCACCAACTGTAATGGCCCCTTAACCTCGTGACCATACACAAGTTCAAATGGTGAAAACCCTAAACTGGGATGTGGTACAGCCCTGTAGGCAAACAGCAACTGCTGCAACACTAGGTCCCAATTATTGGAGAATTCGTTGATGAATTTTCGTATCCTGGCCCCCAAAGTTCCACTGAACCTTTCCACCAGGCCATTGGTTTGATGGTGGTACGGGGTGGCAACCAAGTGATTCACCCCCTGAGTTTCCCACAGTTTTTCCATGGTCCCTGCCAGGAAATTAGACCCTGAATCTGTAAGGATGTCAGAGGGCCAACCTACCCTGGCAAAGATGTCTGTTAGGGCCAGGCACACAGTGTTAGCCCTGGTGTTGCCTAGAGCTACTGCTTCTGGCCATCGGGTAGCAAAGTCCACTAAAGTCAGTACGTACTGCTTTCCTCTGGGCGTCTTTTTTGGGAAAGGGCCCAGAATATCCACAGCTACTCGCTGAAATGGGACCTCAATTATGGGGAGTGGCTGGAGAGGGGCCTTGACCTGGTCTTGAGGCTTTCCCACTCTTTGGCATACCTCACAAGACCGGACATACTTGGCAACATCCTTGCCCATCCCCTCCCAGTGGAAGGACTTCCCCAACCGGTCCTTGGTTCTGTTCACCCCAGCATGGCCACTGGGATGATCATGGGCTAAGCTTAAGAGCTTCCCCCGGTACTTAGTTGGAACCACCAACTGTTTTTGCGGCTGCCATTCTTCCCGGTGTCCACCAGAAAGAATTTCCTTGTATAAAAGTCCTTGGTCTATAACAAACCGGGATCGATTAGAAGAGCTGAGAGGCGGTGGGGTGCTCCGTGCCGCCGCCCACGCTTTCTGAAGGCTGTCATCTGCTTCCTGCTCAGCCTGGAACTGTTCCCTTGAGGCTGGGGTCACCAGTTCTTCCTCAGACTGTGGACTTGGGCTTGGTCCCTCTGGAAGCGATGTAGGTGATGGGGTTGTTTCCGTTGCTGGTGAACCGCTCTCCGCTGGTGCACCTGAGGGTATTTCAGGCTCTGGCTGAGCCTTTTGGGTATGGCTGTCTTTTGCTTCTGCCAGTTTTGGCTCGCTGGCCCCCCCTGGCGTTGAGGTTGAAGATGTGGTTGCACTTGCTGGTGCTGGTTGCTGTTCCAGTTCCGGGCCTGGGACTGGAGATGCTGTGGCTGTTTCAGTGGTAGGCATGGAATCCGGGTCCACTACCTCTGTCTGGGTCTCTGGTAACACAGACGGGGCCTCTGTGGACGGCTCAGGAACAGGAATGGGTCTGGAAGCTTGCCTGGTTTGGCTACGGGTAACCATTCCCACTCTCTTGGCCCGCCTCACCTGGTTGGCCAAGTCTTCCCCCAGTAGCATGGGGATAGGATAATTGTCATAGAAGGCAAAAGTCCACATTCCTGACCAGCCTTTGTACTGGACAGGCAGTTCAGCTGTAGGCAAGTCTACAGCTTGTGACATGAAGGGGTAAATTGTAACTTTGGCCTTTGGGTTGATGAATTTGGGGTCTACGAAGGATTGGTGGATAGCTGACACTTGTGCCCCTGTGTCTCTCCACGCAGTAACCTTCTTTTCGCCCACTCTCAAATTTTCCCTTCGCTCCAAGGGTATTTGAGAGGCATCTGGGCCTGGGGATCTTTGGTGTGATGGAGGTGTAATGAATTGCACTCGCATGGTGTTTTTGGGACAGTTGGCCTTGATATGTCCCAGTTCATTACACTTAAAGCATCTTCCATCTGATGGGTCACTGGGTCGAGGTGAGTTACTGGAGACTGATGAGGTGGAAGGGTAGGGTGTCTGTGGCTTTACTTGGGTGGTATGTGGGGTCTTTGGCTGTCCTCGGTTGTAGGGTTTATGGTCTGTGTGCCCCCTGGGGTAATCGTTCCCCTTGACAGTAGCTTTCTTGCTTTCTGCCAGTTCCATCCATTTGGCTCCAATCTCCCCCGCCTCAGCGAGATCTTTGGGTTTTCCACCTTGTATGTACCGTGTGATGTCTTCAGGAACACCATCCAAGAACTGCTCCATTTGTATGAGGAGGTTCAGTTCTTCCAAGGTTTGAATGTTGTTTCCTGTTATCCAGGCCTCATAGTTTTTTGCAATGTAGTAGGCGTGTTTGGGAAATGACACCTCTGGTTTCCACTTTTGGGTTCTGAAGCGCCGACGGGCATGATCTGGGGTTATCCCCATTCTGTATCTGGCCTTGGTTTGAAAAAGTTTATAGTCATTCATTTGCTGCTTAGGCATTTCAGCTGCCACCTCTGCTAAAGGTCCACTGAGTTGTGGCCTTAATTCTACCATGTACTGGTCTTTGGGGATGCTGTACCCAAGACAGGCTCTTTCAAAATTTTCCAAGAAGGCTTTGGTGTCATCACCTGCCTTGTAGGTGGGAAATTTCCTGTGCTGTGGAGCAATAATTGGCGCCGGGTTGTTAGGGTTGGCTGGCACATGCAGCCCAGCTTTTGCCAAGTCCAGTTCATGTTTTCTCTGTTTTTCCTTCTCTTCATTTTCTTTTTGTTGTTTTTCCATGTCTCGGCTGTGGGCCACCTCTTCTTCTTCTTGCTTCTTTCTGTGGGCCAACTCTTCTTCTGCTTGTTTCCTTCGGTAGGCCACCTCTTCTTCTTCTTCTAGTTTTCTTTTGTGTGCTGCCTCTTGGGCTGCCTGTTCTCTTTGGTAGGCTGCCAGTTTGATGCTTTCTTCCTTTTCTTTTAGCTCCAGTTGTCGCCTATGTTCAGCTTCTTTGAATTGGACTTCGGCCTCAATTTTTGCCTTAGTAGACATGGTTCCTGTTTTCTTGTGTTGGGGTGCCCTCCGGTGTTTATCTTCCGAACTGCAGGTTCTCTGTTGCCTCCTGAAGTCTGCCTAGCAACAGTGCCTTTAGCTAATCTTCAATGTTAAGTAAACCTGAAAAACCACTTTATTTGCATTTATATAGTGCTGGTATGACTCTCAATGGGAGTGCTATTGTGTGACAAAAGACCCTTAACAGTCTGGTAATGGCTTCTTGCTTAACATGCAAGCCACAAACTGCCAGAGAGAGCAGAGAAAAAAAAATTCTCTCTGGTTCCCTTTTAAAACCAACTGTTTCTCTCTGCTAAAAAGCCCTTAGCAGAGAAAAGAAAAATATAATGTTCCTACTGGCTTCTGGATTCTGTCTATCCCACCACTGCACACCATATCATAACCTTAGTCCCAGATTTGGACCTTAGTGTCCAAAATATGGGGGTTAGCATGAAAACCCCCAAGCTTAGTTACCAGCTTGGACCTGGTACTTGCTGCCACCACCCAAAAAATTAGAGTGTTTTGGGGCACTCTGGTCCCCCTGAAAAACCTTCCCTGGGGACCCCAAGACCCAAATCCCTTGAGTCTCACAACAAAGGGAAATAATCCTTTTTCCCTTCCCCCCTCCAGGTGCTCCTGGAGAGATACACAGACACAAGCTCTGTGAATCCAAACAGAGTGACTCCCCCTCTCCGTTCCCGGTCCTGGAAACAAAAAGGACTTTCCTATTCCCCCAGAGGGAATGCAAAATCAGGCTAGCCAATTCAACACACACCGATCTCCCCTGATTTCTTCCTCCCACCAATTCCCTGGTGAGTACAGACTCAATTTCCCTGAAGTAACGAAAAACTCCAACAGGTCTTAAAAGAAAGCTTTATATAAAAAAGAAAGAAAAAATACAAATGGTCTCTCTGTATTAAGATGACGAATACAGGGTCAATTGCTTAAAAGAATATTGAATAAACAGCCTTATTCAAAAAGAATACAAATCAAAGCACTCCAGCACTTATATTCATGCAAATACCAAAGAAAAGAAACCATATAACTTACTATCTGATCTCTTTGTCCTTACACCTAGAAACAGAAGATTAGAAAATAGAACTACTTCTCCAAAGCTCAGAGAAAGCAGGCAGACAGAAAACAAAGACCTCAGACACCAAATTCCCTCCACCCAAAGTTGAAAAAATCCGGTTTCCTGATTGGTCCTCTGGTCAGGTGCTTCAGGTGAAAGAGACATTAACCCTTAGCTATCTGTTTATGACAATAGTGCTGGGTAGTAAACACTCCGCTGTGTAGTAAGCAGCTGTGAGATCAAACTCTTACCACTTTCCTGTATGTTGTGGGTTGTGGCAGCAAAATATACAAACAAATCTCCAGGATAGCTGATGACTTCAGCTGCTGGCTGGGGGATGATTCATATGCAATTAGTGTGCAGTTCTTTATTTCAGTGGCCCGAGTATGCTTTTTCTGAATTATATGGATGGCTAATGCCACTGGCTGGCAGAGGTTCTCATCTGATACACGCATTTGTAAGGCCCTTGTCACACTGGGAATCTAGAAGGCAGTTTACATGGCTTGAATTGTTCTGTGTGTTCATCGAGGGTAAGACAAGAAGTACTCAGCTTAGTTTGTCGTGAGGCAGATTTAGGTTAGACACAAGGAAAAACATTCTCACTCTAAGGATGGTTAAGCACTGGAACAGGAGTCGGCATAGGCCGACCACCTAGCAAGTGTAAAAATCAGGATGTGGGATCTCTGCACTGGACGCTGTTATGAAGAGGTTAGACAAACGCCTGTCCAGGAATACTCACTCCTGCCTCAGTGTGGGGAGAAGAACTAGATGCCCTCTTGAGCTCCCTTCCAAGCCTTTGTTTATATGACAGGAGCAAAATACCAGGCTGATCTTTCCAGCTCCCAACTCCCTTATTAGGCCATGATCCTTTTAAATTCAGATTTCCCAAAATGGCTTTCTGTGTCATGTAGCAGTTAAATAGATAAATCAGGTGTTTAGCACTTACTGCAGTAACCAGTCATCCAGGCAATCGGTGCCTCTGCTGGCAGCAATGAACTCAAGGCTGATGTGCTGGTGGAATCAAAGAGCAGGGTAGCGTCAGGGTCTGTTATTTACTCCCATGCATATAACGCTCTGAAGGCTACGAGTCGCATTGGCACTGGATAAGTGGGCTCAGCTCCCACTGAAATAAATAGGAGCTGTGGCTGTCTCCATTAGAGCTGATACAGTCCTATATTTTCAATGTTTTCATCAATGTTATTAAGTATTCTACTATTTACAAGGTGGGAAAGCAGCACGGTATAGTGGGCATAGGCCGACCACCTAGCAAGTGTAAAAATCGGGGTGGTGGTGGTAATGGGCTCCTATATAAGATGAAGCCCCGAATATCCGGAGGTCCTGATAATATTGAGATATCTGGTCACCCTAAACGGGCAGGGCAGCGAACCGGGAGTCAGGAGACCTGGCTTCTAGACTCAGCTTTGCCAGACCAACTGTGTTACCATATGAATCATTCATTTCTCTTGTCTGTACAGAACAGGGATAAGGATATGTCCCTTCCTTTGAGAGGTGTGAATGAAAAGAGCTAAGATCCGGATAAATGATAAAGCAATGGGAGTTAGGTGTCTAATACCTTTGAGGATCTGGGTCTAAGTGTCATTGTTATGTGCTTGTGCTTTGGGATAGCTGGTACGAATTTTCTATTCTCTTCTGTGTTATTTGCTATGGGATATACAGAGAGTTCTATGGGTACCCAAAAGCCAACTGTGGGTGCAAAACATCTGCATTAGCAACAAAACAGTGCTAGCGATCATTGGTTTAAATAGTGATGGAAGATCTAGTGACAGAAATTCAGGTGGTAAAGACAAGTCTTGCTACACAAGGACGATTTTAGAGCTAAAAGCTGTGTTAGTGGCACAGAGAGCTCCGAAAGCTGACACCAGAACAGATTTCATTGGGCTACAATCTAGCATTGAGCCCATCTGCAGAAAAACAAATTACACCCAGATAGAGTCCAAGGCCCTTAAGAAACTATATAAATAGGACCCACTTCTGCAGAGGAGGTCTGCAACCCACTGTTGTGCAGGCAGCATGCTGAGAGCAGTGCAGGAAGGTACTGTTGTGGCCAAGAACAGTGGCTCAAACCCCCACTTTGACCAAAATCACCAGGGGATCTTTAACCCTTCATGCCGTAGAGATCCGTCATTTCAGAACGAAGCTAGCCAGCTGCTGCAGCACCAGAGAGTGAGCATGGCGGGATGTACAGCACGCTGGGCTTTGCAGTGCTAGCCGTAATACACAACCGTGTGCCTACACCTCTGCGATGGTGTGACTCCCACATCCAGCGCTGCCCAGCATTGCTCATCCCAGGTGATGCTCATGCACCTAGTGGCCCCTCATCCCTGCTCGACAGGCCCCGGGCGGTGGGGTGGCACGGAGCCTCCTGCAGCTGCTCCTCCGGGCCAGCAAGGGTTGTGCTGCAGAGGAACGGTGGGTGACCAAGCTGCCTCTCTAGTTCAACCCTCTATCCCCTGGCCCCAGCTGGGAACAGGCCGCATGGCGCAGCTGGGGGGAGGTGGCTGGGTGCCCGGTGCCCTGCCAGCACAGGAGGTGAGAGGGGTCATGGGGAGCAGCTGGGGGCTGGAACCAGGAAGCTCATGGAGATCAAACCATCCTGGGTAGCCTCCACCATCCTGTCCTAGCCCCCTCAACCAGAGACAAAGGCCCTCTCCTGTCAGCCCACCTTCCCCCACATGCCGGGATGGGGGGACGGCTCTGTCTGCTCTCACCATGTGCTGGGCGGATCTCATGTGTTTTCTCATCAGTGAGAAATGAGCCGTGTGGGGCTGCATGAAACCTGGTGTGGCTGGCCCCCAGAATCCTGGGCAGTGGTCCTTGCTCTTGCCGAGCCTCATGGGAGCTGCTGGGGGAGGCATCGATTTATTTGGGGATCCTAGTCTGAGGACCAGCTGAGCAAATACACCAGCGGGAGAGCAGAAGGGGGAATGGGTCTGGCCTCCCCTTCTAAAAATAACCCTGTAGCAATAGCCCTAAGCAGTGCATAGGGCTCTTGTCCATGCCTGTGTGTGCCATCCTTGCCATCTAGCATAAGGATCAGAATCATATGTCCCTCCACCTCATCCCATCAGTGGTGGTGACCCCCTTGGGATAACACACACCAGGGGCTCACAGCATGTACACAGTTTGTGAGGCTGTCACTTGCATTGCAGTGGAAGAGAAATGCTGATGTCCTTTTTTAAAAAAAAAAATGGGGAGGGGGAAGTATCTAGCTAAAGCCCTGTCCAGTTCTGAACAGCTGGTAAAAACTAAGTGCCAAGTCAGATTATCAGATCCTACAAGAACATAATGTACCTTTGTTCTTTCTGCAGCAACAAACAATATTCAAGTAGCTGTGCTAACTGATAATGCTAGTCTACAAACAAAGGCTTGGCTTGATGATATTAAATGTGCATTGAAGGTCATAGAATACCAGATACAGAAGGGACCTCAGGAGGTCATCTAATCTAACCCAATCCCTTGCTCAAAGCAGGGCCAATCCCCAGACAGATATTTGCCTAGATCCCTAAAGTGGCCCCCTCAAGGGCTGAACTCACAACCTTGGGTTTTGCAGGTAAATGCTCAAACCACGGAGCCATCCCTACTTAAACAGATGTGAATATATTAATCCAGATACATTCAAAGCTCGGAAGACACAGGCATTTGCCAAGGAGAATACATTGATATTGGTAGAGAAACACTTATTTTCAAGCTCCTAAAAGGGTGCCTTTAAACAAAGGAGACTAAGGTGTTTTGTTTCGAAAGCCATGGCAGTATTCTGTTAATGCGGGCTGAGAAACCTGTAGGAGCACCAATGTGTCTGACTCACCGTGCAGGCAGGGAGCGGTCTCTTTTACAGAATGACTGGGATGTTGGAAAATGAAAAGAGTTCCAAACAAACTGATGATGTCTCTATAAGGTCCTTGCAACAAGCTAACTTCACACACTTTGAGTAGTCCCACTGAAGGCAGTGGAGTTACTCAGTGTATAAAGAAAACGTATGTGTAGCTATTTGCAGGATCAGGTCTAATTTGATACATTTCTGCAGGGCCGATTTAGGATTTATGGGGCCCTATGCAGTATTGTTAAACTTGTACCCTATGGCTGACGGCAGCCCAGGCTCTCAGCCTAGGGGGCGGGGAGAGACAAGGCAGCAAAGGATACCGAGCCGCCCAGCCTGCCTCACGGCAGCGGAGAGTCACAGTTCCCCGTAGAGACCCCCGTACCCTCTCCCTCATGGAGAATGTGCGGTGCTGGCGCATTCGGCTCTGTAAATATGGCCCCTGCCTAAGGAGACTGCAGGGTGTCCTGAGTGTGCAGGAGCCAACCCACTCTTACCTGCTGTCATGGGCAGTGGGTGAAGCAGCCACTTGGGGAAGCTAGCTCCCCAGCTCACCTCTTCTGCCTGTGGCCCCGTGCATACTCCACCCCTGCTCTGCCCCAGGCACTGCCCCACTCTACCCAGGCCCCACCCTCTCCCCACGGTCGCCCTCTTCTCTTCCCTCCCCCTCCCTGATCACCCCCTTCCAGCCAAATCCTTGAACTCAACTGAAGCAAATGACATTTGAAAAAAAATTCTTCTGCAATTTCTTTCTAAAGAAAATGGAGCATGTTTTCCACAGCATGCCAGAAGCTGAAGACTGGACATGCAGAAGATACCTAATTAAAAGCACTACACTTGGGAATAAAATATGTCAGTAATGGGTTTTTTGATGTACCCTGAAGTTTGTCAGAGATTTATTTGCAAAGACTTTGTAGTAAGGGCAAGTCAGCTGTCCTGCTGAATACAACATTAAATATTATGGAATACATGATGCAGCTCTTCTCTGTTTTACATTTTCTTAATCAGTATTTCTAGAACTGATTTTATATTTTAAATGTACTCTTAAATCTTCATAAAGTACTCATTCCAGATTACTACATATTTAACTCACTGAAAAAAAGACATTTTAAATTAATCAGTCACAGAGGTTTAGTGTGTTCATAACAATGTTCACTGCTTTTAGGAAAAGGGAGCACTAATTTACTGTGTAATCTCCATAACAACAGACGTGTTTATGAAATTTCACCAACTTTAGAAAAATTGTTTTCAAAGATTTTAGGCATAACAAAGGATTTTATCTCTTACTAAGGTGCTGATTTTGCTAGTGGGTTCTCTTAAAACTAGTTCATCAGATAGAAGTAAAGAAAGGGAAACTTGTTTGTCCAGCTATCTGGCAGGATAGGGGTGTTATCTCTTTTAGGGCTCTCTTCAACAGGGGGTGAGGGGAGAAAGGGGTGGACAGGAAGGAGAGGGAGACTTTGGAAGCAAGTTTTTTCTACTATAGTAATTACAATTAAAATGTGTATTTTAGATCAGGAGGGTCTTTTGAAGGATTTATTTAAAAAAAGCTATGTCTGAAGATCCAAGCATTTAATGCTAAAGATGAATACTCAGATTGTGCATCTACAAATCTCTGCAAGGATTTTTTAGAGATGTGATTTTAAAATCTTCAGCAGCACACTAATGACATATTTTTAAAGCAAATTTTAAACTACGGTCCTGTAGACTGACCTGTTCTGAGTAAATATGACAGTGATGCACAACTGGTTTTGTCAGTAAATTCAGAAACTGACAGTATATACTGGGGATTGGCAAATGCCTGTTAAATGGCTTCATTACTACTTGAATGGCTCTTTAACAGTTTCAGTGTTGTGCTAATAGGTCTGGCAGGCTGGAGGCTTTTTCACGTTTAAGTTACTAGATCCTCTCCAGAGGAAGACTCACCAGGCTGCAGCAACTGGCTGTGGGAGCCTGCAGGAAGGGTCAGAAGAGGGATAAGAAGAGGCGGGAGGATGGACACCAAGACCCAGGGAGTGCCCCAAATTTTCAGGTGCCCTATGCAGCCATGTGTGCTGCATATGCCGAAGGATGGCCCTGCATTTCTGAGCCTTTCTATTCCTAGTGCTGGCATAGGCCCCTACCGCATTCATCTTGCTAGTGTTTGACTAATATTTGGGGGTTTTCTCTTACAGCCGCACACAGACAGATTAGTTCTCTTGGTTCCTTGTATGCTAGCCCTACAAAACGTTTAGTGCTTCATAGGGTGATTCTCTGCAGACATGTACGCTGAACAGCCTACTCACCCTCTTCCTGCTGCGCTAGTGAACATGCTCCTTCTTATTTCACAGGGAAAACCCCAAAGCAAACAGATATTAGTACTGGGCCTGGATGGAGCGGGGAAAACCAGTGTTCTCCACTCACTGGCCACAAGTCATGTGAAGCGAAGTACAGCTCCCACAGAGGGTATCAACGCGATCTGCATCAACACCGAAGAAGCCAAGATGGAATTCTTAGAAAGTAAGTGTGTGCATTTTAATAAGTAACATAAGGAAAACTCTCATTATATTTAATGAGAACTTTGCTTTAGGAAGAACTCTTAGACCCTTCGTTTTTCTAATGATTTATTTAGGAAGTTTTAACAAGTTTACAGATCCTTGCCGCATAAGTATCAGAAAGAAAATCATTACGGCAGCAAGTTTTTTGTCTAAAGAGACGTTATACAGGAATATAGTCATCAGATCTTTCTGTTTAACAGGGTGAGTGAGCGTCATTACAACACCTACAACATGTCGTTTCTAGTGATTTTATTAAACTGAGTGAAATCTCTAGACATCTATTTAACAGACCAGGCATGTCTATCAAATGGTACTATTCAAAAAAATGGACAGGGGTGCTGGGTTTTTTGCAGTAGTTTTTCCGAGTATAACATAAAAGGTAACCAAGTATCTGTCTGTCCTCTTTCTATCTTGCTGGGTACATAGTTGGTGTATTTTCTTTTTCATAACCACAACCTCCCCTTTTTCTAACCATCCCTCTATAAACCCTCCATTTTTAATCCTTTCAATTTCAGAGATGTGCTATCAGACTGTCCTCCGGGACACTGTGAAGACGCTACAGCTACAGTGCTTATTAACGGATTACATCTTTCTACATTGTTCCTTGCTTAAGAAAATACGTTGGCATCAAAGTGCATGTATGTGTGCACATACACTAAATGGAAATATGGAGCCAAATTCATTTCTGGCATAGCTCCAGTGAAGTTACATTAGGGATGACTTTGGCTGAGTGTGAGAGAATGCTAATGTGACTCCAGACAATGACACTGTTGAAGAAAGTTTGTTTTACAGCTGTGAATTAGTGTTTTTCACTAGAGAACGTGTCTAGGTAAATACAGTGTTGGGACGAGGGCTAGGCAATCACTCTAAGGCTAGGCAGAATAAGGAATCTCTGATGTTTGTAAAGTTTAAAAACCATAGGAACTCTAACTGTTCTAATTCTTAATTACCGTTGTGATGGAGCTCCTTTGAACTCTGGCTAATCCTTTCCTTCTGGACTCTGCATGCAGACTGAGTCATAGACTCATAGACTCATAGGTCAGAAGGGACCAATCTGATCATCTAGTCTGAGTCTACAAACAAAAAACTGCTGTGACCACTTTGGAGGTTTTAAAAACTTAATTTTCACTGGGAAAAATGTACAATAGTTCAGTGTATGAAACTAGTCAAGCAACTTTGTTTCTGGCTATAGTACATTCAGGTTATTTATAATATCCAACTGAAACTGTTTCTTAATAGGGCTCTGATCCTCAAAGCATCCACTGAGAGGTATTTAGCACATGCACCTTCCATTGACTTGGAAGGAAGTGGAGGATGCTCTGGCTGAGCCCAAAGCATGCATTATATTAATATCCGAAGCAGTTCTGTAGAGTGGAACTGCTTGGTTCAGGTGACTTGCAATACTTGACAGAACCCTTCATTTCAGAGGTGCCCTTTCCTGTCCAGGCCCGGCTGGTAGTAACTGAAGTTTGTTGCTAACTGGTGGTGGCTCTTTAGTGACCTCTGTGAAATGAGATGTCTTCGTTCAGTTTCTGTCAGTCAGATCTGTACCTCTCTATCTAATCTATTTACTTATGTGGTCTGTGGTATTTTCTATGTTATGCACACATGCTGAACCAGGAGAATGTTGGCAAATGTTAAAACCGCATTACCAAATCCAGCACACATGTTCCAAGCACATTTTAAAAGTACTTATAACTTTAACAGATCATAATCACCAAAAGGCAGGCCCAGCTGTAACCACAGGATTATCTCTACCCCAAATGTCTAGTTCTTACTATGGACAGTGGATGTGCTAGAGCTGTTAGAGAAAGTTTACGCTTTCTTTTCTTGATAATTGAAAAGATGTATTTTTTTCCGTGTTCTTTATTCTGGAAACTACTGATCTGTTTTGACTAAAATTTAAGCAGAACAGTGTCACTCCCAGATGAAGAACAACCCTGCCTATATTCAGCCAGAACAGAAAAGATTAACAAATTGTAAGCAACAGAATGGAAACCCTTACGTAACTTTGCTCATGCTCCACCTATAATAATAACTGAATGTACATAGAGACAGGGTTCTGTTCTCTAGAACGGGTGGGGCGTGTTGGCAAGGCAGTGTATAGGTTATGATATTACCTGTTTACCTCGTTGGTGGATAAATAGAAATTTCCTAGTCTGTCAGGCCAGCATCTTTTATGAGAACTAAAAGGAACCAAGCAAACAGAAATCCAGTATTTAGAAAATATAGGCCTAGATTTTTAAAGGTACTCAGTTGCCTAGTGCGATTTTCAAAAGTGTCTGTGCAAGGTCGGTTGATTTTTAAATCAGTGATTTAAATCAGCAAGCAGGAAGCTTTGATTTAAATAATCAATTTTAATTTTGTTTTGTATTTGTACTTTTTAGTTATATTCCTAAAGAAAGGCTGAAGTATATTTTGGTACTACTTTTTTGCTAACCAGGAGAATATACCATAGCTATACATAGTTATTTAAGCAATTATATAGCTTTGCTTACATTTACTCAGATTCTTAATTTTTACTTCTTTTTATTATGTTAGAAAGTATGGACACATTTCTCCTTTACTAGATTATAATTATTTGTTTACTTGTGGTCTATGTCAGTCTGCATTTGGATGGAAAGTGGAATTTAATTAAATACAAAAAATCAGCATTTTAAAATTTTCTGTTAGCTAAATAAAACTACCTTGCTAGATTCATGAGAGGAAAAAATTAAGTTGATCAAAACATGTTTTGTTTCTAAAACTGATTTAATAAACAAAGAAAGAATGATCTGTAGCTAGTGCATTGAACTGATTGATTCTGGTCACCATGTCCTTCAAGATTTTAGAACTAGCAGATCTCAACCTCTCATGCGTCAGTTTTATTCATAGATAGGTAAACAAACTTTCCTCCTTTTTTCAGCTCCTAGTTGTTTTTTTTAACTTTGAATGAGCTAGTCATTTAACTGAACTAACTGAATAAACTGAAATAAAGAAAATATTCTCTCTGCACCTGCAGAAGAGGCTACTGCTGTCTCGCACTACTGCTGTTTAGCACTTCAGCAAACTCTGCTTAGCCAGAGACTTACACCGGTTCAGTGGTCTGACTTTCTTTAAAACTTGGCAGCAAACAGGTATTGCTTGAATATTTTTTTTTTATGTAATGAAAATAATTTAAATAGTGTATAGTAAAGTTTAGGCCTTAACCGAAATTGTCATTATATGAGATTTGTTTGAACAGATATACTTTGTTTCTTTTTTAAAAATTACTTTCAATAAAAAAATTGCTATTTTTTAAAAATCTCGTTATCCAGCTGGCTTTTTAGGCATTTAAGTACTTTCAAAAATACCACTAGGAGCTTAAATACTTTTAAAATCTGTGTGCCACTGTGTCACTATCTCCATAGCAATTAATGATGTGTCTGTGGGAGAGGCCACTGTAACAGTTCCAGACTGGGAGCACCTGACTCCTGGTGGTAGAGTAGGATTTAAAGGATGCAGCAATCCTTAGCATTCATGAGGAAGAAGAGATTTAGAGAGAGGAAGGATGGCCCAGTGGCTAGGGCAAGCCTAGGACTTCAGTGATCTGGGTAAATTCCTTGCTCTGATACAGACTCTGTGTGACTTTGGGCAGACCACTTAGGCTGTGTGTGTGTAACACTTAGGCTCCCCATCTGTAAAATGGGAATTATCTGGGGAAAGTTCTCTGGCCTGTGTTATACATGAGGTCAGACTAGATGATCACAGTGGACCCTTCTGGCCTTGCAGCCTATAAAAAGTTGTACCAATAGCACTTCCTTACCTGATGGAGGGGAGAGGTGCTCAGATACTGTGCTAATTGGGACCCGGTAAGTACCATAAATTGGAAAAAATGGAACTTCCCTTGTAATAATTTTGCTTTCCCATGCATAATAATACGTCTGCATCCTCTCGGTCCAGAAGTACATTATCGGACTCTCAGATAACAGCTTCATAACTGATAACATATCCTGTATAAGACGCATCATTTTTTGTGCAAAAGAATAAACGGACACAAATCTGATATCAGGAAACATAACATTCAAAAACCAGTAGGAGAACACTTCAACCTCTCTAATCACTCAGTGACAAATGTTAAGGTGACAATTTTGCAACAGAAAAGCTTCAAAAACAGACTTCAGCGAGAAGCTGCTGAACTTGAATTAATATGCAAACTAGATACCTGTCATAGGTCTCACCCCCACTCTGAACTTTAGGTACAGATGTGGGGACCTGCATGAACACCTCTAAGCTTAACTACCAGCTTAACTACCAGCTTAGATCCCTCCTACCTTTTGAAACATCTTGTTCCCCCATTGATTCCTCTGGTCAGGTGTCAGCTAGGCTAGGTGAACTTCTTTACCCTTAACCATCTGTTTATGACAATATCCTTAATTTCAGTTTGAACAGAGACTGGGAATGGCTCTGTGATTACACTAATAGAATTTTTTTCCTTCATGTTAAAGTATCCTCACACCTTCCTGTCAACTGTCCGAAATGGGCCATCTTGATTATCACTTCTAAAGTTTTTCTCCCCTGCTGACAATAGCTTCTCTTAATTAATTAGCCTCTTACAGTTGGTATGGGTACTTCCACCTTTTCATGTTCTCTGTATGTATATATATCTTCTTACCTTATGTTCCATTTTATGCATCTGATGAAGTAGGCTGCAGCCCACGAAAGCTTATGCTCAAATACATTTGTTAGTCTCTAAGGTGCCACAAGTACTCCTGTTCTTTTTGCAGTTACAGACTAACACAGCTGCTACTCTGAAACCTGTCATTTTTAGTGGCACAATTAGAATAAATCTTTTAAGCTTTCCCTTTGGAGCTCTGAAAATGGCTAGGGAGACTCTCCTTCTGAGGTCTCTGTTCTCAGAAGAGGCTGCTGGGAACTAAAAAGAGCTTCTAGCTGCAAAAACCTTGGAGCATGTGCAATGGTTCTCCTAGTGGAAATAAACCTATTAAGATCAAGGGCCTGGTTTGCCACTCTAGTCTGGTGGAACTCCAGGGAGGAATTTGGGGGTTGTGTGATTTCTGGGCTGGGGAGCAAAGGATCTCTGTCCCCTCCTTAAAACAAGGAAGTCTCCTCCTTGGGGCAAAAAGTCTCCACTGCTTCCTGGGTGCCCCAATCCGAGCTGTATTTCTGCAGTTCCCAAACCTTCCAGCCTCCCTCCACAACTTCTCTGGCCAGGTCTGTGTTTTCAGAAGAAAATTCCAGGGCTTGCTGAAAATCTAGAAGCTGCATAAAACAGACTGCCTTTCAAATCAGTATAAATCAAAGATATCATCATGGCTGGTGTTTGTGTTTAATTCAAGGAATCCTCCTTTATCGAATGTACCTGAAGCTGCTCCAAAATTTCTAGTCTGCACTGGACCCTGGCCCTTGCTGCAGATTTCAGATCCAGCTTGGTGCCCAGTAAATAGACAGGGCCCTGTATTTAAGCCTTCCTCCCCCCAAACAAGCAGCCAGCTGGTGAAGAATTCCACACCCCTTTGACCAATATGAAGCATTATGCAAAGGATTTGAAGTCAGTTGTATGCTGACATCACAGGCCTGGTCTGCACTGGAGGTTTTTCTACCTTGAGTTAATTAATTGCCAGTTAACTCAAGATTGTGAACATCTTGGCCTGGTCTTCAGTAGGAGAATTGGTGTGTTCTTAACTTGAATAAGCTAACTTTTGGTCTGTCTTCACTGCACAGTTAACCTGGGCTCTTACGTGGGTGTTAGCCCAAATCCCTACCAGCCACAGAGAAAAGCAGCTGAGTTGGGTCTGGAGCCTGGGCAAGAACCCAGGCTCCAGTTTATGCTGGAGTAGCATTTGTGTTCGTTCTCTGAACCAGGGGCATAGTTGTGGCATGGGGAAAAAGCTGAGCTACCACCATCTGTCATTGCCCGTCCACCCAACAGTCAGGGCCCGCCCAAATTTCCACTCCTAGCCATGCCACTGCTCTGAACTGGCATAAGCTATACCAGTAGAAGCACTTTTACACCGATATAGCTGTGCCCACAGCAGAAGGTGCGTTAAACTGGCAGAACCTGTAAGTGTAGCCCAGGCCTGAGCTCACTTGAGTTAAGAACACACCTTTTGTCCTAGTGAAGGCACCTCTTTTGAAAGGCTCGTTTGTTCTAGGCTACAAACGATTGTCATTTGTCCCAGGAAAATTGCTCTGCCAAACTACAAACATTCAGTGTGTTAAAGTATCTTGAGTTAATGGACAGTCAGTTAATTTGAGGTACAAAGGTCTGGTGAAGACATCTAAAAATTCCAGGCCACAGTTACTCCACAGTAGTACCCAAGATGGCTGATCTCGTGTGTAAGGGGGACCAAGCCTTGTTCCACAATTGTGTGAATTCCCTGTGAGTTCAGATATACAAGTACAATGCAGGAAAACCACTGCCGAGGTGCAAGGGGCATCCCACAATCCACATGCTCCACACACATGCAGTTAGAAGCCGGTTGGGTGACTGTGTGTTTAGCCATATAGTCCAGGCTTACCTGTGTAGTAATACAGTATGTATAATAGCCTAACCCTGTATCCCAGTTGAAGTCTATGGGAATCTGGATGCACAGTAGGTGCAGGAGTGTGCTTCCTCAGTGCATATACTGCTGTGCCCTGCCATGCGGGAGAACCCAGATCTTATTCCTAGCTCTGTCACTACCCTGCGGAGCAGATACAGGAGGGACTTTGGAAGCCATGTGTCCAGACCTAGGACTTGTCTACACTACCACTTAAGTTGATGTAATTTGTGTCGCTCAGGGGTGTGAAAAAGCCACCCAGAGTGATGCAAGTTACGTTGACTTAAAGCGGTGTCCACACCGTTGTGGTGGAATAATTATGCCGACATGAAAGCGCTCTCCTGTCAGCATAGCACATCTTCAGGCGTTCTACAGCGGTGCAGTTGTGCTGATATAGTGTGGTAGTGTAGATTATCCCTGAAGCAGTGCCTCTTGCCATTCAGCTGGGCTCCCCCAGGAGAACAGCTTCTCTGAGCTAAGAAGCGCTGGTGCTGCAACAGGCACCTGGGGCTGGGAAGTGTCAAGCAGAGTGGAAAAGGTTGGGTGTGAACACAGGACAGGGAGGAGGGATAGCTCAGTGGTTTGAGCATTAGCCTGCTAAACCCACGGTTGTGAGCCCAATTCTTGAGGGGGCCACCTAGGGATCTGGGGCAAAAAATCAGTACTTGGTCCTGCTAGTAAAAGGTCCTTTCTGGTTCCAGGAGATAGGAGTATCTCCTTTTTCTTTTTCTTTTTTTTTTTTAAATAAACAACTATTGCTGGCTCTGACACTGACTCTTTCCCCTTTATGGCTCTGAAAAACCCTCTTCCCCTCTGTGCGTCAGTCTCCCTATCTGTGTATTACCTCTGAGTGTGATTGTGAGGATCGGTCAGGCCTACGTTTGCAAATGTGCATGCTCACTTTAGGTAGCCACCATGACGCACCAAGGGGCCTGATTTCCAGAGGTGCAGAGCACCCACAGCCTACATTCTAATCAGTTAGAGTTTTGCACCTCTGAAAATCAAGCCCCAGATGTCTTATGTTGAAAGGACAGGGGCACAACTCAGTGACCATTTGTGAAATATTTGGCCCCCATGTTTGCAAAGCATGCTATAAATGCAACATATTTGTAGTTGTAATAGTCCACAGAGGTGTTCTGTTTTTCAGCACTCTGTTAGTAATTAGCTGAAATTCTATGGCTTGTGTTAAACAGGAGATCAGACTAGATCAGACTCCACTTGAGCCTTGCACTGACTTTGAAGTTTGCCTAAGAGGAAGCTTGTACATTCTGATCCTCTGGTCTCTTAAAAGAGTGGCTCAGGCAAGCTGCGCAGAGTAGCAGTGCATGGTCACACCTGTGACAGACCCCTTGTACTGGGGGACTGCTCCTACTGAAATCCACAGGCAATGCAAAAGTCCTCTTTGCAGACTGGAGCAGGCTGAGCTCAGTTATGTTGCTGGTGGGTAACTCAGCTGAGTAGTTGGGAGGTATAGCGTTGCAGCCCTTATACTGGAGACAGCTTAACTCAAGATCCAGAAGATATTAGGGTCAGTAGAATGTATCCGAAGCAATACAGGAATAGTTCTGTGAGTTCACTGGGATTTTCTTCTTAAGCACCTATGGCTGTGCATCTTGACTGTAGTAGGGAGAGCTCAGCATTTCTGAAAAAAACAGATCCGGGGTATCTCAAGTCAGATAGCCAAACCGAGAGACCCCCAGAACTAGAGGAAATGTTTGAAAATGTTAGGCCTTAATAAAGAGCAAGCACCTGGACATAGTCTTTTGTAGGAATGTTTTCAGGGAGAGAATCTGCTATTCTGTCTAGCTTCCCTTACTCCCTTTTCCCCAACAAACAGAGAGAGAGGGGGAGAGAGAGAGAGAGACTGAGGACAGCTTAACGTTTGAAAAATAAGAGGATGATATTTTGATTAGGTGCCTTTATATTTAGGAACTGTTAAGTGATAACAAAAGTACGTAAAATCAAATATTCTCTAATCTGAATATCTTGTGTTCACATTGCATATCTTGTAGCTGCATTGCTTGGGTTACTAACAGAGTGCTCTGCCATACTGTTCTCTTTCAGTTGGGGGCAGCGAATCTTTGCGTTCCTATTGGAAGATGTACCTTCCTAGGGTTCTGGTGCTGATATACGTTGTGGATTCAGCAGATCATGAGCGCTTCCCTTTGGCTAAACAGCTTCTTCATCAGTTGATCCAAAATGACTCCACTCTGCCCGTGGTAATCCTAGCCAATAAACAGGTAAAAGGGAAACTTAACCCTCTCCAAACACATTTGAATCTTTAAAGGCCAGGTATTTCAGAAGCTGGTCTTCAATTTTGTGCTTCCCAATTGCAGATGAAAACAATCTCAGGATTGGTTTTGCACTCACAGTTTAGGTCAGGTGCTTACATATCCATATGACCTAAGTGGGCGTGTAAATAATTTCACATGTGAAATTGTGTGTGCAATTTGCAGGTGCAAAAATGGAGAACTGGCTAACCCTGGTTGACAGTTTGGATCTGAAGGCTCAGCAATGTGTCTGTACAGTGTCATGGGAAAATATTATTTAATTTAGGGGCAGGAGGGCATTTATCTATATGTTTCACGTTACCTGCTAGAGTGCCTCTAGTGGATCCCAAATGATTTTTTATATTAGGCACTTTGTGTTTCATGAATGGGTGCATAGCTGAAGGAACATGGAAACTGCAATATGCTTTCTCTCAGGTAGACACATTTTCTCCTACTTAATGCACTAAAATACAGAAGATAACTTTGTATTCCTTGGCTACTCTGCGCCCTGAATTGAATCACACCCATATTATATCAATATGACAAAGAAAATGCCTGTTTTTTTCTTAAACAAGATACTCTTATCTTACTAAAACCCTGTTTGTTTCTTCTGCTTTGCCTCAGATTTTCTAACAACTTGAGTTTTACTTGGGCCATGCATCTGTCGGATGGGTGTGCACTTCCAGAAATCCATTGGGTCACGTTACCAGTTCGGGGATGGGCCTTGGTGTCAGAGACATTGGAACAGCATAAAACAGGATCATGCCCTTGGATTGTATGCTTTCATGCTACAGAAAAATTAGAATGGAGCTAGTCAGATTTTCAAAAGACCAAAGGGTTTTGGGAGCACAAATCACAGAGACAATAGGAATTTATGCTCTGAAATCCATTAGGCACTTTTGAAAATCTTCCCCTCAAATCACAGTATTCACTCTCAATTATCCAAATGTACTGGTCTTTGCCTCAGAGACTGAATGGCATAATTGGTGTTTATAAGGGATGCAAGTAACAGAGTTGTTTTGTCTTTGTTGGTCAGGATCTCAAAGGTGCCTGTTGCATCACAGACATTCATGATGCTCTGGCATTGTCTGAAATGGGAGATGAGAGAAAGATGTTCCTGATTGGAACCCATGTTGCAGAGGATGGCTCCGAGATCTCTTCCAGCATGAAGGATGCCAAGGAACTGATTGAGCAGCTGGTTTCAGAAACTCAGTGACAACTGTTCTCCTGGGAGCAGTAATGGGATACTGTATTATTGTATTGCCAGCTTGCAGCCACAATAGTTTCACTTTCAAATCAAATATGTGGCATTATTTTTCCTAATGCATGGAATTTATATGAAAATGATGTCAATTTGTTATGGACATCTATTTTATTTAGGGTTTGCAGTTTAAAATATCTTTGAAAAGCAGTGTTGTTTTTTTTTAATATTTGTAGGGTGGGGGAAGTTTCAATAAGACAGATTTAATGGGAGATGCAGTTTAGAAACACTGAGCCAGATCCTCAGCTGGTATAAATCAACCTTTTTCAATTAACTTCAATTACATGACACTGATTTATACCAGCTGAGGAGCTAAGCCTGAAATTGTTTGTTTTTATGTTTTACAAAATCCTAATAACATGATTTCTGCACTTAAAAATATGGAAACATTCCTCCACGGTGTTGGGAAGGTTAAGATTGATCAGAAGTGGCTAGCAGTTTTAGATTCCCCAATTTCTGAGTGTCCAGCTTGACACCTTTCGAGAAGGGCTGTTTTTCAGTGGGTGGCCATTAGTCACTTTCTGGAAATCGGGCCCTTTTAAGGTGTCTTGAGTTGGGCACCCAAAATCACTAATCCCCTTTGAAAATCTTGGCTTGCAGCCTTTTGTTAGTGTGTGAAAACCAGGAAGTGAAACTGAGAAGGTAGAAACCACTGTCTAAGGGTTTCTTTGCCTATAGAAGATAGTTTCAACAGTATAACTTATAGTGTGAATTTAAACCTGTTTAGTTAGTGGTGCAAACGGCTCTTACTTTAGTTTAAGAGTGGCTTATTTTGGTTTAGTTTAATTCAACTAGGAACCTGTTTAAGCTAAACTGAAATTAGCCATCCTTACACCAGATAAAGCTGTCCAGACACCCCTCTTGTGTTAGTTTAACTATATTGGTTTTAAAGACAATTAAAGTTATTTCAGGGCAAGTTGACAAGCCCTAAACTAAGTCAAATGCCAAAAGTAAACAGACAATATCAAAGATGAAAAATAAATCAAATTTTAAAAATTATTTTGGTTATTTACAGATAAGGAAAACAATTTGTTCATTATGTTCATCTTGCCATTGTCTCTTTAATTTAAAGAATGTACCTCCTTAATAAGTATATTTAGAAAATACTGTAAATACCAAAGGTTTTGTAACAGCAGATACTGTACAAAGGTTTTGTAGCAGCAGCCTTTCCATTTGTCCACTGAAACAGTTATATAAAGCAGAACATTTTATCGTAGTCACATGTCTGAGTTTCATTTTTCTGACCAGACTGCTCAGCTGATATTCCAGAACATCCCAATGGTCTGGTAGAGTTAGTTTTAAGTTGTATTGCACTCTGGTATTGTTAATGTCAAAATCCTGTCCCAGCCTTCCCACTCTCTTTCTCCAAAGACCTCTTTTCCTCTGCTTTGCACACATCTCCTGTTCTAGGCTGCTGCTTCATCTCCCACCTCCTGGACTCAGCTCAGGCAGCTAGCACTCTCCCCCTGGTTAAGTGACTGCCTGCAACCATTCCTTGGGCCACTCCTGTTAGTTGATTGGCTGGGGAAAGGAAGGGAGTTCAAACTCTCTCTAATGCTGCTTGTTGGGGAGGATGTGTTCATTTCAAACCTCAGTCTCTGTCCAGTTTCCAACCTCACCATTCCGTCTGTATAGCGCTGAACCCCTAGCTCCAGGAGCAGATCTGACCCAAAATATTGGTCTTTACTGACTTAAAGAACAGACCAACACTGATTTTTCTGCCAGATAGACTTCTGGAGCAGAACGTGAACCAAATTCGGTGACACCAGTACTGCTTTGTTTCCCTGCCCTTTGCCCTAAACTGAGCAAGAGGTGATGATAGCTCACAACAGAGGTTATGGACTTAATACAGAAATCACTGGGTAAAATTCTTTGGCCTGTGAGCTATGCAGAAGGTCAGATTGACTGATCATAATGGTATCTTCTGGCCTTAGAACAGAAGAACAGCCATACTGGATCAGACCAAAGGTCCATCTAGCCCAGTAGCCTGCCTTCTGACAGTGGCCAATGCCAGGTGCCCCAGAGCGAATGAACTGAACAGTTAATCATCAAGTGATCCATCCCATTGCCCATTCCCAGCTTTTGGCAAACAGAGGCTAAGGACACCATCCCTGCCCATCCTGGCTAATAGCCATTGATGGACCTATTCTCCATGAACATATCTAGTTTTTTTGAACCCTGGTATAGTCTTGGCATTCACAACATCCTCTGGCAAAGAGTTCCACAGGTTGACTGTGCATTGTGTGAAAAAATACTTCCTTTGGTTTCTTTTAAATCTTCTGCCTACTAACTTAGTTTGGTGACCCCTAGTTCTTGAGAAGGACTAAATAACACTTATTTACTTTCTCCACACCAGTCATCATTTTATAGACCTCTGTCATATCCTCCCTTAGTCATCTCCTTTCTAAGCTGAAAAGTCCCAGTTTTACTAATCTTTCCTCATAAGGAAGCTGTTCCATACCCCTCATCATTTTTGTCGCCCTTTTCTGAACCTTTTCCAATTCCAATATATCTTTTTTTTGAGATCACATCTGCATGCAGTATTCAAGATGTGGGCGTATTTTTCTATCTTATTATCTATCCCTTTCTTAATGATTCCCAACACTCTTGTTCGCTTTTTTGACTGCTGCTGCACATTGAGTCTATATTTTCAGAGAACTATCCACAGTGACTCCAAGATCTTTCTTGAGTGGTAACAGCTCATTTATACCCCATCATTTTATATGTATAGTTGGGATTATGTTTTCCAATGTGCATTACTTCGCATTTATCAACACTGAATTTCATCTGCCATTTTGTTGCCCAGTCACCCAGTTTTGAGAGATCCTTTTGTAGCTCTTCGCAGTCCGCCTGGGACTTAACTGTCTTGAGTAGTTTTATATCATCAGCAAATTTTGCCACCTCACTGTTTACCCCTTTTTCTAGATCATTTAAGAATATGTTAAATAAGACTGGGCTTAGTACAGACCTCTGGGGGACACCTCTTATTTACCTCTCTCCATTCTGAAAACTGACAATTTATTCCTAACATTTTTTTCCTATCTTTTAACCAGTTACCAGTCCATAAAAGGACCTTCCCTCTTATCCCATGGCAGCTTACTTTGCTTAGGAGCCTTTGGTGAGGAACCTTGTCGAATGCTTTCTGAAAATCTAAGTACACTATATCCACTGGATCCCCTTGTCCACATGCTTGTTGACCCCCTTAAAGAATTCTAGTAGATTGGTGAGGCATGATTTCCTTTACAAATACCATATTGACTCTTCCTCTACAAATTATGTTAATCTGTGTGCCTGACAAGTCTGTTTTTTACTATAGTTTCAATCAGCTAGCCCGGTACTGAAGTCAGGCTTACCAGCCTGTTATTGCTCGGATCATCTCTGGAGCCCTTTTTAAAAATTGGTGTCACATTAGCTATCATCCAGTCATTTGGTACAGAAGCTGATTCAAATGGTAGGTTACCGACTACAGTTAGTAGTTCTGCAATAATCTGGGACAGTTCTTCAGCTCTGTCACCTAAAAAGAATGGCTCGGGTTTGGGAATCTCCCTCACATCCTCAGCCATGACGACAAATGCAAATAATTCATTTAGTTTCTCCGCAATGGCCTTATCATCCTTGAGTGCTCCTTTAGCTTCTTGATCGTCCACTGGCTCCGCTGGTTGTTCAGCAGGCTTCCTGCTTCTGATGTACTTAAACATTTTTTTTGCTATTACTTTTTGAGTCTTTGGCTAGCTGTTCAAATTCTTTTTTGGCCTTCCTAATTATATTTTTACACTTAATTTGCCAGACTTTATGCTCCTTTCTATTTTCCTCACTAAGATTTAACTTCTACTTTTAAAGGATGCCTTTTTGCCTCTCACTACTTCTTTTATTTTGTTGTTTATCCACAGTGACACTTCTTTGGTTCTCTTACTATGTTTTTTTAATTTGGGGTATACATTTAAGTTGAGCCTCTATTATGGTGTCTTTAAAAAGTTTCCATGCAGCTTGCAGGGATTTCACTTTTTGCGCTGTACCTTTTAATTTCAGTTTAACTAACTTCTTCATTTTTATGTTATGTAATCCCCCTTTCTGAAATTAAGTGCTACCATATTGGGCTGCTGTGGTATTTTCCCCGTCACAGGGATTTTAAATTGCCAGGGCCCGTGCTTTGAGAGAAGTCTGTGTCCATGTCCTCATCACTATTGTGATCGCGCTGTCGTTGCCTCCTCGCCTGCTTTTGCAGGTTCTGGTTATACTACAGGATAACACACGAGGTGTTTACAATGCTCACAACAGCAGCAGTGAGCTGAGCGGGCTCCATGCTTGCCGTGGTATGGCGTCTTCAGGACAGCAGGAGAGCAGAGTTGCAGCAGAAGCGGTGGATGACGACGGATGCCACAAGAATAGATATTTATACCAATCGACGAGAGGACCTGTGAAGTGGATTCATGGCACCAGGAGAGCAGAGTTGCAGCAGAAGCAGTGGATGACGACGGATGCCACAAGAATAGATATTTATACCAATCGACGAGAGGACCTGTGAAATGGATTCATGGCACCAGGAGAGCAGAGTGCAGCGGAAGCGGTGGATGACAGAGGTCATTTACTCTACTGAGCTCAGTCATCATTTACTCAATTGAAACTGAGCTCATTTACAACAGCTGGAGAGCAGAGCTGCAGAGGAAGCGGTGGATGATGATGGTTTGCAGACCTACTGCATCGTCTGCTGCCAGCAGCACCCCAGTACACAACAGCAGCAGTGACGGTGAGCTGAGCTGAGTGGGCGCCATGCTTGCTGTGGTATGGCGTCTGCACGGAAAAAAGGCGCAAAACGATTGTCTGCCGTTGCTTTCATGGAAGGAGGGGCGACTGACGACATGTACCCAAAACCACCCACAACATTGTCTTTGCCCCATCAGGCATTGGGAGCTTAACCCAGAATTCCAATGGGTGGCGGAGACCGCGGGAACTGTGGGATAGCTACCCACAGTGCACCACTTCGTGAGTCGATGCTAGCCACGGTTGTGAGGATGCACTCCGCCGACCTACTGCGCTTAGTGGGGACATACACGATTGACTATAAAATCGCTTTCTAAAGATCGACTTCTATCAATTCGACCTAATTTCGTAGTGTAAACATACCCAGTCTATGAATCGGAGACTTCATTTTCTTCCAGCTAGGACAGGCACAAGGGACAGAAACAAGGGACAAACACTACAGCAGCCATAGCCATGACAAATTCATAGACAACTCCAAGAGAATTTTTTAAAATCTTTAAAAAAACATGCTTAAATTGGAAGCAGTTGAAAGAGAAGACCATGGGGATGCAATATTGTCAATCTCAAGCACTCAGAATTCATGAGTTAGGCCCCCAAGATTATGAGATTTTAAAAATAACTTTTGGGTTCCTTTTCTTTGCCTTCTGGTGTCATAGGCTTTAAGGGGCCACATTTTAAAGCCTTTCTTCATATCCACGAGGCCTAGAAACTTATTTTTAAAGTGAATGCTGAGATTCTCAAAGTAATCACAACTCCAGAAGCTGCGTTTTAAAAGAAAGTATTGAATATCATGAAACTCATGATGAAGTTGTGAGAGATGGCAACACTGGGACTGCAATACTGTTAGAAGAAAAAAATATACCATTCCTAATCAGGGCAGAGCCCTGATTCCATCCGCTAATTTAAAAGAATATTTTACATTATTTTAATATATGATCAGAGATGAGAGAGTAGGGAAAAAATGCCAGTGCGAAGAATTCCTTCTCTGTAAAACAGTTTATGATCTATAGCTGGGGTTCTCAAACTGGGGGTCAGGACCCCTTAGGGGGTTGTGAGGTTATTACATGGGGGGGTCCGAGCTGCCAGCCTCCACCCCAAACCCCGCTTCACCTCCAGCATTTATAATGATGTTAAATATATAAAAAGTGTTTTTAATTTATAAGGGGGGGTTGCACTCAGAGGCTTGCTATGTGAAGGGGGTCACCAGTACAAAAGATTGAGAACCGCTGATCTATGGACAGGATGCATAACTGATAGCAAGCTGATGCCATGCTTGATCTTAATTCATTGTCAGTAACGTGGTTTTAAAATTCTCTCCTTGTTAGTAGGGTAATAGACTAGACTTTTAAGGCCAGAAGGGACCATCACGATCATCTAGTCTGACCTCCTGCACACTGCAGTCCACAGAATCTCACCCCCCCGCCAATCCTGTAATAGGTCAATGCCTCTGGCTGAGTTACTAAGGTCCTCAAATCAGCATTTTAAGACTTTCAGCACTACAGGTGCTTTACCTTTCCTTAACAAATGATGTTGTAAGGGTGGAGAATCGGCTCAAAATGTTTAACAGCACAGAGCTGCACTTCCTGGACTCATTCACCCGTAGGCCCAGTCTACATAGTCAGGGAAACTGGGGGTCTGATTCTGTGAGGTGCTGAGTATCTTTGTTTCCTATGAGCTGAGCAGCACTCTGCAGGAGATGTTCAGTCCTTGGTAAGATCAGGCTCCATGTTAATGCTTCTCTAGCTATTCAGGTTTAAGTACAGTTTCCCTGGCCAGTGCAGACAAGACCGACCTGTGCTGCGGACTGGTTTAAACTGCTGGGGCAGTGCACCCAGCAGGATCCAGCAGCCTGCACTGGGCCTGGCTACAGGGAGCTGGAAAAAAAGTAAAAAGTGTTGGACAAATAAGTTGTTGCAACTGCCTTCCCCTCCGGTCATGGCCTCAGGCTATGGGCTTGCATTGTATGCGGGTGGGCACCTCGGAACTCTGCTGGATGTGCCACTCACACCCAAGGCCAGGGCCATCCTCAGGATTTATGGGCCCCTATGTATTATTATTAAACTTGTGCCCCTATGCCCGACGGCAGCCAGGGCTCTCAGCCTGGGGGAAGGGACAAGGCAGCGAAGGATACCGAGCCACCCAGCCTGCCTCATGGCAGCAGAGTCACAGTTCCCCGTAGAGACCCCCGTACCCTCTCCCTCATGGAGAATGTGCGGTGCTGGTGCATTCGGCTCTGTGAATATGGCCCCTGCCTAAGGAGACTGCAGCGTGCACTGGGTGTGCAGGAGCCAACCCACTCTTACCTGCTGTCATGGGCGGTAGGTGAAGCAGCCACTTGGGGAA
Organism: Gopherus evgoodei; assembly: GCF_007399415.2. Classification (NCBI taxonomy): domain Eukaryota; kingdom Metazoa; phylum Chordata; order Testudines; family Testudinidae; genus Gopherus; species Gopherus evgoodei. The sequence goes on from NC_044326.1 coordinate 142,823,346, forward strand.
GCTAGCTCCCCAGCTCACCTCTTCTGCCTGTGGCCCTGTACATACTCCACTCCTGCTCTGCCCCAGGCACTGCCCCACTCTACCCAGGCCCCACCCTCTCCCCACGGTCTCCCTCTTCTCTTCCCTCCCCCTCCCTGATCACTCCCTTCCAGCCAAATCCTTGAACTCAACTGAAGCAAATGACATTTGAAAAAAAATTCTTCTGCAATTTCTTTCTAAAGAAAATGGAGCATGTTTTCCACTGCATGCCAGAAGCTGAAGACTGGACATGCAGAAGATACCTAATTAAAAGCACTACACTTGGGAATAAAATATGTCAGTAATGGGTTTTTTGATGTACCCTGAAGTTTGTCAGAGATTTATTTGCAAAGACTTTGTAATAAGGGCAAGTCAGCTGTCCTGCTGAATACAACATTAAATATTATGGAATACATGATGCAGCTCTTCTCTGTTTTACATTTTCTTAATCAGTATTTCTAGAACTGATTTTATATTTTATATGTACTCTTAAGTCTTCATAAAGTACTCATTCCAGATTACTACATATTTAACTCACTGAAACAAAGACATTATTTTAAATTATTCAGTCACAGAGGTTTAGTGTGTTCATAACAGTGTTCATTGCTTTTAGGAAAAGGGAGCACTAATTTACTGTGTAATCTCCATAACAACAGACATGTTTATAAAATTTCACCAACTTTAGAAAATTTGTTTTCAAAGATTTTAGGCATAACAAAGGATTTTATCTCTTACTAAGGTGCTGATTTTGCTAGTGGGTTCTCTTAAAACTAGTTCATCAGATAGAAGTAAAGAAAGGGAAACTTGTTTGTCCAGCTATCTGGCAGGAAAGGGGTGTTGTCTCTTTAAGGGCTGTCTTCAACAGGGGACGTGAAGGGAGAAAGGGGTGGACAGGAAGGACAGGGAGACTTTGGAAGCAAGTTTTTTCTACTATAGTAATTACAATTAAAATGTGTATCTTAGATCGGGGGGTGGGGGGTTCTTTTGAAGGATTTATTTAAAAAAGCTATGTCTGAAGATCCAAGCATTTAAGGCTAAAGATGAATACTCAGATTGTGCATCTACAAATCTCTGCAAGGATTTTTTAGAGATGTGATTTAAAAATCTTCAGCAACACACTAATGACATATTTTTAAAGTAAATTTTAAACTATGGTCCTGTAGACTGACCTGTTCTGAGTAAATATGACAGTGATGCACAACTGGTTTTGTCAGTAAATTGAGAAACTGACCGTACATACCTGGGGATTGGCAAATGCCTGTTAAATGGCTTCATTACCCCTTGAATGGCTCTTTAACAGTTTCAGTGTTGTGCTAATAGGTCTGGCAGGCTGGAGGCTTTTCACGTTTCAGTTACTAGATCCTCTCCGGAGGAAGACTCACCAGACTGCAGCAGCTGGCTGTGGGAGCCTGCAGAACAGGGATAAGAAGAGGCGGGAGAGTGGACACCAAGACCCAGGGGGGTGCCCCAAATTTTCAAGTGCCCTACGCAGCCATGTATGCTGCATATGCCAAAGGATGGCCCTGCCCAGGGCAGTGTCACAGAAGCAGCTACCTCCACGCCTACAGGTGGTGAGCCTTCCTAGGAGCCCCTGTCCAGAGTCAGAGCCTCCATCGCAGCCCTGGCTGCAGGGGCCCTGGACTCAGCTGGTGTGACTGTCCCTAACCCCGGCTGTCGGGCTCTGGACCAGCTGCTGCCCCCGTCCTTGTCCCAGCCCTGGCCATGGGGCTCTGAACTGGGCCAGTGCCCCTGTCCCTGTCCCAGCCCTGGCTGCACGGCTCTGAACTGGGCCAGTGCCACTGTCCCTGTTCCAGCCCTGGCCATGGGGCTCTGAACTGGGCCAGTGACCCAGTCCCTGTCCCAGCCCTGGCCATGGGGCTCTGAACTGGGCTAGTGCCACTGTTGCAGCCCTGGTCATGGGGCTCTGGACCAGCTGCTTCCCCACTCCCTATCCCAGTCCTGGCCATGGGGCTCTGAATTGGGCCAGTCCCCCTGTCCCTGTCCCAGTCCTGGCTGCACGGCTCTAAACTGGACCAGTGCCCCCATCCCTACCCCTGGGGTCTCTGGACCCAGCTGCTGCCCCATCCCCAGCACTAGCCGCAAGGCTCTGAACCCAGCTAATGCCCCTGGCCCCAGCCCTGGCTACGGGGCTCTGAACCCAGCCGGTGCTCCTGACCCAAGCCCGGGCCACGGGGCTCTGAACCCACCTAATGCCCTTGGCCCCACCCCTGGCCGCAGGGCTCTGAATCCAGCATGCCCCTAGCTCCAGCCCTGGCTGCGGGGCTCTGAACCTGGCCGTTGTCCTTGGCCCCAGCCCTGGTTGCGGGGCCCTGAACCCGGCTGTGACCCTGGCCCCAGCCCTGGCCGCGGGGCTCTGAACCAGGCCGGTGCCCCTGGCCCCAGCCCTGGCCGCGGGGCTCTGAACCCAGCCGGTGCCCGTGGTCCCAGCCTCAGCCCCGGGGCTCTGAACCCAGCCATGCCCCTGGCCCCAGCCCCAGGGCTCTGAAACAGCCATGCCCCTGGCCCCAGCCCCGGCCGAGGGGCTCTGAACCCGGCCGGTGCCCCTGGTCCCAGCCCTGTCCCCAGAGCTCTGAACCCAGCCGTGCCCCTGGCCCCAGCCCTGGCCAGGGGGCTCTGAACCCAGCTAATGCCTCTAGCCCCAGCCCTGGCCGCGGGGCTCTGAACCCGGCCGTGACCCTGCCCCAGCCCTGGCCGTGGGGCTCTGAACCCAGCCGTGACCCTGGCCCCAGCCCTGGCCGCGGGACTCTGAACCCGGTCGGTGCCCCTGGTCCCAGCCCTGGCCGTGGGGTTCTGAACCCAGCCGTTCCCCTCACCCCAGCCCTGGCTGCGGGGCTCTGAACCCAGCTCATGCCCCTGGTCCCAGCACTGACCGCGGGGCTCTGAACCCGGCCGCGAACCTGGCCCCAGCCCTGGCCGCGGGGCTCTGAACCCGGCCGTGACCCTGGCCCCGGCCCTGGCCGCGGGGCTCTGAACCCGGCCCGTGCCCCTGGCCCCAGCCCTGGCCGCGGGGCTCTGAACCCGGCCGTGACCCTGGCCCCAGCCCTGGCCGCGGGGCTCTGAACCCGGCCGCGAACCTGGCCCCAGCCCTGGCCGCGGGGCTCTGAACCCGGCCGTGACCCTGGCCCCAGCCCTGGCCGTGGGGTTCTGAACCCAGCCGTCCCCCTCACCCCAGCCCTGGCTGCGGGGCTCTGAACCCGGCCATGCCCCTGGTCCCAGCACTGACCGCGGGGCTCTGAACCCGGCCGCGAACCTGGCCCCAGCCCTGGCCGCGGGGCTCTGAACCCGGCCGTGACCCTGGCCCCAGCCCTGGCCGCGGGGCTCTGAACCCGGCCCTGCCCCTGGCCCCAGCCCTGGCCGCGGGGCTCTGAACCCGGCCGTGACCCTGGCCCCAGCCCTGTCCCCGGGGCTCTGAACCAGGCCGGTGCCCCTGGCCCCAGCCCTGGCCGCGGGGCTCTGAACCCGGCCGTGACCCTGGCCCCAGCCCTGGCCGCGGGGCTCTGAACCCGGCCGTGACCCTGGCCCCAGCCCTGGCCGCGGGGCTCTGAACCCGGCCGTGACCCTGGCCCCAGCCCTGGCCGCGGGGCTCTGAACCCGGCCCTGCCCCTGGCCCCAGCCCTGGCCGCGGGGCTCTGAACCCGGCCCTGCCCCTGGCCCCAGCCCTGGCCGCGGGGCTCTGAACCCGGCCGTGCCCCTGGCCCCAGCCCTGGCCGCGGGGCTCTGAACCCGGCCGTGACCCTGGCCCCAGCCCTGGCCGCGGGGCTCTGAACCCGGCCGTGACCCTGGCCCCAGCCCTGGCCGCGGGGCTCTGAACCCGGCCCTGCCCCTGGCCCCAGCCCTGGCCGCGGGGCTCTGAACCCGGCCGTGACCCTGGCCCCAGCCCTGGCCGCGGGGCTCTGAACCCGGTCCTGCCCCTGGCCCCAGCCCTGGCCGCGGGGCCCTGAACCCGGCCGTGACCCTGGCCCCAGCCCTGGCCGCGGGGCCCTGAACCCGGCCCTGCCCCTGGCCCCAGCCCTGGCCGCGGGGCTCTGAACCCGGCCGTGACCCTGGCCCCAGCCCTGGCCGCGGGGCTCTGAACCCGGCCGTGATCCTGGCCCCAGCCCTGGCCGCGGGGCTCTGAACCCGGCCCTGCCCCTGGCCCCAGCCCTGGCCGCGGGGCTCTGAACCCGGCCGTGACCCTGGCCCCAGCCCTGGCCGCGGGGCCCTGAACCCGGCCGGTGACCCTGGCCCCAGCCTTGGCCGCGGGGCTCTGAACCCGGCCCTGCCCCTGGCCCCAGGGCTCTGAACCCGGCCCTGCCCCTGGCCCCAGCCCTGGCCGCGGGGCTCTGAACTCTGTCGTGCCCCTGGCCCCAGCCCTGGCCGCGGGGCTCTGAACCCGGCCGGTGACCCTGACCCCAGCCCTGGCCGCGGGGCTCTGAACCCGGCCGTGACCCTGGCCCCAGCCCTGGCCGCGGGGCTCTGAACCCGGCCCTGCCCCTGGCCCCAGCCCTGGCCGCGGGGCTCTGAACCCGGCCGTGCCCCTGGCCCCAGCCCTGGCCGCGGGGCTCTGAACCCGGCCCTGCCCCTGCCCCAGCCCTGGCCGCGGGGCTCTGAACCCGGCCGTGTCCCTAGCCCCAGCCCTGGCCGCGGGGCTCAGAACCCGGCCGTGACCCTGGCCCCAGCCCTGGCCGCGGGGCTCTGAACCCGGCCGTGACCCTGGCCCCAGCCCTGGCCGCGGGGCTCTGAACCCGGCCGTGACCCTGGTCCCAGCCCTGGCCGCGGGGCTCTGAACCCGGCCCTGCCCCTGGCCCCAGCCCCGGCCGCGGGGCTCTGAACCCGGCCCTGCCCCTGGCCCCAGCCCTGGCCGCGGGGCTCTGAACCCGGCCGTGACCCTGGCCCCAGCCCTGGCCGCGGGGCTCTGAACCCGGCCCTGCCCCTGGCCCCAGCCCTGGCCGTGGGGCTCTGAACTCTGTCGTGCCCCTGGCCCCAGCCCTGGCTGCGGGGATCTGAACCCGGCCCTGCCCCTGCCCCCAGCCCTGGCCGCGGGGCTCTGAACCCGGCCGTGTCCCTAGCCCCAGCCCTGGCCGCGGGGCTCAGAACCCGGCCGTGACCCTGGCCCCAGCCCTGGCCGCGGGGCTCTGAACCCGGCCGTGTCCCTTGCCCCAGCCCTGGCCGCGGGGCTCTGAACCCGGCCGTGACCCTGGCCCCGGCCCTGGCCGCGGGGCTCTGAACCCGGCCGTGACCCTGGCCCCGGCCCTGGCCGCGGGGCTCTGAACCAGGCCCTGCCCCTGGCCCCGGCCCTGGCCGCGGGGCTCTGAACCCGGCCGTGACCCTGGCCCCGGCCCTGGCCGCGGGGCTCTGAACCCGGCCGTGACCCTGGCCCCAGCCCTGGCCGCGGGGCTCTGAACCCGGCCCTGCCCCTGGCCCCAGCCCTGGCCGCGGGGCTCTGAACCCGGCCGTGACCCTGGCCCCAGCCCTGGCCGCGGGGCTCTGAACCCGGCCGTGACCCTGGCCCCAGCCCTGGCCGCGGGGCTCTGAACCCGGCCGTGACCCTGGCCCCAGCCCTGGCCGCGGGGATCTGAACCCGGCCGTGACCCTGGCCCCAGCCCTGGCCGCGGGGATCTGAACCCGGCCGTGACCCTGGCCCCAGCCCTGTCCCCGGGGCTCTGAACCCGGCCGTGCCCCTGGCCCCAGCCCTGGCCGCGGGGCTCTGAACCCGGCCGTGACCCTGGCCCCAGCCCTGGCCGCGGGGCTCTGAACCCGGCCCTGCCCCTGGCCCCAGGCCCTGGCCGCGGGGCTCTGAACTCGGCCGTGCCCCTGGCCCCAGCCCTGGCCGCGGGGCTCTGAACCCGGCCGGTGACCCTGGCCCCAGCCCTGGCCGCGGGGCCCCGAACCCGGCCGGTGACCCTGACCCCAGCGCTGGCCGCGGGGATCTGAACCCGGCCGTGACCCTGACCCCAGCCCTGGCCGCGGGGATCTGAACCCGGCCGTGACCCTGGCCCCAGCCCTGGCCGCGGGGCTCTGAACCCGCCCATGCCCCTGGCCCCAGCCCTGGCCGCGGGGCTCTGAACCCGGCCCTGCCCCTGGCCCCAGCCCTGGCCGCGGGGCTCTGAACCCGGCCAGTGCCCCTGGCCCCAGCCCTGCCGCGGGGATCTGAACCCGGCCCTGCCCCTGGCCCAGCCCTGGCCGCGTGGGCCTGAACCCGGCCCTGCCCCTGGCCCCACCCTGGCCGCGGGGATCTGAACCCGGCCGTGCCCCTGGCCCCAGCCCGGCCGCGGGGATCTGAACCCGGCCGTGACCCTGGCCCCAGCGCTGGCCGCGGGGCTCTGAACCCGGCCGTGACCCTGGCCCCAGCCCTGGCCGCGGGGCTCTGAACCCGGCCGTGACCCTGGCCCCAGCCCTGGCCGCGGGGCTCTGAACCCGGCCCTGCCCCTGGCCCCAGCCCTGGCCGCGGGGCTCAGAACCCGGCCGTGACCCTGGCCCCAGCCCTGGCCGCGGGGCTCTGAACCCGGCTCTGCCCCTGGCCCCAGCCCTGGCCGCGGGGCTCTGAACCCGGCCGTGACCCTGACCCCAGCCCTGGCCGCGGGGCTCTGAACCCGGCCCTGCCCCTGGCCCCAGCCCTGGCCGCGGGGCTCTGAACCCGGCCGTGACCCTGGCCCCAGCCCTGGCCGCGGGGCTCAGAACCCGGCCGTGACCCTGGCCCCAGCCCTGGCCGCGGGGCTCTGAACCCGGCCCTGCCCCTGGCCCCAGCCCTGGCCGCGGGGCTCAGAACCCGGCCGTGACCCTGGCCCCAGCCCTGGCCGCGGGGCTCTGAACCCGGCCCTGCCCCTGGCCCCAGCCCCGGCCGCGGGGCTCTGAACCCGGCCCTGTCCCTGGCCCCAGCCCTGGCCACGGGGCTCTGAACCCGGCCCTGCCCCTGGCCCCAGGGCTCTGAACCCGGCCGTGACCCTGGCCCCAGCCCTGGCCGCGGGGCTCTGAACCCGGCCCTGCCCCTGGCCCCAGCCCTGGCCGCGGGGCTCAGAACCCGGCCGTGACCCTGGCCCCAGCCCTGGCCGCGGGGCTCTGAACCCGGCTCTGCCCCTGGCCCCAGCCCTGGCCGCGGGGCTCTGAACCCGGCCGTGACCCTGACCCCAGCCCTGGCCGCGGGGCTCTGAACCCGGCCCTGCCCCTGGCCCCAGCCCTGGCCGCGGGGCTCTGAACCCGGCCGTGACCCTGGCCCCAGCCCTGGCCGCGGGGCTCTGAACCCGGCCGTGCCCCTGGCCCCAGCCCTGGCCGCGGGGCTCTGAACCCGGCCGTGTCCCTGGCCCCAGCCCTGGCCGCGGGGCTCTGAACCCGGCCGTGCCCCTGGCCCCAGCCCTGGCCGCGGGCTCTGAACCCGGCCGTGACCCTGGCCCCAGCCCTGGCCGCGGGGCTCTGAACCCGGCCGTGACCCTGGCCCCAGCCCTGGCCGCGGGGCTCTGAACCCGGCCGTGACCCTGGCCCCAGCCCTGGCCGCGGGGCTCTGAACCCGGCCGTGACCCTGGCCCCAGCCCTGGCCGCGGGGCTCTGAACCCGGCCCTGCCCCTGGCCCCAGCCCTGGCCGCGGGGCTCTGAACCCGGCCCTGCCCCTGGCCCCAGCCCTGGCCGCGGGGCTCTGAACCCGGCCCTGCCCCTGGCCCCAGCCCTGGCCGCGGGGCTCTGAACCCGGCCCTGCCCCTGGCCCCAGCCCTGGCCGCGGGGCTCTGAACCCGGCCGTGACCCTGACCCCAGCCCTGGCCGCGGGGCTCTGAACCCGGCCGTGACCCTGGCCCCAGCCCTGGCCGCGGGGCTCTGAACCCGGCCGTGACCCTGGCCCCAGCCCTGGCCGCGGGGCTCTGAACCCGGCCGTGACCCTGGCCCCAGCCCTGGCCGCGGGGCTCTGAACCCGGCCCTGCCCCTGGCCCCAGCCCTGGCCGCGGGGGCTCTGAACCCGGCCGTGACCCTGGCCCCAGCCCTGGCCGCGGGGCTCTGAACCCGGCCCTGCCCTGGCCCCGAGCCCTGGCCGCGGGGCTCTGAACCCGGCCGTGACCCTGGCCCCAGCCCTGGCCGCGGGGCTCTGAACCCGGCCCTGCCCCTGGCCCCAGCCCTGGCCGCGGGGCTCTGAACCCGGCCGTGCCCCTGGCCCCAGCCCTGGCCGCGGGGCTCTGAACCCGGCCCTGCCCCTGGCCCCAGCCCTGGCCGCGGGGCTCTGAACCCGGCCCTGCCCCTGGCCCCAGCCCTGGCCGCGGGGCTCTGAACCCGGCCCGGCCCTGGCCCCAGCCCTGGCCGCGGGGCTCTGAACCCGGCCCTGCCCCTGGCCCCAGCCCTGGCCGCGGGGCTCTGAACCCGGCCGTGCCCCTGCCCCAGCCCAGGCCCGCGGGGCTCTGAACCCGGCCGTGCCCCTGGCCCCAGCCCTGGCCGCGGGGCTCTGAACCCGGCCCTGCCCCTGGCCCCAGCCCTGGCCGCGGGGCTCTGAACCCGGCCCTGCCCCTGGCCCCAGCCCTGGCCGCGGGGCTCTGAACCCGGCCGTGCCCCTGGCCCCAGCCCTGGCCGCGGGGCTCTGAACCCGGCCCTGCCCCTGGCCCCAGCCCTGGCCGCGGGGCTCTGAACCCGGCCCTGCCCCTGGCCCCAGCCCTGGCCGCGGGGCTCTGAACCCGGCCGTGCCCCTGGCCCCAGCCCTGGCCGCGGGGCTCTGAACCCGGCCCTGCCCCTGGCCCCAGCCCTGGCCGCGGGGCTCTGAACCCGGCCGGTGCCCCTGGCCCCAGCCCTGGCCGCGGGGCTCTGAACCCGGCCGGTGCCCCTGGCCCCAGCCCTGGCCGCGGGGCTCTGAACCCGGCCGTGACCCTGGCCCCAGCCCTGGCCGCGGGGCTCTGAACCCGGCCGTGACCCTGGCCCCGGCCCTGGCCGCGGGGCTCTGAACCCGGCCGGTGACCCTGGCCCCAGCCCTGGCCGCGGGGCTCTGAACCCGGCCGTGACCCTGGCCCCAGGCCCTGGCCGCGGGGCTCTGAACCCGGCCGTGACCCTGGCCCCAGCCCTGGCCGCGGGGCTCTGAACCCGGCCCTGCCCCTGGCCCCGGCCCTGGCCGCGGGGCTCTGAACCCGGCCCTGCCCCTGGCCCCAGCCCTGGCCGCGGGGCTCTGAACCCGGCCCTGCCCCTGGCCCCAGCCCTGGCCGCGGGGCTCTGAACCCGGCCGTGACCCTGGCCCCAGCCCTGGCCGCGGGGCTCTGAACCCGGCCCTGCCCCTGGCCCCAGCCCTGGCCGCGGGGCTCTGAACCCGGCCCTGCCCCTGGCCCCAGCCCTGGCCGCGGGGCTCTGAACCCGGCCGTGACCCTGGCCCCAGCCCTGGCCGCGGGGCTCTGAACCCGGCCGTGACCCTGGCCCCAGCCCTGGCCGCGGGGATCTGAACCCGGCCCTGCCCCTGGCCCCAGCCCTGGCCGCGGGGCTCAGAACCCGGCCCGTGCCCTGGCCCCAGCCCTGGCCGCGGGGCTCTGAACCCGGCCCTGCCCCTGGCCCCAGCCCTGGCCGCGGGGCTCTGAACCCGGCCCTGCCCCTGGCCCCAGCCCTGGCCGCAGGGCTCTGAACCCGGCCCTGCCCCTGGCCCCAGCCCTGGCCGCGGGGCTCTGAACCCGGCCGTGACCCTGGCCCCAGCCCTGGCCGCGGGGCTCTGAACCCGGCCCTGCCCCTGGCCCCAGCCCTGGCCGCGGGGCTCTGAACCCGGCCGTGACCCTGGCCCCAGCCCTGGCCGCGGGGCTCTGAACCCGGCCCTGCCCCTGGCCCCAGCCCTGGCCGCGGGGCTCTGAACCCGGCCGTGACCCTGGCCCCAGCCCTGGCCGCGGGGCTCTGAACCCGGCCCTGCCCCTGGCCCCAGCCCTGGCCGCGGGGCTCTAGAACCGGCCGTGACCCTGGCCCCAGCCCTGGCCGCGGGGCTCAGAACCCGGCCGTGACCCTGGCCCCAGCCCTGGCCGCGGGGCTCTGAACCCGGCCGTGCCCCTGGCCCCAGCCCTGGCCGCGGGGCTCTGAACCCGGCCGTGCCCCTGGCCCCAGCCCTGGCCGCGGGGCTCTGAACCCGGCCGTGTCCCTGGCCCCAGCCCTGGCCGCGGGGCTCTGAACCCGGCCGTGCCCCTGGCCCCAGCCCTGGCCGCGGGCTCTGAACCCGGCCGTGACCCTGGCCCCAGCCCTGGCCGCGGGGCTCTGAACCCGGCCGTGACCCTGGCCCCAGCCCTGGCCGCAGGGCTCTGAACCCGGCCGTGACCCTGGCCCCAGCCCTGGCCGCGGGGCTCTGAACCCGGCCGTGACCCTGGCCCCAGCCCTGGCCGCGGGGCTCTGAACCCGGCCCTGCCCCTGGCCCCAGCCCTGGCCGCGGGGCTCTGAACCCGGCCCTGCCCCTGGCCCCGGCCCTGGCCGCGGGGCTCTGAACCCGGCCCTGCCCCTGGCCCCGGCCCTGGCCGCGGGGCTCTGAACCCGGCCGTGACCCTGACCCCGGCCCTGGCCGCGGGGCTCTGAACCCGGCCCTACCCCTGGCCCCGGCCCTGGCCGCGGGGATCTGAACCCGGCCGTGACCCTGGCCCCGGCCCTGGTCCCGGGGCTCTGAACCCGGCCGTGACCCTGGCCCCGGGGCTCTGAACCCGGCCGTGACCCTGGCCCCAGCCCTGTCCCCGGGGCTCTGAACCCGGCCCTGCCCCTGGCCCCAGCCCTGGCCGCGGGGCCCTGAACCCGGCCGTGACCCTGGCCCCAGCCCTGGCCGCGGGCTCTGAACCCGGCCCTGCCCCTGGCCCCGGCCCTGGCCGCGGGCTCTGAACCCGGCCGTGACCCTGGCCCCGGCCCTGGCCGCGGGGCTCTGAACCAGGCCCTGCCCCTGGCCCCGGCCCTGGCCGCGGGGCTCTGAACCAGGCCCTGCCCCTGGCCCCGGCCCTGGCCGCGGGGCTCTGAACCCGGCCCTGCCCCTGGCCCCGGCCCTGGCCGCGGGGCTCTGAACCCGGCCCTGCCCCTGGCCCCGGCCCTGGCCGCGGGGCTCTGAACCCGGCCGTGACCCTAGCCCCGGCCCTGGCCGCGGGGCTCTGAACCAGACCGTGCCCCTGGCCCCGGCCCTGGCCGCGGGGATCTGAACCCGGCCCTGCCCCTGGCCCCAGCCCTGGCCGCGGGGATCTGAACCCGGCCGTGACCCTGGCCCCAGCCCTGGCCGCGGGGATCTGAACCTGGCTCTGCCCCTGGCCCCGGCCCTGGCCGCGGGCTCTGAACCCGGCCGTGACCCTGGCCCCGGCCCTGTCCCCGGGGCTCTGAACCAGGCCCTGCCCCTGGCCCCAGCCCTGGCCGCGGGGCTCTGAACCAGGCCCTGCCCCTGGCCCCAGCCCTGGCCGCGGGGCTCTGAACCAGGCCCTGCCCCTGGCCCCAGCCTTGGCCGCGGGCTCTGATCCCGGCCCTGCCCCTGGCCCCGGCCCTGGCCGCGGGGCTCTGAACCCGGCCGTGACCCTGGCCCCAGCCCTGGCCCGCGGGGCTCTGAACCGGCCCTGCCCTGGCCCCAGCCCTGGCCGCGGGCTCTGAACCCGGCCGTGACCCTGGCCCCAGCCCTGGCCGCGGGGCTCTGAACCCGGCCGGTGACCCTGGCCCCAGCCCTGGCCGCGGGGCTCTGAACCCGGCCGTGACCCTGGCCCCAGCCCTGGCCGCGGGGCTCTGAACCCGGCCGTGCCCCTGGCCCCAGCCCTGGCCGCGGGGCTCTGAACCCGGCCCTGCCCCTGGCCCCAGCCCTGGCCGCGGGGCTCTGAACCCGGCCGTGACCCTGGCCCCAGCCCTGGCCGCGGGGCTCTGAACCCGGCCGGTGCCCCTGGCCCCAGCCCTGGCCGCGGGGCTCTGAACCCGGCCGTGACCCTGGCCCCAGCCCTGGCCGCTGGGCTCTGAACCCGGCCGTGACCCTGGCCCCGGCCCTGGCCGCGGGGCTCTGAACCCGGCCCTGCCCCTGGCCCCAGCCCTGGCCCCGGGGCTCTGAACCCGGCCGTGCCCCTGGCCCCAGCCCTGGCCGCGGGGCTCTGAACCCGGCCCTGCCCCTGGCCCCAGCCCTGGCCGCGGGGCTCTGAACCCGGCCCTGCCCCTGGCCCCAGCCCTGGCCGCGGGGCTCTGAACCCGGCCGTGACCCTGGCCCCAGCCCTGGCCGCGGGGCTCTGAACCAGGCCGGTGCCCCTGGCCCCAGCCCTGGCCGCGGGGCTCTGAACCCGGCCGTGACCCTGGCCCCAGCCCTGGCCGCTGGGATCTGAACCCGGCCGTGACCCTGGCCCCGGCCCTGGCCGCGGGGCTCTGAACCCGGCCGTGACCCTGGCCCCAGCCCTGGCCGCTGGGATCTGAACCCGGCCGTGACCCTGGCCCCAGCCCTGGCCGCGGGGCTCTGAACCCGGCCCTGCCCCTGGCCCCAGCCCTGGCCGCGGGGCTCTGAACCCGGCCGTGACCCTGGCCCCAGCCCTGGCCGCGGGGCTCTGAACCCGGCCGTGCCCCTGGCCCCAGCCCTGGCCGCGGGGCTCTGAACCCGGCCCTGCCCCTGGCCCCAGCCCTGGCCGCGGGGCGCTGCACGCTGCTTGCTAGCAGCACGGGGCGCTGCAGCGCGCGCGCGCCCGGAGTCCGGCTGCCCTCGCGCCACACGCCTACAGCGGCGCGCGCCCCTCGTTTGTGGCTCGGAACGCGGCGCGAGCCCCGGCGGTTGCCCTGGCGACCGGGCCAAACAGCGGCGCCAAGCGGAGCGCGCGGCGGTGGCGGTCGGGGCACGCGCCAGGGCACCCGGCGCTCAGCATGGCAGGGCGGCAGCCAGGTGCGTGCGCGGCTCTGCGCCGGGCGGTTCCGGGACCTGCAGCCTCCCTGCTGTGGAGCTGCCGCGCTGCTGCTCCGTGTGCAGCTGTGCGGAGAGCGCCCGCGTCTGGCCGTGCCCAGCCGGACCTCCCCCACCCCACCCCGCCCCGTCCGGGGCTGAGCCTGCTGAGCCCCAGGGCAGGGCTTGGCAGTCAGGGGCGGCTGCAGGCAGCCAGCCTGCCCTGCTTGGGGCGGCAATATGCCTAGAGCCGCCCGTTTGCGGTGCTCCCTTTACACACCATGAATGATTAGCAGGGCTGTCAAGCCATTACAAAAATTAAATTAATTGCAATTAATCAGGCTGTTCACTGTATATTTATTTTTGTTTACAAGTGTTTGCAATGTATGAAGACAAAAGAAATAGCATTTTTCAGTTCACCTAATACAGTAATGCACTCTCATGAAATTATGTACAAAAATACTGCATTAAAAAGAAACTGTGTCAAATTTTAGAGCTTGCAAGTCCACTAAGTCCTACTTCTTGTTCAGCCAATCACTCAGACAAACAAGGTTGTTTACATTTGCAGGAGATAACATTGCCCACTTCCTGTTTACAGTGTCACCTGAAAGTGAGAACAGGCATTGTCATGGCACTGTTGTAGTTAGATATTTACATGCCAGATGTGCATGCTTCAGCCACCATTCCAGGGGACGTGTCCATGCTGATGACAGGTTTTAGTCAAAAACCATCCAAAGCAGTGTGGACCACCGATGCATGTTCATTTTCATTATCTGAGTTAGATGCCACCAGCAGAAGGCTGATTTTCTTTTTTGGTAGTTCAGATTCTGTAGTTTCCACGTCAGAGTGGTGCTCTTTTAAGACTTCTGAAAGCATGCTCCACACCTCATCCCTCTCAGATTTTGGAAGGCACTTCAGATTCTTAAACCTTGGGTCAAGTGCTGTAGCTATCTTTACAAATCTCACATTGGTATCTTCTTTGCATTTGTGAAATCTGCAGTGAAAGTGTTCCTAAAACAAACAACAACATGTGCTGGGTCATCATCTGAGACTGCGGTAACATGAAATATATGGCAGAATGCGGGTAAAACAGAGCAGGAGATGTACAATTCTCCCCCAAGGAGTTCAGTCATAAATTTAATTAATGCGTTATATTTTAGCAAGCATCATCAACATGGAACATGTCCCCTGGAATGGTGGCCGAAGCATGAAGGGACATACGAATGTTTAGCATATCTGTTGTGCTGATATGTTTAGCTTATATCACATAAATACCTTGCAATGCTAGCTATAAAAGTGCCATGCAAATGCCTGTTCTCAGCTTCTGGTGACATTGTAAATAAGAAGAGGGCAGCATTATCTCCTGTAAATGTAAACAACCTTGTTTGTCTTAGCAATTAGCTGAACAAGAAGTAGGACTGAGTGGACTTGTAACCTCTGAAGTTTTACATTGTTTTGTTTTTGAGTGCAGTTATGTAATAAAAAAAAATCTATAGAATATCAAGGGTGGAAGGGACCTCAGGAGGTCATCTAGTCTAACCCCCTGCTCAAAGCAGGACCAATCCTCAACTAAATCATCCCAGCCAGGGCTTTGACAAGCCTGACCTTAAAAACCTCTAAGGAAGGAACTTTTACCAACCTCCCTAGGTAACCCATTCCAGTACTTCACCACTGTCCTAGTGAAAAAGTTTTTCCTAACATCCAACCTAAACCTCCCCCACTGCAACTTGAGACCATTACTCCTTGTTCTGTCGTCTGCTACCAATGAGAACAGTCTAGATCCATCTTCTTTGGAACCCCTTTTCAGGTAGTTGAAAGCAGCTATCAAATCCCCCCTCATTCTTCTCTTCTGCACACTAAATAATCCTAGTTCCCTCAACCTCTCCTCATAAGTCATATGCTCCAGCCCCCTAATCATTTTTGTTCCGCTCCACTGGACTCTTTCCAATTTTTCCACATCCTTCTTGTGTGAGGCCCAAAACTGGACACCAATGTCTAATAGAGGGGAATGATCATGTCCTTCGATCTGCTGGCAATGGTCCTACTTATACAGCCCAAAATGCCATTAGCCTTCTTGGCAACAAGGGCACACTGTTGACTCATATCCAGTTTCTCGTCAGCTGTAACCCTTAGGTCCTTTTCTGCAGAATTGCTGCCTAGTCACTCGGTCCCTAGTCTATAGCAGCGAATGGGATTCTTCCATCCTCAGTGCAGGACTCTGCACTTGTCCTTGTTCAACCTCATCAGATTTTTTTTGGCCCAGTCCTCTAATTTGTCTAGGTCTCTCTGTATCCTATCCCTACCCTCCAGAGTATCTACTACTCCTCCCAGTTTAGTGTCATCTGCAAACTTGCTTAGGGTGCAATCCATGCCATCCTCCAGATCATTAATCTACATTTATAAATTGCATTTTCAGGACAAAGCGATTGCACTACAGTACTTTATGAGGTGACGTGAAAAATACTATTTCTTCTATCATTTTTACAGTGCAAATATTTGTCATCAAAATATACATTTTGATTTCAGTTACAACACAGAATACAAGATATATATGAAAATGTAGAAAAATATCGAAAATATTTAATAAATTTCAATTGGTAGTCCCTTGTTTAACAGTGCAATTAAAACTGTGTTTAATCACAATTAATTTTTTTAATTGTGATTAATTTTTTTGAGTTAATCATGTGAGTTAACTGTGATTAATCGACAGTCCTATTAATAAGATCATCCAGCTACTTTCAAGACAGCATCTCACATGGCGGAGAGTTGTTCTTGACTATTGCTGTTAAGGTGTGTACGATTCTTTCCATGGAGGCTTACCATGTCTGTGCTCCAGTCTTTGGTCCCCTTTTGGATTTCCATGTTTGTAGTGCTAGTCTTTCAGCAATTATTAATGCTCTGCTTAGCCAGAGTTTTTCACTTTATTCAGCTCCCAATTAATATCCAGTGGGTTTTTAATTACCTGTTTAGCTTGTAACAAATTTTATTTCATCAGAAAAAATTAACTCTGCCATTCACTTCTTCCTAAAACCTACTGGTGTAGGAGCCTTCCCAAAGCCTATGGGTTAAATTAGCACCTACTGAATCACGGCACCAACCTTTGTCTGACTTAGTGGCTCCTGTTTCGATAAGTTGGAGAAGGATCCAATGCATCCTCCATATGATTTTCTGCTGGATTAATCTTAAATGGAGGTCTAAGAAGCAGTTTGGAGCACTGGCTAAAATTTGTTTCAGTTGGTTTCAATCCTAGTTTCTCCTCCCATTTCTTTTTGGGGGATTCATGTTTATTTCAAATTTTCTGGCTCAGTGTTCATATAGTGTTGACATAGATTTTGGCAGTCTGGATAATATTTGGAGAAATGAAAGCAGTTCAGGTGAGTCAGGGTAGCTCAGGCACGGGGCCAAACAGATGGGAAAGGGCATGTCTAACTTGGGACTATTGCCACTCCTACTTAGTTCTAGATTGGACCTCAATTTTAATATTGTAAAAGGGAGGAAAATGTCATGCTAACTAAATTGGCTGATGGTCAAAATTCCTTTCCTAAACCAATTTGGCCAAATGATGGGGTTGCCTACTTGTTACAGGGTGCACTCGCCACTGGTGGAGCTTTCTCCTGGCTGACCTGGGGATTTGCTTGGCTAGGTTTTGTGCCCTCCTCCAGCAGTGTCTGTACCAATCCTGTCTCACCCTGCAGCCCCCTCGCTCCAGGAGCCTCTTCTTCGTGACTAGTCCCTCTGGCCAGGTCACTATGCGGTTTCCCCTTCTGGGGGTTACCCAAAGTCCTTCTATGCAAACAGTGTCAGGCAGTCTTCTCTGGCCAGGCACGGATGGTACCACTTCCTCAGTGGCCAGTACGGGAACCTAAGCCTACCTACTACTCCAGGGATCCTACACCTGTGGCCTGCTTTCCCACAGCCCTTGTTGCTCCTTCCCTGGACTCACGCCTACAAATCCTAGTTCCCCTCCTTTGTCTAGGTGTACCAGCCCCAAACCCTCCTCTCTCTTACTATGGAGTGACCACAGCCTTTCCTTTTCTGCTGCCAATTTTCTGCCTTTATAGCCCCAACCCCACTCAGACTTCCTCATTCAATCAGGGGATTATTTGGCCGCCTGATTCCTCTCAGCCCTCCCTCTCGGGTTAATTGGATCCCTTCTTAGTCTTCATTGACCCTTTGAGGCAAGTGTGGAGTGAACACCTATCACTGCTATACAGAATTTTGAGTTACCCCCACGGAGAGGCCTTGCTATGTAGAAGGGGATGATTTTTAAAGTTAGTGAACACAGTACTTCAAATATTTCTGGCTGCCACAATAGTTGATAATCACGCTTTAGGGATCGGTAGTAATCTGAGTGCAGTGCTTTGGAAAGGGATAAAGGAGCAACCAATTCTGCTTCCAGCAGGAGCCAATCTGGGGCTCCATAGCACCAAGGAATGAGCCACTGTGCTGCTTGGCTAAGCATTATTGCTGAATGGAAAAGTGTAGAGTTGGGAAATCTAAATCCACCTGTTCTGCCAGGGAGCTGTAACCTGTGTATGGAGATTCTGAGTTTGTTACCTGCACGCCACAAGAAGGACTTGAACCTGGTGTCGAGTTTGGTAAAATAAAAGGGAGGAATATGACTAGGGAGGGAATTCAGAATAATAAGGATCCTGGGAGGGGCATTCATTGTAAAACGTTTATTGCTCCCCAAAGGCAGAGAAGTAGTGCCTCCCACCAATGGAAATGGTTTGCTAACTGCATGATTAATGGGGCTAGGCTAACTTGGACTATGTTTTTAATTGCTCTAGGGAGCAAGATGCCAAGATATCTGAGGCTGGTCTGTTGCCAGCTAAATGTCTCTGCAGGAGCCACTTCCAATTAAATCTAATGAGATCTTCATTGTTTCTGATTTATCCCAATTTATGTTATATAGCCAGAGAATTTGCCAATGTTATATATTGTTTGTAGGAGATTTGGAATAGACTGATCTGGATTTGTAATATCTAGGAGAATGTGATATGCATCTAGAAGGATTTTTGTCTATTGACTGCCTGATTGGATCCTTTGATGTCCCCTAATTACTATTGCAAGTGGTTCTAATGCCAAATTGAATAGGAGGGGGAGAGCACCTGAAATAATATTATTGAAAAAACAACTGACAGTCTCATACTAACACTGTGACGGTATACCCCATAAGACTTCATGGGAATAAGCTTATGAATGTAT
This sequence comes from Gopherus evgoodei, assembly GCF_007399415.2. Classification (NCBI taxonomy): domain Eukaryota; kingdom Metazoa; phylum Chordata; order Testudines; family Testudinidae; genus Gopherus; species Gopherus evgoodei. The sequence goes on from NC_044326.1 coordinate 142,841,356, forward strand.
ATATATGACATAACTGGAATATGTTTTATGCTACATATGCCATGTAACACATCTCTGCAAAGGTTATGATCTACTGAATCTGTTCCTCCTATCTGTATACATGTGTCATTTTCGTATTCGAAGTTATGAATATTGGCTGTGTACTTGCTTGATTTTAACTAGCCTAGTAGAGCATTTGGTCAGCTTCTTGAGAAAGCAAGGAATGTGCAAGTTAAGTGCCCAATCAAGAAGCACTTAACGGACAATGGATCTTGGAAGGCTCCAATCCACATAAGAAGTCTACCTGAGGACGTTCAAGGCAACATGTGAACCATGGCTGCTACCTGTAAGTTCTCAGTCATGCATGGACATGTGACTTGCCCATGTGACTCCAAAACTCCATCTTGGAGCTGAACTTTGCATAGGAGAAAGGAGGGGGTCTCCACCCACAAGAGACAGTCTATTCAAACCCCTGGGAGACCCCTCCATTTTGTCTTCAGCTGGTTAAAGAGAGAGCCTCTCCACCCCCAAGGATACCTGAAAGAGATTGGAACAAAGGACAGTAACTGCAGGGAGTGTGAGTGATTGCTGGACCCAGACTAGAAGGAGACTAGTCTGTAAAAGGAAGCTTACTGGAACTGGTGAGGGTTTATCTGTATTCAGTTTTCTTAGACATAGACTTGGGTGTTCTATTTTATTTTACTTGGTAATTCACTTTGTTCTGTCTGCTATTACTTGGAAGCACTTAAATCCTACTTTCTGCATTTAATAAAATCACTTTTTACTTATTAACTAACCAAGAGTATGTATTAATACCTGGGAGGGGGGCGAGGGGGAAGCAGCTGTGCATATCTCTATCAGTATTTATAAAGGGTGAACAATTTATGAGTTAAATGGTAAAATGGATTTATTTGGGTTTGGACCCCATTGGGATTGGGCATCTGAGTGTGAAAGACAAGAACACATCTGTAAGTTGCTTTCAGTTAAGTCTGCAGCTTTGGGTCACGTGGGTCAGACCCTGGGTCTCTTGGAGCAGACAAAACAGGGTGCTGGATTCCCAGGCTGGCAGGGAAAGCAGGGGCAGAAATAGTCTTGGCACATCAGTTGACAGTTCCCAAGGGGGTTTCTATGATCCAACCCATCACAAACACTTTCTCAGTAAGTTGGTGAATCATAACCAACAAAAATAATTATTCTTGGACAGGATTTTAGGAGATCAGTCAGGGAATTGAAAAGATTTGTCAAACTGAAATCTTCATTACATTGTTTAGATCTGGGATCTCTGATAAGTGTACTCTTAAGGCAAGTAGATCAAATAGTTTCTGATGTACTATAAACCCAGAATCTAGGAAAATTGATGGGGATAAAACAAAGTATAATCATCAGGCAGGAAGGGGAGGACTTAAAAAAAGGTGGGGAGGGCAGGAGAGAAGGGAGAAGTTATGAGGATGGAGAGTGTCTCAGACATGTGATTCCTCCCCCCGGCCCCCCGAAGTCCTTGCTAATCCATGGGAGTAAAGAGTCCCCAGGTCTGGTGAGGCAATTTGCTTGGAGTCAGGATCTTGGAGGTGGATGTGCTCCCAGTGCACTGAAGCCATGAGGGGTGGATGGGGGAGTCCCCCTAGTGACTCCCAGAAGTAATAATTTCTTGATATTTTTATTGACATTGTTTGCATTTGTTTTCATTTCTGATGTCAGTAAGTTAAATGATTGTAATGGGGTCAGCACCTGCCTCTCACAAGCCCCCCCTTTGCAGCATATCAGCCAGAAAATCAGAGTTTTTTTCACGGGGTCACACCCCCTCTCACGGGCGGCCCCCTTTAGTTGGTTGGGTGTGAGCCTGCCTTGATTTTAGTTCTTTCAACAAAGTGGCACCCACCTTACGCAAACACCCCTAGACAATTGGTTCTCTCAGCAGGTCTTCAGTGACTCAGCCCTCCAGCTGAGCTGCATATGCTGTCCTCTCTTCCGGGGTATACAGTCCTGAGTTCTTATCACAGCCCTGGTATTGGGCCATAGCTCTTATGTTTCTTCCCAGAGGCATTGCCTTCTTCAGACACCTAAGCAGGATCCATCTCAATACTCTTTTCAGCAGTCCTCCCTGGGGTCAGTTTGCAACCAGACCAGCAGGGCCCATCTCAGACCTCATCTGGTCTGGCCAGGTTCTGTGCTCAGCCCCCGGGCTCAGCCTGCCTGCACTGACCTTTCAATGATCCTGCTGCTCATTTTGCTAGCCAGGTACCCGGTCATTGGCAGCCTTCCCTGGGCTCAGTTCTGTCTGGTGAGCTCTCTGCAGTGAGCAGTCTGTGGTCCTGCTGTTTATCTAGCCAGCCAGGTACACAGTCCTCCCTCCTCAAGCTCCACACAGCAAAAGAAGGCTGCTTGCTTTTTATCTGGTCCTTTTGGCCCTTTATTGGTTGCTTCAACTGCCCCTCTGATTGGCCGCTCCTCCGCAGCCATTCTAGGCTGCCGGACTTCTTGCTGCTCTATTCTGGGGCAGAGTGACGCAGGGCCATAGGGCCTCCAGCTGGGGGGCTTCCAGACATAGTCCATCCTGCCATAATGGTATACACAGATTGTGCATGTGCCACTTTAATAGTACACGTTTAAAGGGCAGTCAACTCCTCCGCAACAAAGTGGTAGGCACTGTCACATATAACAAAAATAGTCCCTGTCCCAAATCAAAGTAGGATTTGTATGTATACATAGCTCTTCTATCCAATATACATATGTGCAGATAGTCACAAAACAGTTTCCATTACAATATGACCCCCTACTTCCAGATGCTCATAACTTTCTGAACAATTTTGCTTTGGGCTGAAATTTTCTGTGCTTGGTCTCAGTCCAAAGGTGACTAACTTTTGTTGTTGTTGTTGTTGTTGTTGTTGAAAAAAATGTAATTTAGCTCTTTTCAGGTTCAAGAGAGGTGAAAAAGAAAACATCCTAACAATTTTTTTTAGACTTGGGAGTAGCAAAAATGGCTGAAGTTTGAAGCTTTTCAGATAAATTGTCTTTCAACTTTGGTATAGAAGCCTTCCCCGGCCAAGATTGTGTTGAGCTGCTCAGATTGAGAATAATTTCCATTTCAAGGAGTAAATCCTCACAGAAGGCTGCCTGCTTTGCAGAACACTTGCTTGTATATGTAGGGAGCAGTTTCCATCAGTAGCACTCAACCAGCCAACATCTATACTGTCAAATTTATTTATTTTATTTAAATGCAGTGAATTTGGTGTGGATGCAGTATCTGACCTTGGTTCTATGACATTATTTCTGGACAGTCGGGAAGTGGAAAGATAGTTGAATACACATCCAGAGAAGGTTTGTTAGTCAGAATTGTCTTGGCCAGTGTGGAGCTAGCAGGATTAGTCCATCTCATCTTGTGTATTACCCTGGTTATCGCAAGAATTGGTGGGAAAGCTTACATGAGCCCTTGATTCCAAGGTATGAGGAATGTGTCATGCACAGCATCCTCTCCCCCTGTTATCTTTGGTGTCAAATAAATTTATTGTGGGATTTTGGTTTGATGATGGAGCTCTGCAGTCACCTCTTGTGGCTGGTCATGGATTGTCTGCTTAGGAAGTCTTCTAGATTGTTGCTGATTCCTGGAAGATGAAGAATGCTTGACAGTGACTGAATAGCTTCTTGACGTGCAGTGATGAGTGAGTGCCCCCTTGTTGTTTATGTAATACATTGCAGACGTTCTGTCTGGTAAGATATGCCCTGTGGAATTCTGTAGGGCAGGCTGGAATGCCATGCAAACTCATTTTATCGCTCTCAGCTCCAGGCTGTTTATGTGAAGGGTCGTGTTCTTTTGAGACCAGATTCCTTTATCTGGAGACATTCAGATGAGTGCCCAACCTGTTCTTGATGTGTCCATGATCAGTGTCATTGTCAGGGGAGGATAGAGAAGGCTACTCCCCTTTGAATGATTTTGAGATCTAGCCACCAGGCCAGTGCTGATGCGAATTGTAGCAGGACCATGACTCTCATGATCATTTAAAGCCTTGTAGGAGAACAGATTGACTGTAGCCAGATTTGTAACAAATGTAGGTGAAGTCTGAGAAGTGGCGTCACATAAATGCAGGCTGACATGTGGTCCATCAGTCTGAGACAGCTCTGCACTGTAGTTGACGGGTTCAGTCTGATGCCAGTGGTTATTGACTGTAGAGACTGAAAGCTCATAGACTCATAGACTCTAGGACTGGAAGGGACTTTGAGAGGTCATCGAGTCCAGTCCCCTGCCCTCATGGCAGGACCAAATACTGTCTAGACCATCCCTAATAGACATTTATCTAACCTACTCTTAAATATCTCCAGAGATGGAGATTCCACAACTTCCCTAGGCAATCTATTCCAGTGTTTAACTACCCTGACAGTTAGGAACTTTTTCCTAATGTCCAACCTAATTCTCCCTTGCTGCAGTTTAAGCCCATTGCTTCTTGTTCTATCATTGGAGGCTAAGGTGAACAGTTTTCTCCCTCCTCCTGATGACACCCTTTTAGATACCTGAAAACTGCTATCATGTCCCCTCTCAGTCTTCTCTTTTCCAGACTAAACAAACCCAATTGTTTCAGCCTTCTTTCATAGATCATGTTCTCAAGACCTTTAATCATTCTTGTTGCTCTTCTTTGGACCCTCTCCAATTTCTCCACATCTTTCTTGAAATGCAGTGCCCAGAACTGGACACAATACTCCAGTTGAGGCCTAACCAGCGCAGAGTAAAGTGGAAGAATGACTTCTCGTGTCTTGTTTACAACACACCTGTTAATGCATCCCAGAATCACGTTTGCTTTTTTTGCAACAGTATCACACTGTTGACTCATACTAAGCTTGTGGTCCACTATGACCCCTAGATCTCTTTCTACCATACTCCTTCCTAGACAGTCTCGTCCCATTCTGTATGTGTGAAACTGATTGTTCCTTCCTAAGTGGAGCACTTTGCATTTATCTTTATTGAACTTCATCCTATTTACCTCAGACCATTTCTCCAATTTGTCCAGATCATTTTGAATTTTGACCCTGTCTTCCAAAGCAGTTGCAATCCCTCCCAGTTTGGTATCGTCCGCAAACTTAATAAGTGTACTTTCTATGCCAACATCTAAATCGTTGATGAAGATATTGAACAGAGCCGGTCCCAAAACAGACCCCTGTGGAACCCCACTTGTTGTACCTTTCCAGCAGGATTGGGAGCCATTAATAACTACTCTCTGAGTACGGTTATCCAGCCAGTTATGCACCCACCTTATAGTAGCCCCATCTAAATTGTACTTTCCTAGTTTATCTATTAGAATATCATGCGAGACCGTAGCTGTCCTCAGGAAGATATGCATGCCTTTATTGATTTTGGAGTCGATCAAAGGCCCTATGAATTCTGTCTGTGATGGAACGAGGTGACTTTTTGTGGCTTACTAGAAGACCTAGCTTGTTGAACAGCTGGAGAACAGGGCTCAGGGCTGAGAAGACATCCTGATGAGATCTGTGTTTGATATCTAAGTATAGATGGAGGTTGATGTGCTGTCTCCTCTAGTCTGTCACCACCACCACTGCTAGGTATTTTGTAAAGACTCTCCGTGCTGTAGAGAGACCTAATGGTAAACCTTTGTACTGCTGGGGCCTCACTGTAGTTGCAGTTACTTCCTGCAGGATGCATCCTGCAAGCCACAAACAAGTCATGAGCCTGCAGGGAAGGGGTGATGTGATGTGATGTGTTACCATCCTGACTCAAAGACAGCAGATATATTTGTTCAGTCTTTGCAGGTCAAGGACAGGATGATGGTTCCCTTTTTTCTTAGGGAAATATCTGGAGTAGAAGCTCCTTCCCTTGTACTGCAGTGCTACCTCCTCTATGGGTCATAGATGAAGCAGAAACACCACATCTCCCTTCAGTTGGCTTTTATGAGAAGGCTCCCTGAAGAGGGACAGAGAAGCATCAGAGTAGGTGGGAAGGACTGAAACTGGATGTGGTAGCCATGGGTAACCTCTTCCAACCCCATTCTGTCCATTGCTAGGGCAGACCAATCTCAATGGTAAAAGGCCTGGCAACCTCTAAAGGTAGGGGGTCGACTCCTGAGGGGTTTGATTGTGGCTCTCTATCCTCTCTTCAGACCTGCTGCCTAGAAGGTGGTGTGGAGTGATTGACGGTCCAGAATGATGAGGCCTTTGTCTGGAGTGTCTAGTCTTCTTTCTAGGTAGATATTCAGAGGGCCTATTTTGGGAGTAGGTAGGTGCTCTCTGCCTTTGATACGTAAAGGCCTTGTGGCTTAGGGCAGATGTATACATGCTCGATGGGTGGAGTGGAGCTCTACAGTCCTTGAGGGAGTGCAAGGCATCATCGGTGCACTTCCCAAACCATTCTGTTCCCTCTAAGGGCAAGTCCTCAATGGCATGGTGCACCCCTCTTGGGGTGCCTGGGGCTTGGAGCTGCAAAGCCCTCCATGAGGTCACAGTATTGGCCGTGGACTTCGATGCTGGGTCCAAGATATCTATGGCTGCTTGCAGGGAAACTAGCTGGCCATGGTGGTGATGTCTTTCAGCTCCCCCGCTGGCATCTTGTGGAAGCTTGGAAATAAACAGGGACACTCTCTATTCCATGTCCAGGGCCGGTGCAAGGAAGTTTCGCACCCTAGGCGAAACTTCCACCTTGCCCCCCACCCCAGTCCTGTGGCAGCTCCCCGCCCTCCCCTCTGTCCTGAGGCACCCACCCCATGGCAGCTCCCCACCCCGGGGAGCTGTGCAGCACCTCTCCACTCCAGCTCACCTCTGCTCTGCCTCCTCCCCGAGCACGCCACAAGCCTGGGAGGTGGGAGAATTAGAGCGGGGGCGGTGTGCTCAGGGAGGAGGCAGAGCAGAGGTGAGCTGGGGTGGGGAGCCCTGTGGCAGCTCCCCCCCTGCCCTGAGGCACCCCCGTGGCAGCTCTCCACCACCCCGGCCCAGGGAGCTGGGTGGCACCTCTGCTCCGCATTCTCCCCGAGCACGCTGCCCCCGCTCTAATTCTCCTCCCAGGCTTGCGGTGCCAAACAGCTGATTGGCGCTGCAAGCCTGGGAGGTGGGACAAGTGGAGCAGCGCCCGCGCGCTCGAGGAGGAACTGCTGTAAAAAAAAAATTGGGGGCACTGCTTTTTGGCTCCCCCAAATCTTGGCACTCTAGGCAACCGCCTAGTTCACCTTAATGGTAGCACCGGCCCTGTCCATGTCAAGTAATTTTACTCAGAGAAGGGGGCTGGGTAGCTGGCAATTGTGTAACTGTATGACACTGACCAGGTGAGTCCAGTCTCTTGGAGTCTTTTCCTTTGGGGGTTCTGTTGAACAGCGGAAACCACCAAGGAGCATGGTTTGTGATGAACGGCTTGAGCCCTTTCTGTGGTACTGGATAGCACTTCTCTACTCTCTTAGCTGTTGGAGGGAGTGGAGCAGGTGTCTGCCACCATGCATTTGCTGGGGCCAGGGTGCCATTGTTGCTGGATGGAGCGGCTGTCCTGGCGGGAACAGCATAGTGTAATAGAGCAAAGAGCTTGCAGTGTTTCCTCTGTGACAGAGGTCTCCATGTCCAGAGTCTGTGTGACAGATAGGACAATATCCTGCAATACCCTGGAAAACCTTATGGAATTAAGATAAACTTTACTGAGTTAAGTTTAATGCCTATCGGCGCCATTCTATTAAAACTGCAATTGTTTATGCAGCATTGCTTGATTGTTTGGAAATCATGTGAAGATCATAGAATCATAGAAAATTAGGGTTCGAAGAGACCTCAGGAGAACATCTAGTCCAACCCCCTGCTCAAAGCAGGACCATTCCCGAACTAAATCATCCCAGCCAGGGCTTTGTCAAGCCTGACCTTAAAAACCTCTAAGGAAGGAGATTCCACCACCTCCTTAGGTAACCCATTCCAGTGCTTCACCACCATCTTAGTAAAATAGTGTTTCATAATATCCAACCTAAACCTCCCCCACTGCAAGTTGAGACCATTACTCCTTGTTCTGTCATCTGCCACCACTGAGAACAGCTGAGATCCATCCTCTTCGGGTAGTTGAAGGCTTCTATCAAACCCTCACTCTTCTCTTCTGCAGATTAAACAAGCCCAGTTCCCTCAGCCTCTCCTCGTAAGTCATGTGCCCCAGTCTCCTGATAATTTTCATTGCCCTCTGCTGGACTCTCTCCAGTTTGTCCACATCCTTTCTGTAGTGGGGGGCCCAAAACTGGACACAATACTCCAGATGTGGCCTCACCAATGCTGAATAGAGGGGAATAATCTCTTCCCCTGATCTGCTAGCAATGCTCCTACTAATGCAGCCCAATATGCTGCTAGCCTTCTTGGCAACAAGGGCACACTGCTGACTCATATCCAGTTTCTCATCCATTGTAATCCCCAGGTCCTTTTCTGCAGAGCTGCTGCTTAGCCAGTCAGTCCCCAGCCTGTAGCAGTACATAGGATTCTTCCATCCTAAGTGGAGGACTCTGCATTTTTCCTTGTTGAACCTCATCAGATTTCTTTTGGCCTAATCCTTCAATTTGTCTAGGTCACTTTAGATCCTATTCCTACCCTCCAGCAGATGTACCTCTCCCCCAAGCTTAGTGTCAGCCGCGAACTTGCTGAGGGTGAAATCTATCCTATTGTCCAGATCATTAATAAAGATGATGAACAAAACCGGCCCTAAAGATCCTAATGTCCTTTGAACTTTTAAAACTAAGTGGGTTTCCCAGGAAGTCCCTAAGAGATGCAGGAATGATAATGCAATTCCTCTGGTTATCAGTGGTTTTGAAGCTTTGCCTGAGAAGGGGTCCCATTGTCCTATCCACAGTCTCTTCAAACAGCTAAACTGGATAAATGAGTTGTGACCCAAGAACCCCTTAATGCCAACAGAATACAAGAATACCCTTATTTTGGTCTGTACAGTCTCATTCACAAAAGAATGTCATGTGAGGTCTCAAATGAAAGCCAAGGGCATGCTGGTCATTGATACTAGCGTGAAATATGTGTGCAATTATTGTGCAAGAGGTTATGTGTGTGTATATATACTGGAAATGTGTTCATAGCATCTGCATCACAGCAGAGGTGGAGAAAGAGGTTTTCTGTCAGACATAAGATGCTTATTCACCTGTTTCTCTGTTGGGATGTTAATTAAGTGTTGTAAGGTGACACAATGAAGGTTGTGCAACAGTAGCAGTAGGCTGCATGCCCATAGTTTGTACTACATAGTGGGTAGATAGAAAATTTTGTGAATTCCTAATATAATGCTTCTCAATTTGTTAGCTTTGTACCTACAGTGTAGTTTCTAGTCTGCGTGATAGAAAGTGCCTCTCATTTGTGGAGTACACAGTAGTTTTGGAACTGTTAAATATCACATACACCTTGCTGCACAGCTACACCAAATGACCCAGTCTCACAATTTAACTGACATACTACATCTTCTTGGATTCTGCATCAATTGTGATGAGCTTAGGAAGTTCATCACTTAATGCTGGCAGAAATCTCATCCATGAAGGAGCTGTTGCTGCTAATATAGACATGCAGCATAGAAACCCTTGATGGAAAGAACACCTTCCATTCAATGGCTAGATTGGTATTTCAAGAACAGTCTGCTGATAGTGATATTTCTTATGATGCTGGACTAAAAGTGTGTGAAAGGAAAAAGTCACTTACTCTCCCTAGGCAGTTAGTTTCTTATGCAGTGTGCAGCATTTGGAAAACCTAGAACACATCCTGGACCGAATCGCTGTGGAAAAAGTACTTGCAAAAATAAACTCTGTTTGCCTAAAAATTAATTCTGTCAGATCTCTGCTGATGTCTTTTAAGATGACCACCTCACGATGGTCTACCAATGCCAAATGACGTTGATATTTTCACACTCAGGTAATTTCATTTTCGATTAGTTTCAACCACAAGCTTGCAACAAAGAAGAGCCCCTATACAACAGTTGCATATGGGAGCTACTGTGGATGCTGAACCAGCTGCCACTGCCACAGTCTATACTACAATGCTGAAATGTAAGGAAATGTCAGCAGCTCTAGGATAGCAGCATGCCATTCAAATTGGGGATCAGCAGCTGTGTGCTGTTGCTCAGCTTGTGAACTTGACTCTCCCAAATGAACTTGGTACCACTATGATTTGTCTGGGTGGTTTTCACACCCTGTGCTGGTTTATTGCATGTATTGGGAAATGCTGGGGAAATGTAGGATTGTGAGATCTTCTTGTTGATTCTGATGTGTACGCAGCTTGTACTGCAGATCAAATGCTTGCTGGTAACAACTTCAGCCGGGCCCTACCTGGCTTGACTCTGAGTGCTCTGAAACTTTATTCATTTGTTAAATGGTGTGAGCAGGGAAGTGGGACCATGTAGTTCCAGCATTTGTCTGGCAAATGTTGGGTGATACTCCACGTGTTTGAGTCTGAAGACATTGAGTTCTTACAACATGTCATGGAAGAGCGTGATGATGCTATAACTCAGCATGTCCTACAAGTGCTGGAGGAATTTCTGACATGGGGATATACCCATCAAGTTCTGGGAGAGATTACTTCTAAATGTCCATGAAGAGCAAGAGGGTGATTGGAAATTTCACCTACAAATGCAGTGTGCCATGCTTCCATACTACTTTATTGCAAACAGGCCCAATGATACCAGGTGGATACCAATCTACATTCCTGATATGTTAAATCTCTCTGAAGAAGTAAGCAGTGCCTCTGAATCTGGGGAATTTGCTGTGCGTCAGACTCCTAGTTCTTTCAGTGGAATGTGGAGTGACATGGGAACAGAGAAAACTTGTCATGAAAGATTCAAAGGGCAGCAGTGGGGTTGATAGGACTGAGAAGGAAGAAGCCAGCCCTTGTCAGAGGGAGCCCCACAAGACATGTCCCGAGTGAATATGGATAAGTTGTAAGAGAAAAGTGGCCTAGCAAGAAGCAATGAGGAAGAACTCCACAAACAAGTTCTTCCCTCTGCACTGAAGTGGGATGACCAGCATGTTGCAGCTCTTACCAACCATGTCATCAACAATATGACAAACTCATTTGACCCTCAATCACATCCAGAGGTGCTTACCAACTTGTCTATTGGCCTGCATGTAACATCAACGTACAAGAATCTCAGCTGAAAATAACAGATGTTGGTGGAGAACATATTGTTACCAGCTTTGCCTGTTACTTTCGGGTATGCTCATTTATTAGGGTTACTTTTTCGAGGGGGGGTGTTCTGTAATTCTATCAATGTGCTGCTTGTGTCACTCGTGTTCTCATACAGAGCTCCACTCCTCCTTGCTGCAGGTTCCCTCCCAATGGAGCCATCCTGCAGGAGCCTCGTTCCCCAGGGCTGGGTTCTTCCAACCCCAGAATCTCTCTCTCTCACTCACATACACGCACACACACACCCGTTAACAGAGCACGTCTGAGATGACCGGGTTAATCAGCACTCCCAGGCTGAACACTTATATGTCCCTGGACTCAGCAGGCTGGGTCAAACAGCACCTCCAAGCTGTCACTCTTATCTGCCATGGGCACTGCATCAGAATAGAGCACACCTGAGCAGGCTGGGTTGAGCAGCGCTTCCAAGCTGCCACCCTCATATATCCCAGGTTCAGCACATCCTGTTATCCTGGGTTCTTTCAACCCAAACCTCTGGGTAACTTTTACTCTGTGCGAGGTGGTGTCAGGAAATAAATCAGGGGAGACACGGCTGTCCAACCGATAGATGGCTGGCACAAACAGGACAACACAAGAGTGCTTTCACTTAAAGCTAAACTTTACTTAGTCTCAAGCACTTACACATGTCCGCAATAGGTTAATAAAACACCCCAACCCTTGATAATTACCAAAGCTGAGTGTGGCTCTCGAGTGACACAGTGGCAGGCTTCCGGTGGCCAAATCTTCCATCTGTCAGTGGGGACTGCAAGATGTATCTAGAGGGAGAGTCCGAAAAGAGTCCAACTACCTCAAACTTTTCCCTGATTTATACATTAGTAATAGAATGACATGTCCCTTAAAGAAACTTGTTAAGCAAGCAGTTCCAATGGGCAAGCAAGAGACTCCTTCTGATTATTGATTAACCAAGTGTGGGTTTTTCCAGAGTTCGCAGCCTTGAGACCCCAACAGACATTCCTGGGGCACATCCTGCTCTTTTAAAATGCATGCATCAGCAACTTCATCACAATTCTTATCAGGAAGGACATGGGGTGAAGCTGTCCTTTCTGTGGCACCCCAAACCCCTTCCCCTCTTGCCTTAGTCAAGCTGAGACTGCTGAATGGCCAATTTACAGCTTGCTGACTAGGCTGCCTTTAACAATAAGCCATAGTGGTTTCAAGCATTTTACTGGTTTGCCGAAGTCTCCCCGTACAGTCCCTATCCCCACTTTCATGTCACAATTGTTCTGCTAGTAACCCACTTGATGAGCAAACCTCACAGGATTTTGAGGTGCTTCAGGAATCTTTTAGCTTAGGTACGGGAAGTGTTGCTGCAGAGCGAATGGTGAAACCAAGAAACATCCATGGGGGCGGGTGGGGAAGAAACAACCAGCTTAATCATGAAAGTTATTTATTGACAGGTAATAACCACAGGGGAGCCAAACAAACAAAACAGTTATAATATTCAGTCTAACTTAAACTTGATTATAAAAGTCAGGTTTAGAAAATGTAACTGATCACACAAGTCAGGGTCAGAAGGCTACACCTAGAGAGAGAGAGAGAGAGCTGGGTTCTCACCACTCCGTGAAGCCTGAATCGACTGGGGGTCCCAGGTGGTGGTGATAACTGAGGGTCCAGAGTGCTGGAGACAGGCAGAGCCCCCAGCATGATTAGTCAGGAGAAGATGAAGTCCCAGTGGAACTGATGCAGATTTTGGATCCAGGCATCAGAACACTTACTTCAGCACGAGTGGGATTTTTTTGTAGAGAACAACAGTGGTTCAAGGGAGAACACTAGATTTGTTTCTATGTAAACTGATGGCTCAAGGGAGTATACCAAAGTTGTATTGTTCAGGCTAAACATGGGAGCTGATCATTCCTGGCTTTGGGCAGTGTTCCTTGAAGGGAGCTCACAATGCAGTTAGGGAGCTTCACTAGTTTGGATACCAATAAAGGATTTATTACTAGAACTGGTCTGATAAGTACTGAGCTGGGTGTGTGCAGACATGGATTCATTAACATCTGGAGCAGAGATTCCCGCCCCCCCATGATGCTGTGCTTCCTTGCTTTTCTGGTCCCAGAGTTCCATGCGGTTCTTGCCTTGGAATCTCTGTTCTCCATTGGGTCAAGCAGAGGCTGGGGTGCGGGTGCGGGGGAGAAGGACTTTTGTGAGTCAGACAGGCTGGATACTGCGCCCTGGTTCCCCACGAACACAGAGCTGCTAGGTAACAGTATGAAGAGATTTTGTGAGAGGTGCACTTGATTTTGATGGGACATGTAGCTTCTTCAGCCCTGACAAGAGACCTGACATCAAAACATTTGCTGACATGGCCAAGAAGACCAAATTTAAGTCTGGCAAGGGAGGGCCAATCACAGCAGTTGTTAGTGCAGAAATAGTTTTCCACAGAGCCCTGTCCTTAGCAGGAGGCAGAGATGACGTTTCAATGGCAGCTGCTCTTAGTCACCCAGTAGGACCTGTGTCCATGTCGCTCTTCCATGGAACAGTGGGAAGATCAGACAAAGCTGAATTAGGGAATCAGCTGGAAGTTCAAGCTGAAAGAATCCATGAGCGAAGAGCAGGCAACGAAGAAACTACAGTGTACACCAGAGATGCCATGTCTGTCATACAAATGATGACTGGAGACAAATTCCACACATGTGATGAATTAACTGCTGAATACTTGAGGCAGGGCCTAAAACGATTTGACAAAGCTAATTCTGTAATCAAAGGCTTTGACAGATATGACAAAAGTAACTGTGAAAACTGCAAGAAATAGCAGGTGATTGGTGGGTGCCCTATACCTTCTTGGAAAAAATTTCTAGCCATCAAAAAGGACAGGTCACTGGCCAAACTCCCACCTTGTGAAGAGCAGGTCAAAAGAGCATTGGCAAACAAAGATTTGGACATCTTTGCAACATGGATGGGGAAAATGTGGCTAGTGAACTACTTTCTGTATTCAAGGGCTAAATGGCAGCTTAGCTTCTACAGCACCTTATTTGTGTCTCTGCCAGTAGAGGTTGCTCCACAATCATCTATTCTAACTACAGTACAGGCACAATCTTCCCTTCACAGAACTGTGCACTGCCAAAGCAATGAAGACTCTCGGGTCCCATGCACTCTCCACGGAGACCATGATGATGACTGGAAGGGTATGTCTACACTACAAAATTAGATCGAATTTATAGAAGTTGATTTTTAGGAAACAATTTTATACAATTTATACGACAGTGTGTGTTCCCACTAAGCTCATTAAGATGGCAGAGTGCGTCCACAGTATCGTGGCTAGCGTTGACTTTTGGATCATTGCACTGTGGGTAGCTATCCCACAGTTCCCGCAGTCTCCGTTGCCCATTGGAATTCTCGGTTGAGCTCCTAATGCCTGATGGGGCAAAAACATCGTCGCAGGTGGATGGGGGTACATGTCATCAGCTGCCCCTCCTTCCTTGAAAGCAAAAGCAGACAATTGTTTCACATCTTTTTTCTGTGCAGACGCCATACTGCTTTCGGCAGACAGTGCAGTAGGACTGCTAACCATCATCATCCAACCACTGCTTCTGCTGCAACTCTGCTCTCCTGCTCTCTTGGTGCCATGAATCCACCTCGCAGGTCCTCTCATCGTTCGGTATAAATATCTGTTCTCGTGTCATCCATCATCATCCACTGCTTCCGCTGTGGGAGGAGGGAAGAACAAGGCCACACTGCACTTCAAAACTTATTGAATGCCAGCCTTCTGTTGCTTGGGCAGTCCTCTGGGGTGAAGTGTTTGGGTGCCCAGAGCCCCCTCCCCTCGGGTTCTTGGGCGTCTGGGTGAGGAGGCTATGGAACTTGGGGAGGAGGGCTGGCGGTTACACAGGGGCAGCAATAGCTTTCTGTGCTCCTGCTGCCTTTCCTGCAGCTCCACCAGACGCCAGGGAATATCAGTTTGATCCCCCAGTAGACTCAGAATTGCATCCTGCCTCCACTCATCGTGATGCCACTATCTCTCATCTTGCTCCTGCCACTTTTCATCTCATTCATCCCTCCTGTCCTCTTGTTCATTTTCTGCTTTCCTGGACTGTGACATTGTTTGCTTCCATGCATTCTGCTGAGCTCTTTCAGTGCAGGAGGACTGCATGAGCTCAGAGAACATTTCATCATGATTGCAGTTTTTTTCATCTTATTTGCACTAGCCTCTGCGACGGAGATGATAGGGGGAGCGTTGAAACATTTGCAGCCGCGGAAGGAAAAAAAGGGAGAGTAGTATTAAAAAAGACACATTTTAGAGAACAATGGGTAGACTCTTTCACAGTGAACCAAGATGTTAACATTATATAGCACATGTGCTTTCAGTACAAGGTCACATTTTGCCTCTTATATTGAGGGCCTGCCAGTCTGGTGTGAGAGATCACACACGCAGGGCTGGGCAACAGAATTCAGCTTGCAGGCAGCCATGGTAAGCCACAGTCTTTCGGCTTCTTCAACCTCCATAACACATGGGAATGGTTTCCAACAGCAGCACCCTCCTTTCCCATACCAAGCACCCGTTGGGTTGGCCATTTAAAAGGAGGGGCTGTCCTGGCCATGAATGCATCCCAAGTCTTCAGGGCAAATTAATCATTAAACACGCCTGCTTTTAAACCATGCAGTATATTTACAAAGATACACTCACCAGAGGGGCCTTCTCTGGCTTCATGGTCCGTGAGCCCAGGTTGGGAGGGTATTGGCTCCCAGGGTGATAAACAGTTCCTGGCTGTCAAGGAGAATGGTTTCTCTGCTTGCGTGCTGTGCGCTATCCTCCTCCTCCTCCATCTCCTCATCTTCCATATCCCCAAAATCCTCATCCCTGTGTCCACGCACAGGGGTGGGATAGTGGTAGGGCTGCCCCTAGAATTACCTGCAGCTCATCATAGAAGCAACATGTCTGGGGCTCTGACCTGGAGCAGTCGTTTGCCTCTTTGTTTTTTTGGTAGGCTTGCCTGAGCTCCTGAATTTTCACGCAGCACTGCTGTGGGTCCCAGTTGTAGCCTCTATCCTTCATGCCCTTGGAGATTTTTCAAATATTTTGGCATTTCTTCTTTTGGAACAGAGTTCTGATCAGGGCCAGTGCAACCATTTAGGCGGACTAGGCAGTTGCCTAGGGCGCCGAGATTTGAGGGCGCCAAAAAGTGCCCCCACATTTTTAAAAAATGGTTGAGCAGCCGCTGCTGCTGGGACAGAGAGGGAGTCCCCTGGGTCAGGGCGCCGCCGCGGCAGCCGGCAGTCCAGGGATGGGGGTCCCCTGGCCCAGGGAAACCCGGGCCGCCGCGGCAGCCGGCAGCCCAGGGTGTCTGGAGGGGACGGCAGGCAGCTCCCGTGGAGCTGCCGCAGTCGTGCCTGCGGATGGTCGGCTACTCGCGCGGCTCCGATGGACCTCCCACAGACACTACTGCGGCAGCTCCAGCGGAGCCGCGGAGCACCGGACCACCTGCAGGCACCACTGCGGCAGCTCCACCAGAGCCGCGGGACCAGCGTGTGGGGCGGCAAAATTGCCGTCCGCCTAGGGCGCTCAAAACCCTAGTGCCTGGTTCTGATAGCATGGATTCCTCTCCCCATACAGCGATCAGATCCAGTACCTCCCGTTCAGACCAGGCTGGAGCTCTTTTGCAATTCTGGGACTGCATGGTCACCTGTGCTGATGAGCTCCCCACGCTGGCCAAACAGGAAATGAAATTCAAAAGTTCCTGAGGCTTTTGCTGTGTACCTGGCTTGTGCATCTGAGTTGAGAGTGCTGTCCAGAGTGGTCACAATGGAGCACTCTGGGATAGCTCCCAGAGGCCAATACCATCAAATTGCATCCACACTACCCCAAATTTGACCCGGCGATGTTGATTTCAGCGCTAATCCCCTCACTGGGGAGGAGTACAGAAATTGATTTTAGGAGCCCTTTAAGTCAACAAAAATTGCTTCGTTGTGCGGACGGGTGCAGGGTTAAATCGATCTAACGCTGCTAAATTTGACCTAAACTCGTAGTGTATACCAGGGCGAAATGTCACAAGTGTGATTACATTTTAATGATCCCTGTACACATTTATAATTAGATTTTATTTCACCCTTCTTGTTATGATGCTTTGAGATCACAAAGAAATCTAATTTTATTTCTTGAAAACAATTCATAGAGTCATTAAACTGACAAAAACAAATGCAAATATTTTAACATGTTGATGATGTGATTGTTTATCCCCATTTCTGTGGTGATGGCACCACTTGTCAGCTCATGATAAAGTAGACATAATAAACTTTCAAATGATGTATTATGTGTAGAAAGGGCAAGTCTCCCAAATCGGTAGTGCCTGCAGCGATGGATGCTGTGTCTTGGTCTGGTTAGCGGGATGTTTGCTGTATGAATATACTGGTTTAGTTTACTAAGGGGTTGTCAGGAAGGAAAAAGAATGGCTCACAGTAAGCCACTTTTCAGCAAGCATTTGCGGGTTGCCAAGAGACAATGCTAGAATGGGGAAAGGCCTAGGGACACAGAAGAGCAAAAGGATCCTGACCTGTTTAAAAAGGAACAGTCTCTCAAGAGAGCTGGGAGTTGTTTGTGGGAGCCAGGCTAACGGCCAGGCACTTGCTGGGGTATCTGAAGAAACTAGGTCTGCCTAGGTTATCATCAGGGGATGGTAAAGCTTTAGGTAAGATACACAGGAAGTGCTTGATGAGAGAACAGCATACATGGAGGAAGGCATAAAGCCTGAATGTTGTCTTGACTCTCTCTCCTTTTCTCCTTGACAGTAAACAGTGTTCATTTCTGTCCTATATCACAAGTCTGGTACAATGTTACATTGATCACGATTTTTGATTAAGCTTGGCGTGAATCTGTTTCTTTGTGCTACGTCTCTTATTCCAGCAGAGGGCAGGCTTTGACTTCAGATACTAGACATGGAGGTGTGGAGCTACATTACTCCACAGCTAAGGTTTTAGGCCCAGTTTTCCAAGCGCACGCAAACAACTGTGTAACTTCTTCAAAAGATGTTTCTTTCCTCCTCACGTTTTTCATGTTCAGTTTCTAACCCGAGGAGCTGGAGGCTCATCATTTTTGCAGTAAGGGATTTTTTAAAAAAAGTGTTCTTTCCTTTTTTGTAAAAGCTTCCAGCGTGCATTTGTTTACTTAATAGATACAAAATATAATAACTATGAGAAGATTGAAATGTAACAATGTATTTATTAGTACTTTTGAGACTTTGAGCATAGGACTATTTTTACTAAGGCTGCATTGAAAATTTTAGAGCTAGTACAGATCACGGTCTGATTCTCTCCATTGTTTCACCTTGCAGAGTTATTTATTCCTGTGCAGAACTGGTGTGAAGTGCTCCCAACTCACACTGGTAGTGCTTTGCACACACACTTTGCACATGGGTAAAGGACTCCTCAAGATGCAAGGCAATCCCACATTTTTTATTTCTGGGTTTTGTACTAAGGTCCCTGTGGAGATTATGGGCCTAATTTTCTTCCTGCACGTAGGTATAAGTCAAGAGAACCCCAGTCCAGTTAGTGGAGTTATGACAGCGTAACACCAGTGTAAGCGTGAGGAGAATCCAGCCTTGTGGCCATTAGGAGTGATATGTATAGGGGCTGTAGTGCGTGCAGGTTCCATGAGAGCCGTAGCCACGGTTTGTGTAACTTAAGACACTCAGCTGATAGACGATGGGAGCTCTGGGAGGTTGATGGCTAGAGCTCATGGAAGCTATAGTCTCAGCTGGGTACCTGAAAGCCGTGGGACTGGGGTGCTCATCATGTGAAAACAGGCACCAGAGGGGCTGGCTCCTGCTTAGGGGCAGGGGCCTTGGCTCATTGCTGGTTAGAGCCAGAAAGCCGCTCCTAACCCTCTCCTCCAGAGAAGAGGAAGCCTGTCTTCACACCAGTACCTGCTTTAACCTGCTCACAATCATGTGACCCTGTTCTCAGATCACTCTCTGAGAGCCACGTGCCCCCTCTTTCAGCCTTCATATTCGCAGACTCTCAACCCACTCCAGTCACCGATGCTCATCTCTTCCATCACAGGACACTCTCCAGTCCAAAGTGACGCTGCCACTCATTCCCCACCCATGCGGGACCATCCAGCTTCACCCCTACCCCAGGCAGGGCCGGCTCCAGGGTTTTTGTGGCTCCAAGCAGCGCAAAACAACAACAACAACAACAACAACAAAAAAAACCCCTCACGATCTGCAGCTCTACTGCCGCCGCTTCAGTCTTCGGTGGCAATTCAGTGGCTGGTCCTTTGCTCCAAGAGGGAGTGAGGGACCCGCCGCCAAAGACCTGGACGTAACGCCCCTCACCGTTGGCCGCCCCAAGCAGCTGCTTGCTGGGCTTGTGCCTGGAGCCGGCCCTGACCCCAGGGATGACCCTGCTCACAGAATTGGGCACCTGGCTGATTTTACTTGCACACTGGTCATGCTCCCTGCAACAGAGGCTGACTGAGGATACGCAGCAGTCAGAAAGAGCCCACTTTGGCTTTAAGATATGAGTGGAGTGTGCAGAGCTGGCTGTTAGAAAAACAATAGGTGGGATTCTCTCCCCTCCCCTGGCCCATAAGCTTTACTTGAGTGCAGGGGGGATGAGGCCTGAGTGGCATCTTAGCCCAGTGCCAGTCAGCCCCAGCAGAAGCTATAGCCACTTGGGGCTTGCTCGAGTGTCACAGCCCTTGCATAAAGTTCTTAATAAGGTCAGCTGGTGCAGGAATGGTTCTTCTGCCTCCCTCAGCCCTCCCGTCAGAGAATCCCCTTACAGCCCTTCCCAGACAGAATCCGTCCTCTTTGCAGAGCAGCTGGGAGAAGCCAGAGGCATATGTTTTACCTAGAAACTGAGGACAATTGATATGGAAATCAGAGAGAGATAATCAACAGGGAGTGAGCCCTACAGCGATTCTCTCATTTCTGCAGGGTCGTGTTCCAGAGCAGAACCTTGCTTCAACAACCAAGAGGCAGGGAAGCACAACCGCTTATATAAATTAATTAAAAAGGCACATTAAAGGGTGTTACTGAATGCCACAAAAGTAAGTCTAGGCACCTTGTCTCCCTAGGATAATGCATACTCACGACCTCTGCAGTGTACTTATGATTTGAGATTTCCATGATGGTATGAAATGCCACCACCCACAACAATGGGTGAGGGAACTTGATGGGGCCAAGGGACAATAGGTAGTTCCTCCCCCAGGAGTCTCTGGCATCTATTGGCCAGCTGGAGGAGAGGGGTGCTAATTGGCCAGTATTCCCCAACTCCCAGGGTTTAGCCTAGTGAAGGGGCCATGTGAAGCCTCTTTGAGCTCCATTCCAGCAGCCCACCCTATCCCTCGAACTAGGAGTGGGAGCCCGGCCTGACAGATGCTGCGGGTGTAGCCAATTGCCTGTTTAGGAGGTCTGGAAAGAATTTTTCTCCCATAGACCAATTGGCAGAGGACCTGGGAGGATTTTTTGGCCTTCTTTGCAGCACCTGCAAGCCACAGTGGGTTGAGTAGGAATGCGCTTAGCACCTAACTGCAGTACAGAGGTGCTGGTGTTTATTCATCGCAACTTGCTGCTGGTTTCCAGTGCGATTAAGAGAACAAAGTGTGTGGTTTCCAGAGGTAAAAGACCTGGGACTTGGGTAATGGTCCTTGGCTCATGTGATAAGATGAGACCTTGTGGCCTTTGTGGGCTGAGATCAGGGCTTGTGACCCTCATGGGCCGAGATCCCTATCCTGCTGCACCATCTGTCCCCCCCATGGAAGTGGGCTGAGGAGAGCCTACCCCTCGTTATGGGCTATATCATAACCACCAATTAAATGCCTGGTATATGAGAGTGTGGGTGATGGGTGGGTAGTGCCCCTCTCTTGTTTAATAAAAGTTACAGCCTGCCATTTAATTCCATGCATGTATCTGTCCTCATTTTGCCACTGTGTCCATATCAGTTGTCTTTGGGCCACATGGAACATTTATGCAGTCATTCACCTGTACAGCACCTAGCACAATGGGGCCCTGATCATCAACTGGGGTCCTTAGGTGCCACCTCAATGGAAATAATCATCGTTCATGTAAGTGGGAGGAAATCCTGACACGGTTCTGCTGTCCAAGTCTGTGAGACTGGACGTCACAACACTCTGTCCCCAGCTCATCTGCTGATGCTGTGTTCATAACCAAAGCACCACTTTTCCAAGTCTCTGGGCTACTGAGAATAACATGATTTCACAATTGTAGATGGAAGGAGCGGGGAGAGTGATATGACACTCTGTCTCCCATGCCTCCAAGCAGTGATTCATGGTTGTTGGTCCCCAAAAGGAAAGGTAAGTTTTTTTTAAAAAAAAAATCTGATTCCAGCACTGTAGTGATCTCAGGAAAATAATTAAGTAAACCTCCCATTTGGGTGAAGGGAGGGAACAGTTTACATGTTTTGTTGTTGCAATTGTCTAGCTGGGCACAGATTTTTGCAAGGCTGGCTTAATTGTGCAAAAGTGCATTCGGAAAGTTGTCTTTGCACAAGAAAGGGTTAGCAACTTCCTTTTAATGTACAACTTAAATTATGTAGAAATCAACTAGGAATTGCAAAAAAATCCCAACATTGCAATAACTGCTCTTTTCTCCTGCTTTGCTCTTCTTATATGCCAGGCTACTGCCCAGAATGAATATTTAAAGCTGATTTCTATCACTCCGTAAAAAGTAGTGTTTGGTAACAGATTAAAAGGATGTGGAACAAATGACAACCTCAGCTATAAAGACTCAAGTAGTGGTGTTGAAATAACAGTGTCTGAAGAAATTAACTATAACAACTCACACCATCTGCAGATTGGCTTTTGTTGAGGTCCTCATAGTGCATTGTTTCCCAATAATGACACAAGTATGATATCATTTGCTTCACTTCTGCCTTTACAACACACATCACTTCCCCTGGATTTTTCCTATTCCTCAAGCATCCCAGTTCCAAAAATGGCACTATTCCTTTGTCTTGTACAGTTTATATAATACTACTTACCTAAGGCTCTGAAAAATTCCCTTGAAGTTGCAGTTAAAGCACATAATAGATTATTAGATTTAGCCAAAGAGGGACCTGTACATTCCTGTTACAACCAATGGTAATTTCCCACTGTTGCTCATGTCATCCTTCTGCCAGGGGAAGCCAGCAGCAACCAGGGCCGGGTTCAATCTTTCAGGGTTCCTTCCATTGATACAACACAGAACCGGCTTGAGCCCCCACTCAGTAACCTGGGAAATTTACACACCACCCCTGGGCACCTCTGAGAGGCAATACTTCCCTCTTGCAAATATTTGCAACCAGGCTGGCTAACCTAAGGAGGAGGGCTTTAAACTAAGTTCACCAGAGGAAGGAGACCAAAGCCTTGAGGTAAGTGGGGAAATGGGATACTGGGAGGAAGCACGAGCAGGAGAGCGCAAGAGGGGAGGACTTCTGCCTCACACTGAGAAAGCAGGACAATCAGCATGTTATCTTAAGTGCCCTAAACACAAGTGCAAGAAGCCTGGGAAACAAGCAGGGAGAACTGGAAGTCCTGGCATGGTCAAGGAATTATGATGTGATCGGAATAACAGAGACTTGGTGGGATAACTCACATGACTGGAGTACTGTTGTCATAAACAGATGGTTAAGGGTTAATGTCTCTTTTACCTGTAAAGGGTTAAGAAGCTCAGTGAACCTGGCTGACACCTGACCAGAGGACCAATCTTGGGACAAGATACTTTCAAATCTTGGTGGAGGGAAGTCTTTGTGTTTTTTGTTTTGTTGGTTGTTCGCTCTTGGGGCTAAGAGGGACCAGACGTACACCCAGGCTTTCTGAATCAGTCTTTCATGTTTCAAAATTGTAAGTAATAGCCAGGCAAGGCAGATTAGTCTTATGTTTGTTTTCTTAACTTGTAAATGTCTCTTTTTGCTGGAAGGATTTTTATCTCTGTTTGCTGTAACTTTGAATCTAAGGTTGGGGAGGGTGTCCCTCTGGTCTATATAAATCTGAGTACCCTGTAAAGCATTTTCTATCCAGATTTTACAGAGAGAATTTTTACCTTTTCTTTCTTTAATTAAAAGCTTTCTTTTTAAGAACCTGATTGATTTTTCCTTGTTTTAAAATCCAAGGGATTGAGTCTGAACTCACCAGGGATTGGTGGGGGGAAAGGAGGGGGGATGGTTAATTTTTCCTTGTTTTAAGATCCAAGGAGTTTGGATCGGTGTGAAGCCTCTCAAGGCAACCCAGGGAGGGGAGAGTCTGGGGGGAAAAGGAGGGGAATGGTTAATTTCTCCTTGTTTTAAGACCCAAGGGGTTTGGGTCTGGGTTCCCCAGGGAAGGTTTTTGGGGGAACAGAAAGTGTGCCAGATACTAAATTCTGGCTGGTGGCAGTGTACCAGATTTAAGCTAGTAATTAAGCTTAAAAGTGTTCATGCAGGTCCCCACTTTTTGTACCCTAAAGTTCAAAGTGGGGGAAAAAACCTTGACAACGGTCATGGATGGATATAAACTGTTCAGGAAGGAGAGACAGGACAGAAAAGGTGGGGGAGTTGCATTGTATGTAAGAGAGCAGGATGACTGCTTAGAGCTCGGGTGTGAAACTGCAGAAAAACCTGAGAGTCTCTGCATTAAGTTTAGAAGTGTGAGCAACAAGGGTGATGTCGTGGTAGGAGTCTGCTATAGACCACCAGACCAGGGGGTGAGGTGGACGAGGCTTTCTTCCAGCAACTAACAGAAGTTACAGGTTTGCAGGCCCTGGTTCTCATGGGAGACTTTAATCATCCTGATATCTGCTGGGAGAGCAATACAGCGGTACACAGACAATCCAGGGAGTTTTTGGAAAGTGTAGGGGACAATTTCCTTGTGCCGGTGCTGGAGGAAGCAACTGGGGCAGAGCTCTTCTTGACCTGCTGCTCACAAACAGGGAAGAATTAGTAGGGGAAGCAAAAGTGGATGGGAACCTGGGAGGCAGTGGCCATGAGATGGTCGAGTTCAGGATGCTGAGACAAGGAAGAAAGGAGAGCAGCAGAATACAGACCCTGGACTTCAGAAAAGCAGACTGACTCCCTCAGGGAACTGATGGGCAGGATCCTCTGGGAGATTAACATCAGGGAGAAAGAAGTCCCGGAGAGCTGGCTGTATTTTAAAGAATCCTTATTGAGGGCACAGGAACAAACCATCCCAATGTGTAGAAAGAATAGTAAATATGACAGGTGACCAGCTTGGCTTAACAGTGAAATCCTTGCTGATCTTAAACACAAAAAAGAAGCTTACAAGAAGGGGAAGATTGGACAAATGACCAGAGAGGAGTATAAAAATATTGCTCAGGCATGCAGGAGTGAAATCAGGAAGGCCAAATCCCACTTGGAGTTGCAGCTAGCAAGAGATGTTAAGAGTAACAAGAAGGGTTTCTTCAGGTATGTTAGCAACAAGAAGAAAGTCAAGGAAAGTGTGGGCCCCTTACTGAATGGGGGAGGGAACCTAGTGGCAGAGGATGTGGAAAAAGCTAATGTACTCAATGCTTTTTTTGCCTCTGTCTTCACAAACAAGATCAGCTCCCAGACTGCTGCACTGGGCAGCACAGTATGGGGAGGAGGTAACCAGCCCTCTGTGGAGAAAGAAGTGGTTCGGGACTACTTAGAAAAACTGGATGAGTGCAACTCCATGGGGCCAGATGTGCTGCATCCGAGGGTGCTAAAGGAGTTGGCGGATGTGATTGCAGAGCCATTGGCCATTATCTTTGAAAACTCATGGTGATCAGGGGAGGACCTGAATGAGTGGAAAAATGCTAATATAGTGCCTATCTTTAAAAAAGGGAAGAAGGAGGATTCGGGAAACTACAGGCCAGTCAGCCTCACCTCAGTCCCTGGAAAAATCACGGAACAGGTCCTCAAGGAATCAATTCTGAATCACTTAGAGGAGAGGAAAGTGATCAGGAACAGTCAGCATGGATTCACCAAGGGCAAGTCATGCCTGACTAACCTAATTGCCTTCTATGAGGAGATAACTGGGTCTGTGGATGAGAGGAAAGCAGTGGATGTGTTATTCCTTGACTTTAGTAAAGCTTTTGATAGGGTCTCCCACAGTATTCCTGCCAGCAAGTTAAAGTAGTATGGGCTGGATGAATGGACTATAAGATGGATAGAAAGTTGGCTAGATCGTCGGGCTCAACAGGTAGAGATCAATGGCTTTATGTCTAGTTGGCATCAGGTATCAAGTGGAGTGGCCCAAGGGTCGGTCCTGGGGCCGGTTTTGTTCAATATCTTCATTAATGATCTGGAGGATGGTGTGGACTGTACTCTCAGCAAGTTTGCAGATGACACTAAGCTGGGAGAAGTGGTAGATACGCCGGAGGGTAGGGATAGGATACAGAGGGACCTAGACAAATCAGAGGATTGGACCAAAAGAAATCTGATGAGGTTCAACAAGGACAAGTGCAGAGTCCTGCACTTAGGACGGAAGAATCCCATGCACTGCTACAGACTAGGGACCGAGTAGCTAGGCAGCAGTTCTGCAGAAAAGGACCTAGGGGTTACAGTGGACGAGAAGCTGGATAGGAGTCCACAATGTGCCCTTGTTGCCAAGAAGTCTAATGGCATTTTGGGCTGTATAAGTAAGGGCACTGCCAGCAGATTGAGGGACGTGGTCATTCCCCTCTCTTTGGAATTGGTGAGGCCTCATCTGGAGACTATGTCCAGTTTAGGGCCCCACACTACAAGAAGGATGTGGAAAAATTGGAAAGAGTCCAGCGTTGGGCAACAAAAATGATTAGGGGGCTGGAGCACATGATTTATGAGGAGAGGCTGAGGAAACTGGGATAATTCAGTCTGTAGAAGAGAAGAATGAGGGGGGATTTGATAACTGTTTCCATCTACCTGAAGGGGGTTCCAAAGAGGATGGATCTAGACTGTTCTCAGTAGTGGCAGATGACAGAACAAGGAGTAATGGTCTCAAGTTGCAGTGGGGGAGGTCTAGGTTGGATATTTGGAAAAACTATTTCACTAGGAGGGTGGTGAAGCACTGGAATGGGTTACCTAGGAAGGTGGTGGAATCTCCTTCCTTAGAGGTTTTTACGGTCAGGCCAGGGCCTGCTCCAGGCACCAGCAAAGGAAGCAGGTGCTTGGGGCGGCCAATGGAAAGGGGCGGCATGTCTGGGTTTTTGGCGGCAATTCGGCAGCGGGTCCCTCAGTCCCTCTCTTCCTCTTTGAGCTACCGCTGAAGTGCCGCCAAAGAGGAAGAGAGGCAGCGAGGGACGAAGTGGCATGATTGAGCTGCCGCCAATCGGCTTATTATGTTTTTTTGCTTTTTGCTTCGCCGCTTGGGGTGGCAAAAAAGCTGGAGCCAGCTCTCAGTCAGGCTTGACAAAGCCCTGGCTGGGATGATTTAGTTGGGAATTGGTCCTGCTTTGAGCAGGGGCTTGGACTAGATACCTCCTGAGGTCCCTTCCAACCCTGATATTCTATTATTCTAAGATCCACCCCCAAGTAGGTTGGGCAGTGCCATTTTCCCCTCAGGTTCTTAAGTCTAGCAATCCAAAAGTCCCTTTCACATGCCCAACCCTTTTCTGCACCCCACTCACAGTTGCTGTTCTTGATCAGTGCAGACCCAGAGTTCAGAGGTGCATCTGCAGAGTTCAAAAAGAGGTACTTTACTCGCTTCGCTCACCGGCCGCCTGCTCACCACTCTCACCGCACCCCTCCACCAGCTGCCCTGCTGGCCACTTATCATGCCTCTCCACTGCCCCCTGCAGACTGCTCATCACGCCTTTCTGCCACCACCCTGCTGTTCAGACATCACGCCTCTCTACCACCACCCTGCTGTTCTGTTGTGATGCCTCTCTGCCGCCACCCTGCTGGTCACTCATTCGCTTCTGCCTTCTGCCTCTCAGCTGTGACCTCTACACATCAGCCTCTCAGTGATTTTCAGCTCTTTTGCAGATATTGAACTGATAAGAACAGATAAGAAGAACAGATTTAAAAATTTTATTAAGATGATGTTAAAAAAGTGAATGGTACAGAGTTTAAACATAGAAGTTTCTTTTTACCAGGGAATAACATACACATTATCGAGGGTGCAAAGTTTGGTTTAAGATCAGGTGGCATAAGGAATATATAATCTGTAATATCCCCGATTGGGGGTAAAAGGTTGATGGTTCAAAGTACAGACATTGAGATATGAGGGTATGAAGTTCATAAAGTGGCTATGTTCGGGTGTGGAGTATAATGAGTGGATATGATGAGGAGGATGGATTGACCCTCATTTGGTGAGATTTAATGTTCAGGGAGTTTATGGTTCCAGTTCATATGATCCAACGGAGAAAGTGTCTTGGTCCCTTTCTCGTAGTCAGAGAACGATGTCACTCTGGCTCACACCTCCTGGTACTGTCGGTGGCCAGTGATGTGCTCCATGTAGATGTCCCTGGACCATCGGATGGTGTCAGAGACCATGAGGCGCCTCATGCTCTGTGCGTAGCATTGACCAATCCCGCAGGTCCGTAGCACTCGCTGGTTGCAGGGGTTCCAGGTGCCATGTTGGCCGGGGGGGGGGCATACTTTTCCTACACTTTGATCTTAGCCCCATCTCAAGTGATTTCAGCTCTTGGTGATTTTAGCTGTTAGCAGGCAGGGCAGAAACACAGTCCTACCACAGCTGGTTTCAACTCAAATTGAGCATTTAAAATAACAAAAGAGGCTCCTAATGAAGTTTATTTAGCTCTGTTCTTTGAGCAGTGGGGAAGAACAGGTTAAGCCAGTCTACAGAGGACCCGAGGTGGGGGTGGGGTTGTGCAGCCTCCTGACCAGGACTCCTGTCCCCACCCCTCTTACTTTCACAAGGCTCTGACATTCAAGCCCCTGCTTAATGAGGTTCTTTCAACTAGGGGTGCCCCCCCCATTTGGGACAGGTTAAGCCAGGGGTTCTCAAACAGGGTTGTGACCCCTCAGGTGGTCACAAGGTTATTACCTGAGGGGTTGCGAGCTGTCAGCCTCCACCCCAAACCCCGCATTGCCTCCAGCATTTATAATAGTGGTA
This sequence comes from Gopherus evgoodei, assembly GCF_007399415.2. NCBI lineage: Eukaryota > Metazoa > Chordata > Testudines > Testudinidae > Gopherus > Gopherus evgoodei. The sequence continues at coordinate 142,869,413 of NC_044326.1, forward strand.
AATATTTTTAAAAGTGTTTTTAATTTATAAGGGGGGTTGCACTCAGAGGCTTGCTCTGTGAAAGGGGTCATCACTACAGAAGTGTGAGAACCACTGGAGTAAGCACAGTCCTGCTTTCCTGTATTCCTACAATAATTTAGATATTTTTTTCACATCTTAGTTCACAGAGCCAAGAAGCAATCATTGGTAACCATAGTTCACTACCCTTGCATTCAGTACTAAGATGATTTGTACCCAACACCAGCCAAGTTGGTCTTTGACACCGCTGTAAATGATGAATATGTAAACAGAGCAGGAGCAAACTGTATTTACATAAACACACCCGTAGTCTCCCCTCCTCCTAGCTAGCTGTCAGGAAAGCATTCATTCAGACCCTGCTTACACTCACATGGTTCAAAGAGATACCTGAACGTTTTTTGTTACAACCATTAACCACAGGGCAGTGTGAGAGATGATGTGTACATTGCACTGTAGTTACCTTCAGGATAACTCCTAGGAAAACATACACAAAGCTGTCAGATAACTGAGGCCTAAGTAGTTGGACACACTTCTTTTCCCTTGCCAGTTATTTTATAGAGATTAAAGTATAGTCACCTACTTACAATGAATGCAAATAAATGACAGCATAGAATGCAGATGTTATCCAGCCTTTTAATACTCACTTTATTTTTGTTTTCTTCGCAGTTTCTTACTTCTGTTCATATTCAAGTGACAGGTAAGAAAAAACAACCCAGCAGGCATCTGGAAATGCAAGTACATAGCTCAAAGTCCTCTTCCACACTCAGACAGAGCTCCCAGCCTACCTAATGGGAGCTTTGCCTGAGTGTGGACTGCAGGCCTGGCTCCAAGGGGATTCATCGGGCCGGGGCTAATGTCATAAATATCAGGAGGCAATGTCTCCTGCAGATAAGGGAACTTGAATGAGTAAATCAGTTACATTTCTTACAGTACTGATGTGCTTTTGGAGGTCTGTGTCAACTGGTTATTACAAGAATTATTCACATTATTTCAATGTAGCAACTGCAAAAAAATATATCTATTCCATGATATAGATGTTTGTAGCAGTGTACAGGTGTGTGGTGCTGACCCTGACCGCCTTTGTGAAAGAGCAGCCTGTGAATGCAGGCGGTTTAATGTGAAAGACCATTCTGTCCCAACTAGAAGAATCTCTTACCAGAAATTCCCATGCATACAAAACTGGAGACATGCTAGTTTTGATTATACTGCCCACATAAAGAATAGAAATGCATTCATTGTATGCAGAGGATTTGGGCTTATTTATTTTAATTTGTAAAAAAACCCAAATAGTAGACCGGTATAGTCAATTTCATCATTTCCCCTGTCAATGGGACTGCACACGTGCTTAAAGTTACAGACTTATGTAAATCATTTGCTGGGCTGGGACCTCAGAAAGTCATTTTCTCCTGTTTGTGGGAGTCTTTCACGTGATAACAGAGGAGAGAATGACATATTTTTAAAAACAGGAAAATGTGATTGATAAAAAAAAACACAAAAATTGTGGGTGGAATTCAGGGGCAGGAGTAGGACATGAAAATATTTTAAACTTATTTCTGTAAAGTGACACATTTCAAACGGAAGGTCCCCATTTGAGATGTAAATTACAGCCATCCTGTCATTTTTAAAAAACAGCATACAAGCAGAAGGTCGTCTTGGTGTTTTTCGTGCTTCTTGAGAGGAATCTGTTGCACAGAACATATTTTGTGAGGTGGTTTGTTTCTTAGGAAAACATAAAGCATTACAGTCAGACTTTCCTTATAATCCATTGGATATAGTTAGAAAACGGATCTAGGCCAGCATGGATGAGTAAAGGTTAGAGAGATATTCATGAGCCTCTTCTGCTGAGAGGATGCCCAGTAATAATCTCATTTTCAGTAAACTAGTTTATCTATTGCTAAACTTATTCTGTGACAAGGCTGGAACTAAAAATAGTTCTAGATGAAATTGTAATTGGCCCGCTGCTGCTTCTCAAGGGAAGACCATTGTAGAACAACTTGACTTGGAGTTAAAAAATGAAACTGATGCTTGGCTCCTTAAAAGACAAGGCCATACCTGGACATGTTCTGCCATGAGCTGAAGGCACAGGACCAGAGTTTCATGAGCAAATCCTTCTGAAGCTTGTGGGAGTTGTGCTGATCTTTCTGAGAGCAGAGTTTGTACATGATGTGAGGATGGTAGAGTTTAAGTATAATGAGTATGGTCTATTATCTTGCCTCTTGCATCAAGTAAACAATAGACTGCCTAAAAGATAATCTGCTATTGCAGGCATCTTTCCAGCTTCCTGCGAAATGCTGATCTCCCCCATTCCCATTGACTTCAGGGAGAGCTTACTGTGCTCAGCATCTTGCAAGTTCTCAGCACTTTCAAATCGGGCCCCATGCCTTAAGAGAACCCAATAGCATAATCACATCATACACGCATTCTTAACCAACATCTTGCAGACACTGCTCCAGCCCCGCCCCTTCACCAGGCTGTGTTCACATTGCCAGGCTAATAGAGAACCTAATCCAAAGCCTAGTGACACCATTGACTTTAATGGGCGTTGGATCAGGCCCATAGTGTATAATTTGTACACCTGCTTCTGTTCAATTGGTAAGGGAAGTGTCACAAAGTAAAGGGAAGCCACCAGCCCTCTTCCTGCCTGGAGAAAGAATTGAATAGACACCAAGGATGTCAACATATGAAATATGGGACTTATGGAGAAGGAGGAAGAATTTGAAGGCACTTCATCTATTTTATTGGACTCTTTTGCCACTAACTTCCAGCAAGCAGAGAGGTTGTTGACGGAGGACTTAGTCTGATTCTAATTCAAAGACCTTGCAAATACTACTGAACTGCTAAATCAATTACTTGTATCCCTTCCCTGATTGGATATGCAGTCTGAATATTTAATCTTGCAACTGCATCTGGGGAAACACCAGTGAAGTGTGCCTGCCCATGCTTCAGACACAGACACTGTATAAACAGACACAGACAGTACTTTGTTGGGAATTCTTGATCAGTCAGTGTAACCATCTTATCTTCTTTGCAGTGAAGCTTTTAGGGATATGGACTGCGCATTTTGTGTGTTTCTGCAGTGCCTTGCACATTGTGGGTACTAGCGGAAACAGGCAAACAACATTAATAATAATAGTAATATAATAAATCGATCTTAAGTGTAAGCAGTTTAGTGCAGGGAATGTGACTTAATCTATACTTGTAAAACACCATGTGAATGATTTTATTTAATAATCATGATGATGATAATGATGCATGCACTTTTGTGTGGTGCTTGTTCTGTTTATTTTTGTGTTGGCTGGGAGAATCTCTGACCTCCTAGTCGTTGTGTATTAATATCACTTTATTAAAACAATAAAAAGTGCTTCCACGTTGGCCCATCTCCATGAAGTCTTTTTCTGTGCAATTCTGGCTACTACTGTAGACTACTGTAACCGAAAAAAACTGGATTATGAGTTCACTAGAGAACTGAGCAAAGGAGAAGCTGGACTGAGAGGGAGAGAATTCTTACATCAATACATGTACTGAAAAGATAGGTGATGTTATAGAGACAATGACTAGCCAGGCCCATTACTTTAAAAAAGAATCAGTGTTCTTTTGTCACGTTGGCTTCATGATGAAAGTCTTTGAGTGACTCAAGAATTATTTAAGACTCAGAATACTGTAACACCTGCTCTGTGCTTGTTTTATCAGTCTCTGAGTTCAATTGCTCATGTAACCTTGATTTGCATTTACTAGGATCCGAGAACTAGCAAGACCAAAGAAGCCTAAAGCAGCTTGGGAGAACTATAGTAGGTGAGTGGAAAAAGTACAAAGCTTTGGGCCTCAATGGACAACAGTCAGATAATAAAAAGTGCAGCGTGTCGAGAATGGGTTTCTTCTGCATTGGTGAGCTGTCTCCATCTGACATCTGGGAAAGACAAAAGACTGGCTTTTCGTTTGCAGTGCTAGAGAATCTAAATTCATCCACAGAAGCTGTGGTCAGGGTCAGGCTAAGACATGAACATGTAGTGCTTACACCTTGGTTTAGCACTGGTTGTGGTCAGGATTACTGTAGTCCTCAAGTTTCACCTGCCACTTGGGTGGCTGTGCATTTTGCCGGTTCTTGTCATGCCTGGCCAGTTTTTGTTCCACTGCTCGTTTTGGATAGTTGGGAGGAGAGCAAGGGGGAGACTTATCACCCACCCTTACCAGTGTGTTTAAAGGCTGGGAGATGGCCCCTCCTGAGAGTGGACATGCCTGGGGATGGTGGGATGGAGCAGGTCATGCTGTTCCTCAGGAATGACATTGAGAGGGCTGCTAACATTGTGCAACAATAATGATTGCAACCAATAAACATGCACGTTGCTCCTCAGTTGTTTTGCAAGTTTGGAAGAGCATCAGAGGCTCAGTGCCAAGCTTAGTTTAGTGATCATCTAACCGGGAATTTTGTTTCCCTTTTGTTCCCTATTTTAACAGTAGGTTAGAATGGGGAAATCAGGAGACAATTTGGCCGCTCTCCCTGAGTGCTTTGACGGCTCAGCCAACGCCAAGAATTTTGTTTCTGGCCAAACCCAAGAAAATTTTCAATGGTGACCTTCAGCGCAGGTTGGTTGTATTCAGGAGCACTCTTCCTTCTGTTGGAAAACATTCACTAATTAATGCAACATCTTAGGGTTTATTGATAATAATTAATACAATTAAAGGCATGACAACTGTACAGAGGTGAATCCAGACCATTGGGCAAGGAGAAGAAAGCAGAAGTTTCTGCACTTTCACATCATGACTGTAGCCCAGTCCACCATGAACAGCTTCCCTCTGAGATCAGCTCAGCACAGCTGCTATCTTTGAGTAAGGCAATTGTTCAATTTTGCCATCTTAAGGTGCCTGTAAGTTTGGCTGAGTTCTGCAATTTTCTGGATGAAAAAGGGCTGCAGAAGTGTAAAGCATTTATTATAAATGTCTCTAAAAAGAATGTTTTTTCAGTGTTTCCCATCTATTCATCTTTGTGATTGTTTTGGTCACTAAATGTTGTTGCTGAGATTTTCAACATGGGACTAATGATTCTGGGTGCTGCCATTTTCAGGTGGCCAAACTGAGACACTTTAAGGAGTCTCATTTTTTCAGAGGGCAAGCACTCAGCACTTTCTGAAAATCAAGCCATCCTTTTAAGGTATCTCAGGTTGAGCACCCAAATACGGAGTCAGCAAATCACTAGTCACTTCTGAAAATCCCAATTCTTCATAATAGAAAGTCTTGGTTCTTCATAATATAGTCTCCTTCTAAATATATGTTTGTTCCAAAAAAGTGGGAGCAGGTTGATTTTTCAAAGGGAAATTGGAAAGGTTAAGTTGTACTTCAGTTTTAATTCAGGGTTCCTCCAAAACCTGGCGGGCAATACAGGGATTAGGTAGAAGGGTGGAGCAGTGATGGGCTGTGAGAAGGGTATGAGTCATGTAATGGGAAGCTGTTGTTGCTGGAGCAACAGTTTGTTTTTATTAGAATTCCAGTGACACCAGGTTCAGCCTAGTGCCAATTTGATCTTGGTTTCCATGTGGCGTGTGGCTTTGGAGTGGAATGCTGGGTGTGTGGCATGTGACTGATGGTGTCTGTGTCTGTGTAATGTGTGTGGGTGTGGATTGTCATACCATGGCCCAGGTGCAAAGCCCTGTGTCCTATGCAGCATTAGACCAGGATTTATGTGGCACTGTCCCCTGCCCAACCTCTCTCCCCTTCACTGTTCACCCATTTAGTCAACTGCCTGTCCCACGTGTGCTGCCACTTCAAAGGCATAAAGATCCAGCAGCTTGAGGGTAGAAGGAGCAGAGTCCCACTCCATAATTAGGTAGCTGGTGTGCAGGGCCAGGTGGGAAGACTGCCTGGTCAAAAGCTCTGGGCTTGCTGTCCACTCCACCTCCCTCCTCCCCACCACTGTAAGAGCACAGGATTCTCTACAGTGATCTGCTAACTTGCATAAGGCTGGGGCTGTCTTTGACCTCTCCATTTCCCCTGGTCTGCAGGCCCCTGCACCCAAAGGCCTTCAGCAAGCCACAGCTGTCCTTTCTTGCACAGACTGTCTGATGCCCCAGGGCTGAGACCCTTGGGAGCAATGCCCTGTGTGCTCTCCCAGACCGTAGCCCTCTGTCTTTCATGACCTTGTTGTTCCATGAGAAGAAGGAGAGAAGATATGCATCCTTCAGCAAATCGTCTACATCAGGGGTCGGCAACCTGAGGCACATGTGCCAAAGGTGGCATGTGAGCTGATTTTTAGTGGCACTCTGCTGCCAGCCCTGCTCAGCCCACTGCCAGCCTGGATGGATGGAACCCCAGGCCAGCAGCGGGCTGGGCGGGGCCAGTGGCCAGGACCCTGGCTGGCAGGGGCTGGCAGATGGAACCTCAGACCGACAGTGGGCTGAGCAGCTCAGCCTGCTGCCGGTCTGGGGTTCTGTCTGCCGCCCGCTTACCAGTCTGGGGTTCTGCCCGCCGGCCCCGCTCAGCCCACTGACAGTCTGGGGTTCCATCCGCCGGCCCTTGTAAATGTAAAATGTATTACTGGCATGCCAAACCTTAAATTACAGTAAATAAATGAAGACTTGGCACACTACTTCTCAAAAGTTGCCGACTCCTGGTCTACATTGTGTAAATTCCCCCTGTGTTCAACAAACATCCCTGTGTCACATGCTGATGAAGAGAATGGAAAGATATATGAATTAATAAGGTTGAATTTGTTGCATGGAATTTTGTTAACATACCAGACTGCATGTGATGATATGGAAGATGAGCCAGGATACCAAATGAGGGCAAATAACGAGAGCAGAATATCATCCAAGGAATGTGGCTGTAAGGCAACAAATTAACCAACCCACTGCCAACAACTTTCAAGAAGAAAACATGCCTTAACAAGTGTTGTCACTGAGCAGAGTTATTTAGTTCCTCTTTCAAAAGAGGGTTCATCACATGTACATATTTAAAATGCCCATCTTGAGGCATAGGTGAATGATTATTAGCACTATTGATTATATTATGGCAATGAATCTTCAGTTTCATTAACATCTGCCAATTGTATTTATCATCATAAAAATCTGTATACATGGCAAGATACCTATATCTCATAGAGCTGCAAGGGACTCTGAAGGGTCATTGAGTCCAGCCCCCTGCCTTCACTAGCAGGACCAAGTACTGATTTTGCCCCAGATCCCTAAATGGCCCCCTCAAGGATTGAACTCACAACTCTAGGTTAGCAGGCCAATGCTCAAACCACTGAGCTATCCCTTCTCCAAATGAGCATTCTTTTTCATAACTTACGGATTTGTTGGAAAAAGGCAAAGCCAGGGGACAAACTGGCCATACGGCTACGTAGTTCGAAGTTGTTTCAGGGGGACAATGCCCAAGTTTGCAGTTCTCCGGTAGCAGTTTCAATAAAGTCCCAAAAGAATAAACAATATTTTTTGCTTATCAGGTGCTAATCATTGAAATCATTCACCAGTCTGTTCCTAATGGTTCACTGTCCCCAATGCTTTATAGACCCCAGGAGCCTAACTGCAGATTTTTTAGCAGAAGGTTTCGCTAAGTGCTTATAAGTCTCAATTCCTGTTTTGAAATAATTACGAGAGGGGGTGGTTTTGGTGAGGAGACTAGGCCAGAGCTCTGTCAGGGTGTAGAGCAGATTTCTAGCCCCTGTGAGAATGTGTCTATGCATTTCTTGTGCTGTTGAATATGATGCTCAGTAGCCAGAATAAGGATTGGGGATGTCATGATAGTACAACTGTATTTGTTTCTCCCTTGCCATTGTCACTAGTTCCTCGTCTCTTTGCTACTCAGAATTAATACAAAACATTGATTTACATACACAAAACAAAATGCCAGTGTTCAGTAAAGTCGGCATCGTAGGTGGGGTGAGAATAACAAGGCGATGAGGAGAAGCAGTTGGCAATCTGGACTACCGCATTGTAGTCCCATCTCCACCCCTGATTTATTCGGTGTGGCCTTGGACAAACCTCACTGTGTTTCATTTTCCTCATCCAGAACAGTGGGAATAATCATCCTGACTCCACTTGCCAAGGGAGTTGTTATGAGGCCAAGTTAATTCTGCACTTCTGAGACCCTGACGTGAAAGGAGCTATAACAGTGCAATATATTATTAAATGTTATACTTAGAAGGATTCTAATTTGCATAAATAAACAACAGAGATATTGTGGGATACGTATTGTGAAGTAGTTTCTCAAAACTGCCCATAAAAAGGACTACATTTTCACTCCCCCCACACTCCCCCCATTGTGCTTAAAAAGTCCTTTGTGCATGCAAGCAAGCAGGTATTTTCATGGCCAGGTCGGGTAATCCCATGTGCAAATACCCATTTGTTTAGGCAGTGTACCTAGTTTGAGTGCAGAAATGTGGATTTTTGCATGTGCAATGTCTGTGTATGGATTTAAGTTATCCTGGTTTGGCCATGCATGCCTGTTTGTCAGTGTTTTAATGAGATTGTGGTCCTGGCTGACTCTCTTCATTACTTCTTCCATGACATTCCCAAAGGTGCCTCTTCTTGTCCAGCTGTGGCCGGATGTCAGAGATCTGGCAGCGCCCACCATTGATGGATTTAGCTTTACCATCTCCTCGAATATTGAAGTTGGCAGAACCTAAAAAATACCAAACAGCGTACTTAAAACAAAGGTAAAAAATGACACAGCTCGTATCGTGCTACAGGTGTTTCAAACGGGTTTTCAGCATAATTAGCGTTCAAAAGCAGTATGCCTGGTTGGAGTAGGAGCAAAACGAACAGGACCAAAAAAAGGGGGGAAAGCAGAGGTGCTGTGTAGCTATGCTCTGTGTGGCACTTGCTGATGATCTGCAGCTAGCTGGCTGCTGTCATTGTGTGGACTTGCCTCATTCCAGCTGCCAAACTGGGTTGAAAGAAGCTAAGCATACATGTAGTGCTTTCCTCATCTTCCCTTGCCATACCCTGCACAGGGAGAGAAGTGGCCAGCATAAATGTGAATGGGAGGGCTGAAAGTCTCTGTATTTGTGTGGCCAACAAACTCCACACTATGAAAATGATTGAGAACCATCCTAGAGAGCACATCATTACGTTAGGGACTCCTTCAAGGGCAAAACGGGTGGTATACTTGGAATAGGCAAGGGCTATAAATATGAGACAAGGATACATTTACCATAAACACACATTCATCTGATGAAAAGAATAGAGCACTGGATCAGATTCAAAGCGCAGTCCTGATGTAACAGACCCTCCATAGAATTGACCATAGGCTCTGAGAAAGTTCCTTTGTCTCTGGGTTTGGCTAGATTAGGAAAAATGGTGAGGATAGGTCTGTATTAGCTAACACATATTAGCTGCCCCTGAGTAGGGCTGCTGAAAATAATCAGTCCAAAATTTTTTTGACATGAAAATGGGTTTTTAACTAAATTAATTTTTTTGCGAAAAGCTTCTGCTTTCCATGGGAAAATTTGATTAGCCAAAAAATGGAATGGTGGAAATAGAAGTGTTTCAATCTGGAAATGTTGCAGTGGTGCCTTGTGGGAGTTGTAGTTCAGTTCCCTCATGTCTCCATTCTTCTCTATCTATCAGGCTCTCCGGTTGGACAATTGCCAAGGACTCCATGATACACTGCCTCCCACCTCCAAAAGGCGAGACTTGGTGAAACCAGGGAGCCCAATTTATAGAGGAGAAAGGGAGCATGAGGCCTCTGAACTACAACTCCCATGAGGCACCATGGCCATATTTCCATATAGAATTTTTTCAGTTTTGGACAAATTTTTTGGTATTTGAATTACTGCCAAAAAAAATCTGATTATTCTGTGGAAAATTAGATGAAAATGAGTGTTCTTTGCATTGGAAAAAAAAGGGGTTGTTTCCCCAATAGCTCTTCCCCGGCCTAATGTCCACCTCTTTTCCAGGTCTAGACAAACCCTGTGTGACCATAACCTCCCGTAGCAGCTGCATTCCTCAGCATATGTGCAGCTGTCAGGCTCCAGGGTGATGCTGGTGAGAGTGGGAGACAGGGTCTGAGCAGGGCTGAGTAGATGAGTGACCACTAATCTGGCTGCCTTCAGAAGGACAGGTGAAACTCACCTGTTCAATATAACTTCCTCACGGCTGCATCTAAAACATCAAAGAGGAAGAGGAGGAAAATGAGGTGAAGAGATTAAGGGTAGAAAAGATAGTGGAGTGGATAGGGGGAGGAAGAAAGATGAAAAGGAAAGAAGAAAGGAAACTGTCTGACTTCCTCTGAGGAAGTAGGGAAACAAATTAAGCCCCGGGCTTGGTTATAACTCTTGGGGAGAGACAGATTCTGCTGTGATGGCCCCACTATCAAGCTCTGGATAGACAGAAACCATCAGAAATGGTGAACCTGATCATAAGAATTCTCTGCTCTGGGTCCATTTAGGGTAGCAGCTAGGGGACAGGTATAGAATTCTTAACAGCTTCCCCCTGCTAAGTGCAGCACTGAATGGCTTATCTGTTTTTCACCAGAGAGATGGGCTAACCAGGCAGCAAGTTGTTTGCAGTGTAGAAAAAGAAAGGCCCTGTTTATGGTATCTCCCAAGAGAAGCAGAGGCAGAATGCGCTTGGGGAACAGATAATCAAAACTAGCAGCTGTCCATCATCAAGTTTGCAGCACCAGGCCATGAACTGTGTGCACCTTTAAACCGGGAAATGGAGGAGTTAGTGAAAGTCAATGGGATTTGGGCATCACTGCAGATCTACTTAGGATGCCCATATTCTTTATTTTCAGCTGCTGCCTTTTGCTTCTTCACCAAATGAAAATGCTCCCCTTCCCCCGTTTTGTTAAACAATGTTTCCAGACTTTGATCTGAAACATGAGCTTGGGGATGGGCACTATCTTCTCGGGCAGTTTTTCTACCTTGCTTTGTGATGGGGAGAGGTGTGAGATGACAGGATTTCCCCTTGGCCACGCAGCAGCTCATCGTAATTCCCTGGCTCTTTCTTTTGATCTCATTCACACAATCACCCTAGCTTCCTTTGTTCATTTGACCACTGGAGTTATGCACCAGAGCAGCTAAATATTCATGTACAAAGTGGCTTAGACCATGTTTTGGTTCAGGGCTGATGGTTTTGCATCATAGCGAGGTGCACGGTGATGGAGGGTTTAGCCACATAGGTGACAAAGAGAGCAACAACTCACTTTGCTTCCCAGTTCCAGAATCTGGGGCAACTCAGTCTCGGGGTGGAGCACCCCCGGTTCATCATGTGGACCCCAGATCCCAGGCTTCATGCCTGAGGGAAGCCTGCTTGCCTCCCACCCCCCTGGGTCCCTCCACTGCCCTCGGGGAGGCAGGAATTAACCAAGGAAATAAAAGCTGCACTCAGCTATCAGGCCAGTGGCTTTATGTGGACTGGACAAACCCACAAATGTCACAGGAGACCATTTGTGGGCCCATGGGGAGTCTCGCATCCTTCCTCCAGCCAGAGCATAGTGTACTGAGTCCCCAGATCCCAGACATACACACCAGCATTCACTAGCCCAAATAAGAATCCATCCAACCCCCAGCTCCAGTCCCAGGACAGGCCCCTCTTGCCCCTGGCAGCACTGGCTGGTGCCTGGATGGGGTATGAGCTGGGAGGGTGAATCCTGGTCTCTGCTGCATTGCCTGGCATCCATCTCTGTGTCACTGGGCTCCTCGCTGGGTCCAGGTTGCTCCTTCCACCTTGCCCTGCCCATGCCCCCATTCTGCTCCCTGGGCTGATCCCCAGCCTGCAGATCCAGGCTGCATGTGGTCCTGCTCCCTCCCACAGAAACATGTGCTCCCCACCTAACCCCACAGTCTTCTCTAGCTCCACCCCTGTGCCTGGTGATTGTCCCAGAGCCCTCCAGGGCTGCAGCCAATCCCTTGCCCCACCTTGGGCCAGGCGGAGCCCCTGCTCTGGAGTGGCATTCCCCTCCTCCAATGGGGGGTGGTATGCTGGCTTCACGGAGTCAAGCCAGCCATCCCTTAGCCAGCAGAGCTCTGGGGCCAGCTCCGCTCTCTGCCTCCCAATTCAATCAGGGCTGGTGGGTAGGACTGGACCTTTCACACTGGACCCAGGCCCATGTGGAGTGGGGACTCCACACCCAGCTCACTGCTTAGCAGGGTGATGGCTCCCTCAAGCACACACCTACTCCAGATAATTTCATGCACTCCCTAAGTTACACCATCTCTGTGGCTTTGGTTTTATTTACACCAGGCATTAAACACAAACCATTTTTAGGGCTGGTTGTTACAGCATCACCACCACAATCCTTGTAGACAAACAACTACAATAATTCTGCAACAACTTCACTAGTTTAATTCAAATAAACAAGCCTATTCTGGGAACACCCTGAAACTGTGTCCATGTTGCATGTTTGTGTTTTTTTCTAGGCCTCGTAGTTCTCCAGAGTGGCCCGTACCAACAGCTGCACTCACCTGTGAGGCTTCTCAGCGGGTTCTAGAACTTGCACGTCCCAAATCAGTGCATCCAGGCTTCCTGCTAGACAGAAAGGTGATGGTGATGTTCAGCCAAACTGGGAAAGGGGAACCATCGCTCCCCCCGTACTGGCTTTCAGCAACAATTTCATTTTGGTTGCTGCAGCCTGAGGTTAGCCATGGAATAGACACAATGGCTTGTTCCCGCTACAGAAACAGCTGGATGGTTCTGCCAGTTCAGGAGTTGGAGCACAAGTTGCTTGATATGCTTTTTAATTACTAGGTTAAGAAAGTTGTGCCAGACCTGCCATGGCTGCTCAGCCACACTAACTGATGCCATTTTTAAATCGTCTTTTTTCTTGTAGTTTAGTGGTGACTTAAATGTTGGCCTGTTTGCATGATTTTTTTTAAAATTATTATTATTGCTTTGGTTGGTTGATAATAGTGGTGACAGAATACACCTAAACTTCTGTAAGGGTTTTGACTTGGTACTGCATAACATTTTGATTTTAAAAAAATGAGACTGATACAAAATTAACCTGGCACCCATTAAATGGATTAAAACTAGCTAACTGATAGGTCTAACTGTACCTGTAAACAGGGAATTGTCATTGGGTCTGTTTCCAGCAGGGTCTTGCAGGGATTGGTTCTAGGCCCAATGCTGTTTAACGTTTTTATCAATGACCTGGAAGAAAACAAAATTATCACTGTTAAAGTTTGCAGATGACACACAAATTGAGGGAGTAGTAACTAATGAAGAGAACAGGTCACTGTTACAGAATGCTCTAGAATGCTTGGAAATGGGCACAAGCATTTTAACACTAAATGTAAATGGATACATCTGAGGACAGAGAATGCAGGCTATACTCACAGGCTGGGGGACTCTATCCTGGGAACCTGTGACTCCAAAAAAGATTTGGGGTTGGGGTGGATAGTTAGCTGAACATGAGCTCCCAGTGTGACTCTATTGGCAAAAGAGATAAGGTGACCTTGGAAGCATAAACAGGGGAATCTTGGCTGGGAGCAGAGAGGTTATTTCACCTCTGTAACTGACACTGAAGCAACTGCTGCTAGAATCCCGTGTCCCGTTCTGGTGCCCACAATTTAAGATGGATGTTGATAAATTGGAGAGGGTTCAGAGAAGAGCCTCGAGAACAATTAAAGGGTTAGAAAACCTGCCTTAGAGTGACAGACTCCAGGAGCTTACTCTATTTAGCTTAACCAACAGAAGGATGAGGGGTGACTTGGTGACAGTCTATACATACATATATGGGAAACAGATACTTAATAGTGGGCTCTTCAGTCTAGCAGAGAAAGGTCTAACACAATCCAACAGATGGAAGTTGAAGCTAGACAAATTCAGACAGGAAATAAGCCGTACATTTTTAACAGTGAGGGTAATTAACCATTGGAACAATTTACCAACGGTCATGGTGGATTCTCCGTCTCTGGCAATTTTTAAATGAAGATTGGATGCTTTTCATAAAGACCTGCTCTAGGAATTTTTTGAGGGAAAGTCTCTGGCCTGTGATGACCACAATGGTCCCTTCTGGTATTAGAATCTATGAATCTACATGTTCTCTTTATGTGTTACAGCAATTCCAAAAGACATCTGACGGGGATTGAAAACAGACTAGTCTAAATGACCAAAAATAACTACAAGCCAAAATAATGCTCTTGGCTATAGTGCATGATAAAGTGGGTTGGGAAAATGGAAAGAACTGATTGGCTGATAAGAATTATGACCACCTATTATTACTAGATAATGCAAACCACATTTGGAATATATTAGCCACCTTCACATCAGACATACTTACCCACTGTAGAAGGACAGAAGAAGGGGCCAGGAACTGCAGTTCCCCCCTTTTTTATGCTATTGTACAGGAAACCTAAATTGAGAGTGACCTCTGAAGTCTCTCTTCCTCAGTCGGTCACTCTCTATTACGGAGTGAGAGGGTTCAGGCAGGATCTCAGACAACATGAGTCATATTCATTCATGTACATAGTAGGGAAGCAGAAGTGCTTACACTGCAGAAATCACTAGATGAGGTTCTGTGACCTGTGGTATGCAGGACGTCAGACTAGGTGATCATAGTGGTTTCTTCTGGCCCCAATTATGACTATTGCAAAAAGAGAATTAAAAATCCTATTCCAGTACATAAATTACTCTCGCCTTTGAAGCTGCAAGTTAAGAGACCATCCTTTTTGTTAAAGTGTTTTTTAATGGAACATGAATATCTATATTTAACAAATAAATGTTATGACTGTCAGGAAGGAGGATTAGAAAATTGCTTTATTGTGGGAAATATTACTGTCATGGATCAGGGCAACTACACCTGTATACCCCTTCATCCTTACCAAGGTACCCACTCTAGGTTGACAGCTCCTCAGCAATAACATCTCTTGGGCACAGACCTGTCTTTCTCCCCCCTGCCCAGAGATTTTCCAGGCTGCATGGTTTCCTGCCTACACTGTGATATTTCCAGCAAGCCAGAGTACTTAACAAGCCAGTGTCTGCACTTTGCTTTCACTCTGGAGGCTATGAACAATGTAATTACCACACAGCTCTATCTAAGCAAGCACAATTATTCTTAGGATGAAAGCATAACAGAGAAAGGTGTTAATGGCAGTACAAGAACCTACATGCCTTCTCAAAAGCTTACCAGAGGCTACCCCTACTCCAACCTCAGGCTCTGGTCGGTATCAGTCCTTTAAAACCCACTGCTGGGTTATTGCCATGGTTACAAGTTTATAACCATCTCAGATACAGAACCAGAGCAATCATGAATAGCTCAGTCTTTCCTGTATACAGCTTGGGCCTTTGATCTTGGCGTCATGTAACAGATGAGATAAAAGCCCACTCCTCAGCGCAGAGCTTCAAAGAGCTTGGTTATTGCATAACTGGAGATAGGAAATTTGTATTCACCTCTCCCTGGGCATTGCCCAAGAAATCCCCTTCACAATTGTCCATTCTTGTCTTGCACATTGTTCACTATAGTCCTTTGATCATTCACGCCTCACATCACAGCTGCCCCGCCCTCAGAGAGGTTATATACTATCATGCCCCACAATAATACTTAAACTTTGCATTTCATATAACGGACCCCAAAGAAACTTAATTCAGTAAGGTCTTCCAAGATATTGCAGGCCATTGCCGCATCCAGCACTATTACAACACAGGGAGAAACCTGCTTCTGCATTTTGCTCACATAACTCGTTCTGTGAATTCTATTTGGATGTAGTTCAGTAATTTCATTTCCTTTCAATCAGCTGACTAAAATAAAAAAACAATAATAACCATGAATCCTATTAGCTACAAAAATATGTAATGCTAATGACGTTGTATAACTGTTCTCTGGATGCTTTGTGCAATAGTTGGACTGTTTATGGTCAGTATATTTCTTTGTCACAGTATTTCCTGTCAGTGTAGCTGAGAAATTGATGTAGTCTAGGAAAGCAACACTTCCCTCTCTTTAGTGACTTCTGTTGTGTAACAGTAGGGCTGCATGGGAAGGTACATAGTGTATAGCCAGTTTATATCTTTGGATGCAGGTGTTTGCCTACTTCATGCCAGCTGTGAATGCCAAGAACAACATTCGGCTGAACTGACAGGATATGAGGGATATCTCAGTGCTTTGAGCATTAGCCTGCCAAATCCAGGGTTGTGAGCTCAATCCTTGAGGTCATTTAGGGATCTGGGGCAAAAATTGGGGATTGGTCCTGCATTGAGCAGGGGGTTGGACTAGATGAAGTCCTTTCCAACCCTGATATTCTATGATTCTCTCTATTTCCCAGATACAGTGTGGCCAGCCAAAGAAGATGAGTACAATAATCATGTCCCCAAAAGGCACTGCAGTCCCCTAGCTGATCTTGCAAAACTCCACTTGCTAAATTGTCAGACGAGCTTCTTTGTTCTTCCTGCCATGCTGTGCCTCCCCCTTGGGAGGAGCTTCCCTAAACACCCACCAAGGCACCTCACTGGCATCCTGCACCACCCTTCTTTTCCAAGAAGCATACAGAAAGAAAACCTGACAACGGTCAGGCTGCTGGTATGCTTATCCCACTGTCCATCATGCTGACCCATATTGTCTTTTTGTTTCTTTGCACTCCCCCGTCTGTCTGTGTCCATCTGTTGTCTCTTGTCTTACACTTAGATTAAGTCTTTTTGTTCTGTGTTTGTACAGTACCTAGCACAATGGGGTCCTAGTCCATGACTGGGCCTCCTTGGTGCTACAACAATGTAGAGTAATAAATGTAGTTAGATATTTGGCTGCGTGTGTTTACTCTGTATGCCATCCCAGCTCTGCGCAGGTAGCTGGCACAGCAGACCTCGAGTGAACTGCCCAATGACCACAAGATCTATCAAGCTGCAAAGGCATTTGGTCGGGTTTATTGTTAACGAAGCATGGTTCTAGCTCGCCAGATCAATGTCTATAGATACACTAGCACATGCATGCCTGTGACAACGGACCAGTTCAGTGAATGGCGGGACTTTCCATTCCCCCCTCTACTGGCCAAAGACACTCCCTCCGAGACTCCATTTTACATATCAATGCAAACAAGTTATGTATTGCCCCGCTGATGTAGTTAGGTGCCACCCATCACCTTTTACATGTTAGTTTGATCAAAACATCTCTATCCATCATGCTGTCGTCCTGACCTTATCTTTAGTATGGGTCAGCATGATTCTGTTCTCTTTAGGGAATGTGCCGGTATCAAGGTATTCTGGTACCACCCTACTGGAATGTGTCTGCATGAGAGCTCTGTGCCTAGCACCTCTTTGGAATGTGTGTTTTTGCAATATCAGCCCTGTTCTTGCCAGATTCTGTGAACGGGTCCTGCCTAGCTCACAGCCTAACTTTGATCACTACTTTAGCCCAGGCCTCAGACCTTATTCCAGGCCTCTGATGCAAGGCTCTCTTTCTACTACATTCCTCCACTTTTTGTCTTTTTATGCGGAGGATGTTCACCCATTGTCCTGGAAAAGCATAATGCATGGACTGAAGATGACCCATTGGACTAAAAAATGTTACGTAGTCACCTTACACATTCATGCCTCATCTGTAATCTGCACATTCTCTCGTACGACTGATAGACAGATTTAATTGTTTAATTGATTTTAGTTCCTTGTGGTGGACCTGGGAATGTTAGGCCCGGGACTATGACTGATGTGTGGGGTTTAGAGTTGTTTTGGGATAACTTTTGGGTGACATGAGGAGACCTTTCTACTTAGTTGGCTTTGGTCACTATTATAAGTGTATTGTGCTTATACTTTATAGAGTAGTACCGGTGTAGAGATGGATATATGTGAGGGATTACATGATTATTCCCTATAAGCCCTGCTAGAAGGAAAAGGTGGGGAGAACTAATACATCAGGCTTTAAAGAGTTTCTTGCAGGCTCTTGTGCTTGCAGGTGGATTTTATGGGGCCATTGCTCATCAGTTGTGGTGGATGCCTTCAGTAAATGGGTAGAGGCATTTCCCACCAGGAAGGAAGATAGCCCTGCAGCTGCTAAAATGCTGATGATGGAAGTATTCCCCAGATGAGGACTACCACACAGTACTGATTCTGATAATGGACCTGCATTCATTGGGAAAGTATTCCAGAACATGGGTACATGGGCTGGTATTCCCTTACCCTTGCACATCCCTACCATCCTCAAGCTGGAGGGCAGGTGGAAAGTATGAAAAAGTCTCTTAAAATTGAATTATCCAAAGTGTGCAATGAACTGGGATCAAATTGGGATATAGTGTTCCCATGGGTTCATATGAGAATCCAGAGCCGTCCAAATTGCATGACAGGATTTAGCCTTTCTGAGGTGCTCTTTGGAAGACCCATGCCTGTCTGGAAAAACTTGCTATACCCCCCAGATTGGGAAACTAAAAGCAATGGCAACAACGATCTAGATAAACAATCTTAAACACTGGTTGGGTACTGCCCAAGGGTCTGCTGCAGCAAAACCAGCTGCAGAACAGCAAAAAATGAATCAAGATGAAAACAGTGATATTAAGCAATGGCAAATTGGAAGCCAAGTAATGGTTAAAAGTGCACCAGCACCTATTGTCATTTCTCCATTTTCTTTTTTAAAATTCATATCAGTTCCCCCTTGCTGGCAATTCATCGGGTCCAAATTTCATCAAGCTCTGTGGGGATTTGCAGGGTAGGTATTGGGGGTTCCCTAACTCATATTGTTCTGCCATGTTAGATCGCGATTCCTACAGAGGGCAGCTCGTTTACCTAACAGATCAGCAGTCGGGGTCCCCAGTGTAGTTAGATGTTTGGCTGCATGTGTTTCCTCCATATGCCATCCCAGCCCTGCGCAGGTAGCTGGCACAGCAGACCTTGAGCGAACCACTCAATGATCACAAGATCCATCAAGGTGCGAAGGCACTTGGTCAGGTTTATTGTCAATGAAGCACGGTCCTAGCTCCCTGGATCAATGTCTACAGTTATACTAGCTCATGTATGCCCGTGACAGCTCAGTGAATGCCAGGTGGCTTTACCTTCCTGGGAGTCCTGTCAGCCCCCTCTCTTCAAGTCCAATAGGCCTTGGTTCAAACCAGGTGTACGAGGTAGGTGCCTGACATCAGACCTTCTGTCCTCTCCTCTACCACACTGCCAGGTCCTTTACTGTAGGGCCCAGGGCTGGCAGGGATGTGATCAAGCTGCACATGCAGTGAAAGGGGTCAGAGCAGTGCTCACAGCTGGACAGGAGCAGGAAGCCTGCTGCAGCCTGCCTGGAGAGATGGCCAGAAAGGTTAGGTGCTGAGAGTGAAGTTCAGGACGAGTGTAGGAGCCGGGGGAAGAGTCTGTAAGGGTCTGGGAAAGTAATAGAGTACAGTGGTTGGTGGACCATAAAGAGCCTGACATTGTGGTGGAGAGGCAAGTGGAAGGGCTGATGTCAGGACAAGTACCTTGCACATCTGGTGAGAAATGGCTTTACTGTACGGAGATCCCCTGGAGCCCACTGGGACTGCTGCTGCACTTTTCCCAGGCCCAGTAACTCCTGGAGACTAAGCAGTTCTCTGCCATCTATATGTGTGAGGCATTTTATTCCCGCCTCTTGCTTTTCTTGCCTTACAGATCAGCCTTTGCCCAAAATAGCTTATGTCCAAATAAATCTGTTACTCTTTAAGGTGCCACCGGACTCTTCGTTGTTTTTGTGGATACAGACTAACACGCTACCCCTCTGATAGATTAGCCTTTGTGTGCCTGGGGCACCCTGGATGATTTTCCATTGAGCAGGTTGGGTAGCTGCCAGGTACACGTGCACACACAAACTTTGGAAAGCCATCCCCTTTTCTCTCTTCATTTATAATCCCTGTATTCTCCTCCTGTGGCTGCTGTTAATCCACCCTTGAGCACAGTACTGTGACCACGCCACTGTAAACAGTATCTAAGGTCCTTCCTTTCCATTGCCTGCGGCTCCACCAGATGTGTAGGAGCAGTTCCATGACATCCTTGGCACACCTGTTGTTTCCTCTCATAAAGAAGGCCAACACCCAAACTTCCAAACATTCAGCAGGGGTTGGTTTGGGGAGCCAGGGTGACATTTCCAGGGCCCCTTGAGTTCAATGGGAGTGGTGCTCCTCAACCACTTAGGCACTTTTGAAACTCCCCCCCCAAGAGGAGATTTTTAAAAGTTTCGTTCTGCATGTTTCAATGAATCTTTGTGGCTTGCTGTCTAAGGCTGACTTGGTTACTGGTATGTGTCAGAGATCAAACTTTTCAAACTTACGCACCTAAAGCTAGGGAATTACATCCCAGGTTAGGCACCCACGTTAAAAATGGCCTGATTTTCAGACAGCTCCCACTGATGTCAATGGGAACTGGGCATATTCAGCTCCTCTGAAAATCATACTCTTATACTGGTGCCTAAGGTGAGAAACTTGCCTGTGATAATATTGGCCTCTAACATCTAACAGACCTGTGTACTGGTTTATTTGCCCTCTGTAGGTTGAAACACAAATTACAGACACTGCAAGGATGACTCTCACCCCTCCAAGAACACAGCGTCTTGCCCAGCCGAAGATTCGGAAGAATACTTTGTGCTACGACCGGGGAAGTCCCGAGTCCATGATCTGTCCAGTAAGGCAATGTGACTGCAGCTCTTTGGTGTGAAGGGCCATCCTCTCTATTGATGGGCTGTCACTGGTCTCCCTTAGATGACTAAGCAGACAATACTTGGCATTCAGTGTATAAAAAACAGCTTATGGCTTCACAAGCCAGTACCCTCCTCCCTGCCTGCAGAGAACCTCTGGGCAATGGTTCTGGTGCAATCCTGGGTCAGGCTGTGCCATGGGTCAGGCTGGATCCTGGGTACCTGGCACATGGGGCTCCGACACCCTGAAGATGTGCAAGGCATGAACACGAGGTGGATGGATAGATGGCAGGTGGATGAGATGGATAGGCTGGAGGAGAAGGGGACAGGAAGGTCCAGCACTGCATCGATCCTCTCATTCTCCTCCATGCATAAGGGCCCAGAGAAGCTGTTCTAGCCATTAGGTTGAAGTAGCTGCTGCAGAACAGTCCTGCATCCAGTCTGTAGCCCAGGACAAGGATTCTTTCTCCCACCCATGCATTTGCCTGGCACCTGACATGGTTCTCAGGCTGACACTGCACTTTGGACTAGTAGAAAAAGGAGCAAATGTTGCAGCAGTACAGATCCATTTGAAGCTTGTCCAGTTTATGGGAAGAGGGAGATGCAGTGGTTAAGATGGAGAGTGCACCATGCAGGGCAGCGAAGGTGATGCATGGAATGAAAGTGCTTTGGCATAGGATAGCCTGACAAGCCGAGGTGATATATGATCTTTGACAAGTCACCTCCCTTCTCTGGGCCTCAGTGTCTCCTCCCTCCCCTGTCCATGTAGACTGTAAAAGTTCTCTCACTGCATGTGGGTCGTGCCCAGCACAGCAAGGCCTGATGGCTGTGGACACCACTATAATACCAAAGATAAGACCAAAGAGGCTAGGAGCTTGGGCAAAAGAGAATCGAGTCCAGGGCCAAGGTGTTAGTGGTTGGGATGGAGAGTAAAGGGTGGATTTCAGAGCTAGTGATGGGAAAGAATGAGCTATGAGAGGGAAATGAAGGAGAAGAATTCCCTCAACTCCAGACCCTGCCCCTTTGTTCTGGTCCATTCCACAGACTCAGACTTCAGCCTCTAGCAAACCTTGGCTAGCTGAGATCCTGCACTCAGGACCCCTCTCCAATGAGACTAGTCTACGTGGTCAGGGTAGGGAGGAGAAACTGAGGCACAGAAAAGGCAGGTGACTTGCCCAGGATCACATAGCTTGTCAGTAGCAGCTCCAGGAATAGATCCCAGTGTCTCCTGGGTCCTAGACAATGCTGCCTCCCTCCGTTTCGCTTGTCTCCTTCCCTCCCTCTGCTCCTCTTGTTGGAGTTATCTAACTTAGCTCTTTGGACCAATGGGGCCTCTCTTCTCACATCACCATGTGCACCTATGGCACTGTCTCCAGACACGCTGCCTTCCTGGGATGCTGCTCCATGCAGGCTCAGCTCCTGGGGGCACGCCGGCTCGCTCAGCCGCTGTCCCCAGAAGCTGAGCCTGGGCAGGGGGCAGCCTGCTGCTGCCACAGCCAGGCACTCTCCCAGGCAGCATCTGGGAGTGGCTCTGGGCCTGGCTGCCAAGAACAGTCAAACCTGTCAGGGGGGAGCTGGCACAGTGGGAGGATAAAGCCCCAGGTAATGGTGGATGGGGAGTGTGCAGGGGCCCTAGGCTGGAGGTAGGGTGGAGAGGAGTCATGTGGGGAGTTCACTTGCCCTCCCTTTAGCTGGTGCCCCCTTTTGTGTCCCTACCACGAGTCGCCTTGATGCCTCCAGCTTTATAACGGGGCTGTGTAGCCCAGGTCAGAGAGTACGGTGGTGTGTTTCTCTCCAGGTCTGGGCAGGACTGGACATGAGGTTCATTCTTGCTGAGACTGAGCCTATGATGGCAGGTTGGGGGAAGCAGTTACAGGGTTTAGCAAAGACACTGTCAGCCCCTCTGATTGAGATGATGGGTGTAGCATTTGTCACTTGGGTGTATAACTTAGTAGACTTGGTAGACTCCCAGCTGCTTCCCGAGGATCAAATAACAGCAGTGGCCAGGCGGTGTCTGGGCAGGAGGCTCCAGCCTTTTCTCTTGGCTGTGGACTTTGCTACTGTGTTCCATGCCTTTATTACCTCTAGGCTGCTATGCTGGGCTGCACTGGGTACACCTTAAATCCCTTTGGGAAATGGTGTCTCCTGACAGGAGAGTATGGCACTGGCTGCAGATTGGCACTGGCTGCCCAGTGGCTTCCTAACATTCAGCCCAGCACTTCACAGCAGAATGCTCCTTTGGCTTTAATCTAACAGCTGTACTTTCAGGACAGAACTCGAGGGGAGTGCCTCCTATGGTTCCTCTCACAGGTATCTAGGTCTGCCCAGCAAGCAGTAGCAAGTGTTCGGACACTAGAGTTGGCTAAAGCAAAAGTGGTGTCACCTGAGTATCTGCCTGCCCATGATACTGAACGGCCAGTGACAAAGGCAGCAAAGCACGCAGTGACTACGCCTAGGATTGAGGAACTGTCCCAGCCGTGCAAAAGGTATGTGCTCACCAAAGGGACTTGCTAAAAGAAGAGGTGAGAGGTTGCTCAGATGTGCAGAGAGCACTTTTCTTTGTCATTGTTCCTGTGTTTCACCAGCTGGGTCTATGGCCATTTCGTACAGAATGTGGAAATGTATTAAGCATAATTAGTTCTTGTAGAAACCCAAAAGCTAGTTGTGCTGTTAAACACATGTTTGCATGTTAGTTTTGGAAGAAGCAACTCGTGAATGTGTATTGGACTGTTTATATAGTTGAAAAGTGCTTTTAAATTTTTTGAGATGGCAGAGCTGGGAAAACCACTCTGAATTACTGAATTTAGCACATTAGTTAGTAAATACGATAAGAAAAGTAAGGCTAATGTATCATACAATGGTCTTTGTTCATTCATGTAGCTTTTATCTGGAGTGGCTCACAACTGTGAGTGCCTGTCTCAGGGCAGATGGTCAGAAAACAAGGGCAGAAACCACAAACTGGTGATGTGTTATATTATTCAATTTTTAACAAGCCAGTAACAAATGTGAAGGAATAATGGTAAAGGGCAATGTATCTAGTTGCGGAAGGCAGGTTACTGAAGGAATTTGCAAGGGTTAATCTTATTTAACATCCTAATCTATCATCTTCTGGATGGTGGAATAAACACACTAATGAAATTAACAGATACTGAAGAGTTAGGAGGAGTTGCTACCACCACCCAAGACAGAGAAATAAGACAGGAAACTAGAGAAAAGATGGCATGTGCAGAGAAATAAAGTGTAATTCAGCTTGGAAACACCCTCCGCCCCCCACACATGCTAACATAGCTAAGAAAAATGAACTGAAACATCAGCTCAATCAGAAGGAGACACTTGGTAAGTAGCAATACTGAAAGATCAGTTTAACGTGCTGTCTGTCACCTCATAGGAGTTGGCAGTGGCCCATGGTGCAAAAGAGGCCAATTCAATTTCAGGCCTCAGACAAAGGTATCGTGACAGAGCTGGGATGGGTTTGAGGCGACAGTAGGTAGAAATTCCTGCTCCATTCTGGCCAAGCATTACCAGAAAGACATTGACAAGCTGGAGGGAGCTTAGAGAACAGCAATAAATATAATCCAAGTCTGGAGGATTGACTTGTGAGAAAAGAGCTAAATATACTTAACTTGGTTAAGCAGTGACTCAGTGAGGATGTGATACTCTGCAAATTTGAGGGGTGTAACCACCAAGGAAGGAGAGGAATTTGTCCGTGTGACTGTGCAGGACATAGCTGGGGTAATGGGAAGAAACTGAGAAAATAAAACATAGGTGGAATATCAGGAGATGTGCCATGACCGTGAGATGAATTAGATGCTTCAGTAGCATCAAGGGGAATTTTATAGCTGGTCTGGACAATACATTTCAAAATATACTCCCTGGTTTGGCAGGGAGATAGAAGTCCCTCACCCTACTCCCTATCTGATCCTCTGATTTCTCTGGCTTCTGTGATTCAATCTGTTGAATTCTTCTCTGCTTCTCAGCAGTGCTGTAGGTTTTCTTTGAGAGCAGTGTTCATTCCTCATGTCAGGCTTAGGGACGCTGCTTTGCCTCAGGCAAGGGCAGCACTAAGTTATAGTGGGCACCTTTTGTTGCTGTCTCTATTAAGTAGCATCTAGAAAACAACCAGAGACCCACTGCACAAAACATTGCCCTAGCACATAGTGAGAGACAGACAGTCCCTGCCCCAAAGAACTTACCCTCTAAGGGCTGGTCACTCTAGAGAGATCAGCCTAGCTACATTCCTCTGGGGTGTGACAATCCACACCCCTGAGCAACATAGCTCAGCAAACTTAAGTCTGCACATAGACAGTGCTATGTAAGCAAAAGACAACTTCTGTCAACCTAGCTACTACCTCTCAGGCAACTGGATTACCTACACCAGTGGGAGAACCTGACCAATCTGATTGCCTTCTATGATGAGATAACTGGCTCTGTGGATGTGGGGAAAGCAGTGGCAGTGATATGTCTTGGCTTTAGCAAAGCTTTTGATATGGTCTCCCACAGTATTCTTGCCAGCAAGTTAGAGAAGTATGGGCTGGATGAATTGACTATAATGTGGATAGAAAGCTGGCTACATCGTCAGGCTCAACAGCTCGTGATCAATGGCTCAGTGTCAGCCGGTATCAAGCGGAGTGCCCCAGAGCTCGGTCCTGGGGCCGGTTTTGTTCAACATCTTTATTAATGATCTGCATGATGGGATGAATTGCACCCTCAGCAAGTTCGCAGATAACACTAAGATGGGGAGAGGTAGATATGCTGAAGGGTAGGGATAGGGTCCAGAGTGACCTAGACAAATTGGAGGACTGGGCCAAAAGAAATCTGATGAGGTTCAAAAAGGACAAGTGCAGAGTCCTGCACTTAGGATGAAAGAATCCCATTCACTGTTACAGGCTGGGGACCGACTGGCTAAGCGGCAGTTCTTCAGAAAAGGACCTGGGGGTTACAGTGGATCAGAAGCTGGATGCCTGGATCACTATACCTGGAGTCACAGACAGTCCCTTTAGACCCTCGAGCCTATCTTGCCACCCAGACAAACTTAACATTGTGATTAAAAAGTTATAGAAACCAAAAATCACATCACATTAGCTTATTCCCAATCTCAAAGTCACTTACCCCAAACCAAGGGATACTCTGGATCTTATGCCAAAAACAATCCTGGTAGCCAGTTCTCTAGTAAATTAAGTAAAGATTTATTAGCTAAGAAAAAGAAACGAGTTATTGGGAGGTTAAAGTAGGTAAAACATATTAACAGGTGAGTCAAAGTTTGTAAGTCCAAATGTTAGCAGAGATGTAGTAATCTGCCAATCTCCAAAAGTCTTTCATGGTTCATAGAATCATCATAGAATCATCGAATCATAGAATATCAGGGTTGGAAGGGAACTCAGGAGGTATCTAACCCAACCCCCTGCTCAAAGCAGGATCAACCCCCAATTCGAAAAAAAAAATGATTCTATCCACGTGACCAAACTGGTTTTTTGATTTAAAGGGCTCTTTAATCCGATTTCTGTACTCCACCTTCGCAAGTGGAGTAGTGCTTAAATTGAGATCGTAATCCTGGGTTAAAGGTATTGTGGACGCAATACAACATTATTGGCCTCCGGGAGCTATCCCAGAATGCTCCCATGTGACCGCTCTGGACAACACTCTCAACTCCAATGCACTAGCCAGGTGGGCAGGAAAAGCCCCGGGAACTTCTAAATTTCGTTTCCTGTTTGGTCACCATCAGCACAGGTGACCATCAGCACAGTCCACCATCACAGATGACCATGCAGAGTCCACCATCACAGGAGATCACATAGTCCCAAATCGCAGACGAGCCCCAGCATGGTCCGAACGGGAGGTACTGGCTCTCATTGCATGCTGGGGAGGTGAGTCTGTTATGGCAGAACTACGTTCCAGAAAAAGGAATGGAAATACATACGCTAAAGTCTCCAGGGCCATGACAAAAAGAGGCTACTCCAGGGACACAGAGCAGTGTCGTACAAAAATCAAGGAGCTCAGGCAAGCGTACCAAAAAGCCAGGGAGGCGAACGGGCGCTCTGGGTCACAGCCCCATACATTCCGCTTCTACCGTGAGCTCCATGCAATTAGGGGGGTGACGCCACCACTGCCCCACCACTGTCCATGGACACCTGCAAGAGGGGAGTGCCACGGAGCGAGGAGGAAGAGTCATTGGAGGACGAAGACGTGGAGGAGGACAGGGCACAGGCAGCAAGTGGGGAATCCGTTTTCCCTTGCTCTCACAGATATTGTGGATCACACTGCAAGCAGCAATGACAGTTGGAATATTGGTTGTGCTGAGATCTAACTGAATCAGTAAACTGCGCCAGCGCCCTTTCAAATGTCCAAAAGCACATTCTACCACCATTCTTCACTTGCTCAGCCTGTAGTTGAACTGCTCTTTACTACCGTCCAGGGTTCCTGTGTACAGCTTCATGAGCCATGGCATTAAGGGGTAGGCTGGATCCCCGAGGATAGCTATAGGCATTTCAACATCCTTAATGGTTATTTTCCGGTCAGGGAAGTAAGTCCCTTCCTGCAACTGTTCCTGAAGATTCGAGTGTCATACACCTTTCCTGGCCATTCCACGTTGATGTCAGTGAAACGTCCCTTGTGATCCACCCGTGCTTGCAACACCATGGAAAAGTACCCCTTGCGGTTTATGTACTGGCCACAATGGTGTGCTGGGGCCAAGATGGGGACATGTGTTCCATCTATTGCCCCACCGCAGTTAGGGAACCCCAGTGCATTAAAGCCAACCATTATGGTCTGCACATTTCCCAGAGTCGCTACCCTTGATAGCAGCTGGTCAATGATTGCACCGGCTACTTGCAGCACAGCAGCCCCTACAGTAGATTTTCCCACTCCAAACTGCTTCCCGACTGACTGGTAGCTGTCGGGTGTTGCAAGCTTCCACAGTGCTAAGGCCACTTGCTTCTCAACTGTGAGGGCTGCTCTCATTTTGGTGTATTTGTGCTTCAGGGCAGGGGACAGCAAGTCACAAAGTTCCATGAAAGTGGCCATACGTATACGAAAGTTTCGCAGCCACTGGGAATCATCCTAGACGTGCCACACTATGTGGTACCACCAGTCTGTGCTTGTTTCCTGGGCCCAGAATTGACGTTCTACAGCATGAACCTGGCCCAATGCCACCATGATCTCCCAATTGCCATATGCCGTGCTTCTAGGAACGTCTGTGTCCATGACCTCATCAGTATAGTAATCGCACTGTCGTCGCTTCCTCACCTGGTTTTTCAGGTACTGCACATACTTCTGGATAATGCGCGAGGTATTTACAATGGTCAAAACTGCAGTGAAGATCTGAGCGGGCTCCATGCTATGGGGCCTGCACAGGTAATCCTGGAAAAAGGGCACGAAACGTAAGAGGCCTGTTCAGTTCAAGATGGCCAATAAAAGGCGGTAAATGGTTGTCTTCTGTAGCTTTCACAGGGTTGGGACGCTCGCTAGAGCTGCAAGAGCGGGAGAGCAGAGTTTGCGGCGGAAGCGTGAGCAGAGTTTGCGGCGGAAGCTGTGCGGCTCAGTTCACAATGGCCGAAAAATGGCAGGGAATTGTTGCCTTCTGTAGCTTCCACAGGAGCCCAGGACCGACAACATGGAAAAAGCTGTGGAAACTGTGTGTCTCCATTCACAATGGCCAAAAAATGGCGGGGAATTGTTGCCTTCTGTAGCTTGCACTCGAGCCCATGACAGAGAACACGGAAAAATTAGCTAGCAATGCAAGAGTGGGAGAGCAGAGTTTGCGGCTGAAGCTGTGCTGCTTGGTTCACGGTAGCTGAAAAAAGGTGGGAAATGGTTAGATAAAAGAGTAGATAGAAAGACAAGAGGACATGCGAGCTGGATTCAGTACCAGGAGACAGGCGGTGCACCATACTGCACCGTCTGCTGGCAGTACAGCATCTGTCGTAGCTTTCACGGAGGGAGGAGCGAGTGATGGCACACACCCAGAAACACCCATGAGAATGTTTTGCCCCATCATGCACTGGGAGCTTAACCCACAATTCCAATGGGCGACGGAGACTGTGGGAATTCTGGGATAGTTTCCCACAGTGCACCCTCTGACTTTCGATGCTAGCCTCGGTACTGTGGACGCACTCCACCGAATTCATGCATTTTATTGGGGACACGCAACACCGAATGTATAAAATAGCTTCTGAAAATTCGAATAGAATAAGTTCGAATTAATTTCATACTTTAAGGAGGAGAGTCCACCACCTCCCTAGGTAACCCATTCCAGTGCTTCACCACCCTCCTAGTGAAAAAGTTTTCCTAATATCGAGCTTAAACCTCCCCCACTCCTTGTTCTGTCATCTGGTACCACTGAGAACAGTCTATATCCATCCTCTTTGGAACCCCCTTTCAGGTAGTTGAAAGCAGCTATCAATCCCCCCTCATTCTTCTCTTCTACAGATTAAACAATCCCAGTTCCTGCATCCTCTCCTCATAAATCATGTGCTCCAGCCCCCTAATCATTTTTGTTGCCCTCCGCTGGACTCTTTCCAATTTTTCCACATCCTTCTTGTAGTGTGGGGCCCAAAACTGGACACAGTACTCCAAATGAGGCCTCTCCAATGCTGAATAAAGGGGAATGATCACATCCCTCGATCTGCTGGCAATGCCCCTACTTATACACCCCAAAATGCTGTTAGCCTTTTGGCAACAAGGGCACACTGTTGACTCCTATCCAACTTCTCGTCCACTGTAACCCCTAGGTCCTTTTTCTGCAGAACTGCTGCCTAACCACTCAGCCCCTAGTCTGTAGCAGTGCATGAGATTCTTCCGTCCTAAGTGCACAACTCTGCATTTGTCCTTTTTGAACCTCATCAGATTTCTTTTGGCCCAATCCTTCAATTTGTCTAGGTCCCTCTATATCCTATCCTTACCCTCCAGCATATCTACCACTCCTCCCAGTTTAGTGTCATCTGCAAACTTGCTGAGGGTGCAGTCCATGCCATCCTCCAGATCATTAATTAGTTACACAGGAGAAGTCTGGGATTTTCTGTCCACTCGCTTAGTTTTTCCACCCTGTTGGAATCCAGATAGTCCAGAGATGCAGGATCATTCCATGAAGCCATATTTATAGCTTTCCCCCACAAAAGGTAATCTGATAAGTGTCTTTATTCCTCCATGATCCCTGGCTTTGAAATGAGCATTTCCTGTTATAGCCATTAAGTCTTTCATTAGCATTTCCAAAGTTCCATTTATATCTAATGAGTTTAGTCACAGAGATATACACGATGTAAAAGGTAATATAATATCAAACAACAATCCTTCATTAGTTTTTATGAAGTTTTAACTCCTGATTACAATCTTACATGAACACACCTTTGATTACAGGATATACATAATGTAGAAGTAACATAATAGCAAACTATGGAATATAGACAGATGAAAACAATATAATCAACATCTTTGATATTCACAATCAAGGAAAGTGCCTTGAGAATCTGGCATGCGCTGGCACCTGGCCTGTCAGCATGTCAACCTTAATTATCTGTGGCAATATATCACCTTGTATTACAAAATGTTCTGTGATATATTTTGCAAAAATAATGAAATTTTAGTACTACTATTAAATCTTGGCTGAGAGAGGTGGAGAGGTCACTAGTGATTTGTGCAGAGTGTAAGGGGTGCAGTTTGAAGGTCTCCTGAGAACATAAGTTCTTATTATTAGTAGCTGTAGACTCAGAACTTAGGCTCCAGTTGTTAAAACTGAGGGAGTCTTCAGAAATCACTGTGCCACAATTCATACTCCTAACCCATTCTTCTTCTGTGTTTTCACTGTTTCAGGCTCACTGCGAACCTTGCTCAGTTTGATCCAGATGCCTTTTTAGTAAAGGAGTCTGCCAAGAAGGCAGTTTGCTCCAGCAGGCTTCAAAAACTAGCACACCCTATTGAGCGCTGAACCCGCTGGCTCTTAAGTTCATTAAATCCTTTGAAAATTCATGGCTGTCTTGTATGCTGTCCCCCTCCCTAGTGTGTTTGATTACATGTTGTAGATCGGGGTCTCAAACTCAATTTACCTTAGGTCCAGTGCCCTCTCCTCAAATCCTCTCAATGGCCCAATGTCACTCATGCTGCCCAGAACCCAACCCCCCACAACGCCACCTCCCACTTGCCTAAGACTCTGGGATGGAGTTTGGGTGGGGGAGGAGGTCTGGGGTAGGGGATTGGGGTGCAGGCTGTGGGAGGGAGTTTGAGTGCAGAAGGAGTGAGAGGTTGGTCTCTGAGAGGGAGTTTGGGTGGGGGAGGAGGTCTGGGGTGCAGGCTCTGGGGTGGAGTTTGGGGGCAGAGAGTGTGTGGGAAAGGGATGAAGGCTCTGGGAGGAAGTTTGGGAGCTGGGGAGAGTGGGGATGGAGTGAAGGCTCTGGGAGGGAGTTTGGGAGCTGGGGTGTGTGGGGAGGGGTTGCAGGCTCTGGGAGGGAGTTTGGGGTCTGAGAAGTGTGTGGGGAGGGGGTGCAGGCTCCGGGAGGGAGTGTGGGGACTGGGTGCAGGCTCTGGGAGGGAGTTTGGGGTCTTGGAGGCGATGTGTGGGAAGGGGGTGCAGGCTCTGGGAGGGGGTTTGAGGCGGGAGGGTGTGTAGGGACTGATGCAGGCTCTGGGAGGGAGTTTGGGGGCTGAGAAGTGTGTGGAGAGGGGGTGCAGGCTCTGGGAGGGAGTGTGGGGACCGGATGCAGGCTCTGGGAGGGAGTTTGGGGTCTTGGAGGCAGTGTGTGGGAATGGGGTGCAGGCTCTGGGAGGAGGTTTGGGGTGGGAGGGTGTGTGGGGACTGGTGCAGGCTCTGGGAGGGAGTTTGGGGTTTGGGGTGTGTGTGGAGATGGCGCGCAGGCTCTGGGACG
Source organism: Gopherus evgoodei (assembly GCF_007399415.2). Classification (NCBI taxonomy): domain Eukaryota; kingdom Metazoa; phylum Chordata; order Testudines; family Testudinidae; genus Gopherus; species Gopherus evgoodei. The sequence goes on from NC_044326.1 coordinate 142,900,786, forward strand.
GAGTTTGGGAGTGGGAGGGGGTGTGGGGAGGGGTGCAGGCTCTGGGAGGGAGTTTGGGGGCTGGGGGTGTGTAGGAATGGGGCGCAGGCTATGGGAGGGTGTTTGGGGGTGGGAAGAGGAAGGGTGTGCAGGCTCTAGGAGGGAGTTTGGGGGCGAGAGGGGATGTGTGGGAAGGGGAAGGAGCCCTGGTTCTGGGAGGGAGTTGGGGGGCTGGGGGTGTGTGGGGAGAGGATGCAGGCTCTGGTGGGGAGATTGGTGATGGAGGGCAAAACAGGGAGGAGGTACAGGCTCTGGGAGGGAGTGTGGGAACCGGGTGCAGTCTCTGGTAGGGAGTTTGGGGACTGGGATGTTGTGTGGGAAGGGGGTGCAGGATCTGGGAGGGAGTGTGGGGATGGCAGGGGGTGTAGAGATGGGGGCACAGGCTCTGGGAGGGAGTTTGGGGGCAGGAAGGGGTATGTGGGGAGGGGGTGGGGGTGCAGGCTCTGAGAGGGAGTTTGGGGGCTGAGATGTTGTGTGAGGATGGGGCACAGGCTCTGGGAGGGAGTGTGGGGATGGGAGGGGGTGTAGAGATGGGGCACAGGCTCTGGGAGGGAGTGTGGGGATGGGAGGGGATGTAGAGATGGGGGCACAAGCTCTGGGAGGGAGTTTGGGGGCAGGAAGGGGTATGTGGGGAGGGGGTGGGGGTGCAGGCTCTGGGAGGGAGTTTGGGGGCTGGGATGTTGTGTGGGATGGGGCACAGGCTCTGGGAGGGAGTGTGGGTATGGGGGGGTGTAGAGATGGGGGCACAGGCTCTGGGAGGGAGTTTGGGGGCAGGAAGGGGTATGTGGGGAGGGGGTGAGGGCACAGGCTCTGGTAGGGAGTTTGGGGGCTGGGAGGTGGTGTGTGGGAAGGGGGTGCAGGATCTGGGAGGGAGTGTGGGGATGACAGGGGGTGTAGAGATGGGGGCACAGGATCTGGGAGGGAGTTTGGGGGCAGGAAGGGGTATGTGGGGAGGGGGTGGGGGTGCAGGCTCTGAGAGGGAGTTTGGGGGCTGAGATGTTGTGTGAGGATGGGGCACAGGCTCTGGGAGGGAGTGTGGGGATGGGAGGGGATGTAGAGATGGGGGCACAGGCTCTGGGAGGGAGTTTGGGGGCAGGAAGGGGTATGTGGGGAGGGGGTGGGGGTGCAGGCTCTGGGAGGGAGTTTGGGGGCTGGGATGTTGTGTGGGATGGGGCACAGGCTCTGGGAGGGAGTGTGGGTATGGGGGGGTGTAGAGATGGGGGCACAGGCTCTGAGAGGGAGTTTGGGGGCAGGAAGGGGTATGTGGGGAGGGGGCGGGGGTGCAGGCTCTGGGAGGGAGTTTGGGGGCTGGGATGTTGTGTGGGGATGGGGCACAGGGTCTGGGAGGGAGTGTGGGGATGGGAGGGGCTGTAGAGATGGGGGCACAGGCTCTGGGAGGGAGTTTGGTTGCAGGAAGGGGTATGTGGGGAGGGGGTGGGGGTGCAGGCTCTGGGAGGGAGTTGGGGGCTGGGATGTTGTGTGGGGATGGGGCACAGGCTCTGGGAGGGAGTGTGGGGATGGGAGATGATGTAGAGATGGGGGCACAGGCTCTGGGAGGGAGTTTGGGGGCAGGAGGGGGTATGTGGGGAGGGGGTGGGGGTGCAGGCTCTGGGAGGGAGTTTGGGGGCTGGGATATTGTGTGGGGATGGGGCACAGGCTCTGGGAGGGAGTGTGGGGATGGGAGGGGATGTAGAGATGGGGGCACAGGCTCTGGGAGGGAGTTTGGGGGCAGGAAGGGGTATGTGGGGAGGGGGTGGGGGTGCAGGCTCTGGGAGGGAGTTTGGGGGCTGGGATATTGTGTGGGGATGGGGCACAGGCTCTGGGAGGGAGTGTGGGTATGGGGGGGTGTAGAGATGGGGCACAGGCTCTGGGAGGGAGTTTGGGGGCAGGAAGGGGTATGTGGGGAGGGGGTGGGGGTGCAGGCTCTGGGAGGGAGTTTGGGGGCTGGGATGTTGTGTGGGGATGGGGCACAGGGTCTGGGAGGGAGTGTGGGGATGGGAGGGGGTGTAGAGATGGGGGCACAGGCTCTGGGAGGGAGTTTGGGGGCTGGGATGTTGTGTGGGATGGGCACATGGTCTGGGAGGGAGTGTGGGGATGGGAGGGGCTGTAGAGATGGGGGCACAGGATCTGGGAGGGAGTTTGGGGGCAGGAAGGGGTATGTGGGGAGGGGGTGGGGGTGCAGGCTCTGGTAGGGAGTTTGGGGGCTGGGATGTTGTGTGGGGATGGGGCACAGGCTCTGGGAGGGAGTGTGGGTATGGGAGAGGGTGTAGAGATGGGGGCACAGGCTCTGGGAGGGAGTTTGGGTGCAGGAAGGGGTATGTGGGGAGGGGGTGGGGGTGCAGGCTCTGAGAGGGAGTTTGTGGGCTGGGAGGTTGTGTGGGGATGGGGCACAGGCTCTGGGAGGGAGTGTGGGGATGGGAGGGGATGTAGAGATGGAGGCACAGGCTCTGGGAGGGAGTTTGGGGGCAGGAAGGGGTATGTGGGGAGGGGGTGGGGGTGCAGGCTCTGGGAGGGAGTTTGGAGGCTGGGATGTTGTGTGGGATGAGGCACAGGCTCTGGGAGGGAGTGTGGGGATGGGCGAGGGTGTAGAGATGGGGGCACAGGCTCTGGGAAGGAGTTTGGGGGCTGGGATGTTGTGTGGGGATGGGGCACAGGCTCTGGGAGGGAGTGTGGGGATGGGAGGGGCTGTAGAGATGGGGGCACAGGCTCTGGGAGGGAGTTTGGGGGGAGGAAGGGGTATGTGGGGAGGGAGTGGGGGTGCAGGCTCTGGTAGGGAGTTTGGGGGCTGGGATGTTGTGTGGGGATGGGGCACAGGCTCTGGGAGGGAGTGTGGGGATGGGAAGGGGTGTGGAGATGGGGCACAGGCTCTGGGAGGGAGTTTGGGGGCTGGGATGTTGTGTGGGGATGGGGCACAGGCTCTGGGAGGGAGTGTGGGGATGGGAAGGGGTGTAGAGATGGGGGCACAGGCTCTGGGAGGGAGTTTGTGGGCTGGGAGGTTGTGTGGGGATGGGGCACAGGCTCTGGGAGGGAGTGTGGGGATGGGAGGGGCTGTAGAGATGGGAGCACAGGCTCTGGGAGGGAGTTTGGGGATGGGAGGGGGTGTAGAGATGGGGGCACAGGCTCTGGGAGGGAGTTTGGGGGCAGGAAGGGGTATGTGGGGAGGGGGTGGGGGTGCAGGCTCTGGGAGGGAGTTTGGGGGCTGGGATATTGTGTGGGGATGGGGCACAGGCTCTGGGAGGGAGTGTGGGTATGGGGGGGTGTAGAGATGGGGCACAGGCTCTGGGAGGGAGTTGGGGGCAGGAAGGGGTATGTGGGGAGGGGGTGGGGGTGCAGGCTCTGGGAGGGAGTTTGGGGGCTGGGATGTTGTGTGGGGATGGGGCACAGGGTCTGGGAGGGAGTGTGGGGATGGGAGGGGGTGTAGAGATGGGGGCACAGGCTCTGGGAGGGAGTTTGGGGGCTGGGATGTTGTGTGGGATGGGCACATGGTCTGGGAGGGAGTGTGGGGATGGGAGGGGCTGTAGAGATGGGGGCACAGGATCTGGGAGGGAGTTTGGGGGCAGGAAGGGGTATGTGGGGAGGGGGTGGGGGTGCAGGCTCTGGTAGGGAGTTTGGGGGCTGGGATGTTGTGTGGGGATGGGGCACAGGCTCTGGGAGGGAGTGTGGGTATGGGAGAGGGTGTAGAGATGGGGGCACAGGCTCTGGGAGGGAGTTTGGGTGCAGGAAGGGGTATGTGGGGAGGGGGTGGGGGTGCAGGCTCTGAGAGGGAGTTTGTGGGCTGGGAGGTTGTGTGGGGATGGGGCACAGGCTCTGGGAGGGAGTGTGGGGATGGGAGGGGATGTAGAGATGGAGGCACAGGCTCTGGGAGGGAGTTTGGGGGCAGGAAGGGGTATGTGGGGAGGGGGTGGGGGTGCAGGCTCTGGGAGGGAGTTTGGAGGCTGGGATGTTGTGTGGGATGAGGCACAGGCTCTGGGAGGGAGTGTGGGGATGGGCGAGGGTGTAGAGATGGGGGCACAGGCTCTGGGAAGGAGTTTGGGGGCTGGGATGTTGTGTGGGGATGGGGCACAGGCTCTGGGAGGGAGTGTGGGGATGGGAGGGGCTGTAGAGATGGGGGCACAGGCTCTGGGAGGGAGTTTGGGGGGAGGAAGGGGTATGTGGGGAGGGAGTGGGGGTGCAGGCTCTGGTAGGGAGTTTGGGGGCTGGGATGTTGTGTGGGGATGGGGCACAGGCTCTGGGAGGGAGTGTGGGGATGGGAAGGGGTGTGGAGATGGGGGCACAGGCTCTGGGAGGGAGTTTGGGGGCTGGGATGTTGTGTGGGGATGGGGCACAGGCTCTGGGAGGGAGTGTGGGGATGGGAAGGGGTGTAGAGATGGGGGCACAGGCTCTGGGAGGGAGTTTGTGGGCTGGGAGGTTGTGTGGGGATGGGGCACAGGCTCTGGGAGGGAGTGTGGGGATGGGAGGGGCTGTAGAGATGGGAGCACAGGCTCTGGGAGGGAGTTTGGGGATGGGAGGGGGTGTAGAGATGGGGGCACAGGCTCTGGTAGGGAGTTTGGGGGCTGGGATGTTGTGTGGGGATGGGGCACAGGCTCTGGGAGGGAGTGTGGGGATGGGAGGGGGTGTAGAGATGGGGGCACAGGCTCTGGGAGGGAGTTTGGGGGCTGGGATGTTGTGTGGGGATGGGGCACAGGGTCTGGGAGGGAGTGTGGGGATGGGAGGGGCTGTAGAGATGGGGGCACAGGCTCTGGGAAGGAGTTTGGGGGCAGGAAAGGGTATGTGGGGAGGGGGTGGGGGTGCAGGCTCTGGGAGGGAGTTGGGCGCTGGGATAATGTGTGGGGATGGGGCACAGACTCTGGGAGGGAGTGTGGGGATGGGAGGGGGTGTAGAGATGGGGCACAGGGTTTGGGAGGGAGTGTGGGGATGGGAGGGGCTGTAGAGATGGGGGCACAGGCTCTGGGAGGGAGTTTGGGGGCTGAGAGGTTGTGTAGGGATGGGGCTCAGGCTCTGGGAGGAGGTGTGGGGATCAGAGCCAGGTTTACAATGGCACCAGTAGAACCGTGGAGCTGGGCCCATGCTCAGAAGGGGCCCCAGCCTCCTCTGCTTGCAGTGCTCCCTGAGACCCCACCAGGCTGCTGGTTCCCCCCACTCTGCCCACCACTTGCTCCTCTTGCCCTGCCCGCCGAGGGCTCCTCTTCATCCCCTGGCCCCACCCTCCGGCTTCTCTCTGCCCCCTGGCCAGACCCCAGTGAACCTCCGGCTCCGGGCAGTCTCTGCTTCCCACCACCTGTGGGGTCCCACCTGTCTCCCTGGGGCTGAGCTGTCTGGGACTGGTGCAGAATCCTGGCCAGTCTCAGCCAGTTGGGGGGGAACAGTATGGGGGGCTTGGCTGGGCCCCTCCAGGCAAGTGGATCCTTAGGGAGGCTGGCTGGGACAGGCCCTGTCCTGGCTGATCACACTAGTCCCGAGGGGCCAGAGCGATTCCCTGCCTCAGGACCTGCACTGGCGGCTCAGCCCAGCCGACAGTCACCTCCAGCAGGGCCAGTGACTGCTGCTGGGAGGCAGGGCATGGGAGAGGGTGTGTCAGGAGGGACTGGGGTGGAGGTGCTAGGCGGTGAGGGGGGATCTGTGTGTGCTGGGGTACTAGGGAGTGGGAGTTCTGTGCAGCTGTGGTGGGGGTGTGGGGGTGCTGACAGGGGTGGTGTTATGCAGGGCGTTGTGTATTTGTGGCAGGGTCTGGGGGGCAGGGGCGCTGGGCATAGTGGGTCCTAGGAAGCTTTGGCCATAGGGAATTGGAGGGCTGTTCCAGTGTTGGGTGGGTGGGTGGGGGGTCTGTGCGTGGCAGCAAAGGGCTGGGCAGGCCACTGTGTATCTGGCAACTGCAGGTTTGTAAACAGTGCCCTCACACTGGGCACTATGGTGCCCCAGGCCAGCCGCTCTCTCTAGGGACCAATCCCCTGCACCATGCTCCATTGCCCCCAGGGGGGCCCACAAATATGTTGGGCGCTGGGCCCACAAAAGGTTAATCTGGCTCTGGTGGGATGAGGTGCAGGCTCTGGGAGGGAGTTTGGGGACTTGGGTGAGTGGGAAGGGGGTGCAGGCCCTGGGCTGCAGGGAGGGTCCGGCAGACACTGCAGCAAGCAGGCAGATGCCTCTCAGCTGCTGGGACCCCTGAGTGGGGAGCATCCAGGGGCGGCAGGTGGGGCCAAGGGAGAGACCCGGTCCCAAAACTACTGGGAGCCCCGCAGGCCACATTGGGGAGGTTCGTGAGCTGCAGATGTCCGCGGGCTGGGAGTTTGAGACCCTGTTGTAGATAGACTGTGTGCTTGGGGGAGTTTGAATAAAGAAGAGGTGGGAGATCTAGGCAAAAGCCCTCCGTGATTCAACTGCTGCTGCTTTTAAATACACTGTGTCTCTACCCAAATTCTCAAATAAAAATGTGTCCAAAAATAAAAGAAACTCAGAGTATCTCTTTGCACTATTAGGGCTGTATTATGCTCCCCATGCCCTAAGTTCCTTTTCTTCAAAGTGGCACCCTATGAGAGGATTTCGTCCATGATGCTGTAGCTCATCAAACGCCACATTGCCCTTATATAACATGTTTTAGTTTCATCTTCATGTGTGGGTCCTGAACCACCATGGTCTGCAAAGATATGCCTTTCGCTTCACCAGGAGGCACCTACAATCCAATGCAGAAATCCTTTCTGATGTTTTTCGTAAGAGATTTCCTTTCACTGTTAGAGCGGGGTGAATTTTTTCTCGCAAATAGTTTGTTCATCAAAAAATGCAGTTTCAGGTTGACTGAAACTATTTGCAAATTTGGGTTGAACTCAGTGAATAGTTTTGGCTGGAAAAAAAAGGAAAATATAATCTGAACATGCTGAAGTGAAACATTTTGATTTTTTGTTTCAAAATGATGATTTGTTTAAAAATTTAGCTAATTTCCCCCCAAAGTGTAAAAAGCTCCCAAAATGAAACGAAATATTCTATTTTGAGTTGAACTAAATGTTTTGTTTGACCCAAAACAAAAAAAAATTCTTTTAGGGTGAGGAAATATTGAAAAATTATCATTTTGAGTTGACACGAAACAAAACATTTTTCTGTTTTTTTCAGTTTGGCCACTGAACTGAAAAAAAATCAGTCAGTCAACCAGCTCTATTCTCATACTTTTCTGAAACAGTTAAATAATACTTAGGATAGATTTACACTTGGATTACTTTGTAAATGAAGGATATTATTCACATATTGCTACTGTAACAGATAAAAGGGATGTGTGTGACAAAGTGGGGGGTTTTTCTTGGGTTTTCTGTGTTTTCCAGTGGGTTGCATGTAGAGAGAGGGGGACTCCTTGTCTCCAGGTTTTACAGGTTTAATGAGGTGAGGGGCGAGGGAGTTTATTGTTACAGAGGACTGGAGAGGGAACTTGAGATCCCAGCTGATGGCGTGGAGGATGGAGACCCCAGTGATCATGATGTGATCTGGGGACCAGGACACCCAGCTCAGGAGTCACAGCCGGTTTTGGCCAGTGGGAGGACAATGGGCTGCGAAGAGAGGACCCCAGTGACCTGACCAGCCTGTTCCGACCAGAGGAGAGGAGACTCAGGCCTTCCTGTTTATGACCCTGTTTACCTGGAGAGAAGACAATGGACAGAGGCGGGGCTTGGGGCCGGGGATATCGGAGGCCCAACTGGGAAGCAGGGGTTCTCTGGGCTGGAGATGGGGAGCAAGCAGATCCCACCTGGCTGCAGGGGGACTGGGATGTGCTGTGCTGAGGGAGGCTAGGCCTGAGGCCCTGAGAGTTTCCTGTGCTGGGTTCAACTCTCAATAAACCCTCCTGTTTTAGGCTGGCTGAGAGTTGCTCTGGTCTAGAGAACAGAGTTGCATCAACCCCTTTGATTGGGGGCCCACGGCGAGAGACGGATGTGCTAAGGCTCAGAGAGGTGCGGCTCCAGGAGGTGGAGAGGCCTGACCCCAAGAGAGAGTGAACCCCCAAGAAGGGCTGTCACACTGGAAGAGGCACCCCTCACGGACCACATGGGGCCATGAGTGGGCACGATCTGTGAGTCTGTGACAATGTGTATATGCTGAAGTGTAATCTGTTCTTTGCTTTATGGACTGAAAATCCCATAAGGAATGCCAATAGGTGGGGAGGAGCACATATTTAGGGAACATAAGAACGGCTATACTGGGTCAGACCGAAGGTCCATCTAGCCCAGTATCCTGTCCTCTGACAGTGGCCAGTGCCAGGAGCCCCAGAGGGATTGAACAGAACAGGTAATCCTCAAGTGATCCAGCCCCTGTCGCCAGTTCCCATCTTCTGGCAAACAGAGCCTAGGGACCCCATCCCTGCCCATCCTGGCTAATAGCCATTGATAATAGCACCCCTTAGCAAAGCAGTTATTAAATGGGGTACTAGTAAAGAGGATAGGAAAGAAGCTGATAAAGTACAGGAAGAAGCTAGTGAGAAACAGTCAAGTGTAAAAGCGTCCCATTTAAATATGAGCTATGAAGGAAAGCAACTGAATATTGACAAACTGTACAAGTGCTTATATACAAACGTTAGATGTCTAAATACTAGAGTGAACTAGCATGCCTGGCAATAAATGAGGATGTTGACATAACAGGCATAACAGAAACTTGGTGGAATGATAATAATCAATAGTATGTGGTAATACCAGGGTACAAAATATATAGGAATGACAGAGTAGTTTGTGCTCGTGGGGGAGTGGCATACTGTGTGACAGAAAGGATAGAGTCAAATAAATTACAAATCTTAAATAAATCAAACTGTCTCATAAAATCTCTATGGCTAGAAAGAACAGAATTATCAGACTTAGATGGCCCTGATATATTGAGGAAGAGTCAACACAGCTTTTTAAAAGGGAAATCATGCCTCACCAATCTATTAGAATGCTTTGAGGGCATCAACAAAAGTGGACAAGGGTGATCCAGTGGATATAGTGCACTTGGACTTTCAGAAAGTCTTTGACAAGGTCCCTCACCAAAGGCTCTTAAAAAAAGTAAGCTCTCAAGGTCCTCTCTTGGATCAGAAACTGATTAAAAGATAGGAAACAAAAAATAGAAATAAATGATCAGTTTTCATAATGGAGAGAGAAAGCAATAATGGGGTTCTCCAAGGATCTATCCTGGGACCTGTGCTATAAATGATCCGGAAAAGGGGATGAAAAGTGAAGTGGCAAAGTTTGCAGATGATAGACAATTACTCATGATAGTTAAGTCCAAAACAGACTGTGAAGAGTTACAAAGGAGTCTCACAAAACTGAGGCACTGGGTGACAGAATGGCAGATGAAATTCAGTGTTGATAAAATTCAAAGTAATGCACATTGGAAAACATAATCCCAACTGTACATACAAAATGATGAGGTGTAAATTATTTGTTACCACTCAAGAAAGAGATCTTGGAGTCAGTAGCTAGTTCTCTGTAAACCGTTGCTCAATGTGCAGCGGGCAGTCCGAAAAGCGACTATAGGAAAGGGATAAATAATAAAACAGAAAATATCATACAGCTACTATATAAATCCATGGTACACCCACACTTTGAATACGATGTGCAGTTCTGGTCGCCCCATCTAAAAAAAAGTACATTAGAATCTGAAGAGGTGTAGAGAAATGCAACAAAAATGATTAGGGGTGTGGAACAGTTTCTACATGTGGCGGTATTAAAAAGACAGAGACTGTTTAGCTTAGAAAAGAAACAACTAAGATGATAGAGGGTCTATAAAATCATGAATGGCTTGGAGAAAGTGAGTAAGGAAGTGTTGTTTTCGACTTCACATAACAGAAGAACTAGGGGGACATCCACTTCACACAGCGCATAGTCAATCAATGGAACTCATTGCCAGGGGATGCTGTGAAGGCCAAAATTATAACTGGGTTCAAAAAAGAATTAGATAGGTTCATAGAAGATAGGCCCATCAATGACTATTAGCCAAGATGGTCAGGGATATAACCCTATGCTCCAGATATCCCTAAACCTCCAACTACCAGAAGCTGGACTAGACAACAGGGAATGGATCACTTCCAATTTCCATGTTCTGTTCATTCTCTTGAAAGCACCTGGCAGTATCAGAAGACAGGATACTAGGCTAGATAGACCACTGGTCTGATCCAGTATGGGCACTATTATGTTCTTAAGCACCCTCAGCAAATTTGTGGCTGACGCTACACTGGGGGGAGAAGTGGATACACTGGAGGATAGGGATAGGGATGGGTCCAGAGTGACCTAGACAAATTGGAGGATTGCGCCAAAAGAAATCTGATGAGGTTCAACAAGGACAAGTGCAGAGTCCTGCACTTAGGATGGAAGAATCCCATTCACTGTTACAGACTAGGGACCTACTGGCTAAGCAGCAGTTCTGCAGAAAAGGACCTGGGGATTACAATGGACAAGAAGCTGGATATGAGCCAGCAGTGTGTCCTTGTTGCCAAGAAAGCTAACGGCATTTTGGGCTGCATTAGTAGGAGCATTGCCAATAGATGGAGGGAAGTGATTATTCCCCTCTATTTGGCTCTGGTGAGGCCACATCTGGAGTATGGTGTCCAGTTTTGGGCCCCTCACTACAAATTGGAGAGAGTCCAGTGGAGGGCACATGGAGAGGCTGAGGGAACTGGGGCTTATTTAGTCTGCAGAAGAGAACAGTGGGGGAGGGGGGTTGATAGCAGCTTTCAACTATCTGAAAGGGGGGGGTTGAAAGAGGATGGAGCTCGGCTGTTCACCTCCCCCTCATTTCATTTTGGCGAAGGGGAGAGAAAGTTGAGATGTGGTGTGTAAATGTGCAGAGATACTGCTGTGTATTGTGGAGGGGTTAAAACACTGTAAATACACTGTGCAGGAGGTTACAAGCAAGGTCTCTGTGTGGCCTGTGTTGTAGAAGAGGTGGGGGTGCAGCACGCTGCCCCATCACAATCTCTCCCATCCTGGACTGAGTTCTCTACCTAGTGGGCTATTGGGCATAAGGGGGGCTGGCACTGCTACCAACACCTTGGTTTTTTGGCTTGGGCGCCTGGCTTCAGCAGAGGGTTTGCAGCCGTGAATCCCAAGCAGAAGAAGGTGGCTAAGAGGATGGGGCTTAGACCACTTCCCTTCTCCTCACTCTATTCTACTGGGTAGGTTGGGCAGCTCCCCTGCTCAGCATACTGCTTTTGTGGATCCCATTCTTGGGCGCTGTGATGCTCCCTGTGTCCTGGGCAGAGAGCCTAAGGGTTTGGCTACACTTGCAGCTATGCAGCGCTGGGAGTTAAAGCTGTCTTCATACAGCTGTGTAGGGAAAGCGCTGCAGTGTGGCCACATTGACAGCTGCCAGCGCACTGTTGTGGCCACATCTGCAGCATCTGGGAGTGGTGCATTATGGGCAGCTATCCCCCTTTCAAGTGGTTGCAACATGCTTTTCAAAAGAGAGGGGTGGGGTGGAGTGTGACAGGGAGCGTGGGGGAGACAGAGAGAGTGGATTTTTGGAGCCAACCCTCTGTCAGCAGCTGCCTTGCAAGTTCCGACCCCCTGCCCTACCCCACTCTCACTCACTTAAAGCAAACAGCAGCTGATAAGCAGCCTCCCTGAAACAGACCCCCGCTCCCTCCCTCCTGCATGCCGTGCCGCTTCTCTCCTCAAGCCCCCTCCCTCCCTCTCTCTTCAAGCAAAAGCTAGCTGTGGGCGTTCCAAAGCGAGCCCCCTGCCTGCCGCTGCTCATTCACAGCAAACAGGAGCTGGGTTTGGTTTTTTGATAGGCAGCTTTGGGAGCCTGGAGTTCACAACAAAACAAAGAGTGTTATCTTTACTTAAAAGGATTATGGGAAGGTTCCGGAGGTCAGTTACAGCGTAGTAGGATTATTCCCTGTTTACATTGGCACCCCAGCGCTGCAGCAGCAGCACTATACTCTTTATTCCTCTTGTGGAGGTGGGTACAAGCAGCGCTGTAGCCAGGGAGATACAGCGCTGTATGTGCCTTGCCGGTGTGGACAGGGAGGGAGTTACAGCGCTATAAAGCCACTAACAGCGCTGCAACTCTCCAGTGTAGCCAAGGCCTAAGTCAAGGCTGAACAATCCGCTAAGCGGTAGGGCAGCTGTCGTTAGATGCTGGAATGCTGATGCTCAGTCACCTTCTGGCTCTGGTGTTGAGTGTGCCATGCAGTGCCCTTTAAATATTGCCCCCTTTATGGGCTGTATTCATGCTCATTGTTTGGAAGCTGAATGCAGGATGTTAAGTGATTCTCCTTGGCATCAGTTCTTAAACCTCCCCTCCCCGCTAAAAATAACCTGCTGCTTTTCTCTCTTCTCTAGTGACTCAGACATCACTGCATCAGTTAGACCAACTCCAGCAAGGATAAGTGTGATATTGCTTTAAATACAAGGGCCTAGGATGCTAGGACTCTAGCTACTTGCACTGTAACTCTGCTCCTGCGTGAATGTCTAGCCTTTGCTACTCTCCATGGTGATGTGACACATCCCAGTGCTGGGCCGAGCAATTCCACAGCTCTTTGAAGGGCTGGTATTCAGAGCACTGGGGGGAATAAATATTTAGCATTCATGACAGCTGCCATATTGGGTCCTCTTTGAGATAGGAAAGGAATGCATGTCAGCCAGTTAGGAAATAGCAGAGATTCCACTCCAGCCTGTCAGGGAGAAAAGCTTACATTGCACTCAGGCCTGTTGGTCTGACACTGCAATAGTTCTTCCCTCTCACTTTTGTTGCCATACTCCCAAACCTACCCCACCTACCCCACCCAGCTGTGGGCCAGCACAGCTAATATTTAGAAATCTCTATGAAAACTGTGAGCAACATGATCTCACCTCATTCAGCACCTTTGCCCCTAGCTGCCTCAACTTCCCTGCTCTCAGGCTTTCAAATCATGTCCCAGATGCTTGGGCAAGTCAAATATCCCTTCCAGGAGATGGTATTAAAACACCCCAGGTCAGCTAAACAAAACAGACACTGGCAACTTCATGCTGGGCCTTCCCTGGATTGATAGGAGGTGCCTTACCAGGGCCTTGCACTGAGCAAATCAGGGCGATAGAAGAGAGACTTCCCCTCCCCCTTAATAAATAAGGGCAAGTGTCCAAGTCCCTCTTTGCTGTCGGCTTTTCAGTACCCGTTTTCCCAGAGCCAGCTTGTTCTGCCTGAATGCTTCCCTCCAATGCTCCCATTCTGGAGCTTCTGCCCCTCATGGCCTGGCACTTTTACCAGCCCCTCTCTCTGGGAAGCCTGGAGAGCCCCTTCCCCAGTCTGCTCTGACTCTGGCTTGCCTGTACATTCCCCTTTACCTTTGTATCAGGACAGCCCCAGTTCTTTCTTTCAGCCCCCACAGCTCTCTGCGCAGGGGAGTGCTGCCAACCCTGCTCCAAAGAGCTCTCCAAGGGCCTTCCTGGGCTCTTGAGCCCCCTCTCATGGGAAGCTTTGCCTGGGGCTACCATCGCATGATGCCTAGTCACCAGCCCCAAGTCCAAACCCATCACGTGCCTGGAAGGCGGGCTGAGCTTAGCTCCCACCTCCCCACACCCCCCCCGAAGGACCAGGTCACCCTATGACACAGGTTTCTGGGCTGGATTCACAAAGGGATGTGGACACCTAACTGCCTCTTTCAATATTTAGGTGCCACTGATGTTCTCAAAAGCCCTGCTCAGCTGCCATCTCAATGCCCACAGACACCTAAGGTTCGCCTGGTGGGCAGCCTTGTGTGTGCCTAAGTCCTGATGCTGCCCCAGCAGGATGCTCCAGCCAGGCAATTCCCTGCCTTTCTCCTGTGAGGGACCGACTCTGGTAGGTGTGCTCCGATCTCACCCAGACAGGATGAGTGGGGATGTGTCCCAGGAGTCAGGTGGGCAGGGTGTTTCCTGGGGAGAGGGAAGATCCAAATTCAAATCCCTGCTCTGTCTGCTTAGGAGAAGGGACTTCAACCAGGCTCTGGCATCTTCAAGTTGAGGGCCCCAGTCGCTGGGTTAGAGTCAATCCCTCACTTGCTTTCTCTGAGCCAGGTGCCTATTTATACCTGGTGGAATGTCTTTAACAGGAGAGACTGAGCTATCCCCTCCCCTGAATATCCCACAGGGCCTCTCCTGAGAGCTGGGAGCCCTGGCTGCGAGTCCCTGCTCCAATCAGTCAGAGCACGGTTTGAATCTGGGTGTCTCATGGCTGCTGGCTGTAATGGGAGGGGCCCCTTTCTGTTTTTTTCATGAGAAAGGGCTGAGCGTGGGGCCAATGCCAGGAACAGGTTCGTGGCTGAGATGCCTGAGCAGAGACAGATCCGTCTGTCAAAAGCAATGGAAGTTAGGTGCCTGCACCCCACCTCCTTCCTCTGCAGTTCAGTCCTGGTTAGCTTAGGTGGCTCCTGCTTCGAGATTCCCTTTCTTAGCCCCTAGCTCTGCCCATGCATTCTATGGGGAGCCTGGGCCCCTAACTCAGGGCTGGGAGTTCCAGGGGCTGGAGGAGTGCCCAGGCATTAAGCTTTCAAACAGCACAATGTTAAAGCGCACCAGGAAGCCAGTCCTGCACTTGCGACCCCCCCAAACCTGGCCTGTGACCTCCCTGGGGGGTCACAACCCCCAGGCTGAGAACACTGCTTTAGCTTGACTAGTGACTCTCACCAGTACAGTGGGAACTGAGCTTTTGGGTACACTAATGATTCCCACCCCTTGGTTTGGTCTAAAGCAGTCGTTCTCAACCCAGGGTCCATGACCCCTTGGGGACCACAAGCCAGTTTCAGGGGGTCTGCCAAACAGAGCTGGCATTAGACTGGCTGGTGCCCAGCGGGACTGGAGCCCTGAGCCTGAGCATCTGAGCTGGACTGTGCAGTTTTTATAACATGTTGTGGGGAGTGAGGGGGTTAGAAAGAAAAAGTTTGAGAACCTCTGGTAAATCAGAGTCATCTCAGTAACCTGCATTGCCACACGTCATTGCCTGAGCTTGGAATTTGGAGGACAAATAATACATATCCAAAAGCTTTTTAAAAATACAGTAGATGGGACAAAACTCCTCCAGTCATGAGACTGCCCCACGGTCTGCCACATGTGGAAGGCCTGCAAAATGGCCAGCAACCTTTTAAAGACAGTTATTGTGGAAGGGAAGAAAATCCCTGTGTTGTCATAGTGAATGCTTTGGATGGGCTGTGAGTAAAGTGGTGAGCATGTGCTAAGAGCACCCGAGGCTGATGCAAACAGGCTGAAGAATGTGAACATCTACTTCGGGTTGTTTGGCTTGGCATGTGGGTGGCAGGATGGTGGTCATTGGCCTGTGATATACAGGTCAGACTAGGTGAGCTGAGGGTGGGGGCTTGTCTGGCGTTGAACTGACTTTAGTGTGACCAGAACACAAATATTTTCAGTTTTAACAAAAAGTTATAATTTTATTAGTATGTCAGAGAAATATTCCTTTTCCTTTAGTGACATTTATTAGACACACTTCAGATAAAATCAAGGGTTCTTGGCATGATCTAGTAATTACGAATGTCCTCAGTTCTCCTCTGTGGTGACTTTCAATGCTCTGTGTGTTGAGCTGAGGAAGCTCAGTTAATGACACATCTGGTTTTCTGTTCCGGGAACCGAGAGGATGTTAATGCTGGCACTGAGTGTGCATACGGGGATCAGAAGAAAAGGACATTTTTCATGCTATCATTCTGCCCTTTCATAGTAGCTTTGCTCAGAGGTCCTTAACTGGTTCTGCTCTGTGCAGCTGACATTACATTTATATGCCATATGGAACTCTATTCCACACAGGGTACAGCTGCTCTCCTCTTAGTCACTTGTAATACGTTACAAGAGCTGTATACATTTTTATATCATTATTTTTTTCTGGTTATGTACACTTTAAATAAAACACCATGTTAAATAGCAGGATGTTACTTTGGATCATAGAATCTATTGCGAGAAGGAAAAGCAAACTCAGTTGTTTTCAGTGCGTAGGGAAAAAGCGAGTCATCTTCCTTAGTCTCTAACGGACCCACACTCTGATGGGAGTCCTTCGGATTTTCTCCATTCTGCAAGGCGCTGCTTGAACCATTTCTAGAGAACAGAGAATTGTACAAAGATGAATATTTTGAAGGAAATTAGAATGATGCACTTAACTTCTTTGAATTGCTATAAGTTCCATTGCAATCACACATAAGGTAAAATTTTCGGAAGTGCAGATTTGATTTAGGAGCCTAAAGTCCCACCAAAAATCAACTGGAGTAAAGTCCCTAAGTCAGTTAGGTGCTTTTGACAGTGTTACCCATACTCTTACGTTCTTGCTTTCTAAAGACTCTGTCAGCAGGATCTAGCTTTCCAATAGTCTTATATCACAACCAGATGAATCCAGGGTGGGAGAGAGCATCAGAGAGAATGAGAGATGTGGCTGTCTTGTAGCAAGGGTCTGCTTTGATACCAGGTGTGCAGCAGTCATGTGCTCCCAGTTCATATAGACATCAGAGAGTGGGGAAAGAAATGTGAGTCACTGGACTGAATCTTTTACATATAAAATAGGTATGAAAGCTCCCTAGGGCAGGGACTATAGCCCTAATCCTGCATGGGCAAAGTACCTGCAGGCAGATTTGTGCACGATGGGAGTTGATGTTTGCGCATCTCCAAGCACACAAATAGGGCTTGGTTGGTGGTAGCGAGTACAAGTGTATGTGCATATTGAAGGCTGTGATCACAGTGCACTTTAATATAAGTGTGGAAATTATCTTCACTATAAGACTAAATTCTGTCTTTTTGCTGCAGATTTTGTAGGACAGATCATCTAAGTCACATTTTTAACACTGGCATTTTTGATTTTCTAATTCATAGAAGTAAGTATTGCCTAAATGGCCAGAATATGATTGGCACTGCATGAGCAGCAATGCTGGGAAACCTGGAGTAGTGAAACTACCCTTGTCCTCCAATCCAATGGTGGGACCAACATATGCTTTAGATGACAAGGGTGGTAATCAAAGAGGAAACTATTTCAAAGTGCAAGAGGAAGAAGCAGAATGGCTCTCTGTGGATATAGGTACAGTTTGGTTAAAAATTTAGATCCCTGTGGTGCAGGTAGGCTATTTTCTAGGTTCTGCACCTTTAAGAGTAAAGTGAACTCCCTAGCCTGTCTGGAGGGGCGTGCCCTGTGAGTTAGCCCAAGATGGCAGCTAGTATAGAGTGAGTCACACACACTGTGCTCTCCACAGGAGACTGCATATTGTTTTTTCTTTGCCTCTTGTTTCTTTTAATCTAAAAAGAGTCATCCCCAGTAGATGCCTACTATACAATGTTATAATGCCTCAGCTCTGCTGTATTTCCTTAGTGTTTGCCTTTGCCACCTTTTAACACTTACATAATAAAATGTGTCCTGTCATCAATTCCATGCGCCTTCAATAAAACGCCAGCAGCTGAAATAAGTCATCCATACAGACAGTCCAATGTTGCTCTTTGTCTGTGAATAAGCACAGCACTCCTGTGCCTGTGATCTACTATTCTGCAGTTAGCAGTTATTTCTGGAGCTATTGTGGTCACTAGAAACACGAGTGCCACAACACTTTTCCTAACACTTATCATCATTAACAGGGATATTGGCCCAACTTCAGCCTGGTAACTAGCTACTTAAACTTCTCCCTGTCAGTTCAATTAGATGGACTGTTTGACATGTCCTGTCCTAAACAGTTGACCAGTTACCACTTTGCACTAGTAGTCTCTCTGGTGTCTGATTAGTGACTGCAGGGCACTGCAGACGGAAAACACTGATATTAATAGTATGAGATGCAGTACATGTGCTATATAACTAAAACCTCAGTCTTGATTTATTACATAAACAACCCTTTTTTCAAACATCCTCAGCTCTATAGGAGTATTTCAGGTTCAGGAGCAGACAAGCTTGTCTAGGAAGGTCAAATTTTAATGTGCAGTAATTTTCATGAGAGAGGGTTCTGTGTGCCCTTTGCCCTGTGTGATGTTTGATCGTTACTTTGTAAAGAAAGAAGAAGTGAAACTTTAGAGCCACAGCACATCTCTAACAAACAGCAGGGCCTCTGCCCATCATCTGATGTCACCCTTTAACCAGGGAAATAAGTCTCTTAAGGGGAGACTCCAGTGAGGAGCACGGATTCACTCTTGTAGCTTGTTTTAATCAGGAGATCAGCACAAAGAAGCTCGTGTGTGACTGATTCCCACCCCGCAGCAGACCTGGAACCAGCAGCGCAGTGTGGTGTTAGACACAGAGACCTGCACTGCACCCCATTGAAGTGTTACTTTCACTCACTCATGTCAGTTGCACTCTGGGTAAACTGAAGAGGGAGAAGGGTGCTGTGAACAAAGGAATGAATATTACACCAGCTCCACTTATGCAGGCCAGGCCAGAGACTGTTCTCACTATGTTTACACCATTGTGACGCCATTGACTGCAATGGTACTTCTGAGTTATACAGTGTGAGAGCTGGACGGGACCCTTTCCATTCCACTTCCCCTGAGCTCAGAGACAGCCTGCAGCACGTGGCTTTCTCTTTAGATGCAACTTTGGCAATTTTCAAAAAGAAAACTATCATATGGAAATGGCCCAGTGAGTGCTTCGCTATCAGGGCCAGCTCCAAGTTTTTTGCCACCTCAAGCAAAAATTTTTTCCTGTGTCCCCTGGCCCCACTCCAACTCCACCCCTTCCCCACCCCATTCCAACCCCTTTCCCAAATCCCCGGCCACCCCTCCTCCCTGGGCGTGCCGCATTTCCCCTCCTACCCCTCCCTCCCAGGCAAGCCTGAGAGGGAGTATGGAGAAGCGGACCAGCGGCGCACTCGGGGGAGGAGGCGGAGGTGAGCTGGGGGGGTTACTTTCTGCGGCCCTCCCTGCGCCCCCCACCGCCCCAGCTCACCTCTGCTCTGTCTGCTCTCCTGAGCTCACAGCCGCCAGTCTGCTTCTTCCCCCTCCCCCAGGCTTGTCGCAAAACAGCTGAGCAGGCAGCAGTGGAGCAGAGGTGAGCTGGGGGGGAGGGTTACTTCCTGCAGCCCTCCCCGTGTCCCCCCACCGCCGCAGCTCACCTCCGCTCAGGGCCGGCTCCCGGCTTTTTGCACCCCAAGCCCCTTGGAAAGTGCCGCCCAAAGCACATGTTTGGAGTGCTGGTGCCTAGAGCCAGCCCTGTCTGCTGTTCCACTCTCCTGGGTCTGCTCATTGTGCTTGGTCTCTGTGCTATCTGGGCTCATCTGGCCCCCTTCACTGTACTGGCCTCCCAAGACCTTAAGAAGAGACGTAACAATCATAGTCTTGCTTTTCAGCCTGTAGGAGAACTAATGTAGTATGACTGGGTGTCTCTGGGTGTGGGTTTGAGTGAAACACTTCCCGGGGGGAAGCTAATAGCTGACGATTGTCTTTCATTGTGTAAGTGGCTAGGTCTGCAGTCACTCTACTCTCTGGTGGGCATGAGTCTCACATAGGCCTACCTGCTGGGGATGATCTGTTTCCTGGACTCATGAGCTTGCCTCCTACTGGCCAGCAGTGTCTGTGCTCCAGTAGGCTGTAGCTGTTGTGCAAAGCAGAACACCAGGACTATGTGTTCTCGGTGACCCGGGCTGCTGCGTTGTGTGTATGAGTATGGACTGGAATGTTCTCAGGGCTGGTGGCGTCAGCCCTAGATAGAATGAGCTGCATCAATTCAGCCTTGAGCTGGCCACGAAAGCATGGATCACCTTGGGCAGGTCTGTGCCCAACAGCACGGAGCACCAGTTTCTGGCCAGCCATGGAGGGAAGAGAGTATAGTGGGGTGTCCTGGCTGTATGGGCATTCAAGTGCACGAAACAGGCCAAGAGTACCGCTTGGCCCTGGCCTGATCTAAGAAAGTGAGGGCAGGGCCCCAAGGTGATGAGGAATGGAAAGGAGGTAGCAAGCTCTTTAGATGGGGGACTTTTTCACTGATCTGATCTGAATGTGGGAGAGCTGGTGTCTCCTCACGCAGCTTGGAGAAGAGTATGGCAGCTGTCTTGGGAAGTAGTAAGGCCCTGTTCTCCCCCTGCCCCTATATATTCACAGGTCTTCTCCAGAGAAGAATGAAAACAAACACATTTGTAATGCCCAGGGGTGGAGGATAAGATCCTCAGCCCATGCTGAGCGTGTAATTAGGTTACACCCAGGTATCAGCCTGAGCTGTATGCATGCCCTTGTGTCTCTGGGTATTGGAATGAACTCAGGCTGCAGCGTGCCTGAGGGAAGCTCCTGACTCTGCTGACTGCCCTGACCAGTGCTGGCTCCACAGTGCACAGGAGCTGTGCTGGCTGGTGCAGAGTTAGCCTGTCTGCCCTGCTCAGGCCTGGGAACTAGCTTTGGTCCCAAAGAAGGGAAGAACATACTGCAACCAACCACAGGCCTCTGATCTCGGGTCAAGGCTGGAGGCTGTGGTGGGCCATGTCATGCTGCTAATGGTGGGACATTCTGCGGGAGGAAACGTCTCTCTGACCTCAGCAGGGAAGCTCCAGCCATGCCCATTGCTAACCAAATGCTTCCAGGGAAGGTGTAAAGTGCAACTAGCCAGCTGAGCAATGCAATTCCCGAGAGAGGGAATGGTTCCTGACCCTGGCTAACCTTGTAATGGCAGCCCTGCTGGGCACTGAAGCTGCTGTTCTTCTTGTTGGCCCTCTTCGCCTTGCAGCTTTCTAGCCCAAGCTACTCCCACAGGCTAATGAAATGCTGCATCGAAATGCATTCCCATGGCTCCTTTTAATCCAGTTGCTTTTTTAATGTCCCTGGTGCCCTTTCATCCTGGTACTGACAGCAGGCAGGAAGCAAGCTTTCCAGCTGCTGCGTGTGGCTGGCTAAAGAGCAACACATCAAGGGGCCTTTAAGGTCCAGCCCTGCACTGGGGGGCAGCACTGAGCTGCATGGCACCAGCTTGTGCCATGGGGAGGCTATGCTTAGGAATCATAATACGTCCTCCCTGCCTGCGTGCTGGGGGACTGTGTGCGCTGCACCGTCCCTAAGGAGAATGCCGCATGCCCTTCCCGGTGCACCCAGCTAGCCTGTGCTGGCCCGGGGGTGGTCCCTGACTCCATCTCCTCTCTGCCCTCTGTAGGGGTGCTTGGGAGCACAAGCAGGAGGGGTGGGCTGGAGACTTTTTGTGTGTTCTCTCCCACCAGCACCTGCTCACTTTGGCCTTAATCCATATAATAAGATGCCAGGATTGTCTCTGCCTGTGTCACACAGAAGCCTTGAATAGCTGAGTCAGCGAGAAGCGATGGGAGCAGCTACGAGCATGGCTGAGAGCTTTTTGTTCAGCATATCACCAGGTTCAATCAGTTCTGGGATTTGCGGCCTGCTGCTGTGCAGTCTGTAAGTTCTGATGTTATGCATGACACCTGGGCGCCAGCACGACCTTTCAGCTATGCACTAACTTTCCAGTGGTGAGCTCCAAACCGTTCCATGACCCGGGCCTTGCACCCAAACACACGTGGCTCATAAGTAGTCCTGCCACGAGTAAGTGTGTGTCTGTGTGAGTCTGTCCAAGCAGTTCCCCAAGAAAAATCCATGGCCTGGAGTTTCTCAGCCGTGAGTGAGCTGTGTGTGTGGACAATCCTCCAAAGACTCTGTGTGCATGCACAGCACCCCACGGACAGTCTGGCCCCACCTCCCAGGCCTGACCTTGCATCTTGCAGCCAGTCTGGCAGCTCCTGCCTCCTGCTGAAGGAACTTCCAGGATTTCTTTGACCCCTTTTAGTCCACAGAGAATTCTGCTGATGCTACTGATCTGATCGAAAGGGACGGGAATGAGGACACAGAGAGTTAAAGGGGCCACAAAGCAGCCGGCTGGGGGTGGAGCGGCAAAAAGGAGAGAACAGCCAATGGGAAAGGGGCCGTTGTCAAGGTGCTGTAAGTTGCCTGATTGGCATTGTAAAAGCAGAGACAGCCAGGGCTGCTGCTGGGAGCCCAGCAATAGAGGAGCCACGAGAAGCCCAGCCAGGAGGGGAAGTGACAGCTAGAGCCAGCCAGCGGGAAAGAAACATGCTTGAAAGGAAGAGAGAGAGAGAGAGAGAGAGAGAGAGATGAAAAGGGGCAGGCCAGGCAGGCTGGTGGGAAGGGACAGAGCCCTGGGGTAGCAAGGCAGGTGCTGGCGAAGTGTCTGGCGAGCAAATTGAGGCTCTGGGAGGGAGTAGGGGAGCACTTACAGGGGTATGGGGCGGGATGGGAGCAGGCTCATGGGTGTGTGTTGAGCATAGGGTGAATGGAGCTGTGGCGTGGGGGTGAGGAGTGGTGGGGTGGGAGTCGGGTGTGAAGATGGACAGCATAGTTATGGGGCAGAGCGGTGAGATTGTGGGGCTGTGCTCTGGACAGCAGGATTATGGCAGTGTGATGCAGCTGTAGGAAGGTGTGTTGTGAGATGTGGAGTTAGGGGGTGGGTTGTGGAGTGGGTTGGGGCTGTAGGGTTATGGGGCAAGGAGGGCGTTATGGGGTGGAGTGGGTCGGAGCTGTAGGTTATGGGCGAAGAGTGGAGTTATAGGGTGTCGGGCTGTAGGGTTATGGGGCGAGGATGGAGTTATGGAGTGTTTGGAGTGGGTCGGGGTTGTAGGGTTATGGGGCAAGGAGGGACTTATGGGGTGGAGTGGGTCAGGGCTGTAGGTTATGGGGCAAGGAGTGGAGTTATGGGGCGGTCAGAGCTGTAGAGTCGTGGGGCGGGGAGGGAATTATGGCGTGGAGTGTGGATGGGTCAGGGCTGTGGGGTTATGGGGCAAGGAGTGGAGTTGTGGGGTGGGGTGTGGGTGGGTTGGGGCTGTAGGTTATGGGGCGAGGAGTCTAATTATGGGGTGGGCTTTGGGGTGGGTCAAGACTGTAGGGTTATGGGGAGAGAAATGAAATTATGGGGTAGTTTATGGAGTGGGATGGGGCTGTAGGTTATAGGGTGAGGAATGGAGTTCTGGGATGGGTTGTGGAGTGAGTCGGGGCTGTGGGGTTATGGGTCGAGGAGGGAGTTATGGGGTGGTTTGTGGAGTGGTTCTGGGCTGTAGGTTATGGGGCAAGGAGGGAATTATGGGGTGTGGTGTGGAGTGGGTCAGGGCTGTAGCTTCTGGGGCGAGTAGGGATTAATGGGGCGGGTTGTGGAGAGGGTCAGGCTAGGGTTATGGAGCGAGGAATGGAGTTATGGGGGTGTGTTGTGGGTGGGTCAGGGCTGTAGGGTTACAGGGTGAGGTGTGGAGTTATGGGTCAGGTTGTGAGGTGGGTCAGTGCTGTAGGGTTACAGGGATAGGAGTTGAGTTATGGGAGGGTTGTGGGGTGGGTTGGTGCTGTAGGGTTACAGGGCAAGGAATGGAGTTATGGGGCATGTTGTGGGGTGGGTCGGTGATGTAGGGTTATGGGGTGGGTTGGTGCTGTAGAGTTACAGGACAAGGAATGGAGTTATGGGGCGTGTTGTGGGGTGGGTTGGGGCTGTAGGGTTATGGGTCAAGGAGGGAGTTATGGGGTGTGGTGTGGAGTGGGTTGGGGCTGTAGCTTCTGGGGTGAGTAGGGAGTAATGGGACGGGTTGTGGAGGGTCAGGGCTCTAGGGTTACGGGGCGAGGAGGAGTTATGGGGTGGGTTGTGGGGGGGGCAGGCTGTAGGATTATGGAGTGAGGAATGGAGTTATGGGGTGTGTTCTGGGGTGGGTCAGAGCTGTAGGGTTACAGGGCGAGGTGTGGAGTTATGGGTCGGGTTGTGAGGTGGGTCAGTGCTGTAGGGTACGGGGGGAGGATTGAGTTATGGGGGTTGTGGGGTGGGTTGATGCTGTAGGGTTCAGGGTGAGGAGTGGAGTTATAGGGCATGTTGTGGGGTGGGTCGGTGCTGAAGGGTTATGGGTTGGGTTGGTGCTAGGGTTACAGGGTGAGGAATGTGGTTATGGGGCGTGTTGTGGGGTGGGTTGGGGCTGTAGAGTTACGGGGCAAGGAATGGAGTTATGGGGCGGTGTGGTGGGTCGGGGCTGTAGGGTTACGGGGCAGGAGTGGAGTTATGGGTGGTTTGTTGGGGTGGTCAGGCTGTAGAGTTACGGCTCGAGGAATGGAGTTATGGGGCGGGTTGTGGGGTGGGTCAGGGCTGTAGGGTTATGGTGTGTTGGTGCTGTAGGGTTACAGGCGAGGAATGGAGTTATGGGGTGGTGTGGGGTGGGTCG